>NC_136062.1:243251601-244561601 GCF_964261635.1 Lissotriton helveticus | reverse complement strand
ATATGAACGTCATGAATGAACCCCTAAGGAAAAGATGTTAATGCATAAGAAATTAGTTCTTGGAGAAATCAATATCCAAGCAAGGGGAAGTCCCTAACGGCTTAAGAGTCTGGTTTTCCAAGAACTCGTGACTTCGATGGAAGTAGCCATGCCTGTATTTGGGTAGCATGGACTATGCCTAAAAAAAGGACTGGATTTCTATACCTATATAAGGGTAATGTGTAGTATACCTATATAAGGGCATGAATCGGGAAATTCATACGGAATCTAAATCGATACACAACAAAATGGAGTGCATTTGTAGATGCACTGATGCCCGCTTCCTGAGACATTATACCAAGGTATCAGGTTAGATCATTCCACGGGGTCTGACAGAAGGGTACTCCAACCATGCTCTCGCTAGTGTAGGGATATTAGTGCTAGATAGCAGTAACATTAGGAACAATTTATAGTTGAATTGTTTGTTTTTCACCAATCTAATAATACTTATAACAATGATGCGTCTCATCTATTTAACAATCGTAGTTCATGTTTTATTTACAAGTGTTAGAACACTTGAGAAGAAAACAAGTTACTTACCTGTAACTGTAGTTCTCCAGTATTGGAAGCTTTCATAGATTCACATGCCTGAATAATTCCCTGTGGTAGAGACAGGAGTCTACGGTACATAAAAAATAAGTATGGGTAAATTTTGCGGATCTGCGGTCCGTGAATTCGCGTGAAATCGCAAAAAAATCCGCAAGTTCGTGGATTTTTTTGCGATTTGCACTGGAGTACTTTCTACTGGCTAATCCAGTAAGTGCTACCTCGTTGGGTAAATGTATAGTGCTTTTCTACACTACAGCTGCGTAAAGTGCCAGAAGAGTTGTCTCCAGTGACCATGTGTGTATTACTAACATCGCACCGAAGGGTGCAGGGGTCCCTTGAGTGAGTTGTCCATCATAGTGAGTAAATGGCGGGAAGACGGTGCACACCGCTAGTGTGTGGGCGGGGCCAAACAGGGTGTGTGGCTTCTATGCAAGTTTACATGCCTCTTGTGTGTATAAAAGGTCAGAGATCGCTCAGAGCAGCAGGTGAGGAGAAAGAAGCTCCTGGTCACACTGGCGTACTTGGAATAGAGAGTGGGTCAGGGGTAGCCACCGGTATCTCGAGAGGTATGAGGTACAGGATGCCTCTTTTTATAATCCTCAAGCATAAACTGCAGATCCTTTAGTAATGAAAATGGAACGCTCACCATCTCCTCCTGATACTCCTGGCGATAGTGTTGCTGGGGACGATCCTGATACCCCTCATATTCATCCTCAGAGTCATTGGCACTTTGCATGCAACTGCGACCGGCTACTGGCGTAGCCAAAAGGGCTGCCATCATTCCCCTTCTCCTCTGACTCTTCCTCCTCTAACAGGTGGGATGATACCAGAGGTGTCACTTTACTCAGAGAGGTAAGTTCCGGGGGAATTTTCCTCTTCCTGGATAATTCCTGTGTTCGAGGCATGTGGGCTGCTAAATTCATATCTTAGCATTAGATCGCCGCCTAGTGTTGGGCTCGGATGATCGCACATTGTTGTCCTGGAAGAGTCTTCGAAGTATCCTGAGATAGGTGGCTCCTCCCCTGGACTACAGTGCGCATGGGCATCGGCTCCATCCCCAGATTGTTTTTTTCCGCCATTGGGTTCGGATGTGGTCTCGACGTCTTACTGTCGGAACCAAGAAAAACTAACTTTTAGCGGCCAAAAGGCCTCGATTTTCTTGCGTCGGTATTGTCTGCGCACGGTCTCGAGTCTTCCGTCTCTTGGAGCCGGAATAAGCGGAGTTTTCTTCGCTCTCGGAACTTTGAGGCCTTCTCATCGCGACACGACTGCAAAACTTTTCGGACATGGAGCGGAGCCCGTTTAAGTACTGCCCGCTCTGTGGGTCTAAGTACCCACACATCGATCTACACCCCGTGTGTAACAAATGCCTTTCGCCTGACCACGACGACGGCAAGTGCAAGTTGTGTGCACAGTTCCGCTCAAAGAAGACTCTCAAGCTTCGGCGCGCGGTGCGCATGGAAGCTAAACAAGGGGCCCCGGATCCGGAGAACATCTTCGGCGACCAGGACGAAGAGGACCAGGGTCATCATCTCCAAATCTCCCCACCCGAGACGGAGGTCGAGGCGGATCCGGGAGACGACGACGACGGAGTCGCGGGTCAAGGCCTTGAATACGTCGACGAGGTAGGAGACGACGATGAGATTTATGGGGCCGCGGCAGACAGCTCGGGGGACGAGCTCTGCCCCGAAGGTTACGAGGATATCGACCGGGACACGGGATCGCCTGTCGGCCTTACCCAAGACCCGTTGCCGCAAGCCACAGCCCCGCCTTCGGGCCCGGCCACGGACTTACTTGCTGAGCAGACTGTTTCGAAACCGAAACCGAAACCATCGGGATCGACAACACCTAAAATGGCCGACCCGAAAACAAAACCGAAACTTAAGGACTCGAGTGTCCCTAAGATGGCTGCCGTGCCGGTGAAAACGACGGTGCCCGCTACCCCATCGACTCCGTCGACCTCCGGTCCGCAGAAGTCGAAGAAGTCCGTCGATTCCGATGCTGCAAAATCGAAACCGACGCCAGAGGAGGGGTCCTCCAAAAAAGATGGTCGGCACGGGTCAGCGGCTACGACGCCGTCCAAGCCCGCCAAAGTCGGCTCCAAGGAGGCTACGCAGGCACACGGAAAGAAGTCTGCGCCCCGAACACAGGAATCGGAGGCGGTGAAGACAGGGTCCGCGCCCAAAGTGCACGAGGCCCACAAGGACGTCGGATCCGAGGGAAAGATCAGACCATCCTCGTCAGCGCCGAAACAAACTGTGAGTGAGCCGTCCCTCATAGCCGAATCACTGCAAAGAATCAAGGAGAAGGCCTTTGCCCCGTCGGCTCCGATACCATCGCCGCAGCCGCAAAAGGACACTCCAGCGAAGCCTTCTGGGAAACTTCTCTTTATTTTGCCGCCGAAGGAGGCGCCGAAAGCATTTTCAACCAAATCGGCACCGAAACAGGTGATTTCTTCACCGACTGGCCCGCTTCCACGACGGGTACTCGAATCAGAGGACGATTCAGAGCGTTTCATCGACGCTGCCACAGGC
Source organism: Lissotriton helveticus (assembly GCF_964261635.1). NCBI lineage: Eukaryota > Metazoa > Chordata > Amphibia > Caudata > Salamandridae > Lissotriton > Lissotriton helveticus. Next base: position 244,558,479 of record NC_136062.1, on the reverse strand, counting down.
AAACTGACCCTCTATAAGAGGAAAATCACTTCGGAGCCAGTGGACTCCTATGTCATCCCACTAAAGAAGAAGAGGGTGCCCCTTGACGCCTCAGGCCTCACGGAACCAATCCAGCCTCCTCCGAGACGGAGCCCTACTCCCTCCCCAGAACACTCTGCGGGTGAGGGGTATGATGAAGACGAGCAGTACAATTTTCCTATCAATGAACCTGATGCACAACCGGATTCATATGATGACACTGGTGACCAGTACACCCAGGGTGTGGGGCAGGACCCGCAGCTTTTTAATGCACGTGCATCCCCGACTGAGGATTCAGCAGGTTTTCATGCACTACTCGAAAGGGCGGCAGCCAATCATGATGTGGACATGCATGCCGACCCGGTTGAGGAAGACTTCCTTTTCGACACTTTTTCAGTCTCTGAAAGGACAGTAAAGACACTGCCTATGCTTAAAGGAGTCCTCAAGCATGCTGGGGACATATTTAAGGAGCCTACTAGAGCGAGAGTGGTCAACCCTCGCATTGAAAAAAAGTACAGACCTGCGCCTGCGGACCCCGCATACATCCGGGGACAATTGCCACTGGACTCTCTTGTGGTCGCCAATGCCAGGAAACGTGCCAACTCCCAGACAACGGGTGAAGCTCCTCCCCCGGATAAGGAGTCCAAAGTGCTAGAGGCAGGGGGCAAAAGAGTAGCTGCACAGGCATCAAACTTTTGGCGCATTGCCAATACACAAGCACTCTTAGCGCGTTACGATAGGGCGCACTACGACACCCTAGAACAGATTATACAACACCTGCCTCCACAGTTCCAAGAAGGCACCAAACTGCTTATTGAGGAAGGGAAGCTAATCTCAAACGCAGCCATCAAGTGTGCACTTGACGCAGCAGACACAGCTGCTAGAGCTATCAACACTAGCGTTATGCTGAGACGACAGGCGTGGCTCCGCATCTCAGGGTTTAAACCGGATATTCAGACAACCATTCTTAATCAGCCAGTCAATCCTGATAGTCTGTTTGGTCCAGATGTTGACACCACCCTAGAAAAAATAAAAAAAGACACAGAAACTGCTAAGTCCATGGGGGCCCTACAGTCACAACAGTTTCGTGGCAGCAATTTTCGTCGCTCAGGTGCACGTGGAGTCACCAGAGGACAAATGGGTCAACAATCCCAGTTCTCTAAAGGTGGGGCACAATCCTCGCTCACGAAACAGAACAAGGGAGGTTACAGAAATAACAGCAACAGAGGTCGCGGCAGAGGAAACAACAGCTCCCGCTCCTCTGCTCCAGCCAAACAGTGACTCTCTGTCACTGCCCCCCGACCACCTAACACCTGTCGGGGGGAGACTACAGCAGTTCCTGCCCGTCTGGAGAAACATCACCACAGACAGGTGGGTGCGACAACTAGTCCAGTATGGTTATTGCCTAGAGTTGAGGTCCACTCCACCCAACATCCCGCCAAGGCAAAGGCCTATGTCTGCAGAGCACTTGCTCTTATTGCAGCAGGAAGTAGTGGTGATGCTGCAAAAGGGAGCAATCGAGCTCGTGCCGGTGGGAGAGGAAGGCACAGGGGTTTATTCCCTGTACTTCCTTATTCCAAAGAAGGACGGATCTCTCAGACCCATTCTAGATCTACGTCCCCTCAACCTGTACATACTATCAGAACATTTCCACATGCTTACACTGCAACAGATTCTTCCATTGCTAAACCAGGGAGATTTCTTAGCAACCTTAGATCTCAAGGATGCTTATTTCCACATTCCACTACACCCGTCACACAGGAAATACCTCAGGTTCACTATTCAAGGCAGGCACTACCAGTTCAAGGTCCTACCCTTCGGAGTCACCACAGCCCCGAGGGTGTTCACCAAGTGTCTGGCGACAGTAGCGGCGCACCTCAGGAGGCAGAACATCCATGTCTACCCCTACCTAGACGACTGGCTCGTGCAAGCCAAGTCACAGCAACAGTGCGCCGCAGACATGTCGACTACAATTCACCTTCTTCACGATCTGGGTTTCTCCCTGAACTACCCAAAATCGCATCTTCAGCCGGCACATGTCCGGCAGTTCCTAGGTGCGACGATCAACACCCTGACGGCCATGGCTCAGCCAAACCAAGTCAGGATAGACAGCATGCAGGCTCTGATCCAAAGGTTCAGGCCACAATACTCGCTTCCAGCGAGAGTGTTCATGCAGTTGATAGGCATGATGGCCTCCTGCATCTTCATAGTCCCTCACGCACGGCTACATATGCGCCCGCTCCAGGAGTGCTTAGCGAATCAGTGGACACAGGCTCGTGGGCAATTGACAGACCTAGTGTTGGTTACCAGTCGGGCATACGACTCTCTGCATTGGTGGACTCCACACAACCTTTGCAAGGGCCGACTGTTCCAAGAGCCTGTGCCGCAGATTGTCCTGACAACGGACGCATCTCTCCAGGGATGGGGAGCTCATGTGCTCACTTACACAGTGCAGGGACTATGGACGACGCAGCAACAGAAGATGCACATCAACTATCTGGAACTGATGGCAATCTTCATGGCGCTCAAGTCCTTCATTGTACATCTGTGCAACAAAGTCGTGCTAGTCCGGACGGACAACATGACCGCGATGTACTACATTCAAAAGCAGGGAGGCACCCACTCGCCACAGCTGTCTCATCTGGCTCAGAGCATGTGGAAGTGGGCCATTCAGAGGAACATTTTCCTCATGGCGGAACACCTCCCAGGAAAGGACAATCAGATGGCGGATCTGCTCAGCAGGTACAGCCATCAAATGCACGAGTGGGAGTTACACCCATCTGTCCTCCACCCGTACTTCCAGCAGTGGGGTCATCCGGAAATAGACCTGTTTGCCACAAAAGAGAACGCAAAATGCCAACACTTTGCCGCCAGGTTCCCTCACCCACAGTCGCAGGGGAATGCGATATGGATGAACTGGTCAGGCAAATTTGCGTACGCTTTTCCGCCAGCCCCTCTAATACCGCTGGTCGCAAGAAAGCTAAGGCAGCACGAGATGACTCTCATCCTAGTTGCTCCAACGTGGGCGCGCCAGGCCTGGTACACCACGTTCCTCGAACTCTCAGTGGTGCCGCATCAAAGACTGCGCATCACGCCCAGTCTTTTGACGCAGAACCATGGAGAAATTCAGCATCCAGATCCGCAACAGCTCAACCTGGCGATCTGGCTCCTGAAGTCCTAGAGTTTGGATACCTTAACCTACCTCCGGAATGCATGAACATCATCAAGGAGGCGAGGAAACCAACTACTAGAGCATGCTATGCTGCAAAGTGGAAGCGTTTTGTCATTTACTGTACAGCCAATGACATCAACCCGCTAGATGCATCTATCCCCAACATCATCTGCTATCTGTTGCATCTTTACAAGTGCAATCTAGCGTACACTTCCATTCGGATACATCTATCCGCCATAGCGGCTTATCTCCAGAATAGGCAGCACCTCTCTGTCTTCAGAGTGCCCGCCATTAAAGCCTTCCTTGAAGGTCTGAAACGAGTCATTCCCCCAAGAACACCGCCAGCTCCGGTGTGGAACCTCAATGTCGTTCTCACCAGACTGATGGGACCACCATTTGAGCCACTGCACTCGTGTGAACTCCAGTTCCTTACGTGGAAAGTAGCTTTCCTTGTAGCTATTACGTCTCTGAGGCGTGTCAGTGAGCTGCAGGCGCTCACAATCCAAGAGCCATTCATTCAAATTCATCCAAATAGGGTAGTTCTACGCACTAACCCCAAATTCCTTCCGAAGGTGGTGTCACAGTTTCATCTAAACCAAACTATTGACTTACCAGCATTCTTTCAAAACCCGCAAACGGTGGCGGAAAGAATGCTCCATACCTTAGATGTACGGAGGGCGTTGATGTACTACATAGACAGAACACAACCCTTTAGAAAAACAAAACAACTCTTTGTTGCCTTCGCACCACAATACAAAGGCAACCCGATTTCCAAAGCAGGGATAGCCAGATGGATTGTTAGGTGCATCCAGATATGTTATCAAAAGGCCAAGCGCACTTTAACAATACCCCCCAGAGCGCACTCCACACGCAAACTGGGGGCGTCCATGGCTTTCCTAGGGAACATTCCTTTAGAGGATATTTGCAGAGCAGCCACGTGGGTTACACCACATACCTTTACAAAACACTACTGTGTTGATGTGCATTCCAAGCAGCAAGCTGCTGTAGGACAGGCTGTTCTGAAGACACTTTTTCAGGTTTCTGCAGCTGGCACGGGCAACCGCCGCTGATGGAGGGACTGCTATGTATTCTATGCTAAGATATGAATTTAGCAGCCCACATGCCTCGAACTGAATATGCTACTTACCAGTATGCATCTGTTCTTGGCATGTAGGGCTGCTAACATTCATATCGCCCGCCCTCCTCCCCGGTGCCTGTCGCAGCTGCAGATATACTATTGTATTTATTCATTAGCATGGACATCCTTTACACTTTTCACTCCATCTTCTGCCACAATGGCGAAAAACAATCTGGGGATGGAGCCGATGCCCATGCGCACTGTAGTCCAGGGGAGGAGCCACCTATCTCAGGATACTTCGAAGACTCTTCCAGGACAACAATGTGCGATCATCCGAGCCCAACACTAGGCGGCGATCTAATGCTAAGATATGAATGTTAGCAGCCCTACATGCCAAGAACAGATGCATACTGGTAAGTAGCATATTCATTTTCTGGGGGTTTTCCCTCATCGACGAGATCGCAGTCAAAACTATTGTCGTCGACGCTGCTGTTACTGTCGTCGACGATCCCGTTGTTGTGTTAGTCGACGATCCCGTCGACGAAGTGATCATAGCAGTTGTAACCGTCGTCGTCAAAGATCCCGGCGTCAACACTATCGTCGACGGTACCACCGTCGACGGAGATATAGCTTTAGAAGTAAGTTTTACCTCAGTTTTCGTCAACGACAACGCCATTTTCCTCGTCTACGCTCCTATCGACGATGCAGATTTTTCCAATTTTCCCTCAGGAGTTTAGAGGCCGGCTTCTTGAATGAATGTTTGACCTTAGGGGGTGATTTTGAGGGCTCTGAGCTTGTCCTCTTTGTATGTTTTACCCCTGAAGCATGACCCTTGCTCTCCTTTTCTTGGAGATTTAGAGGGACTGCGCCCAGAAGAACCTAGAGTGGTCTTTTTAAGGGTCTTCTCAGGTCCTCCCCCTGAGGTATGAGCCTGAGGAGATCTGCTTCTTTTCTGAGATCTCCTAGAAGTTGTAGACGCCTCATCACAGTCACTAGACAGGACTTCTTCCTGGCCTTTAGTTTTTGAAGCCATAGTAAAAGCCTTCCTTCACGATCCCTCAGTGTTTTATTTGAAAAGGTACGACATACCTTACAATCCTTTGCCTGATGGTCTGGATAAAGGCAGTAGATGCAATCCTTATGAGGGTCGTCTGTATAGAGCCTTTTCTTAGAACAGGTGTCACAGGCTCTAAATAAACCTTTTTTCTCCTCGTCAGCCATTCTCAGGAGTTGGTGAACAAGTAGGCAGTAATCAAAATTACCAAATCAGAAGAACAACTCTCAAATTTAATCCAGATTGAATAGAAACTGTAGAATTTGAGCAGAGCTCAAACGGTTCTTTCCTCAACCAACAACAGCGGCGGAAAGAGCTCTCCACTCGCTTGATGTCCAACGCTGTCTCAAATTCTATTTACAAATGACTAGACCCTTCCGCAAGTCTTCACAACTTTTTGTCGCCTTCAGCGCACCCAGGAAGGGCTTCCCTTTGTCAAAAAGAGTAATTGCCAGATGGATTTCCAGTACGATAGAGTATTGTCATCAGGCAGCTGGAAAGCCTCTGAATGCATGAGTTCATGCCCATTCGACAAGAGCAATGTCCACCTCCACTGCTTTGTTTGCGGGAGTAACGATCCAGGATATCTGCAGGGCAGTGACCGGGAAGAGTACACACACCTTCACCAGGCATTACTGCTTGGATGCAGCTGCAGAGAGAGATGTGGCGGTGGGAGAAGCAGTGCTGAGAAACCTTATCCAGTAACGGTGAACCCTCTTTTACATCCTTCCGTCCTTGTTTCTTTGTTACAGATGCACATTTTTTTTTTATTGTTATGTTTGGTAAAAGAGGTTACAATACTAATATGCAGAATTCCAAGTTCAATATGTATAGATAGATGATGTCTTATGTAACTATACTAGATCTGCATTTGGTAAAAAAAAAAAAAAAAGTGCGCTTTATTCTACTGCTCGCTATTCTGGTTCAGGCATGTGAATCTATGAAAGCTCCAATACTGGCGTAAGAAAACAAGTTACTTACCTGTAACTGTAGTTCTCCAGTATTTGAAGTTTTCATAGATTCACATGCAACCCACCCTCCTCCCCCGAGAGGCTCCCCTTGGATTTAGCACAAAAGGTGTTTATGGCACAAGTGCACGAAAATCTGAGGGGCACAAAGTTCTCACAGGAGTGTTCTGGAGGGTGAGAAGCTCTGATTGGTTCAGGGACAAGTTTAGTCTATTTTACATAAAAAAGGTTATGGGTTGCAAAAGGGAAATGGGCCTAGGCCTCTTTTCAGTTTGCTATACTACTAAGCATTGCTTTTTTATGTACTGGAGACTCCCGTCTCGACGACGGGGATTGATTCAGGCATGTGAATCTATGAAAGCTCCACCACTGGAGTAATGTATTATTGTTTCTGCTCATTTGTGAAACCTCAGGCATGCAAAAGAGACAAATGAAAGGGTTGGATCAGTTTCCAAGAATTCCTTGGGAATAAGAGTGGTCATGTTCGAGGTTACCAATAGCATCTATAACTCTGGAGATTTAGGAGTTTAGATGTGGTACTGTGAGATAGCCAAACCAAAATTTACTGAGGATATAAGAAGACTCCGTCCTTATATCATGAAGCTTTGTTGATCTAATACACAGTCCTCATAAATTTGTAGGAACCGTATAACAGTACTTTTAGTCAATTCAGTGAATGAGATAACTTCCGCTGAAGTGAAGCCTCCTGTTTTACAACTTCTGTACAATTATTTTCAAACCGGTTTAATTTCCCCCACATCCCCATTTGTACTCTTTGTCCCCTAGGGTTGCTACACTACAAGTCCTGATGTCTATATCAATGAAATATCTGTATGTGGTCAAAACTTTGACATACCTCATAGCCCGACGGTCTCAGTCTAGGTTTACAAATCTTTCTGTAAAGAGACAGTGTATCTCCCATTTGAGTTAATGCTACTCTCTCAGACACTGGCAAACATTACCAGTTTTGTGCTTCCACCCGTTTATGCTCACAACTGTCGGCACAGTTTTATTCACCAGAGAACTGTGCCATAGCCTCTACCCATGTAAGGCCTTTTACTTGGTAACATTGTTTTTGTATTGAACTGTGTATGTGATCAAATCTTGTATGTGATTTTTAAAAATTTTCTTGGTATCCTCTTAAGGATACCAAGTTATTTACAAGTTAAGTAATTTATTTACATGCGCCTGAATTACAATGCCCATTGTTTAGAAGATATTATTGACCATATGCAGGTCTGTTTAGATTTTTAGCAATTGCTAATGCTTATTTTTTCCTACTAATAGCCTGAATTATCCCAATTGTTTCCAGGACCAAACGAAGGGGGTGATGCACCAAAAATTAAATGAAAACGTTCATTTTATGGGTTTTAATGTTTTTTCCTACCAGATTAACCTCCAAATACAAGTCCCCAATTGCTCTGCGAATGGTCTTTTTCTTTATGTAACGAATACCATGTAAAGGGTAGAGAGGGAGATGTTTGGGGCAAATGTTCAGTCAATTGTCTTTCTTCAGGGCCAACTGAGGGAATAGGTGTTTCTCAAGGTGGCAATGTCCTGGATGGCAGCATTTGGGGGCTAAAGCAGGGCTGCTTACCAGCTCCTTTATTGTTGAACTTTCTTGCAAACAAAACCCCGCAGAAGGTTACTGGGGATGCACATAAGGCAGTTGATCTAGTTTCCATCATTCCGTCCATCAGGCGACCCAGTGCAAGCATACGATGGTTGGCCAACATCTAGCGAAAAACAAAATATAACCTACAAGATAAACAACGAGATACTAGAGTTGGTAGGATCTGCCGGCATCTAGCTCTCTCGAGACGGTGCTTAATTTGAGCCGGGGCTTTCCGGTGCTAAGCACCGGGCACTTAATTGGTTTCCGGTGCTCGGCACCGGCACTTAATTTTCAACACCATACCTAGAACAGTCTACCACATGGTGGAGTTGCTCATCTAATTTAGAGATTAGCGGAACAACGGTTGTTTAGGAATACAATATACATTAAAAGGGTGCCAATACCTGCCTCCCCAGCCATTCCTTTTACTTTGGTGACCTGGAATAATCTGAACTGTCGCATTTACATGCGAGAGAGATGGTTAGTAGTGGTTTTGGCAGAGATGACAAGGGCGATGGGTGGTGCAAGCTGCAGTGGCCCCGCGGTCAGAGCCCTGGCACTTAATATTTTACATATTAAGCACTGTCTAGAGATGGACAGCAAAAGTGAGCGTGGTCCTCCTAGCAGGGAAAGAACCGCCATCAAGAAGGCCAAGCAAACAGAAACAGGCGTACAGGAATAGCAGGCGACTAAGATTAGCATGCCAATGCGTTTCACTCGAAAGCCTGCAATATTAAAAGTGGACACGTGGTGGCAGCAGAATGCCATGCATGTGATATTCGTGGTGTTGAAATAACCGAGATCCTTCACTGCCAGCTTAAATTGGCAAGTGAAATAATGCAGTCTATGGAACGGGAACAATTGGCCCGAGCAGCTCCATAAAGCAAAACAGACAAACATCGGTGGATGGGGGAACAAATCAGTCTCATATTGGGCAGAACAATGGAGCAACAGAAGCATGACCAGTCTAGTGGAAAGAAGATTCTTAAAATAACACCTACTGCCTCTGAAAAGCACACTGGGTGCCAGCTCTGTGCACTCCTCGTGACTGGAGGCTGTCTGGCTGGGCATCGAGGCCGGATGGACGGGAGGACAAAAGGTGGGCAGGGAAGAGTGGGTGGAGACGTGAGTGTGTAGGGTGGCAGAGGGGAATCCCTGAGTATCCTACTGAGAATGAGAGGAATGTGACACGGTGGAGGACTGAAGTATCGAGGGCCTGAGGGAAAGACAAGCTGTGGAGCGTATAAAGTAAATTAGCAGGCTTTCATCGCACAGTATGCACCACATGTCCATATGAAGGTTCAGAGGAGGGCCTCATTGAGGAGAGAGAAGCACCTTATAGGGGTGTAAGGTCAGCAAGGACCCATGAGGGGCAGGGGATATTGGCGAGCTGAAAGGAACATGGTGGACAGTGACATTATCTAAGCGGGGACGCAGGCTGTCACTGGGGGCAGTGTTTGGACACGATATTGTTTAAATAGCCCTAATTGTACCCCACTCATGCCTTGAAAACTCACCACAGACGAAAGCTGCAGACCTTCTTTAGTATGTTTAAAGTGCACACCAGATGCACAGCCACAGGAGGGCAGTGTGTGTGCTACTCATATAGGCCAAACCCAGAACATACTACTTACAAATAAAAAACGCCGCCTACAGCTGAAGGCACTGTGTTAAGTCATGGAATCTCCATACACACACCAAGGTTGTATGTCATTACAACGCGGGCTTTTACCCCGCATGCCATTACAACGCGGGGATTACAACGAAAGTCGTTACGACTTTTGCTGGAGGGCGCTGGATAGTGGAATAGTTTCATTTTCTGTTCCAACTCCAGCCCACGTTGACAGTAGGGAAGGTGTTGGATAGAAAATTAAACTATTCCCTATCCAACAGCGCCCTCCAGCGAAAGTCGTTGTAACGACTTTCGTTGTAATCCCCGCGTTGTAATGGTAGTGCGGGGTAAATCCTGCGTTATAATGGCTGTTCTCCCACACCAAGCATCAAAGCCAAAGGTGGCAGGTCCGGTTTGGTGCATTGGGGTCTCATTCAGATGATATATTTTGAATGATTGTTAAAAAAAAATGTAAAAAGAAATTAAAGCACCAAGGTTAAAATAGACGGCTTACCAAAAGAACTGTACTACATCGGTATAAAACTAAATAAAAAAACACTTTTGTTGGAGTGGCATTATGTTTAAATAACAAACCCCATGCATGTACCAACGAAAGACGTAGAACCATAAACCCTCCGACTCCACTGCTCATGAACCGCGTGACATGGCTGATAAAGGAACTTGTGTCATCATCTAGGGCTTCCATCTTCCTTACTGAAACACTTTCAGTTCATAAGGGCTCTAAAAGGCTCAGACATCACAAATGTAGAGTGTAAGCAGGTGCTGGCATGTCAAAAACATGATCTCAGAGAGTCCTAATATGTGGGTGACATTAAAAAAAACCATAGCAATTCAATCACGATTTAATGCATCTCGACTACATGACAAGGGGAAGATGGAGGACGAAATGTATGTGAAAAATAAAAAGCCATGGGGAAGTTCATGGAGAGAGCAGGAGTACCTATAGACAGCAAATGGCGCGCACACACACATACACCGAATGTGAGCAATTTCAGCATCAACACGTGTCAAATAATCGAGAAAAGGGAGTCTTTTTATAGAGAAACAAAAGTTCAAATACATAGTGAAAACATGCAAAAATATGAGTAAATAGAGTGTTCGATCAATTGAATCATACAATGGTAATGGATAAAATAACATTGACAAGAATGTAGTACCGTTCATGAGAAGTGTTTGTATTTAAATGAAAAATAGTACAATTATTTGCAAAAAAATAATAAAGAACAGAATGATAGAAGAGGAAGTAGAGAGAAGGAAGAGATAAAATGTGTAGATCAAGAATAGTATCCATTCACTTACAATTTTCCATCACAGTTGTAGTAACATGACTTTCCTAAGATCGCAGAGGCTTTTTGATAGACAGTTAACCTAAACTTTTTTTTTTGTGAAACAAACCTAAATTCATTTTATTTAAAGAACATCAAGGTGATGATCTATTTTTCAGTCAATGTTTAAGTTCTGCGTATATGGACGGCACTACCACAAAAGCAAATCTAATGTGAAGCATACAACCATAGCAACTTCTTGACTTACTTCTGCGGAGGAGTAACCAGAGGAACACCTGGATTCCAGCTCTGCATCACTACAAGAGGAAACACAATAAGTAAAGTCAAACCATATCCATTACACTCTTTGACCCTCTTAATCCTACAACGACCCAAAACCAGTCTGGAGAAGCAGGTCTCTGTACGCGAGGCGGGGTGCAGATCTGCATACCGGGGGCACAGAAGAACGTGAAAGATTCATATTCAAAGTTAGAGAACTGAAAGGCAACCTTCTAAGTACTGGATGACCAATTCACAAAAAAGGTATTCAAACTAAATGTATGGGTGTGGGTGCAAGCAGTATATCCGCTGGTCCAATATCGCCAATACCCCAGAAAGATCAAAGTGGTGCCATGAGGTGGAGCGCTAACTGCCAGCAATGTTATTCATAAAGTCAATTCGCAAAGGGAACCCCGGGAAGTGCAGCAGAAACTTTAGAGTCAAAACAACAGCACAAATATGCAGCCTCTACTAACCATGGCAGTGCATTTGCTTACAGCGTTCTCCAAAAATCGATGCTTAATCTCTAGGGGAAGCGGTAACAAGTGATAGTTTTGAAGTAATTAAACATTCCTTATCCTACTAATAGCACATCTCTAAAAAATCCTATTCAGACTTCAGTCTGCGAACATAACCTCAGAACCGTTTGTAATGTCATCCCCAGACTACTGTAGATGCTCCAAAGTCATATCAGTGGCAGGCTGTGCTCAGATAACACTAAGAACATTAACAGCACCTAACAGGGCAACAAGGATACTTGGACAAATGGAAAAAGCATCAGACACTCTGAACCCTGCAGTGAGAGCCTCATGGGGTCGAATTTGAGCAAACACACTGTAAAGGAGGGCGGTAAGTGTGCTCTGAGCAACTGAAGCAATATCACTGGGAATGGAATGGTAGTGTAGGGTTGATTGTGTCTACGTACTGGAACTGCAATCGTGGAAGCCTATGAGGCAAGCTAAGGGTACAAACCTAGTGCCTTCACTGAAACATTCCCAAAGCATCTCTGCACTGCACCAGCAAATATAGGACAAAGTGACAAACTGCACCTTTCCTTGTATTATAGATTATACTAGAAAGTTCAGGAAAGCGTCAGGGCACGCTGAGGATTTGTAATCCTTCAATTTTGCATTATAAGAACAGTTTCTAAACTTTTTCTTGTTCTTCTAAACCGCTTAACGTGACATAATGTAACATCACCATGTCTCATAACTTCCCTTTTTATTTTTTTCAGGTATAGCCCCATAAAAGCACATTTTGGCGACTAGTGAAACCCTGATTTAGTAAATGCAATGGGAATGCCTAGATATATCGAAAATGGAGTCCTCACCTGTCTGAATCAAGCGAGACCAAGGTTTCATCCAGTGATTGGCTGAGGGCTGCGTACCCCTTATTGAACTTCACTGACCTAGAATGAGTAAGAATCAAATATTACGAGTCCACCAAATCCAAAAGTGAATATCCGGTATTCATTGAGAAATCGAGAACAAACATTTCAGATGACAAAGAGCAGTACAGCACAAACATACACTGGGTGAAAAATCTCCAATTTCTGTAAGTAAAGGACCTGTAAGTGGGTGGCTTTAGTAACTAACTGACTACTGCATAGGTAGGTTTCCCCTTTTTTCATGCTTCTAAGAACTATGTTATTTCAAATGTGTAAAAGGGTGGATAGAGTAGTCAGTCACATCATGGTGGATATTTTTATGCAGGACACTGGCCATATTCAATTTCAACTATTTATGAGGTCCACAGTTTTACAACCAGGGTCTGCAGAGGGGCTTGGAAACTAGTAGGATACTAGCTTCGACAAGCAGCCATATCCTAAAACTCCAAGAAATTAATTCACTTGGAGTTAGTGGCTAGTACCAAAAACTAATTTTGTAAAACAGGGAACCCCTATAAATTATTAAGTTTGCTAATCATAGGGACAAACTATGGTTTTTAGAGAAAGGACATTCAAGCAAACAAATATGTATATATCCAGCCCTTAGTTTTGGTTTTAGATATTCAACACTTAAAACAGCGACATCTTGTTAACCACAGAAAAAATAATTTATGTATAACCACACTTGACACAAAATTATTTTTGGGCAATATATACCTCGTTATCTTTGTTATATTTGATTTCCTTTTTTTCCTTATTTGAAATATTTTTTTTTTTGGTTATTTTTTCAATACATTTGTATTTATAAAAACTTTTGATGTATTTTTCACAGATCAATACATATAAAACAATATACAAACATGTGCAAAATATGTACATCACAAACAAAAAAGACAGAAAAAATAGTGTACTACGAATTATTCAGTCGATGTATAATTGAGATAGGCAAAAGCGGAAGAATGGAACTACGCGCGTTTCGGCCTGTGGCCTTCGTCAGGTGACCGTCATTCGCATTTGACAAACCATTGTGACACATAAATCATTTGTGAGATTTATTACAGTATGGATTCTTGTGGAATTTTCATTTATATAGAAGGTGGTAGAAAATCATGAATCTGTTTTTTTAAAAATTAGTCTTATTTAGGGCTGTTTATGTATTACAGTGTATCCAATTGATGGTGATACATAATGGTTGCTTTATACTGGACGCTGCGTGGCGTTATAGTTGGCCCATCTATTCTCTGTGATTTAAGATGGATTAAGGCAAGGGTTGGACCGATTTCATCTGGGAGGTATATATTATTTATCTGAAAACATGGACTTATCCGGAATAGTGGCCAGCTAGTTTCTTAAACATGAGCTTCAAAATATTCTTGTTTATACAGCGAAGTCTCATCAATGTTGGTGGTCTGGTGTGGCGCCTGCCTCGACGTCAGTAGTTTAGATGCAGGACCAAAAACTACACTCATGGTCCAAACATGAATGCATTACTCAAAGAAAAACAGAACCCTAATAGCTTGTCTATAACTTAATGGCCATGTAGCAGGTGGTCAGCCTACGATCTTCGTGTGAAGAAAGTCCAAGTTCAGTTTCCAGGACAGGAGTGTACCAGAAGTCTGGTCAGTAGCCGGATACAGAGCCCCCAACTGAAAAGTCACGATTCAAGGACCTTCATTCCGAGAGGTCTCTACCACTGAATGAGGAAGCTCGGCCTCTGTACAGAGTCCAGTCTAGGAAGGAGGATTGATCTGTGGACGCGACTCATTTAGATGGACTGTATAACAAGTGGGTGAAGCAAAGCATTGGAGAAATGAAGCAGGAAGTTTGTAAAAAAAAAATCCTCATTGAACCTTTTTGACGGCTGTTGTGGTTGATGGAGAACAGCTCCTCCCATCATGCCTTTTTTCCTTAGTGCAGCTCGTGCCAACTCCCGATGCCGTTCTGAAAAAAAAAAGGATTTTATTAGAATGAGCTTAAAAACAATCTGGATATGGCCCAATGGCTTGCCTAGATCAGAAATCATCCCAGTCTTTTAAACATAAAACAGCATAAGTAAGCATTACCATCCCATGTATAGCATGATGCCCCCGCTCACTCAGAACCACAGTGCCACACCACTCACTTGCCACCCACAGATACCGCTCCCATTTAACCAATATACAAACTGCGACCACCTGGCAACCTCAATGATGGACGGATACGGTGGTGGTGATGGTTTTGCTTATAAATGATGATGAACGCTGCTGCCCAGTCACTCATTAACAAGTTCAAGCCAGGAGAAGATCACAAATGCTATCCTGGTTCTGGTGGAATATGCAGAGACAGAAAATGCAGTAAGATATATCATTTGGAATCCATATCCAACAATGGCTTCTGAGAATGATTTTTCTGTGCTAAGCCATCATAGGTTATGGAAAGTAGATTTAAAGAACGCAAATCCCTGAATCCGTCCAAAGAACAGCTAAGAGCCCATCTGAGATTTATGTTGACTTTAGGACTCAGAAGGGGTAAGTCCCCAGAATCAACTTGTCCTGGTGGAAAAACCACGTATGGACCAGTGGCACACAGGGCTTACAGTTCACCTCTAATTATCATCATGAAAACAGGTCTAGGTCTTTAAACCTGTAAGTGCAAACGGTTTGTGCATCCGTGACAACATGTCTCACTTGCTTACAGGCTTTCTTGACAGAGGGAACAAATGCAGCTGGCCAACCAGCTGTTGCTAGATGGCCTTGAAGAGGGAAAATAGTCCCTAGTGGTAAGCTTGCACACTCCAGTGGCTGATCAGTGGGTCTTACAGGTAGCCACTTGTATAACTAACTCGGCTTGGTGTTGGGAGAAAGAGGATGCAAGGAGCACTGCAAACTACTCAATTTCACAATCGCTTCTTATTGGTTTGTAGTGTGCAGGTTTATTCCTGTTCCGTCATGTTTCAAGCATCGAATTGCTTAGTAGCCACATTGGCACGGGAGACGCAGGACGAATGAGATAATTATCATAAACAGGTTTTGCTGCTGCAAGATATTATTGCTTGCAGTACTGAATGTCTATTCTGCTTCACCTGCACAACGAAGAATGCAAGGGATACGGTGCAGCACGGGAGGTTACATTCAGGGTAAGAGAACATTTGATTGGAGTACTGAAACTGATGCTGCACGTGTCTTTGGTGGTAGTGTATTGCTGGGACTTTAAAAACACATCTAGTATTCCTTCCTGTATTAAGCGAGTTCAGTTTGCCCAGTCCACCGCCACCACCACTATCCCCAGACAAAATGTACAGTAGTTTGAAAACTTTAAACTTAAATAAAACGGTTATATTAAAAGTAATTATAGAGCTAGTTAATGCATATTTATATTGAGACAGGGTTAATACCACTGAATATTCAAGTTAGGATTCCATAACAACCAAAGGCTGTATGTACTTTTAACACAATCTCGGTCTCTTAATTTGGTCCAAGAAGCACCGATATAACTGATAAATATGGAACATCTACTTAATTTATAAATCCAGAAATCCTTTTAGGTTCAATCTGATACATTCATAAACACTGAACATATATGTGTGTAGGATCCTGGTACATTTTCACCCTAAATGATAATCTTTCTATATATAAAACAATAAACAAGGCCCAATTACAGAAAAGTTATTATTGTTAATACAATATAAAGAAGGCTTATATATAAAAGTTATGACGTGTGTTGGGTTCTCACCTGGAATGTATGCCTCTAGCTTGGAATGTTATACATCAAAGTGGAGTTTATAGTGTTGTGATTTGAAAGGTCAGTTGCTGTGAACCTGCTACCCTGCCAGTCATGAATGAAGGAGCTCTAATAAAAAGGAAGATACTTACATTTTGGTATTTGAGCATCCTTCCGCCGGTGAGGGGTTGACTGGCAGGAACGCCTCAGAAGAGGAAAACTTCACCAGATACCTTCCTCTGCACTGCACGCTGAGAGCCCTGCCAGTCAACTCGCCAACTGCCGGCCATCCTTCCATGGACTGGGAACAGTGGGAGGAAGGTTTTGAGTCATACATCGATGCTATTAAAGGGGATGATTTTACAAGCAAAAAGAAATCTGCGTTATCAAAACATTGTTTGGGTCCAGAAGGTAGGAAAATATTAAAGCATCTTCCACACCAGTCTGTTTCATTGTGGAAAGGGATGTGGAAGATGAATATGTTGTGTATCAACACTGAAAATGTTAGAAGCGAGGCTTAAACCCCATAAATATGTAACTACAGAAAGGCATAAGTTCTGCAGACAACTCAATGACCTGGGTAGTCTTTGGAGAGATATGTTGGTGCTCTTAGAACTTTAGCGTCAACAAGTATAGAGACTTTGAAGGCGAATTGATCAGAAATGAAGTAGCGGAGCATACTAAATATAAAAAGGTTCAGGAGGTTTAACTGGCCACTTCTTATTCAACTTTGAATTGGCTGCAGTCATTGAAAGCACTGCATCTTACATGGAGCAAATGTCTGTATCTCAACCAACTAAAGAAGTAGTAGCTGAGTTGTGGAACCAAGTACAGTAGGAAGAGCAAAGTCAAATCTAAGAATGTAAGGTGTTACAGGTGTGGGAGCAGCAATCATTTAGGAAATGCAACTTTCTGTCCTGCTGTTGGCTAATTGTATGCAAATCGTAAGGAAAAAGGGACACTTTGGCAAATCCACAGAAAAGGAAAACGAAAATGAAAAAAGACAAAGTAATCAGTGCTGTAAATGATTCTATGTCTTCAGAATTAAGTGAAGAGAGCGTTATTTTGTATGTTGAAAAACAAGTTCAGAATATTGACAATCAGTAATGTATTGTTCGCAGATATTTCCAAGAAAGGTTTGTTGGCCTTTTGGTAACTAATTGGGACAACACAAGAAAGCATTTTTAGTCATTGGCTGCCCTGTCTTGCCCCTGGAGTCAGAATCCGAGAACTTCAAGACCTACATGGACACATGCTAGGATTAATTCCCATATCAGAGAGGTGAAATTATTTCTGTTGGAGAGAAACAAACTGAGAAATTAAATACACCTTGAAATCAAATAGGATTTTGGGAGAGAAAAGAAGAAGTGCAAAGTTAAATAAGCCCAGGCAATCATACATGACCTTAGTGCAGCAACGAATTAAGGATGTGCAGTTAATTACGTTGTATTCTTTTGACCAGTACTGTGGATCACATTTATGATGAATTTGAATAAAGGAACCATTGTTTGAAAAACGTAATAGGCTTTAAATCCATGGAGGAAAGGATATTTTTATATGAGGTGAACAATTATTCAGTTTATCGTTATTCTTGAGCCTAATCATTTGTAACCCTCAAAACCTTTCAGAGGCAAAAAAAAAATCTTAAGAGGTCTTTTAATGCACAATGGCAGCATCTAAATGAACATAGCAGAAGACCTGTAAGGAAAGGCAATACCACCACAGTGGCTGAGACAGATGCAATCTTCCATGGTACTACACGTTCAATCCTTCACAACTGAATATTTGAGGTATTTTGTGAAGATATATTGCCTTATTCATATATTACTAAATCAGCATGTGAGAAAGTGTCAGAGTTACACTTAGTACTGAGACACTCGAGAGCAGAAACCTACCTTTGTATCTGAACAGAATTCTTAACTTTAACACCAACCATCCAGGGGCCTTTAAAGGAACCTTCAGAGTTCTAGTAAACACCCGAACACTGGCATATTGCAGTGTTGTGGATCTTTCCCTAAATGAAGTTCCACTGTGATTTTACTCAAAATGAAATTATACAATAGGCTGCTATAGGCATACCAAACAAAAGTAAGTCTGAAAAGATGAAGAAAGATCTTCTATATACAACTTCTTTCACAGACCAAATTCTTTGGACTGTCCAACAATGCACAGAGGAATGCCTGCATAGCTCTACTGCTGAAGCCAGTCGTCAAACTTTCAAATGTTCTGCATTTCTATGCAGACATTCAATGAGGGACTGCAAAAAGCTCTTACGAGCACCTTCCTGATACCTACAAAGTGGCACAACAGCATTGCCCATCTCAAAGCTATGCCTCAGCAACAAATATAACAAGACAAAGTCAAAAGTTGACAGCTTTATTTGTCTGAAAGTCAACCATAAAAGTGCACAAATACATACAAGGATAAAATTAGTCAAATGACCACTTTACACATAAAACGTAAAAAATCAGGAGTAAAAACAGATGATTTAAAAAGTAAAAAACACGATTAATCAAAGTGCTCCTAGAACGTACTGCTGCTCGAAGAAACGGACTTCCACAGTAGCAAATTTCATTATGAGACAATTCTTGTAGAAAGCAGAAAGCCTGGAAACATCTGCAAACATTTCTAAGCCTCATAAGGAGGTACTACAATCCTTCTAGTATAAAATGTATAATAGTCTGGAGAGAAAAAAAATGAACCATTGATTGTTTAGACAGATTGTTACAAGCACATATTCGGAGTCAAGTTTGTGCTGGTACCCAAGCTGAAAACATGAATATTTCATTGTACCAGTTCTAAAGCGAAATTATAGGGAGCACTCCCAGCTCCCACTAATATTCCACAAATAACTGGTAGAAAAGACCCCAGGGTTAAGGTCCAAATAACTCACAACATTTGGTTTCCGGGCTTTCACGCTTAGCTCTAAGCTTGTAAGTGCTCGATCAATAAAGCTTGTGCTTGCTTCCTGACTAGGGCAGCGCATGAGACTATATCAGAAAATATCCATTAGTCCAATCCTTTCCAATGTCTTTTTCACGTACGCCAACCAAGGAATGGAAAGGCCGTTGTCACAGGCCAGACAGTCGGAGATTATACTCCTTGTGAGTGGGACTCCTACTGTGTTCATAATAGATAGCCACAGAAGCTGTGGGACGAGTGCGAATTCAATCGCTCAAATAAGTTAGGTCCAACTCCTTTTGGCAGATAAAATGGGGAGTCAATATGGGAAATGTAAGGATTCAATGGCAGAAACGATTTTTTTCCCTTTGAAATGTCTTTGGGTCACTAATGCCCCAATTTTGAAGCCCCATAGGCTTCTATGGGTACTTATTGGGCGGAATATATTTGTAACAACGGTGTAAGCACCCTTCTGCCCAGCGGAGATGGTAAACGGAGGAGCGAGTCAATGGCTCTTGACAATTTCGCCCTACTCTTTGCGATGTGGGAAGCCCATGAACTAGTGGAACTAAAAGTGACCCCAGGTAAGAGAAGGTACTGGTAGTCAGTAAAGTGTTCGTACCAACTGCGATAAGTAAAAATCATGTGTGCTTTGGATCCCATGACTTTGTAAAGGATTTAGCAAAGTTGGGCGATGAAGCACACAAATGAATGAACCAGGGAGCGCAGAGCTTTAGGTGTGCGCGCGATTGACACAGCGTCATCCTTGTAGAATAGTGAAGGAAGGGGGTGGGGAAGCTATTGAACATTGGTACATTGGGCGCACTTGGTGAGCGAAGGTTATTGATGTACAGGATACATAACAATGGAGAAAGGATGCACCCTTGGCGCACCCCTAGTCCTCTGCTAAATTCATCTGACACTTCTCCATTATTACAAAACCTAACTCGTGCTTTTGTGTCTCAATGCAAAGATCATCTAGAGTGTACAAGTGTTGGGTCCAATCCCAATTCAATAAAGAGTTGCCACAGCTTTGATCAGTTAACTTAGTCGAGGGCCATCGACAAATCCATGAAAGCAAGGCATAAGGCAGACTTTTTTGCGACGGTATATTTCTCAATAATTAAATGTAAGTTGAGGCACTGTTTTACCGGTCCTATGCCACTACGAAAGCCAAACGTGCAGGCATTCAAAATGTTGTTATTGCTAACCCATTTTATAATTCTATTATACAAGATTCTGCCAAAAAGTTTGGTGGGAATGTCAATCAACGAGCTGGGACGGTAACATTTAGGTTCAGAGCGGCTCCCCTTCATGAAAATTAGGACTACAGTTGAAATAACCCAGGAGGTTGGAATCGTGGAGTGACTCCAGCTGTTATAAACGTTTGTCAGAGGTGGGGCCCAAAGATTCACATTGCACATGAAATCAATGGGGCTTTATCCCCAATACTCTCCTGGATAGCAATCGTGACTTCCTGCTGGGAGACAGATAAAACAAGCATTGGCATTGCCAATAGGTCTCGCTTGTGGGACCTTATAAGTATTTAGTTATGCAGCACAATATCCTTAGTGCAACAACATCAACTGTTGCATGCCTAAACACTTATAAGGTACAAGGTTTAGCTGTGCAACAGCTGATGTTGTTGCACCAAGGATATTGTGCTGCAAAACTAAATACTTATAAGGTCCCACAAGCGAGACCTATTGGCTATGCCAATGCTCGTTTTGTATTTCAATGCAACTAGATCGCTCGCCTTCCTGCCCACGCCTACAAGAGAGCCTTCGAGACCAGCCTCGTAAGAAGGATGGGCAAGTTGTTTACTGCAAGTACTAGCCCCTCCCAAGCTGCCTCGGGCGATAAGTCTACCTTGGTTTAACAGAAACCTCGGGCGATGGTTACAGCTTAAGAAAATAGACATACTTGTTCGATGCAAAAATGATAGGCAACGAGTTGCAAATGTAAAACCGGACAGTTGTTTTGATTTTGGGTTAGCCTCAATCCAGCTGCAGCATATAGTCATTGTGGTGTGGGGTTGGAAGAAGGGAGCACGAATGCGGAGGCACACGAACCACGAAAACACTACACAAGGAATGCGGCGGAGTGGCAAGAATGAAACACTTGGGATACGATCGAACAGTTTTAAATGGTACCAACAACACCGCCTGCTGTAAACTCTCAAAACAGAGGAACACATTGGTGTTTCTAATGGTCGTGGGACTGGCGTTACACATGCCAGATATTGAAAAATAGACTGGAATTTTTAAGAAAGCTAAAATAACGCAGTTTTTGTACTGGAAAGTAAAGCGTCTCCTGTTGTATGTGTTCGCATTTATGACACGGGCAGCAAACATTCATGGGACTGAGTAAAAATGTAATCAAAAGCAGCAAGCGGGACGTGTAAATTAAAGTAAACTGCACCCGGCTAAATGATAAACAGTCACGGGCGGAAGGTGAAAGCAAAGGCGGATGGGGGCGTGAGAGCCTGGTGGGGGGCGGGAATGCGAGCGAGGGGAGGAGAATGGAGGGGGAGGCAAGACAGAGGCAAGGAGTGTGGCAAATGGCCGGAGGGAAGCTGGTAATTAGGGGAGGAGATGCCGCAGAGCGCACGCTGGGCGAAGCCCTTTGATGTGCTGTGCGGCCGTGAATGCGCGTGCTTGTTTGATCACGTGATTCACGTGAACTTAATGAAAACCGCAGCGCAAGAAGCCCTTGGTTTGACGAGGATTTCGAGCACTTGAATTCTCGCTCCGCTCAATGCGCTTGCGCGCATTGATAGGTCGCGAGACCTAAAAAGGGGTGAATTTCCATGAACTAGCGGTCACAGTTAGAGTTGCTAGCTACATAGATCTTTGAGAAATGTGCCACCCATTCCTCCCTCACCTTCTATATGGCAGCTGATGGATGTGCCAACCTGATCTAGGGATCTCATATTTGATAAGGCTATCCAAAAGGTCTTACTGACTTTGGTTTGGGCAGTGTCTGTTAATGTACTCCACTGGCTGGTAATAATTACTGTTCTTCGCTTATTTGTGACAACCTCTAATCCTCTCACAGGGTGGCCACAAGTGCTCAGTCATGAGGATGCATGTTAAAAACACAACGCAGAAGGCGATGGCCAAAGATCAGCCATGATCAAACCACCGGGGAGCCTAAAACACTGGTTTGATCGGTTTTAAGAGGGTCTGTCTAATCCTAGAGCAAAAAGACAAACAACTATCTACTATTAGCCCATTTTCATCATTCTTTACTAAGCACCGATCACTAGCTCCTCGCTCTCAGAACCCACTTTTCCCAGGAATCTCGAGGGCTTGGACAATGTGCAGCACAATCTAAGATTGTCCGAAGCAGGCAGTATATTACCGAGACTAGGTATAGCTTTAGTGGCTTCCCTAGGGGGCACTTCCAGAGCGATCTCAATCGGGTGTGATGACCGAAGTTGGTGCTAATAATAATGCCATATATTTAGGCGATTTGCCACGTTTCGGGAAAGTTAAATATAAACAATTACCGAGAAACTGTGCCTGTATGGGCAACCTCTGCATACCTGGCCGGGTCCCCTCTACCACATCATACAAATCTCAGGAAGGGAGTAAAACCTCCAATTCATTGACTCTCAGGTCGGAAGTTGTAAGTGCTTCCGGTTCCTCCCTGGGTCTGTAATTAGGTAATCTGGCATTAAAATCACCTGCCAGCAAAAGGTACATTTGTTGACCCTGATCAGATTTACGCTCCACAATAGCAGATGTATAATCAAACAGTCCTGGCAATTCAGGCACCTTAAAATAAAAGTTTATAAAAGTGCACAGTAAAGCCCCCTTGTAAAGCACAGCTTGATAGTCACTTCCTGGAGTAAATTAATCCAAACAGATAAACTACCAGAGGCGCGACCTGCACCGGAAGGAAATGCCGGAAGGCTGAAACACATAAACCTTCGAAAGCCACAGGGTTGACTTCAAGTTTCTTGCGTTAGCAGGATGTCATATGGCTTGATGAGCAGCTGCCAGTCAGGGAGCCCGACCTTAGAGCGGAGGCCAGCGACATTCCAGCGAAGTATTTGTAATCGAGGAGTTTTTAGCATTTATTGGAGGCGATGGAGTCTATCACGTGCATTCAAGGGCGGATATAAAATCAGGAGGCAAGGCACTGAACCCTTGGGTTTGAACATACTCAATCAGGCTCTGCTTGGGTTCTGGGCGCAGCTAAGACACCATGAGCTGGATTCGGTGCCCTTAAGATCGCAGTAGTGGCTCCTACTACGCTTAAAGCTTCCTTCCCAGCAACCCAGGGGCTACGTGTCGATCGACCACAGTATACTCTGCCAAAGCTGCGTACCTGGTGTTGCATACGAAGCCCTGGCAAGACTCATTCCATTGGTCACACAAAGGTTGGCATGGCACTCTTGTAGGTGGCTTATAAAACTAACCCAAGGGTAAAGACAACATATTAGTTTCAACTGCTTTCCCCTATGCGCTCGTACTCAATAGTTTCCACACACTGCTTGGGCTCCTAAACTTCACAATACAGTCGCCAGCTATGCTTTTACCAGAGGGACCGATCCAGTCTGTCCTCCATATCATTAGGATTTTATGGCTTTCTGCAGCGTTAAAATTCCTGTGTACACTACACCAATGGATAACCTTATTTCATAGCCCATCCCATGTCTCCACCTGATTTTGTTTCAAAGGCAAGACTCTGGAGGTAGATTTAAAATTATGGAGCTAAGGTTATTCATTCTCCATATGCCTTCTGTCCCTGCTTAGCATACCAGTTTGGTTCCGGTTCCCAGTTGTTCTTGACACGCAACTGTTGCCAGCAGCCCTTAAATGGAGTCTCGTGTTGGAATGACCCTGGGAACCGTTAGACACCTGTAGCGGCGGGACTAGGAAAAGGCAGGAGTCGTGTTTTTGTGAGTCCGGTATTTATTCGTTCATACAAAGAATCGGTACAGGTCTTTCTGGTAGATACTCTGCGGGGAGATCGGCTCCGCTCTCCTCGGGTCTTTCGGAGTATTCCCTCCTCCTTCCTCCGGGCGGGGCTCCTCCTTCTTCGGGATCCCGGAGGCTCCGTGCTGTCCACCCTCGCCGACACCGAAAAGGGGAAACAGAAGAGAGGCGGGTATCAGTATTACAATTAATTGCTTTCACAGATTCACAGGGAAGGGGCCGTGGAGGAATCACCCAGTGCTACCACCCCCGTCAGGGACACACACTTAATAAACTAAGGAGGGAAGTGGAGGTGAGGGTAACCCGGGTTCGTACCAGGGTTCTTAACCCAAACTAAGTGAGGCGCCTTGCTCTCCGTTTACACCAACCCAGGAAGCGGTCACGCACCTCTGTGAGCCGTACCCCTCCTGGCGTACGGCTGGGCGGATCGTGGTGTTGGCCTCCGGGCGGGTCCTTCTGCTCCGCTGCTCTCCAATCCGCTCCCGTCGTCTCAGGGATGTCTTCTGTATTCCCGGCAATCCGATGTCTTCTCTGGTCCTGGGTCGGGGTTTCCTCCTCCTCCGCTAGGCTCACTTCGCTTATCCACCGTCCGCTGTCGATCCACGCCTTCCTCCCGTCGCCTCATCCTCCACTTCTCCGCTCGTCCTCGCTGCTTCCCGCCACTCCGCTCTCCTTCTCACTGACCACTCCTCCGGTGTAATAACACACCTGGGGCTGTTCGGAGACGTCTTTTATCCCAGGATCCGGCTCCACCTCCAGCATACCTTCGGTCCAGTTAAAGGGCCAGTCATCTTCGTCGTCGCAACTGTATCTCTCGGGTCCAGACCACGTTGCTGAATGCGGGGGCTGTGGAGAGAGATGGGGGGGGGGCACACAAGGTCAGTTCGCGCCCTAGAGCGGGGCGCGCATGGGGGTCCCGGTTACAACACCACATTCTGTGTGGCTGGCAAAACGATACCCACAGTCTGGAGAATTCTTAGGTCTTGTGCAAAATTTTCAGACATACGCAACAGGAGCCTGTTACAGTGAGCAGGTTCAGCTGTGTCCGTAATACGATTGGTCCCAGTGTAAGATGTGGTGTGAGATCTGGGCGCAGTCACTATGTTGGCTCCTATTGCATCAAGATGCTCTTTTATGGGTCTTGACTGTGCTTCCAGGATCACTGAAAATCTATTATAGATCTCCTTAATGTTAACGCCACGCATGTTTGGCTTAAACCCCATCCAGGTACGGCCTGATCTGAAGGACATTTCGCCCATAGATCACAGGCACTTGTCAGTTTACGTTTTATTTCTGGTTCTGAGGGAAGCTTGGGTTGTTGTGTTTTGGTGGAGCTCGGCATGTGCCAATCTCTGCTGTGTCATTTGCTATGCCAATTGTGGTACCATCCGTGATGGTAGAACCACGGATGCGGCATTGACTCCTCTGTATCCATGACCAAGGCCTACTCCGTTGAGCTAACAGTTGGAGTTGCGATAATGCCAATGCCAATTACTGAGCCAGCAAGACAAAGGGCAATTTTATTTGATACATCCCCTATCGCTCGCTCCAGCATTGTGCCAATACTTGTAGGTTTGTGTGTGGGTCTATGTGAGGATACAGAGTTCCCAACAACCTTGCGCTTGCCTGTTCTGGAATGGAGGCTATAAGAGCATTACTTCACCTGTATCTTCAAGGTATTTCCCCCACGTCAGAGGGGTGGCCCAGTCTCATCCGCCATGGTCAGTCACAGAAGGGCCCACTCTAGGCCTGGTCTTCGCCCGGGCACGTCTCGCGCTGCGGGATTCCAAGGACACTCGTATAGTTTCAGTAACACAGATGAGGAGGCCCATGCTTCCAACAGGGTGACGGCTAAGGGACCAAGTCCCACTCCAGCAAGGGCTTTTCCGCTGCAGGAATGCAGGCACAGGGTCACAAAAAGTCAATGCAGGCAGGGAGAATCACCCGATTAAGCGTCTTTTAGGTACCAAAAAGGTTTTTCAAACTTCTGTAAAACACACAGAATGGGTTCCACATCAATACAGGCTCATTATGTATATGTTTACATATCAATGCCAATGGAGTCCAGCTCAACATGTCATCTGCTGCCTTTCCCTCATTTTATCACATTTTTTGGTTAGGGGATTTTCCTGTATTTTTTGCAACACTTTTTTCATATTTATTATTAAGTCTCATTATCCTCAAGCATCAAATAGACACTTTTTCTGCTAACGGGCAGGCAGGTTTCAGTATATTAAATGTACACATGGAGTTATTTGCACTCTTAATGATATGATTTGAACTGATAATTACCAAGATCTGTAGATACAAGACCCTGTTTTTATATATTATTGCATTTTTTCCATATATTGTATATGCTTGCTTTTGCACTGAAGTGGATATTAGTATCCAGAATGAACTGTTTACAATGACACGTTTTGCACATTCAGTTGTTTACATTAGCGTTTTTGCACATGCAATTGTTAACATTAGCGTATTTGCACATTGATATAACATGCTGCTTGGTTTACAACCTTTATGGTAAGGGGACACCTTTACTGCCTGGCGCCTTCCTTTTCAGCTGCAGTAGGCGCGCAGCGCTTTTAAACTGGCAATTTTATTCGTTTTTGTGTGTTTTGTAAAATTTAGACTGTGCACCTGGTTTTTACCTGTTTGTCATCAGCGAGGTAGCGCCCACATTCTTACACCATAATTGTGCCCCCCACCGCTTGCAGAAGCGGAGCGCTGTCATCTTGCATAATTTGTCTGGGCAGGAAGTAGGGCCGCCATCTTGGGGCTGCTGTCTTGCAGCGTGCCATCTCACTCAGCGCTCTAGTTCTCCGCGGGGAGAACGAGGAGGCTGGATTTAAAGCTCGCTTCCTCCGCGCAGCGGTGACGCGCAGCGGAGGCGCCTGACTCGCGCCTGAGTCAAGCCAGAGTCCCGCCCGTCAGCGTCCCGGAGGCGTTTCGGGCGGCAGGCGGGGCTCTGGTCTCCCAGCATGTGCAAACCCGGCGCACTTTGTGTGCGGTATACATCTGAGGAGCTGTGCTCTCTGAACTTTTGGGAGAGCCGGTGCCGCTCTGTCTTTCCGGCACGCCATAGGGGTAAGCTTCGCTGCCCGGGCTGTAGCTGGCGCCCCAATCGGGCTTTGTCATCTGCCCCTACTAGTAACAACGTGGGCACAGAGTATGCCTGCATGCTGCTAAATACCAGATCGGCGTGTTGTCATGCGCAAGACATCTTTGAGCTCCTCGAGACAGAGAAGCCTCTCTGCTTATTGCTGACCGAGACATGGTGGGGAGAGTTCTCGAACCCCGATGTGGCGATGGCAATTCCGCCGGAGTATAACATCTTCAGGAAGGACAGGGTCAAGGGCAGGGGCCGAGGTGTCGCACTGGTGGTGAAGAAGGGCACGGTTTGCACCGTCTTGCAAACGGAGGATATCCGTGGCTCGGAGTCGCTTGCTTTTTCTATCATGCTAGCGCCGCACCAATCAGTGAAAGGACTCCTGGTCTATCGACCACCAGGTCCGCCCGGTACGTTCTTTGCTGATCTTGATTCGGTGTTGCTGGGACTGGCCCTGAGAGCAGAGCACTGTATAGTAGCGGGGGACTTTAACATCCGGATGGACGATCCGTCTGACCCCGCTGCTATAAAGCTTTCTGACACCTTGACTCCGCTGGGTTTTATCCCCTACTTGAAGGGGCCGACTCATGCTAAGGGGCATACGCTGGATCAGGTCTTTTCCACTTCACCTTTGGTGGTGAAAGAGATTCTTCCGGTTCTGTGGTCGGATCACTGCCTCGCCAAATTTTCTATCAGTGGCATTGTCAGGTCGTCTATCCCTGTCCCTCAGCAACGGGTAGGTGCTGCCAGAGCGTTTAATAGAGTGACCCCTGAGATGTTAGCTCAGGCCGCTGTGGATCACCCCTGTCCTCTTGTCGGGGACCTGGTGAGAGACTTGGAGTCCCTGCAGGAGTGGCTTGTGGATAGGCTTGATGACCTGGCCCCGGTGTTGCCTCCCCGCTTAACATCTAAGCGGGTCTCGGCTCCTTGGTTTACTGCAGCACTGCGGGCTACGCGGCAGCAGTGCAAGGTAGCCGAAAGGGCCTGGCGGGCACACTATGACATTGTGGACAGGTCTGCCTATAAACTCGTGGTGAATGCCTACCATCGGGATATCCGCCTCGCAAAGAAAATCTATCTTGCGGGTAGAATTGACGCAGCCTCGAACTCTAGTAAGGAGATCTTTACTATTGTGAGAGAATTTATTTCTCCTCGGACCGTCACGTCGGATGAGGTGCCCTTAGAGTCCTGGGCGGCGGATCTTGCCTGTTTTTTTACGGCCAAGATAAAGCTTATACAGGATTCTTTTCCATCGGGAGCGCCTGAGGAAACATCGCCTACTCTCGCGGCTGGCCTTTCCCCTCCCGCTTGGCAGGGCGCCGTCTTGGCCGAGTTTCCATCTTTGCCGGCCTCTGCCTCCTTAGCACTTATGGGCAATTTAAAATCTGGGTCGCCACTTGACCCATGCCCAGCTAAGCTTTTGGGTAAGTTGGCGGAGGTGGTTAACCCACTGGCGAACCCTCTTCTCAATCTTTCGTTGAGTCAGGGAGTGGTTCCGCCAGGATGGAAGCAGGCAATGGTCATCCCGCTGCTAAAAAAACCGGGGCTCGACCCGAAGGTCCCAGCCAATCATAGACCGATTTCGCTGTTGCCGGCCCTCGTTAAAATCCTGGAGAAGCACGTCCAGTCGGTGCTCTCCAATTTCCTGGAGTCTCATGAGATCCTGCACGACTCCCAGTCTGGCTTCCGTACAAATCGTAGCACCGAAACCGCGCTCATTGAGGTTTCTGAAACCATCAAGGGAGTGTTGGATACCGGGGGTAAAGTCATGCTGGTGTTGTTGGACCTGTCGGCGGCTTTTGACACCGTCCCCCATGATGGCCTTCTCGCAAGACTCTATGAGATTGGCCTGCGGGGGACGGTGCTCAAATGGTTTTCATCCTTTCTTGCCAACCGCCGGCAAACGATCTGGACGCCGCCTGACACCGCTGTGATGCCGCCATTGGGAGTCGGGGTCCCTCAGGGCTCTATTTTGAGCCCGACCCTCTTTAACATCTTTCTGACCCCCTTGGCGGCGGTCGTGGAGTCTTTCGGTGTCCGGATCGTGTCATATGCCGACGACACCCAGCTCCTCTTCTCTTGCGAGAGAGGGGCCGACTTTGACGGGGAGAGTATCAGGAATTGCCTTGGGGCTGTGTTTTCATGGTTCCAACTGCACAGCCTCAAGTGCAATTCCGATAAGTCCGAGGTACTCTTTTTCGGGTGCGATGCGGAGCCTAGCTGGCAGGCCTGGTGGCCCATTGACATGTTCCCTCCGTCCGGCTCTTCCCCTATGGCTAAGAACTTGGGGGTCAAGATGGATGGGGGACTGTCAATGAAAGCCCAGATTTTTGGGGTGACCGGCACCTGCTTCGGTCTTTTAAAAATGCTGCGGAGGTTCCTGCCTCTTTTGTCGGAGGAGCATAGGAGGCTGACAGTGCAGGCCCTGATAGGCTCCAGGTTGGATTATGCCAACATTCTTTACCTGGGCCTACCTGAGTACCTGCTGCAGCGGCTTCAGGTCGCGCAGAACGCGGCGGCCAGGGCCATTTTTGGTCTAAATAGACGCGCCAGCGCCTCCGGGCTAATGAGGACTTTGCATTGGCTACCGATCCGTAAACGGATCGCTTTTAAGGCCATGATATTGGCCTATAAGGCACTCCACGCAGTAGGAGCAAAACATCTCCAAAAGAGAGTGGTCTTTTACCAGCCGGGCCGCTCTCTGCGGTCTGAATCGTTGTTTATGGCGGCCGTCCCCCGTATTAAGAGAGCTCGTTTGGGCGGCCGCTCTTTCAGTCTGCTGGCCCCACAGATGTGGAATGCGCTTCCACTCTCACTTCGGGGAGCGACCAGTCTTCTGGACTTTAGGAGAGGTCTTAAAACCTGGTTGTTTACCCAGTAGGCCTCCCTAGCTGCTCTTCCTTGTTCTCTGTGTGTGTGGTGTCTTCTTTTTCCTTTTTAATTGCGTTATGTTATTCTGAATCTGTTCCCCTTACTCAAAGCGCCGGGACACTCTTTTTTGAGTATCCGTTGCGCTATATTAAAAACTTAAATAACATAACATAACATAACATAACAACCAATTGTTTACATTAGCGGATTTGCACATGCAAGTGTGAACATTAGCGTATTTGCACACTGATACAACATGGTTATGCATTTTGCAGGCAGAGTCCGGTATTTGTATCATGCAATATTATGAACAGCGTATTTGCACATGTTTATGTAATTATCATCAGTTAGATGCATTCTTGATTGCATATCACACTGCCATGTGTCTTTTTAAATAATCAATATATGTATAGATTGTCAAAATTACAACAATAGCCATTTATACAGTGCACAGTACAGATGCTGCAGTATAGGCGATGAGCAGCAGAGACAATGTGCACAGAAGGCAGGGGAGTGTTATATAAAGGGAATAAAATGGATTGCACAAGGCAGAAAAGACCCAAGGTAAGCACAAGGTATATAGCAGGCAGATTTGGAACCCGCGTTGTCCGTGTTTTATCATATACGGGCGACACAGTTTTAATTGCCAATACAGCTAACAGTCTCCAGTTATTGTTGGATACTTTTAATGATTTCATGGGGGAGCTCAGCCTGAAAATGAACCTCAAGAAGTCTTTCATGACGACATGTGGTCCTAAGAATACCAGCTCTCTTCATATAACGGGGATCCCCATTGCCAAAGTAACACATTTTAATTATTTAAGGGCCCTGATGTCTTGATTTTAGTTAGAGTAACCTCTTGCCCAGACAGCAGGTAAATTTAAGGGGACAATTGAGTAAATATTCAAATTCTCCATAAGACTTGGAAGTAAACCCCTTACAGAACTTATTTCTCTTTGTAAGAGTATGTGCAGCTCCCAGGGTACTTATGGGGCCAGTACTTGGGGCTTTCTTCGTTGGGCAACCTTCAAAATGATCGAAAATAATAAATTCCTATGCAGGCATCTTGCTGTGCCTAGGAGCACGGCTAGTTTCATTACTCATTTGGAAGCCGGATTGGCCTTCGTGAAGGATCTATTTCACTTCACCCCACTGTTATGGCTAAAGATCTGTCTCACCCCACAATTTGTTCAGTGAATTGATTCTTATAGACAGTCTTAAAGAGGATCATGCAGCTGCAATCCCCTGACTCGCCTATGCCCAAAAGATTTTTGACCTTAGGGTAACAGTTTTTTCTTATCCCAAATGAAATTAACTTGAGTTCGAAAAACTTGGTAAAATCTCATTTTTGCTCTGTTAGAATACATCTTAGGTTTGTAAAATATCAGTCAATGACCTCAGTT
Source organism: Lissotriton helveticus (assembly GCF_964261635.1). Lineage (NCBI taxonomy): Eukaryota > Metazoa > Chordata > Amphibia > Caudata > Salamandridae > Lissotriton > Lissotriton helveticus. Next base: position 244,527,084 of record NC_136062.1, on the reverse strand, counting down.
GCCCGCTGCCTAGATTTAAAGCTGACTGAGGGTAGGGAACTTTATCTTATCTGGATCAATAACTCGGAATGCAGATTCTATCTGACCTGCTTTAGATTGGGCACTTTTCACTATCTGGCAGCCTACTGCAAGCAGGGCAAGTGGTTTCCCACTTTACCTCCTTTTGATGGCTCTTTAAATAAGATTGTGGCCCATTATATATTTTTCTGTAGTTTTTAGGTCTCCCCTGAGCCAGTGCATACGCTATACTGCGAGACACTTAGTAAGCGGCTTCTGACAGTGCCACCACAGGCTTTTGGTGGCCTCAAGCTTGCATGCACGCGAGCGTGCACACGAGCAGCCGCCATCTGTCTTTCCTCCGTCACACAACTTCCGCTTCTCCCCCTCCCCCACCACAGATGGTTGCATCGCTCCCCGCGCTTGATCGTGATCACTTTCGCGGCCGCCTAACTTTCACGGCTGAGCGACCAATGCTTGTTGCCTTTGCCACGAAGAAATGCTTGAATAGGGCTTATAGGCTGTTCGTTCTTTGTAGCGGACATGCAAACAGCATTTGGGTTTGCTACACATCACTCACCGAGGCCCTTTTAACAAGAATTCATGACATTAAAACAACTTGGTTACTTTTGGTACTTGAGGAGGAAATCGAGAGCGGGGGGGGTACTTCGCGTCTTTTCTTGAACCAAGGGCCGCGTGCATGTTATACCGAGGGTCACGGCTTGGTTACCAGCAAGAGGGGGCCTTAGGAAGGGGCCCTGGCAGGGTTTGGAGATGCACAACCCTTTTAGCCACAAGCGTTTCTGCATCTTTCAGACAACAACTCTGGACATACTTTTTAATTGGCTGCGATAAGATTTTAAAAGTGATGCTGCCATCCTTCTTTATTTTGGTCACAGATGCAGCTGTTCTGCACATCCCGTTAGAAGACGCGCTGACCGTGCGTGGCCGTTTCAGGAAAGAAGGTAAAACCTTAAATTGCGGGCTCAGGATCAACAGTAACAAGCATTGGCATAGCCAATGGGTCGCAACTTTGGGACCTGTAGCATAACTAAATACTTATAAGGTCCCAAAGGCAAGACCTATTGGATACACCAATGCTTGTTATTCTAGCCCTAGGGCACACTTTCTATGTCCATTACTGTGCAACTTTGGTTCTAGTTCTTTTTCGGTTTGTCTGAATCACCTCCAATTGTTAGAGTTTGAATTTTGTTGTGCCTCTGTTTTAGGTTATGTACATCAATAACTTAAAAGCAGGAAGACTGTAACCCTTATTAATGACTGACGTTTTGTTGTTTTTTATTTCAATCAAATTCGTATTTTTTTGTTATTAGCCTTTTGGCTGTGTACCTACTTTATCTAGTTTGTATTGCTTAAGGGAGAATGTTAAGAGTGCCTTCAGTGGCTTAAGCCTCCATTGTATGAATTGTTATATTTTAATAACTTGTATGTATGTTATTTATTCTTTAATGGCCTTGTGCTGAATTAAAGTTATTGAACTGAGATCAGTAGCATAGATTAGAGTGGTGCAGAATGCAGAGGCATAGAGTGCAGTGATGCAGAGTAGAATGCCGTAGAGAGTGGTGGCATACAGTACATTGGCATAGAGTGGTGCAGGGCATAGAGTAGAGCGGCATAGAGTACAGTGGGGGAGAGTGATGTGGGGGAGAGGGCAGATTCCTAGAGTGCAGTGCTGTAAAGTATATTGGGATAGAGTGCAGTGGCGCAGAAGAGTGTGGTGTGGAGTAGCGTAGAGAGCAACTGCATAGAGTACTGCGGTGCAGAGTGGAATAGATTAGCATACAGTGCAGAGTGCAGTGGTGCACAGTATATTGGCGGAGAGTACACTTGTTTTGAGTGAAGGGGAGTAGAGTGCACTGGTGTAGAGCACAGTGGCATAGAGGGCAGTAGCATAGTGTAGAGTGTAGTAGAATGGAGTGGTGCGGTGTTAGTGTAGTGGCATAGAGTAGATTGTTTTGGACTAGAGTTAAGTGGCGTAGGGTGGAGCGGTGCACGGTTGAGTGTAGTGGCATAGGGTAAAGTGGTGCAGAGTCCAGTGTACTTTAGAGTTGTATAGAGTGGATTGGTGTGGACTATGCTGCACCACTACACTACAGTAGTGCAGAGTGCATTGGTGTATAGTGTAGGTGTGTGGAGTGCAGTGTTGCAGAATTGAGAGGCCTGGAGTGGTGCAGTAGAGTGGCTGAGACTGGAGTGGTGTAGAGTGCAGTGACTAAGAGTGCACTGGGGTAGAGTGGCATGGAGTGCATTGACATTCTAGTGGTGTGGAATGGCACAGAATGGAGTGCAGTGGTGTAGAGTGGAGTGGCGTAAAGTGAATAATGCATGGTGTCGTAGTGCACTGCCATTACAGACAACAGAATTTCAACTGAAATTACCATTACATTTGCACGGATATAGTTTTATTGATAGAAGTATACAGCGCCCAGACGATAAAGGGTGGAAATGTTATCACCTAGTTTATTGATTTTCTAGGATTGTATTAAAATAATTTGTTTACACCACACTTCAGTATTTTAAAAAATTTACTTCATTGTGCTTTCCTAAATCTCAAATCAATCAATGGTGTTTGCGTATGGGAGGGACAAGCTCAAGCTGAACGACCTAAAACAAATAAAGCCAGCAAATACAAACCAAGCAAATGTGAGGTACAAACCAAAAAGCCAATGCTAACAATGCATTCCCTGAGAAGCTTTCCATAGGTCCACAAGAGGTCTTTAACAAACCAGACAGCTGCACTGGTATGCTTCCACCTAAAAAGAGAGCTATGACACAGCCAACGCTGGCCAAGTCAGAGCGCTTTTTAGGTCTCGCCTGAGGCAGCGCGCATGCGCTGCACTGGATAGACTTTTAGTAAAGGGGCTTCAAAAAGCTGACCACAAGCTTGTGCTCGTGTGGCCTAAATCGTTGCGGTTACGCGCACAGGCGCCATCTGGCTTTCCTCTCTTGTCATGGCTCATTAAGCGCATCTCTCGCGGGCACCCTTACAGCGTGCGCACATCGTGCACCACTTGCCAGATGTGCCTCCTGGTTTTAAATACTAGCATTACCACATACACTATTTATGTTGCTTTTCTCAAAAATTATTTAGCCGTTTTTGATTGTATTTTAAGCGCACACACCACTCACGGGCTTGTTCTTGTTTGACTTTGTGGCGACTGCCCCCATTACATGTCGCATTACTATTGGATTTATTTGTTTGTTGGCACACACTAATTATCACTGAATTTGTCCGTGCTGTGAACACACAGCTTTAACATGGCCGCGCCATTTTAACACTTTTTACTTCATACGGAAGCGGCTGCCTGGGCAGCAGACAGTTACTATAGAAGGTATATCCCTGCCACTTCTTTAAATTGTTCCCACCCCATTTGCGATCCTGTACACATTTATCTCCACTGTTTCACATACTCTAACAGGACGGTGGACGAACGTTTCCAAACAGGACTCCATTATGGTAAGCGATGTGTTGTAAGCGCTTGGAACATGAGGCACTCACTCTATTCAATAAAACACTGCTGTAATTTAGACATGATCGCCAAGAGGAGGTATATTGGTCACGTGATCGCCATGGCAACCAATGGGCATACTAGGGCACTTGATTCAAACTGGCACCGCTGCTACTGCAAGGAAGCACCTTCGGTGTTGGTGACCATCTCTGGGGTGCAGCGGGGATTGTGTGTCCACTTCATGGGAAGGTTCTCAGGGGCAACTATGGGGGTTAAGTGCGCTTACAGCGCTGGGAAGCCATAAAGCAAAAGATTATTGCACCCGGACCCGATCGTGCCACCAAGCTGGTAAGTCTGGGAAAACAGGCGATAGAAGTGGTAAACAGTGCTTTGCCTGGATTTCTTTTTTCCTGGCCCTTGCTTCTCTTATCTGAGACTTGCCTCCTTTAGTCCCTTCAATCCCTTATTGTGGAGTTGCGCCCTGTCCCTTCTCGTATTTTTTTTTTACATAGTGTAACTCCCACCAATTCGTAGCAGCTGCTTTTGGCCCCCCTCCCCCACCTTTCTCGTGGAGTAGTATAGGCTTTATTTCATATTCGCCTTTTTAACACTTATGACAGTTTCTGCCTATTCCAGACTTGTTGCTAATTGTGCATACCTTCGGTAAGCACATGACTCGGTGTGCTCACTCTTAGCGCAGTTTCTCTGTGCATTCAAAAACCGAGGTAAAATGTCAGATGCTGTGTTCTTTTGCTGACTTCATTCCCTGGAGACAAGTCATGAAAGAACACACTTAATCGCTACTTCCTCAGATCTGCTGCTGGTAAAGTTGCTTAATAAGTGACGTTATGGTCACCCGTGACCCATACAGCCGTAACTGTGGGTGACGCCAGTAAAAAAAAAAAAAAAACCAAAAAAAAAAAACACGAATGGCCAAAGAAATAAATCCAAATCAAGTCCAGCCTGTTACAATGATGTGGGATGTGCATTTTAAAGCACATCATACCCATAACATTAGTAGGAACTTGATACAATTTAAATAATTAGGTCTTACACAGGAAGGCTATCCCTCAGGTTACACAGAAATTACAGGCTCAGGCCTCAAACATCAGAGTTATCCCTTAGTTTACACACACACATTTAAAAACTCATGCCTCACACAGGAGGGCTACCCTCAGTTTACCAGAACTTACAGATTTGGGCCTCAAACATCAGAGCTATCCATCAGGTTACATACAAATTAGACTTAGTCTTCAAACAGCAGAGTTATCTTTTATCTATCTATCTATCTACATATCATCTGTCTTATATATATAATTTTAGCCATCTATCTTTTATCTACCTATCTTTTATCTATCTTCTATCTATTATCTTTTATCTATCTATCTTTTATCAACATGATGCACAGCACCCACGCTGCTCTACAACATCGCTTAAAGACATTTTCAAAGCCAAAATCTCTGGCTAAACACTTATAAGGTCCTAAAAGCAAAGCCTACTGGCTATGCCAATGTTTGTTCTTTATTGCTGGTAGGAGGAAGGGTGGGATGGGAGGAAAGGTTCAGTTCTCGGTTTACCATGTTTAAGTCTGTTTTTTTGCAAGTTTATCTCTGCCTTTATGTGTATCTACGAGGAGAATGGCTCTTATTCTGGGAGCTTCTCTTACCCTTGCAGCTTTTTTCGTTGTCCATCTGCGCATCTCCCATTGCATTCAGTAGGTCTGCAGGCTAGTTATTCTAGTCACAAGTTTCCCCCCTAATCAAGTCCAAGAAAAGAGAAGAAAAGGGACGCTAGAACGTGTGATTTGCTAAAGACAATTGTTTTCGTTCGCTCATATTTGGGCGCTAGCTCAGTCTATGGATTAGACTATAAAATGATAGGAAAGATATTAGCTGGCAAAAATGTTTGGTATTCAAAATTATTATGCTTTTCCTCTGGCACACATGGTATATGCACCAGTGTTGGTTTGGAGAGACATCTTCTTGTGAAGCCTATCCTGCAGTGCCACTTGCAGGGTATGTTTTTTATGAGATATTAAAGTAATAGCAACTTGAAAGCATGTATAGTTAAAATATCAACACTGACACTAATTTGGGCAGGCCATACTGCTGCTCATGGTTATGTCGATCTCTAGTACTGATGGTGATTGTGAAGGGTCTGGGTACTTATAGTGACTGGGTGTTCTGGTGCTAATTGTGACTCGAATTAGGGCTATAATGGTAACTCATAGGGCACGGACATCGATGGTGACTGGGTACGCCGGTAGCGATGGAGACCGGAGGCAGTGCAGCTGATGGTGTTGTGACTAGGGGCACTGAAACCGATGGGGAATGGGAGGTACAGAGAGGGACGGTGAGTGAGGCCACAGAGTGTGATGGCGACTGGCGGCAGTGCAGCCGACGGCGACTGGCGGCAGTGCAGCCGACGGCGACCGGAGGCAGTGCAGCAGACGGCGACTGGCGGCAGTGCAGCAGACGGCGACCGGAGGCAGTGCAGCAGACGGCGACCGGAGGCAGTGCAGCCGACGGCAACCGGAGGCAGTGCAGCCGACGGCAACCGGAGGCAGTGCAGCCGACGGCAACCGGAGGCAGTGCAGCAGACGGCGACCGGAGGCAGTGCAGCCGACGGCGACCGGAGGCAGTGCAGCCGACGGCGACCGGAGGCAGTGCAGCCGACGGCGACCGGAGGCAGTGCAGCCGACGGCGACCGGAGGCAGTGCAGCCGACGGCGACCGGAGGCAGTGCAGCCGACGGCGGCGACGGCAACTGGAGGCAGTGCAGCCGACGGCGACGGCAACTGGAGGCAGTGCAGCCGACGGCGACGGCAACTGGAGGCAGTGCAGCCGACGGCGACGGCAACTGGAGGCAGTGCAGCCGACGGCGACGGCAACTGGAGGCAGTGCAGCCGACGGCGACTGGAGGCAGTGCAGCCGACGGCGACTGGAGGCAGTGCAGCCGACGGCGACTGGAGGCAGTGCAGCCGACGGCGACCGGAGGCAGTGCAGCCGACGGCGACCGGAGGCAGTGCAGCCGACGGCGACCGGAGGCAGTGCAGCCGATGGCGACGGCGACTGGAGGCAGTGCAGCCGATGGCGACTGGAGGCAGTGCAGCCGATGGCGACTGGAGGCAGTGCAGCCGATGGCGACTGGAGGCAGTGCAGCCGATGGCGACGGCGACTGGAGGCAGTGCAGCCGATGGCGACGGCGACTGGAGGCAGTGCAGCCGATGGCGACTGGAGGCAGTGCAGCCGATGGCGACGGCGACTGGAGGCAGTGCAGCCGATGGCGACTGGAGGCAGTGCAGCCGATGGCGACGGCGACTGGAGGCAGTGCAGCCGATGGCGACGGCGACCGGAGGCAGTGCAGCAGACGGCAACCGGAGGCAGTGCAGCAGACGGCAACCGGAGGCAGTGCAGCAGACGGCAACCGGAGGCAGTGCAGCAGACAGCAACCAGAGGCAGTGCAGCAGACAGCAACCAGAGGCAGTGCAGCAGACGGCAACCGGAGGCAGTGCAGCAGACGGCAACCGGAGGCAGTGCAGCAGACGGCAACCGGAGGCAGTGCAGCCCATGGCAACTAGGGGCACTGGAACCGATGGGGAATGGGAGGTACAGAGAGGGACGGTGAGTGGGGCACTGGAAGTGATGGTGACGGGAGGCTGGAGGCAGTGCAGCCGATGGTGACGGGAGGCTTGGAGGCAGTGCAGCCGATGGTGACGGGAGGCTTGGAGGCAGTGCAGCCGATGGTGACGGGAGGCTTGGAGGCAGTGCAGCCGATGGTGACGGGAGGCTTGGAGGCAGTGCAGCCGATGGTGACGGGAGGCTTGGAGGCAGTGCAGCCGATGGTGACCGGAGGCTTGGAGGCAGTGCAGCCGATGGTGACCGGAGGCTTGGAGGCAGTGCAGCCGATGGTGACCGCAGGCAGTGCAGCCGATGGGGACTAGGGACACAAGAATGGATGGTGAATGGGAAGGGGGTACAGATGCTGGGTGTGGACCCTACTGGTGAATGTGACTTCAGGTAGTGCTGTTGATTGGAACCAGGGTACTGACACGGATGGGTCCTTGAAATAGTGGTATAGTAACTGGAGCACGTATGAGGATAATGTGGGAGGTGGTTTGGAATGGGACTAGATTCACTGACCATAATGGTGACTGGGACGAGGGGTACTAATAGTGACTGCAGGCATTGCTATGGTGGATAATTAGGGACACTGGCAATGAAGTGACTAGAGGCACCCATGATGATGATGTGGCAGTGACTGCGGTTGGAGCACTATCACGGATGCTGACTGGTGTCTCTGATATAATGGTCAGAAGGGGTACAGGTTCTGATAGAGACACAGGTTGTGATGGTGTCTGAGGACCGTTGTGCTGATGATAGGCGTTCTAATGGCGACTGAGGCAGACATGTTAAAGGCCACTGAGGCAGACATGTTAAAGGAGACTGAGGCAGACATGTTAATGGAGATTGGAAATAATGGTACTGATAGCGCACTGGTTATTGTGACGGGGGACACTGGCGTTAATTGTGACTGGGCATAGTGGTACTGATGAGCACTGTGGTACTGATACAGACTAAGGGCCGAAGCACTGATGGTGACTGGGGGCATTGGCACTGATGAGAAGTGTGAGTACTCGGAATAATGACGCCGGTACTGATCATGAATAGGGACTTTGCTACTGCAGCTTGCAGGAGGTGCTGGCAATGTTGGCGACTAGGGTACTTGCACGGAGGGCACTGGGTTTGCTAGTACTTTTTTTTTGTTTAAATCTTTTTATTAGGGTTTTACATTACAGAGTCCCATGTGGGACGTCAGACTGATCACAGTTCAATCATTACGTATGCAATTTTTACACATCAGCGATAAATACAGAACAACATTTTCATTTAGAATCTATTCCTCCAAGTATGGTTACACATCATCCTCTCTCATAGATCTATTACTGGGTCGTCTTGTTATATGATGATGTAACCTGTTGTGTCTGTTCCCTTGGGCTATATGGTGGTGAGGACTGGTGTAGCTTCCTCCCCTCGGTCTGTTTATGCTACCCCTTGCAATGTGTCTGATCATTAGTACTTTATGAATAAGTCGGCTTCCAAACCGCCAACAGGAAGTTAACTGGAAACCGTGGGAAGAAACGTCTCCCAGAAAGGGAGGGGGCGGTGGGAGGAGAGGGGGGGGGGGAGGGAGTACGAGAAGCTGGCAACTGGTCTGAGGGGTGGGTCAAGTGTAACCCAGGGGCGGGGGGGAGGGGGGGTATACGCATTCGGGGCAGACAGCAGTCCCGGTGACACCAACTGCCTGACCCATTCTATCCTCCCACTGGGGCATCACTCGGTCAGTATTGGGGCTTGTGATCTGGGAGTTGAGAAGAGTCGCAGGGCGGGGGCTGTGTCATCTTGGGTATCTCCCCTGCTGTCGTCTCTTGTTTGAATTGGATTAATAATCGCGCCTACTCTATAGAGATTGGGTGTTTGTGTGTACCTTTCACCTCTTCCTCTATCAAAGTCTCCTCCTCCGCTGCCCCCCATTTGTTTACCGCTCCTACCCAAGCTGCCTCTGGGGGTCCTGTAGGAGCTCTCCAGTGCATAGTTATGTTTCTTTAAGCCAGGAGGATGGCTAGGGACGCGAATCGCCATTGCAATTTTTCAGACTTCTTTTCCGGAAAACCCCTAAGGCGCATATCTCCCATGTGTCAATGTGCAGAAGGTTTACCGTTGTTTGAAGCGTGTGATGTACCTTGTCCCAAGATCGTGGTATGGATGGGCAATCCCAGAACATGTGTATAAAATTCGCCTCTAGTGTCTGGCATGTGAATTGTGTATCTGGATAGTAACGGTGCAGTTTATCTAGTGTGAGATTTGCACGGTGCAGGATATTGAACTGTATGTTTTTGAATCGTGCATTTCTGGAGACCTTTTTAGGGTATTCCAAGGCCTGAGTCCACTCTTTATCATGGAAGGCTCGACCCACATCGTCTTCCCATGACTGTCGCAAGCCGTCCAGGGAGGCGTTAGTCAGTTCCCGGATTGCTTTGTAGTGCCACGTTACCAAGTGTCTGCCTGCCCCCATTCGCAGTATCGTGTGCAGCACTGGGTGGGTCGGGGGTTCCCCATCCCGTAGGTCCCAACTTTGGCGACCGCTATCTAAGAGTTGCCTGTGCATTAGAAATTGCCCCTGCGGGAGGTCGTACCATTCGACCATTTAAGCATATGTTTTCAGTTGCGTCTCGTGGAACAGAGCTTCCACCTCTGTCCATTGTGACCGGTCCATACCTGCAAGGCTCTCGCGGTAGAATATTCTTCCTTTCAGGGGAAGCCCACCAAGGGAAGCAGTGGAGAATAAAGCGGTCGCTCCTTTGACATTCGGTGCACTCACATCATGCATTTGCGGGCTATGGAAACCTGCAACGGATGTGTGCAGACCGGTTTGGTGCCCGGCAATAACATTCTTCTGATAGCGGGAAGGAGTAGCCTACCAGTCTCGGTGATCGTTTCTCCTACGTGCCTCTCTGCTGCCCAGTGGGACAACAACTGAAGTTGCGCAGCGAGGAAGTATGACTCAAAGGACGGGGCTCCCAAACCTCCACATGTCGTAGGCAGATATAACGTGCGTAGTGCTACTCTTTGACGGCCACCTCCCCAAATCAGCGCAGTGAGCAGCGCGTCCAATTCCCGGAAGAAGGATCGTGGTGGGACTACTGGAAGGTTTGTGAAGTAGTATAACATTCTGGGAACCATTATCATCTTTGCTATGGCTACACGCCCGATAGGCGCCAGAGGTAGTGTCTTCCAGAAGCCCAAAGCGGTCCGTAGGCCCGCCAGCGCTTTGCGATGGTTACCTTGGTAGAGGTCTTCCGGGGAATGATACAGTCGTACTCCCAGGTATCTGGGGGCCGCTTCGCTCCACGTCAATGTCTGAGTGCCTATTGCGATGTCCTGAGGCGCCAGATGGGGGCCGAGTGGGTAAATCGTCGATTTTTCCCAGTTGACTCTGAGACCGGAGGTCTCCGCAAATTCCTGTAAGGCTGCCCATATCGGGGTAAATTCGCCCGTCACGTCCCGAACATAAATCAGAAGGTCAACTGCATATAGTGATATGCAGTGCAGTGTATCCGCCACCGGGATTCCCCACGTTTCCCCTAACCGTCGCAATCTTATGGCCAGGGGCTCCACTGCCAGCGCAAAGAGGAGGGGGGAAATGGGGCACCCCTGCCTCGTTCCACACTCCACCGGAAATGGGGCTGATATAAGTTTGCCAACTCTCACCTTGGAGGTGAGGCCCCTGTACAGGAGCTGTGTGTATGCCATCAATGTGGGGCCGATGTTTATTTTCCGGAGGACTGCGAACAAATGGGGCCAAACACTTTTTCTAGATCTAAGATCAGGCATGCCGCTCGTGGAAATCGGTCTTTCACTCTGTCCTGTATATGGAACAGCCTACGCAAATTATGGGAGGTGTTGCGCCGTGGTAAAAAGCCGCATTGGTTCGAATGTACCAAAGCTGGGAGAATTTGACTGTAGTGATCGGCCAGTATCTTTCCCAGAATCTTGCAATCTGTGTTTAGGAGTGTTATCGGTCTGTAAGAGGCCGGGAGTGTGGGGTCTCTGTGGGGTTTCGGGAATGTCACCAACATCTATTCATGGAGCGACTCCAGTAGTATACCTCTGGTTAGTGCATCTTCGTATGTGGATGCCAGGTGGGGCACTATCTGGGCCGCGAACGTGCCATAGAACTCGAGTAGTAAGCCGTCCAATTCCCAGCACATTCTTCCTTGCTAATGACCCAATTGCATGCTTTATGTCGGAGGATGTGATTTTGCCGTCTAAGTCTTTACTGTCCGCTGGGGAGATTGCGGGCATGGGCGATGGGCCCAAAAACGGCGCCAGCTCTCGTGGTGTGTCCGGTGTTGGGGCACGGAGATTTCTGCGTAATAGTTACGGAATATGTGCAATATGTCGATTTTGGAGTGTTTTAGACGCCCATTCTTGTCAGTGAGTTCTATGATGGGATGTGGCGCCGTGTCCGGTTTGGCTACCCATGCCAATAATGCTACCGTTCTATTGACCTCCCGGTGTGCCCTAGCTGCATACGTGTATATGTGTAGGTCTCGCAGCGTCTACGCATGACAAAAGTGTTGCCGCTGAGAGCTGCGCAAGTGTGGCCCTCCCCTGGTCTAAATTTCGGGACAGGTCCGCCAATTTCTTCTCTGCTCCGTATAATGCATTTTCCAGTGTTCTCCGTACCCCCACCACCTGTTGGATACAGTGTTCCCTGGCGCTAACTTTATATGCGTCCCACTCTATTGCTCTGGAGAAAGCCGTGCCAGCATTCCGTATAACGTTTTCTTGGACATATTCCCCATGAATTTGGCGGAAGGCCTGATCGGTGAAACATTCTTGGGGTAGTTTACATGTTGGAACTGGGGGGGGGGGGGGTGGGGCGGTCTTCATCTAAGGGTCACTATGTGTGTTTCATGATCCGACACTATCCTGCCCATGTAGTCGGCGTGTTGCACCTTAGGCAGGAGTTATACGGAGCACAGGAACCTATCGAGTCTAACTCGCAAATTGTGGGGGATGGAGTGAAAGAAGTAAAGCCTGGCATCTGGGTTCTGTGCCCTCCAGAAATCCACCAATGCCCAGTGATCCACCCATCTACGGAAGAGTTTGGTTTGTTTGTGTGCAGGCGAGTGTGTTGGTGGGGGATGCGACCTGTCTAAGTGTAAATCTAGTACGCAATTATAATCCCCCTCCCAGGAGCCATGGGACCGCTGTGTGGTGAGCCAACACGCTTTATCCCAGTATTGATCTTGCTCTTCATTGGGGCGTATATACACCCTATGAGTATCGGTTGACTCTCCAACAGCCCTGTCATGAATACATATCGCCCCTCTCTATCCATTAGTCGAGTTTGTTCTTTCAATGGCACCCCTGGTCTAATCCATATAAGTGTACTTCTGGCAAAGGCAGAGTACGTCATGGCACAGACAATGCCCCGCCATTTTTTATGTAGGCGGCCTACTTCCTTTTCCGTCAAGTGTGTCTCCTGCAGGAGGGCCACTTAGGCCAGTTGTCTCTTGATATAGGCATAAATAGAGTACCGCTTATTGGCTGTATGCCTTCCCCTGACATTTAATGTGACACATTTTATGTCTGTATTTGGTACTTTGTGTGTCATGGGTCATGAGAATAATCCGTGTTCTTCTCTAAGTGTACTGTCCCCGCCACCCGACAAACCCAACCAACACCCCGCCGCCCACCCTCTCCGAATAATCTGTATTGCCATTCTCTTCTCCCACTTGAGGATACCTCGGAAATTAAGGATACAAAGGGGGACAAACAAACTCTGGGGAACATTTCCAACTTGGGGGACCTACTGCTCGGGGCAGTATGTCCAAACTGGTTTTCATATGAAGGCTTTAGTTCGTTGTTGTGGGGTAGTGGCTTTTCATCCCCCGATCTCCACCGGCCCGGCCGCCCATTCATAAGAGACATCGGGAATGTGCCCACTTGCACCGCATCGGTTCTTGGTTGCTTTCGCCTGGCTGGAATAACACTCTTTGTTGCAATCGCTGCAGTAAGTCCTGGCGATCGCATTTCTGCATCCCCGTGACTCTTTCGATAGAGAAATAGGGGGTCAAATCATTGGCGGGCGTAAATGTTGCGATCCAGTCTGTGATGTATTTGATTGGGTCGACCCCTTCTGCCCCCTACGGTAGATTCATAACCCGAATGTTGCTCCGCTGAGAACGTCCCTCCAAATCGTCCGTTTTGTGTTCCATAGCCTTAATGCGGGATTGCAGTTCTTTTATAGCGTGGTGGTGTTGCTGCACTTGCGGTTCCACTGCCTGCATCATCTTTTCACTCGGAGTTACTTTGTCCGTTAGTTTCCTGTGCTCGTCCCAAAGAATGTTGAGATCAGTAGCAGGACGTCAAATTTGTTTTCCATCGTCACTCTAGAGTGCTCTATGGCCGCCAGGACCTGGTCTAGTTTTCTGGACATGGAGTCTTCGCTAGTGGGTTCCTCTCGTGATCTAGTCACTACAGGCGTCGGGGGCGTTGCTCTCTGTTGTTCTGAAGTGTGGGTCGTCCCCACCGCGCGTTGGAGACCCGTAAAGGGGAACTTCGTGCCCTTCCCGCAGCAACTACTGACTGATGTCGCTCAACTCTGGCCTCGTTTCCATGGATATCTGCAGTGTTACTGCGTCCACCTGGAAGTACCCAGCTCTCCCAGGGTCAGCGCGGCTACTCTCCCCTCGTGATCCAAGTGCGAGGCGGGCAAGCAGTGGTGACCCGGGAAGTTACCTCTATGTGGGTACGTATCGCCCGTGCCCGAAAGGTGGCCCGGAATTCTGGCAGGGCTGTCGTGTTGTAGTGGTGGCTCAGTCCTCTGGAGGTGTCCTGTGACCAGTGCCGTCAGGTATCCCACTGTGCGTCGGGTGTGTAGGTGGTGGAGTGCTCCTTACAGCGCTATCAAAAGGTTGTCTGCTTTGGGTTCCACCGCTGCGCTGCGAGAGGGGTTACTGTACAGTCCTTTTAATCCCCGGGATAGGGGTACTAGGGCTTCTCGTTGTTAATTTACCGCCTGCCAGGCACCGCTTTTTCTTCTACTCCCCTCTCGTGCCTTAGGAATCAATGTGGGGGGGGGGATGGGGGCCACCATGTGTCAGGGTCCACCCACCATGACTTATATATGTCTCTCAGGAGCTTTGCCTTCGGCCACTTCAGGGCGGTATGGCAAGAAAACACCAGTCTGCGTAATGTGCGGGCAAAGAGGTGTGCGGGCAAAGAGGTGTGCTGTTGTACCCTCACTCACTCACCCACCCACCGCGGTCTTACCTGCGCAGACCCTGGTGTATGCGACCACACTGTTTACAGCACGGGGCCCAGGGGCCACAGGATTGGCCCCATGCAGTCTATGCCTTCTCGGGGCACCCGGTGGGACGTCACCTTCTCCCCCGCTTTCAGGGGTAGTCAGCTCAGCTCCTACTGTTGGGAGTAGATAGGCACCCCTCTCGTACCTCGGGTGTGCTCGGCCACCACCGGGCCGTCCTCCGGCCCTCACCACGAGCGCCGCAGGCAGGGCCCAGAGACTTTCACTGTGGGCTCGGATTCACCTCAGTACCAAATCGCCGCAGGCACAGTTCCTGTGGGGAGGTCCTCAAAGCGCGTCCCCCACCGCTCCTTCCGCAGTTTCAGATGCTCCTCAGACAGGGAGGGGACCTGGGGGGAGGGGCGGTGGGGGATGGCTCCCGTCACGGCAGCACACCGTCACAGCGCAGCGGGGTCCGCACCCCGAAGCCCAGCGGGTGTCGGCCGATCCACGGCAGTCAGACGGGGTCGTCGTTCCCTCACCAGGCATCTCAGACCTCCGTACCGTCACTGCTACTCTCCGCCTGTCGGGACCTGTATGCTCGCTCCAGTCCTCAGCGGGTCACGTCCGTGTGCAGTGGGCCCGCCATTTTGTGTGTCAGTCTCTGGGATCCCACGAGGGGTGCTGCGGGCGCGTTGCTACTTTATGCGCCGGGGCTTCGGTCGCATCAGAGTAGTCCCTGCACCTTCGGGATTCGGATTCTGCCCATTGCGAGGATTATGGGCACAAGGGGCATAGATTAATGGTATTTGTGCAGGCCGGCAGCCGGAGCCTCAGGGAGAAGTGTCCGCCATCTTGGCTGGCTCGGCCACGCCCCCCCCCGGTTTGCTAGTACTCTTAGTGATGGTGGCACTGGCAGTCTTAGTGGGTTGCAACACTGGCGATGAGGATTGCGGCATCGGCACGGACAGTGACTTGGGACTGTGGTGCTGATGGTACCTTGGGGCACAGATACTGATGGTGGTGGGACAGTGGTACCGACTGTGACCGGGGCACTTGTAACAATGACGGCTTGGGGTCACCGTTACGGTGATTGGTGATTCTAGTTGGCTGAGATGGTTAGTGGGGGTGCTGGTACTGGTCGGACCTGGTGGTAGCGGGGATTTAGATACAGATAGTGTCTGTAACTGGGACAACTTTTAGTGATCATGAGAAGTAAATTGTGGTAATTGGAGCACTGATGCTTTTGGAGGTCTCTACGTTTCTATTGGCCATCTAACATGAAACTCAGGTCTGCTTCGGCCACACCCCTGCAAGATTTGGTGCTGGTCTTTGTTTTTGCACTTCTGGCCAACTCTCTTTCCAAGTATGCAGACTTTCTTTCAGGTCGCTGGAAAAGTTACTGCTCTGAGTGATATTTCAGAGTGCTGCTTTAACCACCTTAACACAGCACATACCGCCACTTTGAACATCAGGGATTATTAGGTACTTACCAGCTCACGGATCTGATCTATAAACCTGGGACTGCCATAGGAAAACCTTCACCCCACAGCACAGGTATGAAATCTTGCTTACAGTGTAGGACTGAGTCCTGCTCCAAGACCTTCTTGATGATGATGTAATCTCTCTGCGCCTGCTATATAAACTATACTGGAGAGGACACCACGTTTCCCCTTCTTCTAAAAATTCAGAAAAGGTCTAAATTATTTCTGTCAATCTTCTCCTAGAGCCTCTTCGTGGCCATTTGCAGTTCTGTGCAAAAGGGAAATAATGTGCTATATCGCGATAAATGCACATTCTCATGCTTGCATAGATTGAAAGTTTAGTGCTATAAGACATGGTTAACACACCTGACCTCTAGTCAGTACAAATGACATCCCGAGAGACGTCATGCCACGGCAAAAACTGTTACATATAGGCATAAGTGCCGAATTCGCTGAATATGAAGACAGTATATTAATATCCCGTACCAAAAAAAAATGAACAAGACCTTGTGTATTGCAACTGGTGTACATGTAAAAGCATTCACGTCTTGTTCCAGCTATATAAAACTGCAAAAATAGACATAAGGAGTGGATGAAAGCAATGGAGCAGGGGTTTGGTGTGGGTAGGAGGGAAAGCACAGGGGCAAGCTAACTACACTCAACAAGAATAATAAATGGTCCCTGGTATTGAGGAAAGGACATTGTTCTTGTTTTTTCATGGCACTCACGCCAGTGTGTATTGGTTTGTGCGATGTGAAGGCTGTAAACTGCTCGAAAACATTTTCTGCTGTTTGTTTTTGTCACGGCTGGCTGAACCACAGCCATACAGTTGCAGATACTAGGGCACAGAGAGAGGCAGTGGAAGAGAGAGAGAGAAGGGCAAAGCAGAACAAACATTGGCAACCCTATATGTCTCGCCTATGCAACAGCTATTGGCTTTGCCAATGTGTTTTAGCCATGCTGTACATCAGCGTGGCTGCTGTTCAGCATGGTTACAAATTAGTGGTAAAGAGGAGAGTGACAGAGTGTCGTATATTGGAGCAGCAGAAAATGTTGTGCATGGAGTAGCATAGTGTGGAATCACAGAGTGGCATAGAGTAGAGTGGACTGATGCAGAGTGCATTGGCGAAGAGTGTTACAGAGTATAGTGGTGTGGAGTGCAGGGCGTACAATGCAATAGAGTACATTAGAGCAGTGAATAGAAGACTGCAGTGCAGTGACGTGGAATGGCGTGGTGCAGAGTGGAGTGGCGTAGAGTTGAGTGATGCGGAGGGAAGTGGTACAGAATAGAATCGAGTGCCAGAGTGCAGAGTAGATTTGAGTGGCATAGAGTGCAATGTATAGAGTGGTGCACAGTGGAGTATAGTAGTGTACAGTGAAGTGGAGAGGCGAAGAGCAGTGTTGCAGAGTGTCAGAGTGCAGTGTAGGGTAGTGGTGTGGAGTGGAGTGGAGTGGCGAAGAGAGCAGTGGCGCAGTGTAGAATGCAGTGGCGTAGAGTGAAATGTTATGTCATCAATAGCGCACAAATCACCCCAGGGCATCTTGGAACTGTTGTGGAACAAAGTACAGAAGGGATGAGAAAGGATTCATGAAAGATGAGATGTAAGTGGCTGTCTGAATTTATAGGTGCAAACGTAAAGCAGAAGCTTGTTCCGAGGGGCAAGGTAAAAGAAGGCCTTTCTCTTGCTGCAGGTCAGGCGAATGAGAGGGATGCACAGTAGGGCTTTAACCTACTTTGAAATGACAGAATACAGTTGTGTGGAGTGCATTGGCATAGAGTACAGTGGTTATGAATAGAGTGGAGTGGCTCAGGGTAGATTGTTTCAGAGTGAAGTTGCATAGAACGAAGTGGTGTAGGGTAGAGTAGAGTGCAGTTGCGTAGAGTGGCATAGACTGTAACAGCATAGCGTAAAGTGGTGTAGAGTGCAGTGGTGTAGAGTAGATTAGATTGCCGTACTATGGATTGGCGTAGAGTGCATAGAGTTGAGTGTTACAGAGAAAAGTGCATTGCATTGGCATAGAGCGTATTGACATTGAGTGCAGGGGTGTACAGTGTAGTATTGCAGAGTGGCCAAGAGTAGAGTGCCGTACAGTAAAGTTGTTCAGAGCGCAGTGGTATGGCCTAGACTGGAGTGATGTAGAGTGCAGTGGCAAAGAGCGCAGTGGTGTAGAGTAGCGTGGCGAAGAGTGCACTGGCATAGAGTAGAGTGGTATAGGGTAGAGTAGAGAGGCGTCAAGTGCAGTGGTATGGAGTGGTGCAGAGTGGAGAGGAGTATTCATTGTGTGGTAGCACACTGCCATTACAGACAACACAATTTCAATTGAACGGACCATTACATTTGCACAGACCTACAGTTTTACTTATAAAACTATACAGTGCACAGACGAAAATGTGGGGAAATTGCATTACCTGTGTAATGATTTGGTTTGATCACATTAAAGTATTAGTTTTCAACACACAAAAATAACACAAAATGTGCTTCATTTATGCTCCTAATTCTGAAATACTTACACAGTTCATTTAATTGCTGTTGTGTACTAGAAAAAACCGAATTCCTACCCCCAGTATCCAGCAAGATTGCCACACAAATCCTCTCACTTTGAAGTCAGAAAAAGAAAAGTAAACAAGCACCCTCGCAGACAGTTCCTGGCATTTGACTTCAGTCTTTGATGGCACAGTAAATATGACAAGATAAGAACAAGATTTACAGGTCGTTTACAGAAAGGGAGCACTCTGAAGTATACCGTAAATAAGGTTTGGGCAAGGGAAGGAAAGGTACGAAATCAAGCTAGACAGCAGAAAACAAATAAAGCCAGCAAATGGAAAGCAAGAAAATGTGAGTTACAAACCACAAAGCCAATGGCAAGCAACAGGCAGAATGCATTCCTAGGTCAACTTTCTGAATGTCCACCAAGATGTCTTCAGCAAACCAGACAGTTGCGCTGTCTGGTAGGCTGTGACCTAACCTAAAAAAAAAAAGGAGGCCGAGATGGGCACAGTGAAAAAAGACAGTTCTGCATGCAGTGTCTAAGTGAAACAGAAGCAGCGACAGAAAAGGAAACAAACATAGAACAGACCCATGAGAAACAGAGAGAGAACATGCAAACAGGCGCACCAATTATGAATGGGGGGCAACATCATGGAGAAGGGGATGCAGCAGGATAAAAGCAGAGATAAGTATCCACAGTAAGTGAAACAGAAGCAGAGGAAGCAAAAACTTGAAAAAAGGGCAAGAGCTATGGAGGGAGCATCAGCAGGCAGGCCTAGTAGGAGGTGAGAACAAATACTACCTCAATCACGTCAGGAGCAGTGGACGAGCACAGATTTACTTGAATCAATCTGCGCTTGGTCTCTGCGCCACTGCAAAGATCGAGACGGACGTATGGCATGCGCTGGCCAATGAAAGATTTGAAAGAAGAGTGACGTGAAACCGACAAATTGTAAGTAATGGGCGGGCTCCAAGCCCTTTTTTGTTTACAATAGTGTCTTGCAAGCAAAGCGTATGCACACGCAGGCTCGACCCTAAATATATGGGAAGCTATACGCCCATTCGGCCTTTATTTGTCTTTTACAAGGGAGGAAAATAAAAAGGGTTTCTGTAAGGCTGCTGTTAAAACGAAGTAATAGTGTAGACATGTCTTGTAGATGATGTAAGTAGGTTTATTCACGCAGTAATCCATAGGTATACAATTACAAGAAGATCCTTAGTAATATCTGGTAATACCTAGAAATGCCCCACTAGGAGCAAGGTCTTCTCTGCTCAGCCCATCATATCAACTGATTCTCAGCTACATACAAACTAACCCCAACATTCTAAGTGACCTCACTATAGGCTGAGCAGACTGGCAGAGAACTACAGTGGGGAGACAGTATTAGTAATTAGCACATTACAACAGCTGCCTTTTACTAACGCTTTAAGCAAATATCTAATTTTACAATGGTTTACACAAGTTTTCATTCAAAGATGAAAATAAAAACCAAATATCTATAACAAAGGCACTGTTGTAGAATTGGAAAACGATTATTTTCTAGCCTATAAAAGGTTTCTGGATCCACTGCCTAGTTTGGAGTATTAATTAAGATATCAAGATAAGAATGAAGAGGATATATGGTGCTCGAGCAGGAGCAGAAGTGTGGCTCAATGACTTGTTACTAAAACACCACACTCTTCAAAGTCCAGACATAGATAATCTTCAAACAGCTTTCTATGAACGTCTCAATCTTCAGTGTTTCCACCCTGTAAAACAGCTCACCACAGGACACTCATTAGCCTGGCTGGATAAAATTGAATGTTTAAGTAGAGATAACGAAGGGCCTCAATGTACTTATCTTGGACTGCAAAGCGCTCATGTTTGACACCGACGACTTTGCAACCCAACATGAACTTGGAGCTGTAATAAATGTACTGAAGAGGTTTGAGGCCAAAATTGGCATTCAACAGGACTCTTTGTATCCCGCCAAATTAATTTCAATAAGGTAGGATTTACTTTTGTTGTGAAGATGAATAGCCCAGGTGCAAGGAACTTTCTCCACTATTGCCTAGTATGAGAGACTTTTAGCTGGGCTAGCCCTTATTCTCAGGATGAGAAACTAGCTTTAGACATTAGAATTTATAAGCACTGGTAATCTGGATATATTTTAAAACTTTGTTTCCAGTCAAAAATAACTTTATAAAATCAAAAGAAACGCTGTTTTTCACAAGCATTAAGACTAGGCTAACTTGGCCCCCATACATATGGCATATGTAAAAGCGTTCCAGAAAGGGGAGCTCCAAGATGACATGCAGCCACAACGGTATCTCTGATCCCAAAGGAATGTAAACCCCCAGAGAGATGCAATTCGTATTGACCCATTTCATTATTGAACGCGGATCAACTCTCTCACCCCTTTAGAAAACAGATTCCTGGATGGGCAGGTAGAAAGGAACTGATCTCACTGACATATGGCACAGTGATGAGAAACACCCAGGACGTGGGGGAGCTGAATGAGGAGGATTGGCAGGACGCATTAGAGTTTCCTGTGGTGGTAGTAATAAAAGAGTTTCAGACTGATCAAGCTCAAAGTCCTGTATAGGACATACTACATGCATACCCTGCTCTATAAGATTGGTAGGACCGGTGACGCAGATTGCTTTAGAGGTTGAGGACTGGAAGATACTTTTCTACACACACACTATGGAGCTGTCCCCTTATTCAAACCTTCCTTCTGGAAAGCAGTTGGGAACACAGAGGCAGCACTGGGTCACCTTTGGTACTACAACCAAGGTTGGTACCTCTGGGTGTGTGGGACCCAGCAGACAATTCCCAATACCAGAAGTTGTTAGTAAACCTGGGTTGCATGGTGGCTAAGCAGAACATTGTACATAGATGGGGCTCCGGGCTTCTGCTTACACATCAAAACTGGAAACTAGGAATAGAGTTCTGTAGAATAATGGAAAGGGAAGTCTATAAAAGGGAGAGGATACAGAGAAAACTGTATAAGATATAGGGAGGATGGGGCATGACTGAGGTTAAGGGAGGGGGACGTAGCAGCCACCTCTTCTACACAAGTGAGGAGGGGAAACAATACATCAATCATGGACTTTCAAGATAGAGTTGGGTCATTGGACAAGAGCAGGACGGATGAATTGTAGCCAAAGATATACATCCTCTGTTGGTGGGTAACTTGGGTCCAACCATGGGGAGGATGGGGGGGTTGGGAGGCTGTCATGAATGTAACTTTTCGTTTTTGGAACCAGACGCCACAGCTTTACGCTTGGGAGATACATATCCCATTCACTTTTCATACCATTATTTCGTCACATTAAAGCCTGACTTGAAGAACTTGTGAAACATGTCTATGACATGTTAAGCCCTGAAGAAGTCCCAGGTGGGATGAAACACGTCGGCTGTCATTTGTGTGCTGTGGTTTTAAGAAACATCAACTGAATAAAAGAATAATTAATAAAAAGAAAATATTTTTCCAGAAAAAACGTCTGACAACGTGATTTATTTGGGAGAGAATACTTTACCTTTACTTATGATGTACTAAAGATACTAAACATTAATTCGCAACTTATTTATTTAATTGAGTGCAGAGCCATGTGTGCATAATTTTGTTTTGGAGATTTCTTTCCCCATTATTGGGGATGTAGTATGGTATGCATACAACTTGTTAGGTGCAGAGAATAAGGGCCCTAGTAAACAACTCGCCGGTTGGTAAATGTGGTCATCACATAGCACACAATGGTAGGTGCATAGGGCACTTGGCTCATGGGAATAACTCCAAACCTCACGCACAATGTTCCCACAGACTTCTATTATTAGTGGGACAACGCCATTGTCAAATTAGGAGACCTCTTAACAGGCCGTGAAGCTCACCACAGAACCCCCCAGGCCTCGCCCGAAGCAGATTTTTGACCCGGTGTTAGCCATCCAAAGAAGAGCACTAAGGAGGGCTGTGCCCCTGCACAAAACAAAAGGCACAGAGCACTCTGGTAATAATATGGCCTTACTGCGCAAAGCCTACAAAAAATCATGGGAAGCCAAGAGACAAAAAAAGAACAGAATGACTGGCTAAAAATATTTGCCCTGTTAAAGGAAAAAAACCTGACCCATTTTTGGAACCATGTAAACAAACCTTGTTCCTCCAATAAGAGCAGGGGGAACACGGTCCGTGAAGACGATTGGTCCCAGCATACGATTCAAAAATACTGCTGTGATACCCTGGACCCTGGGCTAAATTAGAGATCGTGTCGATACTACGCAGATAGAAACCAATGAGCTGACTATTCCGGCCGAGGTTTCGAAGTATTTGAAAGCCATGAAAAACGATGGCGCTCCCGGGCCCAACGGCTTTCCATCTACGGCATTCAAATGTGCGCTGGAAGATTGGGCTAAGCTATTAGTCCCCTTATACAACAACGTGTTTACTACCCATCGGTTACCAGACTCATGGAAAGGTTCGATCTTATGCCCAATATTTAAGAAAGGAGATCCCTCTCTCCCAGCGAATTATCGACTCATTGCCCTATTAGATCTTGAGGCCAAGGTATATGCCCGGTGTCTTCTCAGGTCGCTAGAAAAATGTGTAGCGGAAAACAACATTCTACCATACTTTCAAACTGGGTTTCGATCCTCTGCCTCTACAATAGACAACATTGCCACTCTAGCCATCCTGAGTCAACAAGCAGCGCAAAAAAAAAATCATCTCGCCCTTTATTGCTGCTTTATAGACTACAGCGCTGCCTTTGATAAAGTGTCTCACAACACCTTATGGAGGAAATTAGACAAGTGGGGGGAACCCTCAGAGTCTGCTAGGAGCCCTTATCTCCTTGCATAAAAACACATGGGTACGGGGTCAGAACTGGCCCAACGACAGTCTCTGCAAAAATTCCAACCTCAGACAGCCTAAAGCAAGGTTGCGTTCTCGCCCCCCTCTTGTCCAACCTTTACACCGCAGATCTGGATAAAAGCAATCTCCTTCCGCTAAATCTGGGCCTCACAAAAACGAACCTGCACATTGTGCAATATGCCGACGATATTGTTATAATGGACCAGGCAAAATATTGCCTCCAATGAGCCTTAAGCACGCTCCACAAATATAATACTGCTAACGCTCTAAAAATCAATCAAGAAAAGACGAAGGTTTTGATATTCAGCTGTTGCAAGAACAAGATAAGTTTAAGGTGGTACATTGGACCCGCAAAGATCAGAACAACATCAAAATACAATTACCTGGGGGTCTGGTTTAGTGAGTCTTCCAGACAATCAGTCCATCTAGCTGCCTTGAAAAAGAGAGCTGGAGCAATAACATACTCTCTGACCCGACTCAACCAGTCCCAGAGTAATCCTTCAGCAGAACCCATCTGAAGGTGAGAAAAGCCAATCTTCTCCCCGCCTTAAACTATGGGCATCAGGCCTTTCCTGACGGAAGCTCGGCCAGTCTCGACCAAGCCCACGTTTTCATTTATAAAAAAAATCTTCCAGCACCGAATTTCATCCACAGGGCAAGACTACGACTGGAGCTTGGCCTTCAAAGACAATCTATTTTCTGTGACGCCGATACCCTGAACTACTTTATAAGGACACTAATAGCTGCAGACAACACCCTAAAAGCCTGGTTAAAAGAAACTCTTTCTAGCTCTGGGAATCCGTGGATTCGTCAAATGATAAAGGCCATAAGAACGCTAGACATCGACAACTCATACTAACCGCAGACACTATTCCATACACAGTCTGGAAAAGGGTTATTAATAAGCAGGCCAATCAAATATCCTACCATCCAGATTCTAAAAACATCAACTATCCTGCTTCCCTTGAATAACTCATACCTCCCTGGGGTACCTCAATCTTACCTCCTGGAAAATCTGAACGCAGCAGCCCGGAAGAACATAATGTTCATGTGTCTATTAGGTCTATTAGGTCTGTGCTCCACTGCCTTCAACCGATGGGCTCCAACAGGTGAGGAGGGGGCCTGCAGACTGTGCAACTACACGTCTGAATCATGGTTGCATCTTCTGTGCTGTTGTCCCGCCCTTGACGCTCCCAGAAGACTTCTTTTAACACCCTTATATTTAAAATGGGGCTTCAGAACATGTTCGGCCCTCTGCTTTACTTCCTTAGACACTCAAGTGCTTGCAAGATCTGGAAAATATGTGAGACTCCTGGACAATCTCTTTTTACCCCCTCTTGCCCCTGCCTTTTTTTTGCAGTTTTATATAGCGCGAACTTGACCTGCAACCGAATCGGGTATCAGAGCGCTTTACAGAGCACCAGTTACGTTACATGAGGACAAACATTCATTTTTGTTAGGCACGGGTAGATTATGTGATTTGCCTGGAATCACAGGATGTTCAGTGTCGTTACAGAGACTCGAACCCAGTTCCCCAGGTCCGAAGTCGAACACCCTAGCCGTTATGCTAACTCCTCTCCTTTCCGGTTCCCCCCCCCCCCAAAAAACGTATCACCGACTTTTTTCGTCTCCTGTCCTAGTATTCCTGTACTAATTAATTTTATTCTTGGCTCTGGAAACCTGTTACGTGATTATAATGGTAACTACAAGATTGCCTTGTTAGTTATATGTATATGAACTCATACTAGATGGTTTTCTTAGTTTTTACTTTTAACGTGGTAACTGCGCTATTATGACACTCTATTGCAATGGTTTTAATTAACTGTGCTAATTTAATAAAACCAAAATAGAGCGCTATTACTGCCCAAGTACACCGTGGTACTTTAAATGCAGAACACCATCACCCTGACACACTACTGCTTAAGCACTGCCATAGTCATAGCACACAAGGTAAGGCAAAGGCAGATAAAGTCTTCCACCAAATACCATGCTAAGCACAGAAAGAATGCCAAGCTAAAGAATGTCATGCTACTGCAGTATCGTATCGTGAGATCCTGCTATGAAATTAGTAAATAATGCAATGTATGCAGTCAGAGCTTTGTCTTGCCTGGTGAAAGCATCCTTGGGTTAGAGAGCTCATGCATGATCAGAGTGCGCCATGGAAGTACAATAATTCAGAAATAATTCATCAACTTCTGAAATGTGCGACTTACCTTAATATTATTGGTTTGAACCTTGAAGGGTTCTCCCAATCTTTCAGACTGGCACAGACAACCTTAAAATGATAACATGGAAGGCACCCAGAGTAATTACCAGTGCCTCAGAGTAATTTAAGTATTTTTGGTTTCTAATTGAGGACACAGAGACCCTCATTCTTCTAAAATCAATACAATGATTGAAATAAAACTTGTTTCCAAATCCAAGATATAACATCTAGTTAGAGCAGTGTAGAGTGTTGTGAGGAATAAGGACTGTCCTTAGGCATAGACAGCTTTACCTTAAAAGAGTACACATGCTACAAGGAAAAATAAACTTGTATCAGAACAAATCAGTGCTTTAAATGGGCCGGTACTGTCCAGTACTTTTTTATTTTGGAAGGGAGAGTACCGGCACTTCTCAAGAGAAATGCTATACTTTTAATTGGAGAGTACCGTCACTTCTCAGAAACAAGCCAGGCACTCTGCTACAAAGTACCTGCACTTTTATTTTTCCATTTCAAGCACTGAGAACAATGCTTTCTGCGTTTCCTTAAAGACATTCAAAGTTCCACACACACTGAGCCAGGACCACACCCAGTCCTATCACTATGGTTTCAATAGGCATTACCAGAAAGACATGATGGGACACACCTGCCAGTGTCTGAACCAGTTTAACAGCATCGGCTGCTGGGAAAGAAACAGAGGGAGACACCTCGGTTACTACAAAGTATATTACATCTGCTAGCTGAGAGTGTAGCACTGGATCAGGTGGATTTACATTGACAATCCATCTGTCGATGAATCAGGTGTTCTCTACTGGCCCAGTTGACAACTGAGGAACAAGAAGATCTAATCCAATACTTAATTTTCATACTATACTTCGTAACAGGTTGAATGGCAGCATGAAGAAATACATTATATATGACCAATAATGTAACTACACCAAATTTATTACACAGGCTCAAAACCAGGCCATGTGAA
The DNA here is from genome assembly GCF_964261635.1 of Lissotriton helveticus. NCBI lineage: Eukaryota > Metazoa > Chordata > Amphibia > Caudata > Salamandridae > Lissotriton > Lissotriton helveticus. Next base: position 244,500,804 of record NC_136062.1, on the reverse strand, counting down.
TGAAAGTAAATGAAATGTATAAAACAGCATCATGGATTATGGACATTAGAATTCTTTTTGAGAAGTAGATCACGTTAATATCAAGAACATAATGGCATGATACTGCAGTTTGTTTCCTTTTGTCACAATAATTAAAAAAAATATTTTTAGGATGTTTGTACCTTCAAACACAGGAGACTGCCATGAGTACGTGCTTCACCCCCAGCTACACAAATCTTTTTGTGGGCTGGTGGGAGAAGCACGTGGCCTGGGCTGAGCCCAATGAACCGTGGGCTGAGAAGGTGGCATTGTGGACCAGATATATAGATGATCTGTGTATTATTTTGCGAGGTACTCAGAAAATCTACATGGCAATTCTTAACGAGAATGATTTTAATTTAAAATCCTCCAGCCAAATAAGGTAAAACTTAGGTACCATTCTTAGATCTATTCTTATTTGTAAAAGATAAACGATGTACCAAGCTCTACATAAAACCAACTGCGGGAAATGCTACTCTACATGCAGGAAGCCACCACCCACGTAAGCTAGTTAACAGCATTCCCTAAGGAGAATGATTGCGATTGAAACGCAATTGCTCTATCCTGAATGATTTTAGGGATGCTGAAAGGGAAGCATGCAATAGATTTGAGGAAAGAGGGTACCCAAAGAATGTCTTAAGGGGCGGTCCTCACGCCTCAAGAAAAGAACATGCAGGATCTTTTAACACCCCACCACTCCCCCCCAACCCCGGCAGTAAAACAACTGAAAGGGAGACCACTACAAGAAGTATATTAAACTTTTAAGAGGGATCTGGACAAATTCAAAGGTTAATCCCAAAACATTGGGGTATTTTACATGCAGACGGTGTCCTAGGAAAAGTCCTACCATGGAGAGCATATAGAAAGAGTACATTTTTAAACGATTTACTACTGCATAATCACCATGTATAATAAGCAGTGACGAAGTAAGAATTAAAGCGGATCTTACGTGCACTAAATGTAAAGCATGTAAAAACAGCACAACGGTAAAAGATTTTGATATTTCAGGAAAGAAGGAGTGGAGAAAAATAAAGAAACTCTTAAATTGCAATTCCAGCTTTGTCGTATATTGCCTGGAATGCCCATGTGAGAGGAAATATATTGGAAGTACAATTCATTCAGCAAAGAAACGAGTGTTAAAACATGTCCGGGCAATACTGAACAAGATGAATCGTATCCTGTATCGCAGCATTTTGCTGAGGTACATCAAAGCAGGGGCAACTTATTTTGGTTCTTTGCATTGACCAAATGCCACAGAAAGACAAAGGGTGCGATAGGGTGAGGGGTCTTAGACAATTGGAATCACGATATGTTGTAGAGCTAAGAACTCGTATTCCATGGGGCCTTAACAAAAAAGAGGAGTTAGGGACCCAAATTGGTTAACAACGAGGTGGGGTTAATTTCTCTCACTTAAACCATCACCAGTTATTATCATCCAGTAAGTAATATATAGATCAGCTTGTTCCACCTCTTAGAATTTTGAATAAATTGCAGTCCTCACGGATGAGAAAAGACATAATCGGGAGGAAATGACATGTGGCACAAGATACAAATGAAACCATCTTTGACAGCACTTATGAAGTATTAAATTATCTTATCATTATCTTCTCTAAGAGTCCACGTGTGCCCATTCAGGGCTTAATAGTAAATACATGAATGCCAACCACCATGAGGGACCACATGTGTAGGTCTCATGTGAAAATGTAAAAAATAAGGGAACACACAGTTGCAAATAATTTAACTTTAAGTTAATTCTGGGGAGTCACGGGTTATTTGGAATGCAATTGTTGGATCGAGTAAAAAGTTTTGGAATCCAATTACAATTATTAACTTTATTTTATAATTATTTTTATAACAAGGCATCGGTTGTAGGAATTAATAATGGTTATATGGATTTGGAAGACAGTACAAAATGGCTGCCATGTTAAGCAGGAATTATTCAGGAACATTAACATGTAGTCCTTCATTTGTTTTGTTGCAAATCCATTGCCCAATGACATTTTCTTGTACTATAATGTTAATTGTGAGTGGGTGAAACGGACAATGAGAAAGGCCAGGAGGCCAAAACGCGTTTGTTGGCGTTGCAAGCCGAATAAACAAGTATAACAAGCTTGGGAGTGCGTAACGGTTTTACTTTGGAGGGGATAAAGATAGACAGACAGATAGATATTTTAGGATTGAAAATGAGCTCAGCCTGAAAAAAAAGTTATATGGATTCCTGCTTTTTGTACTCCACAATACTGCATAAAGTGCTCCCATGTGGCCTAGGCAAACACATAAACCAATAGTCCAGGCTATGATTATATCACACCTGGATTACCGCAGGACTCCTAACTACAACTATGATAAGATTACAAGGAGTACCAAACTGGGCAGCCAGATTATTAACTGGAAGAAACAATTATGACTCAGTTATGACAGCACTACAAGAATGACATGGCTTCTTAAAAGTCAGAGTATTCTTTAAAACAGTCTGCCCAGCCCATGGGGCTTTAATAAAATGTGCTCCAGTTAATCTCGAAGTGGCCGGAAAACGGACAAGCTAACAGTCAAGCAAACAGGAGCAGCACTCCCACAGGGTCGGTGTGGTATCAAAGTAAATACACAAACTCCTCTAAACATAGAGCACAGTAAAAGTGGTTCATGACAAAACGGCTCTTCACAGAAAATGCACAACTTCTCTATCAATAGAAACTAAGCAGATATAAACCGAGCAGAACCTTCCGATCTGGGGGAAGCCCTGCTCCTCAAAACACCTCCAATAAACTTCGAACAGAGGTGGACAGCACGTCTCTTTCCTAGGCCTGAAGCTATGGAATAATAATCTCCCTCAATCGCTTAGAGCAGAAACCAACCACTGAAGATTTGACAGGAGTTTGGAAACTTGGTTGTTCCCAAAACTATAAACTGTTCCAGTTATTTAGAGTCAGGACACCCTGATAGGGTAACACAGATGCACTCTAGAAGTACTCCATCATAATCATCAGTTCAAATGTAAATGTGGTAGTCACTCTGGTCATGGTCACGTCACGGATTAACATGAAATGAAACACCTCCGCAGCTGCTTTTCCAAGGCTAATGGAATCGCCACTGAATGTAAAGGAATAGGTCAAGTATTTGTTAATGGACAGGAATATGTCAAATTGTCACAAGAAAAATCAAATTTGGAAAAACAAATCAAAAGAAATGAAGTTAAATAACTATTTCTATAACATCTTTAATACTACAACAAAAGCAAGCATTTAAAAAGGCAACAGGTCTGTTCGTAGCAAACTGGTGAGATTTTCTTTTATTTATATAGGAATATGAGACAAAATCAAAACAAAAAAAGAAAAAGAAAAACATGCCAATGCCTAAACGTTGCGGCCATATGATTGAATTAGAAATGAGTCATGAAAAAATAACCAAATCAAAATTTTTAAAGAACATTAAGGGTGCTTCCTACCAGACAGGTGTATTATAAGCAGGTAGATAAACCCTCTTTAGTTTTAATGCACATCCCAGGATTTATTGGTGCAAAGAACGGACTTTGAAATATTGTAGACAAAGTTAAAAACATAGTTTAAGGATATAAGCATGACAAAACAAATAGAAAGAAAAAGGCATCAGTAAAGTATTAGCCCACCAGTGCCGACCGTTAAGTGCACATCTTTTTAGGTGCATGCACATGTGATCAGTGAAATGCTGCCTCTCAAGGGAACCATCGGCTGAAATGGGCTGATCCACTGCCCCACACCAAGTTGTGGTGGCCAGATTCAAAATATGTATGGCAATTGAACAGGTCAATACATAAATAGGGCATATCCAAAGCCACATATTTATTTATGATTGCACTTTTAATTATTATATATTTATATATATTTTTTAAATAGACACGGATGTTGAGAGAGCTAAAGCTGCCTTTAGAGTGGACCTAAAATAAGGCGAACACAAATGGTGTAAATCTTCAAACATTATAGACAGATTAGAGCATACAAAGATATACAATACTTGTATCTGCCCCAAAGGCAAAGCGCATGCTTAATATTACTCCAATTACATTCAATAAGCACCTGATTTTATGAAGGAAATATTAAACATGGTCTCCGAATTACCTGTGCCAGCTTGTACTTCCTCTCAGATTTCCCCAACTCAAGGTATTTGCTATAGCTTATCTGAATATGTTTCCACTGAAATTAAGGCCATCTGAGTATCCTTTACCAGTCAGTTTTTTCCCTGCAGGTGTGGCAATTTCAAATGCAAACGTATAGATGTAGGGATCTAGCGAGATCTCCTCTAAATTGTAAATGATGACTTCTAGTTCCTTTTTAGATCATTTCGCTGCAAAGTTTATAACACATATAGCATATCACATTAGCTAAATATCTCACACATATCTGTAATATGTCATTGTCTTGCACGATTGTCCCTCATTCTTGGAAGACGACTACATTAACTTTTTCTGGACAAAACCTTTGTAGACCCAATGGGCTTAGTCAACTATCGACCTATTTCACTTTTTCTTATGTGGCCACAGTCATAGAACAGCTGTCAGCTATCTGCTTTTCTTGAAAGAAGAGATATTCTGGATTCTCATCGAGCTGGTGTTCGGCAGGGGCATGGTACCAAATCAGCTCTAGTTGACGTGAGGAATGACTGGGATCTACATCATGTGAAGGTGGCTCAACACATCTGATTCTATCAACAGGGTCTCATCCTATCCATTCACCTACAGAAACTGTGGGAGCGGGGTGTGAAAGATGGTATCTGTGTATGGTCCTTATCGTTTCGGACACATGGAGGACAAGCAGTTCAGATTTCTCCTTTTCATTCAACTTTTGACTGACCACGAATTTCAGTGTCTGGCCTTAAGTCCTTCTCCCATCCACAGTGGAAGCGAGAAATGTAGCCCTTCTTGTGCTCTTCTCTCTTCTTAAAAATTGTGAATGTAAATATTTTCCTTCATGTTCGATATCATGTTTGTACATTACCTGAAAAAGCACTGTCACCCAAAAGGGTGTTCGTGCTATATAAAACTATAAAATAAATAATTTCTTATACCAAGCTATCCTCAAATTACAATGCTATCTGCATCAAGTTTCTGCCACTTAGAACTTTGCGCAAAATTTTACTTTATATTCCTACTTCCAGTAAGAAAGCAAGGCACTTATCTCGTCTAAATTGGATTGTGGTAACACAGTCTATTTTGGCCTACCGAACTGTATGCTGAAACGCTTTTAAGTATTCAAGATTCAGCTGCTTGTCCTAAGTGTACCTTAGACGTGCACATTGCTGGTCATCTAGCAACCTACTGATGAGGGAAACTATCCCGAAACCCGGGCCATGTCTCGGGTCTAGAGATCTTGGGAACAACAAGTACTTACTTGCACCAACTTTGGTGAACCACTGACGAACTTTGTTTCAACTCTTCAAACCACACGCACTTCACATACCAGAGTGCTTAGGGGCGATCCGGAGGAGAGGCTTGCGGTGTGCGATCCATCGTAGATTTCTTTTATAGGACTCCCATGAGCCCCCAAGCTGACGAGCTTTTGGAGACGCACCTGCGCGCCGGAGAGGCATCGAGGCCTGTGACGGTTACTTGGCGGCCTTCTCATCCACCCCAAATACTTTCTCTACTGATGAGGGAAACTATCCCGAAACCCGGGCCATGTCTCGGGTCTAGAGATCTTGGGAACAACAAGTACTTACTTGCACCAACTTTGGTGAACCACTGACGAACTTTGTTTCAACTCTTCAAACCACACACACTTCACATACCAGAGTGCTTAGGGGCAATCCAGAGGAGAGGCTAGCGGTGTGCGATCCATCGTAGATTTCCATCTAGCAACCTTACACTAGCTTCCTATTCCTTGTCATCTAATTTTCTGGTGATTTTCTGCATCAAACATGCTTGATCTGGAGAAGATCATTTTGCTTCAGGGCAGCAAAAGCATGGAACACTAAGATCCATCTCCAATAACACTGCTTGTAAGAAAGTCTTAAAAATCCAAACTTTCCCACAAGTGCACTTATACTGGTGACCTAATGTTCCTTGCCTTTCTCCTCTTGGAGCAGAGATGGCTTGTTGAGATTACTGCTTCAATCGATTAGTATTTCTTCTTCAGTTAATACTTTTATACATTTCCATGGTAATTGCAGCCAATGGAATGGTCTAGATTTCTAATTAGCTCAGTCCATGCACAATTCGTATAGGGGTCCCTTTATGACAACAAATACGAGCAACATAGTTTTGCCATGACATTCAAAAACACATCCACTTGTTTCAGGATAATCAGGGTTGTCACTGAACAGAAGAAGCTAATATGCGCAGGGATATGAAGTCTCCACCTTCTCAGACTCTCAATTGGTTCCTATGGAGGAAAGTAGACCGTAATATTCTGAATAGAGAGCAGGTCATGCAAGGTGGTAAAAAGGTGCTGTAATAACAAGGCAGCAGAGTGCAGGACGATACCCAATTGCTTGTCACCTTTGGTCCTGAATACGTTGGCACACGATCTCGTTTCAAGAGCTGTATGATCCAAATAAACAACTGGATGAGTGGAAACAAGTTACAACTAAATGGTAGCAAGACTGAGATAATCTTGTTTGGTAGAGCAGAGGAATTCTGGGCACAAGACTGGTGGCCATTGGAATTAGGCACATGTCTCTCTCCTAAGTCAGCAGTACGTAACCTGGGAATCACCATTGACAGTGCACTGTCCATGAAAACCCACGTTCACCAGGTTCTTGGTGTCTGCTATGGGATCATGCGCAATCTCCGTAAAATCTTTAAATGGCTACCCATGGAAGCTAGGAAACCTTTGGTGCAGGGCCTGGTTCATTAGCCAACTTGATTATGGGAACACCCTGTTCACAGCACTTAATGAGGACCTGCATTCCAAGCTTCAGATTCTTCAAAACACCGCGGCCAGACTTATTCTTAATCTCCCTCCTAGAGCCCTCTCTGCCCCAAACCTTAAAACTCTCCACTGGCTCCCGGTATGACAAAAAGGTCATTTCAAAATCTTAAGTCTCACTCACAAGACAATGTATGATACTGGCCCAAACTACCTCGTAAAAAAACTTAAATGGTACATACCGGGAAGACCTCTAAGGTCCGGGACCAAATCATACCTTGTCTAGCCTCGCTTTCGAAACCTCTTGTAATGGTGGCCGTTCATTCTCCTATGTTGCCCCCATGCTATTGAATAAACTACCACTACACAACCCGTCCACAGTTGACCATATATGTTTTCGCAGAAAGCGGAAAACCTGGCTCTTCACTCAATAAGCTTGCTTTTAGGTTTCTTGTTGCTGTCCATAGTGCGGTTTCTTTGTTGCAAGCGCCATGGGACCTCCCAGTGAGATGTGCGCTCTAGAAGAATATCTGACATTGACAGGATATGCGACGCTGGAAGGATGGCATGGACCCCAAAGCAAGCAAGGAAATAGGACGCTTTCCTTCTGGGTGGGTAAAAGCCACCTATATGTGGGACGCAATGAGCCCCGTGCATCTACTGCACTAAAGACAGCTACGTCCTTATGGGTAAGTGTGAGACGGCGTCTCGAAGACCCCGAACTGGAGGCCACCCTCCCCCGCACGTACCTCATCCGTTTCCACCTGGACTACAACCCCGCACCGCAGCCAAAGCGCCATAGCCGGGACAGGACTCGGAACACCAGCCACTACCAACGAAACCCCGCCCTTCTCTCTCCCGCAGGGACCAACCCGAGCACCAGGTCTGGAGGAATCATATCTCGCTGACCCCGGAAGTACCGCCCCAGAGGCAGCGTCAGCACAGGATAAAACCGAGGATCGCGGACATCACGCCGTCGGAGTTTCGTGGCAGGACCCTCTGGCTGGAGACGGAGAAGGAGAGCAGACGTGCGACGAAGACGTGTGGACTGAAGAGTGGTGGAGTCCTACGGAGGTGGCTGGAGAGCGGCCGTAACTCACTGGAGAGTTACGGCGGACCACGTGAGAGCCTTTAACCTTCTTTTCACTGCTCAGTAGGAGTCTCTGTAAAGTGTAAATACTCCCCTTTTCTCCATAGTCTCACATCCCCTGCACTGTACAGTACGTGTAAAGCACCTCACAGCAGCCCCAACCATCCCTCTCACGTCCCGCCTTGGCACCCTCTCTATTCCCCAACCTTTCTTCCCTCCTCCCGGTACCCTCCTTTCCTCACTGCCTCTTTCCGCCCTCTCTCGCACTATCCGGGTGACGGTGAGCGGTATATACTGCGTTGAGCTCTGGATAGGACTAACGGTCCCTTGTTTTTTCCCTCTCTTACTGCCCTCCGTGGATCCTCCCCGTCATCGGAGCCGTCCCTGGAGTGCCTGAAGACCCCGAGCAGAACAGACGACCAGGACCGGAGTTCATCGCCTGGAGCCTCCTTATCTGCCCGTTGTGACATTCCTTTTGTTCCTCAATAATAAAAATCCAGTATTGCCCACTACATACGGCCTCCTCGCCTGCTTTTCCGGCCCGCTACGCTCACTCCACCACAGTAAGATACTGGCGGATACCAACACGTGGGTGGCAGTGTGTCACATTCTGGGCTACAACTAACTTTCATTCTGCTAAATGGCAGAAGAGCAAACACAGAATTGTGAAGAGAGTGGCATGTAGAAGAGGAATGTGGGAAAGATACAGAATGAAGAGGAGAACAGAGAAGATCCAGGTAGGTTGCAAAGTGGATGGGGCATGAGTAGAATGGGGAGTGAGGAAAGTTCAAAAGAATTTGTGGGCTGCACATGATATCACTTACGCAGCTTGACATGAATGGAAGGCGCTTTGGTCATGAGGTAGGGTCCCCTCTTCTCTACAGGGTCAAATATGCGTCCCACCTTCTTATCACCGGCAACCTATAGAAGAGAAGAAAAAAAATGGTCACGCCTGTACAAGCACAATCAAGTCCTTGGAAACCACAACCCCCACTTTCACAGAAAAGATTCAATTAACATGCACTATACAATGCAATTCTGCACTAGTCCGGTTTTGTGATATTTGCGTGCTGTTCTCTAATCTCTTGGTCTCTTTGCGAAGTTGTGTCTGTTGTGAACGGTGTCAGTGTCACCAGTGAGTGAGTCATGAACTGAGGTGCTCTGCCCACTGCATGAAACTGGAGGAAGCGATAAAGGGTGCAGGAGTCGAGACAGTGTAGTGCTTCATTCTCCTAGAGTCTGCTCCACAGTACAATCCGGAGCATGACAGTGGAGAACAGGAGGAGAGGATCTGACTGGAGTGAATGGTCCATAAGAAGGAAGTGTAGTATGCTCTGACTTGCCTCTGTTAGTCTGAACACCAAAAAAGTCCTACATTTATTCAAAGGTTGGAGTAAGCACTTTCAGTGCCAAATGTAAGGTACACACACGCCCTCAGAGTTTGGAGATTCTAATGCACTTCCGGATCAAATCTAAGTAATGCAGAACAGGTTAGTTGTATAAATCCCTTCTTGTTCTACTAACTACACATCTGTTCACTCAATCTCTCAGCAGAGAGGCCTTGAACTCTAGGTGAGAGCCTGGACTCGCCCATCGGACCAGGTTTGATGACCACTGTTAGGCAGGGTGAAAAGCGGAATCTGGTTTGGTCCCCAGCACTTGGTTGGGGGCAGAGGTAGTTCCTATATTTAAGAAGGGCTCGCCTCTGCTCCCAGCCAACTACAGGCCCATTAGCCTAATAGACGTGTCCCAGAAGCTTTTTTGGTAGGCTTATATTAGACCGCCTTCAGATCTGGCTAGAGGAAAATGCTACTTTGAGCCCATACCAGGCGGGATTTAGAAGGGGGGTGTCCACAACCGATCAGATCTTCCGCCTAAACCTCATCTATTGGAGGACTGCACTAATCGAGGGGGGTAGCTTGTACACGTTTTTTGTGGACTTGCGAGCCGCCTTCGATTTGATGCCAAGATCCAGATTATGGAGCGTGCTCGCTGAGATGGGGGTTCCAGTCGAAATTCTTGCTATTCTGATGAGATTGCACTGGAATAATTTTGCCCGTGTCAGGTGTGGCAGAAATGGTAAATTAACGGATAGATTCCCCGTTGGCAGAGGGGTGAGACAGGGCTGCGTGCTCGCACCGACCCTGTTCTGCCTCCTTGTCAACGGGGTAATTGCCCACCTGAATAGGATTGATGATACCGATGCTCCCAAATTGAATGGCGCGATACAAAAGGGGATGAAGGACGGAGCGTTTGAGCAAATCAAACACTCACCCCCAGTCAACTGATCTGGGTTTAATCCATCATCATTCTTTAGCCCACTCAGCCACCCCATTTCAGACATGGCTATATGCAAATCAGACTGACCCTTTGCCTCATGGGAAAAGTCCAGCCCGAACTGCCAAGCCATATCTTCCATGGACCGGAAACAAGCATCCTGGGACCGGTTTCGGATTCATAATCCTCATCAGCCAGGCTATCTTGAATCCAGTGGCCAAGTGAGCAAGGGACTCACGTCTGAGCATACCCTGCCACACTTAGGGCGAACATGAATGGCAGCAGGGTGCCCGCCATTATGTTTGCGGACGACACCCTGCTGCTGTCGAAAACCCCATGGGAATTCAGCAGATACTTGATGGTTTTTTAATATTCTGCACGGAGAGGGGCCTAGAGATCAATACCCTTAAAACAAAATATATGACCCTAAATCCCACCCCTTCGACACGTCCTAATCCCTTGCTTGGTTCACTGTGATTAGAGAGGGTTTCCACATTTGAATATCTAGGAGTAACCTTAAATGAGAAAATGACATTGGGGACACACCAGAATAAGGCAAATATGAAATTGGTGCAGATAGTGGGTGGTATCTCAAGGATGATGAACAAATCAACATATCGTCCACTTGGCCCGGTCATCCAAATCTATAAATCCCAGGCACGGGGGGCTGTTACCTATGGGGCGGAATTGTGGAGCCACACTTCTGCACAAAACATGATAACGGAAAATAAATTCATCAGACAGTTGGTTGCTCTTCCATCAAGCACGCCGTTACTCCCTCTGAGACTAGATTTGGGAGTCAGACCAATTGTAGAAGAACTGGGTCTCAAACCTTTAACTTTCTGGCGCAGATTATGGAGCAGCCAAGAACTTATCAACTATAGGATTGAGCTCGAGGAGTTTTTAACCCTACCAAAAGCCACCCACATTGCATGGCTAATCTATATAAAAAGGTCATGTGAGAGTTTGGGCCTCTCGGAACTGTGGACTGACCCAGCAAATGCATCTACCAGGATACCACACAAAGTTCTGTCAAAAGCTTATTATGACTAAAGCTTACTATTGCTTTGGACAGTAAGCGCGAGGGATCCTTGACGCACCTATTTACTCAAAGCAAAGACTTCTATTTCCTGGAACGTGTTTTGGATGGTATGACCCCTGTGCTAACTAGGAAGTTATTTCTCCAGTGGTGATATGGCACATTACCTTTGAGGTCCTTCACTAGCTCTTGGTCTTCGCCACCAACCACTGAGCAATGCCCGGCATGTGCACATTCCCAAGAAAATGACTTACATGTGGTTCTATTCTGTAAAGCCTATCAAAGCATTAGAAAATACTGGCTCGTCCCCCTTCTAAAAAATCTGAGTTTCAGACAGTTTTTCCCTGTGTATAGAATTTTAAAGACTGATGTGTCACCTCCAATTGTCTTTGCACTGGCAAAATATCTCACAGCAATGTGGTTCATTCGCACCCGCATCTTGAAGGCGGAGGCGGACTCATAACAATTTTATTTTACTAATGGTTTTTTAGATTCCGGTTGATGAATTGTTTTTATACATTGCCAGTCGAACTTTTATAATTAATGTTCTTATTGATTCGTATAAAGCATAATGACTGTGTTTATTTGTATATCTTTGATGATCTAACAGATCGAAATAAAGATTGAATTGAAATCTGGTTTGCAGAACATAAGCAACAAACACATTGCACGAGTACATCATTCTCACTTTAAATTAACCAAAGAGCATACAATGGATTCAGTATGGTGTACACTAAACAAACAAGCAAATAGATATGACCCTGGTCTTACACTGAAAAGGCTTTTGTGGAAATAAAAAGGTTGTGCTTGTGGGGGATCGCTGTAATTTTATTTTCAAAAACCTTGTATTTTTGGCAAAGTACGTAACAAGAAGGCATACTATATCATGTCTTTTTTATGGATTGCACAATGGCAACTGAGTTTCAGAGAGGACACATCATTTCACGTAAGAGCAAAGAGACCTGGAGACCAAATATAAATCACGAGAGGCAGCAGGCAGGGAAAGGACCAGGCTGCCCAGCTGTGATCAAACAGTAATGCCTATTTAGAGATGAACTGTAATAAGGCAGATGCAATGAACTGCCTATATTGTGCCATTAACAAAAGGTCCCTGTAGGAAGGTAGATCCCTGACTATGGTTGCCCCCAACTTTTTGCCTGGTGTTTTGCTGGTTTTCTGACTTAGTTGACCTGGGGCCTGCTATTCAGGACCCCAGGCCTACTGCTCTCTCTGTAAAATGGATTCCATGTACCGTAGGTACATATCTAATTGGATACTGGGTCACCTTATCAGTCCCTGTACAGTGTACCTTAGGTACCCAGGGCATAGGTGTACCCAGGGCCTACCAGGGGCTGCAGCATGTATTATGCCACCCCTGGCTGGCCATCCAAATCTGACACAACTGGCTGCACGACAGCTGGGGCAAGGTGGTGTAATCACCCTTTGCTTTAGATATAGTATTCCTATATCTAAACCTAAATGGACACACAGATCTCCTATCAGTCACTCCTATGGCAGGCCTTGACAATCCTGAAGGCAGAGTGCTTGGAATAGTGCTCTGGCACGAGCTGAGCCTGTCTGCGGCTTTCGGGATCCATCCCTTAGCCGTTTCCATGATATCGCATACCATATACTCTTAAGTGCATTATAATCCTCGCGGTTATGTGCCAACTCTGGTATCGCTTTACCAAAACATGTCGAGTAAGGTGTCATACGAATTGGAATACTAACCCCTCGCCAATTCTGGCGACTGGGTTAGCATTCCACCCTTCTAGAGGGACACGACATGCCTGTAACCCCGGTTAAAGTCAGACAGAGCCTTAGCTCCACAAAATGGATGCTGCCACCGAGACACAAGTCTGCCCTCCTGCTGCTGGGAGTCCTCCCAGCCCAGGAGGCAAGGACAAAGGGTTTCCTGCCAGGGGCGGTGCCAGCACCGTCCCAGACAGGATTTTGTGTATCCTAGGTAGGCAGGGCTTTAGAGGAAGGTGACTGCAAGTGGCACCCCGGTGCTCACTGTGCATAGGCCGGCTGAAACCAGTTCCAGGGGCACTCCAGCCCCTGGCCTGGGGAAAGCCCGCCAAAGGAGAGGGGTGTAACCACCCCCCTCCTAGTCCCACTTATAGGGCAGGACTTAGTCGCGTGCCAGCCCCTTTTTGCAGGATAAAGGTAGGACCTGGCCCCCTTCCAAATCAGATCATCTTTGAATCCTGAAACTACTTTCCACGAAAGGAACTCAAGACTCTTCCCAAGATTCTCCCTTGTGACTAAGGAGTAGTCACCCTGCAGCAGCAGGCACCAACCAAGCATCGCGGTTTGTTGCCAGTCTCTCCTTCGGATCAAGACTGCTCCAGCACGACGAGAACCGGCTTCCCTGGCACCTCTGACCTCAACCTACATCATCAGCCCAGCTGTGATCGGTGGGTGTGACGAGACCTCGAGGGACCGGCCATCTTCAGAACTGCACGACGCTTGTCCAGCACGACTCCCGAGTGACCCTCGACCGAGTGCTTTGGGGTAAGAGAAGCCCCGACCCTGAGCAGCTCCAGCACCGAAGTTCAGCCCCCCTGCATCCACGAGATCTGCGTGGGGCCCTTCTGCTTTTTGCTGCTCACCGCGTTGTCCAGGTCGCTTGCCCGTTGGCTAGTGGCCCTCTCACGACACTCCACGACGACAACTACTGCTGGTCTGGTTGCTCCAGACAAGCCCTTGTTCCCCTCCAAAAGAGGAGCATCTTGGACCCTCCTGGTCCACTCAAGACGCCATTTTAGGTCCACCGCGTGGGCCTTGCATTTGCCAAGACTTGTTGCCCAATCCTGGGTCCAGCGACGTCGACAGCAAGTACCTTCGTGGGACAGCTCGCACCTCCATCCTGGTCGCCGACAACGCCTCCTGGTCCGAGAGACTGCAGAGCCCAGCAGCGCCCACTCACCTGGCTGAGGTGACTTCGTCCGGTGCCATCCTGGTGCCCACTCAAATCACTGGCTAGTGATTCAGAACTTGGTCCCCTCTGCTTACAGGTTTCTTCTTCCCTGATCCAGGCTTGGATCACCACGAACTCCTTCACTGGCCGCCTGCCAGCAACTTCTTTCTTCAGGCTCCTGGATCTTCAACGAGGGTTTCCGACGCAACTTCAACCCTAGGCAGTCGCAGCCCCTGGGCTAGGTAACCTGAGTACTCCGGTGCTCCAGCATAGTCCAACACCCTAAGTGTTCGGATCCACTCCCGTTTTCGATCCACCTAGTCGGGTTCGCCCGAGAACAGTAACTTTGTCTTTACTAGCCTCCATAGACTTTTTCCCGCCTTACGCGTGAGAGTCCCCACTCTGCACACGACGTCCACAGGCCTCCTGCAACTAATCTAAGTGTTTAGCATTGTAGGACTAGCGTTTCTAAAGTCTATGAGAATAGTTACTTACCTGCTAGTAATTCGCATTCCACTTTTGTAATATATGGTTTTTCGTGCCCCTCGGGCATTTGTGTAAATTGTGCGACTTGAAGTATTTTCTTAAGAGTTTTGTATTGTGCTTAGCTCCCTGACTCAAAGAGTTCAGGGTAGACTTGTTAGAAATAAATATACATTTATTTTCATAACAACTTGTGTGGTGTCCTTTCACTGGGTGTTCAAGGGGTAATGTGATGGTAAAACAGCTGGCTTAACACGCCCTCTAGAGTCTTAGCCTTAGACTGCTCGTATCCATGCTACTAGGATAGCTGGTCTATAAGGTTGACTTACAACCAATCATCAATAAGGGTTGTTTGGACTGATACATAGTGATCACTAGAATAGTGAGCACTGCATATCAGGCCAACTTCTCACAGTCCCCCCCTCACTTGAACCTATAAACCACACTCCTACCACCTTTATTCTTATGCAACGTTCTGGGCAGAGACAGCAGACTTTCATTTGAAAAAGGCTGTTGAACCAACATCAAACTTGGGCGCAAAACAAGAAAACCTATATTATTGTTGCATCAAGATATCTTGGAACCTGGCAATAAGAAAAGTTCTGGTGCGTTGAACTCTGAATCCTAAGAGAACCCTGAAGGGAGGGAAGGCAGCAAAAACCAGAGACAGAGGCAAAAACTCCAAATGGGTCCGTTTTCTGGGATCAGTCGCTCAGGCGGCATGCATAGGTAATTAGCTTTGGTAACTAAACATAGCCCACGCGCAGGTTCAGATGTTTGCCGAGGGCATCCATCTATTTTCACCAGGGAGATTAAACTGGGACCTAGTCAAAGATTACTAACTGTACAGATAAAGCTTTAAAACTACAGGACACAAATGACCACTGGCTTGAACATGTAAAAAAAAAAAAAAATGGGTTTTGTCTCAAGTGGTACAAAAATTATTTTCTGGGTTCATATTTCAGCCTTGGTCGACAATCCAGCCTTTACACAAAAAGTAAAGAATTATGGGAGTACCAGACCCTGCGCTGGTGAAGACCAATTAAGTTTAGACTTTACATTGCACTAAGCAATACCATCCAACATAACAATCCACAAATGAAACTTCCATCTACACAAATCACAACACACTCATTCCAAAGCTTCCCCACTTACATACCACAGCCAATGCTTTAAATAATCCCTTGACATACAGCGAGTCATCTGATGAAAGCAATGAATAGATCACAGGAGTGAAAGGTAGTATTTAGAATATGAATTTGGATGTTTGCTCCTATTTGTAAATGTATGTGACAGTGTGACATCGCCAAGTCACAGCAGATAATCAGTGGAGGTAATTGCCAGTCTAGACTCTCCTCTGCTTTGGTGGTGCTGGTCACTCCGCTAGACGGAGGTGCCCCCCCCCCCCCCTAGCCCTGATAAAATACCCTATGAGGACCCATCAGCATCGTCAGAATCTGCAGTCTGCTTCTGGTAATAAACAGAAAAGGGACCAGGCAAGAAGATCAAGAACAGACATCCGAAGCACCAGGCACCTTTGGAGATGTTGCCCTGTAGGTGTTCGTGGGAGTGAACAAAGCTTCATCTAGGAGCTTTAAAGCCAAGATGACGAAAGGGACAGTACCACGTCTGCATTCCAACCTAAAGCAGCAGCAACTATTGGAGGCCTCAATGTTTAGTTTATGCTCACCTCGGACTCCAATAATACATTTGTACATCATCATTCCTTAAGGAGCAGAGAGCATACTTTCCAGCTATCCTCTGCTGCATTCGTTCCATCCGACACTGGTTGTATTCATGGGGACAGTCCGAATTCTGCAGAGACTGATTGTCTTCTGATCACAACAGAAAACAGTGTTGGGGTGGGGGAGCATTGGAGGAAAGCTGTGAACCATGGGAAGAGAGCTTCGGTCACTAAGGAGAGTAGATGGATAAAGATTTATCAGCATAGACGGTGGAAGATGTGTAGGTTATCTCCAGCAAGATGGCGAATGTCAAGGCTTTGCCATCTATCTAGCTGGAAAGGATGTCCTCAAGAGGGTTGTGGCATTTTCAATCCACAGTGTGCCAAAGTAGCATCACACAAGGTCTAGAAAGCAATGGGATCCAGTCAAGCACTGTAACAACTGAGCAGCCCCTTTTTGGACACTATCAATATTGTGCCCGATCCAAAGCCCTCGAGCCAGGCTTCAATTCGAGTCACAGCAAGAGAAAACAGTTTGCTTTGCCCAGGACTGAATACTACTATAAGTGTGCCATGTTTTTTTTCCGGTCTGTTGCGACTGAGTCAGTGCTTGAGATAGCAGAGAACTGTGAAGCGTTTTCTAGTTTGTTAGCTAGGGCAAAGGTTCAAGCAACCTAAGGGATTAACTGGGAGTCCAATGTGTTGCTGGATACAGAAATGGATGTCCCACTGGGTATTGGAATAGAGGCCTTGTAGTTTATGTGAACTCCGGTGATTTCTGCTCTGGTGATTTCTGGTCTGAATAACTGCCATTGTGCATGGATGTGGAATTCCTGTAGCCGGACGGCCAGGACATATTTTTTGGGGTCAAGGGCAATAAGTTTTCATTTGTCCTTGGGACGAGTAGGCCCAACCCCCTGCAGCACAAACTCTTTGGCTGCTAGTTTGCAGAACCACATTATGGATTAGGAAAAGGCACGGTCTTCAGTTAAGGTAATATTTTTGTCCATATGTTAATGCTATTCAAACTTGTATTTATGGTTCATTAATTGAAAGCCTTTATTGTTAGGGTAAGCTCTGACTGCACTACCGACAGTGGTTCCAATATAAAAATGTGTACACGCGTTTTCAAAGTTTAGCAATATGAGCCTATGTATAATGCTCTCCGATTTGTTGCAAATATTTGGAAAAACTTCAAACTAAGGTTGATAAAAAAAACATTTCGGTTAACTACTGTAAAATTTCAGGTACTATTTCTTTGCAGCAATATTTAGTAACATGCGTTGATACATGATAGTATTTCCAAAAATATTCATAATGGAAAATCAGTGTATCCAGTTTTAATAAGATTATGGGAAACAACAATATACAAGCATTGGTAAAGCCAGTAGGTCTGAAATTGGTGGTCAGCTTTTTAGGGGAGGGAGGGAGGGGGGGAGAGAGAGAGAGAGAGAGAGAGAGAGAGAGAGAGAGAGAGAGAGAGAGAGAGAGAGAGAGAGAGAGAGAGAGAGAGAGAGAGAGAGAGAGAGAGAGAGAGAGAGAGAGAGAGAGAGAGAGAGAGAGAGAGAGAGAGAGAGAGAGAGAGAGAGAGAGAGAGAGAGAGAGAGACTTGCATTAATTGCAGCTATTTGGCTTTCGTGAATTCCCAAGAATTTACAGAAGTAGGACAAGAAATAGTACTCCTAGAAACTATTTGTGACCTGCATTTTAGCATGAGCAAATTAGCATGTGTTGATTTGCGCAGGTGAAAATCTGAGTGTTTGCGAGTTTACTTTCCCTCCAACCTTTTTCCCCAACTCTGGAAGAAGGTTTACGTCTGTCATCGTCAGTAGTAAATTTCTAACATGTCTCAGTATGGGAAAAGATTAGAGAAGAGTTGTTGAAAAAACATACAAGTTAGTAGGTTTGCACAGACTCAAAGGGGCATTCTAACCCTGGAACTATTGCGTACCACTACCTTCAGCCCCAGTATGTAGATCTGCAGAAATATGGCACCACAAAGGGATTGCAAGAATTTAAACACTACTATGGTACGAGCCCTGGCATAATCAGAGAGGCTATATCAGAGCTCTTATATAATGAGATTACTGCCATAATTTGTCGCCGCACTACATGGCACCAAGGAGACAAAAGGATTTTGTTACAGGACAAGTAGATTTATGAAGCAACTAGCCCCATGGACAAGGAGATATTTTAATAAATTCCACATCCCTGCATTGTGACAAACCTTGGTTGGCGGATTAGTTTTAGTTACCACTGTTCATTTCCAGGACATTTAAGGTAGTCATTGATAGCGTTACTTGTTCTAAATGTGAATAGCTAGAAACCATGAGACACCTCTGTGACTAGCGTACGTGCGGGATGTTATATGTTTGTAAATGGTGTAGTTAGACGGAAGGAGGGTGGGAGCACACTGCCTCACATCTCAGCACTCAATTTGGGCCAATGCAACACAGTGAAAGCAGTGCATGATAACACTTCAGTAGTAATCTTTACATTTTTACCCTTTTTAGTGCAGTCTGTGCTGTGTAACTCTAAATACGTGTTTCTGGATTAATTTCTTCACCACTGAGCAAGACCACTGACCTGTGACTGCTCTCCCTCCACTCAGCTCCACCACTGAGCGTTGAGCCATGAGCTCTCTGTTGCAGGGTTTTGGAGGCCCTACTCTACCAGCTGGCTCCTGCCTGCGCCTCATACCTGGTGGTCCAGTGGAAGAGCACACAGTTTTTTCTGCTGTTCTGCCTCAACCTCTCTTGCCTCTTTTTTCCTTGCCCTCTATTTTATCTTTTTTCTCTCTTGCCTCTTTTCTCTCTCTCTGTCTTTTTACAACATTTTCCTACTTTTGTCGTATTTTTTCTCCTGCCGCTGCTGCCTCCATGGCCCCTCTCTGCTTTGCTCACCATAGCAAAGTGTCTTCTTATAAAATTTGCACACGATTTTGTAATCGGCAAATTTTAGCGTGGTGCGCCACTAGCGCACCGAAGTTGCACCAAAGGCGAGCCAGTCTGTGCCAGTCCACGATTCAACCGTGACCAGCGACAGGGACCCACCTCCGCTAAGACTCCAGCATCCTCCACGCACTCAACCTCGGATGCAGAAACAACTGCCAGTTTCTTGACACCGAACAACATCCAAGGCCCTGTCTACCCTATTTGTCTTCACTGCCGCCGCACATTCGCCCACCTCCGTACACAAGCAGCATCCCCCAGCCTGCTGGACGTCACCACTCATAAACCACTCACATGCATTCTCCTCAAAGTATATTCCCTACACAAGCATGCCAAAGAAATCCTGAACCTCCTGAACACCTTCTGGCTCGACGCTGCCTTTCTCACCAAACTTGGACCAACACCAACTCTGCACTGGACATGGACACTGCCATACCCGGCGGATACAAGATCCTGCGCAAGTACCGCCCCATCTGCTCAGGAGGCATTGCCATTGTTCACAAAGGCATCCTCTGCATGACAACCACCGTCCCGAACAATGCAACGACCCTCATGGAGCACATCCACTTCCAGATCCAGACCGACCCTAAAACGACTCTGCTGAACCCTCTTCTACTGTCCGCCCGGCCCCGCAATCTCTTTGGCGGTGCCATCAATGACCTCATTGCACCCCACACCCTCGCCTCCACAGACTACATCCTACTCAGAGACCTAAACTTGCACCTGGGCAACCACGATGACTTAAACACCACCTCCCTCCTAGAGAATCTCACCAACATAGGACTGAAGCAACAAATCACTACCCCCATGCACACAGCGGGGAACACACTCAACCCAGTCTTCACTGAAAGAAACAGCATCTCCTACAGCCACACCAAGGAACTCCTCTGAACAGATCACCACTGCATCCACGTCTTAAAAAAAAAAACACTGTACACAAGCACGCCCACCGCCTACCCCGCAGAAGCTGGAAGAAAGTCACTGAAGACCAGCTCACCTCCGCCCTCACCAGCACCCCATCACCGACTAAGCCAGATGCAAACACCGCAGCATGCAACTCCACTGCTAGATCACAAAGTGTGCTGACACACTCGCGCCCCCCTCCCTCAAGAAAGTCATAGAAAGACATGTCAAGAAAGCAAGCTTTTTCACCTCTGCACTCAAAGAATCTATATGCTCTTGCAGATGACTCAAAAAAACATGAAGGAACAACAAAACCCCGGAAACACATGCCACCTACAAAGCAGCTACCACTGCACACCACCATCTTATCAAATCCACAAGGAAGAAATCACTCCTAGACCAAATCCTCACCAATGCTCACAATACCAAAAAACTGTTCTCCATCGTCAAGGAATTCGCCAAACCCTGCATCTAAACAAATGTCCCATACACCCAAGACCTCTGCAACAGGCTCAGCACCTTCTTCTGCCATAAGATTAAGAAGATCTACAACCAAGACCTCTGCACCCACCAGCTCTCCTGCCACGCAACTCCACCCAACAGACCCTGCCCAAATGGACCCCACTCCCGACTGAAGACACCTTGAAAACCATCCACTTCGGAGCACCCTCAGACCCCTGCCCACACATCTTCCACAGAGCCGCCTCGGCCTTCGCACCCGAACTACGTCGATCAACTGCTCCTTTGAGACCGCCACCTTCCCCGATGACTGGAAACACACCAAAGTCAACCCCCTCTTGAAGAAACCCTCCGCAAACCAGACGGACCTCAAAAACTTCAGCCCCTCTCCCTGCTTCCATTCGCAGCCAAGGTAATCGAAAAGGCTGTCAACATCCAGCTAGCAAACTCCATCGAAGCTAACATCATCCTGGACATCTCCCAATCTGAATTCCACAGCACCGAGACCGTTCTACTCGCTGCCACCGACAACATCTGCTCACTCTCAATCAGGGCAAAACAGCAGCCCTCATCCTCCTGGACCTCTCGGATGCCTTCAACACAGTCTCCCACTGCACCCAAACCAACAGACTCCACGCCGCTGGCATCCGCGGCAAGGCCCTCAAGTGGATGTGCTTTTTCCTCACCAGCAGATCTCAACGGGTCAGACTCCCTTACTACTTCTCAGAACCAACAGACGTCTACATGGCCCCCCCTCGCTACCATTGTCAGGAAGCACGGGCTCAACATTGTCTCCGACAAAGACGACACCCAGCTTTTCCTTTCCCTCACCAACAAACCCAACATCACCAAATACAACTTCCAGGAAGGGATGAAAGCAGTCGCCACCTGGATGACGAACAGCTGCCTGAAACTCAACTCAGAGAAAACCGAAGTTCTCATCCTTGGCTCCACCCCCTCTGCATTGGATGACTCCTGGTGGCCCCCTGGCGTCAGAATTCCCCCTCACCCGACATATCACGCAAGAAACCTCTGCATCATACTAGACTTATCGCTCACAATGAACTCTCAGATCAACGCCGTATCCGCGACCTACTTCACACCCTCTGCATGCCTTAAAAGACGTTCACATGGGGGTGTGTCCAAGATTGCGACCTGATCGGCCGCAGGTCTCCGCGGCTCCCTGCCCTGATCCCTCCTAAAAGCCCCTAACAGCGCCGCCTAATCTCCCCAGAGCACCAAGTATCCCAGATACTGAGAGCAGAGCTCAGCTGTGGTCCCCGGAGAGCGGTCACTGCATCTACACAACTCCGGCAAGGCTCTGAGGGGACGAGGCGGCTCCGCCGCGATTCCTGTAATGGCGGCCGCCCCGGAGCAGTGACCGACTCGGGCACTCCCTGCCCCCGCCTCCGGTAGGCGGACAGTTCAGCTAACTGCCCGCGGAGCCTATGGGGACGGCCCGCTGCCTCCGGTCTTGATTGCGGGACCCCGCACAGCACTGCACGCCGCCATCGCGACCCGGCCGGTGGTGAAGGAGGGACCGGCCGGGAGTCGCGAAAATTGAGGCCCCGGCTTTGGGCCTACTGGACGGAGCAACCGCGGCATCCAAAACAGCCCCACTGGAATATCCCTGCGGTGCGGGGGCGGCTTCCGCTGCTCATTGAGCACATTACGCTACCCTGTGTGGGGCTGGTCCTGAGGCGGGTATCCCCAGCTCTGGAATTGCACGGCTGCCGGACTGGGAGGAGACGGCGGTGCTGCTGCTCCCCTGCGAGGCCCGGGATCGACCTGCCGGAGTGGCGGACGGAGCCGGAGGGCCAGAGCTGCAACAGAGGGCGGCCTGGGCACACCAGTGACCGACGGGCTGCACCGATCCAGTGGGCAAAGGTGAGGAGAGTGGCGGTGGACGCTGCGGAGAAGGCTCGGGGTCATAATCGAGCTCTCAGCGTGGGGACCGGCTGAGCCTACGGGCCGCACCGCACCGGCGACCGGACAACGAGCTTCCCATTAAAGCTGTCGGACGTCTGGGCCCAGTCTACCTCTTGCTGTACATTTGTGTGGTTGCCGGGGGTCGCCTGAAGGCGGGCGCGGCTATTTGGGAGAGGAGTCCTGCCCCGATACGCGACCCCGCCTGGCTGCTGCCTCCTGGAGGTCTCGAACGCCGGCGGTAGGAGACACGAGGGCCCCCTGAGGAAATCACCCGTTGTTTGGTTGTCCCCTGGTGCCGCGAGGTCTGCTGCCATACCACTGAACCTTGGATTCCGACCGATCCACAAAAGACTGGCTTTTACAAAGCGGTGAGGGACAACGCGCAAGTTGCCAGTTGCGTGGCGGCTGACCGCCTCGTCCCCCATTGGGGACCCCTGACAGAACAGTGGAAGCGCTGATTCTCTTACAGCGCAACCCGCCTTCACCCTTGGGTTCACCAGGCCCCCGCGCTTGCCCCCGGCCCCCTAGGGACCGCCAGACTGGTCCGTCCCGGTGGCTAGACGCGACATGGCAGGCCTCAGGGGGGAAAAAAGGGACCCAGACACTCCCGGAGATGCTGGCCAAAACCTAACATAGGACTGGCAAGGACCCACCCTCCCCGGAGACCGCAAGAACGCGGCGACCAAGTGCCCATCACGAGATCCTTTCTGGAGACATTGTTTAATTCCCTCAGGGAGGACTTCAAGTCCCTGAAGCAGGAGGTGGCGGATGAGGTCCGGGAACTCCGGCGGGACGTGGAGGGTCTTGGGGAACGAGTGGGCGCCATCGAAGAGGCTGACCAGACTAGAAGCGACGAAATCGAACAGCTCCAGCAGGAGTTCCTGAGATTTACGGACCAGCAACTGAACCTTCAGGCCCACGCGGAGGACCTCGAAAACCGCTCCCGTCGCAACAACATACGGGTCCGGGGGGTCCCTCAGAAAGCAGAAGGGACAGATGTCACTAGCTACCTACGGGACCTTTTCCGTGATATCTTAGGGGAACCTGCTGACTTTATCATCCGCATCGATCGAGCACACAGAGTTGGGCTCCCTAGACGCGCTTCCGCCCCGCCGCCGGACATCTTGGCATTTCTCCCTGACTTCTCGCTAAAAGAGCGGATTCTTCGGGAAGCCCGACGAGCACAGCCTCTTCAATTTCAAGGTCACCCCGTCGCCCTATACCAGGACCTTTCGGCCATTACACTACAAAAACGGAAAGAATTTAAAGTAGCGACGGACTTCCTGCGACGACAAGAAATCCCATACTCATGGGGCCACCCGTTTAGGCTGATATTTTAATGGAATGGAGCGCAGCACCAACTGCGCTCGCTCAAAGACACTTGCGCCCTTCTGGGACTGGATTTGGAAGACGATGCACCAACGGTGAAAGCGTCGCAGGGGTCCGCCAGAGGAGGTTGGCAAACAATGGGCCGAAGACGTTCCCCGCCGCACCGCTTGAAACCCGACGCCTCCATCATAACGCAGGAGCGGACGACGGCGGTGGCGGAAGTAGCCAGAGAGACTTCACCCTCTGAATGATCAGTGCACTTAATGGGGAGATTGATCATAGCACGTACCTTGCTCTTGGGTTGGGGGGGGGGTGAATGGTGGGGGGCCGGGTTGGCCGCCATCGGATATGACCCTTGTAAGTAACTTCACCACGGCCCTGTGTGGATTGACAGGACTGGGACTATACATTCTTCTGGTTTGGGGGTTGGGGAGTGGGCGTTGGGTGGGGGGAGATGATCGTTCAGGTCTGAGAAATTGGGTCTTGGTTTGGGGACGCTGATTTGAGAGTTGGGATGTTGGGGGGGGCAGCGGGAGGAGTGGGTTTGGGGGGGGGAGATGTTGGGATGGGGGGCGGGGAGTGGGATTGAGGGGGGGACCCAGTGTGTCAGGGGGTTCTATGGAGCAAGAATGCTCGCCGTGCCGTCATCGGCTCCCACATCTAGCTTGCATTTACATAGCCCGGGGAATCGTTTGTTCTACTATGATGGAGTCCAATTTGAAGGTATTAACTCCTAATGTGAAGGGCTTGAATAACCCGATTAAACGGAGGGCTGTGATCTCGTACCTGGAGAACTCAGGGGCCGACATATGTTTGTTACAGGAAACCCATCTCCTGCCCAAAGACTGGCATAGGATGCGCTCCCGCGCCTTTCCCCAGCAGTTTTTCTCCTCTCTCCCCACAAAAAAGGCGGGGGTGGCTATTTTGGTATCCAAACGTTTCCGCGGCACCGTGGGTGATAGGATGGGGGAGATCAAAGGCAGGTTGTTAGCATACACCTTTTTACTGGAGGGTCAACACTTCACGATTGTCTCCCAATACGCCCCGAATTGAGGACAGAAAGCCTTTTTAAAGGGCGCCATTTCCGAATCACTTCAATCCCCTACCGCTCTATTGCTCATTGGGGGGGGGGGGCCTCAATCTAGTGATGGACACAAATGTGGACAGGTCGGGTCATTGTTATGGGGACACCGGCGCCATTACAGCCGCCGGCAAAGACTGGCTACACGAGAGAGACCTAGTGGATCTATAGAGGGTTACACATCCCAACAAGTCGCAATTAACATTTTACTCCCACGTACACCGCACATATGCAAGATTAGACCATTATTTAGGTTCTTCTGACCTACTTACCGCTCTCAGAGACGTAAGCATTGTCCCGACGGCATTGTCCGATCACGCTGCGGTGGAGCTGACACTCCGGGTTCCCAAATCCTCCCGCCCCCCTGGAGCATGGCGACTAAGGGAAACCCTCTTACAGCGACCGGAGGTCACCAAACAGCTTCACACGTGCCTCACTGAGTATCTGGCTATTAATGACACTCCTGAAACTTCGGTGTCCGCCCTATGGGGGGCCTTGAAAGCGGTGGCTCGTGGCGAGCTTATCGCAATTGCAGCGGCAGAGGCTAAGATCCGTAAAGCGAAAAGGGATGACCTCACTGCTCAAGTCTCTAAACTGGAGAGGGTCCACAGTCGCACCGCCGCCCCGCGGGTCTGGAGACAACTGAAGGCCACCCGAGCCCAATTGGCCAGCCTAGATACAGATCGGGCGGAATTTGCCGCTCTACGCCTCCGTCACTCCTATTACATTGGGGGGGAACAAAACGGGCCGCTTACTTGCTAGCGCCCTGAAGGCGAAAACCCAACATTCCAAAATTACCAGCCTCACGGATGACTCTGGTCTGGATATCACTGGGGAGACCCAGATTGCGGATGAGTTTACGACGTTCTATGCTACTCTATACAAAACTGACTCTGTGTTGTCAGAGGATGTCCATACCTACCTAGCATCGGCAAAGGTCACGGAGTTGTCTCAGGACACCGCGGATGCCCTGGACGCCCCTATCCGCTTGGATGAAGTACTCGCTGCCATCTCCCGTCTTCGCCCTCTCAAATCCCCAGGGCCGGACGGCTTTTCAGCCGGGTTTTACAAAATCTTCAGCCAGCTTCTGGCTCTTGTTCTTACCCGGCTTTTCAACTCCTTCGACGGCCCGAGTTCCATCCCTCCAGATATGCTGGCAGCCGAGATAGTGCTATTGCCTAAACCGGGTAAGAAACCAACGCACTGCTCCGTGTTCCGACCTATCTCCCTCCTTAACCTGGACTTGAAACTCTTTACGGGGGTCCTAGCGGCGCATCTTGGTCCCTGTCTGCCCGGGATCCTGGAGCCTGACCAGTCGGGCTTTGTTCCGAATCGCCAATGCAGCGATAACACCAAACGAATACTTCATTTGATTGGCAAAGCTCACTTCCAAAACTCGGATTCTGTACTGCTGGCTGTCGACGCAGAGAAGGCGTTCGACCGGGTTGACTGGACCTACCTTCAACATGTCCTGCAGCGCTTTCGGCTGGGAGACCGTTTTCAGGCTTGGATCGCGAGCTGCTACTACCGTCCTCATGCTCGAGTCCGCATAGGGGGCTTACGCTCGGACCCTTTTTAGATCCAGCGTGGTACAAGGCAGGGGTGTCGCCTCTCGCCTCTCTTGTTTGCCCTGTACGTAGAGCCACTTGCGCAAAAAATCCGCGACAACCCTGCCATTCAGGGCATGACCTTTGGGCGGGAACCCCATGTAATCGGCCTTTACGCAGACGACATCATAGCTGCTCTGGATCGCCCAGACCGCTCTGTCCCCGCCTTCCTGGCAGAGTTGGACTCCTTCGGAGCGGTCTCCGGCTTGAAAATCAATAAAGGGAAATCCCTCATATTGCCTCTGGGGAAAAATACCCAAGCACCGGCTAATCTACCTGCCTATGAGGAAGGATTATTATCGACCGCACAACTCCCATACTTGGGTGTCACTCTTACTTCATCCATGGAGTCTACGGTGACGCTCAACTACGAGGCCCTCTCCTCCCAAATTCAGTCTGACCTCGCGCGCAGGTCCAAGCAGCCCCTCTCCCTGCTAGGACGTGTTGCAGCAGTAAAGATGTCAGCTCTGCCCAAAATTCTGTACATTTTCCAGACCCTCCCGGTGCTCCCTCCAACAGGCACCATTGTGAACTTACAAGCTGCCTTCCATCATTTTATCTGGGGGGCAAGCGAGCACGCCTACATAGACGTCTAGCATACAGGACTGTGGATGAGGGGGGGTCTTGGCATCCCCAACCTTTTACAGTACTTCCAAGCCGCACAACTTCGGTATCTGGTGGAATGGTTCAGACCGGAATCCGAGAAACGTTGGTTATTCCAGGATAGAGCGATGGCCCAGACATCCCTCTGGAAAATTCCATTCCTTTCTCGGCAACATCGGCCCCGCTACCTCCTGCGATCCCCTATCACTCATACCGTCATGCAGGTCTGGAGCGCAGTCGCGGTCAAGAAAGGGCTTACTACCTTCCCGTCTCCACTCACCCCTCTCTTGGATAACCCGGACTTCCCGCCGGGCAACGCTCCTCACGCCTTTCCGCAAATGGCACGGCGTCAGCTGCCTCTCCGCCGGCCACCTCTTCGACCTACAGGGCTTTCTCACCCTCGCGGATATAATCCAGGGCTATGACGTCGTCTCCCCCCACCTATTTCAGTACTTTCAACTTAGGCACTGGCTCACGCGTCCAGACGTAGCCCTCTTAGTTGGTAGACCCATGACGACATTTGAGAAATGGCTAGTGACGAAGGACTCGGACAGACATCTTATCTCAGACCTCTACAAAATGCTCACACCCCCTGCCACCTTGGGCAAGACAGCCGGCCAGAAACGATGGGAGGCAGAACTGGGGAGGGTCTCGTCACCCACGGAATGGAGTTCTGTGTATTATAGAGCCTCACACACCACTCGCAACACCGCAGGTAGAGAAGCGGCGACGAAGTTGGCCATGTATTGGCACCTCACCCCCGTCAGGCTCAATAAAGGTAACCCAACGCCTAGCGCGCTGTGCTGGAGGGGCTGCGGGGAAAAAGGCACCTTGACTCATCTCCTCTGGGAGTGCCGTGAGATCCGAGATTATTGGAAGGCGGTCCTGGACGACATTGATTCTACCTTTGATACTGAAATCCCTAGATTCCCAGCTTACACCATTTTAGGCCTACCTACCTAATGCGCTCACCTTTCCCCTAAAATCTCCCAGAGGTCGCCAGATGGGAATCGCCATGCAAGCCGCAACACAACACGTTCTGTCCCTCTGGGGCTCCACTACCAGACCCATTGCATAAAATCTGGTTCACCTTGGGAATGGAGCGTATCCACGCCACACTCACACACTCCACAACTGCATATCGGAAGGTATGGCTCCCGTTGCTTTCCCTCCTGTCCAAAGAATTTAACGAGATCACGTGCCCTAAGTACCTTCGCTTGCTTCGACTCACTGAGACCACACATGACTCCTTGTGATCCTCCTGGTGACTGCAATGTTCACTACACGAATGTACACATGTTTATTTCACATGTTCGACACACTGGGTGGGGTGGGAGAGGGAAAGGGGGAGGGGGTTTGGGCGGGAGTTTTGGTTCTGGTTTTGGCCACTACAACATTGTCTCATCACTACAGGTGACATCTGCCTCTCAAGCACTATACCTTTGTTATGTCAATTACTGCTGACCAACTGTTTGCTTGATAAATCACCTGCGCCTATTTGTCTTGATTGCTCTTCATGCCTGATGTATCTCCCTCGTAATGTGGTGTCTATTGTTGCTCTTAAAATCAATAAAACAAATTTGAAAGTAAAAGACGTTCACATGGATCCCATCCGAATCCAGAAAAACATCATCAGCAAACTGGTCTATGGCAACACTCTATACTGGAATCAACAAGAAACGCCTTCACAAAGTCCAGATCGCCCAGAACGCCGCCGCCAGACTGATCCTGGACATCCCCCGCTGCAGTCACATCACCTAACACCTCTGCAATTTCTACTGGCTCCCAGTCGAAGGAAGAATAATCTTCAAACTCCTCACCCACACATACAAGGCCCTTCACAACAACGGACCGATTTACCTTAAAAATGGCCTCTCCTTTCACGCACCCAAAAGACACCTCCGATCAGCAGACCTCTCTCTGGCCACGGTCGCGCACATCAACAAGACCAGAACGGGATGAAAGTCCTTCTCCTATCTCGCAGCCAAGGTCTTGAACGACCTCCCCCTGCGGCTTGCTCCCACACTGCGCCAGTTCAGGAAGGTCTTCAAGAACTGGCTTTTCGAACGACCCCAGCACTCCGAGCCGCACCCTTCCCCTTCCAGCACCTTGAGACACTCACGGGAGCGTAGTTGCGATTTACCAACCCGGATTGATTTACCAGTAGAGAGCAACAAGTCATTTTGGGGTTGCTGGAAATGCCGCCCTAAGAGTGAAAAATTAAAGAATGTCCCTGAAGTAAGTATTATCATGCACTGCATTTACCATGATGTTTTGGGGCACACTGAGTGCTGGGGTGTGAGGTGGTCTAGTTAGTTGCTTGGGGTGCTCACTTAGAGCAAGTTTGCCACAAGTAGATTGATGGCCATCCTCCTCAGTCAAATTCTCAGTGCATAAATACTCATTATGTAAATGAAGACTTGTGTCAGGTACGCTATGGTGATCGGTGTCCGAATGAGGAAATGGTCAGGCCTACCAGTGTGCACTAAAGGAGTATGACTGGCAAATGGATGGGCATGCACAAAGACTGCTTGTGTTAGACTGTTCTTTAGAGGAGAAGTTAGAATGGAACAAAGATTCTACAGCCTTTAAGGGATACAACTCGAGGGAGGCCGGAGTGGGCATTCCCTGTAAGGTGCCACTTGGAAGATTAAACTTACTCTTGGTTTTCTCACTAGGTCTTGAGCCAGTCTATGAGAGTAAGACACCTGGGTAGCAAAAGGAAAGTTTGAGCTACGTTTGAACACTCTTAAAAATCTTGTTTCCTAGATCCATCAGCAACGCAGCGCTTCATGGAAGGAGAGCAGACAAGTTGTGCTTGAAGGGTCTTACTGCCAAAAGCATAAAAAGGGAGAGGATTCCATCAACATCAAGCACACGAGGACTGGCACTGTTCAACCAATGTTTTTCCTGGGCCAGGGACAAATGGAGTTTCTGCTCAGAGTAACTGAGGAATGCAGGAGCACGAGATGCCTTCGTGGTAAATGGGAAAAAAAACATAGGCATGTATATGTCATGTGACTACTATTAGCCTAGATCTTGTGCGGAAACCATTAGACTAATGGTACTGAAGTTTGGTGGTTTGCCGGGCTCTTGAGAGAGAGTCTTGTGAGCGATTCAAAAAGTGGAGGCACTAAACATGGTTTGAGTTCTGGGGACATAGCACATTGGGTATGTAAAGCTGCCATCAGACCTGGAAAGCCCATTCCTGATGCACTATCTTTATTTCCACCTATAAGTTTCAACAAACTATGCTTATCTTCCACTTAGGACGCTAAGCGTTAACAAGCAGTAATACATTAATAGCAGATTCCCCGATACGACCAGAGACATGAGCACACTCCTCAGCACCCCTAGATCCTCTAAGAGACATACATGCTCCCTCATCCACACGGAAAATCTCAACCCTAAGCTTTCAGCACATTGATAAAACGAAGAGGACAATACCAATAAAAGACACATCCACAAACTTTAAAAAAAGATATCACTGACCTAAAGCACTGAATGACGGTAAAGCCAAACTACCACTGAAAAAGAATGCTTGAGACCAGCATAAAAAGCAAAACACTCTGAAAGGTAGTGTGAGAAGTTGGCTCTATATATACACTGGACAATAAGGCAGTACAGTGTGTATAGAGTCCACAAACCCCAAAGGTTTAACAGAGGTTAAAGTCAGAACTCACCTTACTCTTCAAAGTGGTAGCTTGGTCGAGCAGTAAGGCAGTACCAGAGGACAGTGTAAAGCATTTGTTGTACACACTCAGTCAGTAAAAGGTTTCACACACTCAAGAACTGAACTCCAGGCCAATTGTTATTATATCCTTGGACATAGTTGTTTTATTTTTAGAACCAACGGTTATAAAAATATACTTTGAGATATGAGTACGGTCAGGTAAACACTTTGCAGAGGAGCAATAAGTTTGTACACACAATAATCACAGGTTAGCTAATAGCAATACAGTTCTGAAACACACTCTAGCCTTGAGCTCAATGGGTTTTCATAGGAAAGTACAGTTGATTATTTTATGGATTACTTTGGTAGTTCCAGTACTAGATCTTGGATTCAGTCCTGGGGTCTAAGCTGAAACCAGATTAGCAAAAACGTTTTAGTTACAGTGATGATTTTTCCTGAATATAAAGCGGTTTTAAAAGTTCACACTTACTATTCGAGGTGATTCTCACAATGTTATTCAATGGGGGGAAATTCAGGTTACAAGTAAAGTACGATCGCGTTACTTTTGTAACCCAGCACTAGCACTGGGGGATTAACTCAAAACAGGTAGGTAATTGCATTTCAGTATGTTGTACGATTTTTAAAGAATATTTGCAGTTTTCAAAAGTAGACACTTAGAAGAAATTTCATAGAAAAGCAGACAATGGGTTCCTATGGAGAAAATACAGGTTACTAGTAATCCCGCTAGGGATTACTTTTGCGGTTCAGTACTGGGCTGAAAGGTACAGTACTGGCTTCTCTCCTGACCACAGATGAGTATTTTTGAATTCGGACTTTGGCTGATTTTATAGGAATATTTTCAGTTTTCAAAACTTCACACTTAAAAAATGTTCGAGTTAAAAATGGGTCAGTGTTATCCAATGGCAGGTAAGTGAATTACCGGTTTCCAGGTGAGTACTTGGTTGGTGAAGTTAGGGTTCTGGGCATAGACTCAGGGGTCCCCCAGGGTCAGGTGAGTACAGTTAGTTCAGTCCCAGCGGTGCAGGGGCGGCCGGGTGCAGAGGTAGGTAGGCCCAATGTTATCCAATGAGGGAAAGGGGGCCTTCAGTTGGGGCTGCTGGCTAGCAGGCCACGGGGCTCTGGGAGCTGGGCTCCTGGTCACTTGTTCTGGGCAAGGGGGGGGGGGAAGTAGGATAGGGCAAAGAGGTCACAGCCAGCGGCACTCGGGCGGCTGGGTGCAGGGTGCTTTTGAGCAGACGGGCGCTCAATGTTATCCAATGAGGATCTTGAAAAAGGAACAAAGGCTGCAGGCTCGGGGACGGTGACTCTCCAGGGGCGACCAGCACTTCGAGGGGTAAGTTGGGATGTTGGAGCACAGGTAGGTACCCCAAAGGGAGGCACAGGGGGCTGTAGGGCGCCGAGTGCCGGGGTGTCTTTGGGTGTCAGAAAAGCTCACCCTCGGCTGGTTGCGGTTGGGGTGGCCCCTGGTTCTGAGTCTGCAGGCGTCAGCTGGTTCGTCGAGGAGGGTCTTTGGGCACTGGACTTCGGGTCCCAGTCGCCGGGGGGACGTCCTCGTGGTCCTGGTTCGTGTTGGCCCGGCCCGGGCTCGGCTGGTGCAGAGTGGGCTT
Organism: Lissotriton helveticus; assembly: GCF_964261635.1. Classification (NCBI taxonomy): domain Eukaryota; kingdom Metazoa; phylum Chordata; class Amphibia; order Caudata; family Salamandridae; genus Lissotriton; species Lissotriton helveticus. Next base: position 244,468,288 of record NC_136062.1, on the reverse strand, counting down.
GTCCGGAGCTTCCTGGTGGGCACCAGGTGGGTTGTTGCAGCAGAGCCTCTGCTGATGGGAGTCCAAATCGTCGAGAGGGTCAAGGCAGGCAGGTCCTCTGGGTGTCCCAAGGTTGCTGTCCGCAGAGGTCGCCGAGTTTAGGCAAGAGCAGGTTCCAGGATCAACAGGCCGGTAGGGCTGGAGCCAAGTCAGTTGTTGTTGTCCTGTTAGCAGCTGCACAGCGGGTCTTCTTCTTCTTGATCTTCTTTTTGATATCGGGATCTAAGGAAGGAAGGTTCAGGTAGCCCCTAAATACTGAATTTAGGGGCGTTACAAGTAGGGCAAGGGCAGGGACCAATGGGTCCCTGTCCTGGGGTGAGTACACCCCCTAGCCTGCTCCTCTTCTGTTGGAGTGGGGCAGGAGCCTAGCTGGGATTGGGCAGGACTCCCCATCTACAAGATGGCCGGGGTCCGGGGTCGTGCTTCACCTCGCCTCCTCCACCTGAGGGGTGGAGTTGGCACAGGTTGGCACACCCCCCTTCCGGACGTAGTTTTTCCCGCCAGTCTTCCCGCCAGGGTGGAGGTAGGCCTGTAGGGGTGGTTGCTGGGTACAGCAAATGGTCTGGAGAAGCTCTCAGAGGCGGTATGCCTTTGAAGCTTCCCCCTGTCCATCATGGGGGAGGAGACATATCACCTCGCCCAGGATGTGCATTGTTGCAGGCCCAGGAGAGCGGGGGGCTCTCCACCCAGGGGTCCAGCAACATGTCTGCTGTGTGACAGCCTCTGCAGCCACTCAGTCCAGACGTGGATTGTATGTTCTGGTTTTATAGGGCATCTCTAAGATGCCCTCTCGTGCATTTTACATTAAATCCCACACTGGCATCAGTGCGGGTTTCATGTGCTGAGAAGTTTGGTACCAAACTTGTCAGTCTTCAGTGTAGCTATTACGGTGCTGTGGAGTTCGTAATGACGACCTCCCAGCACCATATACTCTTCAATGGCATCCCTGCACTTACAGTGCCCAGGAATGGCCCTGGGTACTGGAGGGGCACAGGGCTCATGCCCCGGTGCCCTCACCTCTGGCATAGCGCACCCAGCTAGAGGGGTGACTGAAGTATGCCAGGGCAGTGGGTTCTGTGGGGATAACACACAGGGATGTGTGCCATGTCGACTCTTGCCCTAGTTCTGTACTTAGGCACACAGCCTGCAATGGCAGTGTGTAGGTGCCAGGGTACAGGGTCCCTGAGGGTGGCACAATAAGTGCTGCAGCCCTAAGAGGTCTTCTCTGGTCACCATGCCCTGGGTACCTAGGGTACCATTTACTAGGGGCTGACAGGTGGCCAGAGATGCCAATTGGGTGTTTTGTTTCAGCATAGCTTTTCTTTGTAGGGAAGGAACACAGGCCCTGGCTACCTGGTTGGCAGGGACCCCGGGCACACTCAGTCAAAGTACATCAGCAGTTCAGAAAAAAAGTGGGGACATACCAAGGCAAGAAAGATGGCACTTTCTCACAGGTAGTTCAGCACTTATTAACACTCTTGGCACTCGTGCAAAAATGTGAGTCAATGTAATGAGATAAAATATATTTTTTTATAAACCACTTATGATGAATTAAAATGCTATTATTTTGACAAGTGACCCATTCCCTCAAGGGCATGCTGTGTACCCCAGAGCATTAAATCACAGCACCTCTGCATGATCATATTCATGGCTCCCAACATTCTCATGCTCATTCTCTGCATCACCTGCTCCAACCAATGATCTCCCAGGATGAAACCCATCCTAACCGTCCCAGGAAAGGTCTGCTCCTGTGCTACAATCTCTCCAATGAATACTATGGTACTCCAGTCTCAGGAAAATTCTGAAAAGAGTCGTCTACCAACTTCGGAAGCATACTGACCAGCACTGGTTGCCTCTGTAATTATAAATCTGGCTTTCGCTCCCAACACAGAAATAGACACCATCTAGGTTGTTGCAGACAAACCAAGGATTACAGGCAACGTACACCCATACCCGTTAACTGGCAAGCAGCCTTCAACATAGTGAACCATAAAGTCGTCAGCCCTCCTAGTCAACGTTTGTAAATAGAATTGCTTAGGAATCATCAAGAAAAATAGCACATGAAACAAGTTTGTGAAAGGAATTCTATCTCCAACCAGCAAGGCTTGAGCTACCATCAGAGATTTCAAGTACTTGACCCTGAAAGATATTTTTAAGGGGACAGACACATTATGCGATCTACTGGGTCAACCCACACATATTCTGCCCCACATCTCCAATCAAAAGGGATCAACTTCATGCAAGAACATTAAAGACCCTGCTGGCTACTAAACAATTGAGGCCAAGCAAATATATTGAGACAGTTCGATATTCGAGTTACCATAGAGTTAGAATGGGAACGAAAGAAATGGAAACTAGTTCTTTTAGGTCACTTCCGGATGGACAAGGAGAAAGCTACTTGAAAATTAGACACTAGGATAGTAAATACCCACAGGAGCACCGAAGTACTCGCGTTACCTCACCCACAGGAAGCGGGTGCATAGGTGTCAAAGTGTGTCGGGTTTCGGCGCTGATTCCTATGGAGCCTTGGAGAAAGATGCTGCAGGCGACCAGGAGGGAAGTGTCCGGTTGGATCCAAGGGCGGATCGAGGATGAAGAGTACCTGAAAGCAGAGGGGACAGAGTCTGGGTCACTAGCCAGTGACCAGGAAGGAACCAGGCGATGTCGCGAAGCAATCAGGTGATGTCGTGAAGCTCGTCTCTGCAGCCACGTGGACCAGGAGGTGTCGATGACGACCAGGAGCTGGATACGGACTATCCCACGAAGGCTCTCGCTGTCGGCGGTGTCGGCTTCCGGATTGGAGTCAACAAGCCTTGGCAAAGGCAACCCACACAGGAATCGAAGATGGCTTCTTGATCAGACCAGCAAGGTCTGATGAGCTTCTCCTTTTATGGGAAGCAGGGGCCAGTCTGGAGCAACCAGACCAGCGGTGCAAATCAAAGGGTTCGTCGTCACAGAGGCCACTAGCCAACGGGCAAGTGACCGGACAGACGCGTCGAGCAGGAAAATGCTGAAGGGCCCCACGCAGAACTCGTGGAGTGTGGAGGGCTGATCTTCGGTGCAGTTGGCGCTCGTGGCTGGGGCTTCTCAATCCCCAATGCACAACTTCGAGGGTGCCTCAGAAGTTGCACAGAAAGCAATTCGCTGGCTTTCCAAGATGGCCGGCCCCACGTCTCTCGTCGCTTCCACGGGTCTCAGCTCTGCTGTGACTGGGGATCGGGCTGTTGGAAGTCTGGAAGTCCGGGTCTTGTCAGGCTCTGTGCTCGGGCTCCGGCGGGAGCGTCGACAAAGCAAACCGTTGATCGCTTGATGGTGCCTGCTTGCACAGGGTGGTCACTCCTTGACCACAAGGGAGATTCTTCAGTCTTCTATGTCGAGTAGAATGTCGAAGGTCCAGAATTTCGTTTCAAGTTTCAGTCAGGATAAATCTAAAGTCTTGGGGCTCAGCTCCTACCTATATACCAAATTTAGGGGCTGGATTACCTGCTAGGTCCCTCCTATGGGTGGGACCAGGGAAGGGGGTGGTTATACCCCTTTCCCTTTGTCCAGTTTCGCACCAGAGCTGGGGCTGGAGTGCCCCAGCACCGGTTTGAACTGGACTATGCATGGGACACCTTGTGTGCCCCAGGCAGTGTCTCATTTCATTCAGCCCTCCCTGCCCCAATACACTATGGCCTGTCTGGGGTTGTGCTAGCACCTCCCAAGACAGGAAACCTATTGTCCAAGCCTCCCTCGCTGGAAGGACCCCAGCAGCAAGAGGTCAGACTTGTGTCTGTGGCAGCAGCATCCATTTTGTGATGCTGAGGCTCTGGTTAACTTTAACCGGGATTAGTAGGAACAACAGGTCTTCTCCCTCAAAGGGTGGAATGCTCCCCCGTCGCCAGAACTGGCGAGGGGGTAGTATTCCAAAGCGTATGACACCTTACACGACATGTTTTGATAAAGCCAAACCAAAGTTAGCATTTAACCGCGAGGTTCATAATGCACTTAAGAGTATATGGTATGGCTAGATCCGGGGGGCGTGGCTAGCAGCCGATGAGAGAGGACGCAGCCTAGTGAGGCTCCCGACCCTCAGCCCGCTTATCCGTCTTAAATCCGGAACCAGTCGTGGGATCCCCGTGAATCTCGGGTCGATCCCACGATTACCATCTGTGCCTGCTCTGATCGAGTGGCAAGCCGGCAGAACAACCACAACGAGCGCTACTGGCCGCGGAGTGCCCGAGGTGACAGAGCACAAAATGGCGACATGGAGGCGATTGGGGGCTACGGACTGTCGTCGGCTCTGACCCGGAGCCCAACTGTGCGAAGTCTACAGGCCAGCGTGCGAGGGATTGAACCCGATTGGCACCCCGGCGGATCCGGACCTTGAGGACACCAGTGCGGGACCCGGGCGGCCTGGTGGGGTTCCGGCCTGGAGAGATCGGAAATTTACGCCCCGGCTTGAGGGCCTACAGCCCCCTAGAGGTGGCGCCTCAGCGCCTGGAGGAGCGGCGAGAGCAACACCGCGAGCAAGCGGGAAGCAGGCCGGAGAGCCCGCGATGTCAGCAGGACTTCGCCACGGGACTACCAAGACGCTGGGACAATAACGCCAGGCGGCTGCTGGGGACTCCGACCCTGAGGCCCTGTACCCCGGAGGTGAGGGAGAAGCGGGGGAGGCACGCAGAGATTGCCCGGGTATCCGACTGCCCCGACTCTGGAGCGGCTGCTGGGGGACCTGGATATCCTCAACGGGGCACTACCCAACCGGGAACGGAACTGTATGCCCCGGATCTAGACCCAGCTGCCCTGGGGGTGCAGAACGAGAGACACCACCACCTGGACGGCGCCCGCTTCTACCAAGGGATACGAATCGGCCATCTGCTGAATGAACTGACCATCACCGACTGCCCTGGCAGGGCCAGCTGGTACTGCAGAGGCGAGATGGGGAAACCGCGGGGACCAAAAGGAGATGGAGGCCCGACCACAGAGGCTTCAGAGGACGCACAGCAGCCCCCTTCGGAGTTGCAGCTGATGCAAGACAGGATCCTCGAAGCTATTGCAGCCACGAAGGACGCCTTGCACCGGGACATTGCTCAGGTATCGACGGGCCTGGGGCTCCTGAGGGCTGAGCATGGGAAACTAGCCGACAGGGTCAAAGAAGCGGAAGTCACTCTGAAAGACATCGTGCCGGGACATAAAGCAATGGAAGGGAGGCTCACGGAAGCCTTGGACCGCATACAAGCGCTAGAGAGACGGGCGGAGGACGCCGAAAATCGCAGTCGACGGAACAATGTGCGCTTGGTGGGCCTTCCGGAGAAAAAAGAAGGGGTGGACATGATGGGTTACTTAGACGACTGGCTGAGGACAGTGGTGGCCCCGGAGGGCTTATCCCCCTTCTTCACATTAGAGCGGGCACACCGTGTGCCAGCCAGACCCCCGAAACCGGGTCAACCCCCACGACCGGTGGTGATCAAACTGCTCCACTACAGGGACAGAGACTGGCTGTTGCAGCGAGCGAGAGAGGCGGGCCCCTTCCAGGTAGAGAACAGTAAAGTCACGCTGTTCCCGGATTACACCTTTGAAACTCAAAAACTACGTGCCTCGTTCCTGTCCATTAAAAAAGAACTGCGCACGGAGGGACTGCAGTACTCGCTTTTATTCCCGGCTAGGCTCCGAATACTAGTAGATGGGAAAGCTTTATTCTTCACGACATCGCCGGAGGCATGGGCCTGGTGGGACACTTACAAAGCTTGGACGGATGGGGCCCGCTTCAGAGCTGAGGAGGAGCTCCAACAGCGCTCAGTACGACAATCCAAGAGACTCCGGAAACGTAGACAGAACCCGAAAAAACCGACGGAATCTCAGACAGAGGAGGAACGGAAAGCGGCGCTGCAAGCGGTGAAGGAGGTTTCTGGCATAGCATTGACGCCGCTGGAGAGAGAATCGGTCTCGGAGGAATTAAGAACGGGCTCGGAAACTGAACTGTCAGAAGTGGACAGCACGAGGGGTCCGAAGGTCACGCCACAAACCGCAGAAGAAATCTTCGGCAGCTGAAACTAGGACGTGGGGGACTGGCTGCGACAGTCTAGCTAGTATGGCGCGCACGAACACTTGAGCAGGCAGCCGTGAGACTGGACTAACGGGAGTCTAGATGCATATTGAGGGGCGGGGGAACAGGGAAGGCAACTGAACGTAGCAGAAGCTAGTACACGCACCCAGAGGCCCATAAGGCCACCGCAGTACAGACTGCGGAGTAAGACGTTTTGAGAGCACATTGCTCACTTGTTTGGATGGGGGTAACTCTTTTGCAGTTAGGTCCTGTTCTGGGGGGGGGGGGGGGGGGGGGAAGCCTGGAGAAGTTGGGGTGACTCAGGGCATGGCATGGGGAGAGGGGGGAGGGACTGAGCTGGGAGGGAACGAGCTCAGAGAGGGGTGGGGGTAGGGTTGTTGGGGTAGGCAGGGCTGGTGTCATACCTAGCGTCTGGTCACTACTAGAAGTGGACCTAGTCCAACTACACTGGGATAATGGATAGTGTGGGGTCATTAAAATGTGTGTCCTGGAATGTGCGGGGTCTGAATTCAATGACGAAGAGGCACAAGATACATTCCTACCTTGTCCGCAGAGGGGTTCACATTGCCTTTCTGCAGGAGACTCATTTAACTAAAAAAGAAGGTGTTGCAATGCAAAGGAGATGGAGGTGTCACCTGTTCTACACCACGTATTCAGCGTTTGCCAGGGGAGTACTAATTTGGATTCGTGCGGGGGTTCCCTTCCAGGTCACTAGGCACACTGTAGACCCAGATGGGCGATTTGTAGCAGTCGAGGGCTTGCTCAGAGGTCGCCATATAGCACTCTGCAGCACTTATGCGCCGAACGTGGAGCAAGCATCATATTTCACTAGACTATCCAGGCTGTTAGCTACCTATTTTACTGGACCGGTACTGATGGGTGGGGACTTCAACTCTATCGAGGACACCACCTCAGATAGATCACACCCACCACTGCATGCATCCCCAGTACACAGATTGGCGAAACACAGATCAAACTGGCAAGGGAAGTGGGACCTGACGGACGTATGGCGAGTGCAACATCCAACAGAGAGGGACTATTCCTTCTACTCCAGCATACACGACCTCCACGTCCTCAAAGATGCTTTCCTGTGCTCCCAGCCGGTATTACCGATGGTTGCCCGGACTGAATATTTAGCACGCACGATGTCAGATCACAACCCCTTACTCCTCACGCTGGTTTGGATGAACGAAATTACGCTGATCCCGACGTGGCGGCTTCGACCAGATACGTTAGATGACCCGCCGTTCAGCGCAGCGTTAGAAGACAGAATCTCCCAATACTTTGCGGAGAATGAGGGGACTGCCTCCTCCAGGGTTACAGAATGGGATGCGCTCACGGTAGTGGTGAGGGGGCACTGTATAGGGAAATTTGCGGGTGCACGGCGGACACTAGTGGACGAATTAGACAAGGCTGAACGGAAATTGAGAGATGCAGAGAAAAGACGACCCAACCGCCCCGAACTACAAGACAGGGTATGTGCAGCGCGAGAGGCGGTGGCAGTGGAGGTAGAACGCCTACGTAGCTTCGATTACAAAACATATTTGACTAAAGCTCTTGCTGAGGTGGATAAGACAGGGACACTCCTAGCCTGGCTGGCCAACCCCAGTAGGGGCAATACCCCGATACTATCCCTGAAAGGATTGGGTGGCGAAGTCTACAACACCCAGCCGGACATACTGAATTGCTTTAGAGCATATTATGAAAGGCTGTATAGGAGGGGCTTGGAGAATCGAAACGAGGCGATAGATGCCTTGTTAACCGAGATCCAGCTGCCTCACCTAGAGCAGGAACAAACTGAAGCCATCGGGGGCCCGATCGACTTAACAGAAATTAGAGGGGCCATAAAGAGAATGGCGCGCAATAAAACACCAGGAATGGACGGACTGCCCGTCGAGTTTTATGGGAAATATATAGATTTACAAGCCCCAAGACTCCAAATAATATATAATGAAGCCAAGGAGAAGGGCGAGTTACCCCACTCGATGCGCGAGGCGATTATGATTCCCCTGATAAAACCACGTAGAGACAGCACAGATCCGGCTTCGTACCGACCGTTATCAATGCTGACGACAGACTATAAAATCTTAAGCACAATCCTAGCCACTAGACTGGTAGCCCATATGCAGGGTCTGATCCATAGGGACCAGTCAGGCTTCATTCCTACCAGAAACACGTCACACAACATTCGCAGGCTGCTTAGGCTAATAGCGGATCCTCCGCCGACCGCAAGAGCCCCTATGGTGTTGGCGATCGACATAGAGAAGGCTTTCGATAGCCTGGAGTGGGGTTACTTGTACATGGTGATGCATAGTTTTGGCCTAGGCGAAGGTTACATACAATGGACAAAGGTGCTCTATGCATCGGCAGGCGCTAGGGTGAGAGTGGGGGCTTTGATATCGGATCGATATGAGGTGAACAGGGGAACTAGACAAAGGTGTGCACTTTCTCCCCTATTATTTGCTCTTGCGATGGAGCCATTAGCGGCACTGGCTAGAAGAGGTGATTATTACCGCGGGTTGGAGGGGCCCACCACTATATATCATTGTACGCAGACGACCTCCTGCTATTCTTAGATAATGCCGAAGAGGCAGTGGAGGGTGCGGAGGACCTGCTGGCGCGATTCGGGGGTGTCTCTGGCTTAAAAGTGAACTGGGCGAAAACTTGCCTCTTTCCCCTCCGGAAGGCGGAGAGGTGTCCCTTGGCCCGCCCCGAGCTACGCTGGGAGCCTGACTGTCTACACTACCTCGGGGTATATATCTACCACGAGCCCGCAGACCTATTAGATGGCAATATAGGCCGCTGTATCCGAGCGTTGCAAGGCAACATGACCTTCTGGGCCACCCTCCCTTTATCCATGACGGGCTGGGTATCCATACTCAAAATGATTGCCCTGCCACGATTGTTGTACTTTTTAGGACCCTTCCTATATGGATACCAGGAGAAATCTTTAAACGCCTAAAATCCCGGATAGTGTCCTTCCTATGGGGAACAGGCAGGCGGAGAATAGCATTGGCGACTAACTCGCCCGCAGGACGAGGGAGGACTGGCGGTCCCTGACTTCGAGCTCTATTACCTGGCAGCACAACTACAGTTCTTCACGCAGGAGGTGGCATGGGTATATCGGGGTCCAGAACAAGAGAGGGACATTGGCACCCCCCACCATGTGCTGGCGTATATAACCTTACAACAGAGGCTAATATTCAGAGGGCTGTCCAATGAAGAACGGACGCTGAGACTATGTGGAACCGCATGCAAAAACGAGCCGGTCCTGAGCACCCGTATGCACCCGAAATCCCAATAGGTATGATAACAGCGCTACCACATGGTGGAGACTGGTCGAACCTCCAAATTTGGGAGGAGGCTGGTCTACAGATGGTGGGAGACCTCTATACCGACGGGGTGCTAACACCGTACCAGACCCTGCAGGAGCAATACGACCTCCCAAGAGGAGACTATTTACTACACGCGGCCGTGGTGAGGGCTATACAGGCACACTGGGGGGAGGGACTAATTGAACCCAAAACATCGCCGGCGTGCCAATACACAATGATGGCAGCAGGGACGTTCAAGGCAGTTACGTGTCTTTACTCCAGAATGCACACGGAGAATATGCAACCTCTTACGCGCCTCAAAACTCAGTGGGAGGCTGACCTACAGAGAGAAATCCCAGATACAACGTGGTCCCAATTGGTTCAGAGAGCTAGGAAAAGCACCAGAAACGCCCGCTTCCAACTGATACATCTTTACATTCTCCATAGGGCCTACCTCACCCCGAATAAAATAGCGCAATACTTTGGCGCAGAGGACGCAGCATGGCCCAGATGTGCGCTACTAGGTGCGGACTTATTACACATGCTGAGGGGCTGTCCACATTTGCAAGAATACTGGAGGGAAGTGGGCGACACCCTAAACGAGGTAACAGACAGGGAACTGCAATATGACGGTGCGGTTGCACTCTTACACTTGTTTCCGCACACACGCAAAACCAAATTATCAGGTAAATTTATAGACATGGGCCTACTTATTGCAAAGAGGGAGCTCACCAGGGGGTGGAAATCAAAGGCAGCGCCGACACACCGGAAATGGCTGAGCGAATTTCTGAAATGGGCTGCGGCAGAGAGCACAATTAGGTACCAACTGGCCCGACGCAGATCGGATGAGAAAGCTCAGGAAGCAGCACTAGCGTGGGAAATCCTGGTTCAGGCTCTCAGGGATAGTGCAATGGAGAGTGAAGAGGAGGGGGAAGCTGTAGATCCAGGGGCCCCAGGGGAGGCGGTTCCAATCCCAGCACTAGCACCGGACACACACACCCAATAATCGACTTTAGACTCCTGAGACTACCAACATAATTAAGTATACTGGCACCAGACGCAGGCACAAGACACCAGGGGGGGGGGGGGGGGGAAGGGAGGGAGAAGCGTCCCAGTTGTAACAGAGGGCACAGCAAACATCTGCCGGATGCTGGGGGGGAGAATGATGATAAAAGTTAAAAGCAGAGAGCGGTAGACCACTGGGAATGGCTGCACCAAGCGGTTAGGAGGATGTTATTAATGCGAGAGACGCCGCCCGGCCTCCGGGATGCGGGTTGTAAGGCTGTGTACGTGATAACTGGAAGGAGCGAAGGAATCTAAGGCCCCGCAAAAAACTACTTGCAAATCTGTTGTATTACTTGCATTGAACTCTGCAATAAAAATTGTTTTACAAAAAAAATGGTATGGCTTGATCCTAGAACAGCTATAAGGACATGGTTCCAAAAGCTGCAGACAGGCTCAGCTCATGCTAGAGCACCATCTCACATAAAAACCAAGCACTCTGCCTTCAGGATTGTTAAGGCCTGCCATAGGAGTGACTTATAGGTGTATATGTGTCTAGATACAAGGTTAGATATAGGAATACTATATCTAAGCAAGGGGTGATTACACAACCTTGCCCCAGCTGAGTAATCAGCCAGTTGTGTCAGTTTGGATGGCCAGGCAGGGGTGGCAAAAGATATGCTGCAGCCCCTGGTAGGCCTTGGGTGCACCTATGTCCTGGGTACCTATGGTACACCATACAGGGGCTCATAAGGTGACCCAATATCCAATTGGTGATGTACCTAGGTACATGGAGTCCATTTTACAGAGAGAGCAGATAGCCTGGGGCCCTGTTTAGCAAGATCCCAGGGCAACTAAGTCGAAAACCAGCTAAACAAGGCAAAACATCTGGGGTAACCATAGTCAAGTATCCACCTTCCTACAAATGGTCCTAATGGATAAGATGCATTCCTTTTGCTTTGCACTGAATGATTGTACAGATTGCCAACATATTCGTAGCTTACGCAAGTTTACTTCCAAGATGCTTGTCAATCTTCATCCAATCATTCTTTGTTTTTATTGCTGTCTATGATAGATGACCACTTATGTATGAAACTTACAAAAAGATTTTAAAATTAAAAATGTTGACTATCACCGGTTTTAATTTTACCAATATTGTGGACATGCTCTTTTTGCTTCCCAATACCGAGGACAATAAAGACAGCCACCACACTAACACTTTTGTCAACAAACGCTCAGTTTGAATATTAGATCTATAATCAATTATGAAAGGCTCCGCCTCCTTCTGCTAGGGTACTACTGAAGCTATATTGAAACTATCATACCATTCATTAGTAACCCTGTTATTTGAACTCCGCTTACTAGGGAAAACAGATGCAAGAGTAGTATCTTCAGCCCTGATGACGGCTCCCAGAGATGACAAGAGTACAGCAATGTGCCACCTCATTAGAGTAGCCTTCTGACAGGAAACTGCCATCACAAATTAAATGAACGAAGGCATACTAAGAACACCTATTATAAGAGCCAAACACTGTAAACACCATTTACATGTCCGGATAGAGGGCTGGGTTACTAGGACAATTATGTAGTGTGGGTTATGCACACACATCAAAAGTGGTAGATCACATGGAGGGTCCATTTATCATTTTCCTTTGCAGCTTTGTTGCATTACTTGGATATCATAAGCTAAATACTTCAAACAACTGGCCCCATAGAATTACCGGATTACCCAGTCTACTATCCTCGCCACTGCAAATATTCATTTGCGTTATTTGAAAAATAGCTATGTGGAAATATGGACTGCCAAACTTGCATTGAATGGGGGGGTTAAGTCAACAGAAGTTGTGTGCGTTTACACTCATACACAAAAAAGGGCTGCTCTCCGGTCAATTGAGGAGAGACCAGGCAGGCCCGCTCAGCATGAGTGGGCAGGAGGCTTCCACATGAGACAGTCTGTTTGCAATGTTAGACTTTGGGACTGCAGGTCAATGCTCCTGGGCTTTCAGTAAGCATACGTGGGCAGGTACGCTGGCCACATGTGCTGTGTTTTTATCAAATGAGTACTTCTCTCCGTCAGTAAAGCCACTGTTGCACTGAGTTATACTGACAGAGTCCTACAGAAGAAATGACAAGTAGGCCATAAAATAAAGAACACAACCTTACTTTCAAATTAGATCTAGAGGTGAATCTTAAACAATAGGATTGTTGCAAAAACAGAGATCTCTCTGAAGGGTCTTTATGGTGTAAAACAGCACACTTTGGTCTCAAACAGAAGAGAGTATTGGTAAACAAGCATTGGCATAGCCGATAGGTCTCGGCTTTTGGGACCTTATAAGTATTTAGTTATGCAGCACAATATGCAGCACAATATCCTTGGTGCAATAACATCAACTGTAGCATGGCTAAAAACTTTTAAGGTCCCAAAGGCGAGACCTATTGGCCATGCCAATGCTTGACAAGTCGAAAGTTGCCATGATGCTAGATGTGACATGAAATGTCAAGCATGGCTTCTCGTTTATAGGTACTCTAATGTGTATACTTTTCTATCAAAACCGAAACTGTATCAATATCGCTGCGAAGTCAGTTTAAACGCCTCATGTGTTGAGTTTGGCAACATTGGTATAACTGGTAATGTCAATAATAATCATTTGAATTTGCTGGCAAAGAGGCGGTCAGTTTGAGGTAATGAAAGTACATGGGCCCCGAGAGAAAGATGAAAATGTAAGTGGCAAGAACTTAAGAAATGAGGCTTGGTGATGAAAGAGACAGTAGAGAAAGAAGGAAGCAAGAAGGACAAAAGAATAAGTGTTAAGCACGCTATAGAAAACGAGAGCCATGGCCCAGCAAAGAGAATAATAATCAAGAAACAATGGAAGAGAGGCCAGGAAAGAGAGAGCGAAGGACTCCTGCAGAAGTGGGGAGAAAGGATCAGAGAAAAGGGGAGAGGCAGCAGAGATAGACAGAAAACAGAAAAGGAAGAAATGGTGGCTAGAGAGAGAACATCTGAAAGAGAGAGCTAAAGAGCAAGAAACAGAATGAGCGTGAGGGGAAATTGAGGGAAAATATAAAGACAAAGAATATGAAGCTGAACTTGAAAAAGCTGAAGGGAATTCTGGAAAATATAGTGAGGAGCTGCTGGAATAAGAAACCGAATATTAGTGTAGGAACGAGGAGAGGGACCTAAAGGGAAATGGGAGAGGCCGACTGTTAGATATGCATGAAGTGGAAGGAAAATGTACTTGCAAGGCTGAAAGAAAACCGCGAGACAGGACGATGAAACTGCAGGAGGCAGGAAGGAAAAGGACAAAAAAAACATCGGGAGAAAGGGGGGAGGAGGACTGAAATAGGAAGAAAAAAGCTAAGAGCACTGGGGCGTTTAGGCAGAATGTGAACATGTTGATAGAAAGCTGTGAAAGGAGGCAAGTGAGATACTGCGCGAGGAAAGCAGGGTGCAGGAGAATGGAGGCTTAATGAAAAGACAACGGGGGTCACAAAAAGAGAAGCAAGGGAGACGAGAAGATGTCGAGCTCATGAAAAATTGATTGAATGAGCTGCAAAGGTCTATTCTTCAAAGTTTTTCCATTTGTAATAATGTCAGATAGTGCTGGACTTCACTTTTCACTGCTGCTGGAGTGACATGCAATGCATACTATACAATGCTACGCCATACTATTGACATGATGCAAACAGTGTCCCGGACGTAGGAGAAGCAGTTGTGCATGGAGCCAGACGACACATACCTTGATAAGCTGCCATGAAAGCGGCGAAGCTGGCTCCTTTTCATCCAGCTACCACGCGTCCAGTAGCTAGGTAATCACCCAGCGAAACAAAATCAATGCCGACACCTTCTCAGCTATGTAGAAAAGATACTGCCCTGAAGCCAGCAGCATGACTGGATCTCGATATCTGCCTATAATCACCCATGCATGCTCAGCCTGGCAGAGTTCATCTGTACCTTGCGCCACATCTTTGTGGGAATGCATGTGAAGGGCACATGTCAATGGTCATAGGGACCTCAAACTTGGCATGTGCGTGTCCTGTTGTTGTGGCTCAAAAATACTTTCTGCAGCGCAGATGTGTGACTTTGCGCAGAACTGCCCTGCAAACAGCATTTTGGTGGGAGTTTAACTGTAAAATTGTACTTTGCTGCTGCTGCTCTCGCTATTTTCCAAGGAAAAGTGCCCATTGTGACGTGAAGATCCAGGTCTGTGTACGTAGCGGAGAGACCTTGAATAATAGAGGTAAGGAACAGAGTATGAGAATAAAGAGTGGAAAGGAGAGAGTGGGAAAGTAGTCGGGTGGAAGGAGGGAGGGAGAGAAAATGTAGGGAAAGTGGAAAGATGGAGGCGGGGAGACTACCGATTAAAGGAAAGAACGAATAAGAGGTGGCACCTGGTGGGAAGGCTGAAACTCGGCGCCTCGGGGAGCCTCCGCTAATGAATAACAAGCATTGGCTGCACGGCCGGGCCGCGAAATAAAATAATTAAAAAAATAAACCGCGAGTTGAGCGCGCGCGCAACACGAAGAAGGTGATGTGCACGTCGCGCGCGTGCAGGTAAGCTGGTCGCCGCTTTGGAAGCACTTCCAAAAGTGGCTTACTATATGTCTCGGCTGAGACCAGCGCCTGCGCTGGATCAGGCCGAGACCTAAAAATGTGTTCCCTGGCACAACACAATCTCCCCACATCTCAATTCAGCACATCTGCTGATGTTCGAAGCAGTGCTTAGTTTGTAAATAAATAAGTTGCAGGGGACTCATCAGAGGCCACTGCAGCTTGCATCACTCTTGCATTAACCAGCGCTTCCAGTGACAGTAGCAACATAACAACTAACCACCATACACCTACAAATTTGGCAATTTAAACTATTCTAGGCCCCCAAAGCTTCAAGAATGGCTTGGGCGGCAGAGGGTAGTGATCTATGTATATTTAATTATTTAACAATGGTGGTTGTGCTGATCTCTAAATTAGACAAACAGCTCCACCATGTGGTAGACTGCCACAAGTGCCAGAGTTGACCGTTAAGTGCGGGTGAAGAGCAATGGAAACTATGATCTCAAATTAAGCACTGATTGGAAGCAGTATTAACTACTGTGTTAAAACTGGACATTGCCATCTATTGCAATGACAGTTTTGAAGTGACCTTGTTTTAAACTACAAATACCAATTTCTCAATGATATCTCAATGTTTAAATGTAGCCACAGAAGAAGTAGAATTTCTGCTGTAGGAGTTTTCAGAGTACAGGGGCAGGACTCTAGGGAACAAAGGTTTAATTAGCCACCGGTGGATAGCTTCCCTGAGGTCGGGTCTGTTTTCCATGACAGGGCTCAAAGTCATCAGGTACTCTGACAACAAGACACTTGTGAGACAGTAGGGTAACATTTAGGCAGGTCACTACTACTGGGCTAACTACCCAGGTGGTTGAGATGGCACAAGTGGTAGCCTGCTCGAATCACGCCCAGACAGACTATGCGTGCCAAACACAGTTTCCCAACTAAAGATCTAACAGCCTAACAGTTTTTGGGATTCACACAGGGCAAGGCAGGGACAGCCTGCACATCAGTCACAATACCTGGACCATGCACCCAGAGGTGAGGTGAAAAGATCAGTAGGATCTACTTGGGAGCACAGGGTGCTCCAACAGCATGAGGTAACAGTGAGTGTAGAGTAGAGTGTGAGAAGTTGGCCTGGTATATGCGGATCACTAATTATAGTGGGCACCTTGTACCAGTCCAAACAACCCTTATTGATGATTAGCTTAAAGACAACCTTTATTAAAAGCTATCCTAGTGGTAGCTATGGAGAGCAGCCTTCAGGCTAAGTCTCGAAGTAATGTAAAGCAGTTTGTTTTACCAGATCAGAACCTCCTGAATGACCAATGAAAGGAGAAGCACACAAGGAATATATAAAATATATGTATTTATTACTAAACACTCTCTACTAACCTTTTTATGGGATTAGAGAACAAAAGCACACAATAATAACCTCTTGCATGCTTTGGATGGCCCCCGGCCGTCATACGTCACGGTGGGCGTGTACGAAGGACGGCCAGGGGCCGTCCAAATCCCGCCCACTATTTTAAATCGGCCGCACAGCGCAAAAATCCGCGCAGCATGCAAGGGGTTAAATCACTAGAACAACAGTAAATATCACAATACACCCATGACATCTCACCTCCACATCCCTAGCCCACAGGAAGCCCATCAAGGCCCCATTAGCTCCTGTATACACAGGCTGTCAGGATTCGACTTGCATGACCCCTGCAGATGCTCAATAGTGGGTAGAGAGCAATGCGAAGGACAGAGCTCCTGTCTGGGGTCCAGTGCTGCAGCAAGCGGACCCGGGTAAACTCTGAAATTAAAGCCCTACTGTTCCTTTCTGATGATGGTTTGTCTGGAATGTCACTTATTCACAACCGACTACCCCACCCCTTCTCCCTAGCTGCAACCGGAAAGGCCCTCCAAAACAGAAGCATCAATCAATGCAATGCACTTGCAGGAACGCAGGCTCGCAGCCGCAATATCCGATCATTACGTAATGTCTCGCAACCGCTGCACCCTAAATACAACAGCAGCCTTGGCCCTACCACAGAGAACAAGATGTGATTCTTTGTGATATTATATATATTATTTATACAATCTATTATTTTTAGGTGAGCCACACCAATACTTCATAGACAAAAGTTGCAGTTGAGCTCTTTTTGCAATTGCTGTTCATTTTTTATTTCCTGCTTAATAAGTTCCTCTTAGTTGTTTATCGCCACGCAATGTCCAGTTTTGTTTAGGATTACTCTATATGGACATAAACAAAACATTCCAGTCTCCTCTAACCATTCCAAGCTTCAAATCGGGTAAACTGTGAGAAGGTGGTGATGAATATTCAAGACAACAGCAAACCAACCCTCTCTCTTCCAGCCTCCTGAGAAATTCCCAAGTTAAGCAGCTACAAATTACTTCAAACAGAAACAGTGCTAATTCATCCCTTTGCAAAACGAAGACGTGGCCAGGCAGCCAGAAGATAACTGTGGGTGCGCTAGCGTAAATTACGTGAAAGGGACACAAAGAGTGTGTAAAAAATGTGTGTGCGAGAGTGATAGAGATTTTTCTATACGGCCAACACACAAATAATGTAGCGTGCATTGTTTACATTCTGCTGTGGTAATTGGTTTCAATCTCAAAAGAACAATTTTTCAATGTGAAACTACCCCTGGTTTTTGGAAAAAGTCAATCTCATTTTAACTTATCAGTAGCCATGAGCCATGGAGCCTGGAGGTTCTCCAAGCAGCTTGCCTGAAGAGTGTAGTATTCATTTGATGTTTCCTTGTGTTGGCGGGGAAGCAGTGCAGATGGAAACTGCCACATGAAACATGGCACAGTCCGGGCCTTTGAGATGAATGTGCAAATTTAAAATATCTTTGAGTGTTCACAAACAAGGCCTGTCTGATAATCATTCAACTACGTGCTTTACATCTAAGGTTACTACAAGAATGGAGATGCTAGAGCCAGGGGTCCTACAGTGGACCAATTTGCGCTAGAAACACAAACATAGACAACCTGCAGGAACTTCTGTCCATACATGTGTCACTGGGTTCTGCCTGAAACTTGTACTGCAGCTACAGACAAGTGCTGTAACCTGCCCTTTTTCATTTGCAGATTCTGCAAAAAGAAAAACAGGCCTGTTACACATGCGGAAAAGCACTGGCACCGGCAATTTACTCTGGTAACCCATAAATTGGGAGGTCAGGTGTGGCAGGAGAAAGGGGCCGTTGAGTCACGAGGTGCTGAGCTTGAAAAAGCAGAGCTGACAGTTAACATACATTTATTTGCTGCAAAGAAATGGGTGAAGAGGACACACAATAGTACATCTGTTCCAGATGAATTAATAGCGACTTGTTGTAGTGCTATCTACTACTCTCTTACCTGTGACCTGCAGTCTCCTTGGCACTGGCTCTATTAGATCGCTGGCAAATAATGTGTTTTGTTGGGCCCCCAGCCCTGGCCAAGAGCATCAGCATGCAATGCAAATGACAAGTCAAAAGGAATAATGTATGGCCTGTTTCTGCTGGGTTTTCATTTCAGTGCATACGAGTTGTTAACAGAAAGTAGCTACGTACTTTTTTATTACTTCAACAATGTCGTATTTAGGTTATTGCCGAAACCGAAACTTTCCAGGACCCAGTCTGCCTTGCCCGCAGCTCACCCATCAGCCCGCCCTCAACTGTAATAATTAACCAATGCAAAAGAAAATGCTCCTTGAAAGGCAGGCGTGCACTACTGACATCACTAACGTGATGCAGTCATCATGCCTGGACCTGGGTGGGCCATCCTGCAGGAAGGAAGATGACACAGGACAGGTATGTACAGTTCTTTTTACTAACTATTGGGCTCATCTCACTGGGGGAGAAAGATCCAATAGCCCCAGGCCTGTTAAAAAAGTGACAGTGCTTAGCACCTGAAAGCTCCTGCACAAATTAAGCACTGCTAACAGAGTGGTATTACAACCATGACTTGACTAGACACAGTCCCTAGAGCCCGTAGAATCACAGGGACCCCAAGGCACCACCCAAAGTAGTGACACAGGGGGCCCACGGAGGACGGGTGCAGTGTGAGAACACAGACGCGAGCTCCGTACAACTCTATGGGAAAGTCGTGGTTGGAATTTTAAAGATTAAGGACACTTCGGAGAGGACTTTGAGCAAACCCTTTCAACTTAGAAGGTTCTAAGGCCAGCACCCTTGTGAGCACCAGAGTACTCGTGTTACCTAACCCAGGGAAGCCGGGTGCATAGGTGTCAAGTGATGTTGGGAATCTTCGTCGTTTTCAATGGTGTGATGCGGAAAAGTGCTGCTCCCATAAAGAGGAAAGGTGTGCGGTGGAATCCAAGCCTGGATTCGTAGTGAGAAGAACCTGAAAGCAGAGGGGACAGAGTCTGGATCACTGCAGGGTGACTAGGGGCTCTGTAGACGAATGCCCACCGATGTTGGGTGCTTCAGGTTAGTTGACGCAATGCTTGACTCTGCAGCCAAAGGGACCAGGAGACGTCGACAAAGACAGAGGTGAGCTGTCTGACAAAGGATGTCGAGTGCTGGGGGGGGGGGGGGGGGGGGGGGGGGGTAGGCGGAGGGGGTCAGTGTTCAGCTGGAACACCAACAAGCCCTGGCAACTACAACCCACGCGGTCAGAGGAAATCAGCTTCGGTGAAGACCAGCAAGGTCCTGAGGACTCTCCAAGCAATGGAGCATCAGGGCACGTCTGGAGCAACCAGGAAAGCCCACGGAAAGTTAAAGTTACCTTCACAGGGACCCACAGTTCAAAGGACCAGGATTCCCGAAGGGACTTCGAGATGAATCACGAAATACCAGCCCACGGAACACTCGTGGAGTGTAGGCCGGAAATCTCCGGTGGAAACAATGCTCGGAGTCAGGACTACAAGTAGCCCAAAGCACAGCCTCAGGGGTCGCCGAAAAGCATATGCTGCTGCAAAAGTACGGTCCCCACAAGGGATATGGGCCTCAGAATTGCTGAGAGGGCAGATCAACCTCAGAGACCTCGGGAACCCAACTCCTGTGTTGTAGAAATCTTCGGAGTCCTCAGGAGCTTCGGAGATGCAAACCGGTCAGATGCGTTTAGGTGCCTGAGTAACTCCTTTACTCCAAGGGAGGTTCTTCAGTCGTCCAGTGTCGTGCAGATCGTCGAAGTACTTGGTTTCTGTAGCAGAGTTTAGTTCAGGTAAAATCTAAAGTCCTGTAGTCAGGGGTTCCTACTTTATACCCAAGGAAGGGGTGGGAGAAACTCTGGGGACCCACCTATGGGAGGGTCAGGACCGAGAGGTGGTAAATGGCTCCTGCAACCGGTTTGTGCTGGACTATGCACAGGGACATCAAATGTGCCCCCAGTGCAGACATCAAAGCACTCTGAGAGTGCACCCACTCAGCCCCAATACACTAAAGCCTGTCTGGGAGGTGGTTACACCTCCATGTGACAAGAAGCCTATAGTCAAGCCTTCCCCTGCTCGAGCTTGGCTCAGCAGCAGGATGGAAGACCCGCGTCTGTGGCTAGCAGCATCCATTTTGTGATGCCCAGGTCGAGAAAGCTGGTACCGGGTGTACCAGTGTGTCGCATATGTTGGAATCATACCTCCCCGCCAGATACTGGCAGGGAGGTATGATTCCAAGGTGTTTAACACCAAACGCAGCATGTTTCTAAGCAGCCGTTTTAAAGTTAGCATTTACCGCGAGGTAATGCATTTAAAAGTATATGGTTGGCTGCATCACAGAACAACCCCGGAGAATAGGTTCCGAAGGCTGCAGAGGGGCCCTGCTCATGCATGGACACCCTCTCACACAAAACCCAGCACCCTGTCTTCAGGATTGATAAGGCCTGCCATAGGGGTGACCGATAGGTTTATATGTACAGTGATATAAGGTAGAAATAGTGAACCTACATCTAAATAAGGGGTGCATGCACCACCTTACACAGGCTGCAGTAGCAGACATGTGGCGTAATTTTAAATGGTCTCTCAGGGGTGGCATAATACATGCTGCAGCCCCTGGAAGGCCTCTGGGGTACCTGTGCCATGGGTACATAGTATACCATATACTTAGGACTTCTAAGGATACCCCAGAATCCAATATGGAGTGTACCTAAAGAACATCCACTCAACTTAGGGAGAAAGCAGATAAACTGGGCTCCTGATTAGCAGGATCTCAGTCAGACTAGTCGAAAACCAGCAAAACACCAGGAAAAAAGTGGGGGTAACCATGCAGTCAGATTCCACCTTCCTACACATAGGTCTTCAAAGTGGGGGATGGGCACCCCTGTTGGGGTGGTGGATTCTAAATTGATCTCCGTTAGTGAGGGCTGGGGAGTGTTTTCAGTGAGCAAAAATAGAGTGCAATGAGCCACTCTAATGGACCACATTAACATATTTTGTCACTACTGTGTTGGCCATGAGTAGGTGTCAAATGGGCAGGTGTCCTAAATATCCCTCAAAGTCATGTTGCCATTTCGGATAAAGGATCACATTGTGAATTCTTCTACATTAAAGCCGGACCAGGCTGTGAGATCCTTTAAAAATGCAGTCAAATACATGATTTTCTACAAGGCAATTGATCTTAATTGCAATGTTTGTATTGTTAAATATGTGGAAGACTCCCAATTTTATAGGAGAATTGTGAAAAAATAGATCTGTCAGTATACCCACTGTGAAATAATAACTATGGGAAAAAATAAAATTCTGGGCTCTCATTATATTATGGTTTTAACATTCCCTGTAAGAGACCAACCATCAAAAAGGATTTAGTTGCCATTGCTCCACGTAACGGATGTGGCCCAATTTGGAAATGCCTCTGTCCACTAATTGCATGAACCACTCAACCGATTAAATCTGTGTAGAATTGGATACCAAATTATTGGGTTTCTTGGAAAAAAACAATATTTGTGAATAAAATGTAATATCCTAGGTTAGCAGTTTTGGCCTGGTAAACGTTAAAACATCTTGCCTCACACAGCTCGTTCAGCAAGAAGTGTCCACTCGCCAGCGAGGTGAGCAGATCTAGTGACCTCAGAGAAAAGCTGCTTTGATACTTGTAAACAAACCAATGAACACGAGTCGACCAACAGGTAGACCGTAAGTTGTTTCCTGAAAATAATGAAACTGGATTGTGCCCAATGAGCTAAAGGAATGCATTTCAGGCCTTTGTAGCGATGTCCGCCACCGAGCAGCCTTCCATCCTGCTTTTCTTGCATTTTGATGTCATTAACCAGCAAGCATATTTAGATCTTAAACTATGGGGTGGTAGGTACTAGGCAAACATTGAAGACATGTAATTCCTGGACCTATCTTATAGATTGCGCAGGGCTTAAAGCAGCATCTTTCAGCAATCTGCAGCCAATAACATTTATGCAGATGATTTGTGATGGAACCTATTTATAAAATGACAACTTTCATACCTATATAGATACATTTCTGAAACAAAAAGAGAAACTAATACTAATTTTATTCATATATATTTAAATGCATCTTAGGAAAAGCAGATATTGGTGACTGATATTGGTGACTAATTCCAATTCCAATCTCTGCTACTCTAACTTCTGACCAAACTCACTGGGTGCATGTTGCGAGTGCAAGCAGGTGGATCACAGCCTTTGTGACTTGTTATATCTTGGTACATGACGCCATCACTGAACAATCAGCTCAGTCTAACCAACATCTGGTTATTACAACTTCAAAAGTTCTCATTGCTTACCCAATTTCTTTCATTATGCAACAGATTTCCCTAGTGAATGATTCTTACATAATGTAAGTGGGATACAGAAATGCTTTCTTATGCCAAGGAAGATGCGGGAAATTAGAGCGAGTTAAGAATTCAACTTCTAATGTTTTGAAAGTTAAATTCAGAGACGACGTTAAGACTAGGGGAGTAGTCCATGTTTCTGCTCTCTGAATTTCCCAGTGTCATATTCATGTGCTTGAACCACAAAGCATGTGCACCACAAGCATGTTTCCTGTCAAGGAGATTTTATTACCCTACTCTGGCTTTCAGATCAGGGACTATCCATCTCTTGCAAACCAACAAATGTTGCCCTTTTACTAATCAATTCTTGCCAGAGTTCCCTGCACCTAGTAGTCCCAAATGATCTAAGCCAAGCAGAGAACTGTACTCACATCTGCCACCTCAATAAGCTTCTGGGTCATCCCTTCACATTAGTGGTCACACTATAGAGGTTAACATGGAAATTGAGCCAAGGGTCTGTCTCGGCTCTTAGAGTCCCTGCCCAAGCCGAGCACTGAAAATGTTTGCTATGTAAATTACATAGCAAACATCAAATTAAATTATGATAAAGTCTCTTCAAAAGTCAGTATTCCTTTAACGTACGGAAGCTTTGACATCAAATTGTCATATTATAGCACTGCAACGAGATATATTTATTAAAGTGATCTTTTTAAACATAAACCATGAGTGAATTAAAAGGCAAGACAGTTGTCATGTAAACCCTGTACGTGGTCTAGATTGTTGAAGAGCAACATTATAATCTATTAAAGTAAACACAGTAGATTTTTGTCAAACTGGTATTTTGAACTCACATATTTGAAAATGCTTTCATTTAGGATAATGAAGAAACTGGGATTTTGGTGGATTTGGATATTTGCCTAAGATCAAAATTTAAGCAGGTATCCTGCAATTTATCCAGGTTCTCTGGTTTCACTCTGTGCAAATCTGCCACTACAAGTGCCAAATATTAAAGCCAAACTGTCTGATATCTCACCTATTTACTTTTTAATTTACAAATGCGATGATGTAGAGTCAATCACAATCGCCCACTCGGGCTCACAGTAATGCAGAGTCATTGTATCGTAGTACCCCACACATCTACTACTGCTAAGCAAATGTATCCACGTCAGAAGCATGATCATGTCCTGCACTATGCTCTCCTTAGCATAGGTGAATGTTTTGCCATCTATTGGACTCTATGTGATATTAGATTGAGACATCTTTCCATTCTATAGGACGTCAGACTTGACGGCCTTATTGGCGTTTTGTGTAATAAAAGGAGTGCGTCTTAATTGTTTCCTAGCACTTGAAAGACTTTGCCCCAGTCAGTCATTCAGAACCACCGGCATACTTCTTTACAGCCCAGTCCATACCTGCATATGTTGTACACAGATTGGTATTTCCTTTTTTTAATGTTACTACTTTTTTTTTTAACCCCTTTCTGCAGTTTTCATATAGTGCAAACTGAACCCGATGGTATTGGAAGCGCTTTACGCAAGCACCAGTTACATTACATAAGATCAAATTCATTTTTATAGGAAAGGGGAGAGTAAATTATTTGTTAAGAACCACAGAATGTTGAGCAGACGCTGAGACTCGAAGATGGTTCCATAGTTCCATAGACCTGGTTATTCAGGGATTGGATCTTCATGTGCTCTAGGGAGTCAGTTTGTAGCGTCAGTACGCCCTTGGATATAAGTGCGCTTTATAAGCTCCTAAATTATTAGTCTACAGTTCTGGCCCTAACATAACGGGCAGTGGGAAGGTAGAAGGCAGAAGACACTTAAAGGCTCGAGGCTCCAACAGGACCACAAGCTGAGTCAGGGACAGGCTTAAGACTAGAGCTTTCAGGGGTTCATCCACCTCTATCACACTCAGGAATGCTTAGAAAAAGGTGGCATCTTCAGCCGGGAAAGAGACAGGGTGTCGGCTAATTCAATTAAATGGTCTAAACGCCCAACTCTGGACTTAAGAAAGCCTCAGCTCCAGAACAGCAACCATCCTCATTTGAGTGGGTCCTTAGTGTCATGCACTTCCTCTACATGAATAATGTGGCAATTCTGGGGCCTCTTGGGGGGGGGGGTCGCAGGAAGACTTCAGGGCACCCCCTGGAAACGGTATCAACTCCTAGCACAAATAAATAACATAACATTCAAAGGAAGGTTTGTGCAGGTTAACCCGAAGGAAAGTTTCACTATCAGGATCTCTGGCTATATTGTCTTATTGAATGGGCCAAAATAAATGAGAAGAAAACATCTTCATTACAAAAACAAATGTCAATATTCTACAACTAATCAATCATCTACTGGCTTCAAAAAGCTAAAAAAATCAAAAACAAAACGTGTTTTTTACATTCTAAAATGTAATCAATTCCAGCACCTTGGCTACTTTCCTGACAGGCAAAAAACATTGTTCAAATTTTGAGAGTGCGCACATTATCGGCATTGTGCATAAAACAACCGCCAACCTTGCTTCAAATAATGACTAATTGCAGATTACTTTTACACTAACTGATGGTTTGCGTAGTCTTCTAAAGAGAAGAACCATAACAATCATCTATTTAAGTGAGGTGAGGTAAAGTAAGCAATTCTTAATAATCGTCATCGTCAAGATGTGGTTGGATATTCCTGGAGTAAAAACAGTGGTCAGAGATTATGTACTAATCGTTACATAAATTAATTTTAATGCAGTTGAAAACAAATAAAAGTCTATTTAATTGCGGGGCAGCAGAGAACTTAGGCCAGCCAACACGTGTTCCACCCCTCAAAGCCACGCAGGCCTGGGGCTTTTTCAAGGCTAAAATGGTTTATATGCCCAAAGTAGCGGTATTGTTCAGTACACATTGGATTGTAGGCAAGCCATTTAAGTCTGTGCTTGGGGGCCTAATTGTATCTTCAGTTTGTAGGCAGTTGCACTTGTTTAATTCTGACCATCACAATACTTTTGAAAGAGCGGTCAATTTCTTTCATAAGTAGCAATCCGTTCAGTCTAGCAAAAAGTGTATGAATAATAGTCAGAATAACTGCAGAACTATTAACCTACCCCCTTCCTTGATAACCATAACAATCATCTAGGCTAAGCCATGGCTGCTTTCAGAAAGTCTTCCTCTTTGCCTGTTCACCCCCATTTTGTTGCTGAATGATACCTGTGGTAACCGACTCCAACTGTACCCTGGGATCTGCTAACTAGGCCCAGGGGACACTGCTAGGTTTAAAAAGGAGCATGTAACAGGGTACACTTACAATTGGCAGTGACAGACCTTAAAAGTCCCTAGTAGATAATAGGGTTAGGGGTGCAATCTACCTCTATATAGTAGATACTGGGGCATGGAAGTTTTAGAGGCACTGCAATATTCCTAAACTTGCATGTGTGTACATTTATCCCTACTGGCCTTGCAGCCTGTCAACATATTGTCTGTACTTGCATGTGTGCACTGCTGAGTGCCTGCTGTCTTGTTTAAGCAGCCCTGCTTTGCAGATTGTCTTTAAAAGTAAACGGTATGCAAATTCAACTATGGTGGTATGGGCACTTCAATATGATAATCTACACTATTGTTACATATTAGACATCCCCCAAAGTCTCCACTATGTGTCCCAGATTGGGGGCCATGTAACTATAAGCAGGGACCTTATAAAATATGTTTATATGCCCTTGTGAGGGATAAACTGCCCATTTCATGTTTTTCCCATTGTAGAAACTTAGCTCCATAGGCAAACCATTCTAGTACTTTCCCTGCATGCCAGCTTTAGATAACCGCTTCAGCAGGATGGCATGTGAGGCATTACCAAAGGCCACTGATAGGTATAATAATGTTAGGCCCCCCACTCCACCTTGGTGTCTTATCTGCTACTTTAGCCTTAACAATCTCTGTATTCAGGTCTTTCCGAAAACCCGATTTTACATTGTTTAACAAATGACTGGATTCAACTAAATCAGTCAGTTGTCTGTTCACTAATGTTTAGGTCAATTTAGCAAATAGATGTAACAATGTGATGAGCTGATAATTGGACATAACAACAGGATCTAAGGATGTTTTTTTCAACAATGGGTTCATTGTGGCGGATTCTATTTTCGGGGCACAATTCCTGAACTTAATGAAGAATTGCACAAAGTTGTTAAGGACGGAATAACGGTATCAGGGACCTTCTTGAGCTGCTGAACAGGCCCAACACCAGTCGGGGAGAAAGAGGTCATGGTAGTTAATATGAGCTATATCTTCCAGGGCCACCAGGGTAAACAGACCAAAGTTTTCCTGCAGGTTACTTATCTATCAGGGCAATTTTTCCACAAGGTTGGCAATCTTATTCTGAAAAAAAAGATAGTCTATCGCACAGCTACTGTGAAGGGCTGCATATCTTTTCTTAGCAGCTGTATTTTTGCATAGGTAAAAGCATATATAGTTGGCTTTTTAGAGCATAGGATTCTCTTTTGGGTTTAGTCTGCTTTAGTAATCTTAACTGCACAGTAATAAGCTTGTATTTTACTCCTATGGAGAGATTTGTATGATGCTAAATTTCCTTTCAGATACTCTGCAGTCATGTGCCACTGCTTTCCAATTTGCATTGAACCATGGCTCTGAGGGATGTGCTCTCTTAGGTTTGTGTGTCATACCCAGGGCCACAGTGTCAGAGGATTTCAAGATCCATTAATCTATTACCTTTAAATGAATGATGGGGACACTTAAATAATTCAGGGTGTAAGCCTTCCAAAACAGAGGCCCAGGCAATAGAGTTCAAGTTGTTCCATGCTTTATATGTGCTGGTATGTTTCTGGGCGAACAAAGAAAAACCAAAGGTGATGATGAACGGAGCGTTGACAATACAAACACTCACCCCCAGTCAACTGATCTGGGTTTAATCCATCACCGTTCTTTAGCTCACTCCGCCACCCTAGTTCAGACATGGCCATATGCAAATCAGTCTGACCCTGTGCCTCATGGGAACAGTCCAGCCCGAACTGCCAAGCCATGTCTTTCCTGGACCGGAATCAAGGTTCCCAGGACCGGTTTCTGGCATTACAGCCGTCTTCAGCCGGGCTTGCTTGACTCTAGTGGCAAAGTGAGCAAGGGACTCATGTCCGAGCATACCCTGCCAACTTAGGGCGAACAAAGAAAAACCAAAGGTGATGATGAACGGAGCGTTGACAATACAAACACTCACCCCCAGTCAACTGATCTGGGTTTAATCCATCACCGTTCTTTAGCTCACTCCGCCACCCCAGTTCAGACATGGCCATATGCAAATCAGTCTGACCCTGTGCCTCATGGGAACAGTCCAGCCCGAACTGCCAAGCCATGTCTTTCCTGGAACGGAATCAAGCTTCCCAGGACCGGGACATGGCTTGGCAGTTCGGGCTGGACTGTTCCCATGAGGCACAGGGTCAGACTGATTTGCATATGGCCATGGCTGAACTGGGGTGGCGGAGTGAGCTAAAGAACGGTGATGGATTTAACGCAGATCAGTTGACTGGGGGTGAGTGTTTGTATTGTCAGCGCTCCGTCCATCACCACCTTTGGTTTTTCTTTGTTCGCCCTAAGTTGGCAGGGTATGCTCAGACGTGAGTCCCTTGCTCACTTTGCCACTGGAGTCAAGCAAGCCCGGCTGAAGACGGCTGTAATGCCAGAAACCGGTACTGGGAAGCTTGATTCCGGTCCAAGGAAGACATGGCTTGGCAGTTCGGGCTGGACTGTTCCCATGAGGCACAGGGTCAGACTGATTTGCATATGGCCATGGCTGAACTGGGTTGGCGGAGTGAGCTAAAGAACGGTGATGGATTTAACGCAGATCAGTTGACTGGGGGTGAGTGTTTGTATTGTCAGCGCTCCGTCCATCACCACCTTTGGTTTTTCTTTGTTCGCCCTAAGTTGGCAGGGTATGCTCAGACGTGAGTCCCTTGCTCACTTTGCCACTGGAGTCAAGCAAGCCCGTCTGAAGACGGCTGTAATGCCAGAAACCGGTCCTGGGAAGCTTGATTCCGGTCCAGGGAGGACATGGCTTGGCAGTTCGGGCTGGACTGTTCCCATGAGGCACAGTGTCAGACTGATTTGCATATGGCCATGGCTGAACTGGGGTGGCGGAGTGAGCTAAAGAACGGTGATGGATTAAACCCAGATCAGTTGACTGGGGGTGAGTGTTTGTATTGTCAACGCTCCGTAGATCACCACCTTTGGTATGTTTCTGGGCTACATGGTTTGTGCTTTTGCCTATTTGAACATCAAAGGCCAAGCAATGAGGATCTGTCCAAGTTAAAAGGGATGGTCTTTTTAAGTTAAATGCATGGCAGAGGACTTAAAATTACATCCCGAATAGTTCCTGCCTGGTGAGTGTGTCCTGTATGAAACATTTCTAAATTCATGGCCTCCGAGTTGAGAGTTGACTGCTAAAAAATAAAGGGGGGGGGGGGAATAAATTCAGTGGCAGTCCCAGGAAGCATGTATATATAATTATGCATTTGAATGTGGACTAAAGAAGTAGATATATTGATAGCTAAAATGTCTGTTCCTATTATAGAAAAGAGTTTTAAACGTGGTAAGCTAGGTTTCTGTGATAAACAGGCAGTCTAGATCGGACTCTTCATTTATATTTATTTCCAAATAATGTTTGGTTAGAGAACGCGCATCAACAGAGGTTCAATGGATTTCTCAGGGTGATGTATAAGACAGGGAGGATTTGTGTGTCTCGAACTATTCCACTTAGACTCGGACGGTGATCAGAAAGGATATAGTGCAAAGGTCTCTGAAAGCTCTGGGTTGGGTACACAACAGGGAGGTACAAATCAGATGGAGAGTTGGAAATCCCTAATTGCCCGACAAGAAGAACTAGCAGAACCCCCTGAAACTGATCCTAATCCAGGCATTGATGGGCACAGATGGCATGGTCTTTGTAGTGTCTGCTGCATGAACGCGCTTCGGCCATAATCTAGACTGTCAATGAGAATATGATGGACCGCTCACCCAAAATTGTGGTTTTTCTGTCTAGCAGATCCTAAAAAGATTCAACAAATTGATCCAATTGGTCTTGACCCAGTGCAAGCGGGCACTGAGATCTCAGTACGGGAAAGAAACAGAAGTGCTGCTATGAGAAAAATAAAAGAAATTGAAGATGAAAAAGATGACATCCTAAGCACAAGTGATTAAAAATAAAGTGTGATGCCGTAAAAGCAAGCAGCAGTTTATCCAAACTCTGGTGGATGTGATCAGAGAAATGCCATTAAAGGGCAAGATAGCCAATGGTTGGTGTGGATTCATACATAGACGCATAGAAGCAGAGTGTAAATTATAATCATACAGACCAATTGCAGAAGAAGGCCGACCCAAAGCCCCACTACGTAAGTGTGCATGTATGTATAAATATGCACGTATTTTGTAAATTATTTTTTATTATTACAAGATCCTGGCACACAACTAAGCCGGTCAGACCTTCATAAAAGAATTAAGTAATAATTTTTAGAGTGCACACCTTCTACCGTTAAGGCGTTTTTTAGAGGAGCTAGTCAATACCAAAACCCTTGCCTATAATGGTTAGCTGTGAGAATTAAAGTAACAAAATACATATTGCAGCCTTTAAAACGGCGAAATAAAACTCTTCCCTTAAAGGATTATTAGCATAAACATATGCATTTAACAATAAATAAGTCAGGGCTTCTGCCTTCGAAGTAACTTTTCATAATAAAAGGATCAGATTTATGGAAATTTAAATAACTTTTCACAATGAACCAATCAGGCTTACAGCCTTTACTGCTGGATTGTCAGCAAAGTATTACCAGCAATCTGGAGGTATCAAGAATATATTGGTAACAGAAACATTAACAAAGTGAGTTGTCTTACATAAAATACAAATCCATGATCCACCATACATGCTATGCAGCACATTCACTTTAACCCACTGATCTATATTAAGAGGATTCAAATAGAGCTCTCTCCAGCAAATACATTAAACGCCGGAGATGTCTTCTTAGTATTAAGTACAAGAAAGGCTTTACTATTAATATGGTCACCAATATCTTAGGGTGCAGTGTTTGTAAAACAAAAAATGCAAAGTATACTAGTACTTTTCACGTCTCTTCTCATGGAGCAGCCCTCATGAATCGACTTATGCTAGTAGCAGCACCCCATCTTCTACCATAACAAGTACTGTGCTTCCTCGCACTCGTCTGCTCCGTGTTGCTTCGACTCGGCTTACCCGTTTCCCTTTAATCTGGCTACTACCAACCTTGTCCACGTTGACACTCTCCTACTCCTGTTGCTCACGGCCCCTCTGCGGTCTCGTTTACCCCCTCACCTCACTCTCCTCAGTTACACCGGTTGTTCTACTCTCTTGCCTTTGCTCTCCTCCCATCAAAGGAGGGCATCACCTTTACTGCGGCTGAACGCACAGGTCTCACCTCAGCTCTCGGGGTCTTGTGGTCTCTTCCTCTAGGTTCCCCGAGGTTCTGCCCCGACTCCATGCTTCTCGCTGCTTTCCCAATCGGACCACCACTGCCCCTCCCCTAATAGCTGTCATGGACTCTTCCGGACAACATGAGAGAATTAGGAGTTAATCACATTTGTTGAAGAAACGATTTGACCAATCAGCAATCGCTATTATTACCACGTGACATTGGTTCTTCTGATTGGCTCCAAAACACTTTGCTTCCGGTCTCCTGATTTTCGCCATGTTTTGGGTGTTTTGTTAACGATTTCTCATAAATGGTGTGTGCTGCCAAGTTTCATCAGGACTGGTTTCCGCAGCGTCTCTTGCTGCTACAATTCCTAGTTTGGCTTTATTGAATGTAGAAACACGATACGGCTAAGATTATCGCCTACAAGTGCGCCATACATTTCCATGTTTCTGTATAATACCTTGCTTACAAATACTGACAACTATGCTGCAGAGCCCTAAAGTGTCTTTGGTTCTTCTGTGAGTAGATCAAGTTTTTTTTTTATTTCTTTATATTCTGGAAAATATGGTCCAGGTTTGCTAACGGCAAACGACTGCAAATCCCAGAATGCAAACGAAAATTCGAGCTGAAAGAGCTACTGACGCATGGCCCTGGGAAACTTGAGAGCTCTGCACAGTGACCAAGGACGCGGAGCAGCGAGTCAGTAGCAGCACTGAGATAAAAGCTTGATAGGTGGGTAACCTGAACTAAGAATCGAAGATAGGACAGGAATATATTTAAAATTACTGCTCTGTAGTGTTTCAAGAGAGCAAGGACGCTTTAAGAAAATTTCTTGCTAGCTATAGAACTAGGGATAGGGTGACCAGATTCTTAAAACAAACACACATTCACAATGCAATGGTCTCGGTAGAGCTATTGGCATTGTTGATGACTTTTTTATCATAAATAAATGGCATTGTCATTTACATTGCCAATAGCTTAATCGTTTGCATATGCGAGACCTATTGCATTAGCACCCACACACAGAGTAAGTAGGAGAGTAGTAGAGTGAGTAGTTGATAGTGAGTAGGAGAGAGTTATTAGTTAAGAGAGTATTGGAGAGCGAGTAGTACAAAATGAAAGAGTGAGTAGTATATAGTGTGAGTGAGTAGTAAAGAGTCCTAGAGCCACACACATTTACATGCACACACACAGAGCCCCCCCCCACACACAGCCCCCCCCCACACACACAGAGCCCCCCACACACACACACACAGCCCCCCCACACACAGAGCCACCCTCACACAGACAGACACCCACACAGAGCCACCTACAAAAAAGCTACCCACACAGAGAGCCCCACACAAACACAGAGAGCCCCACACACACAGAGCCCCCCACACACACAGAGCCCCCCCCGACACACACACAGAGCCCCCCCACAAACACACAGAGCCCCCCCAACACACACACACACACAGAGCCACACACAGGGAACAGAGGCCAGAAAAAACAGATCACAACAAGGGAACAGAGGCAATCGTGCACAAGCAGGGAACAGAGGGCAGAAAAACAGATCACAACGAGCAATGATGCTGCTTGTGCTGTTCCAGCAGTGTGTGAGTGAAGATTGCAATGATGCTGCTTGTGCTGTTCCAGCAGTGTGTGAGTGAAGATTGCAATGATGCTGCTTGTGCTGCTACAGTAGTGCGTGTGTGAAGCTTGTGATGATGTTGCTTGTGCTGTTCCAGTAGTGTGTGAGTGAGAGAAGCTTGTGGAAATGCTGCATTTTACTTCACCTGCAGTGTGTGCGTGCAGCTTGTGATGCTGCTGCTTGTGCCATTCCAGTAGTGTGTGAGTGAAGCTTGCAATGCTGCTGCTTGTGCCATTCCCGCAGTGTGTGAGTGAAGCTTGCAGTGATGCTGCTTGAGCTGTTTGATTAGTGTGTGAGTGAAGCTTGCGGTGATGCTGCTTGTGCTGTTCCAGTAGTGTGTGAGGGAAGCTTGTGCTGTTCCAGTAGTGTGTGAGAGAAGCTTGCGGTGATGATGCTTGTGCTGTTCCAGTAGTGTGTGAGTGAAGCTTGTGCTGTTCCAGTAGTGTGTGAGAGAAGCTTGTGCTGTTCCAGTCGTGTGTGAGAGAAGCTTGTGGTGATGCTGCTTTAGCTGTTCGATTAGTGTGTAGGTTAAGTTTGCAATGATGCTGCTTGTCTGTTCCAGAAGTGTGAGAGTGAAGCTTGCGGTGATGATGCTTGTGCTGTTCCAGTAGTGTATGAGTGAAGCTTGTGCTGTTCCAGTAGTGTGTGAGAGAAGCTTGTGGTGATGCTGCTTGAGCTGTTCGTTTAGTGTGTAGGTTAAGTTTGCAATGATGCTGCTTGTCTGTTCCAGAAGTGTGTGAGTGAAGCTTGCGGTGATGATGCTTGTGCTGTTCCAGTAGTGTGTGAGTGAAGCTTGTGCTGTTCCAGTAGTGTGTGAGAGAAGCTTGTGGTGATGCTGCTTGAGCTGTTCGATTAGTGTTTAGGTTAAGTTTACAATGATGCTGCTTGTCTGTTCCAGAAGTGTTTGAGTGAAGCTTGCGGTGATGATGCTTGTGCTGTTCCAGTAGTGTGTGAGTGAAGCTTGCGGTGATGATGCTTGTGCTGTTCCAGTAGTGTGTGAGTGAAGCTTGCGGTGTTTTTTGCTTGAGCTGTTACGCCACTGGGGGTAGTGTGTGCTTTATTTCGCTGAATGTATTGTCTTGTAAGTTATTACCCCGTGTTTGTTTTAATGTGGCTTACACTGAGCGCACGCACGCTGGTCCTCCTCCACCCCTTACACCCTCACAACTATGTGTCCCCTTGGATGCGCCCCCCCCTCCCCTCCCCTCCCCTCCCCTCCCCAGTTACCCCGTCTCATCTTGATTACTATATCCCGTCCCGTTCTCTTGTAATTTATCCGGTCCATGACACCCCTGCCCGCCCCTATTCGCCACATCGTTGGAGATAGGGGGCCTGTCCATTCGCCCTGTGCCTGCCCCCTGTACCTGCCAGTGCACGGGGCGCTGTGGGCCTGACTCAGGGGTGGAGGGGGCACGGCGCTGTGACTCACTCACGACTGACTGACTGCTACAGGATGGAAGCAGCGACTCTTAAAGCCATGAGAGCAGCTGAGGGGGCAGTCTATACTGAGCGGGGCTCGGGAGCGGAGAGCTGCAGCCCAAGCTCAGGGGAGACATCTCCACCACAGGAACAGTACCTCCGTCCGGCGCAGGGCGAGCACTGCAGCCCTAGCTCAGAAGAAACACCTCCACCTTGTAAGCAGAGACTCCGTCCAACTTAGGAGCACTGCAGCCCCAGCTCAGGAAAAAAGATACTTCTAGCTCAGGAGCAGAGGTTCCTTCCATCATCAAGAGAGCCACAGCTCCAGCTCAGGGGAGACACCCCCACCCCAGGAGCAGCGCCTCCTCCCCAGGAGAGGAGTCCCCTTCCAGTTCAGGGGAGACACTTCCGTCTCGAGAGCAGGGACTTCGTCCAACTCAGGAGCAGTCAGAGCCTACCATGAACTCCGGAGCTCTGCAGCCCCAGCTCAGGAGAAGCACCTCTAGCTCAGGAGCAGAGCTTCCTTCCATCATCGGAGAGCCACGGCTCCAGGTCAGGGGAGACATCCCCACCTCAGGAGCAGCGCCTCCTCCCCAGGAGCAGAGCCCCCTTCCAGCTCAGCAGCACCACAGCTCGGGTGAAACGCCTCCATCTGAGAAGCAGATCTCCGAAGCCCGACACGGGAGAAACACTCCACGCCAGGAGAACAACCTCCACCCTGTTCAGGGGCCCCGTAGCTCGGGGGCACAGTCTCTCCACCCCTCAGCTCAGGATCAGAGCCGCCACGTCACATTTCAGGGGCACGCACAGCCCTCCGGAATATCCAGCGCTGCACCGAAGAGGGAAAAGAACAAGCAGCAATTCCGTGCAAAGAGATGAGCGGGCAAAGCGAAAAAAATGTGAACTGAGGGCAAAAGAAATTCAGAGGGAGGAGATTGGGTGGGCAACAAAAGAAAGCGTGAGTAAGAGAAATAGAGGAGCGGCAAAAAGAAATAATTAACAAGGGATAGTTACCTCATGTCCGACGCTGCTCGAGCAGCAAAATGGTGGCCGCAAACATCCGAAAATTTCGGATTCGGGGCGTGTTTTTGGCGTTCTGAGTGACGGATGTTGTCACAGTCGAAAGAACGCAAAATAACACGCCCCCGAATCCGAAAGAGACGGGGCTTTATTGGAGTGACTCCCTTCTCCTCCAATGGCAGGCCTCCGTTTAGGAAGCCAGACAATGGAGGAGAACGGAGGAGAGAGGCGGGTTCCAAGCCCCCTAACTCCAAAACATTAAATCTTCGGGACTCCGCCCTCACTGCTTCGCAGTGCGACGGTCCCTCAACCTAAAAACGGGGACAGGTCATAGACATAGAAGTAGGACTACGGTTTGCAGTAACCATCAACATAAAAGTAGGATCATTTGACAGCTGTCATAGACATAGAAAAAGGAGTACAATGACAGCTCCCTCCACAGACAGAGGTGAAGCATTACAGACAACAAATCTGAGGTATTTTATTGGCACCCCTCTCCTTTACACAGCAGCATTAGTACTTCTTATTACATTTACACTTTTAAGGACTATAGCATATATTTGCCAAAAATCAATAAAACATCACAGGCTAGCAAATGCCAGTGCAAAGAGAGCATGCGCGCGCATGCTCAACCGGAACAATGAAAAACAGGGAGATTTCTGTGTTTACCTGGGACACTGTTTGAAAACGGGGAAATTTGAGTCACTTGGAGAAAAGTGTCGGGACACGGGGACACCTCTCCAAAAACGGGGATCGTCCTGGGAAAACGAGGACGTCTGGTCACCCTAACTAGGGAGCATCCACTGATGAACACCCGCAGATAACAATAGCGTCAATAAAGGGCATCAACTGATGGGGCACGTGTTCGACCTCATTGTCACAGGTTTAAATCACGGAGGGTTCACTCAGCCTTTCATCCTTCTGAGGTTAATAAAATGATAAAATGTATGTCATTGATTTGGCCAACGATAAATGTCTGTTAGTTAGCCCCAAGATACCCTTTGGTGAATGTGCGCTTTATACAAATGTTATGAGCAACAGTCAAGGACACCAACCGAGAAAATTAAATAGGCAACAGAAGAAGGTGGCTATGACACATCACCTCTCAGCCTGAGAATTTTAAGTTCTACCTATATGAGAGATGCAAAACTGCTAGTCTCTTGTAGCCTTTGGCTCAAAAGCCAATAATATTTGATATTATAACATATGATATGGACCTACTGGCAGCGATATATATAGGTTTAACATTAATTAGGCTGATTAGGTAACAAAGCAAGTGCTGGAAAAAATGATAACTAAACCAGCCCTCACTGGACCAGGCCCGAGTGTAGCGAACAAGCCTGTCCTTCATTAATGGGTTTGCGGTGGTGGAGCAGCGCATTTTAAGCTCCATCTTTACACCTGTACACGCAAAAGAAGCTACCCTGAATAGATATCTAATTCTGTATGTGAAATCAGGCGCACTATGCTTACTTAAGTGGGGTGCAAGGCATCTCAAAAAAGTGAAGGACTGTCCTCACACACCACCAGGTGTCATGCTTCATCATTGGCAGTCCTTCCTCTCTAGAAACCGCGTTTGGTAGAGAGCGGGCCTCCACCTCAAGACAAGGAGGCACTTCTATTAGCTAACCGGGTGGCCCGTAAAAAAGTGAGAGGTTTAAAATTAATGCAAACGGGGGGCGTGGCTAGCAACATGCAGTGCTAGACGTGTGGTCCGGGAGCTCCCGGCCGACGAGGTACAAATCCGCCGTTAAACTTTGCCACGGATAACTAAACCGCCAAGTACTGTGTGGCGGACAGCCCAGAAGCGAGCCCTCGAGACAGCGGGAGGTTTTGACGACTCCGGAGCCCCAAATCTCGAAGCTTGCAGCGGCGACCGGCGGACGACCCAGCGAACCAATATGGCGGCCCTGCATTAGGCTCAGTGTCCGGGAGGCGGAGGAGAGCGCCGCGGAGCCGGTATCACCGACCCAGCGACGGCTCGAGCTTGCGGTGCCTGGATACCGGGGGAACACGCGCAGAGGACCAAGTGACACAGGCTGTGCGGGATACCGGTGCCCGACCGCCCACCACAAGATGGCGGATCGACAAAGACATCGAGGCGACCGGCGGTGAAAATACTGGGGGTGCTGCCTGGGGACACGAACCGGAGGCGCAAACAAGCGATCCTGTGGCAGCGCCCGCTGCAGAGACTCCGACTGCACGGAGCAGCTTCCACAGCCCGCCTGAGGCACACGCGGTAAGCTGGTTCACAAGCACCCCCCACCACCATGGCGGGGTGAATTGGCGGCCGCGGCGGACGGTGTACAGTGGGGACACCCAGCGGGACAACGCCCTTTAAATCGTGCGTAGGACACCTGGAGCGGCAGCCGGGAGGGCAGTTGACGGAGGTGTGGAGCCCCCTGCAGCCGGGCAGTAACTTTACCAAGATGGCGGCCATGTTCCTCAGCCGGCCATCCTAACTACTAGAGCCAGCATTAGGAGGGATATAGCCTGCCCCAGAGAGGGCACACGAGGTGGAGAGCGCCCTTGAAGACCTGCCTGTGGAGGTGATTGGTCGCACACACCCCCCCACCCCCCCTGACAGTCACACAGCTCTGGATACAACGAAGGGTAGCTGTGCATGCTGACAGGAGCTGCGCAATAATATGGGGGATACCCGCGACGGACCAGGAGCTCGGTACACAATCCGAACACAGGAGTAGGCCTCCCTGGGGCTGCACTGCGACGGAGGGGTCACGCGCTGCTGCACCCCCCCCCCCTCACATTATCCAGAGACTGCAGCTAAAGCTAAGGTGTATACTTACCTGATATCGACATTCGGGGGGCGGTGAACGCTGTGGACACCACTACTACACCGCGACATACCATAACGTCACCTCTCGAAGACTAAAAGCTCGGCAAACAACCCTGGTGGACGAGGAACTAATTTACGCCATAGTCGGTACTAGCCAGAGCACACCTGGAGGATAGCTGCGGCCGCCAGGCGGCGAAAGTAGCGCCCAGAGGGAGGAGAGGAACGGTAGCGCCAGACCCACCTAGCACCAGGGGGGGAAGGAGAAAAGACCGCCACTGCACCACCACCCAGGTGGGTCGTACACGCCTACTTCCTCGCAACTCCGACCCACCTCCACAATAATGGGGAAGAAAGACCCGCCGCTAAGGCCACTGAAACAAGGCCCTATGGACAATTTTGCGGCACCACGGCAGGCCAGGGGGAACCCGGACGCATCATCTGAGTCCCCCGTCGACACTGGGATTCTGCTCGCAGCGATACAAGCGTCCAGGACGGACATTCAAGAATCACGGGCGGCACTAGAGGTCAAGATCGGCGAGGTGGGGTCGGAAGTCACTCTCCTGCGCCAAGACTTCAGGAACCTCTCGGCCAGAGTGACGGAGACAGAATCTCGCATCGGAGAAGTGGAGGATGCGATAACCACGGTCCGGAAGGAAATGGCAGAACTCCAGGCATCGCACCGACAACTGCTGTGGAAGGTGGACGATGCAGAAAATAGGGCACGCCGCAACAACCTGCGCTTTGTAGGTTTTCGTGAAGGAATTGAGGGGACCAATATGTCGGCATTCCTGCACACTTGGCTCAAGGAAACCTTCCCAGGGGCACACTTCTCGACGTGCTTCGTGATTGAAAGAGCCCACAGAGCACTGCTGCCGAAACCTCTGGAGGGTGCGAGTCCTAGACCAGTAATCGCACGCTTCCTCAACTTTGCTGATAGGGACTTGATCTTGAGGGAAGCTAGGAAACTGGGTGAAATCAGGTTGGAGAACACTAACATCATGATCTTCCCAGACTACAGCCAGGAGGTGCAGAAACAGAGGCGCTCCTTTGACTCGGTAAAGACTAAACTCAGATCTATGAACATTATGTACATGCTGCTCTTCCCGGCAAAGCTCAAGGTCATCTACAAAGATAAAGCAATCTTCTTCAATCACCCGGAGGACGCATGGCAGTGGCTGGAGGAGAGGCCGGTCTTCAATGGCAGGGAAACGGCTGGTCGCGAGGAACTGGACAAAGTCGTGAGAGAAAAGACGCAATGGGGCCTGCCCAAGCAACAAAGAATGAGATCCAAAAGGACATTCACCCGTACTGCAGGAACCCCATACCGTGCACACGCATCTGCAGGAGGCCGAAGGGGGAGATCGGAATCTCCGGGGGCCTCCAGCACAGCTGATCGGCAATTACGGGGAGATCACAAACAGACCTGCTCGGAAGGAGATGACGAAGATGGTATTGAACTCAGAGACTCGGAAACCGAGGTAGACGACCTGACCAGCCATCGGAGTTCTGTCCACCCCCTAGTGACTGAGATACACAACCTGGAGCAGGAGAACTCCGACAAGATGAGTGGGGCTGACACTTCGACACAGGATTCACACTCCTGAATGCAGCTGCAGTGGACTATTGGAAACGTCGGCCGGGAAGACGGCGACACGCAAGTTGTCACCACCCCTTTGTTTCTTTCCTTTGTTTTTATATCTTTCCTTGGGTTTCTGTTGTTAGTTTAAGACGTTTCCTTAAGGTTTCACATTCTGCTCACGGTTGCGCCTGGGCGCGACACCCGGCAAACGTACTGTACCACATCCTGCCGAGGTGGGAACAGTGAGACCTAACTGAAAACAGGGAGGGAGAGGGTGGGCGACAGACCGACTCCTACTAAAAGCTCGGACTCTGGGGGGATGAGACTGGACGGGGAGGGAGGTGGGGAGGGGGAGGGGATGCAGGGGGGGAAGATTTCAACAAGTTGGGGCAGGGGGGGAGGGACAGGGAGGGGGTTGGCCACGATCGTACGAGCCGAAGCACCACTATTGGCACACATCCTGGATGTCCATGAACCATAGGAATCACACCACACCATGGCAGGTACACTAACTGACCCACCACAGGAGGGCAGGGGGGTGTCACTCCTCACATGGAATGTAAATGGCCTGGGTTCCAGAATAAAGAGGGGGTTGGTGAACGCATATATCAAGAGGGTGGCTCCGGACTTTGTCCTCCTACAAGAGACACATCTAAGAGGTGAGAAATGTGCATTTATAGCTAGAGGGAGATACACAGTATTGGCACACGCAGGATACACTACTGATTCGAGGGGAGTGGCAGTGTTGATCAATAAATCATTCCCGTTCGATGTGACACGCACGTGGATAGACCCGCAGGGCACCTATGCCGGGGTACAGGGAATATGGAAAAGGCAAACATACACAGTGATCTCGGTATATGCCCTGCCGAAACTTCAGGCGCGGACATTCAAAGCGATCGCTTCCATCCTTATAGACACCGCAGACACATTCCAAATAGTGGGTGGAGACTTCAACGACGTAATGTCGGAGGAGCTAGACCGTACAGGGCAAACTCGCAGAGGGGGGGCGCCAACAGCACTGTCGCAACATATGACCAACCTGGGCTTTACGGACGTCTGGCGATGGCGCCACCCTACTCGTGAGGCATACTCCTTCTACTCTGGGGCACATAGAGTATTCTCTAGATTGGATTACATATTTATGGCTAGGCAATTCCTCACTGCTGGAGACGAGGTAGAGTATAACGCGAGGGGAATTTCGGATCACTCGCCACTGTATGCAAAAGTGGGGTCGGTAGGGGGAAAGGAAGGCTCAGAGTGGCGTCTGGCAGCCTGGGATCTCCAAAAGCCGGAGATAGCACGGGGACTCAGGGCCGACATCAAAGTCTATGTGGCGGAGAACGAGGGATCAGTCGACTCAGGGTCAACCTTCTGGGAGGCACTGAAACCGGTCCTCAGAGATAGGGCGCAGAGTAGGTTAAGGGCAGAACGGAGGAGGCAGCTGGCAGAGACAACGGAACTAGAAATCACGATACTGCATTTAGAAGAGGAATACCAGGCACATAAGGAGGAGAATACCCTGAGAAGAATGCTAGACAAACAGCGAGAGTATAGGGAGATAGTTTCTAACGAGGCACGGACACAATCCCTGGCAACACTACATCGGCTATACGACATAGGGGACAAGTCTGGCAAACTCCTAGCCTGGTTAGGCAGGAAGGAAAGGGCAGCAAGATGGGTGGAACAGATTCGGAAGTTAGACGGAGGCCTGGTGAATACAGACAGGGAGATAGCTGACGCCTTTGCTTCCCACTATGCACGCTTCTACACAGCGTGGGAACTCGGGACGGAGGACGAAGCACTTCAATACATGGGGGAGGTTGACCTACCTACGCTGACTCCCGACACCAGTTTAACGCTGGAGGCAGACATCACACTTGACGAGATATTAGGTGCGATAAATAAACTTAAATCGGGGAAAACACCGGGACCAAACGGGTTCCCGGCGGAATTTTTTAAGCGCACCTCAGATCTGTTGACACGCCACCTCAAAGCCCTGTATGCTGCTTCCTACCAGGATGGCCGCCTACCACCCGACCTCACATTGGCCACTATAGTCCCTATCCACAAACAGGGGAAGCTCAGAGACGAATGTGCCTCCTATCGCCCCATCTCCCTCCTAAACATGGAGGTGAAAATTCTGGCTACGGTCCTGGCGGGGCGTCTGAGATCGGTGCTCCCAGATCTCATACACGCGGACCAATCCGGATTCCTACCAGACAGAGCTACTAAGCTGAACCTTAGACGCACGCCCAATTGGCTCCAAGAAGTTAAGGACAGAGAGGAACCCCACTGGTTCCTATCCCTGGATGCTGAAAAAGCGTTCAATGCAGTACACTGGCCCTTTCTCATGGCAGCACTACAGAGGTTTGGGTTGGGCCCAAAATTCCAGGGGTGGGTGAGACTTTTATATACAGCACCGACAGCACGCGTCAGGGTAAATGGCCGACTATCCAAGGAGTTCCAGATCTCCAGAGGCACGAGGCAGGGGTGTCCACTGTCCCCTATTCTATTTACGCTAACGATCGAGGTCCTGGCGGCCAGGGTCAGGCAGAACTCAGACATCAGAGGCTTCACATGGGACAGATTAGGGGGAACACAAGAAAAAATATCATTGTACGCCGATGATGTCCTGCTATACATTACCAAACCCGAGAGCTCGATCCCGACACTGTTTGAGGAACTGGAGGGGTTTGGAGCGAGGGCGGGTCACACCATGAACTGGAACAAGTCTGTTCTCTATGACCCACGGGGGGCTGATAATTGGGGGGCCATACCCGAGCAGCTGCTCACTACCACGGACGGCTTTCAATACCTGGGCATATATATTACGATAGATAGGGCACTTTCATTCTGTAAGAATGTAGGACGAGTAATGACAGACGCAACTGAAGAAATGACCAGATGGAGGCAACTGCCGCTCACCCTACTAGGCAGGGCGGCCATGTATAAGATGATTACTCTCCCCAAGTTCCTCTATGCCCTCCAGAATGAGTACTACCCTCTCCCAGCCAACACAATCTCCAAAATACATGCGGACCTACGTTCATTCCTGTGGCTGGGGAAGCAACCCCGTATTGCCCTCCAAACACTACAACGGCACCACTATAGTGGGGGGATCTCACTACCCAACCTTGAGGCGTACTACTGGGCGGAACATCTGACCCCCATTAATGACTGGATACATACCCCAGCGGACCACCCGACGTATGCGCTGGAGAGACATAAGCTCTCACCTCATACTCTACTTTACTACCTATACGGGGGAAAGGTGCGGAGGTCGCTCCTGCCGGCTACAACGATCACTCTGAGGGCGTGGACACGTGCCACGAAACGCATGGGCTGGGAGGGGAGATTGACACGTCAGACGCCGCTCTGGCATGGCCAATGGCTCACAGAAATAAAGAAATTGAAGGGGTTCCAAAGGTGGGATGACATAGGAATTTCACATATCGGGGATGTGGTATACAGGGGTGAATTGAAGTCATTTCGCATGCTACAGACAGAATTTGGATTGCACCGTTCACAACTATTTAAGCACACTCAGTTCGCCCATGCGTGGAGGGCCCAAAATGTCACACTGGCAGACATGCCGGAATACGCACCACTGGAAGTCAGGCTTCTCCAGGAACAGATGGTCCATCAGGCGGTCTCCCTCACATATAAGACACTAACTAACCACATGTTGGGGGACCTATTGAAATTGAGAGGGATATGGGAGGCAGAGGTGGGGGAGATGGAAGACCTGGACTGGGAGTTGGTCCTGATGCACCCCCGGGAGGTTGCGATCAAGTCACGGCTGCGGCTCATTCAACTGAATGTGCTCCATAGGACCTACTTCGATAGAGTGCGCCTCCTTAAGATCGGGAAAATTACTGACCCCACGTGCCTCAGATGCCGACAACATTCAGGAGACTTCTATCACACCGTATGGTCATGCGACAAAATACAAATATATTGGGCAAACATCTTCACGGAACTGGGAGAGGTTTTAGGGGTAGAGTTGGTACGAGACCCAAAGTTAGCTTTGCTGGGCATGACAAACGAGGTGGACCTGCCACGCCCGCAACTCATATTCCTAGTACTGGCACTAATGGTGGCTAAGAGGGACATAGCGAAGTACTGGGGGGCCGCAGAAACGCCAGAGATAGAGGAGTGGAGAAGGGGCCTGGACCTTTACATGGTAGCGGAAAGGGTGACATACAAGGCGAGGGGTTGCCCCAAGAAGTTCAGAAGAGTGTGGGCCAAATGGAGGCAATATCACGGGATTGACGTGGGATAGTAAGAGGCAATACACTGGATAGTGTTTGTAAAAGGCTGGATTGGGACCTAACATGACCCAGTAAGGACATGACTACGGGAGTAAAGAAGAGCCGAGGGGTTACGGCAGAGAGGTACAATGTAATGTGCTACGGAACACTGTTTGGGAGAGGGGGGTAGGAGGGCGGGACTTGGGATCTGGTGTCCAATGACTACACATCAAGGTGCTTGGACAGATACGATGTGGCAAGCTACAAGTTGGGGAATGTTTTCTTGGTTTTACAGACCACAGTTGGATGGGGTGGGGGGAGATAAAAATGTAAAATGCAGGAATCCGCCATAACGCGGCAAGCCCGAATGGGGGAATGAGCAAAATGCTACTGGAAACGATCACAGCTGCGCCGCCCGGCCTCCGGGATGTGGGCTGAACGGCCGTGTGACAAGATATAACCTGGGAATAGCCTCGGGGATTGAATGGTAATCCTGTTCTTTAGGGCTGGTAATATACGTGTACTTCCTGCAACAAAAATAAAGTTTTATAAAATTAATGCAAACGTCAAATATAATTTATTTGTTAGATGTTTGCTTAATATTAAAAGTAAAGCGTGGGGACCTGG
This sequence comes from Lissotriton helveticus, assembly GCF_964261635.1. Classification (NCBI taxonomy): domain Eukaryota; kingdom Metazoa; phylum Chordata; class Amphibia; order Caudata; family Salamandridae; genus Lissotriton; species Lissotriton helveticus. The sequence goes on along the minus strand of NC_136062.1, from coordinate 244,423,904 downwards.
GGGTTAGTACCCCATCCCCATCTGTGTCGCCAACATGTTTCTGCCGTGTAGGCCCGAGGGTCCAAGGAATTCATCAGGACGAGAAATAAGGGCTCTTATCTTATCTCTTAAGATTAAGATGTGACCACCATATAGGATGACCTTTGTCAATCTCTACTTGAAATTTGGAATTTCCTTGAAACCTGTAAAATAAAGGTGACCAGAGTGTCAAAAATGTCTATTCCAGCATTTTATATAGAATCAGAATGGCATCATGCATATCAACAAAGTTGCGCATGTGGATGTGAAACACTTGTCACTGCAAACGTGGTGCACATATATTTACAAATACTCATATACTGTGAATCCAGCTCACAATCTTATCCCAAGTCAGGGATTGGAAAGCACCATAGGAAGGAGGGATCTGAGGGACCTGTGTAGTCACACTCTGAAAAAAAGAGTAGGGAGGAGAAATTTGTTGAGAAACAAAATTGCACATGCAAATTACACAAAAATATATTGCACACACATTCATTCATGTAACACCGGGTTCTATGATCTAAAAACCTTGGTGTCTCAAGCCTACATCATGACCACACCTTTACTGCCTCAAGGTGCGTCCCTCGTGGATCTGTACACGAGTATCCCAAAAAGACGGACCCTATCAGCGGTCGAGCACATCCTAAAATAGAGGGACTGGCAGTTCTTAACTCCACGCAATTTCATTCTGGAATGCGCAGAAATGGCACTACCTGAGAATTATTTTGAGTATGATGACACCATTGACCATCAGATTAGGTGCACATCCATGGGGAGCACCTTTGCTACAAGCATGGCGTGCCACTATGTGCATCAATTTGAGGTTGACCATATATACAATCCGGGAACCCCTACAGGCAACAGCTGAAGCTGTGGCGCAGATACATCGATGATGTTCTGATAATCTGGCATGGGAATGAACTACAAGCGATTGAATTTGCGGAATGGGTGAACACCCAGGATGAACATTTTAAGTTCACATACACTATTAACAAACGCGAAGCTGTGTTCTTGGACCTCGTCATAACCCTGGATGATGATGGAATTAAGAAAAGAATCCATAACAAGCAAACTGACAAAAATATTCTCCTTATGTATGAAAGTTTCCACCCACAGCACTTAGACAGTACCTTCCTGTAGGGCAGTTCCTCCGTATCAGGAGAAATTGTTCCTCATTGGAAACTTAAGACACCCAAGCACAAACCTTGGAAAATAAACATATCCAATGCCAATACCCTAAGAGACTGGTTACGAGATCAAGGAAGAGAGCAAGGAACAACAATCGAGAGGCCCTCCTGGAAAATCATGAGAAACAAGAGAATGAGAGAATAGTATGTGTCACCACCTACACTCCCATTTCCAACAAAGTTCAAACCATTGTAAAAAAAAACTGGCACATCCTGAATGGAGCAGGAAAAACAATCGCCCTCACCATTGTTTGCGTTCAAAAGGAACACGAACATCCCCGATGAGCTAGTCCACACAAAAACACTGTCACCTCCCATCTAAAACCAGTTAACTTTATGGGAACACCAGCAACCAGTGGATCACTACCCGTGCAGCAAATGTGTGACTTGTCAATACACGCACCACACCAAGGAAGTTGACATAAAAACAGGGAGACCGTTGATTATAAAGAACTTCCCAAATTGCAATAGTGAAAACTTCATCTACCTCATCACGTGCCCCTGTAACCTCTTCTACGTTGGTATGACAACACAAAAAATCAAAATGGGAAACAACGAGCATTGGAGTACGATCAGACGTAAAAGGAAAAATACTAAACTGAAATGCCATTACCTTGAAAAAGGCCACAAGGATGAGGATTTGGAATGGGTGGTTTTGGAGAAAATGAACCCAAACGTCCCCAATATACCGAAAAAACTCCACACTCAAGAACAACGTTGGATTTACGGCCTCAAATCATAGGAAACGTGCCCTCAATGATGATATACCTTGGCTACAAATTGGATAACTACAGCTACCAACAATCTATACTGTACATTCATATATCCATACAATGATACCCTGCCTACAAATTGGATATATATATACCGCTATCAACATTATTTGCAGTATTGTTGTAAACCCTGGCAGCCATTTTTACTCATGTCTAGTGGTATACATGACATCCCAAGCCACTAATTTGGCAAGCCACTAATGTCTCTCAGCATGGCCTTGCCTGCTGCATATTCTTGTGACCTTTAATTAAACGTAATACCATTAGCTTCAATTCACGGGCATCTATAACAATGATCTGATTCTTTAGTGCTGATCCCCCCGTAGCCTTTCAATGAGATGAATAAAATTTTGTTTGAAGAACATAGCACCTGTTTTTCTTCACCCCTTGCCATTTCAGCAAAAACACTGGAAATCCCAAGTTCAGGTAGCGCTGCTACTCGCGTGCGCGTACCAGAACCATGCCCTCGGTCTCCCATCAGACACTCTCAACACGGGACACACGAGTGCTGGATGTTTGTAGCAATGACATGCATGCAGGATGGGAGCCCTCACTTTGGAGCCTTGCTAGCCGGCTGAGGTGAGCCAGGGTGCTGAAAATGCATGGAGGGGCCGCGCCAGCTTGAAGCGACCCCCGTGAGACTGTATTGATAAGCGGTGCCCACCCGCATAGTCGTGGCGCCCTGCCAATCGCGTGGAGGCCCACAATTAACATACATCAAAGCGAAGCCAGCGGAGCCCACCCGCGGCCTGCCTGTAGCGCCTCCTACCCCCGCAGCGCAGCATGTGTGGTGCGCGGCTGCCACTGCGAGGGTGAAAGAATGTGGAAGTGAAGCAGGACCAGCGGAGCCCACCCGCGGCCTCCCTGCAGCGTCCCCCGCCGCGTGTGTTAAGTGCGGCGGCGAGGGAATAAACCGTACCAGAGAGCGCCCGCAGCGTGAGGGAAGCTGCGGGGCGCCGACTAAGAAGCAGAGCCCACCCGCGATTGTGAGGAGCAGTGCCGTCACCCCCACACCGCGCAGCGCGTGGTGCTAGGGGTGGGGAAGCGAGAAACTCAGCATCCGGCTGAAAGCAGCATCAGGACACTGGCAGCACCCGTGTGTGTCCGAAGGCAGAGCGGCCCGGACAATAGTGCCAACACCCCTCCCCCGCCGCGCAACATGTGGAGAGTGAAGCCGCAGCGGCAGAGGGGCAACAGAAGGAAAGCAGCCGTCGGAGAGGAACTCCGCCCACTAGTGCCGGCAACTCAGCCCGGTAAGGTTCGCAGCGTGAAGGAAGGGCCGACCTGAACAGACGGGGCGGCGAGAACTGATAGCCCGACAGCAGCCCCACACGAAACTGTTACGCTGGTATGTTTTACTCTATAGAACCCTGTCCCCCCCACCCCACCCGCCCGCAGCAGCCCAAGTACTGAAAGCCTGCGGCGAGGGGTGGAAAAAGGCAGGAAGGCAAGAAGGGAGCACAACTCACCAGAGGGGAGACAGAGTTGTCCGTGTGTCCCGAGAAGACGAATGGGCAGTGAGGCCTCAGGGGAAAGTCAGGCCTGAGCACACAGCAGAGAGTACAAAGGATGTTGCCGAACCCAGCCAGAAAGTGAAAGTACACTGCCCGTCGAGTGAGGAAACTGCTCAAGACAGGGATCTGGAATGGAGTAGAGGTAGCACTGCGATCTAGTGGCCGGAGGGAGCAATTGCAGGCAAGGAAAGGATCACAAAGAATAGGAACAAGCCTTGGACGAACCAACATGTTCAGCGTAATAAAGCCTGCAGCCCACACACAGCAACGCTTATGGTGGAGTCACGACACCGACAGTGACCAAGTGCAAGAGAACACCAGGAGTACACAAAGCGCTCAAAGAACAAAGCAAAGAAAGCCCAGCAGCCTAGATAAACAGTGCAATGGAGGCAATAACAGATGGACAAAAAGACAGTGCCCACAATGGATCCTTGACACCCCTCCAGAGAGCACATCGCGCACAGCCAACCCTGAAGAGCGCGCAAAGCAAAAGGACAGCACGCAGAAGTACTACCAGGACGCAATAGCTGCAGCACGTGACTGAAAGACGCAGTCCACCAGAGGAAAAGAAAGAGGTCACTGCAGCCCTGCACTAGTGACCCCAGGCGCGCCACAGCAAAGCACACTCACAACAGGGTGCACAGAAGACACACAGCAGCGCAAGAGACGGCGCAGGAACGCGCCACAAAGTACAAGGAAGGTCTGCAGCAAAAGACTACAAAGAGCAGCAACCTGCCCGCCGTCACGTCCAAGGAAGTGTACAAGCTATCACGCAGCCTGAGAGAAAAGGCGACGCGCCAGAAACGCAGGAACACGCCACGAAGTGCAAGAACGTGACAGGAGTGCCAGAACTCCACACCCGTACGACAGGACCGCGCAGCATTGCGCCGGAACGTGCCAGGAGTGCCAAGAATCAGGAGCGCCAGAGTGATGCTGCACAGCGACACGCCAACGCCACGGGATAGAGCACAAAGGTCCCCAAGAGAGACAGCGACGTCTCGCAGCAACCAGAGCGCCATCGTCAGCACGCATGGTGGCATGCACATGAGATGCACCAGGAGCGGTGACGCAACCCTCCTCCGCGCAGACAAAAGCGTGCCAACGCCAAAACACCGTGACGGTGAATAGCGACCACGAAGAAGATAGCACAGCGTGATGACTCATGCCGAAGATGAAAGCCGACCACCCAGTCTGGTCGCCAAGGAAAGAAGAAGCAACTGAGAAGATGGCGACAACCGGTCCAGTCACTAGAAGATAAGACCAGTGTCTGAGAGCCATGCCCAGACCAGAGAGAAACAGGTGGAGTGCACGCTACCTGGAGAAGACTGGCTGGGAAGACCAAGGCAGTACAGTGACCGGATCACGTCGCAAAAAGGAACAGGGAGAAGAAGGGCGTGACGCCATAAAGAAAAGGAAGAAGGGACAGTAGAGCCAAAGGAACCCGACAAAACAGGAGAGTCACAATGGAATTGACCAAGGAAGGGTATCCTGATTGAAGGCAACAGAAGTGATCAAGTACCAGGAAGATACGACGACAGGTCTAGTCAACAAGCCAAGTGAAGACAGTGTCCTACCACATGGACAAGACCAAGGGGACGACATGTAGAGGGCCCGCTACATGGAGGAGCCTGGTTAGTATGGGTAAGCAAGAAAGAAGACTGGACTGCGTCGAGGAAGAGAACGCAGAGGAAGAATGGAGTAACACAACATCACTCCACAGAGGAAGAGAGAGAACCACAGCACACAGGAACATCGGTGCTGTCCAAGGAGCATCGCAACAGTCAGCATACAGGAACATCGGTGCTGTCCAAGGAACATCGCAACATCCGTGTGGATCCCAGTAATCCCTACAACCTGCATTCGAGGAGACCAACCACTGAAGAACCGTATGGGTGCCCCGTGAACCTGAAGCTTGCCAAAGCAGAGCATACCCGAGCACTAGACAATCCACCCTAGTGGACTACACAAGACTCGACTGTGGCCATGTCCGAAGTTCCGCAGTGACCCGCACATCCCACGCGATCAAGTGGCAGTCCAGGGGACAAGGGCCTCGGCCGCATGTCCTGTGAGAGAGGAATCCGGATGGGAGAGGTGCAGCAGAGGCAGCTCCACGACATGCAACAGGAAGCACGAAGGCCCCAGGTGAACATCTGGCACCGAGAAACGGTCTGGTGAAGACACTGAACCCATGTCTTAACGGCAAGACCATCCTGGCGGATGACATCAACACCCCCGAGGACATCATGAGAGACTTGGCAGTGAGTCCGTTGGCAGTTCCTCAGCGAAGCTTTTGCGCGGCTCATGCGAAGCCCCGCACGGTCCACCCGGTCCCATCGTGTCCGGCAAGAGGGTCCTCCCAGCGTCTCTAGTGAGAGAAGAGTCCAAGCAGGAGAGGCCAATCTTCGAGGCTCCAGTGAGAGAGGAGTCCGGCAAGAAAGGCAAGTCGGAAGTTACTTGGCCGGACGGAGGTGTAAAGGCATCAAGATCAGCAAATCCAAAGAAAGACCTCTCGTGCCATAGTCGTCTCCAACAACCAACAAGCGTTGTCATCCACTGGACTATGAACACCTGCGAGACCCCTCAAGGGTCACACCCATTCTGCTCCCGATGCTCCAAGACAAGGATGATCTGAAGTACACCGCTGAGGTGAAGCTCATCTGACTGACTTTGTGGTCCAGAACTTCAACATCTCCCAGCCGATCGCCTGAAGAAAATCTGTTGGGGCTGTAAACTGTTGTTGTTCTGTTTTCTTGCAGGTTGGACATTTTGTTTTTCCTTTCATTAAATTTTGGGAGGGATGTAGTGTCCTGCCAGGACACAGTGTAGTTGTTCTCAAGTGTAACCCTACACTAAACACCCACCCACCACAGACGTCACTGGGTCAGGTGACGCTGTTAATAAAGGACCCCGAGCGCACGTGCTCGTGGCCAGAGTTACAATCCCTAAGCTGGTGTCCGTGTCACACTCATTTCATCATGCGGGCCTAGGGCCCCAACCCTTACATATGCTTGAGATACCAAGGTTTTTAGATCACAGAACCCGGTGTTACATGAATGAACGTGCGTACAATATATTTTTGTGCAATTTGTGTGTGCAATTATGTTTCTCAACAAGTTTCTCCCCTTACTCTGTTTTCAGAGTGTGACTACAGGGGTCCCTCAAATCTCCCCTACCCATGGGGCTTTCCAACCCCTGACTTGGGGTAAGATTGTGAGCTGGTCCCACAATATATGATTATTTGTAAATATATGTGCGCCACATTTGCAGTGACACATGTTTCAGATCCACATGCACAACTTTGTTGATATGCATGATGCCATTCTGATTCTATATAAAATGCTTGAATAGTCATTTTAACCTTTATTTTACAGATTTCACGGAAATTCCAAATTTCAAGTAGAGATTGACAAAGGTCATCCTACATGGTGGTCACATCTTAATCTTAAGAGATTAGATAGGAGCCCTTACATCTCGTCCTGATGAATGCCATGGACTGCCTGGGCTTACACAGCAGAAATATTTTGACAACACGGATGGGGATGGGGTAGTAAACCCCCAGGTCCCCACGCTTTATTTTTAATATTAAGCAAACACCTAACAAATAAATTGTATTTGGGGTTTTCATTAATTTTACACCTCTCACTTTTTCACGGGCCCCCCCAGTTAGCCCTTAGAAGTGCCTCCCTGTCTTCAGGTGAAGGCCCGCTCTCTACCAAACGCGGTTTCTAGAGAGCGAGGACTGCTGATGATGAAGATTGACACCTGGTGGTGTGTGAGGACAGTCCTTCACATTTTTTGAGATGCCTGGCACCCCACTTAAGTAAGCGTAGTGTGCCTGGTTTCACATATAGAATCAGATATCTATTTAGAGTAGCTACTTTTGTGTGTACATCTCTTACTTGGAGGCCAGCTTGCCCTGAACCGTTTGTAACCTCTAGTTCCCTCCCCTAGCAATCACTGGGGTTTAGTGTGTGTATACCATCTTTACACTTCACAATAGTGCAATATATATATGTGCACTTAACACCACATACTCTGTGTCTTAACTTTATTAATGAGAACTGTAGTATTCTAATGTATTACTGAAATGCATTCACTGTAGTAACTAGATATTCATAAACGGGTTCATGCTAATGTTTTACTTAGCCATGAACGAAATGTAGTTCTCATACATATTTACACTTATGTCTTGAGTTATGTTGCATTTATTTGAAAATGCACTGCATATGTAAGCATGAACTCATTTGCCCATGTTCGCATTTAGATTGTTGCATTTATTTTGAAGTTATATAATCATTTATTTAAAGTACACATTTTAGTGTTTTGCTCAGCTGATTTAACTAGGCCTTAATTTGAAATGCATATTTGCCTTGCGTTTTGTCTCCTCTTCAGATGCGGTTTCAAGGCTTCAGTAGAGAAAGGAGTGATATGTATTATAGATAGTGAGGCCTGAGAAGAAAAATCTTATCTATCTATCTATCTAACTCCACATATATGTACTTATGTGGTACATATTCCTTCATGTTATGTCGATGTGTAGTTAAGAATAGAAAAGCTATACTTCCCTGTATGCACTTACCTTTCGACATTTTGTCCCTAGATATTCTGTCCTTGACATTCTTGTACAACAATATTGCTGGTGTCAGTATTCAGTAGTGTAACACTCACTGAGCCCATAACATGCTAAGCACTTTGCTATTTATGGTGCATGGACTGATGGACATTTTCTTGCAAGGCTCGGGTCCCACATAGAACTGTTACTAGTTTACAGGTACTACCATGATTTCAATGTCCATACACCCACATGTTTAAATGAAAATATTGCCAGAGGTTCTACGTTGCTTCAGTATGAAAAATACCACCACCATGCAAGAAACCACACTCTGGAGAAAGGTAAAGCATCACTGTCAAGCTAGAATCCATACTTGCTAGTACATGAAGCAGCATTCATACATGAAAGTCCATATTTTCACATATGTATATCATACTTTTCCAACAAAGTACATACACCAAGCAATACTGCAATGAACATAAAGCAACATCATCAAGCCAGCAGTCACCTTCCTTCGTGTATAAAGCAAGGCTGCAATACCAGCATTTTCTAGTGCCCTGATTTGTATAGTGTCCTTGTTATGCCTAAATAAAATCGCCCTAGCATGTCCAGCACCACTGTCATACAAAAATTCAAACTACCCTGATAACGTAAAACCCCATTTCAATGCAAGCAAACGTGCCAGCATGCTACCAGTATTCATTTTCAGCTCTCCCTCATCTACTCATCTTCACATTTTTCTGGTGATATAAACAAAGTCTGCAACTGGGATACAGTGCATGCACTTGGATCTGCTCGGCCAGTCCACCAATGACAGTACAAGTGCTAACTATACAAGATACCACTGCAGACACAGACATCAGTCTGTGCCTATGTCTCGCTCTGTGATTCTTCTGATTCTTATCTTCTGAAGAGAGCAAATTGGCCGTTTGCTCCATGCTCCTGCTCAGATCACTTGCAGACGGAACCTTCTATATACTCGTGCATGCACTTGCATTGTAGAACTGTTTTACAGGCTGCTTGTTACAGCCTTGAAAAATAAGTTTGGTTTAATGACTACTGTTTCACTTCGGAAGGCAAATGCTTGATTAATGCTCAGCAGTGGTCTGAGTTGTGGTTAGGACAAGGTTGGGATGCTTTCAAGCAGTGGCGGCTCCTGTGCTATGGTGGAGGCGAGTCGGCCCACTGCTTTCAAGCAGTATGTAGTAGAAACATAACTTTGAGTTATTATCATTTTATGCTTCCTGCTGCTTTGCGGGTGAGCGGTGGAAGAGTGGTTTGCCCACTCCTAAGTGAGCAATGACTGTTTGTTCGGCCCTCTCAAGCCTCTCATAACAGTCATGCGCACTTTCGCTGTACCCAGGCCCCCATTCCCTCGCTGGGCATCGAACCAGGGCGCTCCGACCAATCACAACGTTGTGATTGGTCAGGGGAACCTGGGTGTTTACAAATTACAACACAAAATATATTTTCACACTTGATTACATATGCACACTCTGATATAGTGCTGTTGTATTTGAAAGAAATTCTCTATGATGTGTAAAAGTGCATTTTTCTAGTCCTTATTAACTAGGCCTCAATTTGGGCCTAAATGCCATTTTGACCAAAATGGAAGTCATCCATGTCACTCTTGTCTTCCCCCTCCACGTCTCATTGCCTACCGTTTCTGCAGAACGTAGTCAAGCAAATTATTATTTGTTTATTTCCACTGCCATTGTTCATGCTGCCTTAGATGAACTTTAATTGACTCAGTCACAAAACTGCAACTCTTTCTTCAAAGTCCTTGCGCTAGATCAGTGTGCCCTATTCATTCAAATAATATGCTATTATTTATGTATCTAGTTTGTTCTAGCATCTCCGGATGACATTAGTATAGAGGGGCGGAATAATTATTCATGTAGTAGAATACTGCTTAGGTACTAAGGCAATATGTTTTATAAGTCTGATTAAATTATACATTTGCCCACACCACTGTGATTCGGCAGTCCTATTAATTTTATATGTGCAAATAATGTATAAAATCCCTTGATTTTGGGGGCGAGCCAGAGACTTTCCTGTTCTATTAGGGATGCTGCCCACTTGAGACTTAGATTAGTTTCTGATTTTTAATTTTTCTGTATAGCCCTATTTATTGAGACCCTTTATTACATTGACTTGGTATTGCTTTATTTTAAAATGTTGTGATTAAACCCTTTAACTATTCCATTGATTTACAGCTCAGTTATAGAGAGAGCCAATTTAATTAATTGACTGTAGTTTTGATATTATGATACATTGGGAGGTGCCTTAATGTAGTGGCACATTATCTCATGAAACTGAGGTTTAACTTTATTTCCGATCCAACAAATTGCAGGCATTATGTTCGAGGTAAATTCTGGGGTGCCCACAAATTTTGGTAGCAGAGGATAGTCGCACATTAAGGGGCACTTCCTTTTTGCTATAACAATTCCCTTTTTAGTCCAGTCTTAAGCGTTAGTGGACTTTCCAGTGTGGATATTCCTGGTGAATTTTGCCACGAACTTGACTTGCAGTACTATTGGATTGTAAGTATAAATAGGGAGGAAGAATTCTGGTGATTGTGAGTGCTTTCAGTGTGTTATTGAGATGTTGAGTCTTGTGTTGCATGATAGATTGTTATGCTGTATGTGAGGCTTTTGGTTATGCGATGTTGATTCTCGGTTCCAACAGTGGTCTCATCATTGTGGTTTTGATGTTCTAATCTTATTGTGAATTGCATCAAAAGAGTTTTAGTTTTAATTATTGGTTGCTTTGGTTATTGGAGTAGCTGAAATCCACGATCTCAAGATATCGTTGTTGGGGGGAACATCCTTTACCACGAAACGTTTACAACGTGGTACCATTACCACGCAGGTTTTACAACAAAAGTCGTTACAACGACTTTCGCTGGAGGGCGCTCTAGGATAGGGAATAGTTTAATTTACTATTCAACACCTTCCCTACTATCCACGGGGACTTGAGTTGGAATAGTAAATTAAACTATTCACTATCCAGCGCCCCCGAACGCAAGTCGTTGTAACGACTTGCGTTGTAAAACCTGCATTGTAACGGTACGCGTGGTAATACCACGCGTTGTACCGTCATACATCCGTTGTTTGGCTTGTCTGCACAAAAATAGTGTGTTTGGCGAGGCCCTACATGCACACTGGCAAGGTCTCACGAGTTTTCCTTTCTAGGAGTTTGTGTGAATAATCTAGGTTGATCTCTTCCACTCCTTGGTGCATGGGAGAATATGCATTAACTTACAGAAGATTGGCGCAATTATTTTTTCATTCATAAAGAAGTCGCTCTGTGATTGACTTATCAGCCAAGGAATTGCAATGGGATTGGTGAGACATCCACAGAGCGCTGTAATTGGTTGACCTTTGGGAAGGCTGTGCTAGGATTGGTTGTTGTCCACTAGCTTGTTTTGTGTGGGTTTCAGTTTGTTTGTGAGTGAAAATTAATGGGTGTTGTGTTGAAAAACCCTGCAGCTCTTACCATACCTGCTACAGAGGGTCAGAAATTACCTCCCGAGGGAAAGCCTGCATATGAGTTGATGATGGACATTGGGTTTTATACGTGTACCTGGATTTCTGAATGGCATGAATATACCTTTCTGACAAGGGCTTGCAGTTTCCCTTTGAGGGTACCTTTAATATTAAAAAGCTAGATTTCTTGAGTAACATCATGAATTTTAGAAAGCCGTTACCCAGACCTACACAATTTGAAACATTAAACAAAATGGATCAGATGCCTGTGGAAAAGGGGAAAAAGAAAATGAAGAGGCAGGTGAAAGGTTTATTTAAACAATAGATGGAAGGCAAGTGGGATTGACAAGAGAGATGTTGGAGGGAGGATACGATGGGGGAGTGAGATTTTTCTTTCTCTGCTATAGTCAAAGAAGCGACAGATAAAAAGAAAACAGATGAGGGAGACAGAGGGAAACAAAACCAAGAACAAGATTCAGGCAAGGAGGATAACTTTTTAAATGGTCTTTTGAAATCCAGGCCTCCTCCATATAAGGATGGAATCCAGGGACAGGAGTATGGTCCTATAGTACCTGATATGGTTGCACCGGGAGATGATACAGGTGTACTATCTGAGATAGTCAAATTGTATAATCTAACCTAGTTGATTGGTATGGCACATGGCTATCTGGAGGCTTCCCAGTGCTGATGAGTACTAGCAGGTGAACAGAGTCTGCCCAGCTGTGAGCTGAATGGGAAAAGGTTAGAGAAAAGCCATGTCTTAAGAACTTTCCTGAAAGCAATTTCGGAACCCGACTTGTGTAGTATGAGTGGCAGGGCATTCCAGAGTGTTGGTGCCTGAAATTTAAAGGAGCGGCCACCCCATCTAGAATCTACGGAATCTGGGTGCTGTTACAAAAGAAGAAGTTGCAGACCTTAAGGATCTGCCAGGTCTGTAAGGTTCAACAAGGGCATGAAGGATTTGAGGCACTGGGATCAATCGTGCTTACAACTGTGAGTGCATCAACATTTGTAAGCACAATCACGCTAGTAGAAATACTACAATTGTTTCTTCTTATTCAAATTGTCAGGCCAGATACTACGGCTGTTATTGAAGAATTCCGTAAGAAAAATATATTAATGTTGGGCTTTTAATAAATGAATTTGGGGACATTTTACAAGGAATGATTGACAAGAACAGAATATTGTCATATAATGTGGATGAAATTAGATACATAGTTACAGAAGCAGCAAGATGTGTGTTAGATCTGGGGGTCTCTAATTGGCAGAGGTAAGTACCTTAGACCAAGTAGGGACCCTTGCTTCTGGTCAGGGTGAAGAATTACACAAAGTAGATAACCCCTGCTCACCCACTAGGTAGCTTGGCACGAGCAGACAGGCTTATCCCTGAGGCAATGTGTATAATAGTTGCACTTAACACAAACAATGACCCCCCATCCACCACAAACTGAGACCACACAGGTAAGTATATTTATAAAAATATATCTTTATCTAGTTTCAGCAAGGAGAATAAAACCGTTGCACGATATTCATCACTTTAGAAGAATGTAGCACTTAATCTTAATGGTAGGCACTTAATCTTTATGGGTGTACTTAATTTCAGGAAGTTCTTATATCATAAATTGTCTCAAGTCTCTTAAATCAGCCTCTAAAACTAAGGCCACTGATTTATGTCCAATTGGCTGTAAAAACGAGCAAACCAAGCTATGCCAGCAGGTAAATTATCAACAAGAATCAGCCCACAAAGCCAGGGGCCCCAAGCACTGCAAGCGCGCCTCACTGCATATGCTGGGGACTCCTTGTGGGCCGCTCCGCACAGCCTTGCACCCCCGATGACCTCAGGCGCACCGCGCCGAGTAGAGCACACTCGTTCTCAGCCCTGGCCGGTCCCCTCTGCTCTCGACAATCCAACGAGCGGCGGGGGAGTTGGTGCAGCACACCTCAGGGGACGACCGGCCAGGGATGCGGGACACACTCGGACTACCTCGGCAAGGACAGGTCGGACGGCTGACTCGGCTGTCGGCTCCTCGCTGGGGTTTGCTTCGGTCACGGCTTCTCGGCGGCTCCAAGGCTGCGGGCCAATCCGGTCGCAGCACTTCAGTCGAGCCTCCACCAGTACCCGGGAGTCAGCCAATGGCAGTGCGGCTCCCGGGGTAGGCCTGTGATGATGCTCCTTTCGCCAGCCAACCACAGCACGGCAACAGCGATGACGCTACGGCGCACGGGCCAATCCCGTTGCGGCGTTAGTGAGGGGGCTCGGCTCCTTCAACCAATTGGAGCGCGGCGGCTTCGATATTCGGCCCCGCAGCTCCGATCAGGAAAGCAATTTGCAGAGGGTGTTTCTGGCCCCGGGCCGTGACGGTGATTTGGCGGCAAGAGATTTTCGGGGCCGCAGATCGCGGTCAGCCTATTTTCTCACCAGCAGATCAACAGGGGGAATGCAGGACACAGGGAAACACCACGGGCCTCTCCTCACCCCTGAATCTGTGCCGATGAGCACAGCGATCGGTCCTCACAGCTGGCAGGTAGAAAACACACGTTGGGGAGACCACCACACGATCTCCTCAGCAGTTCTTGGCAAAGCTTAGGAACCTTTAACCTTGGGTTCCAAACAGGAGGCCAGCTCTTCTCAGGCCCTTGGAGATTCAGTTCAAGAGACACAGCACACAGCAAAGTCTCTATAGTTTCAAGCAGCAGGGACACAGCACACAGCAAAGTCCCTCTTCTCCTCAGCTTCAGTTGGTCAGCAGAACAGGTCAGCCCTTAGAGCACACAGCAAGGCAATCTTCCTTTTTAGTTCTTCAGCAGTCCTTCTTCCAGCAGAGGTTCCTCTTGATTGTAGAATCTAAATTTTCTGTTGTCAGGGGTCCTTCTCTTATACCCCTAAAAGTCTTTGAAGTCCTTTGAAGTCTTTGTGCAAGGGAGCCCTGAGCCCGGTCTAAACCAGTTCTGGGTGTTGCTGAGGCACTGGGGGTTTCCTGGCTTCCTTCTTCCTCTCAGTATCGGGGACAGAGGTGACAGTCGCCCAGCAGGGGGGTGGAGCCAGCATTGTGGTCAGGCAGTCACAGCCCTATTCACTATCAGGTGAGATCTCTTCCCACTTCCCTGGCAGCAGATGCTGCCTTTCATCCACGGGCTGACTCAGACAACCTCCTGGGGGCTCTGCAGCCCCTGTCACACTCAGGCCAGACAGTCAATCCACAAACAGGCCCAGGCACACAGAAAGGTTAGACAAGAGAACAGCCACTTTCTAAAAGTACTATTCTCAAACACAGAATTTAAAAACAACCCTTCCTAAAAGATGTGTTATTAAATCCTGAGTTCAGGGATATCAATCACTTATGTCCCATCTTGTTCCTATGAGAAGATAGGCTGGTATCCATTGGGACCAGCCTCCCCCATGTTATTCTATGGAGCAAGATAACCTTATAGCAGTGAGCACACAAAATGGCTGTTGCTCACGACCAGAGCATGGGACCTGCTCTAGTACATGCTCTACCTTACCCATACACTGCACCCTGCCCAGGGGGGTACCTTGAGCCTTCCATAGAGGTGACTGATGTGCACAGACAGGGAAGGGTTAGGCCCAGCCAGTGGGGACACTGGCCAGGCGGACATGGCAGTCCACTGACTGCACCCAGGCACTGCGCTGGCAGGCCTGAGACACCATTTTAGGGCTACTCATGTGGGTGGCGCAATCTGCGCTGCAGGCCCACTAGTAGCATCTGTCATCACCAGCCCTGGCACACACAGTGCACTTTACTAGGGACTTCATGGTGAAACAAATATGCCAATCAGGTATACCCAATCAATATGACAATTTACATAGAGAGCACTTACACTCTGGCATCGATCAGCAGTGGCAGAGTGTCCAAAGCATCTAAACCAGCAAAAACGAAATCCAGCACAGCATCAAAAATACAGTAGACAGAGGCAAAAATATTGGGAAAAACCACGCCAAGGGTGTCAGGTCTAACACGTGTCTCCTCCAGCTGAAAGTGGGGAGAACTACCAAACCTCTTGGGAGTCCTCATCACTAAGGCGGAAGAATCTGGACAGACCATCAGCACTGGCGTGTTCTGTACCAGGGCGGTGCTCCACCGTAAAGTCCATCCCCTGTAGGGAAATGGACCACCTCAACAGTTTTGGATTCTCACCCCTCATCTGCATTAACCATCTGAGGGGCCTGTGGTCAGTCTGAACACGGAAGTGAGTCCCAAACAGGTAGGCCCTCAGCTTCTTCAGAGCCCAGACCACAGCAAAAGCTTCTCTTTCAATGGCACTCCATCTCTGTTCCCTGGGGAGTAGCCTCATGCTAATGAAAGCCACTGGTTAGTCTCCGCCCTCATCATTGATTTGTGAGAGTACTGCTCCCACGCCTTGCTCTGAAGCGTCAGTTTGCACAATGAACTCACTGGAAAAGTCAGGTGCCTTAAGCACCGGTGCTGTGCACATGGCAGCTTTGAGGGTGTCAAAAGCAGTTTGACAGGCCTCAGACCAATTCACTTTCCTGGGCTGATTTCTAGATGTCAGCTCTGTCAAAGGGGCCACAATGGTGCCATAACCTTTGACAAACCGTCTGTAATACCCGGTGAGACCTAGAAAGGCTCTCACCTCAGTCTGAGTCTTGGGGGACTCCCAAGCCAGAATGGTATCAATCTTTGCCTGTAGGGGCGCCACCTGGCCGCTCCCCACCGGTGTCCCAAGTACACCACTGATCCCTGCCCTATCTGGCATTTACTGGCCTTGATAGTGAGGCCTGCCTTCTGCAGAGCCTTCAACACTGCGCAGAGGTGTTGCAGGTGTTCCTCCCAAGTGGAGCTGAACACAGCAATGTCATCCAGGTATGCTGCGCTGAATTCCTCCAGCCCGGCTAATACCTGGTTGACCAGTCTCTGGAATGTGGCAGGGGCATTTTTCAACCCAAAGGGCATGACACGAAACTGGAAGTGCCCCTCTGGCATTGAAAATGCTGACCTTTCATTGGCCCCCTCAGTTAAGGCAATCTGCCAGTACCCTGAAGTCAAATCAAAGGTGCTCAGGTACTGGGCAGCTCCCAACCGATCCACAAGCTCATCAGCTCTGGGGATAGGGTGCGCGTCAGTCTTGGTGACCGCATTGAGCCCACGGTAGTCCACGCAGAACCGGAGTTCTGGGGGGCCACCAGGTGTAGCAGCTTTCTTAGGCACTAAGACCACTGGGCTAGCCCAGGGGCTGCTGGAGGGCTCAATTACCCCTAGTGCCAACATCTTGGAAACTTCTTCCTTGATGCTAGCTTTGACCTTGTCAGCCACCATGTAAAACTTCTGTTTCACCGGCAGACTGTCTCCAGTGTCCACATCGTGGACGCACCATTTGGTGACACCTGGGGTCAGGGAGAACAGGGGGGCGAACTGACCCAAGACTTGGCGACAGTCCTTCTGCTGCTCTGGGGTCAGGGTGGGCGAGAGGACCACACCATCCACTGACCCATCTTGCTCCTTGACTGCCAGGAGGTCAGGGAGAGGATCACTATCGTCCTCCCCTCCAGCATCTGTAGCCATGAGCATAGTCACTTCAGACCTCTCAAAGTGGGGTTTGAGGCGGTTCACGTGCAACACTCTCAGGGGCTGCCTGGGAGTTCTCAGGTTAACCAAGTAGGTAACCTCGCTCTTGCGCTCTACCACCTCATATGGCCCGGTCCACTTGTCACGGAGCGCACAAGGCTCTACCGGCGCCATCACCCACACTTTCTGACCAGGGTGGAACTCAACCAGAGAAGTGTTCTGGTCATACCATCTCTTCATTTCCTCCTGGCTAGCCTCCAGGTTCTCTTGAGCGAGCTTCCTGAAGCGCTTGGTCTGGTTGCGAATGGCCAGCACATAGCTGAACACATCCTGAGGGGTTTTCCCACGGGATTTCTCCCACCCCTCCTTCACCAGAGTGAGAGGTTCTCTGGCAGGGGGGCCATACAGCAACTCAAAGGGACTGAACCCTAAGGATTTCTGAGGCACCTCCCTGTAGGCAAACAACAGGCATGGTAACAAGACGTCCCATTTCCGCCTCATGGGCTCTTCCAGGCCCATAATCATGCCCTTGAGGGTGCGGTTGAATCTTTCAACCAACCCATTTCCTTGAGGATGGTAAGGAGTGGTGAACTTATATGTCACCCCACACTCCTCCCACAGGGACTTCATGTACCTAGAGATGAAGTTTGTCCCCCTGTCGGAGACCACCTCTCTGGGGAACCCCACACGGGAAAATATTCCCATCAAGGCACGGCCCACCACGGGGGCTGTGACTGTCCTGAGCGGGATTGCTTCCGGGTACCGGGTGGCATGGTCCACCAAGACCAGGATAAACCTGTTGCCTAAGGCTGTCTTGGGGTCCAGGGGCCCCACGATGTCAATGCCCACCCGCTCAAAAGGGGTGCTCACCACAGGAAAGGGTTGGAGGGGTGCCACGCACTTCCCTCCGCTCTTGCCACTGGCCTGACAAGTTTGGCAAGACTTACAAAAGGCAGAGACGTGCTTCTTCATCTGGGGCCAGTAGAAATGGGTGACAAGCCTGTGATAGGTCTTGTCTTGCCCCAGATGTCCTGCGAGAGCCACCTCATGAGCCAGACCCAGTAGGAAGTTCCTGAAGCACTCGGGTACCACCAGCACACGGGCTGCCCCGGGCTCAGCGAACCTAGGCTCACTTTAAAGTAAGTCATCCTCCCAGTAAATCAAATGTTCCTTGGACCCCAGGCCTGCTGCCTGGTCTGCAGCCTGCTGCCGCACACCAATGAGAGAAGGGCACTCCTTCTGAGCCTGTCAGAATTCCTCCTTGGAGGGACCACCATCTTGCTGCCACTGGGACAGCTCAGGCAATTCCCCCAGTTCGGCCACCTGCTCTCCTGTAGGTTCCAGGGCATCCCCCTCAGGTTATGCTTCCTCCTGGACCGTGGGAACAGTGGGGGCTGGTTTCCCGCGCCCTCTACCCCTTCCTCTCTTGGCAGGTCCCTGGGCCATTGTTCCAGGCTCCAGTTCTGCTAATCCACCCTCACTGGCTGCCATTGCACGGGTGGTCACACAGATCCACGCAGGCAAACCCAACATTTCCAAATGAGTTCTGTGCTCCACCTCTTTCCATGGAGAGCTCTCCAGGTCATTACCTAATAGACAATCTACAGGCAAGGCATCACTTACAACAACTTCCAAAATACCGGAGACTCCTCCCCATTCAAATGAAACATTTGCCAACTTGCAGAGGCGCACTGAACTGTCAGACGCCACCACAGACCGGAGTACCTTGGGAATGATTTGCTCCTCAGACATCCACTGACACCTGACAGATGTCACGCTGGCCCCTGTGTCTCTCAGAGCCTCTATTTCCTGTCCATTGATGGTCACCTTCTGCCCATATTTCTTAGTGTTTTGGGGCAGCAAGGTTTCCTGGGCCATCTCTTGGTCTCCTAAAGAGACAAGGGTCATCACTGCTAACCCCTCCTCCCCACTGGAAACCAAATCCCCTCCCAAAGCTACACTGGCTAACCCTGGGGTTGGAGCACCAGTGGGCGCTGAGGTTTTCTTTAGACATTTGGGGGCAATGTGCCCTACCTCCCTACATGCATAGCAAGTAGGCGGGGACCTGTTGTCCTGCTTGCCCTTAGGGGGCCGGGACTTCTTAGACTTGGGGGTGGAGACTCCTTCTCCTGGGAACTATTTTGGGGCCCTTTAGAAGACTCCTTTTGATTACCCGTGTCCCCCCCACTCTTCTGCTGGGGACCCTGTCCACCTTTGGCTGGGGTACTTACCACCCCCTTGTGGACCCTGGTGCTAGTCCAGCGGTCCGCCTCTTTAGCAAGCTCACTGGGATCAGTTAACTTGCTGTCTAAAAGATGCTGGCGCAGCTCTGGAACACATAAACTACTGAAGTGCTCCCAACTAATCAAGTGACACAACCCCACATAATCAGTAACTTTGCTGCCCTTTATCCAACCTTCCAGTGCACGCGTGTACATACTCACACACTCCACCCAAGTACTAGAATCAAGCTTCTTGAAGTTCCTAAACTTCTGGCGGTACTGTTCTGGAGTGAGCCCATACCTGAGGCATAAAGCCTCCTTCATAGCGGGGTAGGGTAAAGTACCTGCTGCTTCTAAGGGTGCCAAGACATCCCTCCCAGAGGCCTCAAAATGCTTCCACAAACCTGCCCCCCAACTCTTCTCAGGCACTTCATTCATCTTCAAGGCAAGTTCATACGCTCTGAACCACGCATAAGTATCCTCACCCCTCTGATAATTCTGTACCAGATCTTTTGGTATGTATACTTTACCTGCCTGTACTGGTTGTGCGCTGCCACCATTAGAACTGGACTCCACTTGTTTGGCTTTAATGTCCAGCTCCCTCATGCTCAACTCATGAGCCAACTGGAGTTTCCTCTCCTCAAAAGCGAGAGCATTCCTCCCCTCCTCCGCCTTCTTCTCAGTTTCAAGTCGCAGTCTCCTTTCTTCTGCTTGGGCTTTGAGTTTAAAAAGCTCAATCTCATGGGCCCTAGCTCTCTGATTATCCTCCAGCTCCTCTGGAGAAATGATCCTACTGGAGTGGTTGCTGCCAACCCTAGACGCTGGCCTTCTCACGGGCAAATCACCGGATTCAAAAGCATTCTCCTGTGTGCCTCCCTCTCCAATAACCCCTTCTGGATCACCATGTTTGGCCTCCCACCAGGGCCTCAGAGCTTTCTGTAGCTCTTCCTTGTTTGCGCTGCCCTTCACTGGGCATCCAAGCTGTTTGCAGAATTGCTTCAGCTGCTCCTTTTTATAGTTGAACAACTTCTGAATTTCAAATTCCAATTCTACTCTCTCGCTTGCTGCTTTCTGAGACATGATGCTTCCTAACCTTTCCAAAAAAAGGTTTCACCAAAAAGAAAAAAATCTTGCGCAACCTGTGCTGCTAAACTAAACTAGTGATGTACAAGAAATCACTGCAGGACAAGTGCAATTATTAGTTCAAAATCTGCACCGCTGTCCACCAATGTTAGATCTGGGGGTCTCTAATTGGCAGAGGTAAGTACCTTAGACCAAGTAGGGACCCTTGCTTCTAGTCAGGGTAAAGAATTGCACAAAGTAGATAACCCCTGCTCACCCACTAGGTAGCTTGGCACGAGCAGACAGGCTTATCCCTGAGGCAATGTGTATAATAGTTGCACTTAACACAAACAATGACCCCCCATCCACCACAAACTGAGACCACACAGGTAAGTATATTTATAAAAATATATTTTTATCTAGTTTCAGCAAGGAGAATAAAACCGTTGCACGATATTCATCACTTTAGAAGAATGTAGCACTTAATCTTAATGGTAGGCACTTAATCTTTATGGTTGTACTTAATTTCAGGAAGTTCTTATATCATAAATTGTCTCAAGTCTCTTAAATCAGCCTCTAAAACTAAGGCCACTGATTTATGTCCAATTGGCTGTAAAAACGAGCAAACCAAGCTATGCCAGCAGGTAAATTATCAACAAGAATCAGCCCACAAAGCCAGGGGCCCCAAGCGCTGCAAGCGCGCCTCACCGCATATGCTGGGGACTCCTTGTGGGCCGCTCCGCACAGCCTTGCACCCCCGATGACCTCAGGCGCACCGCGCCGAGCAGAGCACACTCGTTCTCAGCCCCGGCCAGTCCCCTCTGCTCTCCCGCCCGCTCTCGACAATCCAACGAGCGGCGGGGGAGTTGGTGCAGCACACCTCGGGGGACGACCGGCCAGGGATGTGGGACACACTCGGACTCCCTCGGCGAGGACGGGTCGGACGGCTGAATCGGCTGTCGGCTCCTCGCTGGGGTTTGCTTCGGTTACGGCTTCTCGGTGGCTCCAAGGCTGCGGGCCATCCGGTCGCGGCACTTCAGTCGAGCCTCAACCAGTACCCGGGAGTCAGCCAATGGCAGTGCGGCTCCTGGGGTAGGCCTGTGATGACGCTCCTTTCGCCAGCCAACCACAGCACGGCAACAGCGATGACGCTACGGCGCACAGGCCAATCCCGTTGCGGCGTTAGTGAGGGGGCTCGGCTCCTTCAACCAATGGGAGCGCGGCGGCTTCGATATTCGGCCCCGCAGCTCCGATCAGGAAAGCAGTTTGCAGAGGGTGTTTCTGGCCCCGGGCAGTGACGGTGATTTGGCGGCAAGAGATTTTCGGGGCCGCAGATCGCGGTCAGCCTATTTTCTCACCAGCAGATCAACAGGGGGAATGCAGGACACAGGGAAACACCACGGGCCTCTCCTCACCCCTGAATCTGTGCCGATGAGCACAGCGATCGGTCCTGACAGCTGGCAGGTAGAAAACACACGTTGGGGAGACCACCACACGATCTCCTCAGCAGTTCTTGGCAAAGCTTAGGAACCTTTAACCCTGGGTTCCAAACAGGAGGCCAGCTCTTCTCAGGCCCTTGGAGATTCAGTTCAGGAGACACAGCACACAGCAAAGTCTCTATAGTTTCAAGCAGCAGGGACACAGCACACAGCAAAGTCCCTCTTCTCCTCAGCTTCAGTTGGTCAGCAGAACAGGTCAGCCCTTAGAGCACACAGCAAGGCAATCTACCTTTTTAGTTCTTCAGCAGTCCTTCTACCAGCAGAGGGTCCTCTTGATTGTAGAATCTACATTTTCTGTTGTCAGGGGTCCTTCTCTTATACCCCTAAAAGTCTTTGAAGTCCTTTGAAGTCTTTGTGCAAGGGAGCCCTGAGCCCGGTCTAAACCAGTTCTGGGTGTTGCTGAGGCACTGGGGGTTTCCTGGCTTCCTTCTTCCTCTCAGTATCAGGGACAGAGGTGACAGTCGCCCAGCAGGGGGGTGGAGCCAGCATTGTGGTCAGGCAGGCACAGCCCTATTCACTATCAGGTGCGATCTCCTCCCACTTCCCTGGCAGCAGATGCTGCCTTTCATCCACGGGCTGACTCAGACAACCTCCTGGGGGCTCTGCAGCCCCTGTCACACTCAGGCCAGACAGTCAATCCACAAACAGGCCCAGGAACACAGAAAGGTTAGACAAGAGAACAGCCACTTTCTAAAAGTACTATTCTCAACACACAGAATTTAAAAACAACCCTTCCTAAAAGATGTGTTATTAACCACTTCAGCGCTAATGACAAGGGTAACTCGTCATGGACTTTCCATTGATTTCAATGGAAAGTCAATGGAAGCTCATCAGGTGCCTTAGCAGCCAAGTGGTTAAATCCTGAGTTCAGGGATATCAATCACTTATGTCCCATCTTGTTCCTATGAGAAGATAGGCGGGTATCCATTGGGGCCAGCCTCCCCCATGTTATTCTATGGAGCAAGATAACCTTACAGCAGTGAGCACACAAAATGGCTGTTGCTCACTACTAGAGCATGGGACCTGCACTAGTACATGCTCTACCTTACCCATACACTGCACCCTGCCCAGGGGGGTACCTTGAGCCTTCCATAGGGGTGACTGATGTGCACAGACAGGGAGGGGTTAGGCCCAGCCAGTGGGGACACTGGCCAGGTGGACATGGCAGTCCACTGACTGCACCCAGGCACTGCGCTGGCAGGCCTGAGACACCATTTTAGGGCTACTCATGTGGGTGGCGCAATCTGCGCTGCAGGCCCACTAGTAGCATCTGTCATCACCAGCCCTGGCACACACAGTGCACTTTACTAGGGACTTCATGGTGAAACAAATATGCCAATCAGGTATACCCAATCAATATGACAATTTACATAGGGAGCACTTACACTCTGGCACTGATCAGCAGTGGCAGAGTGTCCAAAGCATCTAAACCAGCAAAAACGAAATCCAGCACAGCATCAAAAATACAGTAGACAGAGGCAAAAAGATGGGGAAAAACCACGCCAAGGGTGTCAGGTCTAACAATGTGCAAATGAGCCATATAATAAACTCAATGAATATGCTGATGAATGTGAGGTTGACATCAGTAAAATGAAAAATGTGAGGAGAAATTACAAAAAGGACATGACTAATGATTAAATGAAAGAATTAGGGTTATTAACTTTAAGAGCTCACATTAAGGATCTAGCTTACAAGACACTGGACTGGAGGGATATAAAGAAATACAGAGAAAGATGTAAGAATGGTACTAATAAAAGAGTTTCAGTGGCAGGAAAGAAAGCGAAGGGGTCAATTAATGATTCAGAAATGCGGGCAGTTTCAGAATGTGCTTGAGAGGAGTACATGGAGGGAACCACGTGCATGTGCATTGAATGAGAGGTGATCTTTATGCCTTTACAATAAATGTTCCAAAATTACGAGAGTAACAAGAGAAGTGGTAGAAAGAGGTTCATAGGTTGACAACGATTTCAAAATGCTTTAGACTAATTTAAATGCACAGTTTGAGACTGTTATTTCCAGTGCCCTGTAGTCTGAGTGTAAGGTTGCTGTTGCTTGGTCTATTGAGGAACCAGTTATGGTTGTGCCTAATAATGCTCCTTCCTTTGTGGTTTCTGACAAATACAGAGAAGTGGTAGAACATTTAAAAAAGAAAATGCAGGTAAAATAAATGTATGTTCAAGATTCTGAGGTCTACACATGGGCTTACAAAGAGTCAGTGCATGCCTATTATGACAGGCGCATTCAGATTTTTAAGAAACACAGTGAGCAATAGATCCCCAAAAGGATGGTGCAAGTGGTTTCATGAGTGCTATTGTTACGAGTTTGCATCCTAAACTCACTTCACATATTCCACAAAATGTGAGGTGCTGGCGGACAAAGGGTATACATGAAACCCTAAAGCATGCCAAGTGCAGAAGTGTTTGACTTGATGCAAAACAGAAAAAGATCGAGGACAAGCTGATGGTTACCCAAACAAAGCAATTTCAGAGAAATTACAGGAATCAGTCCTTGGGTTTGTATATGGGCTTTGTGCTCCCTGACAATGTAGGAATGAAGGTGATATCTTCAATGTTAGGTGTGATGATGGGAGGTAAGATGTTGCAGATACAAGGTTGTCGAAAAGGATTTGTGTATAATTCTGGAATCAATGCAAATATTGGTATGCTAATATAATTTCTGTGACGTATCCCCTTTATCTCTACCTTTAGCCCTTGTAGTAACAAGGTGGGCAAGATAATAAAAAAAAACTGGACAGTTTTATGTACCTTCAAACATTTCTCTGAACCACCTTTACTTTCCTATAAAAGAGGAAACAATCTTTCAGACAAACTGGTTCATGCAATCACATGGCCATAGAAACAGAAGGGCAACCAATCACTAACCATGGCCTGGGGCATTCCACCTATTGTGGGCCATTTTAAATGCCAGAACGTTGTGACTTGACCAACAACACCAAAGTATTTGTAACTACAGAACACACTTATCAACTTAAACAATTCACAAATTGCCGTTATAAAAATGTCATTTATGCAATCCGTTGCCCTTGTGATTTACTCTACATAGGCCAAACCACGCAAATGGTAAAAGACCGCATCTCCCAACATAAAAGCCGCATCAGATGTAATATTACCACTGCACCATTGGTAACTCATTACAAAGAAATGAACCACTCAGAAATAGATATGACATGGCAGGTAATAGACTGCCCAATTTTACCAATAAGAGGTGGCAACCTCCAAACCCTGATAAACTGGTGTGAATGTAGATGGATCACACGAACAGACTCCGTAGCCCACGGGCTAAATTCACTTGATGAGTGGAATACGATAATTGCGGCAACCTAAATACACAACCATAGACTGTATCAGTACTGTTTGCCGTTAAATAATTACGTGAGGAAATTCATCCCACTATTTATGTCCATCTAAAGACATGTACATTCCCCATTCATGGTCTGAATTGGGTACATTTGTTTTTACTAATATTTCCATAGTGATAATTCTGAGAGTATTTCCCTGTTCACATCGTTAGGTTGTTTCCTTTTAGCAAAGTTTATGCTACATTATTTGAGACACTGTCCACATCTTTAGAATTGTTTAAACATTGCCTCCCAATTATGTAGTTATTTATGTGATAACTGATATATCGAAATTTTCCAGATACATTATGTCCTCACTAGTAATGTTTTGTTACATTTTTGAAGACACTGTCATTTATGACATTTTACCCGTTTTTCTTCCTTTTACCCGCTAATTTTCCATCCTGTCTCACTCTTCCATACCTAATCCTATCCATTCCTGGCCCCATCCTTACCGTCCCCCCGCCTTCCCCCACTGACCACTTTGCTGTCGGCAGTTATACGTAATACGTTTCAGTAGTTAGGCGCCCTTCTTCCCCTGGGGGCACGGAATCTCGGCTTTCCACACTCTAGTCGTCCTTTGATCACGTGAGCCGTCTTTAAACCCGGAAGCTCACTTTCATGCAAACGCCAGAGATGCTTGAATCGTCTGACCTGTTACCCGGTCATTACCGGCTCTTGTTATTTCCCGGAGGCACGTAAGGAATTTTAAAAGTGCAAATTGCTTTTTCCTTCGCGCTGATGCCAGACCTTGCTTGGCACACCCACGCCCCGTGGGTATTTTGGAATTAGTCCCCCGGTTACGGACCATCTTCAGTTATATATCGGTAAGAACGCTGTCCTCATCCTGGATTTGAGTTGACTAAATATACTTATACGAGCCTTCTCTTCCTTTTTAGAGCTTGATTCTCTATCCCCCATGGATGTCCTCAGATGTGACACCTTTTTTCTTTGGTAAGCATTGCTGCCTCCTTGTCTCGAATGTTTTCCTGCTGCAATTCTACACACAGCCCTCCTTCTGCCCCCCGCCCCTACCCCGTGCCCTCCCTCCTCCTCCCACCCCCCTACCCTCCTTTCTCCCCCCCTTCCCCCACCCCCCTACATCGTCCCCATTACGCGTAACTTGCGCGTTTTCCTTCATTCCCTTCTTTTGTCCCCTAGATTAGTTCTTAGCTTCGATTCCCCTTGAAGACGTGTCCTTGGATTCCAGACCCGGAATCTGTCTACCTAATTGAAAGGTAGTACCCTTCTCTTGTTTCACCACTTGATTCTAATTCTTGGTATATGGGTCCTAAACTCTATCAATCCCTCTCTCCCTATTCTATAGAGCACAGGACCACGTCTCTGTAACGATTGTCCTGATGATGACCTCAAGTCATAGAGGTTGAAACGCCGTCGACCCTGCAACGCCATTTGCGGATTCATTTTGGTCAATTTGCAAATAATAGAAATGTTTTGTATATAACTGTAAATACTGTATTTTGATCGTCACATAACAATTGTCTATCCTGCGCCGCCTCACGTTGTTATATAATCACTTGTGTCACTGCGCCGTTTATTCACTTTCACCTTGCCTGTACACCTTTGATTGTTTTGGTTACTACAATTTATTTGTTTCTGTACGCTTCTATATGCAAATAATAACTTTGAATTATCCTTTGGTCTCCCTTGTTCTCTTTTCCCGGTGCTATGTGATTTACTCACTCTTTATTTGTCTGCTTACATGATATCCCTGTGGAGACATTGTATTATTGCTATAATATAATTTCTGTGATAAAATCGGGCACTGGTAATGGGAATGCCGACAAACTCCAGATCAAATCAATAATGCTTTTGTTCCCCCGATGCATGGAACTAGTAACCAGGTACAGACACCGGCATTAGCCCCCGCCCAACCAGCTGCTGTGCAGAGTATGCGAACTCAAGTACAATTTTGCATAATGATGCCTATAGGGGAAGCGCCGCTTACAACGGATATATCGCATCGCGCTGACATTGCATCGCGGCTATTACATCGTGGACGACATCGCATCGCATGTCAGCACGACGCATGCAAGTGCATCGCATTGCCATAGACATCGTTAACGATTACATCGTGAATATACAAGGGAAGCAGCATTTGTTCATTTGTAGACGATTACATCGTGCATTGGGAGGAGCATTTGTTTATTTAAGACATATTTATTTAAAAACATTTTAGATACCGGGAATTACGAGGGAAGCAGCATTTGTTTATTTAAGAGTGGCACATCGTGAATATACGAGTGGCAAAAATATATCATATACCGGGAAGCAGCATTTGTGCATTTGTAGATGATTACGTAGCTGTGAAAAACAGTAGTGTGTACCGAAATATATGACTGTTCTCTCACATCCATTTCCAGATATGCACAAACGTGTAATTTACAATCTAAAAAAAATAGCAATAAGTGAGAAAACAACAAAAGAAAGACTTCGATTAACCCACGTGTCTTATGCTAAATACACCAGGTCTATTGCTTTCTTGGAATCTTTTATGCATATAATTATTTCTGCTGGTGTCAGGACTGTGCATGGTGGTCCAGCACAGAAAACTATTAAAATAACCATTATGTGTAAAGAAAAAACTATCAGGGACTTTTTAAATATGGGTACTAGCAATGTACCTCCATTGTGGGTGTGCATTTTTCCTACCCGGATTTTGTGCTGTCAGTTTCACCATACCGCTCCGACATAGTCGACATGCTGGAACTGACATTTATTGACTGGAAAAGTTCCAGCATATCTCAGAGTTGTGAAGAAAGAGAAACTCGGCCCTATAGGTTCTGATAGATTAGCTAGTTAGTTAGCCATTTAGTTAGTTAGATCGGTAGAAAGTTAGTTAAAAGTTGCTCGAAAACTTAAGTGACTATAATCTTTTCATCAAAAATGGAAAGGCTTACACACTTCACGAGTTGTTAACTAAAATGTAATAAACGTTTCTTCTTTAGGTAGTGGTGAGGCCTCAACACATGTCAAGCACACGGAAGAAGTGCCCTTGTTCTTGGTGAACATTCTATCTTCCTGATACGAAGACACTC
Source organism: Lissotriton helveticus (assembly GCF_964261635.1). Classification (NCBI taxonomy): domain Eukaryota; kingdom Metazoa; phylum Chordata; class Amphibia; order Caudata; family Salamandridae; genus Lissotriton; species Lissotriton helveticus. The sequence continues at coordinate 244,395,626 of NC_136062.1, read as the reverse complement.
CCCTAGTTAAATGAATTCCTAATAGAGGCTGTTGAGAACCCTTGTAAAATATAATGTCCTCATCATTTTGCTTCCAGGTGTCAGGGATCCCTTAATTCCCACCGGAGATGTTTGCCCTGTAATGCCAAGTAAATTCCTATAATAGCCATGCAAGTCAATAGCCACTTGCAATATGCGGTACACGCTACAGCAATGTTTTAAAGAATATAATAGCAAAACTTCATCATGTGAAAGACTGCAAATTTTTTTAATCTAACTGTCCAATTTCAAACTGTACTATGCATTAAACATTTAATTAAAGCCAATTTAAATAATGACTGTAAAAATGTTAGTTGGAAATATTTAACATAAAATATTATTTAAAATCTCATTACATTATATAAAAATTGAAAACACTGAAGCAGTGACAAACATTTATAAATCGACATCCTTATTAAAGCGTTTACCTGTATCACATCAGAAAAGTCAAAAGGAAAATGATTTCTCTTAATATTAGATGTGCATTATTTACAATACAGAACAAGCAACCTTATATATGTAGGCCTGTGTAAAGTAACTGTTATACTGTGCAGCCTTTGCTCAGTAATCCATTGAACATATACTGTGTAAGGTCAAAGAATATATATACAAGAATGCCAAAGCCTAAACATGCAGAATGACTGGTGCAAGACAGATATCGAATTTATTTTCAAAGGGAAATTATGTGGCTGCAATATGGCTGCAATATTAATTAATGTATGTTTTCACTCAAGACTTAGGATGATGTGTGCATTCTACAATAAAAGACAAGTGAATTGACACAGGAGGAGCACTAATAATTGTAATGTTTGACTTAGAAATAGAAACATGTTTTGGTAATTATTAGAACTTTTTAGGAAAGTGCTGTTAGGCAGTCAGGGAGAGATGCTTGTCGAGATAACCTGCATGTTTTTGGATAGTGAAGAGGTCGATGGAAAGAGTGTAAGCTTCATTCAAAAGCATGCATTTGATTCAGTGCTAGTGAGCTGAACTGAAAAAACATTTGCACTTCTGCCACGTCGTGTGCAATAGTGAATCAGCAAAAACAGAGCATTTGGTATAAAGTGTGTGTGGGGGGGGGGGGGGAGACAGACAGAGGTAAGAGGGGCGTTAGAAAAATGGAAATGGGAAGTTTAAGGGAGCACAATAGAATCCCAATTTAGGAAACACACGTTTTATATTGTTAAATTGGGTGAATTGTATACACTATATTAAGAGGCACGTAGCACTCTATACTCTGCCACTTTCTGGATTGTGAGGCATCCTGCTTCTACAATCGCTGCTGTCACTGTTTACATTTCTGCTGCACAGTACCCCGTTTCCAACCTCATACAATAAGTGCTGCTGTGATAGACATTGCATTTATATCACACATTAGGTACATGACAGCTATGGGAGCCTCTATTAGATAAGGATATGGGGGAACTGGTATTTTGTTTATTTGTTTAATTTTACCGACCCATCTTTATCACTTTGTATGGCCATTAACAGTATTAATGGACTGCTAATGTGATCATGTTTCTTCTCATCACTATAAAACTGTATTAGTGAACATCAACATAACAATCTTGTTGTCACTTAAAGCACAAGCATAATGCAAAGTGATGGCGCCTCTCTGAAGAATGTGATAAGTGCCCCCTAAAGCTCCAATTTTTCACAAATATTCATAGCCTTTGAGCTGAATGGGGCCCCTGGGTCAGTGGCTAGGGGCCCACCTAAAGGAACAACCCCACCCCCATCCTCCCCCTTGCCCATGCACCGCATTGGCTGCAGGGCCCTGTGTAACGCCCCTGACCTAAAGAGGTATAGTAATAGTAGTAAAAACAGGCACGCAGAAAAGCCTTCCTTGGCGTGTCAAAACATGTCAAAATGAATTCGGTCTTCCGTTTTGCATGCAAACAGCACAGCAAAACGCACGTTTGGACCTGTGTGGCTAAGTATACCACCATCCGCAATGAAGATAATTAAAACTGCAGTAAACAGTACAATAATTATTGCCAAGTACCTACACGACTTTTATTCCATCCAACCATACACGATTCTGTAAGTTGCTATGCTGCGTGTTCTATATGAAAGGGCATTGGCTTTGCAGTTTCCTTTACCGCCTCGGCTGCCGCCTTCGCTTGCAGGACACCCCCTTGTCAACTTTAATTGTGACTGGCGGTCACAATTAAATGCGGTAACGCACACCAGGTCATACTTGTACCCAGAGAGAGCGTGTCTGACAACACCCTGTTAAACTGTACACCTTTCATGGCGCGTGGAAGTGTGTTCGATTCCACAACAGGCAAGCAGCAATCACAGGTTGAACAAGATACTTCGCCCGACACTATGTCGACAGGGTCACAGGCACAAATGGCTGCAGACGCGGTGGGCAATACTATATATACCCCCACGCCCCCACAAACCCATTGGCCGAATTTTTTTTAAAACTGTAGGCTAACACATCGCGTTGTCATGTCGCGCGATGTTAAATCACCGATGTGACACGCGATCCAATGGAATTGCCGCATTTGCGGCGCAAATGCTTGCGACAAAATAATGGCCGGTGTAACGGCCGATGCGATGTCGTGGCCGCGATCTAAAGTGCCGCGATGCGATTGCGCGCGATGGTTAGTCATACAACCGCCTATAGCCCCTGTATTGCAGCACAATATGAAATGCAATCCAGGATACCAACAAAATCCAGGATACCAACAAAATCCATTGATTCTTAGTAAAACTTTTCCTCAGTTTTATTCAGAGAATAATTCTCAATGATGGTGCCTGAGGTGGGTAGAGGATTGTTACTTGGAGAAGTCCTGAAAGTAGAAAAGAGTCGCCATACATTGATGGTGAAATTAAAGGTCACTCCATTTCTTTCTTGATAGATACGGGGGTTACCCCCTCCACAGTTTGTTCTGTAGAGGTTTCAAACCAACACCTCCCAGGAAGTTGAACTATGTGATTTATTGTACATTGCATGATGTCAGAATTGAATCCCAAGATGAAGATTCTGTCTTTAGAATTAAAAGACATGATTCAAAAGTTCAACTGTTCCAAGCTCTAACTAGAGCTGATTTGTCTCTGGATGCAAGATACTGTCAAAGAAGAGGCATGATATTTATCTGGTGAAGGGTTAATTAAAGGTGCAAGTCCTGTCAGAATAAATGTGAAACCAAATGCAATTTTCCTTAGAATTAAACAGTACATATTTTCTAGAAAGTCAGAAGGAGGAATGGAGGTAGTCACTGAAAAAAAGATTGAACAGGGAATTCTTCTGGAAGGGCTTGGTAGTCCTTGTAACTCTTTCATAATGGGAATTAAAAAAACAAGTGGTAAATAGAGAATTGTGTAGGATTTACAAAAAATAAATAAAATAGGGATGCCATATTGTCCAGTGGTACTGAATCCAGGAATAAATTGGTTCCAGATTCCCATGGATTAAGAATGTTATTAAGGTACTGACGTATGACAAGTGTTCTTCTCCGGTCCTCTGCATGAAGATCACCAATATTTATTCACATTTCAATTTCCAAAATAAAGTTCTGATTTGGTGTCGAATCCCACAGGGGTATACTGAAAGTCTGTGAGCTTTCAATCAGATGCTAACGAAAGATTTGGAAAATTTGCAGTTACCCTGTAACTCAGTCTTGGCATAGTATATAGATGACCTATTAGTAGCATTTAAGGCAAAGGAAGATAGTAAACTTGACACAATTGCACTGTTGAATCATTTAGCTGCCAATGGTCGCAAGATTCCCCCCCCCACCTCCCAAATCCTATATTGTAAAATGGAAGTGATTTATATTGGCCATCACGTTAAAAAAGAAGCAAGGAAAGTCTTGAAAGAATTTATATCTGCAATTCTGAAAATGAGACATCTACCTAAAGGAGGTGAGGATGTTCCAATGAATTGTTGGATACTGTCGTCAGTGGATCTCAAACTTTTCCTTGATTGCTAAGCCTTTAGGAAAGCTGGCCCACAGTGATATCAAAGATACAGTACCATTTGAGGATGAATGTTTAGAGGCCTTCCAGGCATTGAGGGGAAATTTGTGTAATGCGCCCACTCTTGGAATGCCGAACTATAGCTTAGAGTTCTATCTTTATTGACATGAGAGAGGAGGGCTTGCTCTATTTGTACTTACACAGAGAGATGATGGAGTCTATTAACTTTGTCGGATTCAGTAGCTTGTAAGTCTTTCTGCTTGTTAGAATGCAGATGCAGGCTGTTTCCACTAACAATCAGCAACATGAGGTTACTGTGATGGGACATATATTGAATGTGTTTGCTCTACATTCTGTTGAGATTTTGCTGATCAATACTCAGACTACACACATGACAAATAGTTGTCTGACCAGATGTGAACAAGTCAATCTGGCAGCTGAGAATATTTCAATTAAAGGTTATAATTTCTTGAATCCTGCAACAATGCTTCCAGTTCCAAACAATAATGAAGACAAAAGCAGGAGCCGGAACACAACTGCATCAGTGTAACAGAGTTACATACCAAAGACCAGACATTAAAGAAATTCCATTTGAAATGGCTGATCTGATTTTGTTTGTTGATCGTTCCTATTTAAGAGAGCGTTCTGGAGCACTGAAGGCTATCTCTGCAGCATGTTTCATTCCACAATGGTGAATTGCATGGCTAGGTATTTTCATAACCAGTCACAGGCAGGGAAAGATGCTATTATCCGTACATATAACAAATACTGGTCAAACTCTAAATACAGAAGTGTTGCAGAAGATGTGACCCACAGTTGTTTAATTTCTCATAGAAATAATCAAGACAAGAGGACTAGTATTCTTATGAATCATACTGGCAAATCAGAAGGCCCATTTACAAGACTTCAAACAGATTTTTATTGAAATGGCAGTTTACAATGGCCTTAAATGAATTGCTGTAATTTTCTGCTTATTTTCTAAATGTTTTGAGGCCTATTCCACCAGGAGATCAGACATCTTGACCCTAGTCAAACTCTTTTTAAATAAATTGATACCGTGATTTAGCCTGCCAACCTCAATTGAGAGAGATTGTGGCTCTTATTTCAAAAGCAAGATTTTGCAATGAATTGTACAGCTCTTCAAATTGACCAAAGGTTACATTGTTGCTATTGTCCTCAATATTCTAGAATAGTTAAGAAGATGAATGGGACCTTCAAAAATAAGCTAGCCAAAGTATGAGCATCTACCACAGTGAAGTGGCCTGTTGCCCTTCCTATTGTCCTAATGAGTATCAGAAGTACCCCAGACAAAGGACTGGCCTCCTGCCCCATGAAGTGTTAATGGGCAGACTAATGAGACTAGCTTATGCTCCTTTAGCTACACTTGTTTCAATAAATGATGACATCATTCTAGATTACTGCAAAGGACAGGCTGATGTGGTGAAATCTGTTTTTCTTCAGGTGAATTTTGCAACAGCCAGAGCAAAAAAAAGGTAATTCTTTCTTATAAAACGTATTGATGTTGGTTTTAGTGCATAAACAGAGTGGCCACCTCAGACATTATATGATCCACCATAAAGTATAGAGGGTGTGCGACTGACTACATCCTGAAGAGGTCTCAGCATATGTGAGCTTCGGCATTCTGTGGAGTGTCATGTCAGTGTGCGCCCAGGAATATGGTGCCTGCCTCTTTCTCAGACTGAGCAAAGAAATCCAACGCCACCCACTGAATCCTGGTGAGTGGGCGGTCATCAAAAAATATGTTTACAAAAACTGCCTGGAGGAGTGCTGGCATGGTCTGTTTCAAGTTATACTTGTGACTAACACTGCTGTGATATCTGCTGGAGTTCCACAGTGGATCCACGTTGCTCACACATGTAAAATTAGGGTGATGGATGCTGTAGTGATTACAACAACCACTGATTCACAGGGTCAAGCTCAAGTATGCAGCGTAAATCCAGAGGGAGGTGGAAAATGTGAACGTAAAACTGACAAAATTGGTGAAGGCTGCGACGTTATAGAATTCTTGAGACTCAGGATCCTAGAAAAAGGAACCAGTAGTAGAGGACAGTTTCAAGCCAAGGATCAGAGTGAACAAAACTCAAAGTCAAGAGTGGCAGCAAGAAGAAGTAGTCTCCAATCCGAGGAAAGCTCCCGTTGAATATTCGAGTCACAAGAATCCCCAGAGGAAGGAAACAGTTGACAGTGCATCGAGTCGCTGATTCTAACCAAAGTTCAAGACCATCAGTTATTGGAGAAATTTCAGCAGTAGTCTCAAGTTAAGATGCAAGAATCCATACCACAATAGAAAACCTGTAAAAGGCAGCACTGGCATAATGAAAGACTTAAGCCAATCAATGAAGAACCTATGGTGGTTGAAATCGAATCAGATAATAGTGAAAGTACATTGCCAGCTGCTAGGAGACAGCAAGAAAAAGAATCCCATACAGAAGCTGCGCTTCTCCTGAATGGGTGTATCTAGCATCTGTAGCTGAGAAAGAAAAAGAGCTCGATCTCGAGACCTACAGTCCAATAAACTATTGTCAACACATCTTTGAGAGTGACCTAGAAGAAGAAGAACCACCTTGAACGTTCATAGGAGACTGTTATTGATTAGTTTAAACTAGGAAATAATTTATGATAAAAATCCAAAGAAGAAATTATTTGTGATAGAATATCAAATGAATAAACTGAACTAGATGACTGGAAAACATAGGATTTTGATTTTTGATTATTGTTTTCAAAGAAAATAGATCTCAATAGAAAATGGCTTGTAGCAAATGCTGCAAAATTATTGGTATAATCATGTTGATAATGACACTAATATTCTTAGTTTGCTTGATGGTGTACCTCCTTTCTCCAGTGAGATATGACTCCACAGAGGTTGAATCAACTACAGAACATTATGATGCTAAACCTAATACACTGACAAATAGGGGAAAGCTTAGGTTGTTTTGTATAAAGATTTATTGGCATTTGGTGTAAACAAACAAACAATACAATGATTTGTTTTGATATGCTGACCACTTTTTCCCATCCCCATCCCCACCCCTCCCCTGCTTTGCTCTACTTTACAGCTCACTGTGGACAGGGTGCAGATTATTTACGGATTCCATCCAGGGGAGTGCATGAAAACAACAACCCCTAAGCACACGTGTCTCGTTCCCACCATCTGACCCATCTTATCCAAAGGGAAAGCTTAGTTAGTGGATTTCATAATATCTATACTACAATGTTGAGTGAATATGTGGTTATTAAGGGGCCAAGGATTGTATTGAGTTTTATTTTCTCCCCTATTCTACAGGTGAAGGTGCTACCTACTTACAACTTCTGATGTCTTATGGTCTTTTTTTGCAATGTGTTAATTAGTATTCTTAATAAACATGAATTTCTATCTACTTATTTGTCGGATTTCAACGTCTCCCTAGAGGATCTGCTAATTTCTGAATATGGTGAAATGGTTTAAAATATGGCAAATTTCTAAATACACATGCGCAAATTAAGCAGAAAATGTATAAAACTAAGCGGGAGTATGAGTGCAGTTTAAGTACAGTAGAGCGTAAGTTTCTTAGAATATGCAATGGGGAGAATTAAATTGGGAGAGATTGGAAAGCTGACAAGAAGATAAGAGAGCAGATTAAGGCTGAAAAACTATTTAGATTGTCAAATGTGCATCTAAGGTCGAAAATAGAGCATGAAAGAAAGAGTGAATTGTGTATGGTGTGTCATGAACCAACAGTTGTTAGGTCAATTGAATAAGTGGGTGAGAGTGAAATTGAAAGAAGTTATGGTATAAGTGGTGTTTTTCTGATTGGTGAAGAACCAGATAAAAATTTGAGCTGGATTTATTATGTGATGGGTAAACCTCCTTATTTCAATCTGCTCTATAATTGGGTAGGTTCATGTTATCTTATTTTAGTGTTTCCTAGAGGTAATCAAATGATTGAAGTTAGTGGTGCTGTTGGTTTGATGAAAATGAAACAAGGTTTTGGACAGATAGTATTAGAGCTATGATTCCATCTATAGGTGTGGCTATGAATGATGTGAAGATTAGATACTGGTCTGCAATTGTAGACCAGCCTGCTTCTAATACCACTTGCACCATAACCCAGATTAAGTTCGAGTTAACTTCTATGCATGGGGTGATTATGCACTAGATATCTTTCTCATGAAGGTAGGCAGTGTTTGCAAGGTACTGAAGGTCAAAGAGTGCTGCACCTTCATACCTAATAACAGTATGGTTATTAATGCACATGTGAGTAATATAACAACATCTCTTGTGAAGTCCAAGCATGGCTGATAGGAAGCAATAGCTTCTTGGATTAGTGAGATAGGGAAGAGTTTTAGGAAGGTTGGTGAATGGTTTGATTTGCTATGTTAACAACATTTATAAAGTGCATGGCTGACACTGGGGCTTCGCAGCGCTGCCATAGTTCTCAATGGGTGGCAGTTGCTGATAGCTAATCGCCAACGGTACCTCTGATTACAAGAGCGCATGGTCAGTTTCAGGTCACTGGCGAAAAAACTCTAAAAATGAGTTACGGAATTTCATACGCCAACGAGATGGAGGACATGGCAATGGAAACTACAATCATGGAGCACAGAGAATTCGTGAGTGGGATCCAAGACATGCTGCTACAGCCACTACAGGTGGGTATTTGACTTGTAGGTCAGATGAGGCTGAGACCTCTAACTGGTTGTTTCAGCAAATTCATTTTTCATACCAGTTTTTCCCTATAGTTATATCCCTCACCTTAGTTGTTTTTTCCTTGGTGGTTGCCCAGTTTTTACCTTTCCCAGAGCTCCTGTGTCCTTCTTTTTTAACCAGTGTATAGAGCTTTTGCTTTGACCAGCTTAAATGTTCCAGGGTTTTTCTCAGAGGAAGTTACAGGGCGGGTCCTTACTTGACTGGGTAAGAGTTGTGCTGTAATCTACTTGATATATAATGCATCCTCCCCATTGTTGTTCTCTGCCTTGCTGCTCAGCCAGTGCAGTGATGAGGACATTAGAATGCTGGAGTGTTTGTGCTTGCAGAAGGTGAGTCAGTTGGAGTGTATGGGCTCAGCTGCAAGGAGGCTACTCCTGGTGGGGCATTACATGGAACTTACCATCTTCCTGTGACCTGTAACTGTAGCCGTAACTTGAAGAACTAATCTATAACCCTTTTATATGTAACCCGTCTACGTGCCATACTTAGTTTTAACTCTAGCAATGAGGGTGTGACACTGAGCGTTAATTGGCAACAGTGAGGCACGGTGGTGAGTGTATCTTGCGCTGACTGTTGGTAGCGCGAGTGTGGTGCAGCATTTAAAACAAGGCCGCGTGGGGCGGCTGCCATTTCATCACGTCTGAGACTAATCCAATTCAAATATCTACATAAGGCATGTTACACTCGCAACAGACTATGGTGGGACGGATTCATAGAATCTCCCATATGTTTATGATGCCGGAGTGACGTGGGCACATTTCGGCACACAGTATGGACATGCACAGCCTTAGATAGATTCTGGTCAGGGGTAATCACCTACCTAACAGAAAGTTTGGGATAGGAACTCCCCAAGTCCCCTAGACTAATACTACATCATATCGCAGAAGAGATTGGTGGCAATAGGTATAAGCGCCACCTTCTTTGGATGGGCCGAACTCTTGCTAAACGGGACATTGCCAGACTATAGAAATCTGACAATACTCGCACAGTGAGGGCATGGAAAAATGGGATGGACTTCTGCAGGGGGCTAGAAATATCAGTATTCCAGGCATGCGGATGCCCACAGAAGCATTCAAAAATATGGCGGCGATGGGCTGAATCCCACGGGCTTACATTGACACAGCCGACATCAATGTCAGATATTATGGATGCTGAAATCCAGACTTTTGAACCAGAGGCGTGATGTATATTGGGAAACTTTATTCTTTTTTTTTTATAAATATTTTTTTATTGCAGAAACATACAGTGCATAATCATTCTTATCAACATTCCTGCTTTGACATTGACAAGGTATAGGTTGATAAGTAAAACATTAGACAGCTAGCAGACCCGTATCCCGGAGGATGGGTGGCGCTATCCGTAAAAGCGATATAGGCATAGTAACAGCGGACAAGTGCAACAATTCAGCAGGAAGTCCTTGCATCTGCGTTTCTGTTTTTACCCCCCCCCCCCGTCCCACCCAGTCCCCAACATATAAACTGTTATAACCTCAGGAGGCAACATCACATTGTCAGTCCAGTCTTTAAAGAATGTTTGTAGCATTTTTCCCACAAGGCAGTATCCAGAACATGCACGCCATCATCAATTAGTGACCCCACGTCCCCGACCCCGTATCCTGCCCTCTCCCGTCCAAGTGTAAACCATTATTTCCACATTCTAAGTGTTCAGCTATTACAGCTCTCCCCGTGCTTCCCATCTACCATCTCGGGTCCCTCCGCTTCCCTCACGTCTACTGGCCCGCTCATGATTGTTTTGGTCCTTTCAGAGACCTCCGTCCAGGCCATAATAGCGTCTCCATTTACCCCATACTTTGCGGAATTTCCTCGGGCAGCCTCTTGCTTTATATGTAACTCTTTCTGCCGCCATGTAAATATCTAATCCCTTCCTCCATTCCCTTATCTGAGGCGTGTCAGCCGCTCCCCACTTCTTAGCTACGTCTCTTTTGGCCACCACCAAGGCCAGGACCAGAAATATTAGCTGTGGGCGGGGCAGATCTATGTCATTGGTCATTCCCAGTAGGATCAGCTTAGGTTCCAGCGGAATGTCTATCTCCAGTATTTTACTCAATTCAGCAGTGATCTTGCTCCAGTATGCCTGTATGTGTGTGCATGACCATAGTATGTGTAGGAAAGTCCCTTCCACATGCCTGCAGCGTAGGCAGCTAGGATCTGACACCCTCCCCATTTTACATAGCCTTATTCTGTCGTAGTATACCCTGTGTAAGATCTTAAACTGGATTAGGCGTAAGCGTGATTTGATTGCTACGTCTCTAGGGTGCATTAGTACTCCCCCCCCAATCTATTTCATCCATTTCACCCACTTCCTGTTCCCACGTGTCTCTGAGGCTCACCAGTGTGTTCGGTGGAAACTTTATTCTTGGAACATAGATATTACCTGGAGATGGCGTAATCAACTACGGATGAACAAATGCAATGGGTTACATTGTTGAAATTTGTTTGTTATAACCTGTGATGGAATACCATTCATGCAAACATATCTGTATATGTGTAGCCCAATGGGCCGTAAGATCACAGATAATACAATAAAATTTGTTTAAAAAAACCCACACCAGATCCGGGTGGGCTGCCTTGCGTTTTCCCCCAGTAGCGTGGGGAGTGCAGTTAAAGAAGGAGGAGCACGTGCCCCCCTTACCGTCATCTGTTCATGGGTTGTGCTCCATTTGAATGTCGGACAGGCGATATGTCTTTAGAAACTGCCACATGGACTGCTCTGCATCATAATAAGCATAACTTAACGCAAGTTGACAAATGCGCATGTTGAACGCCACAGTGACGTGTGGCCAATGAGTGTCACGTTGACAGCTTCATCTAATGGTGGTGCAGGTATCAGCTTGGAGGCTAGAACTTTCAGGAACAGGAAGCCGTTTTCAATGCGCATCATAAGTATATGCAGTATGTAAAGCACATCGGAAGCAGGAGGAGGAGGAACATAATTTTCTTGTCTGTGGTCTTTATACTAATTGCAAGAATGAAGATAGTTTAAAACTTGAAACCATGCCTCAGCTCTCAACGGTGGATTGATGAATTGTGGGGTGCAAACTCAAGCATGAAATTGAGAAAAGGTAACTGGCTGAACTATGCAATTTTGAGGTGCTGGAAAATATACAAAAGGGTGGATATTGCATATTGTTCGGGTGAGAAACCGCTCACCAGATTTAGGGACATTGGATTACCATTTGAAGTGGCTGTTTATGTGGTTTCTGTTTGCAGTTGTATGTTATGTTGAAATAGGGGTAAGTGTAATTTGAGATGATGGAATTATTTTGAGATATTAATGCTGCTCTGGATTTATTAGATGTGCTATGCAATGCCTGGATATGCCAAGTATAGAGAGCATCTTGGAATTATGAAATCCTGGTTTTATTTGAACGCAGAAAGATGTTTAAAATAAAAGGTGGGTTATGTCATATCCACTGTTTAGGTGTTAGAGTTCCCTGTGTGTTGTGCCATGAATGACACGAGGTGGGTTAGGTTATGTATTACCCACTGTCTAGGGGATGAAATATACCCAGTGTGTTGCTTTGTTGTGAGGCGAGGTGGGTTATGTGGTCCCCACTATTTAGGGGTGAAATACCCTGTGTGTTGTTAAGGGGTTGGAAAATGCCCTGTGTGTTGTTTAGGGGTGAGAAATACCATGTGAGGAGTTGCCCTGAATGTGGGGTGAGGTGGGGTGATATACCAATTGTTTGGGGGGGTGTCCACTGTATAACATTCGAAACTTTTATATGAGTGTCCTTCCCATTTGGGGAGGGGATTTGGTTTGGGTAATTTATTGAAGGTGTAGTTTTGTGTTATCTTCTTGCGTCCATTAAATGTTCTATTGTCTTTTATAAGGGGGAGATGTGTTGTAATCTACTTGCTAGTATAATGCATCCTCCCCATTGTTGTTCTCTGCCTTGCTGCTGAGCAAGTGGTGAGGTCATTAGAATGCTGGAGTGTTTGTGCTTGTACAAGAGTCAGTTGGAGCCTATGGGCTGAGCAGCGAGGAGGCTGCTCCTGGTGGTACTTTACATGGAACTTGCCATCATCCTATGACCTGTAACTGAAGCCGTTACTTGAAGAATAAATCTATAACCCTTTTATATGTAACCTTTCTACGTGCCATACTTTGTTTTAACAAGTTCTATGTGTTTTCTGCTAATCTCTGTTGTTTCTGAAACTCTGGTTTATCACCACACACTTGCTGTGTTCTTTCTTTCAATTGACAAATAAGCTGTGCTCCACCCCTCTCTACTATGACACCGTGCTATCCCGCAACTCAGACAGTATGGTCCAGGTCTTCCATCAGCCCGCCTGCTGGGATGCGTGTTCTCAGTCACCTACCCCCATTTTCCTTGCCAATTGGTTCTCTCCAGTGTTATGAGTTACATATACGACGTGGGTTAACCCACAAGAGGATAAGATGGTATTGACCTTGCTGTTCAACAACAAGAGATCCCATGGTCATAACAATCAGTGACATTCAGGGGATAGCATTATGCAAAAACATTGCAGGGCTGGGGAAGAGTCAGTCGTATCTTCCGTACGGACCAGTCTTTACCTAGGCTGCTACCGGGAAGGTTCCACAACTCATATTCATACAAGGAATGGCTATCAGTAGACAAAGGGACACGCCGACTCAGGTGGACTGTTCCCAATCATCCTGATACTGAAAGTAGGCCAGAATCCCACTGCCATTAAAAATGAGGGCTGTGAAGGGGATCTGAAAATAATATGTTATTGGGGTGAGCAATGGGTGTCAGGAAACTCAGGTTTCTCCCGATATTTCGATTTCATCAGGGGGATTCAATCAGTTACCCATTCTGAGTACAGCTAATGGTTGTGAAAGTTTTTCCTTGAGGCCAGTGTAGGCAGTCTAATGTGCCACTGTAAGCAGCCTACATGCAAGGTTCTGAAAAGCCTGCATTTTATTCAATGAGGTCCCTTGGAGGTTCAAGAAATACTATGAAAATATTCTTGCTTGGGGCTATGGTAGGGATAAAACAGTTTGTGCATCATTGAGTATACGTTTTTTAAAGACTTTAACAGCCTGGTCCCAAGGTCATCCCATCATTTCTCTGTGCTTTAGTTCCATTATCTACCAAACACTGGGAGTGCTTAGAACCAGCCTAGCCTGTACTGATGAGAGTGATGTAAAACAATGAACTTGCAAAGGGCCTTAGGGGCATTATGACCTACCAGTCCTTGTTCTGTGGAGACCTACCTGAAACTTGCTGGCCTCGAGCTCTCTTTACAGCCTACCATGGCCCTAACAGTGATACATCTGCTCAAAGGCCAAATTAAACCCTAAGCTAACACTTAACCAGAGGACCCAGAGTAAGAATGCACCAATTTTGGAATTCAAATCACAATATCTCAGACACAGTCATCTTCATCTATTCCAAGACCGTGAAGATCTGTTGAAGAGAATTTTTGAATTCTGAAACTAATGAGAAACGTAGGAAAGGTAGAAAGTAGACTGGCCACTTATGAACTCTCCGTTAAAAAAGCGAGGAACAGTAACGACTGTGCACTGAAAGTAAACAAAAGCTGAATTCCATCAATTTCGTTTTACAGACCAATTTAAAATTTTGAGATGAAAAACAAAACGTGATATGTGGAATTCTTAAATTAAATTATTATTTACTCGGGCAGCATTCCTATTCATTGTTTTCTTGCCCACCATGCCTACCTCAGAAAGGAACCAAACATTTGTAAATCTGTCTTTACCCTGCTTCAACAGAAGCAGTTCAATCCGAACTGCCAGGCCAAGCCCCTGTGAACAGAAACACAAGCAACCCCAGGGTGGGTGCAGTCTGTTTGGGCCTCATCCCTAAGGGTTAACATGAGTCCTGCTGCACAGTGAGCAGAGAACCGTCTTTTGGGAATACCCAGACTGTGGTCAGTGTCTCACAGAGAAAAACAAAAAATGTGATGGGTGTAATGCTTGAAATAATCTGAGCAGCTGGTAATTAATTACTGCATTCCCTCTGTGTCATTTCTACTTCAGACAGAAATCAGCCATTTGCAAATCATTTGTATTTATTATTTATTTATTTATGCGTTTTTATATAGCCCAAACTTTACCCAAAGGTTTCAGAGTGCTTTACAATTGAACCAGTTACATTACTTAAGGACTTAAGAGTACATGACTTACATAAAAGATGCAAACAGATAAACTCTAAATTCACATAAGAATGGCAGTAAGTACATAAGTCTACTACAGATACGAGTGGTTAGAGTTATGGATATACAAGTTGCAGATTCCCTCAAGGTCATATTTTAAGAAAAGTTGAAGTGATTAGGGTTGGACGAATATATATTACATATTTACACAGCATGATCTTCTCGCCATTGCTGGGGTTCTTGCTTTCAGCCCGGCCTTCATGATGTTGTTGCACTCACGGGGGTGATCTTAGCCCTCGAGGTATCCCCAAGCTTGTGATGGCTAGATCTCCTCCACGCTTGTTGGGAGGTGGCTTACCTGCCGGGCCCTAGCACAATGAAGAGGCCGTCGGTCCTCCTCAAACCAGCCCCTCCATCTCCTTCGGTCCTCTTCCCTCCATTTGTGTACCACAATGTCTGGGCCAAACCCAAGGTCTAATCATAGGATCCGCGGCTCCGCCACTGTCCTATTCTCAGCGGTCGTGGACCCCATGACTGCCGCAGTGGCAAAGGAGGCTTCTCCAGAGCTGGATCAAGACCACCAGGGCCCCTGCTCTGGATCAGGAGAGCACCGGGAAGCAGTTTCAGCCGAGGATCAGGGAGGGCCCTGCCTCCTCTAGGCAGCACCCCCGTGAGCCGAGGCTGCAGCCCATCCAACGGGCCCTAGGAGAAAAGACTGCCCATCGATCCTGATCAGCATACAACACTCCGTTAAACTGATGAGAAACTAAACAACGTTTGCAGTCTATTATTGTAAATTGTGTTAACAATTTGGAGGTTTTTAAATACAATTACAAAAACAGCTGCTATTTCCTGGAAGTGACGCATTAAAAGGTCTACTTTAAGCTAGTCCGCTTTTTAGGTCTCGGCCTGGAAATCGCATCCGAAGGATGCGTCCAGGCTGGAGACTTATAGCGAGCTGACACGGGGGAATGACGGACAAAAAACTGTCACGCGCTTCTCCCCGGCTGGATTCAGCTGCTTGCACGCGCACCAACATTCACGCATGCGCGAACGCGCACGTCGCGTCCGCGTCCCGCGCCGTACACATCGACTCGCTCACACACACACCCCCTATCCCACAGTCACACACACGCACTCCAAGACACATATACACACACACACACGCACGCACGCACACACACACGCGCACACACACATACACAGGCCGCCCCCGCCCGCCCGTACATGCTTTCCCGCCCCTCCGCCGCCCGCCCGCCCGCCCGCAGCAGCAGCTCAGCAACGCACTCACCGGCTCTCCTCAGCTGCAGGGCCCGGCAGCAGGACTCGTCTTCCCTCATTAGGCACCGGGGCGCAGGGTAGGCTCCTGCCTGCTCCGGTGGTCCCAACACGGCTCCAATCGCGGCTCTTCCGTGGGAGGCGGGGTAGGCTCCCGCCCTCCTACTTCCTGTTTCCGGGTGTCGCGCCGGCCTGCCTGACTTCCTGGTCGCAGGCCGGCAGAGTAACGAGGATGTTTTGCGGTATGTATTTATTTATTTAATTATGCATTTTTATATAGCGCAGACTTTACCCGAAGGCGGTATTTATTTATTTATGTATTTATGCATTTTTATATAGCGCGGACTTTACCCGAAGGCGGTATTTATTTATTCATGTATTTATGCATTTTTATATAGCGCGGACTTTACCCGAAGGCGGTAATGCTTGCCTTAGCGTAATGGTGTTCCTTCTTAATTTATTGGTGGTGTCCCTGTTAGAATTATTCCCACTTTTAGTCTAGCAATGCTTGGCATGATGTTGGCATCTTTGGCATTATTGAGCCCATCCCTGGTATAATGGGACCACAACGTATTGTTATTTTGTGACATATGCGTGCAAAAAAACATAAATAGCCATTACATCAGGCTTGCCAGACCTGTTGGCTTAGCCACTTCTTGCTTTATGTGCGAATGGTTGATTCCTGCATTCCTTAACAATAGTTAGGACTCTAAAACCTGGAGTTTTTTTAACGATTGTCAAATGAAAAGAGCCCATTACCAACTTTCTCCTTCCTCAACCCAGACTGTACTAATGGAGAACCTCCCACCGACAGGAACTCTGTTACCATGAAAAGTAAGAATAAAAATGCTCTGACACCTCAAATCCCACTAGCATGTTATCTGCCTCATCAAAACACCTTAGTTCCACTTAGGGGGGGGCAGTGTTCCTTTGGGCTTTAGCAATTTAGATATTATTTAAGAGATTTGTTCCTGCACATTTCTTACTTCAACTCTTTCATTGATTCGGGCTGAATCCGAAAAACATTTTAGCCATGTTTCCCTCCGCATTGTCCTGTGGCATGGTTTGGGTTTGGCAGCAGAGTCTACCAGTTAAACCTGAAGTGAGACACCAACAGCTATGTACAGTGCTGGTTTATTTTTTTAAACCATCGTTATTACATTTTGTATCATGTAGTAACAGAAATAGAATCAAATCTACAGTGCAGGTTATGCCTACTTTTTTCAGAGCTCCACGGATGAGATTCGAGCCAATGAGATTACATCAGTGTTTATTTGACAGTTTCTTTATTTTTCATTAGGATTTTCGGGCTTGGCCCTCTCTCAAACATGCAAGCCAAGGCATTGATGTTAAAAAGCTAAACTATTGTTATGGCTTCCTTAAATAAGTCAAAAACGGGTACAAGGTCTTGAACTAGAACCCTTTTTGTAATCCAGTATAATAACCGAAAAGAGGACCAAGCTCTTCATTGCAGATTAAACTGAAACAGTGGAATAGGTGTCGATCTCTTTATTTTATTTGCATTGTTAATTGAAACCGTTGCAATACAAAAATATACCAATGTAAAACCCAAATATACATATAAAAGAATTCACATGTCTTATATAATTCTTTACATTTATGTTGCAAACAACAAATGTAAAACAAGTTTCCCAACCAAGTTATTTTTGGATTTGCACACATCGTTTGAAGGTACTTAATTCCAGTACACAGTTCCCTTCACTACTTATATCGGAAATCAGTAAAAGTGCAAAGAGGTGCTATAAACTTCAGTAAAGTGCTTTAGTGCCAAGACAGAGTAAATGGTAGGGAGTATCTGCGGCAAATCATCGTATCGGGCTTTCACTGGTTCTAGACAACTAAAAAAGTTAATAGCTATTATGCTAGCATTTTCTTTCCGCATAGCCTCAGCACCTTTACTAGATGGCAGTTCAGTCGTGGGTCGTTAGGTGCAACATACTTAGTTCCAGTCCATACTTCCCATCAATGCTTATGCCAGAGTTCAGAGAAGTGCTTAGGATTTGTATAAAGTGCATTAGTGGCAGGAATAGAGTAAATGGTAGGGAGCAATCTATTCAAACCTCCATGTTGGACTTACAGCTTGTGTTAGACGACTAAAGATAATTCGTGACTACTGTACTGGCATTTTCTTTTCGCATGACCTCAAGAACTTTACTAAACTGCAATTCAGTTGTGGATCATCTGGTGCAAAGCATGCCAGCACTGCTTGTCTCCTGGTGCGTACCCTTCGCTGACTAAAGTGGTGTTTTAGTAGTAGTTCTCGTTCTTGTGAGTTCTTTACATAGACATAGCAGGTCTTCTACCGCTGAGCCGCATAAGCGGCAGGTAAAGCTCGCTTTTTAGGTCTCGCCCTGGAATTAGCATCCAAAGGATGCTTCCAGGGTTGGAGACGTATAGTCAGCTGTCTCGAGGGAAGGACGGACGAGAAGGTGCACGAGCGCAGTCCAGGCTGGATTGGTGTGCGCGAACGCGCACGTTCCGTCCTGCGCCGCCCTCCCATACTCCCAGCCTACCGCGCATGCATGCATGCACACAGACAGACACAGACACACACACACACACACACACACACACACACACACACGCGCGCGCACTCGCACTTACACAGACACGCAGGCACCCAGACAGGCAACCCCCTCCTCCTCCTCCCCCACAGTCACACACGCATACACACAGACTCCAAGACACACGCACACATACACAGGCCGCCGCGCGCGCGCCCACACATGCCCCCCTCCCGCCCTCGCAGGCCAGCCACAAAGCGAAGCCCCACTCACCGGCAGCAGGACTCTTCCTCCATTCTTCGGCACCGGGGCGCAGGGTAGGCTCCTGCCTGCTCCGGTGCTGCAACCAATCACGGCTCTTCCGGCTCTTCCGTGGGAGGCGGGGTAGGCTCCCGCCCTCCTACTTCCTGTTTCCTGTTGTCGCGCCGGCCTGCCTGACTTCCTGGTCGCAGGCCGGCAGAGTAACGAGGATGTTATAAAGGTTGGTGATGGTCATCTTGAAGGAGCGCTTTCTAGTATGCAGGCACTAGAAGCTTCTGGCACATACACCACATTTCTACGAAATGTGACCGCAAGTTTGCACAGGTGATACTAAAAATAGTGCAACTATTTATACATGTTCGTGGAACAGTTTCAGCCAAGGCTCTTCATTTACTGTCTCATAAAATATTTAGAAAAACTGTGTAAATGTCATTTTATATATAGTGGTTTCTTCCCTTATTGACTTATTGCATTGTAGTGGCACTGCTATTTCTTCGTATGCGGCCGTCAGTAGGGCTGTTTTTAAGTGAAATCTGTCTATTCGCTCTCAGCAGATGCATGTCTAATGTGCAGTGAAATCACCCTATGCTTGTGCAGGGGGGCTACTCCACACATCATAGCCAATGAGGGAGGGTATTCCATAATTTCCATTGTTTGCAGATTTCGGTGTAAACACTTGAGCTGTTCGTAGCCAGACCTAAAAAACGCAGCACTGGTGTTAGATGTTTTTACATACATTGGAAGGATGAACGTGTGGGAGTTTGACGTACAAAGGATGGGAGAGGCAGGAGCGCCAGTGCCCTTCAATAAAAGTACACACTGAGCATCCTTCCAAGGAGAGCTTCTTCGAGCTTGGTCTGTCACTGAAATCGGACATTTAATACAACATCACCAACAGCTGGTAGAGCGCAGCAAGGCATTTTCAGCAGCTAGTGGTATACTTTAATAACATGAACAGAACAAAATTCACTCTGCAGGTTAAATATGCATTTTACAACTTATGAATGGGGAAATAAGACAGCCACACACCCAAGTGAGTAGTTTTTTTTCTTTTAATAAAAGTTGAAATTAAATAAAGTACAGGATAAGCCACTATAAATAGAAATAGGCCTTGCAGAGGAAAGTGCAAGTTATTTGTATTGCGGAATGTGGAGTTAACATACAATAATGCCCACTCTCGGGATACAATCCTTTAGAACAGTGGAAGGTTGCAGAGTGCAGCTGCCAGCAGAAAACACGCAGGGCAGCGACCGGACTGCGGTCAGAGGACTGTCAGGAGCTGCACTTACAGTACAAATTGAAACACAATGTGCACAGTCACACAGCAATCCCAGAGTACCGGGAGCTACTCACAAGGCCTTTGAGGAAGACCTTGCAGGGAAAGAGCTTAAGCATCAAATGTGGGTCGAGAGATTAGAGGGGTTCAGCGTGAAAGCATAGAAAGAGAAAACAGACGTCAAAACATCTCCAGTCTACAGAAATACCTATCAACAAAAAAGTGAACTTGTTCTTAATTCTGAAATACAGTAAAACTTGTGCAACACCTCTTGTAGGACTAGACTGACAGGGTATTCTAACTTCAGTCCGGGCTGCATCATTATATGTCAATATGCAACATATTTTATATGTCCCTTTTTATAAAAACAAAATGTAACTACTGCAAAAAAAAATAGCCAATGCCATTTACAATACTAAAAGCTCAAACTTTGCCTAATGCGAGACCTATTGCATTGCAAATGCTTGTTATGTCTTGGGCTGCTGCTTTTCCTGGATCCCCGGTCCAAAACAAATAAATTATTTTGTCTTATTCCGACAGGAACCATCCAGTCAGAGGTCTAGGCTAGCCCCCCTTTTAACAGGAACACAAGCAATCTCAGACCAGTTCCAGCCTCTTTGGGTCCGGTCTGTGAGGTTCAGTGTAAGTCACATAATGTAGTAGTAAGCACAGTAGCTGAGATGAATTCAAGCATTTCGCTCAATGCTTATTTTTCCATATGTTTTTATAACTGAAATATCCCAAGTGAACCAATTATGCGAAGACATGGGTCCCATACTCACTGTGCCATTGGACTCAAGCAGTACGTCATTGATGAGGCCCCAAAATGTTGAGACCTATCTGGATTGCTCCTGTTCAGAGAGAACCAGGCATACAGTTTGAGATGACCTCTCCTGTTATAGCTGGGCTATGTCTGATTTGCTTAAGGATCAAATTGGACTACAGTGATATAGTGGGCAAAAAACAGATTGGCCAGAATGTGACCCGATAAATTACCTGTGGATGAGATTAATTTGTGTATTCCTCCCATCACTTTTTGTTTATCAATTTATGTGCCGTATTCCATTTTTTGCCCTTTACACCCTTTAGGTCAGCCATAGCTAAATATATGCAAATACATAACTAACTAACTAAAAATTACCGATAATCGGTAATATTCGGTAAAAAATAGCGAATCGGAAGATTTCGGTAAAAAAAAAATACCGAAACCCCAATACCGATTCGTAAATACCGGATCCAATACCGAATCGGTAAATACCGATTTGGAAAATTAAAAATTCTGAATTTGTTGAAACAGCCAATCCTGTGCATCTCAATTACCTCCCAAACAGGAAGTGGCCACACCCAGGCAGCTGCACTGAACCTGGAGCTGACTGTGAGGCAGGTAGCTGAGCAGAGGAGCCAGGAGCAACACAGCCTTTCTTTGCCAAGAAAAACAAATTTGCACAAAGGCAAACCAGGAAAGAGAGAAGGATGGAGGTGAAAGAAAAAGAAAACAGAAGTTCAGTGAAAGTCACCAAGGACCATGAGAAGCTGTTTGGCAAGCAGTCCCTCCATGTGCCAGAATCGCAGAAGTGACAGATCTGGCTTGCAATTCAGAGCAAGATAAATGCCATTGGGGTCACCCAGTGCTCCATTGAGGACATAAAGAAAAGGTGGTATGACCTGAGGAAGACTGCGAAGGCACGGATGGCGGAGAGGCAGAGGCAGGCTACCAAAACTGTTGGAGGGAGGAGCAGAGCATCTGCACCAATAGCCCTGGAGCTCATGGTGGAGTCCACCCTCCAGCCGGAGAGTGTGAGTGGGATCGGCGACGCAGACAGCTCTGCCAGAGCTGCCAGCAAACAAGGTAAGATACAGCATACTGTGCACCCCCCTCCCCAACCTCAATCCCCAGAGAGGCATAGGTACCCCAACTCCAGTCCATGTTTCACTCATATCCTGCAATGCATTAGGGGAGATGTAGTCATACGTAACACATGTTCAGAACAGTCAGTCTAGCAAAACCAAAGTGATGTGACAGCAATTAGCAAGCAGAGGACAGTCAGTGTCATTGGCAGGCATAATGTTTAATGCAATACAGGAGAGACATCTCGCAGTTCAGTAGAGGGGAACAGAGGGAAGGCACCCAGGCCAGAGGGGAGACAACAGGAGGAGGAGCAGTCGCCTGCAGGTCACACAACCCCACCAGCACCACCAACGTCTCCATCCCCACCATTACCACAGCGCCAGACAACGCCGCCATCACCAACAACACCATCACCACTGCAACATTAAACACCACCACCGCAGTAAGGCAGGAGGCATGCCGTGGCCACCCTCCAGCAGATGGAGGTGTCGGAGGAAGAGAGCACAGGGGGCCAACAGTCCACAGTGGCTGAGGATGGCAACAGGGTAAGATCCGAGTCCCCATCAGAGCGCGCCCACACATCATCAAGGCGCCGCAGGGCAAGTGTAGCCAGTCCCCCAATCCCAGGCCAAGGTGACAGTGTTCGCTGGGCTGGAAGGCAACATGCTGAAGGTCCAGCGCCTGCAATGTAGAGCAATGCGGTCAGTGAAGCAGGAGATGTCACACATGAATGCTGACATGCATCGCATTGAAAAGGGAATCAGTGCGATTAATAACACCATGTCTGAGGGCATGAGTGATGTGGCGTCGGCTGTGAGGCAGCTCTGCACCAAGTTTGAGGAGGACCGCCTGTCTAGGCGCAGGGAGAGGAGGAGACTTAATGCATACACCAAGGCGGTGAACCGCCTGTCCGGTGCTACCTCCCTCATGTGCAGGCACTCTATTGCCATGCAGGAGGAGATGGCACATTGTAGTAGGGATGTGGCTAGGGGGATGGTCACAATGACCTCAGCACTTGAACTGCTGCAAACTGAGAAGGTGGCCACTACAGCAGAGCGGGGGGGGGACAGTGAGGAGGCTACTAGCCGTAGTAGCATCACACCCTCTCCCACCAAGACCAGGAGGCGCAGCGAACGCCACAGCTCTGCCCAGGAACACACTGGCAGTGCAGACAGTGGGGCCAAGGAATGTGGCAGTGCAGCGCGTGGGCGCAAAAAATAGAGCCAGCCATGGTTGTACATTTATGGGTGATGTAATCCATGGGTGTATGTAGACTGATTCAGATCTTGGTGGTGTGCACTGGGCATTAAACACCATCATGCAAATACAGTAACTGGCTTTGTCTCATTACTCACTCAGAAATAGTTGCGTGTTATCTCAGCCCGTCTGTGTCTCCCATCCGGTGCTGCTGCCACACCAGCTGCGCAGGGCTCTTGTGGTTCTGAAAATCTGGACCCTATTGTTATCCCCATATCGAGGTCCAATACCCGTGTCACAAAATATCAACGTACCATGACGAATTTAGTGTCCAAGAACCGATAATGATTAGGACATCATTCCTATGTATTTGCGTGACAATCGAGGGTTGCCAACACCCCTAAATCGTAATTTCCATCCCAATCCCTTAGACTCCATTTTGTGAACGGCATCCATCTTACGTCTTGCCCTCATGTTAAGTCAATTAAAGGTCGAGCTTGATCCATAAGGACACGTCCACCTTCCCCTGACTTCCCCCTGACCTGTCCAAACTGACTTCATTGCCTTAAGCCAAACCTGTTTGGGCGGCTCCCCGCCCAGTGGCCGAATACGATAACATCGACACATAACATTCCACAAACCATTTACCCCATACAGAACATGCTTTCTACAAACATGCACCTGTCCATACTTCTTCTTTATGGCCAGTTTTATGACTGGGTGGTACCTGCCTTTATTGGTGTTTCATCGATATCTGATGGGAGTCCCGGATCTTGCTGGGTAATCTGTCACGAACTGGACATCTAAAATGTGGGCTTGCTTACGTGACGCCGCACTTTGTATTATTGCAGAAATATGTTTACAGCCATATCATAAACTCAAGAATTCTTGCTTGAAGCCATTATTTCTGTATAAAAGGAGAAGACTGGTTCTGTAAAAACGAACACGTACAGTCTCCTGAGAATACATGACCCGTGTTTGTCATGCTTCTAGGACACGTGTTACTTGGTAGCTACCAATAAAACTTGATCTCTGACTGCGACTAGAAGACTCATTGTTTCTGTGGTCCGGAACAAGGGAGAACTCAGAGGTCATCGGGTGTTATCCCCTGGCACCACCGGGTTCCTAAAAACCCGGCACCTCAGTTGGCGCCCACCTCGGGGCGATATCAAGCGGCGACGGTCCAAGCCAGATGTTCGTGAGGAGCTTCATGTGAAAATTCCGGAGGACGGCCAGCCACTTCAGCGACCCCTGTATGTCGACGTGGTTCCGGATTGTCTTTGCTGCGAGGTTCCCCGCGTCCCGACGGCTACGAAGGACTGCTGCCCTGACTATCGCCTTGTTTTGGACCCAGTGATCCTTGGTAGAGCGAAACGATAGACGAGTCTTCTAGCGACGTCACCGATCTTCAAATACTTCAGTTAAGTATAAGTGGAGCGTCTCCCAGTCTTTAGTTTGTCCTTAGTTTTTTGGTATCCTTGAGATACGACTTGATTTGGCACTTGCAAGCCCCAAAGCCGAAGGACTCGTGTTTTCACGAGAAATATCGTAATAGATAAACCTTTGAAGTTTGAAGCTAGACTAGTGAGCGAAGATGCCTGGTTTTAGCAGACTTGGAAACTTGTTTTGTCTTGGTTATAATAAGGATTCCCGATTAGAGGATTCCTGTCCGGTTCCTCCAATTGGAACTCCAACGTATGAGCTCTATGTAAAACATGGCGTAGGTCCTATCACATATAATGAAGTATGGATAAAATACACCCGTAAGAATGGTGTTTTAAATTGGCCCCAATATGGTAGTTTCGACTCAGAAATTCTAGATAACCTAGAGGTCAAACTGTTCAAAAAGAAAGCCCGACCGGCGATGTTTGACTCTTTCCGCTTATGGCGCAAAGAGGCCAAACAAAAGGAAATTAAATTAGAAAAGAAGAATAAGAGGGAAAGGGGTATTTCAGTAATACAAGCCGCGATAAAATTTAAAGACAACGAAGAGGATCGAATAAGTGAGCAGTTGCACAGGCAACGTAAAATGGCAATAGATAAATGCTATCCTGTTTTACCATCTCTTCAGCAAGAGACAGTAAAAGAGCGTGAGAAAGATCCATTAATGACGCATTTGCTGAATTCGCCACCACCCTATGCGCAAAATGCCACAGCACCTCCGCAACCTTTAGTTGCACCTCTGGTAGCTGTTATACCAGCTCCTCTACAGCACTCACCAGCTACTCTTCAGCTGGCTTCTATTTCTCTAGTGCAGCCTCCTCAAGGCTCACCAGTCACATCTACTTCTCCTACTGTTCCTTCTACAACTTCGCCTAGCGCACCTTCTATTTCTTCCGATACTAGTTCTGAGAACGCTTCTGTTTCTGCTTTGCGTGACTCAGTTCTGACACCAGTTATTCCTCCACTTTCACCTTCCGTCTGGCATAAAACGGCCAGCATTGCTACTATTATTCCTTCACCACTTTTTCGGTCGCCTAAAACGACCCCTAATACGGGACTAAGACAGTTACGAAGCCAAATGCCTGATTATCGAGAGAGGGAATGCCTGAATAAGTTAGCACGGAATTGGGCTCTGGATACAGCCAGATATGATGTAGAGTCCGTCATGAACGTTTTCCGTCAATGGGATGAACCGACGCAAAGATATGTTTTTGAACAGATGTGTGTTCTTTTGTGTGAGGATTTGGAAGATAATGGTCAAGAGAGCAACGCTCGAGAGTTGTGTAATGTACGATTTAAATTTGGGGAAGGCATGATTGTAGGTCCCGATGTCGACAAAGCAGTTGAGGTATTATTATCATATCGAAGCACAGGTGGTAACTCTGGGTCATCGTCTGAATGTGGTACGTCTAGTAGGAAAAGAGCGAGACAGTACCCCATGAGAGAGGTTCCTCCTGTTTGGAGGGAAGGTGATGCGAATGCTAATCCACCAATTCTGCCCCATTTCCAGCGTGTATGGGTACATGTCCCATGGAAAAGATCGGAAGTATTAGCACTCAAGCAGTCACTACTTGACCCTCGTAAGAACCCAACTGGGTATTATAAGGAGTTATCGCAAACTGCAAGCTCATGTATAATGAATTTAGCAGATGTAGACATGTTATTTGGCAACGTTGTTCCACATCCCTTATGGAGCAAGATACGTCATACGGATCACGATCAGGAACTAGGTGACTCATGGGCGAACATTGCGATTACAGATGCTAGACAAGTCGGTGGTTTTAAACCTGAGCCGTTAATAGCTGAACTTCCCGGTAGAATTATAGCATACATGAAGACAATAATGCCTGAAGTACACGTAAATTGAGACAAGCTATCAGCATGTAAACAAAAGAAAGATGAGAATGTGTCTGACTTTTTCACAAGATTTGAGGAAACATTCACCGACCACAGTGGTCAAGATATGGCTACCGAGGGTGGCCAAAGATTGTTTGTGGACAAGTTCGTACATAATTTGCTCCCTGAACTATGTAATAAACTAAAAGACTCTGAGAGTGCTTGGGCTGTCTCTACGTCAGCACAGATTTTAGCTACAGCCCAGTACTATGAAAATAGGCGTAAAGACGAGCTAGACAAGGCAGATAAAAAGACGAAAGATTTGAAAACTAAGGTTCTCCTCCAGCAGGCCTATCCGCCTCGCACGGCTAGTCAGCCCGACTATCAACCACGACAGCAGTACTCGAGGAACGCGCAAGGTAACGAGTTTTCCCATCAGCGTCCTACATATGGCCCGAATCAATGTGCGTATTGCAAGGAAGAGGGTAATTTTAAGGATAATTGTCCGGCTCTTGCGCGACGTTTAAACGGTGGTCAAGGTGTAAGGGGGAGAGGTGTTCAGCATGCCCCTGGAGGTAGAGGCCGTGGAAATTTCACTCAGAATACAACTCCTTTTCCGCCTCAGAAGTCCATGAATAGCTTTGACCAACAGAATAGTTCATCGTCTAAGTCAGCTCAGTACTATGCTGACGACTATTACACTGAACACGAAAATGAGGGTAACGATTGCTAGGACAGCCATGGACAAAGAGAGGGAGTTGTCTCAGTTCCGGTAGATCAGAATGGACCTTATGTCGAGGTGATTACCTCAGGAGTGTCAGAGCCATTTCTGCTGGATACTGGTGCTACAAAAAGTTCTATCATGCACTCGAAACTTCCTGGCGCACCTTTGTCTGGCGAAATGAATGTCTCAGTAGGTTTCTCTGGCGCCCCTGTTAGAAACCCGATCTCTAGTCCTATATCCCTTTCTGTTGGCCCATGCCAATTAGAAGCACCCCTCATTTTGACAACAGGTTGTGGTGAAAATTTGTTAGGTTTGGATTTACTAAAAAGGTTATATGCGACTTTGTACTGTTCTCCCTCGGGAGTACAACTTACTTTAGGCAAGAAGGTCATTTCTTCGATGTATTTATCAAAGGAAAATATTCCAACTGAATTATTGTCACTTCCTGATATACTCTGGGCTAATGGTTCTAATGATGTAGGTCGTTTGGAGATAACACCATATGTCATAACGTTGAAAGCCGACGTTAGGTTGCCACGTATTCCCCAATACAAAATATCTAGCGAATGCGAAAAAGCGTTGTTGAAAATTGTCCATGACTTGATTGATGAAGACGTCATCGAAGAAACGACAGGAAATGTCTGTAACAGCCGGTTTTGCCCGTCTTAAAACGTACTGATCCTTCACAACCCCCTGTGTATAGGTTCGTGATCGACCTCAGAGAAGTAAACAAGATAGTTATCCCACAGTTTCCAGTCGTCCCCGACATTACTGCTTTATTGACAATGGTTCCAGCTTCAGCAAATTGGTTCTCGGTGATTGACCTGAAGAACGCTTTCTTCAGTATCCCGATTGCCGAGGAAAGTAGAGATATTTTCGGATTTAATTTAGGAGGACGAAGCTTCCGCTTCAAGTGCGCTCCTCAAGGCTACTGCGAAAGCCCATCAATATTCAGTCAGGCCCTGAAAACACAATTAGACACGATTGTTCTACCAAGTGGTTCAACTCTGATTCAGTACGTAGACGATCTGCTGATCGCTGCAGACACTGAAGAAATTTGCAAGAAAGCTACGTTATCATTATTGCATCACTTATGTGACATGAAGCACAAAGTCTCCCTTTCCAAACTACAATTCTGCCGACAAGAAGTAACCTACTTAGGTCACGTCTTGTCGAAGGAGGGAAGGAGACTGACACCAGAAAGAATACAGGCAATTGCAGAACTAAATGCCCCAAGGACACAGAGAGAAGTTCAAGCTTTTTTGGGCATTACATCGTACTGTAGACAATGGATACCGAATTTCTCACTACTAGCCAAACCCTTGCTGACACTACTCCGTAAAGATACGCCCAATCCTATTCCCTGGTCTGAAGATTGTCAGACGAGTTTTCACAAGTTGCGTGATGCATTGTGTTCAGCCCCTGTGTTGGGAAACCCCAACTACAGTAAGCCTTTCACATTATATGTCCATGAGAAGGAAGGCTGTGCATTATCAGTCTTAACACAACATTTTGGGAACAGACAACGCCCATGCGCGTATTTTTCGGCAACTCTGGATCCCGTGGCTAAGGCACTACCAAGTTGTCTGAGAGCCACCGCCGCAGCAGCTGTCTGCATCCGACAGTCCGCTGGATTAGTCATGAATAATACTCTGATCGTTATGGTTCCGCATGTAGTAGACATTTTACTAAACAGGACGAAGACACAACACCTTACTAGCACTCGACTATCCAGTTACGAACTTACGTTGCTAGCAAGCCACATCCACATAAAGAGGTGTGATACACTGAATCCCGCAACGTTATTACCCATTTCGACAGGAACCGACAAGATTGATAAACATGACTGCTGTTTTAGGACAGAAGAAGAGACAAAAGGGAGAGTAGACTTACAGGACACTCCCCTTCCTGAATGCAATGATACTTTATGGGTTGACGGTTCATGTTTCAAATTACCGAATGGTGATACGACTGCCGCATATGCCGTAACAACATTACACACCATTATAGAGACCGCACGTATTTCCCACAACTCTGCACAAGCTGCGGAAATTATTGCACTTACCAGAGCATGCGTGTTAGCAAAAGGAAAGCGAGTGAATGTGTACACGGACAGCCAATACGCCTTTGGCGTGGCTCACAGTTTTGGGAGATTATGGCGTGAACGTGGTTTTCTTACCTCACATGGTGCAAAGATACAACATGGTCAGCTAGTTAATGAGCTCCTTGAGTCACTGACCATGCCACTACAAGTTGCCATTATGAAATGCAGTGCACACAAGAAAATTCAAGACGATATTGGCCGCGGGAATGCATTTGCAGACGAGGTTGCGAAAGAGACCGCAAGGGACACGATGAGTCGAATGTATGTTGCAGGTCCCGCTAGATGTATTGCTGATGTGGGAATGTGTGAGGACACCATTGAAAGCGTGAAATGTATACAAGCTGAGGCAACTGAGGATGAGTTGAATGAGTGGAGAAAAAGTAAGGGTAGATTGGATGCGAATAGCTGTTGGGTCGAATTATCGGAACACCAGCGATGGCTACTACCTAATGCATACGTACTTGCAGTAGTAACAATGGCTCACGGCATGGCACACATCAGTTCGAAAGGAATATGTAAGCTATTGGCCCCAGTATGGCAGAATAGCAATATCCCAAAATATGCAGAAAATGTGGTCAGAAACTGTCTGATATGCCTAAAACACAATCCCGGTAAAGGAACTCCAACTCCAGCTGGTCATTTTGCGCCTCCTACGTATCCGTTCGAGGTTTTGCAGCTCGATTTCATTCACATGGAAAGGTGCAACAATCTAAAGTATGTGCTCGTTGTTGTCTGCACCTTTTCAAGGTGGGTGGAAGCGTACCCCCTTAAAGACAATACTGCTTTGACAACTGCCAAAGCTCTTGTCAAAGAGTTCTTCCCGAGATTCGGTATGCCTAGAATTGTCTGGAGTGATAATGGAAGCGAATTCATAGGACGAGTGATGAAGAGAGTGTGTGAGTGTCTAGGCATACACCAGAAATTCCACGCTGCAAATCACCCCCAATCAGCTGGATTAGTAGAGTGCTACAATGGCACTTTGAAACTCAAGCTAGCCAAGATCCAAGCCAGTACAGGTCTTAAATGGCCTGACGCCTTGCCCCTAGCACTCTTGTCAACTAGGATGACTGTCCATTCCAGATTAGGTCTTAGCCCCCACGAGATAGTGTTTGGCCGCCCAGCCAACGTCTGGGGCGTGCCAAGACCAAAGAAACTCCGTGAAATAGAACACCCCGTACTGCTTGATTATTTGTGCGAATTGACAGCTAAATTGCGTGTTTTACACCAACAGGTTCACAGTTCCTCTCCGCCAGCCTCTGACGATCCAGGTCATACCATCGAACCCGGCTCGTGGGTCCTGGTGCGGAACTTCCAGCGCACCAGCAACGGACAGCCGAGGTGGACCGGACCGTATTTGGTGCTTCTTTCTACGAGGTCAGCCGTTCGGGTGGACGGCAAAAAGAACTGGGTGCATGGGACCCATTGCAAACGGGTCCCTCTGCCCCTTCCATACGACCGGTGGGTCGATAAAGGACTTGCCGACTCTAAGACTGAATCCGTACCTCGTTTCATCCCTTTCAGCGATGCACGTTTAAAAGAGACTGGTACCGAAAAGGAGAGTGATCGTATTTTGCAAGGACGTGTGTCACCATCTATGCAATTGGACACTACCGAACCTGAGACATTGTTTAAAGACCACACCGTACCTGAGAAGCGACGATATGACCTGAGATCCAGCCCCAGAGACTAATAAAACCTTGATCTAATGTGATTTCCCTTTTCCCCCAAGAACTATTTTTATCTTCCAGCTCTCTCGTCCCAGGGAACTAGCTCATTTTTGATTTTCGAACCACCATCCGGTTCCGCTGCTAGGGTCGCGGTTGAAGTGTCGGGAGTGCAACCAAGGAAGTTTTAGGTCCACGGTTCTGGTTGGTCCGAGGGAGTCACCCCGGACCGAACAGAGCGCGCTCCCTGGCAGAATCGACCTACCACCGCGGGCAGCAAGTAGAGGATGGAGTTTCCAAGGGTAGAGAGACCTGTCAAACTTATGAACTTTGAAAAACAATTGTGTACTATACTGTCCAAGAGAAGGTTTTTAATAATATGTGTTCTAATGCTGTTTAGCGCTGTGATGCTTTTGATTGGTTATGCTCTATTCGTATTTCGAATTTCCCTATTCTCAAATGACACTCTGCCAACGCCTCCTCCCACTCTCTCCCCACACTCTTTTCACCCTCTACCTGAACACGAGTCTGCCAGAAGGCTCGAATTTGTAAATAACTCTTTCATCCAACTCCTGCACCAACACCAGTCTATAATGAACACATCAAACTGTTGGATATGCGGACTCATGCCGCACACGACTGATAAGGGTATCCCGTACTTCATCCTGCCATTTAGTTATTATGGTTCTCTGTGGGCTTTTCAGACCATGTTCCTATTCGCCCTAGAACCATACCCGACCCGTTCCACTGAGAGCGATTCCAGTAACAAGGCACTAATAGCAGGGATAAGAAATATGAGTAGGGATATCGACACATATCTGACTATCCCCAAAGATGAACTGACCCCATACACTCGTTGGAACGTAACCAAACATGGCATTTACCTGATCAAGAGCCAGGCAGCAAAGAAATCCCGCCCAGTTTGGATAGTGCCCCACCGAGGTCACCTATGTCTACAAGGTATTGGTAGGGATCCTACAGCACAGTTAGGAAAGAGCATTTGCACGGAAACATATGTGCTCGCCTCCCGAACTTCCCCTATACTCTTAGCAGCCAAAGGCACGTATTTCGTCTGCCACGACCAAGCCTATACATGGTTACCCCCTGACTTCTCAGGCACGTGCTTCATCTCATTTCTGCTGCCTCCTACCTACACGGCCCGAGCAGATTACCATCGGACAAGGACAGCTAGAGGTGTCGTGAGTAAAGACGACACCGCGGGTCAGGAATTCGCTGACTTCGCAAAAGGTTTTCTGCCATTTTGGGGGCCTATGGTGAACAGCAGGAATATTCGCCAGTTAGCAAGGATAGTTGAATCCGCCGTGACTACAACGGCCGGAGCACTTGGCAATTTGACGACCGAGCTTCAGTCGGATCGACTTATGACCCTTCAGAACCGAATTGCCCTTGATATCATACTCGCCGATCGTGGTGGTGTGTGTAGAGTCATCCAATCCAGTTGTTGCATATTCA
The DNA here is from genome assembly GCF_964261635.1 of Lissotriton helveticus. Classification (NCBI taxonomy): domain Eukaryota; kingdom Metazoa; phylum Chordata; class Amphibia; order Caudata; family Salamandridae; genus Lissotriton; species Lissotriton helveticus. Next base: position 244,363,215 of record NC_136062.1, on the reverse strand, counting down.
TCCCTGATAATGCACCGACGGTATACCAGGCCATCTCTAAACTACATGAAATATCTGGTTCCCTTCACGTTGAGAAAGGGGATTGGTCCTTGCTAGGGTGGTTCTGGGGACTGATCGCTGCCTGGGGATGGAAAACGCTTATCTTCATTGGGATGATCTTAACACTTCTGTTTATGTTCTGCCTATGTGTCCAGTGCGCTCCTGCACTCTGTGGCCTCTGTGCTACTTCATGTGTACGGAAGCCTGCGTCAAGGGACGAACTGAGCAACAGAATGATGTTACAGCAGCATCTCCACGAATTCCTTCATACAGATTTAGACTCAGATTAACGAGTTATTGCCTTACATAAGGGCAAAAGGAGGGTCTGTGGTTCTGAAAATCTGGACCCTATTGTTATCCCCATATCGAGGTCCAATACCCGTGTCACAAAATATCAACGTACCATGACGAATTTAGTGTCCAAGAACCGATAATGATTAGGACATCATTCCTATGTATTTGCGTGACAATCGAGGGTTGCCAACACCCCTAAATCGTAATTTCCATCCCAATCCCTTAGACTCCATTTTGTGAACGGCATCCATCTTACGTCTTGCCCTCATGTTAAGTCAATTAAAGGTCGAGCTTGATCCAAAAGGACACGTCCACCTTCCCCTGACTTCCCCCTGACCTGTCCAAACTGACTTCATTGCCTTAAGCCAAACCTGTTTGGGCGGCTCCCCGCCCAGTGGCCGAATACGATAACATCGACACATAACATTCCACAAACCATTTACCCCATACAGAACATGCTTTCTACAAACATGCACCTGTCCATACTTCTTCTTTATGGCCAGTTTTATGACTGGGTGGTACCTGCCTTTATTGGTGTTTCATCGATATCTGATGGGAGTCCCGGATCTTGCTGGGTAATCTGTCACGAACTGGACATCTAAAATGTGGGCTTGCTTACGTGACGCCGCACTTTGTATTATTGCAGAAATATGTTTACAGCCATATCATAAACTCAAGAATTCTTGCTTGAAGCCATTATTTCTGTATAAAAGGAGAAGACTGGTTCTGTAAAAACGAACACGTACAGTCTCCTGAGAATACATGACCCGTGTTTGTCATGCTTCTAGGACACGTGTTACTTGGTAGCTACCAATAAAACCTGATCTCTGACTGCGACTAGAAGACTCATTGTTTCTGTGGTCCGGAACAAGGGAGAACTCAGAGGTCATCGGGTGTTAACCCCTGGCACCACCGGGTTCCTAAAAACCCGGCACCTCACTCTGGCAGTGGATTGTCCTCACCCTCGTCCTCAGAGTCAGTTAGTTCCACTGCTGTTCCTTTCTTTGTGGCAAGGTTATGCAGCATTGCACATGTTGCTATTATTTTGCAGCAGATGATGGGTGGTACTGATGTGCACCTCCACTTTTGTGGAGGCAATGGAACCTGCTTTTTTAGCAGTCCAAAGGTGCGCTCCACAACATTGCCGTGCTTGTATGTGCCACCCTTGGGGTGGATGGGTTGAGGTATGGTGTTAGTATGAAGGACCAGAGGGCATATGCGCTGTCACCTAAATGGGAAAGAAAGTGCCAGTATTTTGGGTCACCAATACGTTAATCCAAGGTATACATCAGGGTGTGTCACATTGATTTACCTAGTGGGTACTCTTCTCCGAATTCACCAGCAGCCAGACGTGTATAGATACCACTGTTCCTGAATATGTAGGAGTCGTGGGTACTCCCTGGGAATTTGCAGCTGGTAATTAATTACTGCATTCCCTCTCTGTCATTTCTACTTCAGTGTCTCACAGAGAAAAACAAAAAATTTGATGGGTGTAATGCTTGAAATAATCTGAGCAGCTGGTAATGAACTACTGCATTCCCTCTCTGTCATTTCTACTTCAGACAGAAATCAGCCATTTGCAAATTATTTGTATTTATTATTTATTTATTTATGCGTTTTTATACAGCCCAAACTTTACCCAAAGGTTTCAGAGTGCTTTACAATTGAACCAGTTACATTACTTAAGGACCTCAGAGTACATGACTTACATAAAAGATGCAAACAGATAAACTCTAAATTCACATAAGAATGGCAGTAAGTACATAAGTCTACTACAGATACGAGTGGTTAGAGTTATGGATATACAAGTTGCAGATTCCCTCATGGTCATGTTTTAAGAAAAGTTGAAGTGATTAGGGTTGGACGAATATATATTACATATTTACACAGCATGATCTTCTCGCCATTGCTGGGGTTCTTGCTTTCAGCCCGGCCTTCATGATGTTGTTGCACTCACGGGGGTGATCTTAGCCCTCGAGGTATCCCCAAGCTTGTGATGGCTAGATCTCCTCCACGCTTGTTGGGAGTTGGCTTACCCGCCGGGCCCTAGCGCAATGAAGAGGCCGTCAGTCCTCCTCAAACCAGCCCCTCCATCTCCTTCGGTCCTCTGCCCTCCATTTGTGTACCACAATGTCCGGGGCAAACCCAAGGTCTAAACATAGGATCTGCGGCTCCGCCACTGTCCCATTCTCAGCGGTCGTGGACCCCATGACTGCCGCAGTGGCAAAGGAGGCTTCCCCAGAGCTGGATCAAGACCACCAGGGCCCCCGCTCTGGATCAGGAGAGCACCGGGAAGCAGCTTCAGCCGAGGATCAGGAAGGGCCCGGCCTCCTCTAGGCAGCACCCCCGTGAGCCGAGGCTGCAGCCCATCCAACTGGCCCAAGGGGAAAAAACTGCCCATCGATCACGATCAGCATACAACACTCTGTTAAACTGATCAGAAACCAAACAACGTTTGCAGTCTATTATTGTAAATTGTGTTAACAATTTGGAGGTTTTTAAATACAATTACAAAAACAGCCGCTATTTCCTGGAAGTGACGCATTAAAAGGTATACGTTAAGCTAGTCCGCATTTTATGTCTTGGGCTGCTGCTTTTCCTGGATCCCCGGTCCAAAACAAAAAAATTATTTTGTCTTGTTCCGACAAGAACCATCCAGACAGAGGTCTAGGCTAGCTCCCCTTTTAAAAGGGAACACAAGCAATCTCTGACCAGTTTCAGCCTCTTTGGGTCCGGTCTGTGAGGTTCAGTGTAAGTCACATAATGTAGTAGTAAGCACAGTTGCTGAGATGAATTCAAGCATTTCGCTCAACACTTATTTTTCCATATGTTTTTATAACTGAAATATCCCAAGTGAACCAATTATGCCAAGACATGGGTCCCATACTCACTGTGCCATTGGACTCAAGCAGTACGTCATTGATGAGGCCCCAAAATGTTGAGACCCGTCTGGATTGCTCCTGTTCAGAGAGAACCAGGCCTACAGTTTGAGTTGAACTCTCCTGTTATAGCTGGGCTATGTCTGATTTGCTTAAGGATCAAATCGGACTAGAGTGATATAGTGGGCAAAAAACAGATTGGCTAGAATGTGACCCGATAAATTACCTGTGGATGAGATTAATTTGTGTATTCCTCCCATCACTTTTTGTTTATCAAGTTATGTGCCGTATTCCATTTTTTGCCTCTTACACCCTTTAAGTCAGCCATAGCTAAATATATGCAAATACATAACTAACTAACTAAAAATTACCGAATCTGTAATATTCGGTAAAAAATAGCGAATCGGAAGATTTCGGTAAAAAAAAAATACCGATTCGTAAATACCGGATCCAATACCGAATCGGTAAATACCAATTTGGTAATTCAAAAATTCCGAATTTGTTGAAACAGCCAATCCTGTGCATCTCAATTACCTCCCAAACAGGAAGTGGCCACTGCCAGGCAGCTGCACTGAACCTGGAGCTGACTGTGAGGCAGGTAGCTGAGCAGAGGAGCCAGGAGCAACACAGCCTTTCTTTGCCAAGAAATACAAATTTGCACAAAGGCAAACCAGGAAAGAGAGAAGGATGGAGGTGAAAGAAAAAGAAAACAGAAGTTCAGTGAAAGTCACCAAGGACCATGAGAAGCTGTTTGGCAAGCAGTCCCTCCATGTGCCAGAATCGCAGAAGTGACAGATCTGGCTTGCAATTCAGAGCAAGATAAATGCCATCGGGGTCACCCAGCGCTCCATTGAGGACATAAAGAAAAGGTGGTATGACCTGAGGAAGACTGCGAAGGCAAGGAGGGCGGAGAGGCAAAGGCAGGCTACCAAAAGTGTTGGAGGGAGGAGCGGAGCAGAGCATCTGCACCAATAGCCCTGGAGCTCATGGTGGAGTCCACCCTCCAGCCGGAGAGTGTGAGTGGGATCGGCGACGCAGACAGCTCTGCCAGAGCTGCCAGCAAACAAGGTAAGATACAGCATACTGTGCACCCCCTCCCCAACCCCAATCCCCAGAGAGGCATAGGTACCCCAACTCCAGTCCATGTTTCACTCATAATCTGCAATGCATTATGGGAGATGTAGTCATAAGTAACACATGTTCAGAACAGTCAGTCTAGCAAAACCAAAGGGATGTGACAGCAACTAGCAAGCAGAGGACAGTCAGTATGATTGGCAGGCATAATGTTTACTGCAATGCAAATGCTGCCAGATAAGTGAGTATATCTACATTCTGTCTTTACAGGCGAGACATCTCGCAGTGCAGTAGAGGGGAGCAGAGGGAAGGCACCCAGGCCAGAGGGGAGACAACAGGAGGAGGAGCAGTCGCCTGCAGGTCACACAACCCCACCAGCACCAGCACCACCAACGTCTCCATCCCCACCATTACTACAGCGCCAGACAACGCCACCATCACCAACAACACCAACAACACCATCACCACTGCCATATTCAACACCACCACCACAGTAAGGCAGGAGGCATGCCGTGGCCACCCTCCAGCAGATCGAGGTGTCGGAGGAAGGGAGCACAGGGGGCCAGCAATCCACAGTGGCTGAGGATGGCAAAAGGGTAAGAACCGAGTCCCCATCAGAGCGTGCCCACACATCCTCATGGCGCCGCAGGGCAAGGGTAGCCAGTCCCCCAATCCCAGGCCAAGGTGACAGTGTGTTCGCTGGGCTGGAAGGCAACATGCTGAAGGTCCAGTGTCTGCAATGTCAAGCAATGCAGTCAGTGCAGCGGGAGATGTCACACATGAATGCTGACATGCATCGCATTGAAAAGGGGATCAGTGCGATTAATAACACCATGTCTGAGGGCATGAGTGATGTGGCGTCGGCTGTGAGGCAGCTCTGCACCAAGTTTGAGGAGGACCGCCTGTCTAGGCGCAGGGAGAGGCAGAGACTTGATGCATACACCAAGGCGGTGAACCGCCTGTCCGCTGCTACCTCCCTCATGTGCAGGGGCTCTTTTGCCATGCAGGAGGAGATGGCACATTGTAGTAGGAATGTGGCTAGGGGGATGGTCACAATGACCTCAGCACTTGAACTGCTGCAAACTGAGAAGGTGGCCACTACAGCAGGGGGGGGGACAGTGAGGAGGCTACTAGCCGTAGTAGCATCACACCCTCTCCCACCGAGACCAGGAGGTGCAGCGAACGCCACAGCTCTGCCCAGGAACACACTGGCAGTGCAGACAGTGGGGCCAAGGAATGTGGCAGTGCAGCGCGTGGGCGCAAAAAATAGAGCCAGCCGTGGTTGTACATTTATGGGTGATGTAACCCATGGGTGTATGTAGACTGATTCAGATCTTGGTGGTGTGCACTGGGCATTAAACACCATCATGCAAATACAGTAACTGGCTTTGTCTCATTACTCACTCAGAAATAGTTGCGTGTTATCTCAGCCCGTCTGTGTCTCCCATCCGGTGCTGCTGCCACACCAGCTGCGCAGGGCTCTGGTAGTGGATTGTCCTCACCCTCGTCCTCAGAGTCAGTTAGTTCCACTGCTGTTCCTTTCTTTGTGGCAAGGTTATTCAGCATTGCACATGTTGCTATTATTTTGCAGCAGATGATGGGCGGTACTGATGTGCATCTCCACTTTTGTGGAGGCAACGGAACCTGCTTTTTTAGCAGTCCAAAGGTGCGCTCCACAACATTGCCGTTCTTTTATGTGCCACATTGTATCTCCTCTCCCTTGGGGTGGATGGGTTGAGGTATGGTGTTAGTATGAATGACCAGAGGGCATATGCGCTGTCACCTAAATGGGAAAGAAAGTGCCATTATTTTGGGTCACCAATACGTTAATCCAAGGTATAGATCAGGGAGTGTCACATTGATTTACCTAGTGGGTACCCTTCTCCGAATTCACCAGCAGCCAGACGTGTATAGATACCACTGTTCCTGAATATGTAGGAGTCATGGGTACTCCCTGGGAATTTGGCCACAATGTCAGTAATGATGAAGTTTGCATCACTTATCACCTGCACGTTGATGGAGTGAGTTGTTTGCGGTTGCGGTATATGTATTCTGTAGCTGCAGGGGGGCAGATTGGTATGTGGGTCCCATCGTTGCAGCCTATTACATGTGGGAACTGCCTTTTGGTAGAAATCCAGCTTGGTCTGCTGCTGCTCCGCCTGTGTGCTGGGGAAGCGTATGTAGTGATGCATTCTCTTTTTTTTTTTGCAGAGTTTTATATAGCGCGAACTAGAACCGAACCAAATCAGTTATCAGAGCGCTTTACATAGCACCAGTTACGTTACACGAGGACACACTTTCATTTTAGGCACATTCTCTGCATCATAGCGTCCAGAAAGGAGTTGAAGAAACGGGACAGGCAGTTCTGTGACACATCACCTGCTGCGGCTATCACACTCTGGTAACTTCCTGATGCCAGGAGGTGCAGGCAACAGAGTACCTTTACATGGGTGGGTATTGCGTGCGCCCTTGGTGTCTGATGCTCCAGGTATGGTTTCAGGTCCTGTATCAGGTCAAGGATGGTGTATGGGTGTAGCCTGTACCTGTCATTGATTTCTGACTCAGTCATTTGGAACAGTGTGAAACGCAGTCTGTACACACGCTCTTCCCGTCTTCAAATCCTCTGTCCTGCTGCTCGCAAACCTAGCCGCCTTGCTATGACGTAGAGGGCCGCCATTGTGTTCACACTGTCGCATTTTGGGGCTGTTTTTATGCACTGCACCTGATTACCACCTACTCTGGGTCAGTGGTAATTACCGATTCTTTAATACCGAATTTGGACAAATTCTGTATTACCGAATTTTGCTACATCGCATTACCGAATTCTTACTGATTCGTTATTTACCAATTCGGTATTTTGAGGTTTCGGTGTTGACCAATCGATAAATAAGGAATCGCTAACTCTTTTCCTTTAATTTACCGATTCGGTATTACCGATTGCATTCAGTAATACCTACATCGCACAGGGCTAAATACTGGTCGGTAACGATGAAATTTATTGAATTTCGGCTTTATTGACCGGTATTTAGCCACCTACATCTAGCCCCAAATTAGCTATTTAAGGATAAAACACAGGCAACCTGATATGCTGGACTCAAACTTGTGTGGTAGCAGAGTCCCATTATTCAAGGACTAGGGGGCTAGTCAATTCTGCAGCATCTTATTTTGTCACTTGTTACTGAGAAGTTTTTCAGTAGATTAACTGTTGTTTACTACTAGTGTCCTTGGTCATGAGTGTTATTACAAGACTCAAAGGTGCCAAAGGCACCTTTTTCTGTCTTGGTTTTTCGTAGGGTTATTGAGACTGACCGGACAAGGCTTAATCAAGGAAGTAGTTATTAGCTAAGCATTGGGATACAGTATGACACAAACAAATAGGTCACAACAAAAGTTGATGCCCAACCAAAGCTATAATTTAGAAAGCATATGGATTTTTATTTCCAGCATAGAATAATAACACAATAAAATGATTAACAAATCTCAGAAGACGATTCTAGCAACTTATGGGGATGATATATCACCAGATGTAGTTGCGGCACAACTGTCTGTAAGTGCTGTCACTACTATAACATTGAGTCCTGTTGCCTGTAGTCACGGTAGGGAAAGGGTGATCATCAGGTCTACCTTGCAAATGGCATAGGGCACCCAACTGCAATCTAAAATACCAGAAATCAGATCGTTTATGGGTCATAAAGAACAAATACTCTGAGCACATGCAATATTTAAGTAAAAAAAAAGAAGTACTTCAGTCGTCTTCCACATTTCGTCAGATCTTCCTTTTAATCTAGTACTTTTTTTGGACTTAAATATTGCATGTGCTCAGAGTATGTTCTTGTTGCCTATTTTTGGCGATGAGATTTGACATCCCCACTCTTGTAGCACTGCTGATTGAGAATATTTTGGTTACAATGTCCCTGTGCACCTGATTTCCCTTATTCACCCACATCATTTAGATTTTTGACAAGGTAGGCTAACCCTACAGATACAAATATGGCCAATCCATCTGATTGAGCAAAAATAGCGGAAGAGCTATTCAAAAATCTTGAAATGGATACTAGTGTCGGACAAGCTGTAGGTCCAGAAAACCCCAGAGGAAAGGATGGACTTCATAAGAAATGTGTGAGATTAGAAAGACTGAAAAGAAATGAAATATCAAAATGGTGGGATGGGGTGACATTAAAAGAATATATTAAATGGAATAGGATTCCAAGATGTCTGAGATCCCACGTCATATGATGACTTAGAAGAGGGCCTCTTACTGTTGTGGGGAAAGGAATTAACATCTAGCTCCATCAGACTTATGGAAATACTGATTGAGACTAGTGATAGAAAAGTATCCAGACTTCTTACTGAACTCTAAAAATTGGAAGATGAGATACAGAATTTGAATTTAACGGATGTGACTAATAAGAACTACGAAATTATGAATGCCATTCTGCATAAACATCAGAGTGAGATTAAACAACGGAAGGCCCAGAAACTAAAATGAGATGAGGTGGACTACCAGACTTGGAGGGAATTTACCTTTGCCAGAAGTTTTGACCATTTAACTAAAAGCAATGAGGATAATGAAGTAAGGCTGAGATCTACCTTAGGCAATAATTCTACTTCTCTTAGTACCAATATGAGCAGTGAGGGAGATTCCGAACAGGTGCAGGTATTCCCCATCAAACGTCTGGAAATACAACTTTTCTACAAGAAGTCCAGAGAATCAGGAGAGGGAACAGAGAACAGGGTCAGAGATCAAATGAACAAAGAAAACAAGAAGGGGTATGAGAGAAGGCAGAACAAAGGGAAGATCGGAAGGGCATGCACACCAGGTCTTGGGACAAGAAGAAATAGGCTCAGGGGGTTCAGGGGTTTCAATCATTAACCTATTAGATATACGCCTTGGCCGAGACATGGTGTCCTTACTACAACTGGGACTTGGTTTCTGTCTTAGTACTATAGGAGATTTATATGCCATGGAAATTGACGTATTCAAATTTGTTTGTCAACTAAAACTAAAACATTTTTTGCCATGATCCCTAGCGGCAATAAAACAGAATGCATACCCAAATCTAACCTACTGTGTGATGACTTATCCATTCAGGACTTACATGATACAGTAATGTTACAATCTATTACGGACATGGAGAGTGATGTAACTACTGCAGTAAGTGTTCTAGAATCTCTTAATGTACCATTTGATAGGAGTGTTGCTAGTGGACTGAAAAGTAAATCTCAATGGACACCATAATTATCAAGTGGCAACACTATTGACACATTTTACAACTTAACAAGTACTGCTATGGAGAATTGGGATACAGATAAATAGTAGCGATATAAAAAGATTGATGACATTCTAAGTAGAGGAGAACAAGATGCTCTCAAATTACGCCAACAAAACACCGATACCATTATACATGAAGCAGACAAATGGGGGCAATATCGTTATCATGAATCGTTCTGATTACAACAAGGAAATTATGTCACAATTTAATAATATGCATTGTTATGTGAAAATTCCCAATAATCCTATATTTGAGTTGAGTAAGATGATCAATCTACAACTGAAAAATTGGTATGATGATGGTTTGTTGACCATGGATGAATTTCATAACGTATGCATTGACCGATCGAGATATCCATGTCTGTATATGCATCCTAAAGTCCATAAAGATGCAGCACTTCCGCCAGGGAGGCCCATTGTATCAGGTATTGGGGGACCTACAGAGAGGATTTCAGAATATGTGGAAAAAGTTACCTCATACATAAGACATACTAAACATGTTCTGAATATTTTACAGGATGTACAGTGGGAGTCTAGATTGTGGTTGGTCACACTTGATGTAACATCTCTCTGTACGTGTATTCCACATGAGAAGGGAATTTCAGCTTTGATTCATACTCTTAATACTAGATCAGTCAACTATTATGCAGACACACAGATGCTATTATTGATGACTAGAATTATTTTGGAGAATAATGTTTTCTTGTTTGACCAATCATGGTATCGACAGTTGCAGGGGACTGCGATGGGCTCCAGATTTGCCCCTTCTTACACAAACCTTTTCATGGGTTGTTTGAGATGGGGCATATCTGGGGCCCCGGAGGTTCAAAATGGATTGATCATATTTTATACTTGGGGCGGTATATCAATGATTGCCCGTTGATTTGGACAGGCAACGAGATGCAGCTGAATGATTTTTTTGCTTGTCTGAATTTCAATTATGCCAATATAAGATTTACAAGCAAATACAGCAAGGATCTATAGAATGTTTTGATTTAGAACTTTATGTTAAGGATAAAAAACTGCAGAGTAAACTTTTTCGTAAACCTACCTCATGCAATTCTACCCTACACACTTCTAGCTCCCATCCAAAAAGTCAAATCAATTCAATACCTTTTGGAGAAATGTTAAGGACAAGAAGCAATTGTAGTGATGATGATGAATATCAGATAAGCTTACAGGATATATAGAAAGGGGATACAGTGCCCGGGTGGTGAGATCAGCAAAGAGCAGAATAATCAACATAGATAGACAACAGACACTGAAGAATCGCATTGACAAAAAAAGTGATTCTAAACAAGTATACCATATTACGATTACAACAGTAGGTCTACCAAATACCGTAAATGCTTGAACAAACATTGGCATCTTTTGAAGAGTGATAAAATGTTGGAAGAGGCTTTGACAGATTACCCATTGGTTACCTATCGTAGGGACCGGACATTAAGGACTCCACTATGATCACAAGACAATTGGCCTACGATACACACGTTGGGTTTCTTTAAATGTGGATATTGCACGATGTGCAGATGGGCCAGGGACAGCACTAAATGTTTTACAGATATGCGACTGGGAAACTATACTATACGCCACAATATCACATGTCGCACTAAGTTTGTGGTTTATTTTATATTGTTACAAATGTGGACTCATGTATGTTGGGAGTACAATTAGGGCTCTCAAGGATAGGTTATATGAACACATGAGAGAAGTAAAAATGCTGGACCCTAAATACCCAGTAGCAGTACACATAAGAGAGTGTAAAACACAAGGACCTCCCAAGTACTTTAAGTTCTTTGGTACAGATCATATACCACGTAACCTAAGGGGAGAAAATAGAGAATTAATCCCTAGGAGATGTGAGGCAAAATGGATTTTGTGCTTACAGGCAGCTGTAACTGGACTTAACACAGATCAGGAACTTCATTACTTTCTGGGAGACAGGTAAATGGTCTATAGGATTTTTACATTATGAATGGGGTCTCTGAGCTCAGGATTGTAAATAATGAATGATTCACTATGGAAATGTTAGATATAGAGATGTTATACACAGTTACCAACTGTGCCCGGTACTCAATAGTGTGTATAACAATACAGCAATCAATGTATAAATATACGTGATACTCATAAACATGAAATAGTTACGACAGGCACGTCCCTTGTATCAACAAAGAACAACAAGCAGAAGAAAATGTGTACTCACTTTAGGATTTTGTATAATACGAGTGTCAGACCCAATTTTGTCATTCTGTCAGGGTTCTGTACATGTGGTGTTGGACACGTTTTTTTTAACGTTTCTTTATGATGTTTTTTTACATGTGATGTTGGACACATCATCTGTACTCCATACCACTCATGTATTTATAGCATACCTGATCCTCACCACATATCTGTGAATTTTGGATATTGTCTTGTTGTGATTATGCTTCTCATGCACTTATTCTGTGCTTAATTGCTACTGCTCACCCGGGAAATGTGTACATATATTTTTTTCTGGCTGGTAGTTCCTTTTTTTAGGTCGTTTAATTATTATTATTTTTATGGATATTCATTTGACAGTTTAAATGTATCTATATATTTTTTATATTTCGTTGCCATATTCTATTACTGAATTTGCTTGGTAGCACGGAGCAGATGGATATTTTCTTGTAATATATTATTGGAGATTGCTAACTTCAAGATGGCGGATTCGACACAAAAAATAGATATACAAGATATTTGTGTTCTGACTTAGGAGTACGCGTGTCTTATTAAGGCTTTCTAATTTCACTCTGTATTAACATATACCTAAGGATTACAGTACAAGGACATGATAATTTCTGTTTAGGAGTGACCAGTGAATTTAGTTGATGACATTACAGGACTAAGAGGCAAATTGTTCTTATACAACATGTACATACTTTAGTACCATTTCAAGATGGCTGTAATAATTGATCTTACGCTCTTGGTGCGTATATTTCTGCATGCTTCTGTAAACATAGCTTGTGAGCTGGAGTAACAGACACGGAGACGCTTGACCTTACTCGGGTAAGGACTTACTCTGTTGGTTTTTGACTATACGTATCTTCGCGTTCAATGAACCCGATAGCAATTTAACTTTTTGCGTGAAATAGAGAAATTTAGTAAATATACTTAGTTATTCAGTAGCATTATAACAGTTACTGCATCATGACACGTTAGTTGCATTGTGTGGCACTTAGGTTTATGATGTTCGTCTGACAGCGTGTCACTTTACATTGTAGGAGGTGGTATTCTATTATTGGATAGCCAGATGTTGATACACCTTTACTTTTATATATTCGTTCGTTACAACTGACATGGATTGGATATTGTGGACACAGTTATTTATTGTTTGGAGGTATGTCTTTAGATTGAGCTGAAAATGGGACCCTCCACTGAAAGGGAAAAGGTGTCACCTGCCTATGGATAGAACAGAGCGCAAAGCATCTCTAAATAACTGAAGGCAAATCTCTCAACCGGGGAGCAGAATCAATAATAAAGCGAACACCTGAGAATGTGCCTACATGAAAAAAAATCCATAGTAGAAGATACGAAAATATTTTATTCAAGATGGAACAATTTCTGAATGTTTGATACAGTTTTTTTTTATATATACAAGTGCACTAGAACAAAACATTTGACATAATAACATAAATATATTCTGTCTAGTTGAATCCACAAGAAAACATATAATAATGTGGCTCGTGGTGTATCCCTCAAAATAAATAAATTGGGCCAAAAATGATTAAAACAGCCTCATGACAATTTCATCCTAACACAATCTTCAAACATACTGTGATCACATCCACACTTCTACCTCACTAACACAATCGCACAGTAAAAGAATTGCATATATATAGACAGGAACCTCAAATGAAAGGGACAGTGGCATCGTGCACAATTTTGAAGCTGAATCAAAAGAGAGCAACTCAAGGCAATGAGAATTCAAGAGATAGTTGGAATATCATAATCAGACCACTATTACTCAGAGAATGTCGTATACATTTTATAATTGGTTTGGAGGCATTGGTTTTGCTATGTGACTAGAGTAGTGGAAGAAAGGCACATTGGAACCCTTTGTCCTTTTTAACTCTTTTACATATACCACTGTGTGGTTCCTGTCAAGCACGGTGCCGACGCGCGTTTCGGTGAAGGGCTAAGGTCTAGCTGTCACCTTCTACACGGCACAAAAAAGATGCAATCCAAGGTGTAAGCCTCAGTGGTCAGGGGTAAAAGAAAAGTTTTTGTATATCTAATAAGGAATGGGATCCAGGGCTCCATTAGGCGATAGCCCTAGGCGTGGATACTCAGTCTGTACTGACTCCAATTGCCAGCATCTGGTGTGAATTCACATCAATAAATGAACTCAAGAGAAGATTGAGGTCTCCACATCAAAGTAGGGGAAGATAGCCCTCTGGCTGAGCCAATATATATTCAGCTTCAGGGTGAGGTGAATGTTCGACCCAACAGAATTGAGTAGCGGGGGTCCAGGAGCAGAATGCGAGGCATGTCAAAGGGAGGCACCTCGCCCTCCAGAGTTGATCTGGGGCGTGGCCCCTCCTTCAACGCTGTGGTGCCTGAAGGTCTGATACATATGGTGAAGTGGATCAGAGAAATTACCTCGTGGATACAGCTGAGCGCGAATCGTCTCAGTCCTCGGCGTTTCGTCAAAGGAGTCGGCAGATGCGATCTGCTTTGAAGAAGTCACATGAGCTGGAGTAACTGACACGGAGACGCTTGACCGTACTCGGGCAAGGACTTACTCTGTTGGTTTTTGACTATACAGAGACATGGATTGGAGATTATGGGCACAGTTATTTATTGTTTGCAGGTATGTCTTTAGATTGAGCACTACCTTATGGTCACTAATAACTGTTAATGGTACTCCACATAGTGGCCATGATATAACATCATGTCATGATTTCTTCCCTTTTAGAATACGGCAAGACACTACAGGTACAATGATTATTTCAGGTGTTATAGAGTTTTGGAGCACGTTACTTGTTGACCTCCACATTGCATGGAGATAGATTTAAATAGTGCACACTTTCCTCTGGTGGCAGTAGCAATTAAACAAGCATTGGAAATGCAATAGGTCTCGCACCATTAGAGTTAGTGCTTTTAGAATTGTTTATGGTTTTTTTTTGTAAATGTTTAGCATTTTTGTTTCCTGTAGCCAATGCTAAAGTATTACAAATAAAAAAAGCCATAAACATTTCTAAAAGCTCTAACTGAAATGGTCTGAGACCTATTGCACTGTGTGAGGGTGAGGGGTTGAGGGTGAGTGAGGGTGAGGGTGAGGGTGGGTGAGGGTGAGTGAGGGTGAGGGGTTGAGGGTGAGTGAGGGTGAGGGGTTGAAGGTGAGTGAGGGTGAGGGTGAGTGAGGGTGAGGGTGAGTGAGGGTGAGTGAGGGTGAGTGAGGGTGAGGGGTTGAGGGTGAGTGAGGGTGAGTGAGGGTGAGGGGTTGAGGGTGGTGAGGGTGAGGGGTTGAGGGTGAGTGAGGGTGAGGGGTTGAGGGTGAGTGAGGGTGAGGGGTTGAGGGTGAGTGAGGGTGAGGGTGAGGGGTTGAGGGTGAGGGGTTGAGGGTGAGTGAGTGAGGGTGAGGGGTGTATGTTTCAGATAGTGCATGCAGTCCTGTGTGGAGATCCCTATATAGTTCAAATTTATTTTTAGGGATAGTTGCCCAGAGGATCTAATAAAAGGCTAGCTTAAATGGTTTTGGTTTTACTTTAAAAGTATGGAGCCAGTTGATTACAACAATCAGCCGAGGGTTGATAGTCTCTAATGGCGGCCTCTGGGCCCATATAGGGTTTTATTGGACTTATTGCCAGACTCTGCTATCCTCGCCTTAAAATTTGCTTTTTTGGCTAGTTGTACTTCTGAATAATATTTTTTCTAATGCTGCCTTATAAGTCCTTTTGAACACAATGTTGTAATTGCTCTACCATTGTCTCTAGAAGTTTACAGTGCATCTTGGGGGGGCGCTAGAGGGCGCCAAGCAAGATGGCCACACTCGAGTGAGGCTCTTGCAGTTCGGGCGATTCACCCCGTAATTTATCCTGGTTATTGTGCTCCTCTAAATACCAAACGTATAAATGTAAGCATCGGAACTTGGAGGCGGTATATTTCGCTGTGATCATTGCTTTTACCTCTTGACGGGACTGAGGAATCTGCTGCTGACCTCCGAAGCCGTGAATGTACAAAATGGTGGCGCTGCGGACCTGAGGCGGGGAACTGTGCGTCGCCGTGGAGATCGCTAGGGACGACTCACCCTCTGTTTTGTGCTGCCCGGGGGGCCCGAATGTACAGCAAGCCCTGCTACTGACTGCGGAAGAGAGTCTGCTGGTCCCGCTCGCGGCAGGAACTTTTACCGTGAGACGTGCGGTTTGGAGCTGCGAGCCGATGAAGAGGTAGGCAGGCACTGCGGAGCTGGGCCGGAGACCCGGGGGCGATAACCAGAACAGCTAGCGGACTGTATTTGAAGTCCCCCAGGGCCGATAACACTCGCTGCCAAACATCGGTAGTGCGTAAAAGTGAACGACGCCCTGCCGGCACGTAGAGCGCTCTGCCGGGTACCCTGGAGTCCCTATCTGACCTGCATGCACTCCGGGACCGGGACGGCTGCTTTGGAGGAACGCCCTAAGAGGAGAATGGAAAAGGATTTAGTGGATGCGGCGAGGCGACAGAACACCGTGTGAAACTGCACTGGCCCCATCATTGGGAGTGCGATGAGACTGTACAGATTCCGTAGGTAACGTTTAGCGCTTGTGCTACTGCGGTGTTATGCATTATTATATTTCAAAAAGCTTTGAAAGGATTGGCTGAATCAAAACAACCCAATCTGTCCAGAACTTTAAAAAAAAACACATTTCCAGGGGGTTTGAGGCAATGTCTGCAAACTGCGGGCAGAGAGAATGTGCGAAATGTAAAGCATGACACGGCGGGCAGGGGAGGGGGCGGAGCCGGGGTGTGGGAGGAGTGCGGGAACAGACGGCGAGGGGAGGAGAGTAGGAGGAGGAGAGTAGGGGAGGCACGGCCTAGCGGCCGTGCAATCAAGAAGTGAGGGGGCGGGAGAGTAGGCAAGGCAGGCGGCTGGGGGCATGTGCACGCGCTTTTAAGCTCAATGCGCATGCGCATTGAGCTTAAAAGTCACGGGCACTGCAAGGAATCGCCACGATTCCTTGCAAGTTGGACAAAGAGTGGATAAGCCCCCATAGTCTCGCTTGCTCGATGCGCATGCGCATCGACAGGCGAGACCTAAAAACATGAACTACGTACCATTCTGTTAATCGTGATTTAATCACCTATAATTATTGTCGCATAATCGGTAAAAAATTGTATAATCTCAATCTGAAAATAATTGTTATATTAACGTGGTTGAGGTTACCTCTGGGTACATCACAGTGTGGAAAGCACCGCTGTGGGTGTAACACAGGAGCACCTGGGTATGGTGTCACAAATAAGTAATATTTGATGCTACAATCTCAGACAATATTGTATTAATTGATACTTCCAGTCCTGAAGAAGTCGTAGGGTGACTCAGCCCAAGGACGAAACACGTGTTTAAAAAAAAAGGATAATGGCTGGTGCAAAGGCCGGTGTATAGTATTCGATTAACCCGTTTAGCGCGGCGCAAATTCCGCTGCGGTGTGGGTGTTCTACTAGGTGGGCGGACCCGCGTCGGCCAATGGAAATGCCCAGCACTACTGAGGTAGTGCTCGCGACAGCCGTTGGCCGACGTGCACACGCAAGGGGTTAAAAAGAAGATCTGACGAAAAGTGGAAGATGACTGGAGTGCTTCTTTTTTTAACTTAAATATTGCATGTGCTTTTCGTTGCTAGGGGAGGGGGTATTTTTCCTTTTCTGTTCACACCATATGTTCTTCTTTTCGTAAATAGAGATATTTACGTGGTCCAGAAAACTCTGCCAGCCTCCGGGTTGTAGGCATTAAGCTGTGTATCTATGATTTATGTGGTATCTATTCACTGCTGGCCTGAGAGGTTGTACGTATAAAGCGGTATACTGTCACAGGACTGCTTTTCTTCTTTCTTTTTCCAAAATCAAATAAAAAGATTGGTTCCATAAATATTTCATGTGCTGAGAGTATTTTTTCTTTTTACCTATTTTTTTGGGATGAGGGTTTACATCCCCACTCTTGTAGCATTGCTGACTGTTGGGATTACGAATATTTTAGTTACAATGTCCTTTTGCGCCTGATTTCCCTTAGTCACCCACATAATTTTGTAGTCATAGCAACTCCCTCATGGGCAAGCAAAACTCTCCCTGTCCCTATAAATGCATCAGGTCTTTTAAAAACCATGAACTCAGAATGGAATTGATACAACACTGTCTCTGAGACTTCATACTCAGGGCCTGGTTTTATCGCTCAGCAGGCATGGCCAACACAACCCACATTTTCATAAGCTCTGATTCCCCCCATCAAACCCAGAACCCAAAGAAATAACGGCATCCACTCCCTTTACAGCTGTTAAGAGACTAAAGGGAGGAAGGTTATATTAAAGGAGAGGATAAAATAAATATATGTCAGCGTTTGGAAGCTTTAAGGCGCCTCTCTAAAAATGGTGCTGTTGCAGTTAAGGCAGTGAGGTTCTCTCCTTGTGGTTTGGCTTCTGGGAACTGGGCAGATGATTGTCTCATCAATCAATCAATCAATCAATCAGTCATTTGTATAGCGCACTAACTACCCGTGAGGGTCTCAAAGTGCTGAGGGGAGCAGCTACAGCTTCAGCTCGAACAGCCAGGTCTTGAGACGTCTCCTGAAGGTCAGCAGGTCCTGGGTCTGTCGCAGGTGGGTGGGGAGTGTGTTCCATGTCTTGGCGGCGAGGTAGGAGAATGATCTGCTATCGGTGGTCGTCCTGTTGATGCGTGGGACATTGGCCAGGTCAGCGGAGCGAAGCTGGCGGTTCGAGGTGTAGAAGGTGGGTTATTTGTTGAGGTATACTGGTCCGGTGTTGTGGAGTGCTTTGTGAGCGTGGGTGAGGAGTTTGAAGGTGATCCTCTTGTTGACTAGGAGCCAGTGCAGGTCTTTCAGGTGAGCTGTGATGTGGGTGTGGTGGGGGATGTCGAGGGTGAGGGGAGCGGAGGCGTTCTGTAGGCGTTGTAGTCTTTTCTGGAGTTTGGCCATTGTCGTAGTCCAGTCTGCTGCTGATGAGGGCCTGGGTGACTGTCCTTCTTGTTCCAGTGGGGATCCATCTTGTGAAGCATGCAGAGGGTGTTGAAGCAGGAGGAGGAGACGGCGTTGACCCGTTGGGTCATTCAGAGCGATGATTCCAGGATGAACCCCAGGTTGCGTGCATAGTTGATTGGTGTAGGTGCTGCTGATACACGGGATGGGTCTTATTTGAGCCGGTTCCAATTCATAGCAGTGATGAGAAGGGCGCTGGAAAGGATAGGGCTCCCAGCTAAGGATTTCAGGTCCCATTCATTCCGAATTGGGGTAGTCGCCACAGCTGCAGAGCTAGGGTTAGGAGCCAACCAAAGAAAGGGTATAGGACGCTGGTCATCCGGAGCATTTAAACAGTACATACGCACAATGTCCTAAGTCCGATCTCTCCCCCAACGCATCATTTAGGTCAAGCGGAAGGTCTGGATCATGGGGCACTCCTACGTAACGCGAGCTCAACGGTGGGTGGCAGCCAGACGCGAGTTCGGCGGAATCTGGCTGTGGGACACGGAAGTAACTTGGTGTAACAACCTGATGTTCCCGGGATCGGGGAAGGCCCGGATATAACAAGAGAAACAAACTTGAATTGGCTATTGCTGTCTTTAATGGATAAAAAAAAAATGACAGAACTAGCCGAATAGAAAATCATACAGTACATGAAAGTAAAGTAATGTCAACGATACCCATTAGCAGCACCTGGGGCTCCTATCGTCCTCCGCATGAACACCGTTCCCGGTGTTCGCCAACGGAGGGCACCGTGCTAAGAAACGGCCGAAAATGCCGTTCGACAGCTGCTAAGGGAATAATGTCAGTGAGATCGCTCCTGATCCTGTGTGGGTGCTCGTAGTTATACAACAACCTTGGGATTGCCCAGCCAGGCAATCAACCATGCAGTTCGTGACCAGAGTCAGGGAACAGCCGCTCAACCTTCTCTGTGCAAAGAGCTAACTCCAGGATTCCGTTAATGGACCAGCGCACAGCCTCTCGTGTCTTTCAACAGAGACCCGGCAAACACCTCCGTGGTGTGCGTCTCTGCTTGTGTTGCCAAGGAAGCTTACTATGGAAGGAGCGGGGGCAGAGAGCTGACGCTCAATCTCGCCTCCGTTTCCTCTGCTCCGGTTTACTATAGCGCAAAGCTCCTCCTGGGCCCCTCAGCTGAGACGCGGCAAACACCTCCGCGGTGTGCGTCTCAGCAGGCCTTTACCAGTGGATCAACAAGCGGGGGCAGAGAGCAGCCGCTCAATCTCGCCTCCGTTCTCTGCTGGGGTGTAAAGCACCTTCCGTGCTTTTCAGCTGAGACGCGGCTAACACCTCCATGGTGTGCGTCTCCGCTAGCTTTACAAAGTATCATGATGCGGGGGCAGAGAGCAGCCGCTCACTCTTACCTCCGTTTCTGAAGTCCTCCGGTCTGCTGATAAGAACGGGATACCTCTGTACCGGGTTCAGCGTCGGTAGGCAAAGTCGGCAAGGATTCGAAATATCCGACGTTGCGTCCTCGCTGAGTTACGCTTATGAAGGCGTTTCCGGTCCGCGATCCTCTCGCTAGGCATGCTGGTATTCGTAGTCCCGGTCCTTTGGTGGCGCCGATCGAGTTGTGCAGGATCGCGCTGTAGCCCGTGGATGGCATAGGCGAGGGAAACCATGACAGTACATCCTCCCTACATCAACCCCGTCCCACCAGACCAGCACCAGCCGGATTCCTTCTGTTATATATGGACACCAAGCGGGCGCATGCACTTCGGCTGTCGGTTCCCATGACTTTTCCTCTGGGCCGTAACCTTTCCAGGCCACTAGGTACCACAACTTGCCCCCTCGCCACTTGGAGCCCCTGATGCCAGCAACCTCATATTCCACCTCTGAATCCACTGATACCGGCACAGGAGTCGCCCGTGCCCGCACCGACGATGGTTTAAGCAATGAGACGTGGAAAACAGGATGGATCTGTAGTCGTTGAGGCAAACACAGTCTCACGTTCACGGGGCTTACGCACTTGGAGATGAGATAAGGGCCTATGTATTTGGGATGGAATAAGCTACGTTTACGAAACCGCATGTTCCTGGTAGAGACCCAGACGTAATCACCCACCCTGTACAAGGGCCCAGGCCTCCTCTTCCTGTCAGCCACGGCTTTGTGCGTAGCCTTGGCGGCATCCAAGTACTTTCGGGAACGCATCAGTGTTTCCTTGATGTGAGCGACCCTCTTGGAAGTTTCGGGTATCCTGCCGTCACCAAGAGGGTGAACAAATGGCAAAAACCTGGGGTGATGTCCGTAATTGCCATAGAAAGGGGAAGCCTTGGTGGAGCTATGCGTGGCATTGTTATACGCTATTTCTGCTATCCATATCAGATCCACCCATTCCTCCTTCCCTTGCTCAACAAAACAGCGCAGGTATTGTTTGAGTGACTGGTTCAGGCGCTCCGTCTGGCCGTCCGTCTGAGGGTGGTAGCTCGTGGACAGGGCCGACTTTACGTACAACGCCGAACACCACGTCTTCCAAAACTGGGCGGTGAACTGTGACCCTCTGTCCGACATGATCACGTTGGGCAATCCGTGTAGTCTCACAATGTTCCTCAATAACATCAATGCCAATTGACCCGCAGACGGCACCTGTTTGCATGCGATGAAGTGCCCCATTTTCGTGAGGTAGTCGACCACCACCAGGATTGCCGTGTTCCCTTGATCCACGGGCAGACCCACGACGAAGTCCAAGGATATGTTCTCCCACGGCCGGCTTGGCGTAGGAAGGGGTTGAAGAAGTCCTTGCGGACGCCTGTGATCAGCTTTCATGGTGGCACAGGTCGAACAGGCCGCTCCCCACTTCCGGACATCCGCGCTCATGGCCGGCCACCAGAAGTGCCTCCCCAGGCTGGCCACCGTTTTCTCAAATCCAAGATGACCCGCACAGGGCGACACATGGCACCAAGCGAAGGCCTGTTTCCGGAGTTGAGGTGTCGGTAACAGCAAACGGCGTCCGTTCACCGGTATCCCGTCTCTGACTTGCCATTCCCTGTGACTGAGGAGCCACCTCTTCCAAGTAAAGGAACGGATCCCTCTCTGGATGCCCTTGAGAAAAGCATCCGGCTGTATAACCCCCACCACCACCTTGGGGTGGATGATGGAGTGTTCCGTGAAAGGCCACGGTTCTTCGGTAGCGGATTGACGGTAAAGCGCATCCGCCTTCCTGTTTTCTGTCCCGGGCCGAAACGTGATGTGAAAGTTAAACCCGGAGAAGAAGAGCATCCACCTCCGCTGCCGGGGAGAGAGGTGTCTCGCCGCCGTCATAAACTGCAGGTTCCTGAGGTCCGTGAATACAGTGACCATGTGTCTGGCTCCCATCAACAGATGTCGCCACTCCGTGAAGGCATCTTTAATCGCCAACAGCTCCTTCTCCGCGATGTGGTAGTTACGTTCGGCGTCTTTTAGCTTTCTGGACATGAAGGCCACAGGGTGGAGTACGCCTGTATCTCGATGACGTTGGGACAGGAAGGCCCCCAGAGCCACCTCTGACGCATCCGCCTCTACCACATACGGCTGTTCCGGATCTGGGTGAGCTAGTACTGGGGCTGTGCCGAACGCTTTCTTCAGAGCCACGAAGGCATCCTGCGCCTCTCGGTTCCATACGAACTCCTGGGATTTCCGCAGCAGTTGAGTAATCGGGCCACCAATCCCGAAAACCCCTCGATAAAACGCCGATAAAACTTGGCGAACCCGATGAAGCTCAGTACATCCTTGATGCCTTGCGGAACAGGCCATTCCTCCACAGCCTTGATCTTGCGTTCCACCATCTCCTGCCCATTCGGACTCAGTATCACCCCAAGAAACTCCACGGACGTGACATGGAAGTCACACTTGCTGAGCTTACAGAACAGCAAGTTCTCTCTAAGCTTCCTGAGTACCGATGTCACGTGTTGGACGTGGTCCTCTTCTGTGTTGGAGTAGATGAGGATATCGTCAATGTACACCACCACGTATACATCCAGTACGTCACGGAACACGTCATTGAGGAAGACCTGGAACGCCGCAGGGGCGTTGCAGAGTCCGAACGGCATGACGAGGTATTAGAAGAGGCCGAATCTGGTCTTAAACGCCATCTTCCACTCGTCGCCGTTCCTCATGCGCACGAGATGGTATGCCCCCTTGAGATCGAGCTTGGTGTAGACTCTGGCTTTCTTCACCTGTTCCAGTAAGACGCTTATGAGGGACAAGGGGTACCTGTTCTTAACGGTGATAGCGTTCAAGGCCCTAAAGTCTACACATGCCCTCAATTCCCCATTGGCTTTTGGAATGAAGAAGAGGGGCGATGCTGCCAGGGATTTGGAAGGTCTAATGAAACCCAACCCCAGGAGCTTGTCAAGGTAGGAACGCAGATGGATGTTTTCCGGCTCCGTTAAGGCATATAGTCGGACGTTGGGTACACATGCCCATGGAACCAGGTCGATTTGGCAATCATAAACCCTGTGCGGAGGGAGAACCTCTGCACGTACCTCATCAAAGACATCTCCATAGCTGCGGTAAACGCGGGGAAGTGCGACCGCTTTCTCTGCCGCTGTGGTGACCGTGTGAACCGAGCCCTGGTTGGTAACGCTAGATCCTCGACTCAAACCGCACCGCTGTAAACATTGTTGAGAAGTCATCTTTAGTTCATGGGTCGTCCAATTGCCTGAAGGGTTGTGCTTTTGGAGCCATGGCAGACCCAATATCACCCCAAACTGTGGTGCTCGGATAATGTTGAAGTCGATTCTCTCCTTGTGCCATTTCCCATACTTGACAGGAAGTTCCCCCGTGTGATGCCCAAAGGGTCCAGTAACCAACCGTCTCCCGTCCACGGCATACACATCTTCAGGTATTTCTTTGGGAATGAGAGAGATGCCCAGTCTCTGCGCTTCCTTCTGGTCCATAAAGAGGCCAGTGGCCCCGGAATCAACCATGGCCACCACAGGGATCCATTGTGTCTGAATGCCTATGTATACTGTGATGAACAAGTGTTGTTGACCCACCTGCTCCAAGCTTGACAAAGAAGGGATGCAGACGTGACTCCAAGAGGCCCCTTCACCATTCCGGGAGTCCGTCAGTTTTCCGCCGGTACGTCCACTACAGCCATCACAGTCCTGTTGGCCCGGTATCGACTGGTCTTCGGTTTAGCAGGGCACTCGCGGAGGTAATGCCCCTTCTTGCCGCAGTACAAGCATAGGCCTTGTTTGCGGCGTGATTCCTTTTCTGTGGCTGTTGGGCTAGCCCGGATGGCTCTGATGTCCATTGGTTCTGTTTTCATGGCTGCACTGGATTCGGGGTTTCCCAGGGATACGTTGGAAGGCAGAGGTCTTCCTTTTCTTTTGTGGTCGCCTTTTCTCTCGCTCAACCTGTGATCCAATCGTAACACCAAATTGATGAGACCTTCACAGGTTTTGGGTTGGGGGTCGATCTGCGCGACCACGTCCTTGAGGTCATCACTCAGCCCTTGGTGGAAGAGCGCTGTTTGCTTAGAGACAGACCACTTGGTTTCAGCCACAAGACGTCGGAAAGCGTTTAAATACTGTAACAGGTCATTGTTGCCCTGCCTTAACTCCAGCATCTCCCCATCCGCAGTATAAGAGTCAGCCCGTCTGTCGAACACCTTCAGAAACTCATCGCGGAAAGCTCCCCAGTCACACAGGAGGGGGTCGTCCCTACTCACCAATGGGACTGCCCATTGCGCTGCGTCCCCTGCCAGGTAAGATATGAGAAATGCCACCCTTGCTTGGCTGGTGGGGAACGCCTTGGGTTTGCACGACAGATGCAAAGCCACTTGTGTGAGAAAGACCTGCACAGTGTTGGGGTCTCCATTGTACCTCTCGGGTGTGGCCAAAGGGATGGAGACAGGCATTTCCATCACCACAGCAGGGGACGGAGTTGCGGCGGAGGGTCCTGCATTGAAGGGGTCTCTTTGTAAGGCATCTAGTCTGGCCTTCACATCCGCTGTTTCCTGCCTGGATGCGGCTAGCTCGATCTGTACAGCGGCCAATGCTGCCAGCACGTCGTCCAAGGTAGCCATTGCTATCACCCGACCAGGGGATGGTTAATGTTATAAGGTCGGATATTATGTAACAACCTGATGTTCCCGGGATCGGGGAAGGCCCGAATATAACAAGAGAAACAAACTTGAATTGGCTATTGCTGTGTTTAATGGATAAAAAGAAAATGACAGAACTAACCGAATAGAAAATCATACAGTACATGAAAGTAAAGTAAAGTCAACGATACCCATTAGCAGCACCTGGGGCTCCTATCGTCCTCCGCATAAACACCGGTCCCGGTGTTCGCCAACGGAGGGCACCGTGCTAAGAAACGGCCGAAAATGCCGTTCGATAGCTGCTAAGGGAATAATGTCAGTGAGATCGCTCCTGATCCTGTGTGGGTGCTCGTAGTTATACACCGACCTTGGGATTGGCCAGCCGTGCAATCGACCATGCAGTTCGTGACCAGAGTCAGGGAACAGCCGCTCAACCTTCTCTGTGCAAAGAGCTAACTCCAGGATTCCGTTAATGGACCAGCGCGCAGCCTCTCGTGTCTTTCAACAGAGACCCGGCAAACACCTCCGTGGTGTGCGTCTCTGCTTGTGATGCCAAGGAAGCTTACTATGGAAGGAGCGGGGGCAGAGAGCAGCCGCTCAATCTCGCCTCCGTTTCCTCTGCTCCGGTTTACTATAGCGCAAAGCTCCTCCTGGGCCCCTCAGCTGAGACGCGGCAAACACCTCCGTGATGTGCGTCTCAGCAGGCCTTTACCAGTGGATCAACAAGCGGGGGCAGAGAGCAGCCGCTCAATCTCGCCTCCGTTCTCTGCTGGGGTGTAAAGCACCTTCCGTGCTATTCAGCTGAGACGCGGCTAACACCTCCGTGGTGTGCGTCTCCGCTAGCTTTACAAAGTATCAAGATGCGGGGGCAGAGAGCAGCCGCTCACTCGTACCTCCGTTTCTGAAGTCCTCCGGTCTGCTGATAAGAACGGGATACCTCTGTACCGGTTCAGTGGCGTTAGGCAAAGTCGGCAAGGATTCGAAATATCCGACGCTGCGTCCTCGCTGAGTTACGCTTATGAAGGAGTTTCCGGTCCGCGATCCTCTCGCTAGGCATGCTGGTATTCGTAGTCCCGGTCCTTTGGTGGCACCGATCAAGTTTTGCAGGATCGCGCTGTAGCCCGTGGATGGCATAGGCGAGGGAAACCATGACACTTGGCTGGGGCCATCAGTAATGAAATTGGACCAACTGCGCCACGCGGCGCAGGAAGCTATCGGGACCGGTGGCAAGCCTGATACGGTGGTGATCCACCTGGTGGGGAGCGACTTGGCAGCCGAAGGGAGGAGGGGGCTCCTTGAAAAAATGCAGGTGGGCCTGACAGCCCTAGCCAGTCTGGTGCACTCAGCCGAAGCCATTTCTCAGAGATAATAGTGCATAAAACATGGAGGGAGACACTAGATCTGGGGCGGTGGAGAAGTCCAGGGGGAAACTAAACATCAGAATGGCAACAAAATATAGGACCAACGACTGGGGTTTCGTGAGACATGGGTTCATCATCTTGAGATCCCCAGTCTACCACCTGGAGGACGGAGTACACCTGATTGAGGCTAAGGATGGATATGTTCCTGCTAAACATAGTAGGGGTCTCGAGCAGATGGGTTTCTCATAAAAGGAAGGAGTGAGAGAGCGAGGGGGGAGCTCCCTCCGGGCCGGGAAACCGTAGGTAGCGTGGCGGAAGAAACTCAGCAAAGTTAGACAAAAGAGAGAAAACGTACTTGAGGTAGATGGAAGGCTCACACAGTGTCCTTGAGATGCCTCATGGCAGGGGCACTGAGGGAGCTAAAGACGGCACAAAGCCAAAGACAGTAGATGTGATGCTCCCACAGGGCCGTTGGGATACCTCACGGCAGGGGTACTGAGGGAGTAGAATGTCAGGGCGCAGCCTCAGGCAAAATAGATGAAAGGCTCACACCGGGTCCTTGGTATACCACACGGCAGGGGCCCTGGAGGAGCAGGGAGGGGCCAGCAAAGGGTCCAAGGCAAGCGGAACAGTACTTGTAGCCCAGGCAGGTCCTGACGGACACCCACCCATTTCGGTAGCAAGTTGAAGCCTGGAACTGCAAACACAGAGGCCCGGGAGCTTAGGCCCTCCAGCATATAGACTGTCTGGGAGCGCACATCGACAAGGAGTGGACATTCATAATTGCAAAGACAATGAAAGTATGCGTTAACATGGAAGTTGTGAATAACCAATGAATTGCAAAACGTATGACCATGTTATGTTTGAATAAACTTAAACTGTGACCTTATAAGGCACCATAGCATGTTGTCGAGCGGTGTAATTTAAGGTAAATGGACGCAGTGAAAGTTGGGGGAGGGGGACTCGCCCCTAGAAGAGGTTGTGCTGCTGGTGGGCAAGCTTTGAGCTGCGCATTAAAAGAGCCTAAAGCTAGTCACAAACAAACAATCCAGGGAGAGAAAACTGGGTGTGTGAGTGTGCAAATGAGGTCACTGCCAAAAAAGGGACATGCTCTTTGCTCATTTCAGTGGGACCTCTATTTTTGATCATAGTCACCAAAAACGTAGTGCCTCGTTGCCACACAGATGGTGTAAAGGTTCTATGACGATACATCCAGCATAAAATATACCACTAACAGGACACAAGTTATACCAATATACCTAGGGTGACCAGGCATCCCGGATTTGCCCAGACAGTCCCAGGTTTTCATCAGCTGACCTGGCAGATTTTGGCAATTTTGGCTCATGTCCCGGTTTTTAGAGGGGGTCGACTGAAAACAGTGAGAGGCACTTATTTTGTGTTCTAATGTTATGCTTGTTAGCAGCTGTTATATTAAGCTGTTTAATTAACAGATATAATGTTGGTTTTAGAAATTACATTGTATTTATGTTGTTAAGAGTAGTCATTCTGCCCAGCAGCGTTGTTGTAAAATGGTAGTCCTTCTTCTATTTTTGCAAAATGTCCCGGTTTTTGGTTCTCAAGATCTGGTCACCCTAAATCAGGGATTTAATTGGGCCGGGTCTCACCGGTGCTGAGAACTGGCAGTTTTTTAACCCCTCCCCTGCTGGTGACGGAACCGCTCCGTCATCAGACACGGCCGCGCTGTGCTGATGACGGAGCGGTTCCGTCACGGCCCGCTCGGAGCGCCTGCGCGGCAGCGATTCCGCGCCTGCGCTGAGCGTTCCATTGAGCGGGCGGGGCCGTGACGGAACCGCTCCGTCATGAGCACAGTGCAACTGCGTCTCGTGACGGAGCGGCTCCGTCACAAGCGCCGGAGCGCCGCGCGACCCCCCCACCCCCTTAGCGCTGCGGCAGAATTGCCGCCGCAGCGATGGGGTTGAAGGGGGCCTCGAAAGGGGTCTCTATCGGGCTCTGTTTTGTGTCCTGACACATGTGCGCCTGCTCACACTGCTCACTCCTCACTAGTGGAGAAGTTACAGCATGACGACCTGCCAGGTGAACGTTGTAGGAGAAGGGAAATCCTTTAAAGAGTCATTTTCTCTCTGGATTTCCCTTCTCTTTTTGAAACTCAGGAGCAGCAACAATGTTGTGGTGTCAACAGGGCTTTAATTGGAACCTTTTTCAATATTATATACAAGCCATTGTTGCTGCTTATTTTTATCATGCAACTAACAACCATTGACAAAGCAAATAGTCCTGACTTTTAGGTATGATGTGACTTGTTGTATCATATATCTGGATGCAATGACAGAAACAGCAAAATACAAGTCGGGCAAAATACAAGTCGGGCAACACTCTATGCTATATGCTAAGCTTCTGTGTTTTTCAGCCACGCCCTTAATTACATTGGCCACATCCCTTGAAGAGCTCCCCCCCCCCCCCAGTTTTTTCATCCCACTTAAAGCCCTGCCCTAAATATATCAAACACACAACACCAGCACCACAAGGAAGTCAAAAGTAGGCTTGCGTTTGGAGAGACTGATTTTAGCACAAGTGCCGCAAATTAAGTATTGGGACACAGGGCTGGCCCGACCAGGGACTACTGGTACAATGTGTGCTTTTACATAAAATCTATCATTATATTTTAGGTTTTAAACAATGCAGTTGTACGTACAATGTGTGCCTTTATACAAAAGCCATTCGCAAACAAAATAAACATTAGCAAAGCCAACAACAATTAGTGGATATGCCAATGCTTGTTTTTAGGGATTTGTCATACCTGAGATAGACTTAATTTTACGTGGTTGATTTACACAAGCAACAAGCAGGCCTGCATCATTGTAATGAGAGCTCGACGTTGTCGTGTTTTATGGCCGACGGGATTCAAACACTCAGTCGAGCGTAATTGTTGTAAGAAGTATCTTTGTAAAGAGGGTGCGAAGTCACATGCTAAATTCTACAAACGATCTGTGCCAGTATTCTTTGCTCGCACGCAGAGGCGGCTGGACATACTGGGAAGGTTTGCAGACGAGCCGGTCGGTGCCCGTCATAATACTGTCAGGGGTGACGCCTTAAGGCTTATGGGATACCAGCCCTGTGTGAAATTAATTATCTACAGGCTACAGTTCCTATCGTTACATTCACCGACATGTGTAAATAAAAAAATAAATAATCTGCCACTCGAGAATAGGCCCTCCCCTCACACCGGCACGGAAGGGTTCCTCAGTGTTGCACAATTAACTCACGACGCCATTTTATCAGGCAGGAGGGAAAACCACACATCAAACATAGAGAACCTTGTGCTTCACCACCTCCGTAGCCTGCACAGGCCTTCCGGGGGGCGTGGGCCAAGATGCCCCAGGCTGTTGCCGATATTGCGCCACAGATAGGCAAAACCCTAATTATATTTGCAGACCTTCGCAACGCGGTTTTCTTCCAGGAAAGCCCTTTCCCAGTAAACTGATGCTGAGACGGCTGGCCTGTAACCGGATTACACATAATTTTTTTGTTGTTTTATCACATTGTTATTTCTTCATACTAAACTAGTGTTGTGTTATATGTCTGTACATTTGTGTCTGTACATTTCTATGATCTTCCAGCCCACAAACTTCACTTCACTTCTCTTCTCCTCTCCTCCCTTCCCCCTCCCCTCCCCTGCCCTACCTCCCCTTACCTTCCCTTCTCTTCTCTTCCTTATTCTTTCTATCTTTTCTGCCTTTCCCTCTTCTTTATGGTCCAAGTTGGATGGTGAACAATACGTTTTGGTCCGACCAAACAAATGGAAGCACCTGCAACTACTGGCTCAAATTAAGCACTGTGGAGAAGTGTGGCTCAATGTTTAGAGCGGCAGACCCTGATGCAGAGGTCTAGCCCGGGACCAGGGTTCAATTCCCCGCCTCGGTGGGTCTTGGGCTCCAAATTCCACGGACCTGATAATTCTCGCCTCGGTGCCTATTCCAATCATGGATGTAACGAAGTTAGCAGTCCAGTAGCTGGGGTGGGCGGAGCTAGGTGGGCAGAGGGGAAGAGGAGGGGACAGGATAGGAAAGGGCAGTTAGAGTAGGGACGGGGAACTGAACAGACGTATAGAATAAAGGGGTTGAAGTAATACCACTGCGTCTGTGTATTATTTGTAGTAAGACACTACAGCTGGCGACGAAGGTGGGATACAGCAGTAAACCCACCAGACTGACCCCGTCCCGCAGCGTGGAGCGTCCCGAGCTCCGCTGCGACAGCGACCCTGCGGCGCCAGAAGAGAGGCCCCAGGAGCGACCCTCCAAAGCAGTGAAGCAGAGGAAAAGAAAGCGTGCGGAGAAAAGCGCCAGGAGAAAAGGAGCCGGCCGCGCGGGACGCGCGAGACAAATGGGCGCGAGACAAATGGGCACGAAGACCCAACGAAAACCGTGAGTGAGAGTCGGGAGCCCACTCCGACATTGCCCCATCACTCTTCAAAGCACCGCGCTAATGAGAGAGGCGCCACGCCAGCAAGCGGCAAAGCACCCAGCCAGCACCGACACTGCCGGAGACTGAATTCTGACCGCCTGATGCGTGAGGCTTAGCATCAGGGCGGCGCGCGCAGTTAGAAGGTCGCGCTGAGCGGCGGAAGATCCCAAAACCACCCCTGAGAAGTAGAAGCTGCGGCCACCTGTACCTGTGAGTCCAGCAGCCCTGGGTGTGCGTGGTTGGAGAGAGAGAGGGAGAGAACCTCGTGGAGTGCAGAGGGGGCGGCCATCTTTGAATCAGGCAACTTGTGGGACATCCTCCCTGGGCAAAACATAGGCGGCCATTTTGAGGTCAGGCAATAAGCAAAAGTGAACAAGCACTGACAACAGAAGAAAACAAGCATTGGCCATAGAAAACAAAACAAGCACTGACAAAGGAACAAGCATCGGACGACAAACAAGCATTGATAGCCACAAGAGAACAAACCGCGGAAACGCACGCCAGTCGCTGACGCAAGAAGCGGACGCGGGCGCCAAAACCCATTGCCAAGATGTCTAACCCTCCCGCGCAGAAGGACGTCAAGGGAGGCACCCACCTGCGAGCCCCGGAGCCACTGTCAGTCACAACAGGAAGCAGCATGGGACTAAAATGGCAAGAATGGCTAGAGGACTTCGAGGACTATATTGAAGGGTCCAAAATTGAACCAGACAAAGACAAGATCATAGCCCTTCGCAATCTAGGGGGGCGTGAAATAAGCAAGATCGTACGAGAGATCCCAGCCACAGATGGTGACACCTATGATAAAGTAAGAACTGTTCTAAATAACCGTTTTCTGCATAAGAGAAACGTCGACTATGAGAGACACAAGTTCCAAAGTTCCACCAGCAGCGCCAGGGAAAGGAAGAACCACTGAGTTCCTTCATACATCGACTGCGGCGGCAGTCCCAACATTGTGACTTTACCAACTTCTCGCCGGATGCAGCCATCAAATCTCAAATAATCACGGGGTGTCACTCGGAGTCGCTGAGACGGCGACTGCTGAGAAAACCACAGGAACTAGCAGAGATCGAAGAAAACTCCCGTCTGTACGACCAAGCCGAAGAAAATGCGGCGGAAATTGAAACAGGACCCAGTACCAGCCGTGAACACGCCAACCGTATCACTGAGAGACGGCAGGGACGACAGGATCGGCGCGACAGTGGAAGACGTCACCCGCGAGACAGATCGCGGCGCTCCAAGTACTCGCCCAGGCGACGCCCGGACTACAGGAGGAAAGTATCCGAAAGGAGAGATCGCCGACCTGAACGCACGAGGCGATGTTTCAGGTGTGGATACGACTACCCTCACATCGACTCCTGCCCTGCCATGGGCCAACGGTGCAGAAAATGTGGACGGTCCAACCACTTTGAGGCCATGTGCAGGGATTACCACAAAGAAAAACGCAACGATGGTGACAGACAGGGTGGGTCGCAGCGGCCCTCACGATCGGAGACCAAGCGTCATCACATCAGAGCAGTTCAAGAAGAGCCTCCTAGATCTCCCACGTCCTCACACTCCAGTCACGACTCTAGGCGCTCCCGATGGGACCGTCGTTCCCCATCAAGAGACTCGAGATCGTCCTCATCCAGGCATTCATCCTACACCACCGAATATGTCAACTTTGCTGACCATGATCAGTTCAAACGTTATCCACGCCTCAACATCAAAGTGGGCAACCATGCCGCCAAGTTCATGATGGACAGCGGAGCATCGCTCAACTACATATCTGTTGCCGAACATGACCGTATGGACCCCAAACCACGTTTGCATTTCGCGCCTGTCCGCGTCTACACCTGGATGGCGAAGAAACCTCTCCAATGCTTGGGCAAGTTTGACACCACCCTCACGCATGGCAAGCTCTCCATCCCAGCAGTTATCCATGTAATTAAAGGACCTGAGGCTGACTGTCTGCTGAGCCTCCCCACGGCGGAACGTCTTCAGTTGGTGCACATCCTCTTCAACGTTCATGACATCTCGGACTGCGCTGGAAAGTTCCCTTCCCTCTTCCGAGGCTTGGGGAAGCTGAAGGGCCGTCAAATCCACCTGCATATCAACGAGCAAATCAAACCAGTGGCTCAACACCCGCGAAGAGTGCCATTTCACTTGCAATCCGCGGTTGAATGTGAACTGCAGGAACTTCTGGACGCCGACATCATTGAGCGCACTGCGGGCCGCACTCCATGGGTGTCCCCGGTGGTTATTGTCCCCAAGAAAGGATCCCAAAACAAAGTCCGTCTCTGTGTGGACATGCGTCTGCCGAATACGGCTATTGAGAGGGAGAGACACCCAGGCCCACTCCTGAGCGACATGATCACGGCCCTCAACGGGGCAACCGTGTTCTCTAAACTGGACCTGAACAAGGGCTACCATCAGCTCGAGCTAGACGACAGCTCTCGCCCCATCACGACGTTTGCCACCCATCTTGGCCTTTTCCGCTACAAACGTCTCAGTTTTGGCGTCTCATCAGCCGCCGAGATCTTCCAAGAGGCCATACGTCTCGTCATCCACCACATCCCTAACGCCCTTAATTACAGCGATGATATTTTGGTCTACGGTTCGGACACGCAGGAGCATGACACCGCCCTCGATCGTGTCTGCCTCGCTCTGATGGAAGCTGGGTTAACCCTCAACAAGGACAAATGTGAATTTCAGTCGACCCTGAAATTTTTTGGACACATCTTCTCAGCGAGTGGCATGAAACCGGACCCGGACAAAATCGCCACACTCAACAACACCAAGAGTCCGGCAGACATCAACGACTTGCGTTCCTTTCTTGGGATGGCCAGCTACTGCGCCCGCTACATTCGTGACTACGCCACCGTAAGTCACCCCCTGAGGCTCCTCACGAAAGCTGGCGCGCAATTTGTGTGGACCCCGGAGTGTGAGCGTGCCTTCAAAGACATCAAACACGCCGTGGAATCAGCCAAGTGCCTCTCCTATTTCAATCCCAAGAGGAAAACGGAAATCACCGTGGACGCAAGCCCCGTGGGCTTAGGGGCCATCCTGGCACAGTACGACCATGAGTCGGATCAGAGGAGGATCATCGCCTATGCCAGTAGGAGCCTGACAGACCCGGAGAAACGATACTCCCAACCGGAGAAGGAGAGCCTGGCCGTTGTGTGGGCGTGCGAACACTTCCACATCTTCATATACGGGAAACACTTCACACTCATAACCGACCATCAGGCACTTGTCACGATCTATGGGAATCCCAAGTGCAAGATGCCCCCCAGGATCGAAAGATGGGGCTTGCGGCTGCAAGAGTACACGTTCTCGATCATTCACAAACCGGGGAAGGATGAGAATCCAGCTGACTATATGTCTCACCACCCCCGAGACTCATCAGAGACTGCGCCCTCCATTGCGGAAGAATACATTCACTTTGTGGCTAATCATGCTCGTCCACCAGCCATCCCCATGCATGCCATTCGGGAAGCGACCAAACAAGACAGCATCCTACAAGCAGTGAT
This sequence comes from Lissotriton helveticus, assembly GCF_964261635.1. Lineage (NCBI taxonomy): Eukaryota > Metazoa > Chordata > Amphibia > Caudata > Salamandridae > Lissotriton > Lissotriton helveticus. The sequence continues at coordinate 244,329,111 of NC_136062.1, read as the reverse complement.
AAAGCGTACCCGAACCAACAGATGGAGATACCACCCGCAGGAGGAAGAGGAAAGCCCTGCTGTCAAGAAAGAACTCCAAGCCTTCCGGCATGTCTCCGACGAACTCTCTGTAACCGGTGACGACCTCCTCCTCAGAGATCACAGACTAGTTATACCAGCGACACTGAGACAAGGAGTAATCGACTTGGCCCACGAAGGCCATCGAGGAGTCGTCTCCACCAAAAGAGCACTGAGAGAACGTGTCTGGTTCCCAGCCCTCGACCAGATGGTCGAGGACACATTGAAAGACTGCCACCCATGTCAACTGACCAGCCACAGTAATCCACCTGCACCCCTACAGATGATGACCCCACTGCCTGATGGGGTATGGCAAGAAGTCGCCATGGACTTTTATGGTCCCCTGCAATCCGGGAAGTACGTAGTCGTCATCCTGAATGAATACTCCAGGTTCCCCGTGGCCCAGTTCATATCCTCCACCAGTGCCGCCTGCACCCTCAAGGTGCTTGAAGAAGTCTTCGCGACTTGGGGTGTTCCCAGGGTCGTCAAGACAGACAACGGGCCCCCATTCAATAGTCATGAGTTCAGCGACTTCGCGAAACACATGGACTTTCAACATCGCAAAGTCACGCCACTCTGGCCTCAGGCCAACGGCACTGTGGAAAGATTCATGTCCACCATTAAGAGAACATTCCAGCAAGCCACGGCCGAAAAGAAAGATCTTCAGTCAGCACTGAACGAGGTCCTTAGTGCCTACAGGACCACTCCCCACTCTACGACGGGCCAATGCCCTGCGACTCTCATGCTCGGGAGGACAATGAGGAATCGGATCCCCACATGGGACGGAGCATTGAGAAAACCTCCGTCGGATCAACAACACAGAGACATGGCCATAACAGATCGGCACCGCAAAGACAAGATGAAAGAGTATGCGGACCGCAAGCGAAGGGCCCGGTCCCCCTCCCTGAAAGAAGGCGACAGAGTCGTTGTCAAGCAGGAACAACGCCAAAAGACTGATTGTCGTTTCAAGGATGAGCCCCTAACAATTACCCAACAAAAGGGCACCATGGTGACAGCAGAATCAGAGACACGAAGAGTCACCCGCAACGCTTCTCATTTCAAGAAGTGCTCTCCTGAAGTCCACGGAAGTACACCTGTGGTCCCCACACCTGAAAGTCGGGACAACCCTGAGACTGTCGCACCTGACACCGGACCTTCGCCTACAGAAGAACCCTCACCTGAAGGTGTCGTGTCCACACCAGCGAGACCCCGCCGCCACGTGCGGCCTCCCAAGAGACTGATTGCAGAGATGGACTAATCTCTATTTTTTTCATTTGCTACTTTATTAAGAAAGGGGGAGATGTAACGAAGTTAGCAGTCCAGTAGCTGGGGTGGGCGGAGCTAGGTAGGCAGAGGGGAAGAGGAGGGGACAGGATAGGAAAGGGCAGTTAGAGTAGGGACGGGGAACTGAACAGACGTATAGAATAAAGGGGTTGAAGTAATACCACCGCGTCTGTGTATTATTTGTAGTAAGACACTACAATGGAGTCCCACTCTGCAACTCTGGGCAATAGCTTGCTTAATCTCCACAACGGCCCCCACAACGCTAAGGATGCCTGGCCTCCACCTTGGGGGTGCCCAGGAGTGGGCACCTCACAGGGAAAGCCAGGATGGGTTCCACAGCGGTATTCGTACAAGCGCCTTGAGACCCTTGCGGGTGCGCTATACAAGTATCAATTTACATTTACATTTACTGTAATTCTATTGGTTATTTGTGGCAATAGCAGCTGCGCTTTTTTACCGAAAATAGAAGAAAAAGGGTCAGATTTGCGAAGGGTCATTTCCTTTGCAAAGTGACTGCGCCCACTAACACTTGTGGCGTTTACTTCTGTAGTGTGATCTGGGTGAGTTCTTCCGTAGACCCATCTCATGTTTACATTTAGGATCATAACAAGTGTTTCATGAGGTCATATTCAGTGGGGTGATTCATTGCAACCAATAGGTAGTGATACATTGTGTATGTCAACAAAGACAGACATCTAGAGCATTTTAACGTATTGAGAAGGTCACTGTTGAAGCTGGAATGTATGGTGTGAAGCACTGTTCCCTGCCCTGAGATCCACAACTGTGAGCATTTGGTGTCCTGATTTTTCGTTTTGACCACAGCCTTATGCTAAGCAAGTGTGTGTGCAAGGGCTGAGGTGTGTCCTTTGAAACAAGAGAGGTCCTGGGCCTGCCCTGGGTCTGGAGGGACAAACAAAACCAGCTCTTACTGATTAGATGGTGGACCTACTTTTTCTGTCATAGGTTTAGTATGTAGCACGGTGGAGGCAGCATACCATGTTTTAATGTTTTATGAATCTGTAGTTGTGATCACAACCTTTTATCTGTGTCACAGTAGAGGAGGCCTACCGGGTTGCTACACAATGACTCAGTGCAGCACAAATATCCCTGTGCATGTTTGCGTGTCTGTTTGTGACCTGCATGGTGTGTACATCACTTCTATAAGTGAACCAGAGTAATAGAGGCCTCCTGCGAGTTCCATTTGGAAGCCTCTGGCCTGTTCATCTGTGCCAGAAGGAGGCAAGGTTGTCTTCATAGACAGTGGAAGTGTATTCCTGGCATCCGTGATGCTGGTGGGAGGAGTTATAGGCACTAACATAGGGAAAGAGGAGACAGGGTTCCTCATATATATATATCGCTTCTTTTGCTGCAAGCAGCTGCTGAATAATATTTCTTTACACTGCTAATTAGAAGATGTCAGGGGTGAGTTTGGGCCTACAGTCTCTATCAAAAATATTACATCTAAAAATATTGTTTATTATTGCTGTTAAAAATATCGAAATCAAAAATATAGAATGTAAAAAATATGGTTTATTTTAAAATATCGCCATAGTATTATTTTATATTAAAATATTGTTGCTTATAATGTATTAATAGTTGTAGTATTTTGTTTAAAAACATAATTGTAATAGATTTTAGGAGCAGGATTTGGGGTTTTCTGGGGATAAGGGTGGGGAGTGTTTTAAAATAATTGTTTAAACATTTTTTTTTACATTTATATTTTAGTATTTCAATTATGAAATGTTGTTTTAGAAGCAGGATAATGGGTTATTAGGGGATATGGGTGGGGAGTGTTTTGAAATATTTTTGAAATTTAAAAAAAATTAAGAATTTTATCATTTCAATTATGAAATGTTTTAGGAGCGGGATATTGGGTTTTTAGGGGATAAGGGTGGGGAGTGTTTTAAAATATTTTTACATTTATTAAAAAAATTTAACATTCTATAATTTCAATAATGAAATGTTGTTTTAGGAGCTGGATGGTTGGTTTTTCGGGGCTAAGGGTGGGAGTGTTTAAAAAATAATTTCTTTTTTAAAAAAAATTATTTAAATTTTATCTTTTTATTCTGAATTGTTGTTTTAGGAGTGGGATGTTGACTTTTTAGGGGATAAGGATGGGGACTGTTTTAAAATATATGTATAAAAAATATTTTACAATTAAAAATTTGACATTTCAAATTATTAAATATTTTTTTTGAGTGTGATGAGAGAGAGAGAGATAAACAATGTGTATTTAGACCATAGTCTTTAAAACCATACACAGCTTTTGGATTCTCATAGTGATAACATATTAAAATACATATTTCATTTTAGCACAATTTCAAAAAAATTATTAAAACCATAAAATTCTCATCCATAAGTTCTCATTTTTAGGGGGACATATAAAAAAATTTGAAATCAGCATCCCTCTTTTAATTTATCTTTATAAAGTCGTGTATTGCTTTCAGGAATTTCCCCAAAGCGATTGTAATATCTAGGGATAGCATATCCATAAGAAGACAGCCCGCTTGAGCACGTGAATTCACCTTATAATTTAAAATATTGGACATAAAAATACTTTCCGTATCGCTAAAATCAATGTGCAATCAAGCAGTATGTGCAAAATTTAATTTTTTACCCCTTGGCCACATTTACAAATACCATCCATTTGAATCAGTGCTGCTTTTAGTTTTCCTTCCGACTGCCAAGGATTAATGCCCACATGAACCAGTAGGATTTCATGTCTTAGCCATTTATTGGGCAAGAAATCTAGATATGGAAACCGGTCCTCCCTTTCCTATGCGCTTCTTACCCAGTTAACCGATCTTTTCTCCCTCAAATAGTCAAGGTCTTGTGATCTAGAGTTTTGAAGCCCTTGTTCTCTAAGCATTCTCTTGGTAAAGACTATGTCCAGGGATGGCTGCGAAAGGCTCAACTTTAGATGCGCCGCTATGGTCTGGAGGGTTTTCCTTACATCCCGTGCCCACACAAGTCTACTCGTTAGGATTTTCTCTCTGCACCATGTTGAGACCTTTTGCATACCTTCTGGCTCCTGGCGTTTCCAGAATCTCAGTAGGGACATTTGGGTCTTTACATTCCAGGCTAAAAGTCCTACCTCCATTCTGATTGCTTGAATCATGGTACTACTAGGTAAAGACAGCAGCATTTTAAAAATCTTTCCTTCTTCCCGATCCCAAACCCTTTTGCCACTCAAGTAGAGCACTTCTGCACCATACAGAACTTGTGGGGGGATCATTGCTTCAAATGCATTTAGCATGGGTCTATGTGACATGTCGCCATATTCTTTGTTACATTTTTTCAGACCGCAGACTGAGGAAAAGGCTTTTGCAGCTTGTGCCTCCAAGTGAGAACCCCACTTCAATGCACTATCAAACCAAAGGCCTAGCTATTTATATTTGCTTACGATTTCTAATTTATCTTGTCCTAAAAACCAATTAAAGTTTTTATTTTTAACTCTCTTCCCAAATCGTAAGACCTTTGTTTTTTCCATGTTTACGGTTAAAAACTTTTTATCACAATAATTTTTAAACACATTTAATTTTCTTTGGAGACCCATTTCGGTTTGGTCAAGGATCACAAGGTCGTCGGCGAACAAAAGACAGGACACATTACTTCTGTTAATACGCGAGCTCGCGCTTCTTTCAATTTCCAGTACTGCGGGGAGATCTGCTAGAAAAATTTGAAAAAAGCAGTGGTGCCAACACGCACCCCTGTCTAAGACCGTTCTTTACAGGTATTTTGTGAGTTAGTGACCCCTTTGTATGACTAATGACCTGGGCCCAGTTGTCACCGTGTAACTCTTTTTAAAATAATTAAAATACCATCCGGTATTTCATAATTTTCCAGGACTTCCCAAAGGCTATTACGATCCACCGAATCGAAAGCTGCCTGGAAGTCGACAAAGCAACAAAACAGTTTGCTCTATCGATTTCCTGGCCAATGCCTACAGGGCATAACAATGATCCATTGTGGAGTGACCTTCTTTAAACCCTCCTTGTTCAACTGGAACAATGGATCTCTGTTCTACCCAATACTTTAATTTACCTAATAGTATTTTCGCAAAAATCTTTTCTCCTATATCTAACAGGTTAATAAGTCTATAATTCTTTGGGGCATATACATCCCCTTTCTTGTGTATCGGCCTAATTATTGCACCCTTCCAATTTATGGGAATCTTCCCTTGTTCTAAAATTGCCAAAAACATCTTCGAGAAGAATTCTGCCCACCAGGACTGGTTTGAATTTATTTATCAGTGCTGGTAGATTATCTGGGCCAGCTGCTCTTGTTAAGTTCAAAGTCCTTATTGTACTAAGAACCAGGGCCGGCTCTAGGCTCACGGAGGCCCTGAGCAGGGAGTGTAGGTAGGGAGCCCGAGGCCGCCAAATCCCTGCCAGGGGCCGCCACGCAAATATGTATCTAAGGATATATATGAGCGTGGCGGCCCCTGGGGTTTGGCGGCCCTGTGCAGGTGCACAGCTTGCACATGCCTTAGGCCGGCCCTGTAAGAACATTGGCTATTGAGTAATCTGGTTTTAAGTTCTCTGCTATGCCGCTCCAATCTCTTGGACTCTCCTCTTCAATCTCCCCCTCCAGGGAATATAATTCCTGAAAATAGTCTTCCCATGCCCCCTCTACCACTAAACAAATCATTGGGGCAACAGAAGATTCTGTAGCTGATTTTATTAGCATCCAGAACTGACGAATGTTCTTAGCTTCTATTGCCTCCAATAATTTTCCCCAACACAATTCTTTGTGGGCCCTTTTGGCATTATGTATAAGTGAGGTATATTCTCTCTTTATTTTAACGAGATTTTCAGCCCTAGCCTGGTCGAATTTTTTGCATAAACTACGTTCTTCTTTCCGGAGTTCTTTTTTCTTATTTAAGCAAGCTATATTAAACCAATGTCCTTGTTTTGCCTGCCTCCTTTCTTTATCCTTAGGTGCCCTTACATCTGCATTTAACTACTTGATCTATTTTGTCAACATACCATGGTAAGTCTTGGCCGCTCACGCATCCTAGGTTAACATTTTTTTGCAGGCGAGTTAACCTTTCTATATAAACATCCGATAGCCGGATGGTTATCCGCTTGGGATATTCCATCTCTTGTAATATGACTTTATCGCAAGCAACCTGGGGGGATATTACCAACTCTAATTTTATTAAGTTATGGTCACTACACTTCGAAGGGCTAATCCTAAAGTCTGATACTAATTCAAAGTTCCAAGCTAGCATGAAAACAATCAATCGGGTAATTCTGATTCCCATATTTAAAAGTTTTTTTTACCGGGCAATCTTGAGCTTGCCTGCCATTTAAGCAGAAAATACTTTTTGACGCTAGGTAATTTCCGAGCTTAACAGCATCAGTTGATATTATATTTTCAGAAAGCTCTGCTTTTTTTATATCGTATGAATCTAGAATTTCTGTATACCAAAGCTCTAACAATTTTGGGTTTAATTTATGGTTAAAATCTCCCACCAACAAAATTAAACCAGTCCCATATTTATCACATAATTTATCCAAATCATTCTTAAACTGTCCCACTTCAATCCCATTTTCCTCCTGTGAGCCCCATTACATATAAACATTTAAAATCAATATATTTTCATATTTGTTGTCAACATTTTTTGTGTGATGTGTTTGTAGGGGATAAGGGTGGGGAGTGTTTTTTAAGAATTTTGAATTTAAAATTTGAAAAACTAAAACTTTTATTGGAAAAAAAATATATACTATTTTGGAATAGGAATTTTGTGGTTTTAGGGGTTAATGGTGGGGAGTGTATTTAAAAAAAGGAATTGTTAAATACATATTTTCAATTTAAATAAGAAAAATAAAGTATAGAGTTCTTTGCAATGGGATGTTGGGATTATAGTGTATGATGTTGTGAAATGAAAATTTGATATACAATTAAAATGTTAGATTGTAATGATATTTTTTTAATTAAATTCATAATTGAAAATGTGTGTTTATAGGGATGAGTGATGAAAAGTGTTTTGAAATATAATGTAATATTTTATTTAATTTTAAAGATTTAAATACTTTTTCAAAAAGACAAATAATGTATTTCAAATTAATAATTGATAAGTGTACTTTATAAAAAATGTAATGTCTTTTTTTTTTTATTTCAATATTTTAAAATGGTTAAGTAATAAGAATGTTATAACTATTGGTGAAAAAACTATTTTAAATGTGGAATACTGTGTTATAGTAAGTATATGATGTGGAGTTTAATAATAGATAATAATAGATAAATAAAATAATTTTTAGCAAATTTATATAATATAAAGTTTAATGTCCAGCGCCTTCCTTTAGTTAATATTAACTGGAGTGGGAATAGTAACTTTTATATGTTTACTGTCTAGCACCTTCCCTGAGTTAATACTAACTGGAGTTTGAATAGTAAATTATATTGGTTTAGTGTCCAGCAGCTTCCCTGAATTAATACTATTTGTAGTGGGAATACTAAATTATATATGTTTAATATCCAGCACCTTCCCTGACATAATACTAACTGGAGTGGCAATAGTAAAGTATATAGGTCTAGTGTCCAGCACCTTCCTAAAATTAATACTAACTGCAGTGGGAATAGTAAATTATATATCTTTAATGTCCAGAACCTTCCCTGACAAAACTAACTGGAGTGGGAATAGTAAATTATATAGGTTTAGTGTCCAGCACCTTCCCAGAATTAATTTTAATTGGAGTGGGAATAGTAAATGATATAGATTTAGTATCCAGCACCTTCCCTGAATTAATACTAAGGGGCCATTTCCGATGTTGGAAGGACCTGAGTCCGCCCGACATCGGCCAGGAGCTGTAACCGACCGACCTGCTGTCGTCGGTTACAGCCCTGCTAGTACGATGCGCCCAAACAGGGTTCGGTTGCATTTGTATACTTAACAATACAGGCATGCATTCCGAGTGGAATGCATGCCTGCATTGTTGAAAGCAGGGGTGCAGTTCATCCCTGCACCCTGTGGCCGGCACCCCATGGTGCCTGCCACCGGGTGCAGGGATCAATGGAGGGGCACCATAAATGCCCTAGGCCGCCATCCGGACTCACACCCATGGGAGCCCTGCTGGGGGCCCCCAGAGACAGCTTCCGGCTGCCTTTTCGTGCCGGACATACCAGCATGAAAAGGCAGTGAAAAGCTGCCATCGTACTCCCTCGGTCGTAAAGAGGCGACCGGGGGAGTACTGAGGGATTTCCGGACTGCGGACAGGCCTGTCTTCCGCAATCTGGAAATCCGAGTCGGATTCCTTTCCGACCGAGCCCATCAGAATGGCTCAGTAGGAAAGGAATCCGGCCCATACATTCCGGTTCGGTCGGAAGGGCTCCGGCCATCGTGGGGAGCCCTTCCGACCGAAATCGGAATCGGCCTCTGTGTAGAGTGGGAATATTAAATTATATAGATTTAGTGTCTTGCATCTTCCCTGAATTAATACTAACTGGAGTGGGAATAGTAAGTTATATATTTTTAATGTCCAGCACCTTCCCTGAGTATATATTAATTGGAGTGGGAATAGTAAATGATATCTCTTTAGTGGCCAGCTCCTTCTCTGATTTAATACTAACTGGAGTTTGATAGTAAATTATATAGGTTTAGTGTCCAGCACCTTCCCTGAATTCATTCTAACTGGAGAGGGAATAGTAAATTATATATCTTTAATGCCCAGCACCTTCCCTGACTATATAGTAACTGGAGTGGGAATAGTAAATTGTATATGTTTAATGTCCAGCACCTTCACAGACTATGGGGTCTATTACGATGACGGACAGACAAAGTCCGCCCGCCCCCGTAACAGCAAAGGGACCGCCTGCCATATGTGCGTCCGTCCCGTGATGCAGATGCGGATGTGCCCGCCACACAGGCGGGCGCATCCAGCATATTTTACATTGCGGCAGGCGGTGCTTTCAGCAGCAGCAGCAGCAGCAGCACCCGCCGCAATGTATAAAAGGCATGTGATGCACCCGCCAAGACGAACACCAGCAGCACCCACCTCAAGTGCATCCTGCTCAACACCCGCTCCGTCCACAGACACGCCATCGAACTCTGGAACCTCCTAGACGCCACAGCCCCTGACGTCGCCTTCCTCACGGAGACCTGGATGAACGCCTCTTCAGCTCCCGACATCGCCATCGCTATCCCAGAGGGCTACAAGATCGTCCGGAGGGACCGAAACGCCAACCAGATGGGAGGAGGCATCGCCATCATCCACAGGAACACCATCCGTCTCACGACCAGCACCGACAACACCCTGACCAGCGCCGAACACCTGCACTTCCAGATCCACACCAACCCGAACACCACCCTCAGAGGCACCCTGATCTACCGACCCCCGGGACCACGCACACGATTCAGCGAGGACATCGCCGACTTCGTCAGCCCGCATGCCCTCCCCTCCGCCGACTACATCCTCCTGGGAGACCTCAACTTCCATCTGGAGAACAACAACGACCGCAACACCATCACCCTGCTCGACAACCTCGCCAACCTGGGACTCAAGCAACTGGTGTCCACCCCCACCCACCTCGCCGGACACACACTCGACGCAGTCTTCTCCTCCAGCACAGACATCAACTTCAGCCACGCCACAGAGCTTCAATGGACGGACCACAGCTGCGTCCACTTCACCTTCAAGAGAACGACGTCCCACCACCACCAGAAACAGGCCGCCCGCAGATGCTGGAACAAGATCACAGCAGACCAGCTCACCACCTCCCTGAGCCAGCACCCACCTGCCAGCTCAGCGAACCCCAGCCAGGCCGCAGACAACCTCACGAAGTGGATCAACAACTGCGCGGATGAACTCGCCCCACTGAGGACCCCGCCCAGCAGACCCGGCAGCAAGAAGGCCCCATGGTTCACCGACGAACTCAAGAGCTCCAAGAAGAACTGCCGAGCCCTCGAGAAAGCCTGGAAAAGGGAACCGACACCGGACAACAGGACCTCCTTCAAACTTGCCACCCGGAAACACCACCAGCTGATCCGCGCCGCCAAGAAAACAGCTTTCAAGGACCGGTTGGACAACAACGCACACAACTGCAAGGAACTCTTCAACATCGTGAAAGAGCTTTCCAACCCCAGCGCAGGAAACAACGACATCACCCCATCGCAAGACCTCTGCAACTCCCTCGCTTCATACTTCCACAACAAGATCGCCGACATACACAACAGCTTCAACAACCAACCAACGCACACTATGACCGAACAACCACCCCCCACCACCACCCTCCACGCCTGGACCCCGATCAGCACCGAAGACACCATCCGCACGATGAACTCCATCCACTCCGGATCACCGACCGACCCCTGCCCTCACCACGTCTTCAACAAGGCCGACGCTGTCATCGCACCCCACCTGCGAGATATCATCAACACATCCTTCGACACCGCCACCTTCCCCGAGAGCTGGAAGCACGCCGAACTCAGCGCTCTTCTCAAGAAACCCACAGCGGACCCCACCGAACTCAAGAATTACCGCCCCATCTCGCTCCTCCCGTTTCCAGCCAAAGTCATCGAGAAGACCGTCAACAAGCAGATGGCCGCCTTCCTCGAGACGAACGGATCCCTCGACCCCTCACAGTCCGGCTTCAGAGCCAACCACAGCACCGAGACCGCCCTCATCGCCGCCACCGATGACATCCGAGCCCTGATGGACAATGGAGAAACAGCGGCCCTCATCCTCCTAGACCTCTCCGCGGCATTCGACACGGTCTGCCACCGCACCCTAGTACGGCGCCTCAGCAACAGCGGCATCCAGGACAAGGCGCTGGAATGGATCATCTCCTTCCTCGACGGAAGAACACAGAGAGTCCGCCTACCACCGTACAAGTCAGAGGCCTCCGAAGTCATCTGCGGCGTCCCCCAAGGATCATCTCTGAGCCCCACCCTCTTCAACGTCTACATGAGCCCCCTTGCGGCCATCGTACGCAAACACAACCTCAGCATAATCTCCTACGCCGACGACACCCAGCTGATCCTCTCCCTGACCAACGACCCCGCCGCCGCCAGAGCCAACCTGCACGAAGGGATGAAAGAGGTAGCCGAGTGGATGACGACCAGCCGCCTGAAACTGAACTCGGACAAGACAGAGGTCCTCATCCTGGGCTCCTCACCCTCCGCCTGGGACGACTCCTGGTGGCCCCCCGCCCTGGGCACCGCACCCAAACCGACTGACCATGCACGAAACCTGGGCGTCATCCTGGACTCCTCCCTCTCCATGACCAGGCAAGTCAACAACGTCTCCTCGGCGTGCTTCAACATCCTACGCATGCTACGGAAGATCTTCTGGTGGATCCCCACCGAGACCAGGAAGACCGTCACCCAGGCCCTCGTCACCAGCCGACTGGACTACGGCAACGCCCTCTACGCCGGTACCACCGCCAAGCTCCAGAAGAGACTCCAGCGGATCCAGAACGCCTCAGCCAGACTCATCCTCGACATCCCACGAACCAGTCACATCTCCGGACATCTGAAAGACCTTCACTGGCTCCCCGTCAACAAAAGAATCACCTTCCGCCTCCTCACCCACGCACACAAAGCCCTACACGACCAAGGCCCGAGCTACCTCAACAGCCGAGTCAACTTCTACGCTCCCAAACGCCACCTCCGATCAGCCAACCACGCCCTCGCCGCCGTCCCCCGCATCCGAAGAGCAACTACAGGAGGAAGGTCCTTCTCCTACCTGGCCGCCAAGACCTGGAACTCCCTCCCGACCGACCTGCGCCTGACCCAAGACCACCTCTCCTTCAGGAAGAAGCTGAAGACCTGGCTGTTCGAGCAGTAGCGGCACCCCCCCCCCCCCCCAGCGCCTTGAGACCCTACGGGTATGTAGAGCGCTTTATAAGTGTCATTGATTGATTGATTGATTGATTGGTGCATTTGCATGCACAACGTGGTAGGCACCGGGCGGTGCCTGCCACGTTGTGCATGCAAACAGGGGGGTACCATAGGTACCCCCCATGTGCACCCCCCACCCTCCCAACATCCTGCAACGGGCCCCCACATGCAGACAACGGCACATCCCCACCTGCATTATAATATGGATGGCAGTGTCTGCAAGACACCGCCACCATATTATTCCCCTTTTCCACCCAGTTGACTCGTCGACGGGCGGAAAACCGGTGGACAAACTTTCCATCTGCCGGGGTCCCCCTCGCCATCGTAATATTGCAGGGGGGGGAATGGTAGGCGAGCAGGGAGGAATGGCGATCCTCCCGCTATAGTAATAGACCCCTTAGAGTCGAGCCAGATGATGATCCTAGGCTCGGCTCTGGCTCAGCTGTTGGTTCGCTCCCCTCTAGTGTCCTAGGTCAGGCCCTTTGTCTCTTTAAATGTGACTGTGGTCAACAGCACACAAAGATGTTCACAAATCACAGAACCATTTGGACGTTTAGTGCTCATGAGTATGATCTTGTGAGAGGCCTGAGGGGTGTGTAATGCCAAATTTACTGTGAGGGGAGCAATAATCATTAGCTAGGAAAAAGTTAATTTATTCGGGGAAAGAATTGGAAGAATAGAATTTCATATTAGGAAAACCATGAATACACGTTAGAGCTGTGGGAGATCGGAATGTAACAGCGGAGGAACTGGAAGTGCATTTATTGGTGTTGCTGCCTTAGGAGCCCACAAATAGATCTGGCGCTTCCCGCTCGCGCCCCCCGCTCCCCGGCACCTTCCAATCATAGAGCTGTAATTCTGCACAGGGTCATCCATCGCGCGCGTGAGGCTGCCGCGCGAGTCACAAGAGAAAGCCCGCCAGACCTCACCCTCGTGACAGCAATGACAAGTGCCGCGGTAATTACGGGCCTCCGCAGCCCTAAAAACACAACTTGTGCTGACGTGATTACTACCTCGATGGCATCTGTCGAGCCAACAAACGACCGTCCTCTTTACCGTGGCCGGGGGAGTCGGTGGGCCCGGGAAGGCCTGGCCTCCCCTCTTCTCCGTTAAGAGCTAGAGAGCTCCTCGAGCTATCCAGGCAGACATTTCCATTAGCAGCGAGGCTGACGGTCGACACTCCCCTCCAGCGCTTCTTCCCATTCTGCTGATGGAAACCATGAACGAGCGAGAAGAGGCAGCCAGGCGACACCAGGGAGGGGACCAGTCTATCTGGGTGATGGCAGGACGCCCCTCAGGCGGCTTGTGCTGCTCACTGCCGCTTTATAATCAGTGGTCAAAAGCCCAGCTCTACTAAAGGTCAGGGGTCATGTAAGCCTGGACTCTGAAGGGCTGGAGCCATTGCAAAGGACTGCGTGGCTGTGACAGCAACACTTGGTAAACCGGGGAACACTTGCAGCTGTGATGCTTTAACAGATCTGCAGCGGGGTGTGGTGGGTGCTAAAGCCAGTGGATGAGTGAGTCCAAACTTTCAGAAGTGTATAGCACCAGAACATTATTGATTGTTTAAAATTGTGCTACATAATATTGTAGCAGAAATATGACCAACCAAAATACAGGCATGGTAAGCATATAAAAGTATATATAGGTTTACTATAATTAACTGCACAGATCCACCAGGCTGCCATGTGACAGGTGAATACTTACAGAGAGGTCAGCATCTCCCACTCAATAGCCGGGCATTGCGAGGTAACAGGCTTGAGAAAATCCTGCTTTACTAGGTCTGTTGCAGTATGCCGCTCTTCTTTCCGAGCCCATTTGCAGGTACATTCACTTCCTGCTTTGATCACAATCGATTTTCTAGTTGTATTCCTACACCTGGTAAAACCTGTACTCAGGTGTGGCGCTATCCCCCTGAGGGCACCGCTCTGCCTGACTGATAATGGCTCCCAGTTTGGTTTCCTATGCAGTTCTTGAAGAGAATTCCTGACATCAATTAATGTTCAGGCTCTGGCCCATTTCCTCCACGCCAGTGCATGTTTGAACTAACAACTATAAAAAAAGCACAAAATCAAAGGAGGCTGTGTATATTGAAAATTGTTGAAAATCATTGCTCTCACTGCCAAGCCTCATATTCTCAGGTGTAACACTACACAGGAGATCACGCTATGGCGGTGGAATGCGTGAAACAATTATCTTGCAACATTCCAGTGGAATGGACCCAGAGACCTGACAATGGTCAATCACTTCTCTTATACGAGAGATGTAGAATACAGATGCATTACCTCCTCATCCGTCTTCCTGGATGCTGTCCTTACGCATGAGATACTTCTCTTTTCTGAAAGAACCAATTCCCCAGCTGAAACCCCAAAAGTTACCCCAAGATGCCCCCCGTTACCCAGGAGCCACCACAAAATGGAGGAAGAAGAACTTCCTGTAATATACCGAACCAAAAAGACAATGCATCAGGCTTAACAAGTTGGAAAGGGATGCTGAGAGACCATGGGGGAAGTAACGCAGGAAAGGAGAGAATTTGATTAGTGAAGGAGAGCTGGGTCGGGAAATGGCTAGACCAGAACCAAATACAACTAAAGCAGCTCTGGATACAGGTTAAATAACGGAAGATAGGGTAACCATGATGAACTGCAAAAACTAGGAAATAAAGTTGAGTTGAAAGCGGGGGCATGGAATGAAGACACTTTCAGGGTAAAAAGGGAGAAAAGTCCAGGACCCACCAATTGGAATGGCAGGGTATAGTTGGGATAGATGTGATAAGAAAAGTAATTTTGTGATCCAGGTTAAAAAGCGTCTCTGGCAAACAAGGTCAAAAACCAAAAAAGAAATACCTATGACATAGAGAATCAGTCACAACATAATAACGTGCAATAGAAACTGGTTGGGAGACCAGATCAAGTGCAGGGTAGTGGGACAATACTTGAAGCGACTTCAACCTGAGGTAGGGCTATTGCAAGAGACATACATGGTAGGGAGATGATGACATATAGCAACTGCAAGACTTACTAGAGGATTGAGAGGAGTAGTGGTACTGTTAAAAATAAAAATGCCCTCCTTTACACCTAAAAACATAGAACGGCCCATGTTAGATGTGAAGACATCTAACATGGGCTTCGATTGGAATTCATAGAGGATATTATCAAGCACATTATCGCCGCTTTATCGGCAGTTTCCTGCCGATAAAAGCGGCGATAATGTAACGCCCGTTCTTGATAATATGCCCCTAAGTCCATAAAAAATACCTTGTAGAAAATAAGGGGATAGTAGAAAATCGTATATCCTATTGGAAAGGTACAAAGCAGTAGTTAGAGGCCAGGTCATAGCACAAATTTACGACAAACAGAAACTGAAATAGGAAACAGTGGGAGCCCTGGAATTAATGAGAAGAGAGGGGAAAATGCCCCCTCCACCCGATAGACCCTGTGGCCCAGAGGCAGCTGGCCTGCAAGAGAACAGACTCCATACTCATGGCAATCGATGAAGCAAGAGCTCAGTACATGGCCATTCAAAGAAAGGTAAAGGTGACAGGCAACAAGTCTGGTAAGCTACTGATCTGGTTAAGTAGAAAGGAGGAAGGGCTGAGATGGGTAGAAGCAACCACCAAGACTTTTGCTGAATACTATGAAGACTATGACGATGACATGGAGGGCGAGTCAGAGGCCTTGCACTAGATTTCATCTTGTGGTCCAAAAAACGCAAGACTAATAGAAGGTCTTGCAGCAGACTTAGACAGTCTGATAACCCAAGAAGAGGTGAAAGATGCCTTTAAACAACTTAGAGGGGCCGATTCCGATTTCTGTCTGAAGGGCTCTAAACAATGGTCGGAGCCCTTCCGACCAAACCGGAATGTGTGGGCCAGATTCCTTTCTGACTGAGCCATTCTGATGGGCTCGGTCAGAAAGGAATCCGACTCGAATTTCCGGATTGCGGACGACAGGCTCGGAGAGCCTGTCCGCAGTCCAGAAATCCCTCAGTACTCCCCCGGTCGCCTCTTTATGATAGAGGGAGTACGATGGCAGCTTTTCACTGCCTTTTTGTGCCGTTGAGTCTGGCACAAAAAGGCAGTCGGAAGCTGTCTCTGGGGGCCCCCAGCAGGGCCCCCATGGGTGTGAGGCTGCCTTCGTTGATCCCTGCACCCAGTGGCAGGCACCTTGGGGTGCCGGCCTCAGGGTGCAGGGATGAACTGCACCCCTGCTTTCAACAATGCAGGCATGCATTCCACTCGGAATGCATGCCTGTATTGTTAAGTATACGAATGCGACTGAACCCTGTTCGGTCGCATCGTACTAGAAGGCTGTAACAGACGACAGCAGGTCGGTCGGTAACAGCTCCTGGCCGATGTCGGACGGACTCAGGTCCGTCCGACATCAGAATTGGCCTCAGAATAGGAAAATCCCCAGGCCCAAATGGTCTGAAATGAAAAATGTTCAAGAGATTCTCTTCCATACTGGGGAGCTGTCATTAGATATTATAGAAGCACAACCAACCAGAAGGCTCACAGAAGACCTCAGAAGAGCAACGATCATGCTGATATGCGAGGAAGCTCACACTGGGAAACAAGTGCTTCTCCTATTTAATGATATGCCTGTTAATGTAGAGAAAAACATTTTAGCCAAAATGTTAACAAACATGCACACCACAGTGCTGCCAAACCTGATACACCCAAACCCAATAGGATTTTTCCGCAGGCAGTCTATGACACAATTTCTGCAGAATACAAACCCAGATATCTAGGTGGGAATAGGAAAAGTAGACTAAAGTAATCCTGTGCCTCAATGCGGAGAAGACATTTGACTCAAGTTAGATGGTAGTTTCTCTTCGAGGAGCTAGAAAGATTTGGCAATGGCCTGGAGTTCCAAACGGGGGTCAAAACAGTCACATAAAGACCCAATTGCTTAGTTGCAAGTGAATGGGAGGACATCACGCACTTTTAAACTGAAGTGGGGCACAAAACAGGGCTGCCCCTTTTCACACCTCCTCTTTGCTCTAGTGGTAGAACCCACAGCATGCTGGATTAGAGAAAGCTCAGAAGAGGGCAAAATGTTTCTCTGTGTGGCCAACATTCTCTTCTATATAATACAACTGATTCTAAATATACTAACCTTAATAAATATTTTTGAATAATTCCAAGAGTGCCTGGGATACAAAATTATTTGGCAACAATCCATTATGTTTAGGACTCAAGAGTGGTAAGATGAATGGTCAACCAGAGCCTGTCTGAGAGTCAGAGAAGATGGCAACAGACACCTGGGAATAGAGGTCACAAGAAATAAAGAGGCATTTCTAATGAGAAATGTGAGCCTGCCCTAACTAAATTCAGAGAGGAGGCAAGACACTAGCGGACACTGGAGGGAACTGAGGCATTTACTGTGGGATGGAAAGAGCCACGGGATAGCACGATTGAACCTGTATGGAATTTCCAAAATGAATAAAGTCAGCCTGATGAAATCAATCTGATCTAACTTCATTTTGGAGAAATTACAAAATGCTGAAATATCCTTTCCACAAAAATTGTATGTTTAGGTGAGCTAGAGAATGAAGACAGAGATGAAATTGTAATGAGATTGAATATCTGACTCGTTCAGCCAAAAGTGCTGCATAGAGCGTATTATCACAGACGCCAGCTCCATGTGATAGGTCTGTTTTCCATAAGTATGTGCCACAACTGCAAAACTCATGAGGCTATACTTATGCATGGACTGTGGGAGTGCAGGCCACTTGGTTCATGGGGAAGTATACCAGAGGACATCCGATGTGGTAGAGGAAGAAATTAAACTCACATGAAAACAAGTCATATTATGGATCCTGGGAGAAGATAAGTTTACAGGATATTAAAAAGTCTGTTTCTTGGGGTCAAGGTGGCCAAAAGAAACATTACAGGACATTGTGGCACCCACCCTGGAGCTGTGACTTGGATATCTGCATGGAAGTTTCAGAAAACAATTTATGAAGGAAGACGATGCACTGAAAGTCCACAAAATATGGAGTCAATGGAAAAAACTCATCGGGTTGAAGGTAGAAGAATAGATGAGAGGGAAGAAGCAGGAAAATGTCTGTAGGATGAAACACAAAAAAGTGTTTGAGGGCACATATACTCACAAAGGAAGAGTCCTAGGTATAAGGATTATAAATTAGAGACTGCTTAGAAATTTGTAATCCCTGTGATGGTGAAATGTGAAGTTACTGCTAAACAGAGGAACATCAAAGAGTTGTTTTAAAACATATATATGTCTTCAAACTCTGGTTCTTTCCTGCTTGTACTACTCTCCACCTACCTGAAACCATGTGGGTCCCTGACTTTTTCTAATTGTTCCTCTTCAAATGATTCAGTATTTGTGAACGTTTGATATAGAGATGGTCTTGTTCTAATAGCTCATCACACTTATAACCGTTTCACTGGCTACCTCTCCTGTTTCCCTTTCATTATATGTTACTCTTTTTGGATTTAAATGCATCCACTTCATCGCCTCCCCTTAACTTTGTTTCTGTATTTCTGTCTTCTCTCCTTTAAAATCTTTAACTTCTACTCTTTTTTTCTCTAACTCTTCCACCATGTGCCCCTTCTCACTTGCATGCTATGTGTCAGTTGGCAACAAAAGTTTGGAACAAATTATAACCCATACACAACTCCCACACTTTTAACTTCTTGGTGATCTCAGATTCTTTCTCATACCGTACTGTAGCTACAATCATATAGAACTTCATTACCTGAAGGGCATTAGGGGAGGTGTACTATACGACTTGGTAGTGGAGGGGCTCGTTTACAACAATGTTGAAATTCAGGGTGACGTGTAGAAAGCATTTTTGGGTGGTGCTCTTAACCTGACATTGGTTGCTGTGCCTAAGCATAGAGTGTACTAGGAGGAGTGAGGGATAGAATGCCTGTGCTTTGCATAAATTTATTGTTCTATCGAGTTAGAAGGGTGTGGGTTATGTTATGTTATGTGCTCTTATGTAGCGCATGGCTACCCCAGCGACGGGGCATCCCAGCGCTTGCGGACATGCCAGAAACTAGTATGGTAAAGGAGGAGCTACATGGATGCAAACAGCCAGGTTTTTATAAGTTTTCTGAATTGCAGGTGATTTGAAGTGGCCCGAGCTTCAGGGGGGATAGAGTTCCAAAGCTTAGGGGCCAAGTACCTGAAGGAGCGGCAGCCGGCTCTGCTCTTCCGAATTCTGACAGTACAGGCAAGTGAGAGGTCCGCTGAGCGAAGTGTGCGCGTGGGAATATAAAAAGAGCACAGTCCCTGCAGAGTCTTGGGGCAAACATTATACAGGATTTTATGGGTGAGGCAAAGGGTTTTAAATTGAATGCGCTGTTGTATGGGAAGCCAGTGTAATCGTCGGAGAAAGGGGGACGTGTGGCAGGTTTTGGGTAGGGCAAATAGAACGCGGGCGGCAGCGTTCTGTGCTCTTTGCAGCCTGTTAATTGCAGTCATGTTGGATCCTAGCATGAGGGCATTGCAATAGTCCAGGTGAGAGAGAACTAATGCCTGGACTATAATCTGGCGGGTAGAAGGCTCAAAGAAACCCAAAATGGGTTTAAGAGAGCGAAGACGCCCGTAGCAAGTGCCTGCCACTTTTTTGGCATGGGACTCCAGGTTGATGTGATTTGTCCAATAAGACCCCCAGATTTTTTACTAAGTCCTTGGGTATAGGAGCTGTTCCCAGCGCCGGAGGCCACCAGTGCTCGTCCCAGATCTGCGTGCCATTGCCAATCAGGAGTACCTCTGTTTTAGAGGCATTTAACTGAAGGCAGTTGTTAGATAGCCACCTTGAGATCACCAGAATGTCTTCTTGGAATTTGATTTGGTCCCCACATTGTTATTAGAAAAGTTGAAAATAAGTTGCGTGTCGTCCGCATATGATGTTAATAAGATCTTACGTTCCCGAGCCATCAAGGCCAGGGGGCGGACGTACACATTAAACAATGTAGGACTGAGCGCAGACCCCTGAGGCACTCCACATTCAAGAGGGAGCTTGCTGGATGAGTACGCCGGGGCGTGCACCTGGAAGGAGCGGTCAGATAGAAATGACGCGAACCAGTCCAGGGCCGTTTCCCTGACTCCGATCTCCCACAGTCTCTCAAGAAGTATCTTGTGGGAGACCGTGTCGAAGGCCGCACTCAAATCCAGCAGAACCAAGATAGAGGTTGCGCCCATGTCCAGGGAGGCCCTTAGATGTTCTGTGACTGTTAACAGGGCAGACTCCGTACTATGATTAGCACGGAAGCCATTCTGGGACTCATCAAGGATCCCATTAGACTCCAAATAGGCAGTCAGAGTGGAGTTGACATGTGCTTCCGCCACTTTCGCAAGATAGGGAAGCAGCGAAATAGGTCGGAAGTTGTCTGGCCTTAAGGGATCCAGAGTTGGTTTTTTCAAAAGGGGCAGTACTTTGGCATGTTTCCAGGATTTGGGAACATCGGCTTGCTGTAAAGATCGATTAATCAGCTCACGCCCTTCCTGCAGGACCGAGTCATGAAGTGATCTGAACAGATCCAGTTTAATGGGATCATCCGGGGAGCCCGATTTTACTCTTAGGGCTAGGTGTTCCATCTCTGGCTGGTCTATAGGTGGAAGGGTCAGGAGGGAGTAGGGGGGATCAGGGATGTCACTAACAGGATTAGTGGACCCCAACGGGCTATCCCGATGTAGTGAGTCATATATCCCTTTAACTTTATTAATAAAGAAGCGAGATAGTTCTTCACACTGTGCATCTGACACTATAAGGTTGCCTGTGCCTACCGGGGCTTTTGTCATATCTTTCACCAGGGAAAAGATCGTTTTGGAGTGATTTGTGCTTGAGGTAATCAGATCTGTATAGTAGATGGCTTTAGTTTTCTTTATAAGCTTATGGTAAGCTTTAGTGGCCGTTCTGAACTTATTTTTGGCCAGAGGGTCGTACGATCGTCTCCAGATGCGTTCTAGCAGCTTACAGTGTTTTTTAGTTTCCGCGAGGGTCTCCGAGTACCAAGGGTGGGTCTGAACTTGCCTAGGTCTTGAGTGTTTCATGGGGATGAAATAGTCTATAGCATTATTTAACCACTCTCTATAAGCAAAGTCTGCTTCATCCATATTACCCGACCAAGCAGGGCGGGATTGATTGAGCCTGGCTTCAAACTGGGCTTTATCTAGGCTATTCCATGGGCGCCTCCGTAGGGAGGGAGGAGGGATCTCCTTACCGCTAGCTGGAATCTTAAGCGAAACCGAGACCAGAAAGTGGTCAGTCCAGCTAAGAGGGCTGGGGGATTCAGCTGTAGCTTCCTCTATATTAGTAAAAACTGGGTCGAGGAGGTGGCCTGCCTGATGAGAGGGTCCCACAATCAGCTGATGAAGCTGCCATGCTTCTAAGTCGCCACGAAACTTCGATATATTGGGAGAGTCTTGCCGCTCAAGATGGAGGTTAAAATCACCGAAAACACTAAAATTAGCTGCTTGAAGCGCTAGTAACGAAATAGTTGATAATAGCGACTCTTGGAATGCACTCGCCGGTCCTGGGGGATGGTATACGAGGAGCCCTGTGAGAGTGAAGGTGTCAGAGACCTTTATCTTAAATAGCGCGCATTCGCTGCTAACTATACTGATGGCTTAGAGGGTACACGTGTATTTGGACTTGTAGATCACCCCTAGTCCACCACCTCTGCCAATAGGTCTATTTTGAACACATATAAGGTAGTCTGGAGGGAGGGCCAGAGCTATAGTGGCCTCGGAGTCCTCAGCTAGCCATGTTTCTGTCAAAAACAGAAAGTACGGTCTTTCATCTAAGAGGAGCTCGTGAACGTCCTCATGGTGCTTTACCAGAGACCAGCAATTGAGGCTCAATATGTGTAGCTTAGAAGAGCTGGTGGGCACTAGAGATAAAAAAGATTTCAGAGAGCAGGCCCCAGAGGACTTAAATCTGCAATTATTGCAGTATAAGGTAGGGGAACCAGGGTAGCATACATGCACCAGGCAGTCAATCTGAGGTCTAAGAGCAAGCAGCTCGGCCCTGGCATAGGGAGCCATCACTAGTCAGGCGTCCAGTGATCTGGGCAACAGGCGACGTACCAGCGCGGACGGGCGCAGAAGGGCTCGCCTTTGGCGAGCCTTCGGCGGCCCGCCGCGCGTGTCCGCTGCGCGGGAGATAGTATCTCCGCCTAAAAAGGCACCGGTCCCGCCTCTGGCTGTAGAGTTACGCCCTCGGGGGCCGTGCCAAAGGTCAGTTACGCCCTCCACACAAACATGCACAAGCCGTGGTGGAACGGGGCGGCGACCTGGAGGAAGCGAAGATAAAGTGCGAGTAAGACTTTTTACATAGAAACGCGAATAAGGTTTTTTAAAACAGCAAACAATAAGAAAACAGGTTTAAAACATGAGCGTGGCTGAAGTAGAACGTTTGTTGTCATGCATGATTAGCAGGGTCTAACCAAAACCAAAATCAGCCCAGGCAAAAATATTCCATGCAGCAGAAGAGGCCAAGACAAAAATGGGCCATGGTGACATGGTACTCTCATTGCAGCTCATCCTGCTCTGAAAGCATCCCCTTAGGCTGCAGCTCACCAGGAGAAATACCAGACAGCAACAGTGGCCAGTCTGTCTCTCGTAATGAATAGTGTCGCTGCCTCATTGCTTGCAGGCCCACAATAAATGAAACTTAGACAACTTGCAAAGGAAAGAGAACAAATGTGCTATATTTGTGGTTCAGTATGGAAGACTGCTGTATGGCTGGTGTGGTGGATACATAGGCCTCTTCCACCCATCAGTGACTGGGCAACCAAACCTAGAGTTGTTTGCCCTTTCAGAGATATTTTGCCCTTGAGGCGGTTTACAGGTCCACGGTGAGATCCACTTCAAGGAGAAAAGCACAGTGGGAGCAGGTTCACCATGTAGATCTATCAGTGCTTATGCCCTCGAAGAAGGTGGAGGTCCTACAAAGTAGCACAGTCAGTAAGCCTGACAAAAATCTATTGGGCGGAGGGAGCACACTGCCTCTCATCCCAGCACAGTTCACCCCCTTGCCTTCTGGTAAATGCAGTATGTTTACTTCAAAGTTGCTGTAGTTTTTCACCAAAGTTGGTGAAGATAGTGCTGTGATCTCTAGAAACGTGTTTCTGGATTCAGCCTTTGATCAGTAGAGAGCAGGAGTAGTAGAGAGTAAAGAATAGTCTACTGGTAAGGCCGAAAGAAGAGATATTGTGCTACAGCATAACATAGAGCCAGCACCGATACAAAGCAGAAACGCTAAAGATAGTGACAACCAGGTACAAGGAAGCGCTAAAGGCAAAGACAATTAGGCACAGAGAAACTCTAAAGGCAGTGCCAGCCAGATACACGAAAACGCTAAAAGCAGAGACAACCAGGTACAGAAAGTACAACTGTATTCACTGGAGTGATCGAGAAAGGTGCCACTCGACCTCCAATTGAGACTTGACCGAGGGCCGGTGAGCTCAAAGTAGCATTCGGCATCCACAGCTACCCAAGCGTAAGCACCGGGGTTGTACTAATGAAGTCGTTGGTCCCCGCAGAAGCAACGACAGAGGTGGCTGGGGGCGCCTGGGAAATCTCAAAATGTCATTAAGCTTGAAAAGAGCACTGTTCAAAAGAATGCCAAAAATTGCGCCGCCGTGTTCCTGAAATCACCACCTCCATTTGATACCGCTAAAAAGCAGAATATTGGTGCCAGATGAACTGCCTGGACTGAAAGGTTTGATGACTACTTAGATGCTATAGAAGAAGCAGATGACAAAAAGAACATCAAGTACCTAAACAACCTTGCAGGTGATGAAGTAAAAGAAGAGATAAAGAAGATATCACAAGCTGATGCATTATCATATTTTCAAATCAAGAAGAAGTTGGAGGCCAAGTTCAATCCAATGTTGAATGTCGAGTATGATAGGTACACTTTCAACCAAGCAAGACAGCAACCTGGTGAGACGATGGATGAGTTTGTTGAGAGACTTGATATTCTTACAAATCACTGCAAGTTCAATTAATTCAATGAGGAAGAAGCCATGCGTCTTAGAGTCATCGATGGTTGCCTCTCCGAATCAGTCCTACAATGCATGCTGAGAGAAACGCTCAGTTTGGAAAAAGTGCTTATGACTGCATGAGCAGAGGAAGGTGCTGACCTACAGGCTGCTAATATGGAAGCTGGAACAACCCAAAATAAATCAGCATTGAGCATGAAAAGTAAACAGAAACACAAGGTAGAGGCCCACAGAGTGATGACTCAGAAGAAAAAGAAATTGTGTTTCCACTAAGGATTCTCCTTTCCACATGAATGTAAATGTCCCTCCATCGGATAGATATGCAGAGGCTGCGGGAAAGAAAACCATTTAATAATTTTTGAAAAGTGAAAGAGAAACTAAGTGCAACACGGAGAGATGAGAATATGGACACCAGAAAGTTCAAGAAGCACTCTAGCCACTCCTAAGTGGGCGAAGGCCAACATCGATTAAGGCAAGTGGAAACAAAACAAAGTAGATCGTTATCAAATTCATAGGTTGACGTTATCGTCGAGTGACAATGAGGAAGATGGATGCGTGCTGTCAGTCATAGACCGACATGCGCATGTAAGATTGGCCGCTTGCAAAGAAAAACACAAATCAAAAGAGAATCACCATACAAAGCAACAAAGTTCATTTGAACATTGTCCTAAATCATGCTCATGGTGAATGGTTGTCCTACAACTTTCATTACAGACAGTGGTGTATCAATAAACATCATGCCAGCAGAAAAGTACAAAGAACTATCTCCAATACCACGTCTCACACTGTCAAAAACAAGGGTGTACACCTGGACTGCTTCTACACCCTTGCAGGATCCATTGTAGTGACCATGTGACACAAGAAAACAACAGTGCAAGCGCCAATTCATGTCATCCCAGGTATGTAGTTGAGTGCATGCTTATTAAGTTTCGATACGGCTGCTGACATGGGACTGAGCTCTATTAATTACAACTTGAATGCCCATTCTGAAATAGAGAGTCAATCCCTGACATTGTTTCATGGACTTGGGAAACTTAAAACAATGAAGGTGCAGCTGCACATTAATAAAGATATTCGCCCTGTTGCACAGTGACACTGTCAAATTGCTTTTCACTAACAGGAAGCCGTTAAGAAAAAATTAGTAACACTGTTAAAGCATGACATCATCGAGTGCTTTACTGGTCCAACACCGTGGGTTTCACCCATTGTGGTAGGGCCAAAATAGGACAGCGGAGGTTCAGTGAGCATTTGTGTTGATATGCAAAAGGCCAACAAAGCAATCGAAAGAGAAAGACATCCAGGGCCACACAGTGTGGACATGATCACGCAGCTGAATGGTGCCAAAGTTTTCTCCTGCCTTGATTTGAACAAAGGCTACCATCAACTTGAACTGGAAGAAAACTGTACGTACATTACTACTTTTTAAACTCATGCTGGTTTGTTCAGCTATAAAAGACTAAGGGGCATATTACCAAGGAATAGCGATATTTGTCGCAAAATGTGCTTAGCGCATTTCTTTTAATCGCTGGAAATGTTTGCGGAGAAAACATGCTATTAGCAACGTTCTTCTCCATTGTGCTAAAATATCCAGCGATAGCGGCAAAATGCATGAATATCACTGAGAATACAGCGATATTCACGCATTAGCGACAAAATGCTCTTAGTCAAGTTATCCACCTCCCATTGGATAACATGGCTAAGAACTGGTCTGGGCAGGTGTTAGTATTTGGAGATATTCGTGCTTAGCGCAAATATTTCCATCGCTATGCCTGCGATAGGCGATAGCGACGTAAGCGACTGCTTTCAGTCGCTAACTGGTTGGGTACGCCCACATTGCATGTCATTAGCAATAAACATCGCTGACTTGCAAAGCGGGCCCCAAACCGCTCGCTATCGCCTAAAAGCTGTCGTTAACATCAGTTAGCGACAGCTTGCTAATAGGGCGATAGAATCATTAATTCTGCATGTCACACATGTTTTTAATTACAGTGATGATATATTGGTGTTTGGAGCTACACAAAAGGAACATGATAAAGCACTCCCACAAGTATGCTATCTGCTTGCTGATGCAGGACTCACAATAAATACAGAGATGTTTAAGTTTCACAAAAACAGACAAATTCTTTGGGCATATTTTCTCTGAAAAGGGAATGACTCCTGGCCCCGAAAAGGTACAAGCATTGTCGCATACATGCCTTCCAAAAGATGTGACCATGCTCCGATCCTTCTTGCGCATGGTCAGCTACTGCTTCAGCTATGTTTGTGATTTGCCACTTTGAGTGCCCCTCTAGGAGAACTAACAAAGTGAGATGTTCCGTTTGAATAGCCTTATGAATGTGACCAAAATTTCCAGAAAAGAAAACACGCAATTGAAAATGCAACTGTACAGGCTTACCTTGATCCGAAATTGAATATAGAGATTGTGGTAGATGCAAGCCCTGTAGGGTTGGGCGCGATGCTCGTCTAACACAATGGACAGTCCAATGCTCAGAGACACATTGTGGCCTATGCTAGCTGGAGTCTATCCCAGAACACGACTGCTTATTCTCAACCTGAGAAAGAAAGCTTAGCTGTAGTATGGGCAAGTAAACACTTCCATAAGTTTATATACTGAAAACATTTCACCCTTGTCACCATGGCGTTGCTCTCCATTTTTGGTAATCCGAAAGCCAAGATGCTCCCTCGCATTGAGAGGTTGGGGTTGCATCTACAGGAGTATGACTACACTATTGTGCACAAACCAGGGAGGGATCAAAACCCCACAGAGTACTTTTCACGAGTGCTGCTACAGTATCATAGTACAATGTCGAAAGCGGCTGAGGCCTACATCAATTTCATAGTAAAGATAAGTGCACCTGCAGCTCTTTCTATTGAACAGATTCTGGCAGCTACTAATACTGATAAAGAAATGCTTAAACTCAAAGAAATCATTACAACACAATCACGGAGGAAACATATGCGACCTCTTACAGATGATGTTGAGTACCAGAAATTCATGAATGTTTGGGAACAACTTTCTGTTACACATGATAATGTCATACTAAGAGGGGCAAGAATAGTTATCCCTGAAAGCCTGAGGCAACAAGTTATTGAACTGGCACATGAAGGACATTGTGGCATTGCCGCAACAAATAGAGCCCTCAGGGATTGAGCGTGGTTCCTGCACTTTGAGAAACAAGTTGAAAGGGAACTGAAAGTTGTCATCAGTGCAACGTTCATGTCTCCAAGACGACTAAGCACCCCCTGAACATGTCTAATTTTCCTAAGCAAGCATTGGAGAGAATTGCAGTTAACTTCTACGGATCCCTCAATATTGGACATCATCTTATGGTAGTTGTCAATGAGTACTCACATTTTCCGCTAGTAGAAGATTTATCATCAACCACACTGGACAGAATCAGTGAGAGGTTGGATGAATTTTTCGCAACATTGGGTGTCCCTTCTATTGTCCAATCTGACAACAGTCCACCCTTCAATAGCAGAGAGTTCATAGACTTTCTTAATCTTTTGAACATCAAACATCAGAAAAGTACACCTCTCTGGCCACAGGCAAATGGTGTTCTTGAATGAATGAATGATTTAAGAGTACTTTGAAAAGGGTGGTTTAGCATGCTGCGCTGAAAGGAATTGACCTCAAATCAGCTTTATGTCCAGCCCTCTGTCCCTACTGTTCCACTCCTCATTCTACGACAGGATAAAGTCCTCCCACCTTGCTGTTCAGGAGATCTTTGGAACGAAGATACCACTATGGAACCAGTCGGTCAATAGACCCTGACGAGATTTGCATTTTAATTATTTAAACTTATAAAGCGCATAGCTACCCGCAGTGGGTTTCCCGGCGCTCAGGGACAGACTAAAGAAGAAGAACTTGCATGCTGATTTTGCTGAAAGGAAGCTTCTGATTACAGCTGAAAGAGCCAAGTTTTAAGTCCCTTGCGGAA
Organism: Lissotriton helveticus; assembly: GCF_964261635.1. NCBI lineage: Eukaryota > Metazoa > Chordata > Amphibia > Caudata > Salamandridae > Lissotriton > Lissotriton helveticus. Next base: position 244,301,003 of record NC_136062.1, on the reverse strand, counting down.
ACGAAAAAGATTGGTTTCTGTCTTTAGGGTCACATGAAGAGTATTCCAAAATTTAGGACCCAGATGGGCAAAAGAACGGTCTCCCATTTTTGCTAGCCTAAATCTGGGAACGGAAACACCACCATTCCCTGAAGATCTCAGGGTTCGACTTGGCTTATAGGCCTGGATAAGGCCCTGAAGGTATTTAGGAGCTGAGCCTTGTTTGATTTTAAAAACGTGACAAAGGGCTTTGAATTTAATTCTATTCAGGATTTTGAGCCAGTGAAGGTCACGAAGTGCTAGAGAGGCAGATGTTCTCCTGGGAACGTTGCGGAGTAGCCGAGCAGCTGCATTCTGAACAACCTGGAGTTTTTTTTATGGTTGTCAGGTCGGCTCCAAGATAAAGAACCTTGCCATAGTCCAGGCGGGAAACAACCAACGCCTGGACTACCGTTCTTTGTGTGGAGGGGGGCAACATCCACAGGATTTTTTGAAGCCATCTCAAGGTGGCGAAACAAATAGAGGCCTCCTTCACAGCCTGCTGTCTCATTGTGAGTTTCTCATCGATAAGGAACCCGAGATTGCGTACTACTGTTGCAGGCTGAGGGGTAGGTCCCATATCCTTGGGCCAATGGTGGGGGCCCCAGAGATCCTTACCTTTGCCTAGTATCACAACCTCAGTCTTGTCACCGTTAAGTTTAAAAAAATTGCTCTTCATCCACTCAGAGACTCGAGTCAAACCTTCTTTCAAAGCAGAGGTATTGTTGCACTCTTTATTGGAGAGAGAAAATATAATTTGTGTATCGTCGGCGTAGGAGTATAAAGTGAGACCGGCTTCCTCCACGAGAGTGGCCAGGGGTCTTACATAGATATTAAAAAATGAAGGACTGAGTATAGACCCTTGTGGAACGCCGTACGCCGATGAACAAATTATAGAGGAAGCAGAAGCAGAAAAAACCTGAAAAGTACGGTCTCTTAAAAAAGAGGCTATCCAGGCTAGAGCAGCACCCTCCACACCCAGGGACCGAAGAGTCGCAAGGAGGATGGAATGAGACACAGTGTCGAACGCCGCGCTCAGATCGAGAAGAATAAGAGAGGATGTCTCTCCGCAATCGACACTGTGTCGCAGACTCTCGGTAACTCCTAGGAGTGTGGTTTCGGTCGAATGATGCGCTCTAAAGCCTGACTGGGACAGATGTAAAAATCCCAAGCTCTCCACAAGATGGGTTAGTTGTGTGTTAATATGCCTTTCCAGGATCTTTGATAGAATGGGAAGCAGTGAAATTGGTCTGAAGTTTGACAAGTTGGCAACATCAGCTCCAGCCTTTTTCAGTAAAGGAGCGATCATTGCATGCTTCCACTCCTGTGGGACGTTTGACTCAGATAGTGAGGAATTGAGAAGTTGCATTAACACACGGCGTGGGCCAGGTTCAAGTAGTTTTAAAATTTTTGCCGGTACCGGAACCCGTGGGGAGCCAGATTTATTGCTATTCAGGCAAGAAGAGAAAGAGGCATCATCGAAGGGTGACCAATTTGCAAGTTTAGCCGTTGCGAAAGGCAACTGATCTGGAATCAGTGCTGGCTCGAGCAGAGGCGCATCATTAGATGTAGAGGGACTTAGTGAGTCGTAGATACGCTCTACTTTAGATATAAAAAAATTTGCACTAGAATTGCATTGAGTCTTGTCTAGGGCAGGGGGGCCGGTACCAAGTCTGCTCCTGTTAATTTTTTCACAACAGAAAAAAGAGTGCGGGGACAATTTTGAGCATTGGTAACCGTATTAGAAACATAGGCGGCTCTGGCCATTTTACATTGGTTGTGGTAGTCCCTAAGGGCTTCCTTATAGGCAACTTTACGGGAAGCGGAGTAAGAACGGCTCCATTTCCTTTCAAAGGTCTTACAGTTGGATCTCATGCGCTTTAGGTCTTCAGAAAACCAGGGTGCAGGAGGTCAGTGAGATGCACAGTTCTTGGATGTTAGAGGGAGGAGTTAGTCGATGGCAGAGCTCAACCATTTGGATACTTCAGTGTTCAACACGGATGTGGACGTATCAGTGTTAGGAAGGGTGTCCATCAAGCGCATATTAAAATCGGTTATGTCAAGCTTGTTCCACCGACGTATAAACACATCCTTACTGCCATTGTCACTAGTTAGGGTTTTGGTCCGAGATAGAGCAAAATGTACAGCATAGTGATCCGACCATTCCAGGGGACGAGCAAGAGGAGAACATTCAAATCACTGACACTCTCGCAAATGCAATATGCCGATAAACGCTGATGCACTTGATACACTGTTTTTCGAGAAATCAGACTGAGTTCTCGTCAAACAAATTCGGACATGCGAAACTAATGCTCCATTTGATGCTGAACCGGAGACTCATCACACTTTCATCCTTTGCCTCGATGCTTGCCAGTACCAGACCTCATGAGTGAGGCAAGTCCATCTGAGTGCCAAGTCAAGGCATCCTATTCTCCTTCAGATGCCAAATGTACGCAGCCCTCCTCTATCTCATACGACTAGGTCTGGAAGACTGGTGCGAGTACCTCAATGACTCATCGAGGAGTTCTAATGTGTATATGTTATACATTCAATCAATCAATCAATCAGAGTACTTGTAGAGCACGCTACTTACCTGTGAGGGTCTCAAGGCGCTGAGGGGAGGGGATACTGCTACTGCTCGAAGAGCCAGGTCTTGAGGAGTCTTCTGAAGGCGAGTAGGTCTTGGGTCTGCTGTATGTGGGTAGGGAGGGTGTTTCAGGTCTTGGGGGTGAGGTAGGAGAAGGATCTGCCGCCAGAGGTAGTTCGATGGAAGCGGGGGACAGCGGTGAGGGTGAGCCTGGCGGAGCGGAGCTGGCGGATGGGGGTGTAGAAGCTGAGTCTGCTGTTAAGGTAGGCTGGTCCGGCGTTGTGGAGTGCTTTGTGTGTGTGGGTGAGGAGCCTGAAGGTGATTCTCTTGTCGACGGGGAGCCAGTGTAGGTCTCTCAGGTGGTGGGTGATGTGGCTGCGGCCGGGGACATTGACGATCAGTCTGGCGGAGGCGTTTTGGATGCGTTGTAGTCGTCGTAGATGTTTGGCTGGGATTCCTGCGTAGAGTGTGTTGCTGTGGTCCAGTCTGCTGCTGACGAGGGCCTGTGTCACCGTTCCTCTTGTTTCGGTCGGGACCCACTTGTAGATCCTGGGGAGCATGCGGAGGGTGTTGTAGCAGGAGGAGGAGACGGTGTTGACCTACTTAGCCATGGAGAGGGGAGGAGTCGAGGATGAATCCTAGGTTGCGTGCATGGTCGGTGGGTGTTGGTGCTGTTCTCAGTGTGGTCGGCCACCAGGTGTCATCCCAGGCTGAGGGGGTGGGTCCGAGGAGGAGTACCTCCATCTTGTCCGAGTTTAGCTTCAGATGGTTGCTCCTCATCCAGTTGGCGACAGCCTTCATTCCCTCGTGGAGGTTGGTTTTGGCAGTGTGTGGGTGCTTGGTGAGGGAGAGGATGAGCTGGGTGTCGTCGGCGTAGGAGATGATGTTGGGGTCGTGCTGGCGGGCCACTTGTGCGAGTGGGGCCATGTAGATGTTGAACAGCGTTGACTGAGGAATGAGCCCTGGGGGATGCCGCAGATGATGTCGGTGGCTTCGGATCAGAAGGGTGGGAGGCGGACGCTCTGGTTTCTGCCGGAGAGGAAGGACGTGGTCCAGTCAAGGGCCTTCTCTTGGATTCCAGCTTTTAGGAGGCGTGTCTTTGGAGTGCGATGGCAGACCATGTCGAAGGCGGCCGACAGGTCCAGGAGGATGAGGGCTGATGTTTCGCCGTTGTCTAGTTGGCGCCTGATGTCATCTGTGGCGTCGATGAGGGCTGTCTCGGTGCTGTGGTTTTGTCTGAATCCGGACTGGGACGGGTCCAAGATGTAGTTGTCTTCCAGGTGGCGGACCAATTGCCTGTTAACGATTTTCTCAATGTCCTTTGCCGGGAACGGGAGCAGGGAGATGGGCCTTAAGTTCTTGAGGTCCTTGGGGTCCGCTTTGAGCTTCTTGAGGAGGGCGTTGATTTCGGCGTGCTTCCAGCTTTCCGGGAATGTCGCTGTTTCGAAGGAGATGTTGATGACCTTCCGTAGTTGGGGTGCGATGGCTGCGTCTGCTTTGTTGAATACGTGGTGTGGGCACGGGTCTGACAGAGATCCTGAGTGGATGGCGTTCATGACCTTGTGTGTCTCGTCGTCGTTGACGTTGGACCAGGTCAGGCGGATGGCGCTCGTGGTGTTCGCAGGGGAGGTGGAGTCTGGCGTAGTTGGGGCGGTTGTGGTGTTGAAGCTGTCGTGGATGCCAGCGATTTTGCGGTGGAAGAAGATGGCTAGTGAGTCGCACAGTTCTTGTGAGGGCGGGATGTCGTTGGCGCTGGGGTTGGAGAGTTCCTTTACAATGCTGAAGAGCTCTTTGCTGTCGTGTGCGTTGATGTCCAAGCGGTCTTTGAAGGAGGATCTCTTGGCTAATCTGATGAGGTGGTGATGTCTGCGGGTGGTGTCCTTGTGGGCTGCGTGGTTGTCCGGGCTGCTTGGTTGTCCGGTGTGCGTTTGTGGAGCCATATTTTCTCCAGTTTCCGGCATGTGCGTATGGAGGTCTGGAGCTTGTCGGTGAACCAGGTGGCTCTCTTGCTGACGTGGCTGTTGAAGGGTTTCTTGAGCCGGGCGAGGGTGTTGGTGCAGTCGTCGATCCACTATCTGAGGTTGCGGGCTGCAGCGTCTGGATTGGTGGGGTCGGTGGGTGGGTTCTGGGCGAGGTTGGTGATCAGCCGGTCTTCTGGTGACTTTGCTACAGCAGTGGCGAGGCAGCTGTTGGGTGCGGTGGTGCGTGGTTGGTTTCTTGAAGGTGAAATTAATGCAGCGGTGGTCGGTCCAGTGGAGTTCGGTGGTGTGGTCGAAGGTGACGTGGGTGCCTGTGGAGAAGACGGTGTCCAGCGTGTGGCTGGCGGCGTGGGTGGGTGCGGTGACGAGTTGTTTGAGGCCGAGGTTGGCGAGGTTGTCGATCAGGTTGGCGGAGTTGGCGTCGTTGTTGTTCTTGAGGTGGAAGTTCAAGTCCCCGAGGAGGATGTAGTCCGTGGAGGCGAGTGCGTGGGTGCTGGCGAGGTCGGCGATGGCGTCGCTGAACTGAGCCCGGGTTCCGTGGGGGGTCTGTAGATTAGAGTTCCTCTGAGGATGGTGTTGGGGTCGGTGTGGATCCGGAAGTGCAGGCGTTCGGCAGTGTGGAGGGTGTCGTCTGCGTGGGTGGCGACCTTGAGGGTGGACTTGTGGACGATGGCTATTCCTCCTCTGGTTCCGTTGGCGCGATCCCTGCGGGTGATCTTGTAGCCGTCCGGGATGGCTATGGCGATCTCGGGCACCGGTGTTGAGCAGATCCCAGAGCTCGATGGCATGTTTGCGAGCGGAGCAGGTGTTGAGGAGTATGTAGCGCAGGTGGTTGGGTCCAGTCCTTGGAGTTTTGGTTGTTCTGTCGCAAGTGAAGCTGCAGGTGTGGCAGGAGAAGGGTGCGTGGGTCCGTTTCAGGGTGGCCTGGAAGCAGGTGTGATTTCGGCCAGCGTTGAGTGCGTGGAGGCTGCTGGCGTCATAGTGGAGTGTGGTGTTGTGGCGTTCGCGGGGTCCAGGGGTTCTGGCGTTGGGCGCGGTCCAGGCACGGACGGGTGCAGACAGGCTTGCCTTAGGTGCGCCTTTGGCTGCTGCCTTTTGAAGGGGAGCTGGAAGGGATGAGCAGCTAGGAGGTGGAAGGCAGAGGACTGCAAATGGGCGGGGGGGGCTGCAGGGGTAGCTGCGGCGGGAAATGAGCAGTGGGCACGGGAGGGGAGCGAGGGAAAGAACAGCGCCCAGGAATGGGCAGAAAACAGACCGAGATGAGGGCACAAGCGCAGGTGGAGCTGCAGCGGGGGGGGGGAGCGACCTACCTGGAAGGTCAAGGGTCACTCTCCCCACCGCGCAGCTGCTTCCTTTTGAAGGGGAGCTGGGAGGAAGGAGCAGCTGGGAAGCGGGAGACAGGGGACTGCGAATGGGTGCAAGGGGCGGGGCCGCAGGGGCAGCAGCGGTGGGAAATGAGCAGTGGGCACGGGGTGGGGCAAGGGTAAGAGCAGCGCCAGGAATGGGCAGAAAACAGTCCAAGATGCGGGCACAAGCGCAGATGGAGCAGCAGCGGGGGGGAGGGGGAGCGACCTACCTGGAAGGTCAAGGGTCGCTCTCCTCACCGCACAGCTGCCGCCTTATGAAGGGGAGCTGGGAGGGAGGAGCAGCTGGGAGGCAGGAGGCAGGGGACTGCGGATGGGCGGGGCCGCAGGGGCAGCAGCGGCGGGAAATGAGCAGTGGGCACCGGGGAGGGGGTTGAGGGAAAGAGCAGCACCCAGGAATGGGCAGAAAATAGACCAAGATGCAGGTGGAGCTGCAGCGGGGGGGGGCGGAGCGACCTATCTGGAAGGTCAAGGGTCACTCCCCTTGACCTTCCAGGTATTCATATTTTTTATTTAACAAAGGGGAACATGTTGTGGTCTATTTGTCTGTATGAGGCATCTAGTGGCCCTCGGCAGACTCCTTACAAGTATTACGTCATCTGGTGGGTGTGGCTGGGTGTGGATAATAAAGTTTGTGATGCAGTGCGTTCAGTTAATGGCTGAATGCTAAAGAATAAAGATGTGCAAAGCAGAGCTCTGTGTGTGGTGTGGTGTGGCTGTACATGCTCCCGGGTAGGAGAGGACACTACAAGATCCACAAACCATGGAAGAACTTAACTAATTTCATCCAGGTGCTGCGAATTGTCTCTTAGACCATCGGAGACGTTTCTTGACTTTTTCAGGCGCTATGGCTATGGTTAACGTGACAGCCCCTGTGATGCCATTCCTGCTGACTTAGATTCCACAACAAGGGTTTACCTTCAAGAAAACTGTATTTCAGTTATATCTTCTAATATTTGATAAATTCCTCATTGGGCCGTCCTCTAAATGAGGGACCAATGCAAACCACCACTAACCCTTATTCTTAAAAGCACAGGTGTTCTCAGTTAACAATGAGTTAAAAGAGTGCTACAGGTGCAACTTGGTAATCCTGGTTCCATTCTGGAATTGACAAGCAGCAGTGTCTGTTAGCACTGTTTGGAAGTGCTGTGTACAGGTCCTACCCCAGGATTCCACCCGGAGCTCTTAGCTCACCCACCTGACAGGCCTGAATGTGGTGACCTGTAAGGCGTCGCAAAAACAATAGGTGATGGACAGAATGCAGAACAATGTCATACATTCACCTCAGTACAGAGATCCAGGCCTAAATCCATTGTTTTTTGCTCACCATGCCATTCCAGTTTGAACCCAGCCATATGCAAATCAGTCTTGACCCTGTGCCCCATGAGAACAGTCCAGCCCGAACTGCCAAGCCAGGTCCTCCCTGGACTGGAAACAAGCATCCAAGGACCGGTTTCGGGCTTTCAGCCCTCATCAGCCTGGATAGCTTGATTCCAGTGGCATGGAGAGCACGGGACTCAGGTCTGAGCATACCCGTCCCACTTGGGGTGACAAATGCAAAAACAACAGGTGATGGACAGAATGCAGAACAATGTCATACATTCACCCCAGTACAGAGATCTGGGCCTAAATCTATTGTTTTTTTGCTCACCAAGCCATTCCAGTTTGAACCCAGCCATATGCAAATCAGTCTTGACCCTGTGCCCCATGGGAACAGTTCAGCCTGAACTGCCAAGCCAGGTCCTCCCTGGACTGGAAACAAGCATCCAAGGACCGGTTTCGGGCTTTCAGCCCTCATCAGCCTGGATAGCTTGATTCTAGTGGCAATGTAGAGCACAGGACTAAAGTCTGAGCATACCCGTCCCACTCGGGGTGACAAATGCAAAAACAACAGGTGGTGGACAGAATGCAGAACAATGTCATACATTCATCCCACTACACAGTTCTGGGCCTAAATCCATCGTTTTTTTGCTCACCATGCCATTCCAGTTTTAACCCAGCCATATGCAAATCAGTCTGACCCTGTGCCCCATGGGAACAGTCCAGCCCGAACTGCCAAGCCAGGTCCTCCCTGGACTGGAAACAAGCATCCAAGGACCGGTTTCGGGCTTTCAGCCCTCATCAGTCTGGATAGCTTGATTCCAGTGGCATGGAGAGCACGGGACTCACATCTGAGCATACCCGTACCACTCGGGGTGACAAATGCAAAAACAACAGGTGATGGACAGAATGCAGAACAATGTCATACATTCACCCCAGTACAGAGATCTGGGCCTAAATCCATCGTTTTTTTGCTCACCATGCCATTCCAGTAAGAACCCAGCCATATGCAAATTAGTCTTAACCCTGTGCCCCATCGGAACAGCCCAGCCCGAACTGCCAAGCCAGGTCCTCCTGGACTGGAAACAAGCATCCAAGGACCGGTTTCGGGCTTCCAGCCCTCATCAGCCTGGATAGCTTGATTCTAGTGGCAATGTAGAGCACAGGACTCAAGTCTGAGCGTACCCGTCCCACTCGGGGTGACAAATGCAAAACAACAGGTGGTGGACAGAATGCAGAACAATGTCATACATTCATCCCACTACACAGATCTGGGCCTAAATCCATCGTTTTTTTGCTCACCATGCCATTCCAGTAAGAACCCAGCCATATGCAAATTAGTCTTAACCCTGTGCCCCATGGGAACAGTCCAGCCCGAACTGCCAAGCCAGGTCCTCCCTGGACTGGAAACAAGCATCCAAGGACCGGTTTTGGGCTTTCAGCCCTCATCAGCCTGGAGAGCTTAATTCCAGTGGCATGGAGAGCACGGGACTCACGTCTGAGCATACCCGTCCCACTCGGGGTGACAAATGCAAAAACAACAGGTGATGGACAGAATGCAGAACAATGTCATACTTTCACCCTAGTACAGAGATCTGGGCCTAAACCCATTGTTTTTTTGCTCACCATGCCATTCCAGTTTGAAGGCATCACCCGCTTGTTGTCTAGACAGGAATCAGAGGCCTGGGCTCTATTGACTCCCTGTCAATCTCTTCACCTTGGCTTAGTGTCAGACTGCGTAGCTCTCTGGCCCAGTCCAGGACCCTGGAAGAACCTCATCACTGTCATTGTCCTCCAAAGGCACACCTTTTTTATTCCCGGTCACTTATTCTGAGCTTGGTAATGCCACTGCCTAAGGGGGATGCCCAGCAGCAGCTCAATTAGTTGTCTGAGAAATTCTATGTCTATGGAAACTTCCAGACCATATATTCCCTCAACAAGCACACTTCAGAAATGCAACAATCAGATTACTGCAGTTACTGTCACTCATACCAGACAAGTCCCAGGCACACCACTGTTGTGCATGTTTCGGGGCTTTCCAACTGCACACATGCTGCAATCATTCGCTGCACCATACATTCATAGATCACATACATGGAAGGCAGACCTACACACAGAAAGCCAATCAGAGAAAGCAAAGACAGATAGGGTTTTACTAGGAAGCCAAACCAGCTTTGAAACAGGATTTAACACTAACCATGAATACAGGAAAGCAAGACATATTTTGCTCTATATTTGGAGGTTAAGAGAGAAGGACAGGGAGCTTTTCCCACAAAAATAACTCATACGCTTATATGCTTTGGTGCTACATTTTTATATCAAAGAAGAAATATATATATATATCTTCACAAACTTTCCCACAGCGCGTAGAGCTGACAGTGGGACACGGACACCAATTTCATGCTGGTGATTTTTTTCTTCTATGCTCTACATGGCATATATATATATATATATATATATATATATATATATATATATATATATATATCCTCAGTTCAGCATGTGTAGATTTGCGTGCAGCCTGATCGCTGAGGGTGAACGTAAAATGCCCACGCCCGTGCATATAAAGAATCCCAATACTTAGGTAATAATAAATTCCAGAACGGTACTCCAGGTTAGCTTGAGCAAACTTCAGTAAGCTTCTTATTGATTTAACTGATGCACCCACACCAAACTGTGAATTTTGTGGATGCAAAAAATTGGTTTCCTCAGCACATGCTAATATCAACATGTATTACATAATAACAGATATCAACTATTCTTTCCTTGCTTTGTATTTGTTAGGTTAAATCTCATATGTTCTTGTTTAGTTCTTTTTTAGCCTCTTTTTAGCCTAAAACAACACACTATTATTTTCAGTTACCCAATAACAGCTGCAGGTAACAGCGGTGTGCAGTTGGGCCGTGTAAAGGGGGATGAACTGTAATGTGCTGGGGGGCTCAAGCTACTAATAGTAGAATTATACTTAGGGAAGGCCATCCTCCACCTACAGGCTCCTGCCAGTGCCACCTCCCTGGTGGTCCAGTGGGAGAGCACTCTGCTCTTCTGCTGCTCTGACTCTGCCTCTTTCCTTTTGTGCCCTCTTTTTCTCTTTCCTTTCCTTCTCTTTCGTTCTCCTTACTTTGATGCCCTTCGGTCACTTTTCTCTTTTTCATTTTTCACTCTTCTCACTTTTTTTCCCCTCGTTTTCCCCCACTGCTATCCCGCCCCCCTCCAGTGTGTCCTTCTCTCTCCCGCCTCCCAGCTGACCCACCCTCCCCTTGAACCCTACCTAATGGCGGCAGCTGCACGCAGAGGGCGTGCCTCCGGTGAACCAAAGCCAAACCCATCTGCACCTGCCCGCGAGCCGACCATGATCAGCGCCAGGGACCCTGGCCCTCTGACCCACTACAACTCCAGCACCCTCCACAATCTCAACCCCAGATGCAACAACAACTGCCAGCTCTCGACACCGAGCAACAACCATGGCCCCCTCTTCTGTATACACTGCCACAGCACCTTCACCCACCTCCTTACCCCAGCAGCATCTCCCAATCTACCGTACATCAATGCTCACAAACCGCTCAACTGCATCCTCCTCAACGTACTTACCCTACACAAACATGCCATGGAAATCTGGAATCCCCTCAATACCTACTCGCCCGACGTCACCGTCCTCGGGGAAACCTGTTCCAACGCCAACTCTGCATCCGACTTTGCCACCGCCATTCCTGACGAATACTAGATCTTGCTCAAAGAGAGCCCCATCAGGCCAGGAGAAGGCATCGTAATGTCCACAAAAACACCTACCACATGACCACCCGCCCAGAGGATACAATGACCCTCATAGAGCACCTCCACTTCCAGATCCAGTCCAACACCAAAACGACTCTCTGCGGAACCCTCAACTACAGGATGCCAAGCCCCATGCTCCCTTCACAGATGCCATCACCGACCTCATCGCACCCCATGCCCTCGTATTCACAGACTACATCCTACTATGAAATCTAAACTTCTACCTGGACAACCACGACAGCTCAAACACCGCCTCCCTCCACAGTACCACGCCAACATAGGATTGAAACAACTAGTCACCGCCCCCACGCACACACTCGACCCAGTCGCCACCGGAGGAAACAGCATCTCCTACAGCCACACCATGGAACTCCTCTTGAGAGATCACCACTGTATCCGCTACTCCAAAAACCCAACGCACACAAGCACGCCCACGGGGGAGTAGCATCGCTATCAACCCTTGATTGATTGATGTCCACATTACAACATGGGCAATAGCAACTTGTAACCATACTGCTTTTGAGTTGGATGCTTCAGACACTCCGTTCTGGTCGCGTACCATGGCGACATATCAATGCCACAGCCTGTTTTCACCTTACCAACTGACGAAACAGCAAATACCCATGGCTCGCAAAGATGCAAGACACTATGTTACGCATAGAAAAGTTGGAGAAGCTTTCGTTCACCATTGCTGAAACACCTTCCACAGATTGGATAATCCACTGGTTTATTACTCTGTTGATTTCAACCTTTTATTTCAACACTGCTTAGAACACCATCAAATGAGCAGATATGAAGCATTAGGGGATGGGTATGTACATGAGTATTGGGAATTACCTTTCAGATACTGGTGTTGGAATGAGGAAACGTAAGTCTCTCTCAGCAGTTCCGGCTGCGAGAATGCTTGTAGTGGTTTTTTAGTGTGCAAGGGGGTTACGCTCCACAGGGCTTGCAATGCTTGCTACATGAAAGATTCCCAAGCAGCCATGATACGTCCGGCTTTCTGATTACTCTTGAATGGGAGTTATTTGATGATGAACGATCATGGTTGCTGTGGGATGCGACCGGGCATTGCCTATCTTGTCACGGTTTCTGCCGTGATCACTTGTACACAAGTACTGTATCCACCTGCCCTTACAGTTAGGGATATGCCACTGTGGCTCCCGATTAAGCTTTCTAATGCGCATTATGCCTTGAACAAACTGAAATCATTATTGTTTCAGAACGATGCATCTGCAAAGGAGACTTTTGATTGCCATGCTGCAGAATCGCCTTCTGAGATACAGCCGCTACTCCACACCAATTTCCCACCACATTTTTAACCGGATTAATAACGCGGGGTAGAGCACTTTAAGAGTTTAGGCTCTGGCTTGGTTTGCACTTACCAGGCAGTTTTCGTAGTCATTCGCACATCTGTTCACTCCATGCTTGGAAGCATTTTTGGAGGTCTTCCGCTGTTCCAGTTCCTGATTATCAAGATCATGATTTTAATTTTCTTGCTCCGCAATGGACGCCCCAAAGGGAGCTGGCACCACCACATATGCTCCTGTGCTATGAACGCATGGTACATAGTTTCAGCGCACCCTTGCATCAGGAATTGAGTGAGCATTGGTTCTTATTGTTTCGGCCTGTGTCGCTCTACTGTGTGCAGCCCATATTCTGCTGTGCACTCCACAAGACCGGGCCAGCCTACCTCAACAGACGGCTCTCCTTCTAAATCCACAACCGCCAGCAACACTATGCTGGCCTCTCACTCGCCACCGTCCTGTGCATCCCGAAGAACAACCACCGGTCGGAGATCCTTCTCCCACCTCGCCGCCAAGACATGAAACACCCTCCCACTGAGCCTACGACAGACCCAAGGCCTGCTGACCTTCAGGAGGATACTCAAGACCTGGCTGTTCGATCAGTAGACTCCCCCCCAGGGCCTTGAGACCCTAGCGGGTATGTAGTGCGCTTTACAAATGATTGTTCGATTGATTCTGCTGTGCACTTTAGAGTGTGCCATGGATTTGTACCGAGGAACACAGTCAGTTCAGTCTCTGGACTTAAACATACTGGGGGGCCCTTAAAGGCCCATTTTGTATCACTGTTCTCTGCATATTCCATTGCTTCTGATCACATTTTATGAGCTTTCCTGGGATGCTTCTGCTTCAGGTGAATTGGATCTTGGCTCTGTGGACTTTTTACTGGCTGTGGTCATTCCATCAGTGGATGCCTGGGGGTTGGATGGGAACACATTTCCTCCATAAATCTGCTCAGAGGTGTGACTCTGGTATCAACATCGGCAGCTGCTGGGAAGAAATGTCTACCACTCGAAACACAAACAATTGGCCTCTCCCGTTTGGTGGCAATATTTTGATTCGGCCGGTTTCTTTACATCTTAAACTCCTTTTAAAGAAAAATTGGGTCCTTTATATACAATTTTATAGTTTTAACACTGACTTTCTGTATGCTTTGTTTTTCAATTTGCATGATTGCTTTTTTCAAATATATTTAAGACTGAGCACTTTTTTATTTAAACATACTGTATCAGTGCTATGGATAGCTTTCTAATAATGAGATAGATTTTTGTCGACTTCTGTCCGCCGAGTGGGTGACACGTGGCTAGGTTAGGCACAGGATGAAACACTGCCATTTTACATGTACGGGTGTCTAAAGTTTTTCCACACATTGACTTTTGAAATACATTTGCTTGCATGACAGAGCAGGATTCGTTTCTCTAAAATTTACATTGCTTAAAATTCCACTTCGTGAGTACACAATCACGAAACCTTGGACATTTGGTACAATGCCAGAGCATACATTGTGCAATGTTGTCATTTTTCTATTAGTCCTTAAGGCAATGGCACTATCACAAAGACAATTAACAGTGCCAACTCGGCTGAAGCCTTGACACAGAAGCATGAATACTGTTAAAAATACACATGCATTTCTGTACTCTAATTAGAGGAGCACTCTGCTGTCATTGCGAGGTCATCGCTATCGTCGGTTTTTGAGCACAGCTGATTCCTGTTTACACACCGCGTCCTATGACCACAACGGGGACCTATATACCTTGCCTTCAGGTAATGGGGATTTAGATCATCCAGTAGGGGATTCATGTCAGAACACCCATCCTGGGTATCCAGGTTAGGGAATACATAAGTAGGAGTGGAGAGGTGTGGTGCAGCGGCCAGGGCAGCTGACTTCGGTACGCATGGTTCACGGTTCGAACCCCGGCTCCGGTTCAGCTCAGCACCATGTGTGTCTGTGGGCATTAGCTCACTTAATTTCCATGACGGCCCCCATTGCCTTGAGACCCACAAGGGTGAGTAGTTAGCACTTTACAAATACGGATTTACTTTTTATTTTTGGGCGAGTACACTATACACAGCAATTATATGCCAGCTTTTATACACTAATTTAGCACAATGGTGGAATCATTCATTCTTTTCACTGTCCTAATATTGGTAATCACATTTGTCTGCTTCTATTAATCATTGCAGTACATATATTTTATACAAGAATCACAATGGTTCAATAATTATTGAAAATACACCTTTGTGTATTTCTTGTATATCTCTCGAAGAGCATGGGTGACTGAGCGAAAGGGTTATAGATCTGTTACCATGATTTTTGGGGGGTCAGAGTGGTCATGTTTAAAGGTTGCCCAAACCACTTGTTACCTTGCCAGGCTTAGGGGTACTTATGGTGGCACTGTGATCCAAATGTTACATGACTAATTCACTTTCAAGTTCCTCACATATGCCTACAAAGCTCACCATGACGCAGGGCCAGAATATCAAAACCACCGCCTCGCCTTCCACACACCCGCCAGAAAACTCCACTCTGCCCAACTCACACTGGCCTCCGTCCCACAGATCCACAAGACCAAATCCGAAGGAAGATCCTTCTCCTACTTCACCACAAGACCTGGATCAACCTGCCCCTCCACCTCAGGCAGTACGCGTCATTGACACAGTTCAGGATGAACCTCAAGACCTGGCTCTTCGACTGGTTCTGCACACCCAGACGGATCAGCAGCCCCTCACGTGTGGTTAGCCGCCGTCTACAAACCTGATTGATGGTTCATTCCACCAGGATGAACAATTTAATTCGTCATGTAGCTTTTGGCTTTCCAAGATAAATTACCATATGGTGACCATAACGTAATGAGCTCTTTAACGCTATATATGCACATAGGTGGATGGGATATAATGTTCATCTGTAAGATTACATCACCTGCACTTATGTTATGGATAATAATAATAATGTGAAACAATCTGTATGTAATGTAGGTACTTACACATATACTATTTGTTCACCAGGTTTCCATCATGGATTCAACCCATGCCTAGAAATAAAGGATTCGAATTAAGACTGGTGTGGTTTGAATCTTTGGTCATTTAGGTGAACTTTGAATTTGGCAAGTTAAGAGGGCTGGAATGCCTGTCCTCAGAAATTCTAAAGTTATCCATTGGTGAATACTAAATGGTATGTGTCATGGGATTGTTATGTTATATTGGGTAACTCTAATGTGTTTTTCTCACATCACCAGGCCCCTCATTTCACCCTGGGTTCTACCTTTGTCTTCACTCAGCCCTCTTGGATGGTCTGATTTTTTGGGACGAGGCTCGAGAAAATACACTAATGCTATAATAGTACTGTCTTCTCTTCCACAAAAATACAGTTCATCTTTAATTGTTACACATTGAGATTTATTCAATACTAGCAGCCCGTCCCGACATTGTCCGGGTATGAAATAGAATGTGTGTATTTGGCAAGGGCAATTTATTTTAAAATCTCGGGGTAGACAACATGTTTTGTTTCATTAGAATAGAGACGGAGAAGGGCCAACTGCAGCCCTGGTTGATGTTAGCAGGCACGTGTAATTGGTGTAGTGATCTGCCGTCTTAGCCCGGCTACAGCCCTGGTTGATGTTAGCAAGCGCGTGTAATGTCGTTGAATGAGAGAGTTATGAGCCGCGGGTAAATCCGTTTAATGAGAGAGTTCAGTGACAGCAAGTAGGAGAGGCTGCAGTAATTGTCCCCGCAGACACGCTCATTTGCGTGTTCCCCCGCTTGAGGCCCAGATGCAGGCCTGTTTGATGTTAGCAGGCACGTGTTCCCCTGCTTGAGGCCCAGCTGCAGCCCTGGTTTATGTTATCAGGCGCGTGTAATTAGTGTACTGATCCACCGGCTAGAGCCCTGGTTGATGGTAGCAGGCGCGTCTAATTTCGTTGAATGAGAGAGTTCAGTAACAGCGCGCAGGAGAGGCTGCAGTAATGTTACTTACCAGGCCTCCAGCTGAACGCGTTTGTCATGCTCTCAGCACACGGCCACAGCAGACGATCTTCTGATTAATGTACGACCCACATGGCATGAAGGGCGGAACATAGCACACGCCCCCAGCGTGCCCCTTGATGCGGCGCAATTGCGTTCACATGGCATGAAGGCCGGACACACGCCCCCAGTGTTTCTCACTCCCCCAGGGTGTCACGCCCTCAGAGTGCCCCTTGATGCTGCGCAGCAACGTAATTGGCGCTTGTATGTACGACACGCATGGCATGAAGGGCGGACACATGCCCCCAGCGTTTGTCACGCCCCCAACACACACCCACAGCCCACGATGTGATGGCCGTACCACACGCCCCCAGTATCACGCCCCCAACCCACGCCCACAGCACAACACAGACACGCACACAAGGGACTAGTTTGCTGGCACGTTCTTTTACCCTTTAAATGTATATGGTGTCCTACGGTACAATTGTATGTCTTGCACTGTATGATTGTGATGAACACCACTGTTTCTTGAAAAGTTACTTTAAAAAAAAATGGATATGGTGGCCGTCTGTATAGCCTATGTCCTTCTGCTGCAACTGCCCTTTCCAACGCTGTATTGGGTGTTTTGATTGGTGCTGTGGTTACTGAGATTACCCGCCTCAAAGGTTTGGGCTCTCTCTTTATAATATTAGTATGGATTATCAACTCCTGATCATATGAATTTGGTTTTTAGTGTCAACACTCACATGATGGTGTGAACATATGGTTTATAAGTATGGAAAGGGCTCCCAGAGGTTGGGGACTAAGTAATGCACTTTATTTTTAATGTTGATTGAGAACACAGTTCTCATATGTTGTATTGTATTTGCAGCCCTGACGAAGTGCTTTGCATGGACGACACATGTTGGTTGTAACAACTTGAGTATGGAAATAAAGTAAATATGTTGAAAAATACAGATAAAAGAAAACAAATTAAGGACTCAAGTGGACTTTGTTTCTTTGACATTGATCCAATTTTGAGTGCACCACTATATTCATACACAAAGCCCCGGGTTTGCTTATGCAAGACTTATTGCGTTGTGTATATATATATATTTTTACAGATACTGCACAACAGCAAGGGCTGTTGAGCAACATGGCTTAAAGTTAAAAAAAACTCAGCGCTATTATGAAGTCAATGCTGGCTGCACCATAGCGCTTTGATTTTATTTTACATTAAGCCATGTTGCACAGCAGCCCACGGGGCTGTGCAACATCTTTAAAAAAAAATTAACAAAAAACATTGACAACGCCAATAGGACTTGCATAAGCGAATCCTATTGACTATGCCAATGCTTATTTAGTTGCTTCTTATTCAATGGCTTTCCTTCTCCCAGCGTGTCCCTCGATTTTGTGTCCCTTCCATGGAGGGCAGTCTAAATCATTTATTTGACTAGTTGACACTTTTTTCCCTTTTTGGCAAAACACGCATGTTTCACAGCACTTTTATTTGTATGTTTATCTGCCCGTGTTGCTCTCACACGCATGTGTTTCCCCCTCAGCGTTGCTCTCATTAGTGATTCTCTCCATCTTGTGCATCTGCCACGCTTCCCATGTTGCGGTTTCCCTCCTGCACGGCATTTCCCTCCTCACAGTTTTTTTTTTTTTTTAAATAGTCCTTCCGCACAACAAAAAAAGGTTAAAGCTGATAGGTGTTGTCCATCTTCAATCAGAAAATGAAAACCATAGGAAATGGAACCTGCGTCATCATGGATACGTTCACAGAACATCACAAAAGCATGCACTACAAAACGAGACAACTGCGAGCTGCCCTCCTTTTATAGCACGTATTCCCATCTTTTTTGACTGATGCTGCACTGCACCAGGAAAAAACATTTTGTTTCCTTGCCTGTCCCCACCCAACGATGTACTGGATCCAAAAGGCATTGGCAAAGCCTCCAAAGGAGAGACCTTTTGACTTTGCCAAGACTTGTTAAATGATGATGCAGAACCACCCCTCAAACTGCTGATTTGCTTTCATATATCCTTCCTCTTGGTTCCAATGATAGTCCAATATTGAGGCACCGGTTTCGCACTGTTTACAGAAGATTAATGGGCTGTCAAAAAGAGCCTCCCTCACCTAACCTGAGTGCTAATGGGAACTGCTGACTCAAATTAGCCTCACTGAGGGGCAAGGGGATGGTCTTAGAAGTGTTTTCCACAAGAGAGATGAGAAGCAACAGACTGCACTCTTTTCAGACTACAGCATTTTAGGTGACAGAACACACAGGATCAAAATGATGGTAGTCAGCTAGACACATGAAATACGTCCAATAAGAAACAAAATTATCACAAACAAGACCTACTATAAGCCCAATTTTGCGAGTCCATGTGGGAGAGGGTCTGGAGATCCCCCACCCCCCCCTCTCCTCTCAACATGCTCAAGAGTGGGGGCGTCGAGACAACTTATTATTGGCTGCATGTGGTCAAAAAGCCAGACGATAAGCCAGGTTATTATGGATGCCAGCAACCTGAACATACACCACAGCACATGAATCAAACTTCAGACTTGCCGTGCAAGGTGGTCCCTTCCCACCTGTACTGTGTGAAGCCCATTCTAGCCAGCGAATCATTGCCACAATTCAAAAGTAGACATTACAAAGGCAACAATACTGAAATATGCATGACCACATAGATGCATTGTGAGGGTAAATCGTACACTGGTTTATTGTTGACCTAAGAGTTGATTTAAACAAACCACCTACTTCCAATGAGGCAAGCTTTTGGGTTGGATATTTAAATGTGAACAAGATAATAGTGTAAACAACAGGGCTTTTGATTCAGTGGGGTGTACATTCCACTCAAGCAACAAACAATCCTGGTCAGGGTGAAGCCCAACAGTCACTAAATTAACCAGTGCTTATCTCTCTGGTACCCGGTCATAAAAGCAGCCACGCTTAACTAAGAGGCACGGTGTTAAGTATTTATGCAGCAAACAAACAGTAGAATGTGAAAACACAACTGAAGAAAAATCCCATAATTTAGAAAACGAGAAAGTATTTGAATGTATTTTTATTTAATTATCACCATCGGGTTCTGACCTGAGACCAACGCATTTCAGCCGTAGCCTTCAACAGGGATATATATATATATATATATATATATATATTTGAGCAAGAGCCTTTGAGCTTTTTAGAAGGGCACACACCGCTCTCTCGTGTCATCCAGCATTACGTGCCTCACTGTAGCTTGCTTTCTGTCTTCATTAGATTGCTTTAAAATCCGACGCGTTTCGATGCAGAACGCCCCATATTCATGGACTGCTTCGTAGAGGGAGTAACATCTCTGTGCTGAATTCGCTTTTAAGTTGTTGCGCTATATCCACCCTAAGTGGGCGTGGCCTTCTGGTTGCACACTAGGCATGCTGGTTTGTGAAGTCCACAGTGCACAGAGTCAGCGTCGTGTGCCCTCTCGAAGCTCAAGGGCTTTTGCTCAAATTATATATATATATTTGTTCAACCTCTTCTGTGGTCATGACGGCCGGTGGGAAGACAGTGAGAGGTAACGGTGGGGTGGGTAGAGATATTTACAAAGAGAGAAGCAGAGGAAATAGTGAAAGACAGGAGGGGCAGTTTGTGAGGAGGGGGGGAAAAAGGAGCGGGGGTGAGAAAAACAGAGATGGATGAAAAAGAGAGAGCAAAAGGTGGCACGTCAGTGGAGATAGAGAGAAAAACAAGTTCTCAGTTTTGGCAAAGGCAGCCGCTGCCCGATGGAAAAGTAAACACGCTGCTGACTTTGCCCAAGCAGAATGCAAAGGAAAAACAAGCATTTACAATGCAACGGTTTTGCCTTTGGAAAAGTTTGAGCTATTGGCATTATGAATGACAAACGTTTTATTTATGTGTTAGTTTTGAAAACAGATAAATAAATGGCATTGTCATTTACAATGGCAATAGCTTAATCTCTCGCAAATGCGATTTGTATTGCAACTATTTCACTTATCATTTTGCACTACAATGAAAACTGGCTTGTGCATTTACTCCTGCAGAAGAGTATCAAGAGGAGAGGCCCTGTTGCAGACCCGTGGAGTTTCAAGTATCTGTTGTGCATCACCTCATAACAAACAGCATAATTGTAAACGGGACTGCGAAAACTTTTTTTTTTTTTAAGAGGAGTGCCCCTCTAAAAGAAAGGCCCCGGTCTCTACTGCTTTCTTTTACAAGGACGCACTTGGTTGTTGTGAGGCGCAGGTTGAAAAGAGAAATTGCGTTGTCAGTCCTCGCCCTGGTCCAGTCAGCAGGGCCACATTGGTGCTGCCATACCCAACCTAGCGCTGCCAACTGCATGCCCAATGAACTCAGTGCAGCAACGTGTGCCCACCCTCATGCTAAAGCAAGCCACCCTGCCCTGAAGGCAGCAGCCCTGGTTCCGCCGCGGTGTCGCCGCCCTGGTCTCCCTGGTCCAGCGGGTGTCTTCCTGCTGCGCCCGCTCTCTTATCGACCAGTCAGTCACTTTCCCTCATCCGAAGCCCTGCTCCGTGCTGCACGTGTTCCTACACATTGATGCTGCATCTTTGTTCTCACTCATAGGGTCCAAGAGAGCAGAGAAAGCTTCTGCAGGACCGGACCTGATAGTAGACATATCAAGGTTTGGGTCAGTTTACGCCTCTCCTCCCCCCATTTACTCCACAGGTTCAGATAAACAATAAAAGCTGCTCACAGCCCTGAAGCACAACCACACACAGGGGCGAGAGCACACACCCACGATCACACCTTAAAGGGAAATAGTGAGGTAGCATAAGAGTATTACAACTAGTAATGTAAATAAAACATTCTTTGGCCCAAGGTATACATCTCTTCGTAGCAGCCATGACTGTACCAACTGTGCACAGAGTGCCTCAGGTGGAGGGTGTTGGGGCTGCCCTCTGAAAGCAGAGCCATGGAAGCTTCGGGAACAGTCAGCATGATATCAGGCTCTATCAGGGCAGACACTAAAACATCAAATCCAAGGTCGGAGTGTAGCTGCAGCGAAGCAACACTGTGGTGTCCTGGCCCTGGACTCCATTAGTCTGCTCCACTGACCCTGCAGGTGAAGGGAGAGTGCAGAGTTAGGACTCAGGGCAGGTGACCCTGTCTGCAGACCACCCGTGCTGGCTTTTCCCCTCCAGGGTGCAGGCTAGGAGCACACGACACCCCGACCTCCTCAGCAGGGAGTGTTTATAGTGCCCTCTCCGCCTGCCCGTCGCCCTGGCACCCACCTGCTGCTGAAGTCCATGAGCCCTGAGCACGGTGCCAGGCACGGACTGATGCCCGGCTGCTGCCACAGCGGAGAGCTGGTTGGCCGCTCCGCCATATCTTCCTGCAATCCAGAGGTGGCTGGTGGCCCCTCGGTTGGTGCTACTCTGCAATCATGGCAAATGAAGCGCCACTTTGGGGCACCAGGCACCATCTCCATTGCTGGCACTGTTCACCCATTCAAAAATACCGACGGATACCGCAGCACTGTCGTGGATTGGGACCGGCATAGTGACGTGCGCCTTGCCATGTTGCATGACGTCATTGTAACTCTATTGCAGAATGGTGGCGATAAGAGTGACAGGTTTGACAGCCCAGGTAGAATCACGCTCGGCTGTGGGCTCCATTAAACTTAATAAATGTAACATCTGGCATCATGGCATTTATTTCCCCTTCATAACACACCTCTGGGCAGATGTGCCCCAGTGGAGCATTTACCGCCATCTTTACCCGAGTCCCAGCTTCTTGCCAGACGGCTGAGACCCACGGAGAAGGAGACCCGACACGAGGGAAGGAGGAGGCGCACGGGGATGCACGGGACAGAGGCGCAGGGGACATGGTGACTTCTACTACGGGGGGAGGGGCGGACACCGACAATGTGTCCCGACGCCCCTCTCCCCTTGCAGGCACTCACCGGGTCCGGCGGCTGCTGGACGAGAGCTCCCGCTCCTCGGGACTCTCCGGGGCCGCGGAGGGACGTTCTCTTTCCCCGGGGCTCCTCCTGTGCAAGCAGATCGACTCACCTGCACCTTGCGACGGCGGCACTTCTCCGGTCTCCCTTTTCGGCATGGGAGACCGGCAACATCGACGGCGACAATCTCGCTGGCACTTCTCCGGTCTCCCTCTTTGGAATGGGAGACCGGCAACGTCCTCCGCATCTCCCGGGGCTCCCTCCAGGCCACGGGAGCCCCGCGGGCGCCGCCATACTTCTTGCCGTCTTCCTTCTTCCCCCGGGCTGCGGGGGGCGGGCACTTCCGGCCAGCCGCGCTAGGATTGGCCGGCCGGCCGGTCACTTCCGGCTCGCCGCAGGCAGCGCGGCGGCCCGTCACTAGCTCAGGCAGGCGGGCGGCGAAGTTTCCCGAGGAGTGGGCTCCCTCGTGGACCAGCAGTGACGCCCACGCAGCTTCACCAATCAGGAGCAGGATAGTCACTGGTGCCGGCAATGCCGGACCAGATTCGGGGGCGTTCCCGGCTTTCGGCTGACGTCGCGTGACGTCGGCAAAAGCCAAAGAATCTCGGGAACGCCTCCGAATCTGGTCCGGCATTGACGGACAGGCCCCTCGTCCAATGGCTAGGCTCCATTTATGGAGCCAGCCAATGAATGACGAGGGCCGACCCAAAGCCACACTACAGTTCATTAGATTTCTCCTGCGCAAAAGCTGCTTGCGCAGCTTTTTGCAGTCGAAACCTAAAAAGTGCGTTAGGAGTAATGAAGGGGAGTGTGTCAGGCCGCCGGTAAAAGATCATCCCGGTGGGCGTGGCCAAAAGGAGACAAGGTGGCGACAAGGAGGGACTAAGAAGCCTCCTTTTTTCAATAAAAAAAGCCAGCGTTTTGCATGGAAGTTGACCCTAGCCAATTAAAAAGATGGGCGGGGCTTCGACTCTGCCTCTGAGAGCTTCGGAATCTGTATTGATTCCAAGAGTCTCTGGGATGCAGAGGGCAGCGCATGCAGGCTATCTCCAGCCAAGACCTAATAAAAAAAGGACACAAAGTAGGATGTTTTGACCAATGTAGTGATATTTGAATTTTACAACTTTGTGAGAGGCTCTAGGAAGGAATGCCTTGCATCCTCAAACATTTTTAGTCAACCGTTATCTTTAGCTATTTGTCAGAAACCAAACTTTATGTAGGGTAAACTACATCTAGGCTGATGACAGGTTAATTTCTACTATTGAGAAAAGAAATCTGTTGACCATCTCCCATTTGGAATGCTTTTGGTGCTCAGGCCATTAAATCTTTACAGGGAATCTGAATTTTTATCAATCACAATTTTGTAAAAAAAAAGAATTTATTTTAAAGTCATTTTCACAGTTTATAACTTGAAATGCTGAAAAATACGGGATACTTTTTCAGAAATTGAGTATTCTTCAAATGTGCCCAAGATGAAATCTGTACAAGGACTCTAAACAATCTCACGGAGAGGCAAGGTTTCAAATCAGTGTTTTACAGATTTATTTTAACCCCTTCTATGCTGATGACGGCCCCCGGCCGTCATGCATCATGGTGGGCGTGTGCTGATGACGGCTGGGGGCCGTCATGATCCCGCCCACTCTTTAAAACCGCCGCAGAATCGCGGCCACGCCCAAGGGGTTAAAGGGGTTATGTTTACTATGCAAAAATGGCAAATATATCAATGTTTTAGTAATTTTTATGACAAGGGAAGAGGGCTATTACAAGATTGCTCAGATTTAGCGATCCATGCGTTTTCAGCCTGCTGGTTTTAGACTTATGTCATAACACAAGTAACTGCAAAGTCAGAGAAAACAATGCTTGGGAACATATCTTAACATTATGGATTTGGGGGGCGGGGGTGGAGGCAGGGACAAAAATCTATAAACGGCATGAGATGTGTACAATGCTCAAGTGTGTTTAACAGACCTTTTTGGTTTTGTACAGGACATAATTTGGTCAGGAGAAAGGGACTGAACTTGCCCTTGCATATTGACTCAATCCTAAGTAAATCCTAGTGGCGATGGCTTTGTTACCATCTATGGAAATAAATGCATTATCAAAAAAATGCTTAAAAAAGAAAAATAACTTTGTTATGCAAGCTAAGCATTAAAACTTCAATATATTTTTAATGTACACACAGTAAACATGACAGATGTAATTTTGTTTGCCATCATGGCGCCTTGTATTTAGCTTGCACACACCATGACAAGTCTTCAAACTGCACATGAATTTTTGTTTGGGGGTGACCACTAAAGGGTCATTATGTATACCCTTCCATTGCTCCCCAGCAGCATATGTTCAAACAGAAATCCCAATAGATAAACCTAAGCAACTAGTTCTTTAAATGCTTCCTATTTTGACAGACTCCGATCTTGTGATCATTTGGGTAAACCTCACCTTTTTCTATCATATGATTCAAAAGCAATTTGTTTAGAAAATAATCTCAAGGTAATGTGTATGTTAGTTTGAATCTTCCTTTCATCTGAAAACAAGAATTGGCAAAGCCAATAGGTCTTACCTATGCAAGAGCTACTGGCTTTGTGAAGGTATTTTACCTATGTGGTACAGCAGCAGGATTGAAAATAAATATACTATGATGCTGACACAGACATGTAAAGCAGGCGGGGCAAGCAACACGCATGAGGGTAGCCGAGCTGCTGGGAACAAGCAACACGCATGAGGGAAGCTGGGCTGATGGCGGCAAACAACTCGTAGGGGGGATAAGTACACAAGGGAGCCAGCTGAAAAAGATACATTCTAAACAACTTTAAACACACAGAAAAAGAGCGTAAAACAAATGAGCAATGGAAGGACACATGAAATACATTTGTGCTTCAGAGGCGGGATAAGTACACAAAGAGGAAGGAATCCTAAGACAGCTAACCAATAAGAAGCATGTAAATGAGAAAGACAATGGAGCCAACCATGGTAAACAATGGTTGGCCTCTATACCCACAGCTAGAAAACAATAGATTGTGAGGAAACCGTGCTTGCGCTGCCTGGGCAAGACCTAAACCCGGGTTGCTGCTTTTCCAACTTGCCACCTCCATCTTACATTGTCCCTACTTCAGCTTTTCTTTTGAATTTCTAAATGTTCAAATTCCTTAAAGTTGAATTATTTTCAATAAATGGGTATTTGAACAATTAAACTATTACGAGCGGAAATGTTATTGCTGGAATACAATTCAGTGCTGTGGGTTTTAAGAAAATTGTGCAGTAGGAAATTTGGTAGTTTACCATCACTTTATGATGAGGCTGAAGACTTAACTCCGGGCCGAAAAGCAGTCCTCTGCAATTCACATAATAAAAAAATAGGTCCTCAATACCCCCTCCCCCCAAAAAAACCTATGCCAGACTTG
The DNA here is from genome assembly GCF_964261635.1 of Lissotriton helveticus. Lineage (NCBI taxonomy): Eukaryota > Metazoa > Chordata > Amphibia > Caudata > Salamandridae > Lissotriton > Lissotriton helveticus. The sequence continues at coordinate 244,275,392 of NC_136062.1, read as the reverse complement.
TTTTTTGTTTTATGACAACACCTGAGATGGAGCACTATGAACATTCTATTTCAAGTCTCTGTAACACATTTCACACTGATCTGCTATCAATCTGTCTGCTAGTCTAAAACTAAACATGGTGAATGCTTCCTTCCAGTCTGCAGTCCATCACACCTTTTCCACAGAATATAGAGGTACAACAATTTTCCATTTATTAGGTCCAGTTCAATATTACATGGCTTCATCAGGACGCAATAAAAGAAAAGTTTTAATTCAAATAAGGTAATATCTTAACATATTTGCATCTTGAGGTGGCTGTGTACAGTAAAGTAGCATCAACAATAAAATTCAGAGGCAGGCCGACCTAGAAAAGAAGAAACATGGTTTAGTATTAGCTATTAAAGTACTAATTAGTTTTTGCTAAACCAGTTCCTACAAAATTACAAACTCAAAGTGGAAAATAATATCAACATGTACAGGTTAATGATTCAAATTAGCAGCAGAATAGTAATAAGAAAAAAAAAATCTGTTCAAAGATAAATTTTCTCCCCTGGGCAGCCAGCCAGCGACAAATACACATTTGGATTCATGCAGTTTCATTCAACCATGGAACAAATATTCAGGGATAAACACGGGACTGTAAAAGGATTATGTTACTTAGCCAGTAACCATCTGTTCTTGGCATGTAGAGTTGTAGATTCACATGCTTTGCAAACTCCTGCCATCTAGTGTTGGGTCTGGATGTTTGAAAGCTGTTTTTCGTCGCAGAAGTCTGTCACAGTCACAAGACAAGATGACCCGCAACTCCTTTCGGTGATCATGCGCATGGGCATCGATTCCATTGTTAGATTGTTTTCCCGCAAGAGGGTGTGAATGGAGTTAAGTGAGTGTAGTACAGAGATGTCCATGTGTATGTAATGTACATAATGAGAACTGCAACAACTACAGGTGTCTGGGCCGGTGGGAGGGCACATGTGAATCTACAGCTCTACATGCCAAGAACAGATGCTTATTGGGTAAGTAACAATCCATTCGAGGCATGTAGGCTGTAGATACACATGCTTTGCATAGGCTTTATAGCAGTATTCCCCAAACGCGGTGGCTAACCGGTAGGCGTGACAGTTGTTTCAAAAAGTATCTTTAGCACTGCTTGCCCTACATTGGCAACCACCCTTTTACCCAATGCATCTATCAATTTAGGCTCTTTGTCTGGGGAAGGTGCATCTGCAGAGGTCTGCAAACTTGCTCTTACGAGCATTAGAGACTACTGGTGAGTCTAAATGAAACTCTCCTTTAATAAAAATAGAATCAGATGGTGGGGGTTTATATTGGTCAACCCTAGGTGTTAAAATGTGGGCATGACCAGGGTCCTTAAATATTTCATCTGCATGTCTCAATATACATAGGAAGACTCTGACTTGTCCTATGTGAAGGCCCTGGAGTCTCATATTAAAAGTCTTCGTCCAAAGACTCTTTTTCTAATGTAACCCCATGATAAGCTGCTGTTCTTGAAACCAGCTCTATATAAGCTACGTTAATATCTGGAGGTGATGGCTTCACAGGGTGTAAATCTGGATCATTATGCATGGGTGGATCAATATTATAATCATCCCATGGATTGGCTGGTAAATGACTATTGTCATCGTCTCATCATCCCCTATATCAAACTGTGTATGAGGAGCCCCCTGAGGTGTTATGTGCAGAGGATCTGAGCCTGGCAATTGTGGTAGTGGTGGAGCGGACTGCGGAGTAGGGTGAACAGGACTTGTAGCCATGTCCTCCTTCATGAGATGACTCTTATAACCAGTGTCCTCTGAACTGACTACTTTTGGAAGGCGTTTTTGCCAAAATATGTCCAGTATTTGGATTGATGTATATTTTGTTTTGCTTAGGGTCTAATTTTGCTTTCATAATGTCCAGGATGAGTTCTGGAGGCTTTGGAAGGCCCCCTTTCGATTTCGACGCCGAACCGGACTAGTGTTTATTATCCTTCCAAGCAAAAGGTTTTGGTTCCGAAGACGATTTGACTCTACTATCCCGAGCCGGAAGGCTTGACTGTTTGTTTTGGTGCCTGGCCTTAGGACGGGCGTCGAAAACATGGTCTTGGTGCCAACCATGGCCCAAAGGCAGAGGGGGTCCCGAAGCCTTGTGTTTGGTCGCAGAGACATTGTGGGGTATAGGGGATTTAGTGCTCTCTGCATAAAATGTTACAATCATTAAAGAGTGGGGTCTAGATTAATTCCTATAGCATGAGAGCTATTACAGAGCAAATGTCAAGCTTTTAACTACAGACTGACAGCTTGTTAGATCTCCATTTTCAACTTTTAAATCACAGTCACTTTTTCACTAGTTTATTACATGCTATGTTTATGCTTTTCAAGACCTGGGTGGGCTTCCCAAAGCAATGCAGCGCTTGTACAAATTGATAATCAATAATCCCCATACTTTAGCAACATAGTTGATATTTGCAGACTGTTTAGGCAAAATTCCATGACACATTTTTCTACTCTGGAGCACTCGTTTAAGCTATTAACATCTGACATGTTTATAAACTGGACACAGAAACAAGGAAAGGTTTTAGATGTCGGAGAGAAGGAATGAGACTTGTTCACCAAGCAGGATAGTTTCTGGCCCCGGTCTCGTTTTATACTCTGGCACATGGTTGACAAAGTCCAACTTATAGCACAATCGATAATCAGAATCTTAATATGTTATCAGCACTTAGATGTAGGGATTGGCAGGGGGAATTGGCATGTAGGGATTGGCAGGGGGAATTAGCATGTAGGGATTTGCAGAGGGAATTAGCAAAGTGTTTGGTATTTCTAAAATAGTAAGCACTTGAATCACGAGAAAAAAGGTTTCAGTTTTAAGACAAATATGAAGCCATAGCAGGAGACAAACGCCATAGAATACACACAGACCGATAAATATAGCAAACCTTCTTTGATGGAATTCAATAGAGGTTTTATTAGGCTGCATAATCCATATAACCAATGCTATTAAGTCAAAGAAACATGCCCCATTTATCACTGTGTGCACATATGTTGCCCCAGAGTTGAGACTTTCCCCCCAGATACAGGCTGACTCTCTGCAGCCTTTACAATTTTTGTTTTACATCTAAATGAGGAAAAACCAGTTAGAATTTTCCATGTAATACAATATAACTGCATCATCAACCAAGAGCAAGAAAGGGATGCACAGCAACCCCAACACTAAGACACAGACTCCCAGATGAAGTAAAGTTCTACTCCGATCATTATTGAATATGCTAAAAAGATTGTGAGCTGAGCCACATCCCTACTTTACTTTTTAAAGGGAAATCTATTTGAGCCCCATCTGTGCTTAAGTGCTGAAGTAAACTGTGACCTAAGTTCCACTATGAAGAGTTTTCAAAATGTCAACTATTTATCCATCAAGATCACTGCCTAACGTAGTGGATGGCGGCGGGGAGGGGGGATATGGGGGCTACGGTCAAAATACTTGTGTTAAGTCAATAAAAGACTGGGCATACTAATGGCCACCCGGTATTTGATCTCCTGCTGCAGCAGCTTACCAAACATTTTAACAATCAAGTCAACAAAGAAATGGTTCGAAAATTCCTAAAACTCTGTATTCTTTCAGGAGAATAGTTTTAGCTTTGAGAAGGTCAGAAGTGAATGTCAATGTCTAAGAAGCTTGAATTGTCAATCGCACACTGGCCAAAAGTTCATGGGTGCTTGCAGCACAAGTCCCATTCATAACACAGATGGTGCCTACCACTAGCATCATAGTATTGCGGTGGAGGGCCTACTATTTTAAAAATCGTGTTGTTTATAATCTTTACAGTCATCCAAACATTTGACACCAAAACTATTTCAAAATGTTGCCAACAGAGTTAAGGTGGTTTGAATCACCTGTGAAGGCGCTGGACCCAATGAAAAGCAAGACGTGTAATTTCACCTCGTTTTCATCACTCAGACCTAGTCACTTAAATGTGCACTTCAACTTTTGCAACCTGAATTTTATACTGTGCTCTGATACACTAGATCTCAGCTGTTGAAGGGATCTCTGAATCAAGCCCCTACCGCAGTTGACCCTGGAAGAGAGCAATGTGGGAAAATGGGGAGAGGGTAGCATTTGCCTTGACAGTTAGCATATCCAGTTACTAGAGGCATGGCAGTGAGTGGATGAAGACTAGCATTGAGGTCTACAGTAGAGGGTACCATGTAGTTCTAATGTTTCCGAAGGATCATGCAACCTAAGACCAAATCCTGAATAATCTCATGAGTAAAAATCCAATTTAAATAAGTAGTGAGAAAAGACTTAGCAGTGGTGATGCCTTGAAGGAAATAAATGAAGGAAAGTAGTAAGGGTGTAGGCTTTAAAAAAAATAAAAAATAAAATTATGAAATATAAAAAAAAAAGTGGAGAAAGAGCAGCTGAGTAGGTAGGTACCCATTAAGTGACATGTAACAGGGGATGCACAATATGAATAATACAAACTTCTGGACATTGGACTAGAATTGTGCGTCAAGACAAAAACCTAGACAGACCTGTTTCCCCACTGGCTGATACAGGACGGGTGCAGGGTTTTCGGGACCGACTAGCTCGCTCGACTCTCAGATATATGGCGATCTGCATGCCAGACTCAAAAAGAGGCTGGGTTTGGTGGGTCTTGTGGTCAGGGCCGCACTGAGTATTTGGGTCGCACGCTGTCGGACCATAACCCACCTCATTGGGGTGGGTGCAGGGCACCAATTCTCACTTGGAGATATCTCTACGTACCAACCTTCTGGGGCCCCCGATAGCAGCTCACTTTGATACCAATGCTCATACTGACTCCCACAGCAGTGCTGAGTGGGACGCATTAAAGTTGGCAGTTATAGGTTTTTTGCCTTAGTTGGTAGGGGTGGGTTGCTCCCTCTGGGCCAACCTGGCCACCACAGAGGATGACACCTGGAAAATGAGATTCCACAGCGCCAGAGGCTCAACTTGCCCTATGGAAAGCACATATACAACACTTTGTAGTGTTAGTAAAACTCCATTACATTAGTAGGCAAGACTATTTCACTATAGCACATGCCCAGGGCAGCGGAGCAGGTCGGACATTGGTGAGGCTTGTACACTTGGGAGGGAGTTGGAGGCAGGGGTGGGGGTGGATGTTGGTGCCTCTGATCAAATAGGTAGCAGGGCTAACTGGAGAAATTATATACTTCCAAACAGGCTTACGTGAAAGCGTCACAGGACGTGCAAAGGAGCGAGAAGTGCTGGTTGTCCCCATATCTGAACAGAAACACCAGGAACAGATGGCCTCCAGGCTAAATCTTACCATACTTACACTACACAGTTGGTGCCATGACTTGCTGCATTTTACATGAGACTTTGAATCGCAGTAGACTCCTTGATATAACCAGAGAATGCTTCTTAGTGTCCATCCCCAAGCGAAGCAGGAGGCCCGGCATCCTAATGATACTCATCTACGCTGAATCTGGATTATAAAATACTCAGCAAGGTCCTGGCAAATAGACTTCAACCGCATCTTCATTGCCCCATACATGAGATCCAATACATAAAGAAATATTCAAAGATTGTGGTTGTGTGGTACTCACCAAGGCTAAGTATCGAAAAATTACAAAAGTCTGGTCATAGAATAAATTCTGCAGTTGTGCAGGCTGTGCGCACTGGGATTGGCCGCATGGTTGAAGGGGAGTAAGGGGTTGGGAGATGGGCTTAGACTGGGGTGGTGGGTGTGCCTCTGCCTACGTTTATACATACACACATGTATGCAGGACTTCGCCAGAGCCCAGGCCCTACAGTCCTGCCCTCCATGAACAGGCTAGTGTCATCTGATGATTATGCTGCTAACAAAGACATGTTTCAGCACAGGAATGTCAGATCCTGTGGTGGGGGGTACAGATCAAAACCAGGGCTCATCACAGCAGTGGGTTTTCAAACAGTGTAATCATTGCCGAATCATCTTTTTAGGTCGAGGACCTAAAGGCTGCGCTTGCGCAGTCTCCGGTCTGAGATTTAATGATTTGGCGATGGGGACTTGAACCCGCCTCTCTCCTCCTCTCTCCTCCATTGGGTGGCTTCCTAAACGGAAGCCAGCCATTGGAGGAGACAGGCGTCACTCCAAACAAGCCCCGTCTCTTTCAAATTCGGGGGCGTGTTTTTGGTGTTCTTTCCACCTGTGACGTCATCCGTCCCTCAGAACGCCAAAACACGCCCCCGAATCCAAAATTTTCGGAAGCTTGAGTCCGCCATTTTGCTGCTGGTTAAGATGAGGTAGGCTGCTCTGGCTGTCCTCGTTCCCGCATGTCTTTTTCCCGCCCCCCCTCCCGCTATCCGTGTCTTTTTCCCGCCCCTCTCCCGCTGATCGGTTCGCTCCCGCCCCCTCCCGCTGTCCGTGTCTTAGTTCCCGCCCCCCTCCCGCTGATGAGATCGGCCCGCTCTGAACTCCTGAATCAGCCCTAATGTTCCGGATTAAGTGCTCCAAGTCTTGCCACTAGCGCCCCCAGGTTCACCACTGGTACCCCTAAGTTTAACTGGTCACCCCTAGTACCCACACGCTCACCGCAAGAGCTCGCTCTCGCTGTCCTCCCCGCCGTGTCTTTTTCCCGCCCCCCTCCTGCTGTCCGTGTCTTTGTGCCCGCCCCCTCCCGCTGATGAGATCGGCCCGCTCTGAACTCCTGAATCAGCCCTAATGTTCCCGATTAAGTGCTCCAAGTCTTGCCACTAGCGCCCCCAGGTTCACCCCTGGTACCCCTAAGTTTAACTGGTCACCCCTAGTACCCACACGCTCACCGCAAGTGCTCGCTCTCGCTGTCCTCCCCGCCGTGTCTTTTTCCCGCCCCCCTCCTGCTGTCCGTGTCTTTGTGCCCGCCCCCTCCCGCTGAGGAGATCGGCCCGCTCTGAACTCCTGAATCAGCCCTAATGTTCCCGATTAAGTGCTCCAAGTCTTGCCACTAGCGCCCCCAGGTTCACCCCTGGTACCCCTAAGTTTAACTGGTCACCCCTAGTACCCACAAGCTCACCGCAAGTGACCCCTTGAACCCCCGACTCAGCCTTTCATAAGCCTGGCCATGACACTTCCTCACTGCAGGAGTCCCCTCACCTCGACCACCCCCCACATCTCTGCTCCTCACCCCCTTACTTCCCTCCCCTCACTTTCCCTTTCCCCTTTGCTCCTTTCCTCCTTTCTTTGCCTTTGTCCTTCCTCCTCTCTTTCCTCCTTTTTCTATTTCACTCTCTCTTCTTCTCCTGTCTTCTCCCTCCACTTCCCCTTTGCTCCTTCCCTCTCCTCCCTTCCTGTCTCAGAGAGTTTGGAGCACGCCTACCGGTGTCTTCACTCCTGACCCCAGCTCCCTGACTCCTGACCCCAGCTCCCTGACTCCTGACCCCAGCTCCCCCGTCTACCAACTCCTGTCCCAGCCCCTCTGTCCAGCACCTCCTGACCCCGGGAGCCCCCTCCTCCGGCCGCACCCAGAGTATGAGGGCAGCGTGTTCAGCTGTCCTGTCCCGAGACAACCAGCTCCTGGCAGCCCCTCTCCCGCAGCTGTTTCAGCAACCCTGTCCAACTCCAAGCCTGTCTGGGCATTCCGACTCGAGATGACCCCCTCCCAGCCACTTCCCTTTGGACACTGGCCTTTATTGGTTCAAACAAACAGGAGGCGTCATTGTGCAGTATACTCCCTCCCCAGTACAAAGGCACCTGGGAGTGGGGGGCTTCAGGCCAAGGACCCCCACCCTTCCCCTCAGGAACAAAGGCAGACCGGGGGCAGACTTCTGGCCAAAGGGCACAACCTATTCCCAAGGAGGGCGTTTAGTATATCGATTGTTTGGGTTCGAATGCCGGCTCCGCCCCGTGCCCTTCTGTGATTTTAGGCCGGTAAAGTGAAAAGTCAAACATTCCTGGAATCTGCAGTTTCTTCCTCACCCTCATCAGCCCGGAACCCCAGGGGTTCGATTCAACACTGATTGCATTTGAGGGTAATACAAGGTGCGCATCTTAACTCTAAACACACCGAGTTTCGAGGAGTTGTGTTACTAGGAACCGCAGTCCTTCTCCCAGAGGTCCCATCTCGGACAGTCTAGGTAGCACATGCTCTGATGGGTTACTTACAGCCTCCAGGGAAGGGAGCTTTGTAAATAAATGTAGGGTGCCAATGAGACGGCACAGCACTCTGCACTACTCAGCTATACTGTGCATGTAGTGCCTAGATACGCTCTGTATGAATTACTCAGCTATACTGTGCACGTAGTGTCTAGAACGACTGTATGAATTACTCAACTATACTGTGAATACAGTGCCCAGATAAGCAGAGTGAATTGCCCCCAGGCGATCTTTGGTAAAGTGAACGGCGCTTGTGTCAGGTAGGATAAATACTTTATTATTGCCATTTTTCTTGCCTCTGCCCCCCTGATTGTGCTCGTTTTCTTGCCTTCTACTCCCTGATTGCACTCGTTTTTCTTGCCTTCTGCCCCCTGATTGCACTAGTTTTTCTTTATTTATTTTATTTATTTATTCAGAGTTTTATATAGCGCGAACAAGATCTTTACAGATGTCAGAGCGCTTCACAGAAACAGGGGGTGACGATAGCATGAGGGTGACGCGATATAATATTGGGTGCAGTATAAACTTCAGTAGCATGATCGGATAGCAGTCACGTTCTAATAGAATGTCAGTAAACAATCAGATAAGCAAAAAATAAAAGACGATACTGAGTCTTACATACAATTACGATAGAAATCAGGAGAACTTATACTATAAGTATCTAAAAGTTACAGGGAGCAAGGGGAAGGGGCCTCGATATACAGTAGGCTAACATGAATAGTCTAATAATAGATATTTAGTGAGTAGCATAGAAGGATCGACTGACCATCATGTACTAGTGGCAAACAAGAGGAATAAACAAATCTAGGTCATGCAAAATATGACATTAATTGACATTAGACAATCATGAAACCAGTAATACCCAAGCGGCATGAAAGTCAATGAGGAACAGACATTAAAGTTCAGGTGAACTTAGCCATGAGGATGGCTTTCACCTCTTTCTTAAAGAAGGCCGTGGAGGAGATAAGCCTGGTTTCGGGAGGGAGTGCGTTCCAGATCCTCGGCGCCATTCCTGAGAAGGAGCGTTTGTATGTTTTTTCCTTCCGGAACCTGCGAGGTTTCAAGAGTAAGTTTTTTGAACTTCTATTGGATCTCGACCCTCCTGATATAGTTAGCTTTTGAGTGAGGTAGTTAGGTGCATTGTGGTGTACAGCCGCGTGTGTCATCAAAGCGATTTTCAGTTGTATTCTGGCTTCAAAGGGCAGCCATTTCAGAGATTTCAAGTCAGGAGTTATATGAGAGTGTTTTCTTGAGCCCGTGATGAGTCTCGCGGCAGCGTTCAAGGAAGCTCTTAGGGGTGCAGTTGTTGCTAAAGGGAGACCACTGATGGTCACAATTCCATAGTCAATGCGGGGGATGACTAGGGCTTGAACTGCATTTTGGAAGTCTTTGGCTGGGAGGAAGGGTTTCAACTTTCTCAATGTGTCTTGCCTCTGCTCCCCTGATTGTGCCGTTTTTCTTGCCTCTGCCACCCTGCTTGTGCCGTTTTTCTTGCCTCTGCCACCCTGTTTGTGCCGTTTTTCTTGCCTCTGCCACCCTGTTTGTGCCATTTTCTTGCCTCTGCTCCCCTAATTGTGCCATTTTTCTTGCCTCTCCCCCCTTATTGTGCTCGATTTCTTGCCTTCTGCCCCCTGATTGCACTAGTTTTTCTTGCCTCTGCTCCCGATTGTGCCATTTTTCTTGCCTCTGCTCCACTAATTGTGCCATTTTTCTTGCCTTTTGCCCCCTGATTGCACTAGTTTTTCTTGCCTCTGCTCCCCTAATTGTGTTATTGGCAATGTAAATGACAATGTCATTTATTTTTTTTGTAGGTGGCTCTGTGTGGGTGGCTCTGTCTGTGAGGGTGGCTCTGTGTAGGGTGTAGCTATTGGCATTGTTAATGACAATGCCATTTATTTAACAATTACGCTATTGGCAATGTAAATGACAATGCCATTTATTGATTTAAAAAAAAAAAAAAACACGAAATGTCATGAGCAATGCAAATAGCTCTACCTTTAATGATGCCGAGACCATTGCATTGTAAATGCTTGTTTTCATTTAGCCATACAAGTAAGTTCTGTTTGTGTTAAGCAATTAGTTGCTTCAATATATTATACAGCAAGAGCTCTGGGGTTCCTTCTGTTTTGAGTCCTTACAACATGTTGATTAAAAGAATTCATGGTTATAGCATACCAAGATGGATGAAATCACCATTTGGCAAAAGACTCATTAAAAGCAACAATTACTTCAACTAAAGATACTCACCCAGCAATAAGATACAAAAATGCTTCTAATCAAGTGGGCGTTATTTACCAAAATAAAAAATACAAATGTTAGGTTCTAAATATCTGAACTCTGCAGATTAAAATTGTGTCTTTTGTAGATTCTCCCCCACCCGCCCCCCCAAATAAGTTTAAAGACGCAATGGTTCTAGTACTGTTTCCAAAAACACTAATAATAGTTAAAACAGCGTTTTGAAGCATCAATTATAAATATTAATTTAGGCCAATCCTTACAATGTTCATGCTTTATCTAAGCCAAGTTCCTCTGGAGTGGCAACTCCCAGCTCGTCTAAAGTTGGTCGAAGTTCTTGGATAACATAAGGGTATATTTCCTTGTGAGGTCCAGCTTTATCCTGTTTGAAGAAGGAAAACAGATTGGAATTAGTTTAAAACGAACAGTAAAAAGAAAATAACTAATCTTCTATGATGCTTGTATTCCCTCTAGCAATGGGGATAAATGACAACAGATTCAACCATCTTGCCCACTCTTGATCTGAAGGACTGAGTGGGATATGTGATCTTATTCTTATGCCCTTTCAGGAGGGATGAATTTCGGGTGTGGGAAGGGGACAGAAAAAGTTTTTATATCTATTAACCACAAGATATAAATATGGGTGGCTGTATACATGTGTTGAGGCCTTTCTAGATTATAAGGCTTAATCAAAATAAAATTTTTCATTTACAAAATGATGGAAGAACATTACACTAAGAGAAGAATGATGTTACAGAACTAAGACAAAATGTTTCTTTGTTGACAGTTAGCATTTTCCATTGTCTGCCACGGTTTGATTGCATTTAAACATTAAAATAGACCCAAATGACACCCTCATTCACCCTGCCCTACCTGCCTTCTGTAGGGACAGACAGCTGCATACAAACACTTGGATTTGGTCCAAGTGTGTCAGTGCACTTTCAACTGTAAGACTTTAAAAACTCCTTTATTAAGCATAAACAAAGTAAAAATACCGGTCTCAGCGCTGGGCAGACAACAGTTGCAAAATGTACGTTTCATTGTTTTCAAGAATCACTTTAAGGGCCTATAGGAAATCGCAGTGCTGCACGTTCCATATTATAACGACACAGTGGGAACAGATGCACATTGTTTGAGTTTTCATTGCTCTCTTCAGTTCTCATTTCAACTTTTGCAAGAACTTAGTTGGCTTAAAGCAAGCCCATTAGTCACCACTGGTGGTCTTTATTATAAATCATGTTTTGTTTCCTTAATACTTACTGGCTTACCTTCCTCTTGCTTGTTTGGCTTCCCCTGGATCCTAACCTCTGTACCATTCTTTTGATTGGTCGACTAGTATGCTTCCACTGCTCACTTTTAAGCAACACTGAACACTCAGTCTACTTCTCCATTACGACTGCGGCACCTTTTCATATTAATTTATTTTCTTGAAGAACCAGGGAGTAAACAGCCCTTCCGCCTTAAAAAGTTTTTTATTTCGTTGGTATTGGGGGCTGGTGTCATTTCGTAGACGTGCCCATGCATGAGGGCACATGTGCGCTTGAACAGTGACCCAATCGGGCACCTAGGAACCGACTCAGCCACTAATCATTGGGCCTTCTTTTTCTCTCTTTTTGCAGGTGAATGACTGCATTGTTGGCCTCCACCAGAAGTCCACATTCACATCATTTACAGGTTATTGAACATGCAGCACTTGCTAGACCAAGACTTCTAAGAGGCAGTACAGCACATTCAATTCACACAGAGACCATAAGGGAATGAAAGCGCTTTGGCAAAAGCTCTATTTTTAGGTCTCACCTACCAGACAGCACAAGTTGTCTTCTTGCGATAAGACCTATTGTCACCTTACATACGGGTTCGAGCCCATCCACTGATTACCACCATTAGTTGGATTTTTCACTCATTCGTTTTCTTTTTATTTGTTAGCTTGAATGGGATTTTCTGGAAGTGTGCAAGTTTAATAGAGAATGCATAGGACTACCAAAATGATGAAGCATTGTGCACTTTTGTTTTAATTAAAGGTCTTCACCATGTTGTGCCGCATTATTGGCAAATTCAATGTCCCAAAGGCAAGACCCATTAGATTTTCCAATCCATGTTGCTGTAGACATTTACAACCAAACCATGCTGTTGATAAGCATACATGGAAGTCATTTCTGTCTGCCGGATGGGCAGCAATAGACTCCCCTCACCCCCAATATCGTAGCAGCAGAAACCACCAATACAGTGCTAGTGGACACAGCCGCAAGGGTCCAGACTCCACTTGTATGAGAGAACAGTGAATTCTGCTCTAAATCCTACCCCAACATAATATTTGTGAGAGGGCTCTTATTTTTCCATCAGAGACATGACACCATTAGATCAATGGATGCTTCAAAAGAGTTGCTGCTTGTACGGCACCGACAGTCCTCAGAACCCAGTCACTGACTTCCTACAGGAGGTGGAAGCACTTCTGCAAAACAATCAACTCAAAAGGTTTCTTTACAGTCCAGGGGAGGGTTTATCACTATGTGCTTATCAGTTAAAAACTAGTATACATACACACAGTTCAAGATGACACCATTTAAAGATGCCTCTACTCCAAGGAGTAAGACACATAACTGCACCTGCAACCATTATTTACAAATTATAATCTTATGTCACACAACACAAGAAATGTGCCTAACTTCCCATGGCGCACCTGGGCAAAATCAGATGTCTATACCCTTAATTTGTGCTGCTTGGCTGATGAAGTTAGAGTTCAGATACGTAAGCCTCCCAAAAATATGTATGGATATTATTAAAGAATCTAGGAAACATGGAAGAGTGAAGCAGATAACAAGAAGCGCTTTGTTGCATCCTGCTTCCAAATACATCTTTTCTGACTTCTGCTTAGACATTTCACTTACTTAATGTGATACATTGGCACTCGAGTGACTCATAATTTTGAGTTTATTCGCCCGCCCTAACAGCCTGTGTTAAGATCAGAGACATGAGCTCATGCTTATGAGTCAGATCATAAATTAGTTTCTGGACACCCTCAAATCCACTTACTCACCAAGTTATATCACTAATGTAAAGTCTGAATACACTGCTTGCAAGACTACAAAAATCTTATTAGGAAACACCACAAGCTACACACAAACATTTTACTCTGAAGAGTGATCCAGGGGCATCGGCTCAAATAATACTGTAGACTATGTACGAAAGACGTTTGCATTTAATATGCAAAAGTGGCTTGGGTTGTATCTCCAGAACGTGATTAAGCCATGAAACAGCTGCAGGCTTACTTAATAACTATCTCTACATATCACACTTATGCTTAAAACCAGCAAACGTACTTGTTGCATCCGGGAGCACCCACAAAGTCTGCTCCCAGCTGGCAGGAGATTGTAAAAATGCTCCCACTGGCTGGAAACAGATTTTTTATCAGTTTTCATGCCTGCATCAGATCAACAGATTGCTCCCATCCGGAGGGTGCAGCATAAATAGATGCCCTCTCCAAGTGGGAGCATTATTGTGTGTTTGTATCTTTTTATAGATAGCGCCCCCTATCCCTAGGGCCATTTCAGTACTCTGGGAGGGGGTGCACTGAGATGGGATACACCGGTCTGAAAATTGCTCGGGGGATACTCCCTTCACTTTAAGCGATTTCGGCCCCGGGGATGGGCAACGTGGCTTTCCTCCTCTTATAATTACATTGGGCCTCAGGAAATAGGGTTACTGGGACTGAATCAGACTCAAGGGCGTGGGTGTTTCTCACCCTCTGGCCCAAATTACTAACTTGGACCCCGGGAGATGAGAGTTGCGGAGGGGGCTGCACGCACCCTCAGATTAATCTATAAGAAGGCCAACCCTATGCTGTGCACTCCAAAGTCTGTGGTGGTGTGGGGACAGGAGCATGCGGGGTGTAGAGTGTTTGGCCACAGGACCTGACCGCAGGCCAAGCTCTGTGGCCAATACCAAGCTGCACACTGTTAAAGGCTCTGTGCAGCATGGAGTTGGCTGCTTATGCAGTTGGACACAGGACCAGACTGCGAGCCTAGCCCTGCAGCTAACACTGCGCTGCACATGATAAAAGGACATACACAGCGCAAGGTTGACTGCCTACGGGTTGCGAGGTTTGTATTTGCGCCTTGTGGCCAACCTCCTGGCCGTGTGCAGAGTGGGGTTTGCTGCAGGGTTCGGCATGCAGGTGGTTGGCTTCACGCATGATACTAAAATATTACATTACATTAAAAAGACAGTAATTCAATGTAAAGAAACAAAAAGTTAAATTAACATTATAGTTAGGTGAATATATCCGTGCTAACATTAATGTTTTGAACAAAAAAAACTGAAATTTACCAGTTAGAGTTAACAGAGCTAACTTGTGCCCTTGCCATGCACTGCTCATGACCTCAGATATTACACTGATCATTACATGTGACATCACTGATTACATCATACAATGTGTGCTAGTTTATTTGTGTGCTAGTTTATTTTATAGTTTACAAAGTGGCGGGTAACTACCATATTACTTTCCTACCTTATTTTGTACAGCCTGTGCCCAACAAATGGGTGTAAAGGTTTACAAAACGCATGTGCTTCTAAAGCATCATCGATATGTAGGGGTAGTAACCACATTATAAATCTTTGAATTGAAGACTAGCTTGTGTTCAGATGACAGTTGATGACTTGTGACCAGTATATTCCACACAAGTTTCTCGGTTCTGCAGAAAATCTTTCCAAAAGGGCAAAGATTCTACCTCTTAGATATTAAGTATTGTAAGCAGCCTTGAGTTATTAGACAGATTCGTCTGAGCGATACAATTTCTACATAACAAAGAACAGCGTATGCACCAGTTACTAACTTATGTACACATGCTTTTTTGCTTCAGAAGATGGGCGAACTAACGTTTTCGCCACAGTATAAAGGCTGCAGGTAGTATGATCTTTAGCACCTTCAGATCGTGGCTATTTTAAGTGAAGTGTCTTTTTAGACAAGTGTTGCTTGGCGAATACTGTTCTTACTAGATACTTGTTAATAAGCTGTGGCATATTTATCGGGAGAGTTTCCCTATCTGTAAACAGTATGGCACAGAGTAAACTCTTCATGGAGTGAACACTGTTTACAGTATCCACTTTTCTAATCATATCAACTTCATTTCTCAATGTAGATTCAGCGACTGAGGGGTTTGAATCATACTAAAGCTGCCCGTAAAAGGGTATTCATTTTGAAACAGACAAAGTATCTTGAGGACTTGGTTTTCTCTGAACAGCTGTATATAAATTGCACAGCAGGTGCAGTAGTGGTTACCCATCTACCTGTGGTTGATTGTTAATGTGAACTTAACTACCCATGAAGTGTATATTATTGGGTCAATGTTGAACAGAACACATGCTTGCTACACCTTAGGGAGTTCTATCTGACATGACATTAAAGATGCTTCATATTATTTTGAGCTATTTTGTACTTACTTTCAGGCTCATCATGTAATACTAATTTGAAGAGCAAAAGAGGCTTGACAATGTCATGAGGGATGTCATAAATGAGGTGACAGAAAAATTGAGTGTTCCAATATGCGAGGTCATAAGCAGTACATGGCAGAAGTACAACCGGTTGTATGACAGAACAAAGCTGTGAAATATTCAGTATGCCTTCACCACGCATTTTTTACCCCACATCTTGTTAGATCGTATGTACATGTATAGATTTATTTAAACAATGTATTTGTGGGGGGAGACCCCACCCACACCCCTGAATTAAACCTTGAATGCGTGGTAAACGCATATGTTATAAAAGCATATGCGTTCTAAAAACATGGGTGGTAAAAAAAAAAAATGCATGGTGAAGGCACAACTTGGTAAAAACCATGTTGTAAAGACTGTTTCGCGTTATAGTTATCTCTGCTAACTAGGACTAGTGAATGTGTTTTTTTTATTTAGTTCAAAGCGTTAATGCCATCACTGACATTCACTCAATTATAATGTTACTTTAACCTTTGTATTTTTCAGTGAATATATATTCACTCGATCAATGAGACTTTTTTGTTGCTGATCCCAGCAGAGCAGATGCATTTGGAGAGTAGAACCTCGCATATACTGTTACTTCCCTACAAAATCTATCTTAACAGGCATCTCACGAGGGGGACAAAGTGCAGATATTTTCCCCAGCTGCAGCAAACAGACATTTCGGCAAAAGCCTGGATTGCTGTGTTAGCGTTAAAATTAACTACCACAACTTAAAATCATGAAAATTAAAAACATGCATTTTATCAATATGGAAAACAGAACAAATGGTACAAGACAAGGTTCATTATTCTTGACCATTTTAACCTGTTTCTACTACGCATTTGGATAGACTCACTACAGTGCATTAATTAATACACTACAATACCATCAGTCCTCAAAAGTAAAATAAAATCATTCACAACGAAACAATAAAGTCCTCAAATAAATAAGAAGTTTAGAACGGGGCACGTAGACACTGTTAAACCATGTATTCACATATCTCAAAGGACCGATTCTATCCTATAAATGAATTCTTTGTGAAATCGTAGTGTGTGTCTCCACACATTAAACTCCACTTATACCGTCAAACCTCTAAACTATGCTAGTCACAAAAGTGTACACAAACTGGGAAAGTGTTGATGTTGCGGGATGGCTCTTGAAATTAGGTTGGAACCATTAATATGCTCTACGACAGGCAATGAGAAAGGAATCCCAATGACTGGCACATTTTATGGATGAACTCACCTTTACAGCTTCCAAGATGCGAATTGCACTAGCCAAATCGTTTAACCGTCGGCACGCCCTTAATGCCGCATCAATGATTTTTGGTTCTGGAACAAGGTCATAACCAATTAAGGTATTCATACCTATTGAGAGATCAAGAATGCCTCATCAACATTTAAGTGCAGAAGTTTGAAAAAAAGATCAAAGTAATTGGTTTCAGCAATCAAAAAAAGGTCTCCTTCTGATGAATTTCATGCAACTTAATTTATGTCTAGTTGTGCTTCGTTTTCAAGCAAGGACAAAACACCCATCTAAAACACCACTGCTTCATTATTAACACTGAATACCTCACATGCATTGGGTCCTAGAAAACTAATTGAAAGAAAAAAAGTCTGCATCCGTAACAAAGCAATATCAATTTCAATGGAACATTTCATATCTTCATGAAATCACACAAATATATACATTTAGCACGTGTTTAAAAAACCCAAAAGTCACACAACGCCTTTGTTTAGCCTCAAAGGACAGGTCAGTTGCTTTAAGGTAACCCACAAGTTGCAAAAGAACTCAGTTTAGCACAATGGCAAATTAATGCTCCGATTGAAAACAAAAGATTCCAGCCAGGCAGCAGAGTTCAGCTTCCAGTCCACTGACCTAGGTATCCAAGCGATCTAAGAATACCATTGTGTTGTTTAAATGTGGAATAACCACTTTAACATCACCCTAACAGCTGGTGCCTTGGGGAGAGGGGTAGTTGGGGGTTGGCAAAGCCACAAACCGTACCAAGGATCGCTTTTTCACACCTACTTAAAGGCACAATTTCCTAAACCTGGGCTACGACTCCGAAGTCCTCAAGGTCATTGCCATTACACACAAAAAACACCTTTTTTTGCACAGGTATGCATACCATCCCAGGAAGAAGCGGTTAAATCTCCTGAGAGATGACGTAGAAGCTACTTTCTTTAACCTTCCAGGCAAACCAACATTTTTTTTTTTTAAAACCGTATTTATTAAAAGTTCAAGCAGATCAAGTGTACAGCACCCCAAGAGCAGGGGAACACGACAAGATGCAAAGTACAGTAGAAAATACGTATGGCTCAAACTTTCGATTAACCCCTACCCGCCCCTGTATCCCCCCCACAATCACAACAGTACCAACTACCCACCCCTTATCCCACCCTAACCCGATGCACGTGATCACAATTAGCTGCAGAAGACAAGAGGAAACACACTAAGTGTCTTGGAGCTATCCGGGCCCCGAGGCTTCAATCATCAGACGGACCATCATCCGTTACAATGGGAGGATCTAATGTCAGGTCTCTGTAGTCCGCCCACCGCTTCCAGATCTTGTAATGTTTCCGAGGGCAGCCCCTGGCCTCAAACACCGGCTTTTCCAGCCCCATGAGGAAGTCTAAGCCCGCCTTCCAGGTGCCAAGTGGGGGGGCACGGTCACTCTTCCAGGCCCTCGCCAGGTCTCTCTTGGCCACAACAAGGCCCAACAGAAGGAGATGGCGCTTATAGACGTTACCACCACTTGATCTAGGACATGAAGGAGACCCAACCTAGGTGTACGAGGTAGCTCCCATCCCAGCACCTCCGACAGGCAGTCCCACACCCCACCCCAGAACCGGACCAGGCCCACACATGACCACACAGTATGCACTAATGTGCCCCTCTCGGCCCCACAGCGCAGGCAATCTGGGGAAGCAATAAGGCCCGCCCTCCACAGTCTCTCCCTGGTGTAATAGGCCCGATGTAGGTATTTAAATTGTATGAATCTCAACCGCACTGCAATAGCCGCACCCCAGGGGGATTCCAGCGCCTCTCTCCAGTCATCCTCATCCAGCGGTCCAACATCCACCTCCCAAGCGGCCTTCAACGACACCAAGGAAGAGGAGCAGTGAGTGACCAGCGATTGGTAGATTTTCGAGACTTTTTTATCCCCAAGGTCTCCCATGAACAGCTTAGCCTCGACGGGGCTAAAGTCTGGAAGCTGGTCCAGCTCCACTAGGCTCGGCGCCAGCGCATGACGAAGCTGTAGGTACTTAAAAAACTGGGTCTTGGGCATCGCAAACTCACCGCTGAGCACTTCAAAGGACTTAAGGGTAGTCCCGGTAAGTATGTGACCAAGCGACGAGATCCCTATGGAGTCCCAGCCACCAAACCATTGCAAAGAAGCCAGCGCCGGGAGTCGCCCGTTGTGCCACAGCAGAGTTTCGGCCGTCAGCCGTCCCCACCAACCCATTCGACGTAGTGCCTGCCTCCAAATCAGGAAGACCACTTGTGTCGCGTGTGGCAGCGACTTCCGCCGCCCCGCTGAATACAAGAGGGTATGGAGCGTGGCATCTCCCATCAGAAAATGTTCCAGGGCATACGCCGGGTCGTCGCGGCCACCGTACCACCACTCATTCAAGACCAGCAAATGAGAGGCTTGATAGTAGGACAATATGTCTGACGTCGCGAGGCCTCCACAGTACGTGGACAAAAAGCAGGTCCGCAGTGCCACCCTAGAAGCACCCCCCGCCCACAAAAACCGGCCTAATAGGGAGTTCACACGCCGGAACCACTGCGGGTCCACTCTGTATGGATGGTTCTGTAGTTGGTATAGTAGTCTAGGGAGGGCCACCATCTTAAAAATAGCAGATCTGCCATAGATATTCAGAGGCATGCGTGACCATGTCTTGACGTCGGATTGAACCCTGTCCCACACCGGTTGTATGTTACGCTCCCAGGCAACAGCGGCAGACTCCGACAGGAAGACTCCGAGATACTTCAGGCCACCAACCGCCACCTGCAGATCCACTGCCCAAGGAGACACCTCGCGCCGGCCCCCCAGCATCCAGAGGGTCGATTTGCATGGGTTAAGGTATAGTCCCGAGACTTCCCCAAACACACGCATTATCTCCAAAATACACGGTCCTGAACGATCCAGGTCTGTCAAAAAGAAAAGAACATCATCCGCATACAGTGCGATTCTGTCCGTGAGGCTCGCACTCCACACAAAGCCACGAAGCTGTGCATCAATGCGCACCCAGGCTGCCAGCGGCTCCATGACTAGCGCAAAGAGATACGGGGACAGGGGGCATCCCTGCCGGGTCCCCCTAGCAATCGGGAATTTCTCCGAAATGGCGCCCGAGACACGCACCGAGGCTGTGATGTCGGTGTACAGCAGTCGGACGTACGAGACAAAAACTGGGCCTAAGTTGAGGCGCGGCAACAGAGCAAAGAGGTATGTCCAACTGACAGAATCAAACGCTCTCTCGATGTCCGCCAGTAAGAGCGCCGCCTGTTCCCCAGTCGCCCCCATCGCACTAACCGCCACCTGCGCCCGTCTGATGTTGTGCCTTGTCGCTCTGCCCGGCATAAATCCCGCCGATCCGGGTGGACCAGATCCGTCACATACGGGAGAAGGCGATTTGCCAACGCCTTAGCCAATAATTTGGCCTCAAAATTAATAAGAGAAATCGGGCGATACGACTCGTGTCTGTCAGGGGGCCTACCCGGTTTCAGGAACACCACTATTTCAGCCTGACGCCAGTCGACCGGCAAGCAACCACCCTCTCGCGCCGCCTCCAAAGCCTTCCGATAGTGCGGTCCCAGCTGCAAATGAAATTTCTTGTAAAATTCACTAGGGAAGCCACTCGGTCCCGGCGCCTTGCCCGTGTTAAGCTGTCCCAGCGCGTCGCCCAGTTCCTCCGCCGACAGGGGAAGGTCAAGGGCTGTCCTGGCCTCATCCGATAACGCCGGGGGGGGTAGGTCAGCTATGAATTTGTCAATCGCCTCCGGTGGGAGACAATCACGCGAAGCGTATTGTACCCTATAATAGTCGGCAAAACTCGCCGCAAGCGCAGCAGGGTCCGTCATAGCAATCCCCTCCCTGTCCGTAAGGCCCGGCAGAGAGATCGGCTGTAGAGTTCGCTGACACAGGCGGTGGAGCATAGTGCACGATTTGTCACCCCACTGGTACACCCTACTGCGCGTGGCCAGCCAGGCCTGACGAGCCTCGTCCAGCAGGATCGAAGCATAGGAACGCTGCGCCTGGAGAAGTAGCCTAAGCGCCACATCCCCTGCATTGTCACCACACTGCCCCTCCAAAGTTCTCACCGCAGCCGCTACAGTGGCCTCCTGACGCCCCCGACGGGCGGCAGCACACCAGGCGCAAACCAACATTTTAAACAAGCATTTACAATGCAATGGTCCTTTGGCTTGTGTCCTTGTCCTCGTTAGTCCCTCCTTGGTGCAGACTTGTCTGCATTTGTTACCCCCCATAACGACTCAACCTTTTACTGGTGGTGGTACACAGTCTGCTTTATAAGTTGGTGAGCACTATTTTCTTTAATGCGCTTCCCCTATTCTACCCATGACATCCCAGCCCCCCCCTCACTTTTATATTATTAAAGTGCTTGTTTACTTTACGGCACGGTCTGCTTCAACTATAGCGGCCGCGCTTATTTATTTATTGGAGCGGTCTGAACTGTATTACTTAATTTATATTGCAAGCACAGCACACTTATATCAGCGCTCACTTTATTTTCACCTGGAGAAGCAGCCAATGGCCACCACATGCCGTTTTTTCAACAACTCCCTCCACCCCCTTCCCCATAGCCATCAGAACTAGAAGAAGGCATCTGCTCCAAGCTGCTGGAGTCAGATTTCACATCTATTGGTAAGTAGAAATTGTTGTACAATGTAATAGGTCTAGCATTTAAGCAAGTTTCAGCTATTGGCATTGTAATGACAATGCCTTTTATGTTTTGGTTTTTAAAACAGAAATAAAAGGCAGTCATTTACAATGCCAATAGCTTAACGACGCGTAAATGAGAGACCTAATGTAGCGCAAATGGTTGTTTTTTTGTCGAGAGGACAAAGTCAGAAAGCTGAAGTTTCTGTCTTGAAGAGGATAGGAGATGTTGCAGTGCATGTGTGGAATGTTGGAGAAGTAAGTACATCATTACTTGATTTGCTGATAAAGGCCTCTAGCGAAACAGACTTGACAGATATCCATCCTTACAGACTGGCACTGCCTTTACATCGGAGGAATGACAAGTAAAAGGTTGCTGTTTGTCTGGCCAAATGACCCAGTTTGGATTACATATCAACATATTTCAGGAGAGCACTAGCACCAGGGTCTGGTTAGAGGGCTCTGGTGCACTTCACAGTCAAAACCATCAGCGCAGAAGATAGATATGTGGGGGTGACCATTCAAAAAGAGCCTTCTCCTACAGTCTCTAGCTAGAACTCACCTACACTGGTTGCTTATCAAACAGGAAACCAATTTTAAAGGGTCTGTCTTAAGGACAGATTATCCTTTTCTGAGAAATACAACCCGAAGGAACATATGCCTGCTTCACATTGGCAGAAATCTAGGTTCTCAATCATTGCTTCCGTTCTCTGTCCCCCACATCAAATGCTCTCAGTTAGGAGGGTGCTCACACCGCCTCCTAGGTCAGCAACTAAGGAATTGCCATAACTCATGTATTAAATTCACCCAATAACATAAGCTTCAGGAATGCTTTCCTTGTCTTTCTTATAACCCCCTTGTGTTCCTCTCAATTCACTGTAAATTTAAAGTTTCTGTATTGAAAAATGAGACTGCATTTAAAAACAAAGTACCACATGTTTAATTTTGCTTCAACACATTATACACAAACTTTTTGGCTGCCTGTTCCTTGACTAGGATACCCAATCACACTACCAATAATAAATGATGTAGCATGTGTAATGTAGCAACTGTTATAGCTTCCCATACTGTTTGCTTGAATCAATTTTGAAATTGCATGTCCCCAACCCCCGTCTCCCTCAAATGAGTTATCCTCTGCAAGCTGCCATACCATATATCTCAGGGTACTGCCCTTACGACAGATGAGCTTCCTCTAGATCAACATTTCTTAACCTTTCTTTGGTAGACCCCCAACTGATTCACTACTGGAAACCAGGGACACCCAACCTAAGCAATTTCTAGGATTTCAAACTCAAAACAATACACACAAATATAGAAATCCACAAATTATGAAATATTTAATCAGCCTATAAAAACTACACAAAAAGTACAATTTTAATTGGAAGGTTGGGCAATTTATAAATCTAGTTTTGTTTCTAGATAAAACAACGTGCTAGTCTAGCATATCCTTTTTTTGCTCCTAAAGTGAGCTCTCTGTCTGCATGTGCTTCAATTGTGGCAACCAACCATCCAAACTAGATTTTCAATTCAAGTAATTCTTCATTCGGATACAAAAATATCCATAAAAGTACAAAATAAAACCAGCACAATGCATACGTAATTAGGACATTAAAAATCAATAAGTGCAATAGACATTACTGTGAATACACAAAATTATATGATTTTTAACAAAGGAAGGAGAGAGAGAGTATGGATTCGTTCTCCCTAAGTAACGTTTATAAAACAAGAAGAATCCATAAAGGTATGGGTTGACGATGTCCCTACTGTGGTTGGGAGCACGTCTGATGTTTTTAGGTACCCCTCACACACCAACAGGCCCCTTGGTGTCATGCTTCATCATCGGGGTCATCGTATCCCTCTACGGGATACGGCGTGCTGCGACCTGCGAATACGCGGGAGCACTCTTATGGCTATGTGTGGTGTATAGTGAGGGTTGTTTTTATCATATAGTGAGTGAGTGTAGTGGTGGGGTTGGGATAGTGAGTGGAAATTAAAAAGGACCTGACTCGTGGGTAGACTCAAAACTTTAATGGTTCCCCGAGTTGGTACTATTAAAAAGATATAAGAGGAAGAGCGTAGTATTATGTGCGCTGCCTCTTTGTGTGTGTCAACATGTTTCGATGTAAGAACATCTACTTCAGGACAGGGTTACACAAAATCCCCACCTTACTCACGTTTTTCTAATTTGTGTATATACAAAAAAGTGATATTTATAAGTGAAGGTCTATTATTGTACCTAAACTTTTAGCCGCTATTTTGCAGACCTGTAGAGAGAAAGGATAAAAAAAAAATTCTGGTGTTCCTTGCTTTCAAAAAGACCATGGGTTAAATACATCCGTGGTATTGGTCATGCAGAAAAAGTGCGGTTTTCAAAATGTTGAAAAATCAATAATCATGGCACGAAAGTGTTACTCTACACAAAAAATTTTAACGTGCCTATTGTGAAAAATACTATTTCAGAAGAATTCGAAAAATATTCGAAAAAAGAGGACACATACAAGACAAACACACATACAACATAAAGCACACACTCTAAATTCGGGCTATGTTTGGTGCCACGTGAATTTTCCAATGGTGGTAACTGTGATGTAAACAGTAAAACGGCTGAAACATACTGTAAAAAAATAGGAGTGCATTGCTCCATGAGACCGTGTCTAACGTAGGGGTTACCCGGGCTTCCTTGCTGCCTGTGTCCACTTTCCTTTTCACAGGCAGCAAGGAAGCCCGGGTAACCCCTACGTTAGACACGGTCTCATGGAGCAATGCACTCCTATTTTTTACAGTATGTTTCAGCCGTTTTACTGTTTACATCACAGTTACCTTACCACCATTGGAAAATTCACGTGGCACCAAACATGGCCCGAATTTAGAGTGTGTGCTTTATGTTGTATGTGTGTTTGTCTTGTATGTGTCCTCTTTTTTCGAATTCTTCTGAAATAGTATTTTTCACAATAGGCACGTTAAAAAATTGTGTAGAGTAACACTTTCGTGCCATGATTATTGATAAATCAGTCATAGGCCCACAATTTAACTATTAATTCAGAGGTAATAAAAATATAGTATTTAAGATGTAGCAGCATAAAATAATAAAATGCGGACACTGACACATGTTAAAAACAATAAAATTATTATTATGCTGCCCATATATAAATTGAGTTAAATACCGGGCATACAACCAAAACTGTCTATACTGTATTTATGGAGGAGCGAGAGCGAACTGCCAATCTCAAGAAGGTACTAACACGAAGAGTTACATTTTCCCCATTGATGGTAATCTCCCTATATGCTTCCCTAAAATCAGTAATGTTGTGAGCCTTAAAGAAAGATCAGCAGCTGCTTGCTATATATTTGATAAAAATCACAGAAAAGTAAAAAGTATAACATGGATTGGCTGCCACGATTTCCACAGGGGCAGTGCATTCGCTCAAGATTAATATTGAAGCCTAAGGGAAAACAGAGTAACTATTTTAGGGTACCAGCCCTAAGACAAAAGAGCAGGCTTTGCTCCCAGCAATTAGTCACCTTTAAGAGATAACTAGCTGGAAGTTTTGTGGGGGGGCCCCCATCTGCACCTGCCATAGTTATATACCGGGCAACTGAGGGTTTCAAAATTTCTTGCTCACGTCTCAAGTTGCCATAGTAAGCGTACAAGGCCCCCTGGATCATCTTTTTGTTAGTACCCGCCATATTTCCTAGGTCTGTAAAAATGTGTGGCAGATTTACAATACTCAAATTAGCGATAACAGACGCCAACTATGGTATATCTCCACCCTTATTGCAATTAAGACAGACAACTTTGATGTCTCTGGTTAACGTGGCTGCTTGGTTTTGCCATACTTTCATCCAGAAGATCACTGGGCGGGTCTCCATGTAATCCTCGATAAATGGTAATTTTAACTCATGGTGGCAAACAAAGGAGGAAGAACTGAACGGTGCCCCCAAAACTCTGACAAAATCTGTTTTCTTCTACCTGAATGTTGTTACAATTTGCATAACCTCAGATTTCCGCTCCATATGTTGCTGTAGGTAGGCAAGGAGTTTTATATATTTAAAAGACATCGCCAAACACGCAATATATTTACAAAATCGAATGCTGAGGTGAGATCCATAAAGGCCAGGTAGTTTGGAGACCGACGAGCTATAGTATATTTACCGAATATCAGGTTCAAGTTGAGACATTGCTCTACAGTTCCCAATTTACTTCTGAAACTCAACTGACATTTATCTAAAACACATTCGTCCTCGGCCCAACTCCTGATTTTATTAAATAAAACCCGCCCAACTATCTTCAGTTTGTTGTCGATCAAAGAGATCAGTCTGTAACAACTAGGGTTGGACCGGTCTAGGTTTTTAAATATTGGGACTATAAGGCTAGATGACCATGTACTGGGGGTATGGGAGTTTGTTAGGTTGTTAAATTCTGGTTTATGCTTAATAAGATCAAGGGGCCTTATCACCTAAACTTTGGTCATTGGCATCCTCGACTTCAGTTTTAGATATCTGGACTTGTGTGGCAGCGTGAAGATCTATATGCAAGTCATTCTGAGCTGGGGCCATGTATATTTTGGAAAAGTGAGCTACCCAGGCTTCACTTGTTCCATTACAGCTCAGAGGAGTTAAATTATGAACCATAGATCTCATGTTTGTAACAGATTGCCAAAGCCAATTTGCATTATTTAGATTTGCAGCCCTGGCCAAATTATCCCATTGATCTTTTAAGAGCTCATCTTTCCTACGTTTAACCACTTTATTATATTGTTTCCTCAGTGATCTAACAAGACTTGCATCCCTTGGTTTTGATAACAAGGCAGCACGAAGCTCACGGGTTTGAGATAATTTGTTTAACGCCTGCACATAGATGGGCAAAAGCTGCAACTACCTCAGGTTTGACGTCCATAGACGACAAACAGGTATCGACAAGATGTTACCCTGTTCAGAAATACAATACTATTGTCGATACCTTTCCAGATGATTCTTAAATTGTCGGTCGAGGGTGTTAAATTACTTGCTCCTGGTTCTACAATAGGATTGGCTCTAGGAATGACCCTAAACATAACCGAAGTTGGGTTGTGGTCCCCAAATACGGTAGGTATAACCTCCTCTCTGGCTAAAATATCTTCCAGCGTGGCGGATATGAAGACAGTCAATTATTGAAGCACAGCCACGACCTCTGCACGTTGGTATTGGGTGGCTGTCATTTTAGTTTGTGGCTCCAATGTCCATCGCATTTAGTAACTCATAATTTATCAAGTAGTCAACTAATTCTGACCCCCTTTTACACAGATTTGCATGTGGTGCATGAACAGTGTCTGATATATTCGCCCCTGAAATCTTGACATTAAAATCTCTTCCCAAACAAATTCCATCTAGATTGGGTTTCCCTGATGGAATTTGTATTTCTGACACAAAATTAACAAGCATTGGAAAGGCAATAGGTCTCGCATTAGAAAAGTTGGAGCTATTGGTCTTGTAAATGACACATATTTTATTTATGTGTTGGTTTTTAAAATAGCTAAATTGATAGCTTTGTCATTTACAATGCCAATAGTTATAACTTTTGCAAATGTGACACCTATAGCATTTGTAATGCAATATGTTTTATTTACGTGACTTATATGTATTCATATTACAAATAACAATGGCCTTTATTTTTTTTATAATTAATACTTAAATAAAAAGTTATTGTAATTTATAATGGCAAATGATACCGAGGGTTGTGAATAACCTGAAGCGATCACTGAATTTAGAGAAGATACCATAGAGGGTTAATTTGTTTATAGCAGGAGTTCTTGTTGTAATTGCAGGTAACAAGTTCCAGTCCTTGCAAAATAACGCAGTGGGCTATGCCTTTGGAGCAAACATCTCCATGCAAATGGCGAGATTTACGTTTGAATATGTGCGAGGTATTTTCTAAAATGAGCGCGTTTGGTAGTAATTAATACCATTATTTAGTTACCAAAAAAACAAACACAGTAAGACGAACAAGACGGAGGGCATTGCTGTGGGGAGGGGGGGGGGGGGAGGAGAAATGCGAAACGGCCGCAGTATGGGGCGGAGCGGGGAGAGCGGCGATGGGGGAGAGACACGGGCCGTAGTGTGAAGCAGCAGGGGCCTTTGTGCCACAGACCTCAGACACAGCTTACAGTTAACTTGCCCGATTGATACCGAAGGTTGTGAATAAGGTAACAAGTTCCAGTCCTTGCAAAATAACGCAGTGGGCTATGTCTTTGGAGCAAACATTTCCATGCAAATGGCGAGATTTACGTTTGAATATGTGCGAGGTATTTGCTAAAATGAGAGCGTTTGGTAGTAATTAATACCATTATTTAGTTACCAAAAAAACACAAGATCACAGCGAAATAAGAAAGTATAACTTGAATCCTAAAACAAAGGTGAATGAACACAGGCGTGCTGGCCACAGAATATGCAAATCGGTTTAATGCAGCTGCACGCAAGACCACAGTATTGACATTTGACAGGAGTATACACTTATGAATTCTGTGAAACGTACATGTGCCCTTCGGTGTACTTCTCTCTGCTAGAAAAATAAATACGTAAAGTACACTCTGAGAGCACTAGATATAGAAAAAGCTTCAAGCAGCTATGGCATTTCTTCAACAGGAAAGTGGATTCGGCTGGGGGGGCGGTTTGTTTTAGAAACAGAGGAAAGCAGGAGGAGGGGGCAGTCGGTTTTAAAAGACATTGTGATGGTATGCGTTGTGAATGTATGCGTAACGTCATACATTCCATCACCACAGAACCTACGGAAGGTAAAGGCCGATCTGGAAGTCTTTTTAGCTGTTCTAAAGTTATCAATTGTTCCTCTATTATGACTGGATGATGTGAGTAAATACCGAGCTCTATGTTCAGACAGCCATCACTTTTTTGTAGGTAATGTTTTATTGAATTATAAAATGAACTTTTCATGACAATCGGCAAATCAGTGAATTCAGGCAGTCACTGGATTCTCAAAAACAGAGTGTCCCACAGTTGCATGGCATTCACTTGGGAGGCGAGGGAGGGAGGAGAAATACGAGACGGCCTTGCGGCCGTGAGACGTGTGAAGCAGGGGGCGGGGGGAGCGGATGCCTTTGAAGTGAAGCTAAGCTGTGTGGATGTGTGTGTGGGAGGAGTGCGGCTGAGGGAACAGACGGCGATTTGATGATGTGCACGCGCATTTTAGGTCAATGCGCTTGCGCATTGACCTAAAAGCCACGGGCACAGCACCAAATCGCCCAGTTAGGTAAAGTCTGTTTAAGACGCTATAATCTCGCAAGCTCAATGCGCATGCGCATTGACAGGCGAGACCTAAAAAGGTGGTCAACAATCGCGTTTGGGACATGGGAAATGATTACAAGCATTTACAATGCAATAGGTCTCGCAGCATTAAAGTTTGAGTTACTGGCATTGTAAATGACAATGCTTTGCATACATTTTTTTTTAATTTGCAATTGGTATATAAACATTGTTTGTGAATGGTTAGCTGTTGCTTATGCTAAGCAAAATTGGCAGTAATATAGAGTGCTAGTGTTGCTTGTTATAAGCATGCTGATTTAAAGCGCTCTGATACCTGCGGGTAAAGTTTGCGCTATATAAAAGTAAAAACTAATAAATAAAAGCCTACCTGTACCACGTTCGTTCTTATTCTGCGATGCCGCATATCTTTGGGTCCCTAATATCGAGCCCAGCAGCCTCGCCGGAAGTCAGGCAAAGTCGCCTGTGACGGGGGCGGGGCTGCATCCGGACCGGAAGAGAAGGCGGAGTGAAAGCGTCTTGCGACGCCAGAAGGAGAGCGGAGTCCCTCAGAATTCACCAGGTAAGTTGAAAAGGGCTGGGGGGGGGGGGGGGGGGGGGGGGGGACGGGACTCGGTTCCCTCGTTGTGTGTGCGTGTGTGTGTGCGTGCGTGTGTGTGTATGCATGTGTATGACGGCGGACTGGGGGGCGGGGGGGGAACTCGGTTCCCTCGTTGTGCGTGTGTCCCTGTACTTATTAACTGCACCCAGCTGTGGGAAACCACCATGGCAGGAACAAAGTGTTGTGGGGCAGACACAGGCAATGTAGCCACTGTCCTGTGGCTGCACCGCGGGGTAACAGTTTAGGGGCAGGAAGGAAGGCAGTTGGTAGTGCTGTGCCATAGCAGTGTAGTTCTCTGTGTATGCTGGGCATGGGGGTTGCTATTGGCTGACAAGAAGTGGTGAGGAGGTGCCAGTTCGGTGTGCCTGCTTCCTGATCTTGGGCAGGCGACAGGTAAAATGCAATAGGTCTCGCAATTGTTAAAGTTAGAACTGGTGACTTTGAAAATGACCATTTTTTTTTACTTTTGCAGAGTATAAAATTTATTTGAAGAATCTGGAGTATGGATGGGTGAGAATGAGAGGCACTGGAGATGAATAGGGAAGAGAGACACTGAATGCAGGTGAAGTAAAACCCAAAACATGTATAATGGAGACACAAAGTGGAGCAAAACATTGGTGGGTACAATAATAATTAAAGAGACACATGATAGACGAAAAACTAAGAAGAAGGAGAAAAGAGACTGTGGAACGATATGCTAGAAGAGAGAGAAACTGCCTCTATACCAAAAAATTAGGGTGTTATGAGAGGAGAAGTAAGAGGAATAAGACAGGTGATAGAAGCTGTACACAAGTGAAATTATTTGGTAAGAGGAAATAAGGAGACTGATTGAATGAATGTGATGAGAGAATGGGCTAATAGGAAAAAGTAAATATGGAGGCGACACGGTTAGCACAGTAAGTTTGACTAAAGGTGGCAATACCATTCACGAGAGCACATGGGAGATCGCCACACATACCAGAACAACTGGATATCTTAAGGAAAGCCACCTGCAAAAGTGCCAATAAGCTGGGAAGACGCCATCTTCTAAACAAAACTTATTGCATTACAAATAAGGAAACAAAGAGCTGCGTTACTCCCTGCCCACCTCCTCTCATATAAAGGAGCCAATGCTGCCTATTCTCCTCGAAGAACGAACGGAAAAATACATTTTTGCGAGCCACACCTTTCACTGGAGTGGGGTAAGGCGGGGCTTGTAGAATGCCGAACAGTCTGCCCAGTTTTGTAATGCTTGCAAATATAAGCAGGAACACTACAGCCGCCTGCCAGCAGCACCAATAAATACACACAGTCTGCAAAGTAAGGCACAGACTAGCAAGGAGGAGGGGGGGCACCCCACACCCAGCCAAAAATAAGTAGTCTACTCAATTTTTAAGACGTGGACATCTCGCTGAATGTACACAACTCACTAACCGATCCTGCCAAGCACCCTACTCAGCCATGGGGAAGAACCAGAGTCCGTACTATCATTATGGACTAGACTGCACTGGACGCTCCTACATGCACTCAACAGTCTGCTGCAGATACACTGTAGTAGGATTGCTCACTACTGAAAGGTGCAGCTGCACGAGAGAACACCCAGGGCAGCGCAGTGAAACTCCAGTGTCAAGCAGCCATGCATGGCACTTCTAACAGTCGGCAGAATAAGCCACAGAAACCAGCATTCCACCAATGGAATGCAAGGACATTAAAGATGCCAGCGAGGCTCCCATAACCAGTCCCAATGGAACAGGCGACCACTACGGATCTAAAGAGAACCCCGCTCTCAATACCCCCTGGCAGACTGGTGCGCCAGCCGTCCTCACCACTCCTAGACTTTGAGAAAATTAGACTGCCACAAATGTACACAATTCACAACTCTACCTGCGTGCTCTAGGAAGCATTAAGCAAGCATGCAAAAAGAATTAAAACTACTACTAAACTACCCACAGCTCCAACACGAGTACTTCCAAGATACCTCGGCGCTTACATCACGGAGCAGGGTGCATTCTACGGAGGCTTTCATACCTTTCTGTGGGGAAGAGGGAGGGCGCTGGGAGGAATGCGGCACTTGTTAGGCCTTTTATCAAGAGAAAAGTATCCAACCTGGCATTCCGAGGCGTCGCGGTCTCACACACTTTAGCTCTGTGCAGCAAGAAGTCCCTCTGCAGCTTGTCTCTGCCTACCAGGCAGGCTGGCGATGTTCCCTCGTATCTACATTCCCTCGTGTCTACATGGGACACGGGTTCTTGTGCAAATAATAAATAAAATAAAACAAATCCTCTGCAAAGTGGCTGTAAGTTTTTTGTGTGCAATTTTTCTCACGTTGGCGGTTTAATGTGCACAGTAGGGACAGGGCAGGCATTGCCATCAACCTTGTTGGACAGGCAGTGATTAGTTTCTGTTTGCTGGGTGCATTCGGGGCTTTGGAGTTCATGTCCATGCACGCTGAGGTAATCCTCTCTCCTTTGACCTAGGTGGCGCCCAATTAAAAAAAAAAGTTAAAATGTTTTTAAACTCAGCTATACAAACTCCTTCCGCGATGTGTCCGGAAGTCAGGCAAAGTCGCCTGTGACGGGGGCGGGGCTGCGTCTGCACCGGAAAAGAAGGCAGGCGGAGTGAAAGCGTCTCGGGACGCCAGAAGGAGAGCGGAGTCCCTCTACATTGAACTGGTAAGTTGAAAAGAGGGGGGGGGGGGCTCGGTGCACTCGTGTGTGTGTGTGTGTATGATGTGTGCAACGGCGTGTGTGTCTGTGTGTGTATGTGCATGCGTGTGTGGTGTTTTGAGCTTCCTAGGAGACAGCGCCTGGCCGCAGCGCTCGTTCACGTGCGCGTGACAGTTTGGAATCGCCTGCAAGGCGATGCGCGCGGCCAGGATTGTCTCCTGGGAAGCTCACACGCCAACATAAGGTTCTCGGCGGAGACGCGCGGCTAGCCGAGACCTAATAAAAACTAATAAAACAAATGTAACCCCCCCCCCCCCCCCCCCCTGTGTATATATCAGAAATTGGTAGGAATAATTGTGATACTTCCGCCGGACATAGTATTGAGCCAGATAGAAAGGCCACCTGAGGGTTGACCATATGTAGGCGCTAATGCACAAACATTAAAACATTGAAAACCCTCAAGGTAAAGGTCCCCTGTGGCCCAGGTCTCCTGGAACATCAGAATGTCGAATTTATTTACCAGATCAACCCAATCCTCGTTGTTTACTTTGGAGGCTAATCTGGCAACATTCCAGCTTAGCAACTGCAAATTGTGATTGAGGGGCTCAGAAACATCGCTTACCAAGGGGGCCGATAATGGTATAGTTTGGGCCAGTTCAATGGGTGAAAGTATAAAAGGCAGTCAATCTAGTGTATCTAGGTCAGAAAGTGGGGGTAAACCTGTTTTGTGACAAGAATTAGGAGATGACTGGTGTGTTGTCAAAATTATTGTTTTTATAAAAAATAGCCAAGAGGCAAATGACCAAATGTCAGTAGGTGAAGTGTTATTATGCTCTCAAACTTCGTATAGATTTTACCAGAGCCGGCCGACGGAAATTAACAACAACATAGTCTCCTTCTATGGTCTTATTAGAAGGGCATACCCAGCCAATCCTACGCACCATCAGAACATCATTGTTGTTATGCGTGCTAAACCCCTTATGTTTTGCCAGCCAATTAACACTCTTATTACGTAGTTGATCCAAGGACTCTGGCTGATTTTCCTTATAGGGGGCACCCCTGCTAAAACCAGAACATACGGGCAGGCCTCAGGTGGTACACTCAAAACATATTTTCTTGGATCAACAAGCCTGCCGTCGTTTTTATTGGGGGCAGTTACCATACTCTGGGACTTTTGTACTTGGCTGCCAATATTTACATGGGCTGTACTGTGAATGGGGGCGGCTAGACGGCTGTAACATGTTGGAAGTACCTGGGTGTAAGTTATTCCCCTGATGGACGGAAGACTCAGGAAGAATGCATTCTTTGACTTTACGACAAATATCACTAGACCCAATTAACATAGGCTGCACAGCAGCTAAAATTGGTTGTGACGTGCTAGAAATACTAGGAGTAATTGCCTTCTGAGCCTGTGATTTGTCAGACAAATTGGGTACATTAATATGCAAACTAGACATGTTAACAAGTGATTTTAAGCGATCCAGGCGCTTCCAGATTAAGGCAAAATTCCTGTTGATAAGTTCCTTAATACGCTCAGACACAGAGTCTACAATAATATTAATAGCAGCGTCTCCCAATGTGAATTTGTTAGAAAGTGCTGGTATAGACTCTGCCTGAGTTCGGATGCGAGTTGGGTAATTAGGCGCAACAGTCGATTTTAAAACAGGGGCATCAACAGTTATTGTGTCAGTCACTATATCAGTGGATATGGCTGGACCTTGAATCCATGTACTTAAAGCGGTACACTGCGGTTTTAGACGGGGTGGTTGTTTCCTCTTAGGGCAGACAGGCTTTACTGTTTTCCTTTTTGCCCCAGAGATTTCTGGATTTGGGGAAACAGTTGCATTTTCACCTGTGTCCATGTGGCTATTGTGTAGCAGGTTATAAGTGGTAATTGCATGCACCCTATGATCTCCGATTGATTTGTTATCCTTGATGCTCAGACTGCTTCCCGGATCTGGTGAGTGCAAAAACATATTATGCATACTATGGTTCTTTGGTGAATTCGACATCATAGGGGAACTGATATGATCATCGTCCACAGGTAAGGGGGTGAATTGAGAGTTTGTAGATCCCAGGGACATACGCCTCTCAGTTAGTTCTATTTCAGTGCTAACAATATGGACAACCCTCTCCAGCATACAGCCTATGGGACAAGTATGCTCAACCCCCTGCACCACAAACCCTTTGGCTGGTAGTTTGCAGTACCACATTATGGATTAGGGAAGGGCACTGTCTGCAGTTACGGTAATATTTCTGTCCCTATGTTAATGCTGTTCAAACTGGTATTTATGGTTCATTAAGTGAAAGCCATTGTTATTGCCCTTTAAGTAAATGATGTAAGCTCCGACTGCACTATGGACAGTGGTTCCAAGGTGTACACGTTTTCAAGTTTAGCAATATGAAGCTATGTGTAATGCTCTCTGATTTGATGCAAATATTTGCAGAAGCTTGAAACAAAGATAGATGATTTGCTTTCAAAATACAATGTTCATAAAATAACGAAGCAGGAAAAAAACATTGATAAACTACTGTAAAATTTCAGGTACCATTTCTTTGCAGCATAATTTAGTAAAATGTGTTGATGCATGCTCGCATTTCCCAAAAATATTCATAACGTAAAATTAGTGTAACCAGTTGCAATAAGATTATAGGAAACAAAAATAAACAAGCATTGGCAAACTCCGTAGGTTTGAAATTGGTGGTCAGCTTTTCAGTTTTGTCAATATGTGACTTGTTTTTGCACTGTAAACCTTATTGGTGTGGGAGCTGCCTGGCCATCCCCATTATAACAAACACTGACAAAAGCAAAAATTGGTTTTGGTGTCAAAAAAGCACACACTGCCATAGTAGTTACTGGCACTGAACAAAACTACTTTGTGTGCCGATATGCTCCTTGTGAAAGAAGAATACGGTCCCTCACAGTGAAGCCAGGGGAGAGGGAGAGAGAATTTTAATAAACACAATAGGTCACGGTCAACGCCAGACCAAATTAGGGGCCCAATTAATAAAGAAAGTCTCAAAAGTGCACCAATAATATAGGTCTTCGTATTAAATGCAGCTATACGCTTTTGTGAATTTCCAGGAATTTACAGAAGCAGGACAAGAAACAGAACTCTTGCAAAATTTGTGAACTACATTTTAGCATTAGCAAATCTGCATGTGTAGATTTGCTCATGCGAAAATCTGATTGTTTGTATTGTTTGGTTAATTGTTCAGGTATTCTCAGATTCTAAATAGTTCAATTTTGATATTACAAATGTCGACATCAGTGGTGTTACTCTTTATATTGTATCACCAAAAACCCTGGGAATACCAGGGCTGCTACAGCGGTTTACAATAAATTGTGTTGTGGAAAAAAAACCTGAGTGTTTGCAAGTTCACTTTCCCTCCAACCACTCAAACCACCCCCATTCCCCCCCAACTCTGGAAGAAGGTTTACGTCTGCCATTGTCAAG
Organism: Lissotriton helveticus; assembly: GCF_964261635.1. Lineage (NCBI taxonomy): Eukaryota > Metazoa > Chordata > Amphibia > Caudata > Salamandridae > Lissotriton > Lissotriton helveticus. The sequence continues at coordinate 244,239,748 of NC_136062.1, read as the reverse complement.
AGTAAATTTCCAATGTTTCTAAGTATGGGAAAATATTTGAGAAGAGTTGTTGAAAACCCTTAAAATGTACAAGTTAGTAGGTTTGCACCGACTCAAAAGGGCATTCTAACCCTGGAACTATTGGTTACCACTACATTCAGCCTCAGTATGTGTATCTGCTGAAACACAGCAACATAAGAAGACTGCAAGTATTCAAACACTACTATTCTATGAGCCCTTGCATAATAAGAGAGAGAGGCTATATCAGAGCTCTTATATGATGAGATTGTTGCCATGTGGTGCAGCGACAAATTATAGCAGCAAAGGGGCAGGTGGATTTTATTACAGGACAAGTAGGTTTATGAAGCAACCTGCCCCATGGACAAGAAAATATTTTATTAAATTCCATACACCGGTTTAACTAATGGTGGAATAGCAAAAAGATATTGCGTGTGACGCTGCTATAATGATATGAAGATGTCTTAAGGTTTTTCAGACCAAGTATGCCCAGACACATTCCCGAATATAGAATCCTATTTATAGTTCTTTCCTTTGGAGAATATGGTGTAGCATGAATATGCACAGTAGCCTTAAAAAAGACATGGGAACTTTGAACATTACGAACATTGTCCTTAAAAACTGACAGTGGGATTTCTCAGTTTTATGACCATCTATGATATGCCCAGTGTACATCGAACAGCCATCCATCTTATTTTTTACAGATGCATGACAAGCTCCAACATGGACAGTACAAGTTTTACACCATGCACCCTCCACCACATTCAGAATTAGGACTTGGACAGTTCTACTGTGCCTCACACCATTACCTTTTCGTAGCTCCCAAGCATCGATGTCCGGTTTGTTGAAGTACGTAACCCACCGAGCATCAAACTCTTCATCCGATTCATGCTTTGCATGGGAATAACAGCGAGCAGCTGTGAAACAAAAAAGAAAAATCAGCTAGGTTTGGATTTCATTTGTAATTATCCAAATTGCAACATTTTTAAAAGGAGACTCGATTCTCTCTACACCCCGTGATTAGCAAACTTGACCAATTATAGATGACAGAAGACTTAGTTTGCCAACGAAAAAAGGACATTCAATATCACGCGCATCATTTATTGCAGTTCTACAAATGAATACACCAACACTAGAGCAACATAACTTGTTCCCAGTTAGTCTATAATATCTGCATATCTGTAGGGTTCCTTTGTGATACTCCACTATGGAAAGCTGATGTTATCCAAGAAAAATGACTGTGGGTGGAGTGGGGTATTGTGAGAGGAAATGTTGCCCCAAAAAATTGGAACAATATGATCTAAGAATTTCTGGTATACAAAAGAAAAGCTGACATAACTACGGGTCTAGCTCGCTGCCCTTTCACATTTACAATTCTTGAAAATGTGTGCACACACATGTAACATGTTTCAATTGGATTTCTGCTGCCCTATATCCTTGTCATACAAAAGGGAAGGATGGACGGAGCGTTTGAGCAAATCAAACACTCACCCCCAGTCAACTGATCTGGGTTTAATCCATCACCATTCTTTAGCCCACTCAGCCACCCCATTTCAGACATGGCTATATGCAAATCAGTCTGACCCTGTGCCTCATGGGAATAGTCCAGCCCGAACTGCCAAGCCATGTCTTCCATGGACCGGAAATAAGCATCCTGGGACCGGTTTCGGATTCATAATCCTCATCAGCCAGGCTATCTTGAATCCAGTGGTAAGTGAGCAAGGGACTCACGTCTGAGCATACCCTGCCACACTTAGGGCGAACAAAGCGATACAAAAGGGGATGATGGATGGAGCGTTTGAGCAAATCAAACACTCACCCCCCAGTCAACTGATCTGGGTTTAATCCATCACCATTCTTTAGCCCACTCAGCCACCCCATATACCAACAGTATAGAAAGATAACGGATGCTTATTGTTACTCTACTCAATAGTGCTCATCTCTGGACCCCAGAAGGATAAAAGACAAGTGGACCGACTAGAATTCAAACATGTGGCTAAAGGATCAAAAACAGATCATTGTAAATTATTTAGTTCATTAAGCCACAAGATATGTGGGCTGTGATGGCTTCAAGCAAGAGTTGGACAGTGACTGCATCACTGCCCGAATCCTCTTGAACCGACGACAGTCTTTGGCAGTGTCAACTATGCGAAGCTGGTTTGCATGCTATGCCATAGTGTCTCAGAAGCCTGGAATACGATGAAATCTGAGTGAGTTTAGAAATCCCTTCCCACTACAAACCTCTTTCTGTTTAAGTGCCTAGGCAAGTCTTACAGCCCAACTGTTCTATATATGTGTGGTTCCTTTTGCCACCATCACCACAATGTACACCTTGCCATTCAACACACACGACGATGGAACTCATCATACTATTGATAATGATGCTGACATTCCAATACTGAATGATCTTGGTTGCAAATTTGGTGGCAGCCAAAGCACTGAAAAGTAAATACGACAAAATTGAGCCCTGCATCCATCCATCTGGAAAACTGTGGTTTTTGCCATTTTCACCCCGAGTGGGCTGGGTATGCTCAGACGTGAGTCCCAGGCTCTCCACATCACTGGAGTCAAGCTATCCAGGCTGAAGAAGGCTGATAGCCAGAAACCGGTCCTTGGATGCTTGATTCCGGTCTAGGAAAGACATGGCTTGGTAGTTCGGGCTGGACTGTTCCCATGAGGCACAGGGGCAAGGCTGATTTGCATATAGCCATTGTCTGACCTAGGGTGGTGTGGAGAGCAAAAAAACGATGGATTTAGGCCCAGATCTTTGTACTGGGGTGAATGTAAGACATTGTTCTGCATTCTGTCCATCAACTGTGTTTTTTGCTGTATCCTTGTCAAGCAGGCTTTAGACCATCCAACATTTGTAGAGTTCAACCCAGAGGGTCTACCAACAGTATAGAAAGATAACGGATGCTTATTGTTACTCTACTCAATAGTGCTCATCTCTGGACCTCAGAAGGATAAAAGACAAGCGGACCGACTAGAATTCAAACATGTGGCTAAAGGATCAAAAACAGATCATTGTAAATTATTTAGTTCATTAAGCCACAAGATATGCGGGCTGTGATGGCTTCAAGCAAGCGTTGGACAGTGACTGCATCACTGCCCGAATCCTCTTGAACCGACGACAGTCTTTGGCAGTGTCAACTATGCAAAGCTGGTTTTCATGCTATGCCGTAGTGTCTCAGAAGCCTGGAATACGATGAAATGTACACCTTGCCATTCAACACACACGACGATGGAACTCATCATACCATTGATAATGATGCTGACATTCCAATACTGAATGATCTTGGTTGCAAATTTGGTGGCTGCCAAAGCACTGAAAAGTAAATACGACAAAATTGAGCCCTGCATCCATCCATCTGGAAATCTACTTTGGGCAAAATCCACTGGTCCAAGTAGCCAACCTATTTAGGTGTTACATTGGACTCTGGTCAACAACTGCTTCCATACCTGCATAATTACCACATTTCTATGCATCTGGCCAAGCTTCAATGGCTATTTTTGCCAGGAGAAATATGTTTAAGGTACTGTGCACGGTCCATACAGGTGTCAATTCACTGGAGATATTTATCTTCTTAAGCAATTTACCTGGTCTACTCCAGCAGGTCAACTTCATCCTTCTCACTTGCCCTGTGTCAAAGTCTTCACATTACGTTTGTCAGCCTAAGTGGATGTACCTTTCTTGCTGCGGAGAGCTATAACTTTTTTGTTTGGGAGTTATATCAAGTGACTATTGAAAAAACTAAAATATTTTGTGTGTGCTCATCAATGCCGAACTATGGCTGAGCGTAGAATCTAAAAACAATAGTTGATGGACAGAATTCAGAACAATGTCATACATTCACCCCAGTACAGAGATCTGGGCCTAAATCCATCGTTTTTTTGCTCACCATGCCATTCCAGTTTGAACCCAGCCATGTGCAAATCAGTCTTGACCCTACGCCCCATGGGAACAGTCCAGCCGGAACTGCCTAGCCAGGTCCTCCCCGGACTGAAAACAAGCACCCAAGGACCAGTTTCAAGCTTTCAGCCCCCATCAGCCTGGATAGCTTGATTCCAGTGGCATGGAGAGCACGGAACTCACATCTGAGCATACCCGTCCCACTCGGGGTGACAATTGCAAAAACAACAGGTGATGGACAGAATGCAGAACAATGTCATACATTCACCCCCGAACACAGATCTGGACCTAAATCAGTCGTTTTTTTGCTCACCATGTCATTCCAGTTTGAACCCAGCCATATGCAAATCAGTCTTTGGTACCGCTTTGAGCTTAGAATCTAGCACAAGGAAATCTTCAGGTAACCGAGAGCCCAACAAGCTAAGCACCGGGAACTCTTCAGGTGACCAAGTGCACTACAAGCCAAAACTACAGAATGAGGACATGTTCTTTGCTGATATTGGAGTATCACTAACAAGATGATGGGAATTGACGGACTATCAGATTGCTGGTACGAGGGCTGAATATTAGGGAAATAATGTGACATCTGCTTACTATGCAAGCAATTGCCTGCATGGTGATGGAGACCAAAGGGTTTTTAACAGGTTCTATTATGGACTAGGTGTTTAACATCCAGTTTCAAAATATAGTGTATTCACATACCACCACTTGTCTTCCTTACTTGCAATAACATCATTATTTCTTGTTGTGAGGAGTGTAGTATATTGGTGATTGGAAACATGTGATGTCACTACAAGAATAACTGAAGGACAAAGGGGCTTTAAAACCAACTATGTAAAAATACGACTTCAGCAATTTTTTTTAAAAAAATCTTAAAAAAACAGACCCTCCATGTGTTTGTAGCTGAGCAGCATAACTATGTGTTTTGTAGGCTCACAGCCAATTGAGTAACACATCTACTCTGCAATAACTGCATTAAATGGGTCTGGCACTCTTTTCTCATTAAAGAGAAAAATGATTCTTCCCATCACACCCCATTAAATTAAAAAAAAATTAGCAACTGGAAAAAATGTGGTATTCTACAGGATATTAGACCCGGCCAGAAAGCTTAAAAAAAATACTGGACTCGGGTATAAAAAAAATGAAAATCAACTTCAAAGCAGCATATGTACTTTATCTAATGTTAATAACAAAAGTTAGTACCTGCTCGGTTCCTGGAACTTATACCCAACTACTGTCTGGAAACGCAAATATAAATACAATATTTCTTACCGGCATAAAATACTCTGAAAAAATACTTGCAGAAATATTACAAATTCATTTTCAGTGGCTGTGCATACGGTAAAACACTAAATTTAAAAGACCGACAATGAAAGGTTTATGCCTAATTTAATGCAAGTAGCCAACCGCTACCACACTATTACTAACTTGTAGTTGCTGTTAATTGTTAGGCTTAGATAAAGATGCAGGGACTAAGTTCACGAATGTTTGTAAAATAGTACACTTCATCTAGAGCTGCAAACAGCCCACACTGGCACACCTCTTTTATATGGTAATAACATATCTGCATTTGTAGTACACAGCACAAAAACTGCAATGCTAGGTGCAGCGCTTTACAAAACACCATAGTAAGTAACATTTTCTTGCTCCAACAATGCTACACTTATGTGTTATTCGATGCAACACAAGGGTCATATCTACCACTATGTAAAAGAGAATCAGAGGCCTGGTCAAAAGTGAACTTCCCTGTTTGTCTTTGAAGTATTTGCTGTGCTATGTTCAATGTCACCTTCCTTATGAGTCAGCTGACTGCTCCCGGAGCCTCGGTCTTTCTGTTTCACAAGCAACACTTTCAAATACCACGACACGTCATAACATACTTGGCAACGTGATTAGATCAAGTAATATAGTTACCAATGGTTTTGGCCGATTACTAATCCCATCTACTCTTACTACTCTAACAAATGTTAGAGTGCAAAAACCAGGCTAGGCACATCCACAGGTTTCCCCCTCGAGTTATCTTAACCATTCCTAGGTTACATATATAAAAAACAAACAAACAAACCTCACAACTGTATACGGTTTATTAACACATGAATTAAGTATGCGGATACATTCTGAAATCGGCTCCGCAGTCCACCCATGAATGTACCTAGCTGCATCAAACTGTGGGCGCTTACAATAAATGTAAAAATGTTTTAACAATACTGCCCTCGGTACTTATAACATTGTAACCCAAAAGAGTACTCGGAGCACAATTTTAAAATGTTCTATCCACGTATCCCAACATTAGGAACAATATGGCATCTTGCTAGAGCCCATAACAACGCTAGACGCCTTCATAACACACAGGCCCTTTCTTTGATCCTAGACACCTATGACCTCAACTACACACTCCAACGTGTCAGAGTGCACTGACAGAAAACTCCAGTGAACCTAAAGTTATGGCATCCATGCCTCCTGGGCATACACGGCACATCTCAAAACACTCACGGTGCCTTCAACCTACTAAACACATCTAGTCCAGTGCACACTCCTCTCAGTGAGCACATTCTGTTAGCAGCTTGTAGTGAGCAACGAAAACCTCTCGTCCATCTTCCGTCCTCACAAAAACCGCCCGTGATATCTACCCCCTACGATCCACACTAGTGAAGCGCAGTAACACCATTCCCGGTGCTATGCGATCTCGCAGACCTACACCAAAGACGTGTACGTTATAGCAAGTTCCGGCTGAGCCACACTCGGGCAGCGAGTGTATACTAGTACCCCAGTAAAAACGGCTCAGTGACAAGCACCCAGACAGTCGCTCCTTCTTCGCTGACCCACTGAGCCGAGAACACCCACTGCCGTCTTCTACCGGCATAAAAAGTAGACCCCTGCAAAGACCAAACTCCGCCAATCCTTCTACAATTAGCACCACCACCACCTCTCTGACTACCACGCACCTTTGGTGATGCACCTGGGACAACGGCCTCGTGCACCCTTCCCGAATGAAGAGCACTGGCTAACCCACCACGTGCAGCGAACCCTTCAAACCCGCCTCGCAAACCTACCACCAAGAACAGATAGACAACTATCAACAACTCCTCCAATGACTACTCATACACAGGATCATCCAACTTCCCAGCGACGAGCAATACTCCGACAGCGACCCAACAGGCTAACATTAATGCCTGAAGTGAAAAACCAGTTATTCCACACTTGTCCAGAGCACCTTGCAATCCCTCAGCAGTCTACTAACACCCACCGATCTACCTCCCTGAATCCAAAGATTCCATCACGCTGCAGCTAGACATCAATCCCTCTCCAACAAGCAATGAGCATCAAGACGGGACTTTCAACTGCATGATACTACTGAAAGCCCCCACCCGCATTCACCGCACTAGCCCAAAACACCTTAAAGTCCCTAATGACATACACCACCTTCCAGTCACCCACAACCATTCTGCTGGCAGCCCATTGAACCCATCTAACCACATGAAGCCCATTAAGTAAAGTAGCACATGCGATACCGCCAACATCTAGGTCTCTCCAATCCTTTCCCATGTCCTCGTATCATACTTAGCGGGTATTCACGCTTCCATGGGGTAGGCCGCAGGTTGCCCTCCAATGCCTCTTATTTCAAGGACATATGAAGCACCGGCTCTCACCTGGGGTTAGACTAGGCTGAGCCAGCTGGCGACCCCGGAGCAGGCCACGTACTGCCCCGCTGAAAGCGCAGCGACGGACCAGCGAGGCTGCGAGCATGGCTGCGTGCGGACGGAAGGCAAATGGTGTCTGGCTTCGACTTCACGATACACAGGAACGCGCCTCAAAGATGTCCCACGCACGTTCCTGCTCAGTGGTTGCACCACACGCTAACCGGAAGCGCAGAGGTTCACGCCGGCTGCAATGACAAGAGACACAGAAAGGGCAGCACGTAGTGCTAGAGGGCGAATGGACGTCCTGCGTCCCGTGACGTAATCGCGCTACGAACGTTTCCGGACTCCAGTGCATAGAAGTGAAAGAAGGACTACAAAGGAGTACACTCAAGGGGTAGGAGGATTTTTTTTCCCAAAGATAGGCAAAGGGCTAGTATAGCAAGCAGGGGCGGATTGACAAGGCGGGCATGGGCCGAAGGGCCGGTGCCTCAGTGCCCTCTGTGGGCCGTTTTTTTCTCCCCTGTCCCAGCCCACAGAGAGTGGACTAGGAAAAGGGGAGAAAAAACGGCCCACAGAGTGCACGGAGACAGACAGAGAAAGTGAAAGCAGCCTCGCTGTGCGGCCGGACAACGATTGTCAGCTTTGTGGCCTCTCCTTCACCCCTGCCCTGCCAAGCAATCAAGCTGATGCTGGGCTGGGGAGGGGTGATTGTTTGCAAGAATCGGCCTCCCTGGGGGCCAGGTGTTTCTCAGGCCTTTGAGCCATTTTCACCTCGGCCCCCCGGGGGCCCATGCAGCCCAGAAACGGTGTTAGTCTTAACACCTCGCCCACAGCCCTTCACATTCAGGGCATAGTGGGCGAGGAAGAATGGGTCTTGCTGTGGGGGCCAGGTGATGTTTGGAATTTTTTTATTTTATTTATTTATGTGATTTTATATAGCGCGGACTTTACCCGAAGGTGTCAGAGCGCTTCACACTAGGAACAGCAATAATACATGAGGAGAAAAAATACAAGTGGACAAATTACAAAAGCAAACGTTAAGTTACATGAATCAAAAGTGACAATAGTGAGCAACCAAAATACATGAGGTAGCAATCGGTACATTACAGGAGGAAAAAGTGATATGTGTGCAGGTTACAAAAGCGTACAAAGTACAAGTAGAGGTATAATACTGCAATAAATGGCAGACACTCCAGCACAAGAACAAACGTTACGTAGGCAATGGTGGCACTTGTGCAAGTATCTAAAGCAAACAAAAGTGAGAGGTAGCATACAGTGTGATACCAGAGAAAAGTGACGTGTGCAAGTTACAAAAGGGTACCATACACAGGTACAAGGGTAATACTACAGTAAATGGTAAACACTCAAACTGCCAGAACACACTGGGAAGGCACTTCCCATGCTCCAGCTTCACCTCAGCCTCCCCCCTGGCTACCTGGCTACCTTGGATGACCCAGAAAGCTGTGTTTTGTGCTCCCCTGCCAGGACATTTTCCCGAGGCCTGGAGGGCTGATTAATTTACTAATTGCAGGGGCCTTACCTCTGTTCATGTGCTCCTGGGCTGAAGGTCTGTGGAGGGCTAAGTAGGTTAGTAATAGCAGGGGCTATGCTGCTTTTCAGGTGCTCCTGTGCTGGAGGGCTGGAATAATTTTGTGACAGAAAGGGGCCTTGCTATTTTTTTTAGTTGCTCAGCATGTAGGCCATTGTCACCTTGGCCCTGTGTCCTGTGCAAGAACAGTATCCTCCCACTTTCATTCCTTGTCTGTGCAAATGGTGTTTCATGAAAGGGCACGCCCCTTGAATGTGGGCCACGCCCCTTAAATATGGGCCACGCCTCTTGAATGTGGGCCACTTTTTTCGTCAGTGCTCGGGCCGAATTGTGATCCCAATCCGACCCTGATAGCAAGGTCACTATCTGCCCCTTTCGTATATTTAAACGAAAAACTATTGTGAAGGAAATGTTTCATTCTCTTAAGGGCACGGAGGCGAAAATGATAATGTACGTTCTTTACTTCAATCTCACTGCTTTTAATAATAATACGAACTACATTACCCAGCCATAGTGCATTTACATGCATGCCAACAGACCAGATTCGGGATACTTCTGATTTTTTAAACAAAAACATGTTTTTATTTAGCAGGCTCCCGCCTGAAATTGCTTCTCCTTCAGTAGAAGTTAATGGGGAAAGTACATTCTCCCAATGACTTAAAAAAAATTCCCTCTTCCAAAATGTTGGCATGTATGTATTTGTGCCAAAGCAACAGAATACATGGCACAAAAGAGCCACTAATCTGGCAAGTCCATTAAAAGCAGCTCCTCATAACAACTCTTCCTCTTTTTAGCATGAGTCTAAACCAGTAGTTCTGATTGGGTGTCAGCTAGGCTCGTTCATGATTGCTTTTCTGGTGGTTATTGTTTTTGCTCCAAAACTGAAAATGTCTCTGCACAAAAATATCCTAAAATCCAACTCATAAGACACACCTGTAGTATCGTGAGGGATACGTTCTAGTTGTTCAGCATGGTGTAACCCACACTGAACGCCCACCCACCACAGGTGTCATCAGTTAAATGACCCTGCTTATAAAAAGGTCTGACGTGTACACAAGAAGGTTGGGGTCCTAACAACTGGCCAGCCTGGACCTCAATACTTGAAGAAACAGAACAAAGTGGCTTGCCAGGAAACTTTTGAATCCTAATTGAAACCCACACAGCCCAAAAGTACTGCGTGGCCAGGCTATTTATTTAGCAAAATATTTAATTAGTTTTACATTCAAATTTCAAAATTCAAGAAAACATGTCATCCAAAGAGAAAACACTGTCGCAAAACAGCCAAGTCAAATACAAAAACAAACAATTGTGTGCACAATAGGTCCAGAAAATACAAACATGAATACTAAATCATCAAAGAATTACATGACACCAAAATGCAACTTAGAATACAATAAATACATATCAAATAGATTGAAATAAAAAAAAACATTCAACATATAAAAAACAAGCCAGTCCTATAAACTGAAACACCAGTGGACAGGCGGAATTAAGGGTGGAACACAACTGCCTGCCTGTCTCACAGAACCTGTGGCTAGGTATTCAGTCTGGTTGCACGCAAGGGCCCACACAGGTGGAATTAGTTTAATCCCTAGCTGCACCCCTCTCTTTTAGCACAGGCTGGGGGTCAACGCGTTTCGAACCAGGATAAATGACGGTTCTCCTCAGGACGGGAACTGGATACAATCTTCGCTGAAAAAAATTAAACAAAGGGGGTGGTGTCAAACCAGTAGTGTCACAAGTGAAGGGACCTCTCTGTCTAACCACAAGTGCATAAAGCAGAAAATTACCTGCACCACGAACAAGGGGGGTTGCAGGAATGGAAAGAAGCTGTAGGGCAATAATTCTGTGGAGGAAATGAATAAATGAAATAAATAAAATGAGTGGCAGAGGGGGCGATGGAAATAATACTTTCAGCTGAGGTTCCGTGAAAATCTTTACGGTGTTTTGGGCATTGCCGAATATGGACGAGTTTGGTATCTATGAACCGTAAATGGCGAGTTCGGTAAGTGTACGCGTTTTCGCTACACTACTTGACACGGTTCGCCTAAATTACGTGTTTCTTACCTGAACCCTCGGGTTCCATTTTAGATACGGCATCCATTTTGTTTCTTGCCCTCACGTAGTCAGCGAGCAGGCAACTGTTCGCCTCATGACCCTTTCTGTTCCCAGGCCATACGGAAGACGCATATTCCTTTCATGCGTCTTTATGACCGGAGGAATGACACTGCAGAGGCAAATGGCTCAGCTTGAGGGTAATCTTGCCGTGCCGGCCTATTGTTTCAGCCGTGCATGTGCTGGGATCAAGCTCTTTGATCCTATGATCATGTTTCCAATATTACCCCCACACTCTTTTCTCTAGGTGTGCCTGACTTCCTAGCAGCTGTTCTTGTCTCTTTTCTCTTGCTCATTTACAACTCAAGTGGAATGTGCCTAACGATGGGAAGATGTGCTTTTACAGTTGGGAACCGGTAATGTTACTGTGATTATGTTCCGGGGTTCTGAAAGCATGAAAGCAACCCTTTCTTGAAGTTTATTGGGGGAACTGGGTTGTAACCTTTTGTTCACATGTTGTGCAATGGCAAAATCTTGTATAAAAGAGAGCGACTCACATATGCAATTGGAAGCAGACTCGTAGAACCTACACGCTGTTGTACTTCTAGTGACTTTTGCCTCCCTGCAGTAATAAACTCTGATCTTTGACGCCGAAGGAAGTCTCCCGTGTCTCTGTCACTTGTGCGCCGAAACAGGTATCCCACGAAGGTTATAGGTGTTGTTCCCTGGCACCGCTGGGCCTTAAATAGCCCAGTCCTTCACAGCACCCTCACCGAGTTCCTATGTTTAAGGTTACAAAGTGAATACCTGGATCACGTTGTGAAGGTGTCCAACGGCAAAGCGCCCGCAACGCGGTGCGCCGTGGGGAGATGACAAGGTTCACATTCTTTGTACAACTGGGAAGAGAAAGTGGTAAAAGCCCACATGAGTCAGCGAACTGCAGTGATTAAATAGAGTGTACACCCAACGGGCCATGTGCGGAGTTTCTCCTACCTGCACGCTGTACATTGGAGGAAATGGCTGGAGGGAAAGTGAATCACGGAGCCTTGCACAGGTTTAGTTTGTGGCGGGAGGGTTTCTGCCGCACGAAGCCGCTGTGGGAGACAAGGAAGGAGCGGATCACATTGCCTGGTACAGCGTGTGGTACATCTGCTGCATAAGGCAACCTGTCGTAATTTAGCAGCGATTAGATTAAGCATTAGCAGAAGACATCCTGTATTTAGAGACTATCTTGTCTTTCTATGGAATCCATTTTGTATTTGGCAGCCATTTTAGATGGCCATGTGCTCACCATGTACTCAGTCCTATCTTGCTGTTCTCTGCTCGGTATATTTAGCCTCTTCCTCCTACTTTGCACATGCTCAGTTGTGCTTGCAGCTGCTAATATTCTGTAACTGTCAGGATGTGCTTGCTAGCATTGGCAAAACTGTTAGCTCCTCCTACTTGTCGACTGTCTATTTTCTGTATGACCATCTATGTGTGTAACTCTTCTTATGTGCACTTGTACTGCCCTTTTTTAGCCCCTGTGAGGCTATATAAGAGATACTGTGGCCTTCAGTCCTCAGACCATCTCATACAGAGTGCTGCGGCTTCTGTGTGACATGGCCTCACTTGTTGTAATTTAATAAATATGTTTCTCTTGATTACAGATTCTGTGCCAACTTTTTCATGCTGCTTTAAAGGATCAGGTGTTAGTGCAAACCCCTGAGATGGGATTTTTGATTTCCCTCATTTGGCGCGCCAACTTGGGGCTCATCAGAGCGGTGACTATCTGCAGGAGCGATTTTTGGTCAGGAGACAGACATTTACTGAGGAAGACAAGGCAGGATTCTACTAAAGGAGGTACCAATTCTGGGGGTTCTTAGTCTCTGTAGCCCAGTCTATTTCTGATCTTACTGATTTTTGATCCTCCACATGATGGCACCCCTGACTGAGAACATTTCTGGCGTGAATATTTTAAAAGAAAAGACTGTTAGGTCATTCAAAACTTGGCAGATAGAACCTGGACGCTCGTGCTTGGTAAGAACCATTGTATGGTAATTACTGTGAGCTTATGGTAGCCAGTGACTCGCAAGGCAGTTTTAGGATACGCTTGCTGTGGCTTATGGATATGGATATGGATATGTATGGATGATCGATCATATTTATGATATGGATTATGTGATATATGCGTTGCAACACATGTAGGCAGGTAATGTGGAGATGTTTCTCCATTTATGGTTATGAGCGGCGCAATGATTAAGTGCCATTTTAGATTATGATAATGCATATTTTGCATTATGTTTGTTTGCATGCCTGTTCCAAACTCACATGTAAAATGTGTAGTTTTATGAGAGGTACCATAGTGAGATATGAATTGAATTAGCCGGCTTCCCCTAGAGGGAAAACTTAAAATAGGTTTTAGGTCTGAAAACATATTTCTTCCTTGGTGACATTTTTCCCCAGGGAATTTAAATATGCCCATAATACACATGAGGATCCTTTGTTCTGTGCAATTTTATGTATGAAGATATGCAGAGCGGTTTTTGGTGTTCTGCCAGCCTGAATTAGTGAATTGAGAGTATTTCTACTTCAGTTTTTAGAATACTGTTGAGAATAGGGTTTCTCCTTGTAAATATGACTTACAACTGGAATTTACATAGGTGGTTTGGATGCAGTCTGCGGGCTGTGTTTTGTTTCTGGCTTTAGTGTTGACCCATGGTTTAAAAGGTGTGTTTAAATGTCTAGCTGGTTTGTGGGTTTTTTCCATTCATGTAACTTTTGCTTGTACATTGCGTCGTCGCTATTTACGAAACATGGCTAAAGCGCGCTGTATTGTGTGTCTTTTGTGTTTTACCCCTTTCTGTTTATGTCTGTACTGAGCTCAAATGCATTTTTGTGGTTATTGTTGATGTTTTCAGTCTGTTAAACATAATGTTAGATTAATTAATATTAGGGAAAAATTCGATAGAAATTCAGGAATGACCTATGTGATGTGCTAAACATAACTATATGTTTCTCCTTAAAGTTATAGGGTAAGGAATAGCGCACATGTACAATTGTTAAATGTTTAAGGGATAAACTTAAAATTCTTATTCACTAGGAATATTAAAGGCCTACAGCAGAAAAATGAAATGGTGTGTTTTTGTAGACGACACTCTCATAACATGTTTACTCCTATACATCGCATTAGATGTTAACGGACAAAACAGTTTAGCTGGAGTGAATTTTTCTGAACTCGAAATGTGTATTCTTGCACACGCATTTCAAAGCTTGGAATGTCTGTTTTTAGTAAGGCTGCCACCAGGAAATTCAACACTGGGTAGGGCCTGCCGTCAAGGACACAGCTGTTGTTTTCGCAGGCCATGTTTATTTAGCCAGGATTTCTTCCTTAGTTAAACGTGCAACTTTGCATTTCAGAGTGTTATTTTGAAAGCAAGGTTTACAAAAATAAGGTTAATTATTTGTATCACAGACAGACATTTTAAGTGCGATTTCCCTTCTCTTTTAGCATTTATGACTCTGTTGCTAAAATCATTGTCCTTTTCAAACAAAAGTGGCGCGAAGTTGACGTGTATTTAAAATTGAGATTATATGCTTAGGCGAATGACTGCTCTAAAAAGATAAGCAAGGGGCAGATTCATAATAGGGATGCAGCTTGGTTTTAAGATATAGGATTATTACAAAAACGAAATATGGAGAGTAATTTTTTAATTATGACATAAAAAAAATTATTTTTGAAAAAATAAGTGCTTTTTAAAATCGTTTTTTGATATTAATAAAGCTTAATACTCATACTGTGACCTCCTAGCATTATAATTTAATTTAAGTTGTGCAGTACTGCATAATGAGGACATTTATGTATGGGACCTTCACTTGGCGCAGGCGTAAGAAGTCATTTTTTTTAAAGATTTACATGATATATGTCTAAGTCCGATTTCTGCAATCTCTAAAGAACATTTTGAGGATGATTAATATGTAACACAATTATAGGTTATTTATTTCTAAGTGCCTCAAATTGCAAAGTCGATATTGTGTTAAATAGACCATTTTAAAAGGCTTTCTTGCCATATAAACTAGTTTTATAATGCCTTAGGCTTCAGTGAATGCATACATTCAAGTATAATACAAATGTGCACGTTTGCTTTTTCATAGCTTAGTGAGTTAATGTGCCCAGCGCAGAGGCTTATGTTTAATATCAGGGTTGAAAGTTTTTGACTTCAGCGGGGCCTACTGAGCCATTCATTTATTTAAGGTTGATACAATATTGCATGGGATAGTGACACACATTTATTATGAAGCTGGTATGGTGTGTTGTTATGTTCCATGAATTATTCACAGTAAATGTGTTAATGCTCTGAGAATAAATAAATTGTAGTTCTCTAAAAGAAGTAATATATTTAAAATGTCTTTTTTAAATAGGGTTGATTATTGCACAGACTTGCAGAGACTTATTGTCTTTGTCAGTTTCACAGTGAGGGTCCCAGGGAGGTTACAAGAAAGCTTGGTGCTCCAGCCAGATTTTGACCTTTACGTCAGTGTGGTGGGGGCTTAGGAGTATGTGACAACAAATGGTGAAATGATTGCTTGGAAAAGCGTCACGCAAAGGAGCCATTCACGTCGACATTTAAAGAGTGCATTCCTGACACGGCTTTTTATAAACAGCAGCGCCTAAACTGGGGGGTTGGTGTACGGGACACGCAGAGGCTGCGAAAGAGTTTTTGCTTAAGATATTTTGTACATTTACAAAAGCTGGTTGGTTCCACTTGCGATTTTGCGTGTTATGTGAAGTATTGGCTGTATGATGAAACAAAGATGTGTTTTTATGACTTCTTTGAAATGAATTATCTGTGCATTTTCATGTTTTTTGCATTTCTTCTATGAATTTTCCCTGCTTTTCCTGTGTGTCTGACGCGACACAGTAAGTTATATTTGACAGCTGATCTTCACTGACTGCTTGATCTGCTGTCAAAAGGGTGAGGATGGATTAAAAGAAGGTGTTATTTAGGTATAAGTCTGACAAAATTAAAATGGGCCCGAATGGTTTTTTTTTATGTTATTGGAGTGTTTATTGTGCAGAAAGTGCATGAAATGGTGTTGCATGCTATTGTGTTTTTCTGTGCTTAGGTATACAGCAAAGTATATCTGATGGCTTGGCATGACATGTCCTATATTATGTATGTTTGTGATCCATGTTGGTGCTTTTGTAAGTTTTGCTGTGTTGTGAAGGGATGACATGACTATGTATATCCTTTGAGCAACAGTGGTTAAAACTTAAGTGGTAAAACTTGCTGATACTAAATTATGATATATGATATTGTTATATTGTGAGCAAGAACAGACAGCACTTCACCAAGTGCATGCCTATGTGGTTATAATATATACAGCAAAGTGTGTCACCTTTACTCACGTTACTGCTCTTTTCCCTTAAGGAAAAGGCAGCCTCACATTCATATTTCCTTGATTGGACCTAAGGAAGCAATTATAGATCTGTGACTCTTATGCAAGGTGACCTAATTTCTATATAGTATTAGTTAAATGATGTTCTGTCTTAAAAGGAAACCAGGTTTCATTTTCTCCGAGAAAGGAAGGAATGGGATCACTAGCTGAGATTACCGTAGATGGTGTAGTGGCCAGCGGTAGAGTTATAATATGTGTACTATTTTTGACTTTTTTGTATCACCCATGCTCTTGGCATTATGTCACAAACTTGATTATCACCCAAGTCATTTTTTGTCCTTCCTATAGATTTTTCTTTTGCTGCTTCTCCCCTGATTGATGTCACATTGTGCCTAGTTTTTGGGGATTTTAGCTGTGTTCTAGTCCTATTTTCTTTTTCGTTTTTCTTTCACCATTTAGAGGTTTACATTTCCAGACTACAGTGATGTATCAGGTTCCTCTATAATATGTGTAATTCCCTTTTGTATGACCAAACTGGTTTTCAAAATTTCTTCAGGCCTACTCTGATGTTTTCTAGTCTGACTGTTAGGGTAGTGATAGATTATAGTAAGATAAGTTGTCCACCTCAATAGGAGATACTTTCACGAGTATTTAGTATGACAAATTCAAATGCCTATTCTAATTTGGTTTTTAGTTCTTTTTCCCTGCTGCCTTAATTTTTGGTGGGATCAGATGTGTCCTAATCATAGAAATACCAGGACTCTAGTTCTTGTCTGTTGTTTCTACATTGCTATTCGCTTTTGTATTGTATAGTCCACCTGACGCACAATTAGTCTACATGTCCCTGATAATCTGTATTATGTGATTTCTCTTTTTGAGGTGTTCTAGATAAGGAATTTAGGAACACCTAGACTTGATCATTGAGGAAAGTTTGTTTACCCCCTTAGACAATGTCACTATGTGTGAAAACATCCGCTCAAACAGAATTTGTATGTAGTTGTCTACCTTTAGATGGTAGAGGTTATGCTCTCACATGGAAACCCAATTGAAGAGGCTAGAGGTGCTGTTTACCTACTACCTTTTGTCTTTGTACTCTATGACAATGACAGTATTTTGTTTTAGATCACTATAGTCCCATGGTGTATGGCCACTCCTTTGAAAATTGCAGGCCACCTGCTTGCAAATCCCCTGCAATGAATTGTTTTTTGTATACTTGCCAATAGGTCCAGCCTGTGTTTTTCTTTACTCTCACATAGATAGATGGAAGTGGTTCTTGGGTGCCTTGCTAATATATGGGGCATCCCAAGACTAGGAAGTATTTTCTAACACTCTGTTGATAGACTGTTTCTGTTCCTTGTCTAAAGACAATTTGTTCTGTTCACCAATAGATATTTGCTGCTGTACAAACCACTACCAGAGGGGCCTGGACATCAGATTCAGCCTGGGGAGTCAGCGTCAGCACCAGTGCAGCTTGAAACCAAAGTGAAGGTAACCAGCACAGGCATTGCTGGCAACTAGGACCTCAGTGAAGGCGGAAGCCCTGTGATTAAGTGTGTACCCCTGCCGCGAAAGACGGGGTCACAAATCAGAAAGGAGAAATCGTGGATCATGCCCAGCTGAGAGTCACAGACCGACCAGAATGGCAAGGAGGCTTTGCTTGAGGTGACCCCTTCTGAAACAAGGGTTGCTTCAGAGATCCTAGAATGAGGCCTCTGATTTCTGGTCCTAAAGTGAATACAAGTTTGCACCTTTGTTTGTTGGTCAAGAGATACCTGGATGCAATGTTTGGCCCCAACAAATGAGCAGTGCGCCAGCAGAGCAATATAGGAGATAGGGAAGGACTTGAGATTAGGGTTCAAGTTCTGTGTCTCTGGTGCCTGTTAGATTGAAGTGAAGAAAAGTGGTACACTGCTTGAGACACTGGACAGGATCGCTAAGAGCATTTGCCTGTTGGGTGACTGCCCTATCCTGAAAGAAGAGACTTTTATCCTTGAAACTGGACTGTGATTCTTGAGTTGCGAGTTGTGCAGCTCCACCGTGGAAACAACAAGATCTTGCCTGTGAGGCTCAAACGGACACAGGGAGAAGACTCCCCCTCTGGTTGGTGGTACAGCGGCTTCAATTTCCCAAAGGACTTCTTCTTTTTGTCAATAATGTATCCCTTTAGTTGTCCCATTTTTGAAGAGCAGCCCTTTGCAGCTCTTGGTCCTAATTCCTATGGCCCTGTGTGGTCCTCCTGGTCCCAGATATGCTTGATGTTCTAGCCCTCATAAAAGGAAAATGTAACAGTCAATTGGAAAATGTTTTTATTAGATATGAGCTGTTAGCTATTCTGAAATTTAAAATGAATAGTCACTGAAATGCATAGGAGCCCTGAAAATGTCTACTAGATGATTTTAGGATTTGCTTTAGCTTAGGCCAAGAAAAATGATAATTCTGTTTATAATAGTGGCCATTGCTTTCCCCTACTGTCTGTATGTTTATTATGATCCAATGCCCGTTTTTCTTGGATTCCTGCTGATACCCTTAGTGAAATGTTTAGACTGGAAAATGCTCCTCTAGCAATGAATTAAGATATTGAAAATTGTGAAAATGAATGTACAAATATTTTCTATGTTCTTACTGGATCATGGGAATGTCTTCAGCTAATGCTGAAAGGGTCATCTGTCGTAATTTAGCAGCGATTAGATTACGCATTAGCAGAAGACATCCTGTATTTAGAGACTATCTTGTCTTTCTATGGAATCCATTTTGTATTTGGCAGCCATTTTAGATGGCCATGTGCTCACCATGTACTCAGTCCTATCTTGCTGTTCTCTGCTCGGTATATTTAGCCTCTTCCTCCTACTTTGCACATGCTCAGTTGTGCTTGCAGCTGCTAATATTCTGTAACTGTCAGGATGTGCTTGCTAGCATTGGCAAAACTGTTAGCACCTCCTACTTGTCGACTGTGCATTTTCTGTATGACCATCTATGTGTGTAACTCTTCTTATGTGCACTTGTACTGCCCTTTTTTAGCCCCTGTGAGGGTATATAAGAGATACTGTGGCCTTCAGTCCTCAGACCATCTCATACAGAGTGCTGCGGCTTCTGTGTGACATGGCCTCACTTGTTGTAATTTAATAAATATGTTTCTCTTGATTACAGATTCTGTGCCAACTTTTTCATGCTGCTTTAAAGGATCAGGTGTTAGTGCAAACCCCTGAGATGGGATGTTTGATTTCCCTCAACCGAACTCGGAAAAAGCACTTACTTGTGCACAAAGGATTTAATCCAGGCGGCTGCCGGACGCATTCAATGTTTCGTGGACGCGGGTTTGAATGGGACTGAATCCTTGACTGATAGGAACTCGGAAAGCGACAAGGGACAAAAGAGGGTGCTATGAATGCTGGTACTTGAGTCCTACCGGATAGACTTGTGATCTGAAACTACTGGCTACATGAAACGGCATCACTTACTCATTATTAGTCTAATTCAAAGGTGATCTGAGAATGCCGGCTACGTGAAACGACATCACTTACTCATTATTAGTATAATTCAAAGGATACTGGCATAGTGTCAGCACAAGCACCAGTAGTTTTAACATCATGATCGAGGACAAAGAAAACATTTGCAAATTTGTACAAAAACACTTGGCAAATTCAAACAAGTACACGTTCAAGTTCTATGTGCAACATGCACCCATGATTTTTTGACTAGTTCTTCAGGGACCGCCTGAGTGTGTACAGAGACAAGCAGGATTCATTCCATGCTGGCGAAAAGACAGAAAGTGTCTTACATTATTGTTTTCAAGGAAAATTAACACAGAAACTTTGGTTTAGAATACAGAAACCAAAAGAAATGGCATATATGTTCCTACACACGCTCCACCCCAGACCGCATTTGTAATATCAACCACATAGGACATTGCCACTGTATGAAAAGAAGCCACTAATCATAATAGATATAGTGCAAAGAGGAGAAATGCAGAAAAAAGTTATGTAGTGTACATAATGACTTAGTTACCAAAATCCAGCAACACGGCTAGGGCTCAATTGCGGATTTAGAGGTTACCCAAGTTATGTAGTGTACATAGTGACTTAGTTACCAGAATACAGCAGCACGGCTAGGGCTCAATTGCAGATTTAGAGGTTGCCCAATTCAGACATTTCATTGAGGCCAGAGTTTGAAGCGTCGAATTTCAGAATGAGGTAGGCCTCCTTTTGAGAGAGGCGTACATCCGGATCCCCACTTCCACCTCTGATGACCGCAAGCAAGGCTCCGTGATTCACTTTCCCTCCAGCCGTTTCCTCCAATGTACAGCGTGCAGGTAGGAGAAACTCCGCACATGGCCCGTTGGGTGTACACTCTATTTAATCACTGCAGTTCGCTGACTCATGTGGGCTTTTACCACTTTCTCTTCCCAGTTGTACAAAGAATGTGAACCTTGTCATCTCCCCACGGCGCACCGCGTTGCGGGCGCTTTGCCGTTGGACACCTTCACAACGTGATCCAGGTATTCACTTTGTAACCTTAAACATAGGAACTCGGTGAGGGTGCTGAAAGTATTATTTCCAATGGCCCCTTTGCCACTCATTTTATTTATTTCATTTATTCATTTCCTCCACAGAATTATTGCCCTACAGCTTCTTTCCATTCCTGCAACCCCCCTTGTTCGTGGTGCAGGTAATTTTCTGCTTTATGCACTTGTGGTTAGACAGAGAGGTCCCTTCACTTGTGACACTACTGGTTTGACACCACCCCCTTTGTTTAATTTTTTTCAGCAAAGATTGTTTCCAGTCCCCGTCCTGAGGAGAACCGTCATTTATCCTGGTTCGAAACGCGTTGACCCCCAGCCTGTGCTAAAAGAGAGGGGTGCAGCTAGGGATTAAACTAATTCCACCTGTGTGGGCCCTTGCGTGCAACCAGACTGAATACCTAGCCACAGGTTCTGTGAGACAGGCAGGCAGTTGTGTTCCACCCTTAATTCCGCCTGTCCACTGGTGTTTCAGTTTATAGGACTGGCTTGTTTTTTATATGTTGAATGTTTTTTTTTATTTCAATCTATTTGATATGTATTTATTGTATTCTAAGTTGCATTTTGGTGTCATGTAATTCTTTGATGATTTAGTATTCATGTTTGTATTTTCTGGACCTATTGTGCACACAATTGTTTGTTTTTGTATTTGACTTGGCTGTTTTGCGACAGTGTTTTCTCTTTGGATGACATGTTTTCTTGAATTTTGAAATTTGAATGTAAAACTAATTAAATATTTTGCTAAATAAATAGCCTGGCCACGCAGTACTTTTGGGCTGTGTGGGTTTCAATTAGGATTCAAAAGTTTCCTGGCAAGCCACTTTGTTCTGTTTCTATAAAAAGGTCTGAGCGCACGTGCTCAGAGCCAGTTATCCAACTACACTACCTGTGTCTGCGTCATCTCATTCTACCAGTATGAGAGCCTAGGGCCCAAATACCACATTTGCGACGAGGGGGCTGTGCCCGTGCGTGCAGCAGCCCAGCAGCAGATGAAAAGGGGGAGAGAGCTGTCGGGTGCCATCGCCCGCCCACCCTCCTCCCCCCCCCTGTGTGAATGGCGCCGGACGCCGGGAGGCCCGCGGGGCGTGTGACGAGCCTCGGACCTATATGCAGATAAGGTGGTGACCGGGAGCCTACCCCGCACCTAATGATCCGGCCTGCGTGAAGCCCCCGCGTGGAGCGCTGAGGATAAAGTGCAGGCCAAGCGGAGCCCACCCACACCTGCCGAGAGGGAGTGACTGCCACCATGAGGAAGCCGAGCGGGGCCCACCCGCACGGCCGCGACGGCCGAACAGGCAGGCGGCGAGCCCGTGTGTGGCCGTGGGGTTTTGGACTACAAGAGAAGTGCCCCGAATGTGAAGTGGCCAGCGGGAACCTACCCCGCATCTGCGGCAACAGGTGAACTGAGCTGTGCCCATAGCTCTGCCATAAGTGAGCAGCCCAGAGAATAGCGCCAACACCTCCCCACCTCAGCGCAGCATGTGAAGTGTGAGGCTGCGGCGGTGGGGCGGAAGTGCGAGAAGGCAGCGTCTGGCCTGCGGCCGAGAGGAGCGACACCAGCACCCTCCTGCGCGGCCCAAAAGGAGACAATGCTGGCTGCGAGGGGCGGGAAGGCTCTACAAATGACAGTGACTCAACGCAGGAGCGAAAGCACGCCAGCCTGCTGTGTGGCCTCGAACAGCCGAAACAACTGAGAGCGGCCAACGTGTAATGGGGCCAGCCCCCTCCCTGCAAATTGAACAGACTGCCTGTAATGACGTGTCCCCGCGCCGCCAGTGAAACGCGGGGAGCCTGCTGCGAGGGGCAGGACACGAGAGTGACTGCATGCGGCCCGCGCCGCCGTGTGATCAGCTGTGAGGGCCCCTGTGCAGAGAAACAGTATTGGCTCCGTGGGGACAATAAAACAAGATAAGTGAGCAACTCACTGCTTGACGTTGGAGTGTCCCTCTGATGTGGGGGCAGGCAGCAGCGCGTGAAATCCCTGTCCTGCTCGGAAATTAAGGAAACAGCAAGGCGTGGCCAACAGCGTGGGTGAAGCTGCTCTGGCCGATCAGCACGCCGCAGGGACAGTGAACAACTGCAGGAGAGTGTTACCCTGAGCCCATTGAGAGTGGCTCTGCACCCAGCTTCAAAGCTGCACCGAAGCCCAGCACCGGCATTAAAACCCAGAGTGAGAAGACTGCCGTTGCCTGTGAGAGCGCTCTCCTGCCATCTAGTGGCCGTTTGTATTATGGCAGCTAGAACAAATCAAGATAATTTAGAGCACAAGTCTGCAGAAAGGGGATGATTACTGTAGCCTGCGTTAAACCAGTGCCAAAGAGGGTCAAGAGAAGCTGGCCCAGGCAGGTAGAAGGGACACAGAGCATTTGCAACCAAAACAAACAGAAAGGCAACACTGGACTGGGTGAACTGCCACATACAGAACAGAGTGCGCAAGACTGCAAACCACTGCAAAGAGACGGCGCAGTAGCGCGCCAGGAGTACAGGAACTCCGCACTGAGGCAGTTGTGGGTACGTTACCCAAAGCGCATGAGGACAGCAAACAGGATTTCACTGAAGGTGCAAGCTGACCCCTCAGACATTGTCAGTCCGCTGGAAAGGAAGTAAGCAAGCCCCCTTCGGCAAAGGAGAACAGGAGACGCCTGGGGATTTCAAATAGAAGAGTGACAGCTAACTCACAGCTGAACAGAGACTGACAAGACCACAAGATAACCGCCCAAAGCAGCAAGTCACGGAAGGGACAGGAGAGCGCAGTCAGAAGCGCGCTGAAGCACTGCAACTGCGGAGAGACGACGGAGCGGTTGCGCTGACCACCAGAAGCATGAAGATTCACAAGACGGAAGAAGCCGACCACCCAGTTTGGTGGCAAGGAAGAAGAATCCGACCACCCAGTTGGTCGCAAGGAGGAAGAAGCTGACCTGCCAGTCTGGTCGCAAGGAAGAAGCCGACCACCCAGTTTGGTCGCAAGGATGATGCTGACCTGCAAGAAGTCAGCGAGCAAAGACATCTGACAAAGACATCTGACAAGAAGAACGGAGAAGACATCTGTGAAGAGAACAACGGAGGAGATGTCCACAAAGAGGACCAGGAAGAAGACTGAAGCGAAGTCTAACGGAATGAACTAAAAGTCATATAAGTAATCAAGCGAGAGAAGGTCGTGACGACAGGTCCAGTCACGATGAAAGTGAAAACAGTGTCCTAATGCTTGGACAAGACCAGGGAGACCCGGGTAGAGTGCACGCTACATGGAGACGCCTGGTGGGGGGAGACCAACCGGATACAAGACCAGACTGAGTTGCGAAGGAAGGAAGAGAAGACCAATCCTGGGTGGCATGACGCCACGATGAAGGAAGAAGAGAGGAAAGGAGAAGAACAAAGAGGTCTGCGTGACAGAACACCACCACACACACCAGAAGGGGAACACCCAATGGGAAAAGTGAAAAGGTGCATGGACATCCGAACACAGTACCTGGAAAGCATCAGCACCACTGGGAGTACACATCTACGTGCAAACCCGAAGGTCACCTGGGAACGACAGAGACGAGCAGGCCGGTCCGTTGGTAACAACCACCTCTGGGATGGAACGGACACAGAACCGTGGCTATCCAAGGGGCAAAGGCCTCAGGGACACCGTTTGGCAGCGGGTCCCGAAACGAGAGATGGACCGTGGAAGCTTGCTCTGAAGATCCAGGGAGAACAACGGTAGCATGCGACAGAACAAGTGCCAACACCACCCTTTTCAGGTGGAGCTTCGGACACAGAGAAAGGACCTGTAGCGACTCCTCCAACACATTTGGAGCGACAAGGTGGCAGCCCACCGGTCCAGTGGAAGCCTGGCAGCAAAGGGCCTCCGGGTCGTCCAGTGAGAGGGGACACCCACGAGAGAGGGGTATCCGTGAGAGGGATATCCTGCAACTGCAGATCCTGTTGGAGACAGCCACCAGTTGGAGAAAACACCTCAACCAGGATTATACAGTGGACAGCAGCACACCAATGATCCACCATCATTCCGTCTGCACTTTTCCCTGACTGCGGTGTCGGACGAAAGGGACTGTAAAACACACTTCCACGGTGCAAGTACAAGAGGAGCACATCCACAGGGCACCCGACCATTGTGCCAAGGAGAACTAGTGGTCTCGGCTGCAAGGATACCCTCGCCGGCAGATGACCAGCAGTGAAGAGACTATGTGGTTTGCAATTTTGTATTCTCTCCCACAGGTTCGGACTTTATTTTGTTTAGACCTTCATTAAAGTTTGGGAGGGATGTAGTATCGTGAGGGATACGTTCTAGTTGTTCAGCATGGTGTAACCCACACTGAACACCCACCCACCACAGGCGTCATCAGTCAGATGACCCTGCTAATAAAAGGGGCTGAGCGCACGAGCTCAGGGCCAGTTATCCAACTACACTACCTGTGTCTGCGTCACCTCATTCTACCAGTATGAGGGCCTAGGGCCCAAATACCACAACACCAACGGCTACGACCGGGGGTGATGTAATCCGTATATGGATGTTGGTGCTCCCCAATTGGATGTCAGTGATGAGACAAAACTTGAAGGCCCCCACGGTACATTGATGGGTCCCCTCTGGTCTTAATCAGGAGCTCTCAGGTCAGGGTAGTGTGCTGAGGGAGCCCCTGGAGCATGCCTATGTTACGCCACGGTTGGATCTGTCACTATTTCTAATTATCACGTTTAATAACAAATTATTATTTATTTATTTATGGAATTTGATTAAGCGCGTGGCTACCCCCACCGGGGGTGTCCCGGCGCTGTGGACAGCAGCGGTAGTGATCAAGGCGGCTAGTAGCAGGAGAACAGGTATGTTTTCAATTTGGATCTAAAGATGGGTTCCAATTCAATAAGTCTAAGGTCCAGCGGTAGGGAGTTCCACAGCTTAGCAGTGACCACCACAAAAGCTCTGGCTCCTCTTCTCGAACGCTGGAAGCGAGGAGGTAGTAGGAGACGGAGATGGTTGGATCTAAGGGAACGGACTGATTGGACCTACTTCAATCTGTCTCTTAGATAGCCTGGTCCATACCCATTAAGTCCTCTGAAGGCCAGGACCAGGGCTTTGAACTGGATGCGGTGAGAGATTTGAAGCCAATGCAAGTTCTTCAGGTACGGGGAAATGGAGTGACGATAGGGAACGTGGCAGATCAGTCTAGCCGCCGCGTTCTGGACAATTTGTAGACGGTGACGTAAGTATGCAGGAGCCTCTACATAAAGACTATTGGAGTAGTCCAGGTGTGAGGTTATGAGGGCGTGCGCGACAGTCCTCATCGAGTCCCTAGACAGATAGGGGGAGATTTTTTTTATCATTTTTAATTTGCCCAAACAGGTGGAAGTAACCTTCTGGATTTGTGTTTTGCATGAGAGTTCAATGTCAAAATGAAACTCAAGGTTCCGGGCTGAGTTGGTGGGAATGGGAGGTGGGTTCAGCTCAGTCGGCCACCATGCGGAAGACAGCAGAGGGGTTTTAAGATTAAAAAATAGCACCTCAGTTTTCTCAGTGTTCAGTTTTAATGTATTAGATGTTATCCATTGTACAATGTTGGTGAGGCAAGATTTAAAGTTGTCGAGTCTTTTGTCAGAGTGGTCTCTGAAGGAAAAGATTAGCTGAGTATCATCAGCGTAAGAGACCACTCTGACACCACAGTCCTCAACCACTCTTGCCAATGGAGACATGTAAACATTAAAAAAGAGGGGGCTGAGGGCCGACCCCTGGGGGACTCCACAGTTCAAGGGCATCTTATCTTTCGACAGGTAGGGGCGACACCATACCTGTTGCGTTCTACCTGACAGGAATGACTTTATCCAAGCCAGAGGAGTGCCTTGTATTCCTAGGTCATGCAACCTTTTCAGTAAAATGGAGTGGGTCACGGTGTCGAACGCCGGGGACAGATCGAGGAGCACCAACATGGCCACCTCATCTCTGTCCACGCTCTCTCTGATGGTCTCTGATACTTCCAGAAGGGCCGTCTCTGTGCTATATCCGGATCGGAATCTGGATTGCGAGTCATGTAAGAGGGCGTTGGATTCCAGATAGTCTGACAATTGCTCCTGTACTATTTTTTCCAGAATTTTAGCAGGTTTAGGGAGGAGAGAGATGGGTCGGTAGTTGCTAAGTACCGTCGGGTCAGCATCCACTTTCTTCAATATGGGGATTAGCATTGCCTGTTTCCACTCCAACGGGAACTGGCCAGCGGAGAGGGAAGCGTTCCAAATGGAAGTTAAAGGGGTGGTGATGAGTGGGCCCAGCTGTGTGAATATTTGAGCTGGGACGGGGTCCAGGGGAGAGCCAGATTTACATTTTTGCATTCTGTGTTGGACCGAATCTCTTACGATAGGTTTGAATGCTTCTAATGTGGTGGTACAGGCCGGCAGAGAGGGTAGGACTGATGACACCTCATCGAGCCCCATGGACGGAGTAAAAGAGGAAAAAATATCCACAATCTTATGATGAAAAAAAACGAGATAGGTTGTCACAAAGTTCCTGGCCAGGAGAGGCGAGACGGGTAATAGCTAAAGGCTTAGTGAAGTCTTTCACAATTTGAAAGAGGGTTTTGGCCGAATTGTCAGAGGAGTTGATCTTGTTGGAGAAGTATTCTTTCATAGCGGCTTGTTTTAGTTTGTGAAACCTTTTTAGCGCAGCTCTATAAATGCTTTTTCCGGTCGAGTCATAAGTGCGTCTCCATTGGCGCTCCAGTTTTTTACATTTACTTTTTTCCGTACGGAGCTCCGGGGAAAACCATGGGGCGGAGGACTTTGATCTAGCCGAGGAAAGGGGGAGTAGTGGGGCGATCTTATTGATCACTGTAATAAGGGTGGTACTGGCTCAAGGGCGTCATAGGTGACTTTGTGCCATTTCCTGACCAGGTTAGGTTTTACACTATTCGTAATTACTGGGGGGGAGAATAGATAGGGTAAAAGGGATGAGTGAGTGGTCAGTCCATGCCAGAGGGCTCGGAGTTAGAGTAGAAAGGCCTGACAGGTTTGAAAAGATCAGGTTTAGGGTATGGCCTGCCGAATGGGTGGGACTATGAACTCTCAGGTCCAAGTTTATTCCGCTAGGGTTTCTGCAAGAGCCCTTGCCTTGGGACAGTGAGGATCATCCACATGTAGGTTAAAATCACCTAAGATGGTAAAATGTGGGTGTTTTAGGGAAAGGTCGGCCAGAGTGGCCAGTAACTCATTGAGGTGGGAGGGCTGAGTGCCAGGAGGGTTGTAGATTAGAGCGCCCGCCAGGACCAGATGACTGGGGTCCGTGATGCTGAAATACATTGTCTCAATGGGGCCTGAATTAGGCAGTTTCCTGGAAGTAATTTTCCATTGGGACCGGGAAATGATGGCCACTCCCCCTCCCACTTTAGTTCCTGGTCGATTAATCCCTACAAAGTGGTAATCAGGGGGGATTGCTAACGCTATATCCGGGTTAGAAGAGTCTTTAACCCATGTTTCGGTAAGGAACATCAAGTCCCATGCATGGGTGGTTATCGAGAACCAGATATCGCCTGCATGGCGTGGGAGGGAGCGGCAGTTGACGAGACAGGCCTTGACCTCCCTGGGCAGCCCACGGTCGGGTGTTTTGTCGTTTTCTTTACTGGGGCCGATGGTGAGTGCTTCTAGAGGGAAGCCACAGTCTTTGCAAACGAAGTGGGTGGCAAGTAGCTGAGAAGGGTTGCACTTAGAGCTACAACTACCGGTCTGAAATCTCATGCTCAGCAATTGAGCCCTGGACCAGCGTGTTTGCCCCTTCGTGTGTCCATCGGCAGTATGCCTGGAACTGGGCATGGCACAGGCGTGGACGGGCGCAGATGGGCTTGCCTTCGGCGCGCCAGCGGCGCGCTTGATGCACGCGTCCGCTGCGCGTCCTAAAGTGCATCGCTTTAAGTGGCTGGTGTGCTGACCCCAGACTCCGCCCTCCCAGCGTCCCGAGGTTTTGATTGCCCGCCCCGCCTACCCTCCACAACAATCGGGCAAGCCCGTGGTGGACCGGGGTAGGGGGCGGAAGAGGCAGTAGGAAGCTGGAGTGACCAGCGGGTGCAGGGGGAATCAAAACACACACAAAAGGTAAATTTTTAAACGATCCAAGATCGTGCAAAGTTTAAAATATAGCGTGACCTGGAGCTGCTGGCGCGTTTTACAAATACCGCGCATCCGCAACATTAGGGTACAGAGCTATGTCAGTAGAATGCACACAGATTATTAAAGAACAGATAAATTAAAACATGGCGTGACCTGAAGCCGCTAGCGCGTTTTAAAGACTGCTCGCGTCCAAATGCTGAAACATTCTTGTAAGAATGACAGATTGTGAAATCAGGTCACTTCCAAGTTCTCATGTAGAAAGGCCAAGTTTATTTTATGGATCAATAGAAAAATGGTTGGGGTATGTATTCACCGCACACTATTATTTCTCAAATGTAGAATCATGTTCACTCTCCAGGTCAACCGTTAAAACCACCTGGACAAGCAAAATTCAAAAATACAGAAAGTAGAGGAGCACTGTTTTTTAAATTAATGGTTTCATAGAACAATAGTAGCTTGTTTCCCTCAAAACACACTGTGCAAAAAAAATATAATTCAATGTGACAATCTAATGGATAACGAACACTTCCTAAAAAGAAACAGAACACTTTTTTGCATTTTGTATCCGTATTTTTTATTTTATTTTTATTTTACATCCTTCTTCACAAAAATCATATTAGAAACTACAGCCAATGCGTTTCATCCCAAACTCTGCGGACTTCTACAGGGAAAGTTACAGGAATATGGTGGTCAAATTCCTTACAAAGAGAATCACTGTCTCAGAAGTCCATAATCAGTATAAGTAATGTCCCAAAAAATAGTTTCTGCTCACAATATAGGTCGCGCCGAAAAAATAGTGTATGCTCCTTCTGTACTATTCTTGCAAATATTCATGAACGTCCAACAACATGTTCTGCTGGTTTAACCCCTTTTCCTGCTTTCGGACCCCACCTAGAGGTTGTTGCTACCTCCTCGTTGACTCTATTCACTGCTGACACCTCATTTCCCCCTTCAACATTCCTCCGTTCCATCTCTCTCATGCAATATTCCGATTCTTCCACAATTTTGGCTATTTCAATGGCATCTTTAGGGATGGTTCTTTTACAGCCTACAACTGCGTCTTCCTGCTCTTTCATTACACTATAAGCTGAGCTCTTATCAATTTGCCTGTCATTATACCAAATGTGTATTTGACTGACAATTCCTGCAAGTTTGTTCCAAAACATCTACAGATTTGGCGGCTGTTGGAAATTGGGTTATTAGCAGTGGCAAGTATGCATCTGCCACTGGCAATAAGGCCACTAATACAGTCTAGAGCACATTATAGGTCTCAGAAGATTATTCCCGTGCTCAACCCTTCATAGTTTGGCTGTGAGCAGGCAGGCTTAATTACAGAGACAGGTATGTAAAGCATTTAAAAACACAATAAAAAAAAAAATCTTTTTATTAAAACATAACATCTCTATTTCAATACACACCCGGCAGCAGTGGGAATTCATTGGCACATTTACAGTATACAAATCGAAAAATCATTAGACGAGTTCCGTGGTGGTCTACTCTCCTAGCGTGTCCGGTACAAGTTGTAAATTTCTCTAAAAGCGTTCCCTAACCACTCTCTACTCAGATCCTCCCCCCATGTTGGCCCAGAACCTCCCCCCCTCCCCTTCCTCCCCCCCCTCCGCACTACAGGGCTATTCCCCTGTGCGCTTGTGGGTGGGTGGGTGGTCTTGCGGAACGTAGGGTTTCGTGAGAGCCCGCGAAGGGTGTGTGTCAGGGAGTGGATTCCACGCGGGGCCCCGTTAACCCAGTGGTGAACCATCAGGGGTGCTCAGCCAGTCTCCCCTGTAACGCCTCCATGCCCGCCATACCTTTTCCCATTTCTTGGGACAGCCTCGACTGTCATAGATTACCTTCTCTGCTCTCTGGCACCAATCTAGGTCCCTCTCCCATCCTTCCACCGTTGGCACCAAGTCGCTCCCCCAAAGTCGGGCTATGTTTCGCTTGGCCACCATACTGGCGAGGGCCAGCCACAACTTGTCTCCCTTGGGCCAGGTGACATCACTTGTCACCCCTAAGATATGCCACCTTGCCTCTAGCGGTACCTCCGCCCCAATCACTTCTTCCATGATTTCCTGCAGTTGGACCCAGTAAGCGCGGATTTTCGGGCAATCCCAAAGGATGTGGAAGAAGGAGCCCGCAGCCCCGTAGACAGAACTGTGAAGCTGCAAATCCCATCCTGTAGTGCAGCGTCCGTGAGGTGTAGGACCTATGAAGGATACGCAGCTGTACCAGCCTGAATCGAGCCCAGATTGCTACCTCTCTGGGACACTGCAAGGCCTCGTTTCAATCGTCATCTTCCATTAGGCCACGGTCTGACTCCCATTTCTCCCTAAGTGAGCCCAAGGTGTCTGGGAGATTATTGACCAGCTTTTTATAGGTGAGAGAGATAGCTTTGTCAATCATAGGGTCGAGCAATAGTCTGTCCTCAAGTGGAGCGTACTCGGGTAGCTGGTCCCCCCGCTTCAAGTGTGTGTGCAAGTCCGCCAATTCCCCCTTTTTCCATACATCCCCCAGCGTATCTATACCTATCAGACTCCATTGGCGCAAGTCTCTCAGTTTCACTACCTCCTGAAGAAAGTCACCTTTCCACAAGGGCATCTGTGCTGTAAGTTTCGCATTCCACCCCAGTGATTTCGTTGCCCTCTTCCACACCTCTATCACCACCACTGTCTGAGGGGGCAGAGTCTGGTTGCGTCTGGATTTAGAGTACAAGGCCGCCAGATATGAATCTTCTCCCAGGGCCATGCGGTCCACTCGATACGCTGGCTCCTCCAACGGGGCAAATACCCAGCCGTTTATGTTGACCAACTGTGTCGCCCCGTAGTAAAGGCGAATGTCTGACACCGCCAATCCGCCCTCGTACGTCCCTCTCTGCAGTTTTTTAAGCGCTATTCTAGGCTGCCCTCCACTCCACAATAAGGAGCGTTGCTCCGCCTCAACTGTTTTAAATATGTGCTTCGGGATCAGGAAGGGCGCGCTCTGCAGCGCATAGAGCAATCGAGGCAGCGCCATCATTTTGAATAAGACGGCGCGGCCCATCAGGGAGATCGGGAGGGTCCTCGAGTGCATCACGTCACTGTGTAGATGATCCAATTGCGTCTGCACATTTAACCGGAGGAATTCGGTGTCGGATGGCGTGATCCATAGCCCCAGATACCGGAACTCTGTACGCCAGGTTAGGCCCTCACAATCTTCTGTTGCTTGGGGCTGGGGG
The DNA here is from genome assembly GCF_964261635.1 of Lissotriton helveticus. Lineage (NCBI taxonomy): Eukaryota > Metazoa > Chordata > Amphibia > Caudata > Salamandridae > Lissotriton > Lissotriton helveticus. Next base: position 244,207,399 of record NC_136062.1, on the reverse strand, counting down.
CCCGCCAGGACGTACCCCAGCGATTTGCTCCAATTGATGCAGTACCCGGAGTATGTCCCGAATTCGCGTAATAAAGCCATCAACCTTCGGACGGTCTCTGGGTGTACAGTAAGATATCGTCGGCGTACAACGATATGCGTTCCTCCCAGCCACCCCCCAGGTCTATGCCCCGTACTCCTGGGTCCGTACGTACCCAGTGCGCCAGGGGTTGCAGCGCAAGGGCAAAGAGGGTCGGAGAAAGGGGACAGCCCTGCCTCGTGCCACGCCCCAGTTAGAATTCACGCGACATGGCCCCATTGACTCGGACTCTCGCGGTCCGTGCAGAGTAAAGGAGCCTCACCCATGCGCGGAAATTATCTCCAAATCCTAGTTTCTCCAAGACAGCATATAGGTAGCCCCATTTGATGCTGTCAAACGCCATACGGGCGTCGAGAGATAGCAAGGCCGCCGGTACTCCCGGTCATCTGGCTACTGCCTGGAGGACCCCAAACAGACGTCGCAGGTTGAGGCGCGTGCTCCTATGGGGCATAAAGCCCGACTGGTCCGGATGGACCAGTGTTTGTATCACTGCAACCAGGCGCGTGGCTAGGATCTTCCCGAGGACCTTCGTCTCTAAGTTGAGGAGGGAGATAGGTCTATAGGAGCTGCATGCTTCCCTTGGCTTACCCTCCTTATGGATCACTACGATCGTTGCTTGTCGTAGATCTCGCGGAAGCTGCCCAATCTCCCGCGCCTCGTGGAACATCGTACCAATGTGCGGTGCCGTGCAGCTTGCCACACACCCGAACGCTTCTGCCGGGAACCCGTTGGGACCCGGGGCCTTACCCCTCTGCAGATTACTCATGGCCTCTTCTACTTCGGTGACCGTAATATCAGCATCCAGAATATCCCTATCCACAGGCTCCAGTAGGGGCAGCTGCATCGGGGCCAGGAAGTCACAACATTTCTGCTCCCCCTTAGTAGTCTGAGATCAGTAAACCTCCTCGTAGTAGCAGGCGAACTCCTACGCAATCACCACGCTTGTAGTGCTCACTCACCCGTCCGCGCGCTCTATACCCGGCACCCAGCTGCGCTCTCGATCTTTCTTTTCCAGCCAGGCGATAATTTTATTTGCCTTATCACCCAGGTCGTTTACCCGTCGCTGGGTGGCCAACGCATGGGACCGTGCCTGTTCCGTCGTAAGATCCCTCAATTCCTTGCTTAGGAGACGCCCTCTATGCTGCCTATCCTGCCCCTTTTCCTGGGCGGATCCCACCTCAGTCTCCAGTTCGTGGAGCTCCAACTCTAACTTCTCGGCCTGCGCATATTTCTCTTTTCTCCGTCCCCCCACCTCCGCCTGCACAAAATCCCTGGCCACCGTCTTGTATGCTTCCCAGACCACTCCGAGGGGAGCTCACCGACCCTACATCGTCCTCGAAATAATGTTCCACCCGTTCCCTGTATCTCTCCTGGAAATCCCTGTTTTTGAATAGGAAGGAATCAAGTCGAGGGGGGACACTCCGGTCTCGCCTAGGACCCACCATCTGAACCCCAACTGGGGAATGGTCTGATATCCCTCTGGCCTTGTGATGTCCGTCCCTAAAGAGGCTCAAGCTATCATTAAGTGTAAGCATGTAGTCAATCCTGGAGGATGAGCCATGGGCCGCGGATACGTGGGTGTATTGTCTTGTCTGCAGGTTATGTGCCCTCCAAAGGTCCACCAGACCCAGTGCATGCGCGAAGTCTCTGAGAAAATGCGCCCCTCCACCACCCAATTTAGGCGGCAGTAGGTCCAACTCCCCTGCCATCACATCATTCATGTCCCCTCCCAGGATCAGTGTCCCCGTGGACTGGCCCAGGGACTGTTGGCGGGTTCGACTACCCCCAGAGCTAGCATCTTGGCCACTTCGGATTGAATGCAGGCCCGAACTCGGTCGGGCACTCGAAAAGCTCGGTGTCTTACAGGCGGGCTGTCTCCGGTGTCCACATCGTGGACACACCACCGGGTGACTCCAGGAGTGAGGGAAAATAGATCTGCAAATTGCCCCAGCAGCTGTCGGCAGTCTTGGTGCTGTTCTGGGGTCAGGGTAGAGGGGAGCGTGACCCCTTCGATGGAGCCGTCTTTCTCGGTGGTGCTCATGAGATCTGGTAGCGGTTCGGAGTCGTCTTCCGCTCCGTCATCGGTCGCTAGCAGCAAACTTAGTTCAGTGCGGGCAAAGTGTGGTTTGAGCCGGTTAGCGTGTAGAACCCGGATGGGGTTTCTGGGGGACTCCATGTCTACCAGGTAGGTGACGGGGCTCTTGCGCTCCACCACTTTGAAGGGCCCCGTCCATTTGTCCTGGAGGGCACAAGGTTCAACCGGGGACATGACCCAGACTTGCTGGCCCGGCTCGAATTCGATGGACGAGGCGTTCTGGTCATACCAGCGTTTCATCTCCTCCTGACTAGCCTCCAGGTTGGCCTCGGCAAGTTCCCGGAACTTCCGAGTCTGGTTGCGGAGTGTCAGGAGGTACTAGTAGACATCGGGTGGAGCACCTCGGACAGCCGTCTCCCAGCCCTCCTTGACCAGGCTGAGGGGGCCTCGGACCGGGTGCCCATACAATAGTTCAAAGGGGCTGAACCCCAGGGACTTCTGGGGTACCTCACGATATGCAAACAGGAGGCAGGGCAGCAGGACATCCCATTTGCGTCGTAGCGGCTCCTCTAGGCCCTTGATCATTCCCTTCAGTGTTCGGTTACACCGCTCCACAAGTCCATTTCCTTGGGGGTGATACGGGGTGGTGAACTTATATGTGACCCCGCACTGTTGCCACAGATACAGCATATATTTAGATATAAAGTTGGTGCCCGATCACTCACGACTTCTCGGGGGAAGCCGACTCTGGAGAAGATCCCCATTAGGGCTCGGCCTACTACTGGGGCCGTGATGGTTCGGAGGGGGATGGCTTCAGGATAGCGGGTGGCATGGTCCACTAGAACGAGGATGAAGCGGTGCCCCTGAGAGGTGCGGGGGTCCAAGGGTCCCACGATGTCGATCCCTACTCGCTCGAAGGGGGTGGTGACCACGGGAAAAGGCTGGAGTGGAGCTTTGACTTTTCCCCCGCTCTTCCAGCTGGCTTGACAAGTCGGACAGGATCGGCAGTGATTATGCACATCGTTGCGCATTTTCGGCCAGTAGAAATGGGTCACCAGGCGGCTGTAAGTTTTGTCCTGCCCCAGGTGTCCGGCGAGGGGCACGTCATGTGCCAAGTTCAAGAGGAAGTCTCTGAATTGGAGGGGAACGACCAGCACCTGGCTGGCCCCTAGTTCGGCAATCTTCTGCTCGCTGTAGAGAAGGTCGTGGTCCCAATAGACCCAGTGGGACCCCGAGGGGTCTCCAGCGGCTTGAGTGGCGGCTTGTTGTCGGATTCCCTCGAGGGAGGGACAGGTTTTCTGTTCCTGCCGGAATTGTTCGCGGGTGGGGCCACCTTCTTGGCGCCATTGAGCTAGTTCGGGAAGGTGGCCGAGCTCGGTGAGGTCTTCATGGCTGGGCCCCTGGGGGCCGGGTTCAGGGTCGGCGTCCTCGGGGACGGCGGGCGGTGGAGGTGCGGCCCACTCTGGTTCCTCGGTCGGGGCATCCTCCGTTGGGGCGGAGGCTCGGGCGGACATGGAGCGGGTGGTCGCACAGACCCACTCTGGAAGGCCTAGCATCCCCAGATGTTCTCTCCGCTCGACGCCGGCCCAGGGGGAACTTTCCAGGTCGTTCCCGAGGAGGCAGTCCACGGGGGCATCGTCCAGGACGGTCACCTTCAGCATACCCGACACCCCTCCCCATTCGAAGGGGATACGGGCCATCTGGCATAAACTCTCGGAGTTGTCCGCCGTCCGCACCGGGCACAGGACATTGGGGAGAATTTGTTCTGGGGTCACCAAGTGGCAGCGGGCCGCCGTCACGCTGGCTCCAGTGTCACGGAGGGCTTCGGCCCGGCGTCCATTGATGGTGACCCATTGGCGGTATTTCTGTGTGTTGCCTGGGATCGGGTCTCGGGGGATCAGGTCTCGATCACCCAGGCATGCCAAGATCATAGCGGCGGGCTCCCACTCGGCCTGTTCGGGGTTGTTGTCTCCACGACCCCCGCTGTACCCTCCTCAATTCTGCCGTCAACTCTCCCCAGGGGGGGGCCCAGGAGGCGGGCGCCGCTCTTACTTCTTCGGGGGTCGCCACAACTGCGCGACCTCCGCTGCGCCGTCCTCAGCTCCGCCGCCTCTCCTTACCCCCAGGGCGGCCCGTCGATCACGCGAGGCCGGTGCTCCACCGGCGGGCCCTCCTCACTTGGGCTGCAGCAGGCCCGCAATCGCCGCTCCGCAGATCTCTGATTCTCGGAGTCGGAGCACCACAGGGAACACACCGCCAGGCACCGGAGGTCGTTAGCTCTCCAGCCCCGGTGAAGGACTCAGTGGTATCGCCGGATTTGTGTAGGATATCTGTGGGTCTTCCGATCGCCGCCGGAGCGCCGCGGGATTATGCGGCCATCTTGGTCGCCGCCCAAATGGCTGGTCTTAAAAACACAAATTTAGCAAATACTTGAGACACAGCACACAATAAAAATCCAACACCAATTTATAAAAATAGGAAATATTTTTATCTTTAAAGTGACACCAAAACATAAATAAATCGACTATAAGAAACCATAGATATGAATTTTTAAAGATTAAACACTTTCTGGTGCTTAGAAACAAATAGTACCACTTATGGACATTGGACATTGGGGGCGCCTCTGACCAGGACAAAGTCAAAGTTTGAGGCCGACTGCGATGGAGCCCTGGTCGGATACACAAAGCGGAAGTCCCCGGTCAAGATTTTGCATTCACACTTAGAAACTTTTTCGGAGGATTTCTCACCAGATGTCGTGCAGCCTCCTCCAGCAGGCCAGATTCGGTGAGGGTTAGCCAGATTGCCTTTCTGTGAGAGCCTGGTCACCCTCTGGAGAGATTTTTTTACAATAGTCCCCAAACTTCTGGAACTTCACCCTGAAGTTCCTCTTGAGGGTCCAATGTGTCCAAAACACAATCCTAGGGTCTGAAAACTCCAAGATGGTCCTTGAAAGGTTGGAACCACAATTCCTACAATACACCTGGACATCACCTTCACAATGGTACCTAGAAGAATAGTTGATTTCCGACTGGGTCTGAATTAATATTTATCAACTGCCTCAAAATAATCCACTCTATAGGTGGAACACCTGATTGGGCCAAGAAGAGTGGTAGGGGTATAATTGTAGTAACTTACATGGTTGTGCAGAAGGGTTCTCTATTCCTACAATACACCTGGACATCACCTTTAAAAGTCCATTGGATACACTCCAGGCAGGGGATGAAGGGGAGCTCTGTTAACCTGTAGCTTGCAGGGAGCCCACTCTTTATTCCTCTTAAAACAAGGTACACCGAAAGGGCTGTAGTTCCAGATAATGCATCAGGCACAGTCAGTCAGAATGCAGGTCCTGATGGTGCAAATGAAGTTTCCATCTTGGCAATCCTTCTTCTTCTCTCACTTTCAAGCAGCAGAGCTGAGAGGCACTGCCCCTCTCATATACCTATTCACTGTCCTCTGGCGTCACACAGTAGGATACTCATGTCCAATGATGTACAGGACAAAACCCCAGGGCATGACCATTTCCTATAAGTGTGGCACAATGGTCTCCCAGAAAGAACTATTTCTCCAAAATTCAATATAGCTGAAGTCCCAGCAGAGAGGCAGGAGCTGGCTAAGCCAACCCTCCAGGATGGCTCATCGCCATATTCTCACTCCACCTGGCATTTGCACATTCCTTCCTTAAGCCTGCCATGTGGCTGGGTTCAAAGAATAGGGGTGTAAATGAAACTGGTTTCTCCTGCCTGTCTCCTCCTTCTATTGAAGCGTATTGTTTATAACCCCTCCCCCTTGCTCTGGCATTCCGATGTAGTGGAACCCTCTCCTCCCAGAATGGCTCCTTCACCCCAGGGCTACTCATCACCTAATCAAAGCAGCCTGGCTAATCCACTTAACTGTGACCAATCAGTACAGATCACTGGAAGGCTGCATTTTAGCTTACAGAGAAGAAAGTCTTATAACTTCTTGTCTGTACAATTTAGGATACATTAAACAATAGTATATTCTTGGATTTATCAATACCATTCTAGTGTGTCCTTGAATGATATTTTTCTGATTCTCCTGGTGGAAATTATTAATGAATAATTTCTTGCCAAGTTAACCTATGTGGCTGGGGATCTGCAATGGGGGAAATGACTTGGGCAATTTTTATAACACAAAGGCATATAAAACCTATTTTATAAGGGTACTCCTTATAAATACCTGACCACCCACCACTAGGACACCTAGGGGGAGACCCTGAGGATACTGAAAATGCCACAATATTGTAGATTATTATTTTTTAAGTGTCGAGTGCAGGCACAATGTACATTTTTAAAGCTGCCCTGCAACCCATGCCTGCTTTCAAACTGACCTCAGGTCTCAGCAGTGCAAGTGCTGAAGTGCAGAAAGGGCTGCTGGCCTCTAAACCGCTATGCTCTAATATATACTAGGGAATTAAAGGTAATTTTGACCCCCATGCCCATTATGTACTAGGGCCTTACAGGGGAGGTCATGCCTCCCCTGTCATAGGGGTACCCTAACTCATAGAGTACCGTAGTGTATTTATGAGTTTACACTGTATTCTAATTGTGTTTTCATCATAGCGCTGGCCCTGGGTGTGGTTAGGCAGAGCCCAGGGACAGTCAGTTACCACCAGTACCAGTTAGCAAAAAATCTGGGAGTGCCCATGGCACAGGATGACTTTGCAACACCGGCTCTTTGTGGCTGTGTGTGCAGATTTTACATCAACACATTGGCAAATCTCGTTTCTAATCTCTTTCTAGCTTTTCAGTACACATCATCTATTGGTTGCCCCTCATGGTTCAATTTAGGAGTTAATTTTGTGAAAATATGCTGTCCTTCCTTCACAATGGTACCTAGAAGAATAGTTGATTTCCGACTGGGTCTGAATTAATATTTATCAACTGCCTCAAAATAATCCACTCTATAGGTGGAACACCTGATTGGGCCAAGAAGAGTGGTAGGGGTATAATTGTAGTAACTTACATGGTTGTGCAGAAGGGTTCTCTATTCCTACAATACACCTGGACATCACCTTTAAAAGTCCATTGGATACACTCCAGGCAGGGGATGAAGGGGACCTCTGTTAACCTGTAGCTTGCAGGGAGCCCACTCTTTATTCCTCTTAAAACAAGGTACACCGAAAGGGCTGTAGTTCCAGATAATGCATCAGGCACAGTCAGTCAGAATGCAGGTCCTGATGGTGCAAATGAAGTTTCCATCTTGGCAATCCTTCTTCTTCTCTCACTTTCAAGCAGCAGAGCTGAGAGGCACTGCCCCTCTCATATACCTATTCACTGTCCTCTGGCATCACACAGTAGGATACTCATGTCCAATGATGTACAGGACAAAACCCCAGAGCATGACCATTTCCTGTAAGTGTGGTACAATGGTCTCCCAGAAAGAACTATTTCTCCTAAATTCAATATAGCTGAAGTCCCAGCAGAGAGGCAGGAGCTGGCTAAGCCAACCCTCCAGGATGGCTCATCTCCATATTCTCACTCCACCTGGCATTTGCACATTCCTTCCTTAAACCTGCCATGTGGCTGGGTTCAAAGAATAGGGGTGTAAATGAAACTGGTTTCTCCTGCCTGTCTCCTCCTTCTATTGAAGCGTATTGTTTATAACCCCTCCCCCTTGCTCTGGCATTCCGATGTAGTGGAACCCTCTCCTCCCAGAATGGCTCCTTCACCCCAGGGCTACTCATCACCCAATCAAAGCAGCCTGGCTAATCCACTTAACTGTGACCAATCAGTACAGATCACTGGAAGGCTGCATTTTAGCTTACTGAGAAGAAAGTCTTATAACTTCTTGTCTGTACAATTTAGGATACATTAAACAATAGTATATTCTTGGATTTATCAATACCATTCTAGTGTGTCCTTGAATGATATTTTTCTGATTCTCCTGGTGGAAATTATTAATGAATAATTTCTTGCCAAGTTAACCTATGTGGCTGGGGATCTGCAATGGGGGAAATGACTTGGGCAATTTTTATAACACAAATGCATATAAAACCTATTTTATAAGGGTACTCCTTATAAATACCTGACCACCCACCACTAGGACACCTAGGGGGAGACCCTGAGGGTACTGAAGATGCCACAATATTGTAGATTATTATTTTTTAAGTGTCGAGTGCAGGCACAATGTACATTTTTAAAGCTGCCCTGCAACCCATGCCTGCTTTTAAACTGACCTCAGGTCTCAGCAGTGCAAGCGTGAAGTGCAGAAAGGGCTGCTGGCCTCTAAACCGCTATGCTCTAATATATACTAGGGAATTAAAGGTAATTTTGACCCCCATGCCCATTATGTACTAGGGCCTTACAGGGGAGGTCATGCCTCCCCTGTCATAGGGGTACCCTAACTCATAGAGTACCGTAGTGTATTTATGAGTTTACACTGTATTCTAATTGTGTTTTCATCATAGCGCTGGCCCTGGGTGTGGTTAGGCAGAGCCCAGGGACAGTCAGTTACCACCAGTACCAGTTAGCAAAAAATCTGGGAGTGCCCATGGCACAGGATGACTTTGCAACACCGGCTCTTTGTGGCTGTGTGTGCAGATTTTACATCAACACATTGGCAAATCTCGTTTCTAATCTCTTTCTAGCTTTTCAGTACACATCATCTATTGGTTGCCCCTCATGGTTCAATTTAGGAGTTAATTTTGTAAAAATATGCTGTCCTTCCTTCACAATGGTACCTAGAAGAATAGTTGATTTCCGACTGGGTCTGAATTAATATTTATGAACTGCCTCAAAATAATCCACTCTATAGGCGGAACACCTGATTGGGCCAAGAAGAGTGGTAGGGTTATAATTGTAGTAACTTACATGGTTGTGCAGAAGGGTTCTCTATTCCTTTATATAAAAAAAATATAATTTTTTTAGCACCCAGACGCAGAGTGCAGTTAAAATAGGCCTTTCAAGCATTTACAAGGCTTGAGTTAGAGTGAGGCATGGGTCCTTCATCTAATCACTAGGCTGAGAGTGCCTATGCTTGTATACTTAATATTGCCCTGCAAGGGACTTTCCTCTTACTCTTTATGGTGGGCATGTGCAGATCCATGTTTGTTTAGCGAGCGCTGATTAGAACGGAAGAGTCGGCACACTACAACTGGCAAATTGCAACCAGGGTATACCGCAGAGCACTCCTTGCCTGTGAAGCCAGTGCTGCTTCAACTCTTTGGCTCCCAGATGTTCGACGGGCCATCCTATCATTCTTTGAGGCTGCACGTGGCCTGTGGTCTGCAGCCTGAATGTCGAAGGACCATGCAGCTGGTGAGTCGGGTCTTTACAAAGCGGTCACACAGAGTGTGCATGAGCGGGGCTGACTGTGGGCATAATGTTCAAATCAAGTGTTATATCCTTCTTAAGGTACATTTCAACCCCTCTTATCACTCAACGGCTTATGTGCTCCACTACACCTCACTTAGCTGAATGTGGCTCGCTCTCAGACCCCTTAATATCCACACGCTGGCCAGTTGGCATCCACGCTTTGAGAGTAACTCTGTGAAATATTCTTCCCTGAGCTGGCAACTCATCTCCAAAATATGTTTAAATCAGGTCGCTTCCTAGCTCTCATGTAGAAATGATATGTTTATTTGATGACACAACCCTCAAGCGTGGTGCTACCTCTACCAGACAGCGAGTAACTGCCACTGGATGGAACATCCAAGAACAGCACCCTGACAGAACATTAACACAAACGACATTCTCATCTTAAAGTAGCATTAATTACTAGAAGATCACAACAACAGATAAAAGCGTTGTTTAGAAAGTTTATATAAAGAATTAATAGGCTATTACATGAAATCTGCTACAAGTAAATTTAGAAACTTAGGGGGCCATCCTATCGGATAACGGGACCGCCCGCCATAAGGGCGGGGTCCCGTGGGGGGTATTAGGATGCGCCCATCACAGTGGCGTGCGCATCCTGCATTTTTAACATTGTGGCGGGAGGTGCTATCAGCACCGCCGGCCACAATGCTAAAAATGCAAGTCGTGCATGTGCATGCACAACATGGCAGGCGCAGCGCAGTGCCTGCCATGTTGTGCATGCACATGTAGGGGGGTACCCTAGGTACCCCCCATTTGCCTCCCCCACCCCCCGTCATCCTGGGGGCCCGCAACGGGCCCCCAAACTGAAAGACCGCATGCCTTTGCCGCCACGGAAAGGCACCCTCACCCTGTATCCTAATATGGATGGCGGTGTCTAGCAGACACCGCCAATATATAAACCCTTTTCCGCCCCGGTCGCAAGGCGACTGGGGCAGAAAAGCGACGGACTGTGTTTCCGTCTGGCGCGGTCCCCCCCGCCATAGTAATATGGTGGTGGGGAAATGGATAGCGGGCTGGCAAGGATGTCGGGCAGATCGCCACCGCCCGCATGGCGGTGGCGATCCGCCCGACATCCTAATGGGCCCCTAAGTGTACAAATAATAAGTACAGAGAACTCAGAACAGTTCTGAGTAAAATTCGGCATATATTCACTGGCAATTGGGTCTCCTCAATACAGAAATCTACATCCTTTTATAGAACTTCAGACAAAGACTTTCATATATTCTATACAAGTACAAGGTTCTCAGGATATGCACTACCAGGGGATGAACAAGAAGAAACATTTTGCTTAAAAATACTTTCTAAGATTATCTCATGGTATAGTTTCATGATATAGTATTACATTGGATTTCAGGCATTCTCACAGTTCATTTAAACAACTCACTTGAAACATTGTGTAGCTGCAGCTTGGGACAGTTGAGATGTTCTTGGTTGGGTACTGTGAGAAAAGGTCTATGGTAACACTCTCTGTTTATTAGTACGAGTCTTGTGATTCTTAATTTAGAATAAGAAGAACAGCATCAACAAGTGATATGTTGTGACGTCTGTGCAAGATGGAGGACAGTGTAAACATGATCTAGGTCAGCATAAGCTCGATCTATAATGCATTCAATATGAGAAAAGAAAAAGCAACCCCCACAAAGTCACCTCTGATGATTTCTGAATCATCACTTTATATTTGTATAAGAAAATGTCATTCACTAGCCATGGGTTCTTCTGTTTAGATTCTCCCAAATCCTTGAGAGTGTCATAGAGTTCACTTTGCACTTCTTCAACCTTTACGTCAAGTCTCTTTCTCGTTCTTCCTCTCATTGCTGACAGCTTCTTTCACCCACATTCAACAGCATTTCATGATGAAGGAAGACAAACACACATGCAATATCCAATTAATAAAATCAAGAGAGGAGTTAAAAGCAGTTTCAGAATTCCTCCACCCAATCTACCGAGCCATTCTACTATCTCAGCAATTCCCTTTCCAATGAATCCGAATATAGATTCTAATACTTCCCAAGCACCTGACTATTCCAACTCAGTTAAATCATGCGTTATGTTCGTACTGTTAGTAATATAGCCATCAAGCTGCTCTGGTATGCTCAGTATGCAAGCACAGCATTCCTGAGCGTGAATGACTTTGCAAACGCCGCCTTCCTTCGCGAGGACTAAATCCAACGTAAGGCAAATATGCATAACCATGGCTCTCATTTTTTTTTTATTTAAGTATTTCTAGAGCGCATGGCTGCCCGTGAGCGTCCCAGCGCTAATGATAGAGACAAGCGAAGACAGGTAGGGGAAGTTAAGGGAACAGCCAGGTCTTTAAGGTTTTACGGAATAAAACAATATTGGGTTGTGCCCAACGGTCCAATGGATGATTGATTTAAGGGAATAAAAAGGTTTTAAGCTGTTTCCTGAAGGAGCAGTGACTAGGTTCATTTCGGAGATGGAGAGGCAGAGCGTTCCAAAGTCTGCCTGCGTTCAAGAAAAAAAGTCTTCCGCCACTTCTAGATCGTTTTATTCTGGGGGTTGCCATGAGATGAAGGTCATCCGAGCGAATCTTTCTCCTCGCTTTGTATGGCTGAATTATGGCTGAAATCAGGGGCTGGCCTAACCCCTGAAGGGATTTATGAACAATGCAGAGTGATTTAAAACTGATTTGCTCTTTCACTGGCAGCCAGTGAAGGAGGCGGAGAGAGGGTTTTGCAAAAAGCAAATTGGAAGTTCCAGTCAACAATCTGGCTGCATAGTTCTGGATGACCTGCAGTCTGTTGATTACCGAGGTAGGGGCTCCCAGATAGAGTGCATTGCCATAGTCCAGTCTGGAGAGCAGAATAGACTGGACCATGGTTTTCTTGGCTTGGGGTGGGGGGAGCAGGGGGAGCACTTTCCTTGCCATTCTGATCAGGCCAAAGCAGGTTGCCACTGTCTTACTGGCTTGCAATTGGAAAGTCAGGTTATAGTCTAGCCAGATGTCCAGGCTCTTTATTTCAGGCTTAGGGGTTGGAACTGGGCCCATGCATGCTGGCCGGATGGTTCTGAGTGCCGTGTTGTCAAAGTTGCCCGGGCTCATGACCTCAGTCTTTCCTCCATTTAGTTTCAGGTGGGAGGATCCCATCCAGTTTCCCACTTCCGTGAGACAAGCTTTCAGGGTCGTGGAGTATGGTGTGGACTGGTTTAAGGCTACGACCAGTTGGGTGTCATCAGCATAGGTAACCATATGGATCCCAAAAGGGGCCACAATTGATGCCAAAGGGACTATATACGTGTTGAATAGCGTTGGGCTCAGCGACGAACCCTGTGGTACGCTGCACTGGAGAGGCCGGGGTTTGGAGCTCATGCTATCTTCAAAGACCTGAAATGTACGACCTTCCAGGAAGGAGCGCAGCCAACTCAGGGCGGTACCGGCTACTCCCAGCTTGCCAAGACGGTGAATCAAAACCTGGTGATTCACCATATCGAAGGCTGCACTCAAGTCTAATAGAATGATGGCCACCGCGCCACCTACATCTAAAAGTTTCCTGCTTTCCTCCACAACCGCCAGCAAAACAGTCTCCGTGCTCTGCCTAGGCCGAAATCCTGTTTGGTAAGGGTGTAGCAGGTTGGAAGTTTCCAGGTACTCGGAGAGGGTGTGATTTACATATTTCTCCATGATTTTTGAGATCCCTGGTAGGAGGGAGATAGGGCGATAATTGTCCAAATCTGCGGGATCGAGGTGCGTTTTTTTAATAAGGGTCTTTTTAATAAGGGGCTTCCTTCCAAAGTGGGGGGACTACTCCTGAACAGAGAGAGGCATTGATAGTATGGGTGACTGTAGGGCCGATAATAGAAGCAACTTTGGTTAGGATGCTCATAGGCGGGTCTCTTGGTGAACCACTTTTTACTGTGGGCAGGAGTGTTAGGAGTGTTTACAAGGAGCGAGGGGGAAAGCGTTTCAGGTGGTGTATGGTGGAGGGACGGTCTGCTGTGGGGCACGTTGCTAAAAGGTCGATTAGAGGTAGAGTTTTAAACATTTTCTGGATTTTATTATCAAAGAACACTGCCTGGTTTTTGCAGCGAGTTCGGTGGGGGTCCGCCGGAACGTGGGGGGGACTGGACATTTAAGGAGTCTTTTAATAATGACAAAGGTCTCTCTGGAAGAGTTGGCGGCTTGCAGGATTTTTGCCTCGTAATAGGTTGCGTGGGCCTTCCTCATTTCCTCTCTGTATTTGCGTATAGCAGTGGTTCCCAAACTTTTATAACCCGTGGCTCCCTTGACCTAATTGGCAGTTGGCCGTGGCTCCCCACCATTTTTTTACCAGTGGGCGGGATGTAAGCAAGACCAGCCTCCAATCTTTCTTGCACTTTGTCTGTCGTTTCCCAATCATCTCAAACTCCCCCTTTCACTCTCCTGTGTCCTCTATGTCTTGCCTCCACGCTTTCTTTCACTTTTTCCGTCGTTTCTCCCTCATTTCAAGCTCCCCCTTAACTCTCCTTCTGTGTCGTTCCTCCGTTTTTCACTCGTTTTTTTACCCTCATCTCAATCTCCCCCTTTCACTCTCCTGTGTCCTGTGTCATTCCTCCAATCTTTCCTGCACTTTATTTTGTTGTTTCCCCCTCATTTCAAGCCCCCCCTTCACTCTCCCTTAAATATAAGAGTAAACAAACCAATGAGTACCAAAATTCAAAGTTATGAGGGCTAAAAAGCTAAGATTGACTAAAGGTTCCATATTACATGAGGCGCATGGAGTTGTTACATGGTTACATGCAACAGCTCTATACAAAGTGTCAGTCTCCCGCTCTTAAATGTGATAATTAAAATGCAAATACCGAACATAGAAACTCTCAGGCTGGCTTCATGTGCTGGGCAGTTTGATTTTAATGAAAATTCCTGTTTTTACCTGAACAATATAGTTGTATCAGCTTTGACGTACAGCTATTAGTAATCTGCAGGATTCTATTGGTTCATTAAAAAAAAATTAATTTCTGTGGATCATTTAACTGAAGTAAAAACTAATTATAGTTAGCAGGGGGCACCTTGGGAAAAAGGCCATCGGTGCGCTATAAAAGGAGAAGAAAGACAGGGGTAGAGAAACACGAGGGCAAAGAAAAGTGTATAAAGAGCGAAAGAGAGAACTGAAAGAGAGAAAGAGAAATAAGAGATAAAGTGAGTGAAGGGGCGAGAGTAAAAGACAGCAAGGGGAGAAAAACAGTGGGAGGGGAAGTGAAGCGAGAAGGAAAAGATAAGGGCAGAGAAAAAAAGAGAAAGGTGGAGACCAAAGGCTCAGAGCCCGTCCTCTGTGCTAAGGCCAGGAGGTTGCACTACAGTTACTAGGGCAGATGAATACTCTTCATGCAGAAGAAACTAATCATCTTTCTCTTGCACGTGGCCCGCACCTCAGCCTCCTCTTTTGTCCTTTTAATCCTCTCAGAAAAGGAAGGAGAAGACTGCGCCCCTGCAAATGGTCTGACACATGACAGATTTATTCCCAAAGGAGCGGCGCGGCGCCACTGGCTACTGATAACGGCGCACCAGGGCGCCGCGGCGCACAGTTTGGGAACCACTGGCGTATAGCATCCCTTTAAATGAGCTTGCTTTCAGCTGCAAAGTTTTTCCTCCATCTTCTTTCTAAGACCTTACAACTCTGTTTTCAAAATGCGTAGTTCAGCTGAGTACCAAGGCGACCTGGTGGAGCCGTGCTTTTTGGTGATTCGGACCTTAGGGAAGACGATGTTCAGTGAGTCATCTATCCAACTGCAGAGATTATTGTACATTGTAACCGGGCAGGGAGTAGACTGGGGTATATTCTTTCCCAGTTCATGGATCCAATTCTCCTGAGGGAGCTTGGACCAGGGACGGAGGAGGGTCCAAGGAGGAGGGGCTGGGGGGGGTAAAAGTTTGAGGGTGCCAGGAAAGGGGCACCAAATGGTGGTCGGACCAGGGGATAGGGATAGGATCACTTCCATGGAGAGTCTCCAAATTAGAGAACACTGGGTCAAGGCAGTGTCCCTGCGAGTGTGTGGGAAGGAGAACTTTTTGCACCAACTGGATGGACGCAAGGTCCTTTGCTAGTTCAACTGATACTGTGGACCTAGAGTCGTCAAAATGAAGATTAAGATCACCGAGAAGCATAAAATTGGCAGTTTCTATCAGTGAGTTACAAAAAGCACCTACTGTCCCTGGGAGGCGGTATATCAAAATGCCTGAGAGTGAGAGAAGAGGGGAGAATTGTACGGAGAAGTGAACATTCTCGCAGCTCAGGAGAGGGCTGCCGAGTAAGTGACAGGTGAGGTGGTCCTCATAAACAATCGCAATTCCCCCGCCTTTGCCTAGGGTTCTATCTACTCTCTGTATCACATACCCCTGGGGCAGTGCTTGTACTATATTTGGATCAGAGCTGGCGCTGAGCCAGGTTTCAGTGAAAAAAAGCACTTCGGGAGAGAAGTCTTGTAGAAAGAGCGAGATTTCCGTCGAATGCTTGGGAAGGGATGTGCAGTTTAACAAAAAAAATTAAAAACCAGTCTTGAGGAGGGGGGTGGATGGATGCGGGGTAGAAATGTGGAGGGGCAGGGAGGGCTGTTTAGATTGGGGCTATCTACTCGGAAGGAATGGAGGCAGTTGGCCTTAGGGTGTTTATTGAGCTGCAGCAGTAGCGCACTAGAATATCTAAGGTGTCCTGGAGGAAATGGAGCAGGGATTCTGGCCCCAGGCCCCAGTCGGGCACCAATGGGCTTGATTTATGCACCTCTTCCGACGCCGGGTGCAGCAACTAGACGGCTGCCCCGAGCGTCTGAAGCGCTACAGCCGGTAGTGGTGCACAAAACCTTCCTGCCCGCCGAGCATTGAACACAGCTCGTACCGGGGGTTGGTTCCTATCACCACCAGCAGTGAGTGCAAATCAGCAATAATATTTTAAATGTGCAAATCAACAAAATGTTTTAAAAGTGCAGAAGTCAGCAATAAGTTTAAAAACTGCAGATTAACCACATAAAACCATTGATTCTCTGCACATTCTCAACTCTAACTCTAAATATTGCTAAGAATCTACGTATACACTGGGGGGCATGGCTTGGCAAGCCAGCATGGCGGACATGGATTGAGTGTGCTCCGTCCAGCCCAGCTCAATATCCTACATTATCCTGTCTCTCCGACAGCATCCTGAGCCCCAGTGCCACCCTATAGCGGACGGACATCGGCGGCCCTTCACTGGACAATTCGGGCTTTGTGGGAGCCATGGGAGGCAAGTGTGCACAGGTGCGACCTTGGGGCCTGCAGACAAATTTCTTCAAGTTTTCATGAACACAATATTTTTTTTAACACATCCTTAAACATACAGAAAAAATCAATATATAAATCTTAATTAGGTTGTCATTCGCCCTAAAATTGTGTTCATGAAAACTTGAAGAAATTTGTTTTGTGCAAGAAAGTGCATATTTAACTGTGAACCAACAGGAATAAAATTGTCACAGAGTTTAAAAAACTGGTTAGATCATATTATATTTATTTAAGTAGTGCGCAACTAAGTCTGAGTCATTGTCCAGTTGACTAGCCTCATTTCCATTGTTAATTGTTAGAGTATTAGGGTATACTCTATTAGTTGCTGCACACAGATCGTGAGAAAAAGTTAAAATTGGCTAAACAGAAAAAACACGGAGTGCCCAGAACACACTTATTCAGCGGGCGACTAGGCACAACATTAGGCGGTCTAATGTTGCTAATGTTGCAGTGGCGGCCGGTCAACGACTGGGCACTCCGGAGACATTGCTGCTAGCAGACATGGATAGGGCGTTCAACTCCCTAAGTTGGGTATACTTCTTTGCACTGTTATGTCAGTTGAATTTCGGACCGCGTTTCCTATCTTACTTGACCCTGCTATATATCGACCTCACGGCCTCTGTGCGGATAGCGGGTGCAACCTCCTCCATGTTTGCTATAGGGCGGGGAACGAGACAGGGTTGCCTCTTGTCTCCGTATCTATTCGCACTCGTGATGGAGCCGCTGGCTGTGTGGGTGCGTATGGACGCACAGGTCCACGGCTTTGAATGGGCTCAGGGGTTGTCGGATAGAATCGCCCTGTACGTGGACGACATCCTCTTCTTCCTCACAGAGGTGGATAGAACGGGGCCTCGACTCCTGCGTATTATGCAGATATTTGGGGAAACCTCTGGATTATATATGAATCCCGGCAAATCTATTCTGTGGTTGCTTGGAGGTCGGTGTGATTTGGGTGGCTGGGCATCGTCGAACTAGTTGGCGATGGGAGGACTGAAGTACTTGGGTGTTTTTATATCGCATATGCCTGCAGTCGTCTGGGAGCGTAATCTAGTCCCGGTTTAGGAGCGAGTACGCGATGATATTAAGACCTGGTCCCGTATGCCATTGACCATCTATGGCAGATCAGCCATATTCAAGATGGTGGCCCTCCGTCGTCTCCTCTATCAGTTGCAGAACCACCCATATCCGATCCCCTCCTTTGGTTCCGACAAGTTAACGCGGCCCTTGGGCAGTCGTCCGATATCCTGTCCTATTATCAAGCTTCCCACCTACTCATATTGAACGAATGGTGGTATGGCAGTCGAGAGGACCCGGCATACATGGTGGAAAGGCAGCTCATGGGGCATCACTCGCTGCACGCGTATTGTACTCGGCACCATTGCAGGGGGCCATTGCCCCCGGCAACAAAGGTTGTGTTCCAGGTTTGGAGGCAGGCACTGCGTAGAATGGGGTGGTGAAACAAGCTGATGCAGGAGACCCCCCTTTGGGATAATGGGTGCTTGCCGCAATTAGCTGCCTTGCAAGGTTTTAGAGGGTGGGATCTCATAGGGATCTCGGTCTTGGGGGATGTTATGAAGGGTCTGACACTGAAATCGTTTCAGGACCTTCAGACGGAGTTTCACATGGCACGGTCCCAATTTTTGAAATACCTTCAGTTTCGGCACACCTCATCACCCAGTCTAGTGGGGTTGGAGTCAGTGCCTGAGTTCAGCCCCCTGGAGGCAAAAGTCTTTATGGGAGAACTTCAAGACTGCAAGATATCCAAGATATATCAAACTCTGGTTATTCACTGCTCCTCCACACTGCAGAAACTCTGGGAGGATTGTCAGGGGGGTTTAGGACCCTTGGAGGAGGAGGACTGGGTGGAGGCCCTAGCGGCCCCTCGCTGGGTGGCCCTAGCAGTGTGTCTACGCCTGGTCCAGTTTAAATATTTGCATATGGTCTACTACATGCAAATGTGGTTGTGGAGGGCGTGTTTGGTTGCTTCCCTGAGGTGTCTCAGATGTCACAGGGAGGAGGGTAGGCTGATGCATACAGTCTGGCAGTGTCTCTCTCTGGATCGGTTTTGGAGGGGGTCATCACTTGCTTATCGGAGGTTTTAGGCTGGGATCTTCCCCGCTCGCCGAAAGCAGCACTATTACACGTCCTAGAGGGGATAGGCGGCAACGTCTATAAACGTCATCTATTACTGTTAGGTCTCACATTGGCAAAGAGGGACATAGCGAGAGCGTGGAAGGCTCCGAGGCCCCCGCAGTAGCCGCATGGAAGAATGGTCTAGATTTGTGTATGGGCCTTGAGAAACCTATCTTCATTGCTAGGGGATGCCCCCTAAAACATTTCAAAATATGGAAATGGTGGGCAGACTATCGGGGATTGCTCCTAGACCCGGTTTCTGTAGAATGAGATGAGCGAATATAAAATTTGGGCTGCCTAGCGGGGACTCTGGGAGTGGGGTGGGGGGTGGGACCTTGGTGGGAAATTTGACAATCAATGTCTATGCAGATCTGGTTGGGGTGGACGTGTAGCGCAATCGGGGAGAGGGGGGGAGGACGTTGGATTTATGTTGTATTTCCTTTAAGGTTTATTGGATACAGTAGCCAGAAATGTCAAAGTCAATTCTATATGTTATAATTGTGCAGATGCTGCTGGGTTACAGGTCACTGTTGTACATGTGCCACTTTTTTTTTTTTTTTTTTTAAAAGATCTTTATTGTCCAACATACAGTGTACACAGCATCATAGCTTACAACCCAGCCGGGCCAGCTGCAGATAATGAACATTGTGGTAGGTAGGGTAAGCGGACACAGCTTCAAGGCCGACAACCCTGGGGTCCGGCAGCGTATATCAGTGCTTCACGAATCATCATAGTCATGTATACATTTATTGCCTAGTAAGTGTGTGGTCAATGGGTTTTCCTGTATAAAGTCAGTGGATCAAAGTGGCTGTGCCGAACCCACCCACATCAGCAGCAGCGGTGGCAGTCGTGCCCGCCATGTCTAACTCGCATCATTGGTGAGCGTTTCAGTTTGTGGCAACATTCAGACGGGCCTGATGTTATATGGATGGATGATGAGGGAGATCAGCAACTAAGCACGTTTGGGGCGCATGACCGCCTTGTGCGTCCATTACATTGGGGAGAGCTGTTCTGCATCTGAGCGCCCAGGCGAGATGCCCAGGCTTCAGCTGTCACACCCGAGGGCGCCTTGTGGCGCAAAATGGTTTGAAGCATAGAGTTGTATGTGTACGGACATGGTCTAAGGGGAGATGAAACCAAATCAACAACTAACGACAAAACAGGGACTTGGGTTATACAGGAAGTAGGTGGGGGCAGGTGTGTACAGAGTTTGCCATATCATGTTGTACATGTGCCACTTGATCAATAAAATTTGTTAAAAAAAACAAAGAAACCACGTATATTCCACCTTATATATTGCTCAAGTGGAACATCTAGCATGTGATTGTGATAAACTATAGGAAAAACTAAGGCTGCATAATAACTACCAGTCCAGTTGTGTGGGAGAAGGAAATAACCTGACTTACCACACAAATAATAGATACCCTTTGTACTTACCTCTAAATTTAGAACGTTTTTTTCCCTTAACTACATAATTGTGCTCACACTCGCTCCATTCCAGTTTCTCGTCTGTCTCATTTACCTCTGGTTGCCATATTATATGTAAAGATCCCTTCTTGGTTAGGTCAATACCTACATTTGGGGGTGGTTCCTTTAAAGTCTCTTTGCCTTCTTCCTTTCTCCTCTTTCTACACCTATTCTTCTCCTTTCTTTTAGTTCATCTATAAATACCCTCCCATGTTTGTAACTTTTGAAGGTTACATCATAATAATAATAATCCACATTTGTAAAGCGCACAATCACCCGTAGGGGTCTCTAGGCGCTGCATGCATGCTCTGAATAGAAATTCTCATGTTAGCCACTGAGGTAAAGAATTTCATCATATAGTTAAGCTGATCCCTTTATTCAAACCCTTTGTAACATGTTTAGTAGCCCGAAATACAGATTCTCACCACTGACAACTGGCACATTTTCTGAGTCATCAATGTTAGAATAAAATAATTTTATTGAATCTTCCTGATAGAAACGATTTAAGAAGACAGCAGAGAAAGAAGAATAGGACAGGGGTAGGTGAAAATATGATGCTCCCTCGGCTGCAGAGGCTGGAAGGTAAGAACAGATGAAGCAATTCTGTACATCCATAACTTTTACATATTCTGCTAACGTTTGATAATACACATTATAGCTATACAAACGCTCATGCTGTGGAATATGCGAGACCTTACTCTTGTGTATGGGAGATCTGTCTACAGGTCCATGGGTGAAGTTGGATGAGACCTGGGGGAGATCCCTTACCAACAAATAAACATTCAACAGCCATCCAGATATGGAGACAAAAATGGCAACTGTCAAACTCACGAGCAAAAGTGTGTAGCGTTGAAGCATTCTCAAACTTTCCTTTTATCTCTACCATATCTTAAAAAATTCTGGGATTTCTTCTGCATCAACTGGAGGCCTAATTGAACTTTTGTCCTCTGATTGTTACCCTAACTCCCTGACTGTTCCTTCAATGTTTGTTAGTGGTCAATGTGAATAGGCTCTTCTTATGGTTTTTCGCAGTCATCAGATTCAAACGCGATCTTTGCGAGATATATCCAGCCTGGGCCTTAATACTTCCATTTGATATTTCTCTCCCTTTTGGGTCATTTGGAACAGGCTTTTATCCACAATGCCAGTCAGATCAACCTGTTCTTGTTCTTCTAACTCACTGTCTTCTATAATTGTCAATTGTCTCTTCTTAGGCATCAAGAGTCTTTTTCGAGTAGTTGTAGTTTTTGGCCAGCTTTCCTCAGCTGGACCTTGGTCCTTGGAGGTGCTTGAGATCTCGGATTGTGATTCACTCTCTGAAGTACAGTTTCCTTGTCAGGCACTGTCCTCTGTCTCCTGCTACCTTTGACGCAGCAGGTTGGTTTCAGCTCTTCATCATTTTTCCCTATCCCAGTTGATTTGTATTCTCAATCCAGTGGTAGGTATCGCAGTGGTCAAGGGAATAACAGCAGTCTCTCGCTCTGGATTATGCACGTCTGATGGGAGCTGTGGACCCTCAACCTGGTCTTCCTCTTCTTCTGAAGCCTCTGACACCTCAAACTTGGGTGACTTGAGGAATTGGTTGCCTCCGCTTCTTCTTTTTTGTACCTTGCCCTCTTGCTATGTGAGGTGTGTATCCAATTCGGCAGATCAGCAGTGTTGGTGACAAGATAGGGTCCTTTCCAGCGCTCTTCTAAGCAAGACTTGCAGATGTGTTTCTTGATGTGAAGCCAGTCACCAGGGTTCAGGTCATGTCCCGGGGTCGCTTGGACTGCAGGAGTAGCAGCATCAATCTGATGAGTGGTAGAACGCTATGAACAAAAAGAGGGACTATTAGGGCAGATATTTAAACGGGGTCCAGTGCATGTGCCCTGATAACGCAGTATCAAACAAAAAGGAAGTGCACAGTTCCTCAGAGACAAAAATGATTTAACGTTAAAACAGTTGACAATGGAAAAGTGAGTGGAGGCACACCGGAGGGGAATACTCCTTTCGGAGTGTAAAGGCCTCACACAGCCAGCAAGCTAGGTTTCATGCTTCATCATATGGCCTTTGCCCCTCGTTGGGTCGGTGGTGCAACACACAACGGGCACCCTTAAAGGGGCTCTTTGCCGGGGATCTTTTATTCCTGCCGTATGGTGTAGTGGGGGTGAGGGCCCTAGGGAGTAGGGGTGTGTAGATGTGCTCAAGTGATGTTAAAAACAGGTTAAGTAGATCACAAAAATATTTTAATGAAGTGGTAACCCACCTGGGTTAAAAACAAACAAATAGAGTGGTTTGCTCGGTGCGGCTCAAGGGTCCGCTGAAGCAGTCACCTACTCTATTAACTGGTCGACATGTTTCATGCTTGGGTGCTCAAACTGATACTCTGCAATTCTTCAGGACCAAAAATCGGGGAAACTATCTACACTACTAGAAATCCAAAAGTTCATCTAGTTCAGAATGTGCCTAGTTCTGTCATGTGGAAACCTGTAGAGGACGACATGAAGAAGAAATTAGCACACTGTCATCCACCAGGTACTCACTCGTAAGTGTCAACTGTCTAGGGGTTAAACGTAAGCGGGATGTGAGTACTATCCCTGTAGCATGGTAATACTAGAGAAAGTTAAAATTAAGGTTTTAAAATCATTGTGATTTATGAATTTTAATAGACTGTCATCACAATCAAAACACCGACCACTGTGGTTCAGCCGGTGTTAAATCACTTACCCGCCTAGTATTGGAGCAAGTTCATTCACCATTGCCTGCGGCGAAGAGACATCATGTTGTTGATGTCCTGTATAGGGGTAAAAGATATGGTACATCCACTCCGGGTGGTGAGTACACAAGGTGGCACGGGGGCCTTGTGTCAAAGTTAGTAGCAGTTTACTGGGTAGCAAAAAGTGGCAGCTCATGCCCGCAGGCCAGTATAGTGTCACAACAACCCCCGGCATAGAAATTACCACATCAGACAATCCCTTGCATTTGCAGTACTAGAGGACTGGATCATCTATGATATTCACCAGAGCAGCTGCTCCAAAGGAAGGAATTTGCATAGCTCTCCCCATCAGCACCCCATGAGAACATAATCGATTTCTTTTACAGGGGGTACTTCAGAGGCTCATTAACAACCAGGGGAGAGAGTCAGCCCATTTGAGCGACGTACAGGCAAGGCTTTAGCCGGATTAGCTTTGATTGTTCTGTTCAGTCTCTTCATATCTGATGCCTCAGGCCTGTTGCTACAGTTGAATCTCAGGTCAGTCCCAAAAGCAGTACACAGTAACTGCATTACTTCACTATTGAAGTGAGTTCCTTGATCTGGTTCAGGATGAACTGGCATCCCGAACAGCGGTATCAACTCCCTCAACGATAGTTTGGCGACTGTTGGACTGTCACATCTCTGGGTGAGATATGCCTCGACCCATCATGAGAACAGACATAATATGATGAGAATATACCTTAGTTGATTACACCAGGGCATCTCCACAAAGTCAATCTAGAAATGACTGAAGGGACCATCAGACTTTCCTATGTGGCTCATGGTCACCGCAACTCTTTTACCCACGTTTTATTTTTAGCAGGTAACACAGTGCCGGCATACATTTACTGCCATTGAGTTGAAATGAGGATTAAACCAATATAATCGGAAGGTGGACACCATTCTGCCTCTGCCTGCATGGGTTGGACCATGCTGCATGTGCCCCACCTTCGCTGGTAGGAGGGAATCATTAAGAACTGGCTTTACCTTGCTAAAGACCCAAATGTCATTGGCATTCCGCACATATCCTACCCTTTCCCATTTGGCTTTCTCTAGCTCTGGGGTAATAATTTGCAATTCCTTCAACTCACTGAAGGGGTGTACAGATTTGAGCAGCATGTTGGCTAAAGTTTCTCCTTCCGCATTCCATGGTTCATCCAAATGGAAGGTGCTAGACTCAAGAGCGCATTATCGGGCAATTTCATCTCCATAATGGTTGCCTCTGGTGACAAAATCACTAACACTCTTATGTGCAGCACACTTCACTACAGCAATTTCTTAGGCTTCCAATTTGAAGCGTACAGACCATTTCTGATGGGGACTACTAGCTGAGGCCAGAAATCTTCGCTAATGACCATAAATGGCTAAAGTTGTGCCCAACTTTGAACCCATATGTTTTTCAGTTTAAAAAGTTACTCGTGAGCCTTCTTAAATGCAGCAGGCTCCGGTAAGGGCAATCAGCTCAGCTACTTGCGCAGGCAGTACATGGCACAAGTAAGATGCTTCTACAACTCCATTTACTACATACAGCGTAGCGGCTCTTAAAATGCTGCGTCGGTCTCTCAAGCAAAACACATCAACAAAAAGCATATGGCCAGATTCAGGTAGGACTAAATCCAGCATGTCAGGTCTCGGTTTTGTGCACAACTCAGTAATGCTAACACAATCATTGTCAAATTCACCCTCATCATCTCCCTCGGGAGTTGGCAGCAGGGAAGCAGGGTTTAGAGTGTTACATCTGCCAATGGAAACATTTTCCACTATCAAAAAGAGTCTCTACTAATGGGTTAAGCTGCTATTTGTCAGGTGCAGAGTTCTGGTATGGGTCATGAGAATCTCAAAATAGTGGGTTACAATTACAATTATTGGGTACCCCATCACTATCCCTTCAGTTTGCTCAATGCTAAGGCTCACCGCTGCAACCGATGGAAACAAACAGCCAACACTGCTGCCACCGGATCAAGAGAAGCTGAGAAGTATCCCATTGGGCGCATAGTCTCTCCATGGGCTTTTGTTAGTGCGGATAGAGCACACCCATCTCTTTTGTGTCAAATGACTTCCATTCTTTTGTCATCCTTGGGTACCAGATTATCGACATCAGTGTGCACCAATCTCAATAAAGGGTTCGCCACAAAGGAAAAGTACTGGATCCAATGTCGGCAGTAGCCAACCAAGTCCCAAAATATTTGCACTTATCTCTAAGTAGTTGGGAACTTCAGCTTAAGGACTGTCTCTATGCGTTCACGGGACACTTGCCTGACTCCCTTGTCTACCTGATTCTTAGGTACATGACCTTATGCCTGTTCTCAGCCAAATGGCTGAGCAGAGCGATTGTGTCTTGTTTGCAATCCTCCTTGGTTATTGAGGTGATCAAAAGATCGTCGCTGTTTTGTATTAATGTCAAACTAATGGCAACTTCAGTGACTCTAGGTTCTTTTTAAGTATCTTATTGGAATAAGATGTGTTTTCAGTGCATTCTTGTGGAGCACAACACCACACAAGGGTCTTCTCTTGGACCCGGAATGTGTAGAGAAACTGAATCTCTTCATCTAACAGAATCAAGAAGAAGGCTTGACGAAGGTCAATGACCATAAACCACTCAGCCTCTGGGGAAATTTGGAACAGAATCAAGGCAGGGTTTGGAACTACGGGATAGCATGGAACGAAAACTTGGTTAACCTTAGGGAGGTCTTGAACAATCCTCCACTTTTTGTTTTTAATTCTTTTTTATTTAAAACAACAAAAAGACGAAATTTCCAATCACAATTCGAAGGGGCAAATCACATTGCACAGTTATATTCATACATATCAACGTTATACAATATAATTAGGCTTTCCTGTTTTCAGTTTTTATTTTTGGTAAATTCTGGAGTTTTTTTTAAAGTGTTTTCAAGTGATTTCAATCGTGTGTCAATACAATAATTAGGAACAGGATAAAAGGGCGGATAATTACTGACAAAAGAAAAGGAACACTAAATCAACAAAAACGTGTACGGTGCAGTTAGATTTCATAACTTTTTTATTTTTTATTGTTAAACAATCATATATCAAAAAGGGGGAGGAAAGGGAGGGACCAATATATTTTATACATTCATTCAGCCCCTTCCTTTTTCACACCGGGACAGAGACCCCTGCAGAAACCCACGATCGGAAGGCCCGCTCAGCATTTCTACCAGCAGCTGACTCGCTAAACAATGTACACCGTCCAGCGGGACACGCACCGGCCCGCCTAAACAGTGCCACCACAGGAGAATTTTTGCTCCACAAGCCAACGTTTACGAACGGAATAGACTGGCTGACAGCACATATACGAGTGATCCACTCCAGCCCCACCAGCCAACCTTGCAAGCAGAAAAGACCGACCATTATCTCACATACCAGTGATCCACACCAGGCACGATCTATTAGTGCCATCACTGCCACTAAATACCAAGTGACTGCTCTGAACGAAGGACCCACCATACCAATATAGAGGTATCTTGAAGTGCCACCAAACAATTTCGCGCACGACTAAAGACTGTCGCCAAGCCCGTTATCATATAGAATCTTATCTTCCTCTACTGGCAACTGACCAATACCTACATCACCCATCTGTGCTAAAACTGCAGGACGTCATAACCATAAGTTCCGGGTACTCCAGAAACACCCATCATGGCTCCCTGATGAAGGCTAAATAGCCGAAACGCGCGTAGTAACACCCTAACCTCTAGCCATGTATTTTAATGTAATATGCTACACAGCACCACGAATGTAAACCGTAAATAAGTTATCCATTGCGTTATCCATTGCGACAAATATGTATAACTATATGCTGTTATAGAATAGGATGGAGACCATACAACAATGAATGTATAAAATATATTGGTCCCTCCCTTTCCTCCCCCTTTTTGATATATGATTGTTTAACAATAAAAAATAAAAAAGTTATGAAATCTAACTGCACCGTACACGTTTTTGTTGATTTAGTGTTCCTTTTCTTTTGTCAGTAATTATCCGCCCTTTTATCCTGTTCCTAATTATTGTATTGACACACAGTCACATATCCCGAAATTAGGAACTCTAGTCGGGGATACCCCTTTCCTTTTTTGCACATATTTCAAGTGATTTCAATACCTTAAAAAAACAATGGTTATCAGTGGTTACACATTTTTGTGCCATTAAAAAAACAGAAACAGTGTTTTTCCTGTGTTTATGGAATGTTTTGCTTTTACTATTGCTTGCTTTCTGCACTGATAGTCAATGGTATATAGACAGTGTACGTACAGTGTATATGGGATCCAAATACATGTTTGCAAATCCAAATTATTGTAGTACTCCATACAATACTTCTACAGTGACTCTTTGGTCATGTGCGCTCACTGTTTCCTTCCCATGTCAACTTTTTTCTGTGAAAATACCCTCTCAACATTGGCACTTGAGATGAGCAACGCCAAAACAGCCAGCCTACAATTTGCTAACCCTGGCCACTGACATAGATTTCCATGCCAATAGTGCTGCACTTAATTATTGTGATTATCTTGGCAGGTTCGGGAACATTTGTGTTGAACTGGGCACATATGTCCTCAGAGTTATTGAAGCAGTAAAAAATGTAGCAACACTTTTGAAACTACGGAGAAAATTCCTCTTTACTGAAAGGATCTAGAACTTGTACAGAGTACCACAGTGAGGTATCATTGACTTCAAATGCCATGGTTGGTGAAGGGACACTTCTATGCATCTTTGCAAGCCATTTCTCATACATTGTAAAATGAAAGTTCCTGAATTGCTTGTCAACTTTGCTTTGCTTACAAAGTGGCAAGCACTCTAACATGGAACATGTTGCAGTGCCAAAGTCACTAATGGTGTCACCCAGCTTGCTCTCAAGGAGATGTTTCACATCTACACCAATTATGCGGAACACTTGGCAGACAGGGGTATTCTCAGACTCTAGTTGTTTTATTATGCCCACTAAAAGTAGTTATGTTTTCCAGTAAAAATCTAAGAATGCATTAGAGTGTACTTCTTTTCACATCACTATCACAATGCGACCATTAATCCTCACATTTCTTACCTTTGGTATCAGCAATGCTGTAAACGGTTGCTACATGGATAATATAGCATTCACAGCCCCTTGGACTGAGAACCATCAGCTAAGTGACACAGTTGGGATGACTCTTACTTTGATGCCTCACAAAGCACAAAATGAGAAATATTTGTATTTCAGTTCCTGCGCATAACAAAACAGTGCACTAGAATGGACAAAAAAGTCAATAGTATTCTTCATTAACTCTGAAGATTGTAAAGATTCTTTCAGCATATCATCCAACAAGTGGCAAGGATCTCTTACAGGAAAGCACTTCAGCTCAGGTATCGATTTTGACAGGTCATCACACAACTTTTTCATATAAGTAGCTGAATCACTGCAAATACAAACAATATCACTCCAATCTTTTTTGAACTTGGGAATAACCTTTTTGCAGCAGCAATCCAAGTGACAATGCGTTTCATGTTTTTGAAAAGTTGGCGCCATATTTTCACCACTATCACAGATGCTTGGTGATAGCATTCTTTTCACATATACTTTTCACTATACCTTGCATTGAAGATTTAAAGCCTGAGGTGTTGGCCATTCACCTACTCTCAATACTGATCCACTAGAAACTGGAGGCTGATGTATCAAGGTTTTTACCCATTCTCTGTAGGTAAATGTGATGACACATATTGGGAAAGATTCTTATGTAACCAGCCATTTTACCTATCAGTAAAAGAATCAAACACAGCCAAAATGTCAACTATGATTGTGATATTTCCTGATTCTCTACGGTTTATAAAATCATTAAATAAGACCTAAAACATGCTTATAAACCCTGCATTTTTAGACCAAAGACCACAAAACTGAAAAAAGCAAAAGGAAGAAGAAATATTATTTTAGGGACATCCCTAAACAACAAAACTCAAGCAGAATAATGTTAGCCCAGGCTTTCTGCTGCTAGCTTGCATAACAAAGTTACATTGTATAAGCCCCTTCAGGAAGAAAAACAAATTACTTTTTCACTCTCCTTTTCCTTCTTTTCAATTGCATTTAGTTTGTGGTTCAGCAGATATTTTTTCAGTGTTTCTATGTTTACACTGGTGAGGGCTATTTCCATTTTGGTGGAGTTTTATCAGTTATTATAGGTTTAAACCTAAAACCGGACAGCCTAAATATAATACATGGTATAATAGTGTGACAATCGTTATGGCGTAACAGGATCTTCTAAAGAGGGGACTATTGGAGGGACATATATATTACCACAGTAGTTATTCCACTTGCTCCATATGTCAGTCAATTTTTCTAGCAACATATACAGTTTTTTCCCTTAGCATACACCAGTTCATATCAGCTTTCCACACCTCCACTTTGGGTGTCGCCCCCCCCCCCCCCCACAGTCTAGCCAGGTTCCTTTTGGGTACCATCAACCCCAGTGTAACCTATATTTGGTCTTTTATACTTAAATCAGTAGGTTCCCAGGCATCTTTTAGCCCCAATTCCTATCACTAGTCTAAGGACCTCGCTGAAACAGTCATGTACCCTCTTCCAAAATTTCTGGATGCACACGCATTCCCACAAGATATGCATAAATGTACCAGCCTGACCACATTGCCTTCTGCACATGCCCTCATCTGCTCTGGCCATGCTGACAAGCTGAGACCCCATGATGTAAATTCTAAGGAGGAACTTCAATTGTACAAGTCGCAGCCTGGAGGAGATTGCTACTTCTGATGGGGAGGCCATTTGCTCCTGCCAATCCTCATCCCCAAGCTCCAACCCATCCCTCCCCCAGTGCTCCCGGATCAGTATGAGAGGATCTGGTGAGTTAGTAACCAACTTCTTATATGTCAAGGACACCGCTTTCGGTTGTAGGTACCCATCAAGCAACCAATCTTCCAACGTTGAGGACTCTGGTGGGGGACACTCCTTTCTGCAACTGCGATGTTAGTGCGTTTCTCACCTGCAAATATCTAGATTACTCTGTGTTTGCCAGATCGTATTTTTGTTGCAGGGTGGCGAATTAGTTCATTTCTCCCTTCTGCCATAGGTCTCCTATTTTTGTGATCCCAATCAGATCCCACTTATCAAACCCCTTTGATCTTTTCAGGGTGCCCAAATGCGTTGAGTCCCACAGAGGAGTAGCCATCGTGAGATTCTGTTCCCACCACAGGCTTCTGTTAACTGTGTGCCACACGTTTACTGAATGCCTGGTCGATCCCGTTAGGGAAAATATTTTGGGCTTTGAGTAAAGGGCCATGTTGTAGTTACCCTCAGGTAGTAACCATTTGTCCATCTTGTAACCTGGGTCATCCCAGTGATGGTGTGTGCACTGATTTATAGCTGCCAGGTGGGCTGCCCAGTAGTATTTCCTAATGTCAGGCAGCCCTATTCCCCCGTCATACCAACTCAACGCTAATTTTTGCAAGGCTATGCGAGGGCGACCATCCCAAAGCAGTTCCCTCTGGAGACTCTCTACCACTTTGAAATATTTCAACGGGACCGGATCTGGTCAATTTTGAAGCGCATAGAGAAAACGTGGCAGTGACATCATTTTGAACAGCGCAGCCCTTCCCAACAATGAGAGTGGGAGAGTCTTCCAGTTGGCCACATCTCGCTTCAATCTTTGCAGCGGGGGGAGTAGGTTATGTTCATAGCTAGTTTTGGGGTCTACTGTAATAAAAATTCCCAAATATTGGAAGCCGTCTTTCGCTTCTTGCATGGGACATCCCCTCGGTAGGGGAGGTGGCTCGCCACTGAGGACATACATTAGGGACTTGCTCCAGTTGATTGTGTACCCAGAGTATTTCCCAAAGTTTGTGACTACGGAGAAATGCGGTCCTCCCACATTTCAGCCCATTTCAGTCCCTGGATTACTGGGTCTCCACGAATCCATGCCGCCAATGGCTCCAGGGTAAGAGCAGAAATCAAGGGGGACAGCGGACAACCCTGTCAAGACCCATGGCTCATTTCGAATACTCTTGATTTCTTATTGTCGATGACCACTTGCGCTAAGGGCCCTGCATACAAAAGGCACACCCACCCGAAGAAATTGGGCCATAATCCCATCTTAGCCAAGACTGCATACAGATACGACCACTTTATGGTGTTGAAGGCCATCAGGGCATCTAGCAAAACCACGATTGATGCTTCTTGGATCGTGCCCTGGCGCCCCAATACGCCATGCAGTCTCCTCAAGTTTAGTGCAGTGTTTCGGTGAGGCATGAATCCCAATTGATCGGGGTGCACTAACTTGCCTATCACTTGAACCAGACGACCAGCTAGTAGCTTTGCATGTATTTTTGGCCGAGCATATAATGAGGAGATGGGCCTATAGGACGAGCATGCATTTCGGGGTTTGCCCTTTTTTGTGTATAGTGACCAACATAGCAACCCTTTGATCTTGAGGGAGCAGCCCCGATTCATAGCTTTCTGTAAACATGGCCCACAAGTGCGGAGCAATTATATCCGGCTTCAGCTTGTAGAGCTCAATCGGCAGACCGTTGGGGTCCAGAGCTATACCTGACTTGAGGTTTCTAATTGTTTGGGCGACTTTGTCGTTAGTAAAATCACTTTCTAGCATGTCTCTTTCATCTATGGCCAGGGCGGGGAGCTTTATGTCCAAAAGCAGGGCTTGAGGGGCCTCTTCCGTAGAGGAAGAGCTTGCTCGATAGATAGATAGATAGAGCGATAGTAATCTGCAATCTCGTTAGCGATCTCTTGCAGATCAGTTATTACTTCCCCTGACCCCTTCAGTAGTTCTGGAACCAGTCTGCTCGCCAGCTCCTTTTTATCCAGACATGTCAGTAACTTTCCAGCCTTGTACCACAGGTCATACAGCCTACCCTCTTTGTCTCTGCTCAATGATTTGGCCGTGTCAGTTGCAGTGGATTTATATTCATCTCTTTTAAGCTTCAGGGCATGAAGTCTATCTTGTGTCACTGGTCCCTCGTTTTCTTCCTCCATGAGGAGGATTTAATCTTCTAAGCGAATTAGGTCTTTTTGACTTTTCTTTCCGCACCCCGGCTATAATCGAGATTGCTTGTCCCCTCACTACAGTTTTAAAGCCTTTCCATGGGATTTGGGATGACCGCATTGATCCCCTATTTTCTAGAAAGTAATATTCAATAGCGGTTACCACCTTGTCTTTTACCATAGGGTTCTGGAAGTACCAGGGGTTAATAGGCGCTATTCTCCCCACCCTTTTCTCACCCACGACCACCTCTGCCCATAATGGGGAATAATCAGATATACCTCGAGCAAGATGTCTAATTTCCTTAATATTTCCTACTTGGGACGCCGGAGTGAGAAGGTAGTCTATGCAAGATAAACTATTGTGAGCCCCAGAATGGAAAGTGTGTTGGATGTGTTCGGGGTGATACACTCTCCACGTGTCTACAAGGCCTAATGCATCTAGTAAGTGTGGGAGCCATCTATGTGAGGGGCTTCTATTACGGGGAGGACACCGGTCAAGGGAGCCAGATACCACGGAGTTCAAATCTCCTCCCATTACAAGGTAGCTTTCAGGAAATGACAGTGTGATTTTATCTAGTTCCTGGAAGTAATGGCCTTGCAACCCCGGCGGGACATACACTGATGCTGACGTAAGTGTCTTTCCCTCCCACTGTCCGGAAATTGCTACATATCTTCCCATCCCGTCAGTCCAGGTGTGTTGTATTGACAGCGGAAAGGAATTTTTTAACTGGATGCCCACTCATCTGGAGCCCGTGGTAAAACCAGAATGAGCCACCAGTCTGTAGCTCCATCTGCTCATGGCTTTGCAGAAGTTGCCTACTAAGTGCGTCTACTGAAGGAGCACCACCTCTGGGGCATGCCGCTTAACATATTGTAATACAATACTGCATTTAAATTTTTCCCAGAGTCCATTTTCATTCCAACTTAGGAGCTTAAAGTTATTATCCCAATGCCTCCCCATTTATGTGATCATAGATTACGTATCCCATCTCTTGTCTAGCAATATTCAATGTCGCTCTCTCTGAAAAAACATGAAACAGCCCAACCCCAACACCCCCCTCCCTGCTCCCCTGCACTCTGGGCCTAAAACTGCCCAGGAATCAACTATGCAGAGTGCCTGTTGCCCAGACTTGAACTAACAGTAAAATATAGTGGGGGTGAAAGCTCCGCCTTCCCAACCACCTCCCCAAACAGGAAAACATTGTGCCCTGCTAGAGGGGCCCACCTAATACACATGAAGATATATAAGCCATTCAACACTTTTAACCAAACCATTGTCCATCGTATAAGTTCTGCCACTGCTTCAGATCTAAGGCGTTACTTGGTTAAGTGTTAGAACTAGTCTTTGCAGCAATGCTCCTTACAGAGTAGGCCATCCCATGACTGAAGTCTACCTCGGTTCCTTGGAATAGAACTCTAAATCCTTTTGTCCCTCCACTCTGTACAAGTCGTGTCTGGGTTAACATGTACTTCTCCTTAAGCCCCTTTTGGCTAGCTTCCAACATGTCACTGCAGTATTTCGCATACTTTAAGATCTTGTCATTGGGTTTGCTATGCCAGCAGAGAACACCTTGCATGATTTGATTGCGAATCTCGGGTCTCAGTCCCTAAATAAAAGACACAAGGAACCCTCCCATGTTGACTCCTAGTGTATCACTCATCCTGCTGTGCTCTCTGTACACCTGCATCAACCTTTCAAAGGAAGCGTGCACTAATTCTTTTGGGTCTTGGGGGAGGAGCTTGCCTGATCCCAAGATGGCCGCTCACTAGGAAATCTCTCCCTAACGCCACTAAACATCCGTCATTATCCTGCTCATTAGCTGCATAAATACGTACCTCTGAGGGTGGAAAGCGCAGCTTACGAGAAGCGCTCCAACAAGAGTCGTTTGCGGCCAAGATCGGTACGGGCAAACAGCCCGACGAGGTAGTGGCGCTCCTCGGACAGCACGATGTGAGGCGGCCCCGAGCTACACTAACCTGCGCCCGGCCTCAACGCGGAGCAGGAGAGAGGACCGGTGCGCTCAGTGAGGCAACGCTGACGGGAGACGATCAAGAGAGCGGCGGCCCAAGGAAACCGCTTACGGGACCTCATTAACGGACCTAGAAAAAACTGCACTGAAGGCAGCGCAAGTCAGCTGACCCGAAAGGCTTGGAGCTATTGTAGGCCTGGAGAGATTGTGAAGCCAGGACCAGCGGGGCTCCTACATGAAACCATGTACATTTTGTCACGTACGCTGTAGTGCGGTGGCCCCCTCGAAGAGTGGCGACCACCACTGATGGGGAGCGCAGACGGGGGCAAGAGCGGGGGTAGCCAGCTGCAAAGAGACACTGATAACACCCTCCACCGGTATGCCACAAGGAGGGGCATGCACTCCTCGTTCCACTTCAGGGAGACACCCAAAAGGAGCCAGCTTGCACAGGAGGCACACTGTGAGCACATTAGAAATCACATAACTATCTGTGAAAATTAGCCACAAGCACCCCAGAGATTCTCACAACCCCATGTCAAGTGCGGAGCAGAGCTGGTGAGTGAAGACTCTCGGTGGTCACACGTTCAGCTCAAGACCTCGCCAACAGGCAAAACTAGAACCTGCCTGGACACTCTGTCTCGGCGGTTGGTTCCAAACCTCACAAACAGACATTAGCATAACCCGTCTGCACACCTTCTCTCGGCGGAGCCGCCTCCCAAACGACAAGGTGCACTGTGGACATCCTAAACATCGTAAGTTGATCTGGTTAAATTTGCCACAGGTGCCTTGGAGGCCGCTCATTACCCTACGCCTGCTGCTGGGAAGTGCCGCCAGGAGGGAACTCCTCAGAGAATTGCTGTCAGAGCACAACCTTGACGACAGGGGACAGTAGGACTTGTTGGGACACTTAGCAGCACAAACTATCGTACACTAACCCAGCACTTGTAGGGCACACAGATTGGCATCATTGGCAAGACGGACAAACTGCAATTAAAGCTGCAGTTTAACCTACGGAAAACCCCCAGATCCAAGGAAACCATGACCCTGGAGCAAGACTCCACTCCAGATGACCCTGACTCTGGATCTGAAGTGGATATGAAACAAGCGTTTCGTGTCATCCAACAGAGCCTATCTAAAATTGACAGCAAAATCGTCGCACTGTCGTTTCGCATGGACAGGATGTCCGAAAGACTAGATAAGCATGGTGGCAGACTCGACGCAGTGGAACAACGAATTTCGGACATGGAGGATATTACCAGAGCAGAAACGGAGGCCGATAAGGAGAGAGACAAGATTCTGCGCACCATGCAAGCGAAAGCCGAAGATCTCGAAGTGAGATCTAGACGTAATAACATTCGTATTTTAGGCGTACCAGAATCTATTAATATTGGCAATATGGAGCAGTACATAGAAAAACTACTGGTCCACCCCATGGGCCAGGACACCTTCTCCGAGATACTGGTGGTGGAATGCGCGCGCTAATCCCTAGTGCCTAAACCAATACCAGGTGCAGCTCCCCAACCAATCATAGCCAGGTTACTCAATAATAGGGATCGGGACGTGGCATTGTTCATGGCCAGAGAACTGGGGGACTTTTGACATGAGGGAATGTTCCCCAACTTTACTATGCAGGTGCAGGAGGCATGACAAAAAAGAAACTTTGCGATCTCAATCTGGAGCATAGCATGCTATATCCCGCCAAACTCAGGGTCAAAGCTGATGGCAAGGTACACCTGTTTACCGATCCCAAGGCAGCACTACGATTCATCAAAGAGAAGGAACAATGTCGCAGGCGTCTGGGATCGCCGAACCACTCGCCAGGGCATTCGGAGAATTCCTCACAGGTCCGGGAAGATCGTAGTACAGAACAGTGATCACCAGTACAGTTTCAGAAGAAGGCGAAGAAGGGTAACATAGTGAATTCTTCGACCGCGCATTGAGTACTTTATGATACCCTACTAGAGATCGCTATCAGTTACTATTGAGGGACTGGAGCACACACTGCACAGATTGGTGCATTGGGGTATCTTGACTGAGATATCTAAGAGTGCACCAGGCACATCAGCTGCAGCTTGCTACACCTCATAGAGATGATATATTTAGAGACTTAAGCATTAATGCGAACTATTATAGTGGCATTGGGAGCATGATAGGGTGGCCACATCAGCCCCCGAGTGTATCACACCTTTCATCTTCATTGTTCCTGGGTTGGGGTTGGGTTTTCTAGATGGGGGAGGGAGGGAGGAAGGCAAATCAGATAGCCACGACAGCTGGGGGTTTTCGAGGCGTGGGCGGGAAGGGTTGTTTTATTAGACATGATGAGGGTATTGAATTAAGATTGCAACTGAGATTATGTTTGTTATATATCATAGGCAAAGAAAATAGCACATGGCGGAAACGGTCCAAGCAGAATGAGGAGAATGGGTGAGAATTCACAAGTCCTTCAGCTCCTGACCTGGACGGTTCGGAGCTTAAATTATAACAGAAAGATCAGGAGGGTGGGTGCCTATTTAAAGCGGAATTCCGTGGCGATTGCTGTTCTACAAGAGACAAGTCTTGCTACCGATCTTAGTGAGGCAGTATGTCGCAAATTACAAGGGGTATGCTATTCTGCAGATTTCACATCACATGGGAGAGGGGTATTGATCTGGGTGGATAAACGAGCAGGTGTGGAAATGACGGGCGTATTTGAGGACCCACAAGGTAGATATGCCGCAGCCATATGCCACAGAGGGGGCTTGCATTTCCTCCTAGTAGGTATATATGGCCCCAATTACGACGACCCACAATTTTATTCTTCCCTAGCTGACAAGTTAGTACAATGGAAGGGGGTCACGCAGCTCTGGGAAGGAGATTTTAACTGTATACTAAATCCAAACATAGATAGATCACAGGGCCCACCAAGACGACCAGCGGCAGCTGCCACCGCCATCCAAGATATAATGCAATCAGAAGTTCTCATAGATATATGGAGATATAGATCCCCAGACGAGAGAGGCTACACACACTACTCCTCGGTGCATGACACTCACACTCGAATCGATTACTGGTTACTTTCTAGGGAGCTGAGTTTCAGGGTGATGTCATGCACACATTCACAGCGCACATACTCCGATCATTCCCCCGTCCAATTAGCCTTGAGATACAGGGCACAATGCATCCCAGCATTTACATGGCGCTTCCCTCCTTACTCATTACTCAACACTGTTTTCAGGGAAGGGTTGGCTACAGCTATAGGGAACTTTTTCTCTGAGACTATTGGTTCAGTGACTTAATTTACCACAGTGTGGTAAACCTTTAAAGTGTTTATCAGAGGAGTGGTTATATCCACTCATTCAGGAGTGTTACATTCCATACGAAGTAGACTAAACACACTAGAAAGGAAATTGGATGCCTAGAAAGAGTCACAGAAGAAGGGGGGTGTGGTATTCTTACTTATGTCATTTGTAGAATTGTAATAGGTCATTAGAGAATGTTAAGGGATTCCATGGAGAAGAGAAGACGAGGTCTAGGGGATCGGTTGTGCCTGCCTGTCTCCCACCAGTGGTTGTTAAGCTGTTCTCTATTTCAAATAAATCCTTACTTGTAACCTATTGCTCTTCAAGATCTTTACTACACAGTATTTGGCGACGAATAGGAACAGGATTTACGAAATCTTAGACAGCATTCACTCGTTTACATCTTTATTTTGGATACGGGTTACTGAAGACTTTCACATCAATCTGTTTAAAATAACAGAAATCATCATTGGTAACCGTAAGGCTACTGCTTGGTAATGTACTTTTCACTTTATATTTGGCGCGAGTAATTTCTTTAAACCTAGTGCTTTTGAACCTTCTTGCGCTGACGGTTTAAGAATTCTTCTCCAACTCCGTTCCAATCTCCTGTCTGTCCCACAAGGTATTCTGTGATTGTTAAACTTTAACCCTAGGCAACGCAAAAAACGTGAATTACGTGCCACCATTTTGAAAATTTTCTTCAGCTTTATTTCTTCGAGCATTTAACACAGAGCTGTTTGAGCATTTTACACAAAGCTGTTTTCATCTATCGCATTACTGCTGGCAACTTTCAATATTTACTGATGTTTAATATTTAATTATTTATTTTACAGTTTTAAAGTAATTCTTAATTTATTTTACAGTTTTAAGTAATTCTTCAACCACCTATTCACCGTCGTTACCTACAGATGGGCTCATCTTTACTGCAAGGTACCATTTTTACTTCGTTTTTTTCACTTTGTATTGCCTATTTATCTTTTATTTAATATAATGTCTAACATCGCTGCACCTCCACATTTTCTGCAAGTAGCAGGGGAACCAAATATTGAATGGGATCTATGGTTTCCAATGTTTATTGCTTATGTTGATGTATTTAAAGAAGATGGTTGTTTAGCAAAAAGGAAACTTGCGTTACTTAGACATTGTTTAGGAGGTGCAGGCATAAAGGAGTTCGACAATTTTCCTCCTATTGAAGATGCTGAAGATATGGATGTCTTCGAGAAAGCCACCAAACAAATGAAAATTCGTTTTGGAAGGAAAATAAATACTGTAATGGAAAGATTCAAATTCTATTCACATGCCCGAAAAGTAGAAGAATCTATAGAAGATTATGTTTCAGCGTTACGTTCTTTGGCTTGTTCATGTGCATTTGAAACTATTTCTTATGAGCAAGTTCTCAGAGACCAAATAATGATGAAGACCAAAAGTAAAAAAATTCAAGAAAGACTTTGGTTGGGCACAGGATCTTCACTTAGTGCGGTTATCAATATCGCAAAGGGAATTGAGCAATCTGAACTAATTGTATCTGAAATTAGAAACCAAACTTCGAAGGCACAAAACACTGAAAGTTTCCATGGTTAAACACCAAACAAGCTCTAATACAAATACAAAAAGTTTCTTCAAGAAGGACGTTGATAAGAAAACGGTTGATAACAAAAGTTTTTCTAAAAAAAAAACCACTATTGTGTGCTATCGGTGTGGCAGTTTCAACCATGTTGGCAACTATAAAGGGTGTCCTGCATGGGACAAAGTATGTATCAAGTGTAAAAAAAAAGGGGGCATTTTAGTAATGTGTGTCGTTCTATCCAGAAAGTTAATTACATCTCCCAAGAGAAAGAAGAAGTTATTCATGGTCTAAATTGTATATTTTCAGTGAATGAAACTGAACATAAAAAATTTCCCTCATTACTACTATTGAAGATAAACCAGCCCAGTTAATGGTAAATTCATGTTCATGGTATACTAAAATTGGAAAGAAGTTATTTAACGACTTGTGGGGCAAAAGAAAATAGTTTCTTCCTGACATTCTACCTGGAGGGTATTCGGGACATAAAATTGATCTTGAAGGTTTTTTCTGGGCAAAGATTGAATTGAAAATGTAAAATATTTAAAGGAAACATGTATGTAGCTACTAAGGGCGTATCCATTCTTGGTTGGCCACATCAACAGGAATTAGGAATTAAACTCGATCCTAATACTTCTCACTCAGTAAGTGTCGTGAGTACCAATAGTGAGATGCCAGAGATAATTCCTAATTTAAACGCTATTTTGAAAAAGAAATATCCTAAAGTTTTTGAGAATGCTTTGGGAAAATATACCAATTTTAAACATAAAATCATTCTCAATGATAGAGCCATTCCTATTAGACATAAAGTCAGGAATGTTCCCTTAGCTTATAGGACTAAACTCAAAGAGATGTTAAATGATTTAGTTCAGAAACAGATAATTGAACCTATCGAATCGTCTCCATGGGTTTCTCCCATAGTTTTATCACTTAATGGCACAGGAGATCTTTGCTTGTGTGTGGATCTCCGCAGTCTTAACAAAGAAATTTGGATAGACAAACATCCCCTTCCCAACATTCATGAATTAATTTCCACTTTGTCTGATGCCACTGTTTTTTCCACTATCGATTTAGCTAGTGCCTATCATCAGGTGGAGTTGCATAATGATTCTAAGAAGCTTACTGCGTTTGTAACTCCGGAAGGCATGTTTCAGTTTTTGCGCATGCCATTCGGACTAGCAAGTGCAGTCTCAGTTTTCCAAAGTTTAATGAAAGATCTGTTAGAAAACTGTAAAGGAGCTATAGCGTTCCAGGATAACTTTTTCATTTTTGGATATAATTGTGAGGAACATGATAAGAACTTAGATTCTGTTTTGCATAATATTTAAATGAAAGGTTTAACATTGAAGTTCTCAAAGTGCAAATTCAGACAAAATAAGGTGGAGTATTTGGGTCACAAAATTTCCAAAGAGGGAATTAAACCTAAAATGAACCATTTAAAAAGTATCACCAAGGCACCTATTCCTACCTCAAAGGAACAATTGTTGTCATTTTTGGGCCTTACAGAATTGTATGGAAAATTTGTGCAAAATTATTCCACAATTGTTCATCCATTACGAATGCTGTTAAAAAAAAGCTACATTCTTGTGGGGTAAAGATCAACAGGAATCCTTTGATATTCTCAAAAATAAGATTGTTGATGCCCCATTTTTGAAACCATATTCTGTTGGTAAAGAATGTGTAGTTTGTGTAGACGCTAGTAATGTTGGTCTGGGAGCTGTTTTAATGCTGAAAGACAAAGAAGGTGAATTTGTTGTATCTTATGCTTCTAGAACACTTCGTGATTCGGAGTTTAATTACTCTACTATTGAGAAGGAACTACTTGCGTGTACGTGGGCAGCTCAACATTTTCGTCAGTTTTTGTGGGGAACAACATTTTTTTTAAGGACAGATCATGAGCCTTTGGTTAGTATGTTGTCAGCTGGAGGCGGTAGAATGCTCACTGCCCATTTAGCAAGACTTGCTGTTAAATTGCAAGAATTTTCCTGTGAGGTAATATATGTTCCTGGACGTTCTAATGTCCATGCTGATTGTATGTCACGCTTTCCCATCATTATTTGTGCTGATTCTGTAAATAGTGAAGAGTGTGATGTAGCTTACACCATGGATGATGTGAATTTGATTTTAGGAGAAGAACAGTCCAATGCTATTTCTGAGGTTGAATGGGCAGAAGCTATGGAACAAGATGAGGTTTTAAAAGAGGTACAGGTATTTATGAGCAAAGGTTGGCCTGAGGAAAGGAAACTGTGTGGTGAGTTGGCTTCATTTTGTAAAATCAAAGATGAGCTTATGTTAAATCATGACATGGTGTTAAGAGCTGACAAAATTGTACCTCCGAAGAATCTTAGAGAATTTATCTGCAAATTAGCCCATGAAGGCCACATGGGTATGTCCACAACCAAGAGTAGAATTAGAGTATTTTATTGGTGGACTAGTATAGATGGTATGGTGGACAGATGGGTAAGGAATTCTTCCCTGTGTACATTAAGCGATAAATCTGTGAAACCCCTCTCTGTTGATGTCATCCCTGTTGAGTATGCTCAAGGTCCTTGGAGGAAGTTGGGCATTTACATCATTGGCCCATTTAACTATCAATCTGGCAAAGAGATGTTTGCTTTAGTTTTGATCGATTATTTTTCAAAGTGGCCGGAGTTAAAAATTGTAGAAAATATTTCTTCTGAGAAAGTAGTTGAATTTTTGGATGAGGTATTTTGTAGAGAAGGTTTACCCGAAGAACTTATTTCTGATAATGGTCCACAATTTACAAGCAGGGAGTTTGAGTCTTTTCTTGCTAGTTGTGGTATATTGCACAAAAGAGTTTCGAATTTTTTTCCACAGGTCAATGGTCAGGTGGAACGTTTCAACCGAGTAATTAAAGAATCTTGTCAGTTAGCTATAAAAAGTGGATTGAAATGGAAGAAGGCATTGCAAGCTACACTCTTAACTTATCGCACTTATCCAAATTCTGTGGCTGGACTGTCTCCATTTGAAATGTTACATGGCAGAAAAACCGGTTCTAAATTAATGCCATGGTGGTTAAAGGGGAACATTTCTTATAATTTGGAATTGGATTTAAATGAAATCGGAGATCTGGTTAAAAAGTATCAAGAAAAAATTATACAATATAACCCTAAAAGAAGAGCTAATGTTTCTAAATTGAAAGTGGGTGATTGGGTGAGAGTGACATTTGGTGGACAAGCTAATAGGAAAATGTCAGAATGGTCTGACATTTTTAGCAAGGCTGTTAGAGTAGAAGGTGGTAAAATGTGGAATTTCAGACGTATTTCTGTATGTAAACCACATGTTAATGAAACTACACCAAACAAGTTCTACATCTAATTGTTCTAGGAGTCAGTTAGTCAAAGTTAATAATTCTGGAAAATTGTTACCTGTTGACTCTTTTGAGAGATTGGATGGATTTCCAAGTACTCATGAAGTTTTCCATAATTTATATTTTCAAGAAAATATTGAATATGCTATTGCTACTGACAATGTTGTACATGAAAATGCAAGTGAAATTGTATCTGATTTTTCTTCGAGTAGTGAACAAGAAATTGATCTCACAAGAAGAAGTTTACGTGTTAAGCATTCTCCTGTCAAGTTCAAAGATTTTGTTTGTTTTTAGTTATTTTTTTTGTTTTTATTGGTTTTTTTTTCCAAAGGGGGAGGTGTGTGGTATTCCTACTTATGTAATTTGTAGAACTGTAATAGGTCATTAGAGAATGTTATGGTAATCCATGGAGAAGAGAAGAGGAGGTCTGGGAGATCGGTTGGGCCTTCCTGTCTCCCACCAGTGGTTGTTAAGCTGTTCTCTATTTCAAATAAATCCATACTTGGAACCTATTGCTCTTCAAGATCTTTACTACAGAGGGCATACACAAAATGATGCGGAAATCAAGCAGAAACTGGCAGAACACCTAGATACGCCCAAAGACGAAATTGAACACGTGAGTAACTACGCATCAGCCCGATGCTATGGAGAGCAGGAGAGACCAGGCACAAGGTTAGCAGGGATTCTTAGGCCAAAGAGGGAATTGGATACTATGGTAGGTGTGAGAGACGACAAAGGGAATACATTACACACGACAGAGGACAAAGCAACCCAATTCCGTATATACTACAAGAGATTATACACCTCTCAAAACACTTCCAGTATCGAAGCAATAGAAGAATATCTTTCATATATCAAAATGCCATGGCTGGAGATAATGGACAGAAAAGAATTTTACAAAGGAATGAAGAAGCCTATACAAACGAATACACAATTTTACAAAAATACTTATAATTTATTAAGCATATAATTATTAAAAAGGTTCATAAAAGAACCAAAACGCTCAAGAAAGCGATTGTTGGCAAAACAAAAACAGACAATTGACATGCCAAACAAGTGGCTACCAATCAAACATTACATATACAAAAAGGAACAACAAATACAAAATGATGTGTCCTTCACAAATTATGGCCACAAAAAGCGTCGATGGCGTTTCAACCGCTAGATGAATGTGCGGTCATCATCAGGACAGAAGTTCATATGAGCGTTTTAAATTTCTAGGCAAGGAAAAATATACAATTAATTTACATTACATAGTTATGGTAGGCTTCTTCAGAGGAAAAGACTGGGGAGAAAAGAAGGGGGAAAAAACCTGTGTAATTAATCAGAATCAAGACAGGGAGATAGAAAAAACTACCACCACACTGTTCGTGAATTCATTAACCACCTAAATAATTAGAAAAGTAAAAGATCATAACCTTAAGAGAGAACAAGCCAGTTATAATTACTTGGCAAGTAGATGAAAATTTCAACTCTGTAACGAAATGAATATATAATTTAAAACCATGCTGCTAATGCATTCGGGCCTAGTTATGGTCCCCAATAGGGCACAAAACTTACTTCAAGTGATCAATCATGGAGGCAGTCCAATGTTTTACTTCAGGCGTGTAATTACTGTCTTCAAATGTCACCAATGCAATTAGGTGCGATGAGTGATCTCTGAATTACACTCATTGCTGTCTTCCAATATCACCAATGCAATGTGGTGCAGTTAGTGGTCTCTGAGTTACACTCCACCAATATGCCTAATAAATCGACTGAAAAGACAAAATATATGTCATATGTAAAATACTGGACCTAATCCGGAACGGCCAACATTTAAGCAATGGCCCAATAGTGGTCATACATCGCTCATTCAGTATAGCCTTAATCGCTATAAAAAGAAAAAAGAAAAATGTATCCCTTCTAGTGGATCAATAAAGCATTCAATACTGCCACAAAAAAAGCGCTTCCACCCCAAAGGGGACACATTTTAATCTGATTTAATACGGACAGAGAAAAAAACTCCTACTCTAAAATCAAATTACGACCAGTGAACTATGTAAAGTCGTATTTGATAAAGACGTCACCTAGAAAGGGAGAAGGAAGCAAGAGCTCTTTCCTTCATGTTGACAGTAGAGTCACCAAAATATCAACACTAAAGGCGCCATTCTAAGCCAGACGAGACCGTACCGGTCACTAAAGTTAAATATCCGGCCAGCTGTTTTAAAGCGGGGGGGTTGGTCATTTAATAATAAACATGAAACACGCGTCAACCCAGCCAGGGCCGTGTGTGTATATAACCAAAGAATTGGCAAAAGCCACTTACCGAGCTCGGTACTGCCGAATGTTCACGGAAGGTATCCCAATGGAGTGCTAACCCGCCGGGACCGGCGTGATATATAGAAATAGAAAAGGGCCACGCGCGTCATGCGCTCATAGCGGCCATGTTAGAACAGGAAAATTAACAAAAAGAACTCAGCGCCAAGCAATAAAAGAACAGTATCTCCCAGTGCAGCAGCACTGGGAGATACTGTTCTTTTATTGTTCATGACAGACAGTGTAATCTATATTCAATACCAATCGATAATGGGTGGTGCGTTATACATGTATAACTGCCCCGTTCCAAAATGGCGCTGAGTTCTTTAGGCATCTGGGAAAGCTCCA
The DNA here is from genome assembly GCF_964261635.1 of Lissotriton helveticus. NCBI lineage: Eukaryota > Metazoa > Chordata > Amphibia > Caudata > Salamandridae > Lissotriton > Lissotriton helveticus. The sequence goes on along the minus strand of NC_136062.1, from coordinate 244,162,594 downwards.
GGATCAGATGGACTCACATCACTTTTTATAAAGAATATCAAGACCAACTGAAGAAGCTTTATGAGGATATGGCAGAGGCAGGTATTATGCCACCCTCCTTACGTGAATCAGTTATTGTCGCACTATTAAAGCCCGGTAAATCACCTGCCGATTGTTCATTATATAGACCCTTATCACTACTAAATGTAGACGCTAAGCTGTACGTTAAAATCTTGGCAAATTGACTGGCTTTATTACTCCCGGGAATTATCCACCCAGAACAGGCAAGGTTTGTACCTAGGAAAAATCTATCTCACAACCTACGGACCCTATTTGGCATAGTGCAGAGACTGAACCCAGAAATCAAGGCAGCAGCAGTCTTTCTAGATGCTGAAAAAGCTTTTGATTCAGTTAAGTGGGGCTTCATGCTTGCGTAATTCCAGAGTATCACGTACGTAGAGGCCTGAGTTTCCCCGAATACACCCTGAATATTTCAGCATACGCAGATGACACGTTACTATATATACGTGAACCAGAGATCTGTCACCTATTTTACAAGTAGTCGTACAATTCGGTGGGCATTCAGGGTTATGTATAAATTGGGATAAGCCGATTATATTTCCCCTCACTCCATGCACAACGGAATGGCCCATGTGTAAAGGACGAAGCTCCAAGTGGTAAGTAAATCTCGAAGTTTATTGGAGGAAGGCACAGTACAACCATAAAGAAAGAGGTTGAAGTGTAGTGTAGTTCCTATATTCCCAATAGTCTCTGCGCATTGGAATAATATATCCTACAGATTTGACGTAGGACTTATGTCGACTAGGTGTCTATCGAATATACTAAACTTAATTGTGTTTGTGCCAGCTAATTCAGAGGTCACTAGAAACTTTCTCGAATACACAAGAAGGGATTAGTTCCTGACAACCGCATAAACATGACAACTTTGTTTCCCAAGAATAAGAGTCGTATCTCTCAGAGTCGCGGAAACAATAGATAAGTATTTCACTCAGTCAATCGTGCATGCTTCGTTTATACAGAGTTGCAGAGAAATAGTGAGATGGCTGTTTTCAATAAAAATACTTTATTGAACAGTCTTCTTTCTCATGCAAGAGAGGTGAACTGCTACAATCGTTATGCAGACTGCAAAGTATAATGAGTACAGGCTAAACAGTAATATGAAATAATACTGTAATAGCATTGTATGGTTTCTAAGCATATAAAAATACATACATAAATAACATAGACTAAAATACGTAACTGGTGCTTCGAAAATATGCCTACCCCAATGTACCTAACCTAAGTCTAGTAAGAGGGAAGAAGTTAGTATTGTGCAGCATAGGTTTAGTTGTTTTTGCCAAGAATCTACCAAAAGTTTCTCTGGGTTCTAATCAGCTCCATACCTTTGTTTAGAATGAAGGAGGTCTGGTATCTCTGTCTCGGGACTCGATTTCCCAACACCCAGCAAGGGGAGCTTGGAAACACTGGAGCTGGATTCTCGGCAGGAGAAGGGCAGCCTCCTAATCAGTGCGTCAGCTGGAGAGTCGGCTTTCTTTGGCACTTGCTGTAGCGAGCTGCGTCGGGCAAGTAGATAGTCGAACTGCTCCGAACCACCATAGTTTGCCATAGCAAGTGAAGGCATATTTATACCTTGAAGGTGTTTAGGAATGCCATAGCCTGACGTAAAGTCGGGCATATGAACGTCAGGAAAAAACCCCTAGGGAATAGTTGTTCTTTGTAAAGTAACTGAGTTCTTGGACAAATCAAGAAATCGTTGTGACGTTTGGTATGGGTGGAAGTAGCCATGCCTGTATTTGGGTAGCTTGGGCTATGCCTAAATAAGGGTTTGATTTCTATGCCTATATAAGGGCACCGTGAATTGTACCTACATAAGGGCATGAATCGGGAACATTCACTCGTACTTAAAACACCACACAACAGAAGCTTTAACTGAATTTCTAGGGAATCTGGAATATAGAACGAGCCTCATACAATGCAGGCAGAGTGTTCCATATTCCAGGAGGGGCAAGGGGAAAAAAGGATGTAAAGAAAAGAAAGATGCAACACATCTCACCCGTAAACAGAAAAAGAAGAAATATAATTATAATGACATTCAAGATAAATACCTGGCAGGTAATAACCTGGGTCGAACATTACTGGATGCAACAGATTGGTTGGAAAGAAGAGAGTTACCATCAGAATTGGGTAAGGCATGTAATGGTAAAACCTCATCACCATCTGTGGTGCAATTTACAAGCTTGCATTTGGCCACCCTCCTTACATTCCATACTCTACCATCCTGAGTAATAACAGTGTTTCTACAAACTTTGACGATCTTAATAGTATGACCAAACTTGGAAGAACCTTCTATTAGAAAGCCAGGTTTTTTAATCCTGACCCAGTCACCCACAGCAAAATCAGGAGCTTTAACATTCATTTTGGAGTCAAACAAAGTTTTTATCTTATTTTGCATATTTTCGACTCACTTGGTAATAACATCCATGTCCACACATTCATCCATCTTACTAACTTTTTTAATCCACCATGGACAAATATCTGAAATGGGATCTCTACCCCTCAAAAGTCTGAAAGGACTGATTCCAGTCACTGAATGAGGAGTAATACGATACATCCATAATTTTTTTCTTACCACATCCTTCCAAGACTCATTGGTTATACTAGCAGACTAAGGGCCAGATGTAGGAGCCCTAATACCGGTCGGAAACGTCCGATTTCGGACGTTTCCGACCGGTATTAGGGTTTTCAGATGTAGGGGGCTGAAAATTACGGAATCGGTATATTTACCGAATCGGTAAAATTACCGATTCGGTAAATTACCGAATCAGTAAATATACCGATTCTGTAATTCCAAATGTGGGTGGCACAGTTTACAGTGCCACAGGCCCTTAAGAGTCGGTATTTTACCACACAATCCTATTGTGTGGTGAAATACCGAATTCAGATGTGCATGCACATCTGTGCAAGCACACCTGTGCAATGTGACACACAGACATGCCCTTAGGGCATGTATGTGTGCCACATGTCACACAAGCCTGTACTTGGGGTGCTAGAGGGTGTCAAAGTGACACCCCCTGCACCCTTGCAGGATTCGGTATTTACCGATTCTGTAAATACAGAATTGGTATTTCCTATTGATTCCTATGGCCTTTAAAGCCCATAGGAATCAATGGGAAATACCGATTCTGTATTTACAGAATCGGTAAATACCGAATGTTACAGATTCTGTAATTCTGAATTTGAAATTACCTACATCTGCCTCCTTCCTATTTACCTACTCTTAAATACCGAATCGGTAAAATTCGGTATTTAAGAGTAGGTAAATCGGAATTACCTACATCTAGCCCTAGATGCTATATTTGAGTACACAATTGAATCATTCCACCTGGCCATTTTCTCTCGGCTCATATAAGGATGTAGTTATATGTTTGATATTACACATATGTAGAAAGCTTTTCATCTCTTGAGATGTTAGTTGCACCCCATTATCCGTTACAATAACCTCAGGGAACCCCTAGTGTGGTGCAGAGCAGGCACACCAAACTTCGGAGGAAATGTGTAAAGCATCCACGCAGCACACACAGGCGAAACACAAGGCGCACTACAAAAAGAGAATCCACACCAGGTTAGGTGAAAAACAGTATGTGTATTGTAAAATGTACACATCAGAAGGGAATCACAGGTGCCGGTAAACTGTTCACAGGGGGACTATATACAGGGCAGTGCCAATCGGGCCGCTGCCAGAACCATCATGAGTCCATGAATAAATGAAAGTCCATCAATAAATGCATAACAGCCAGTACCTTCGGGCAAGATCCTGAACTGGGCATTGTTTCACGACAGGCCTAAACCTCATTAGTAGTAGGCTTAACCGTGGGAGCATTACATCACCTTAGAATAGGCACTTTACTCAGGACCCCCACAAGGTAGCATTAGGGTAAAAGCATAACCAGCATTAATGCATTAGGCATTCAAACAGTATGAATAACCTATCAGGCGGGAAAAGCATTAGGCATCAACCTGTGGGCATAAACATAGTATGCATGAAGCATTCTCATTAGGGTTAAAATGCTAGGCAACATCACCTTAGGCATTAGCAGATGCATAAGGCACCGGTACATGGGCCTAATCATATTAGAATGGGGCATACACATCAGGCATTTCTTCATTGTGCACATTAGGACAGAACATTAGCATAATGGTGCACCCCTAGTAACCCCCAAACATCCTGTAAGCATTAGGGGGGAAAGAAATAATTCGCGATATAACCACATGCATTAGGCATAAGCAGCATTAACAGTACACTTTATGTAAATACACCAGGAATAGCTGCCCCAAGGTTGCAGATTCGCTTCTGGCGCTACTGCGCCTGGGGAGCCCCTACTCGGGGGCTCTCAAATTTCCAATGACCCAAAATCAGCACTACAAACCGAAGGGAAAAGCATTAGGTATCATCCTAGGTACAAATGCATTATGCAACAATATTATGCAAGAAATCATATGGGGCAATAGGCCTCGCCAGCATAAACACAGTTCGCCCCAATCGGGGGCACAACACTCTAAAACTGGCCCCAGGCCAACTGGCCTTTCTCCGGGGCTCAAATCCACTATGTCCCGGAAGTCAGGGCTGGCTGCTAAAACAGCAAAAGCAAAGTGCGCAAAGCACTGGGGCAGGGCAGGAGTGTCTCTCACTCCTCTCTCTCTTCTCCTGAGGAGTACAATGCCCCAATACGTTGCAGCTGCCCACTGTCAACCAAGCAGGCAGGGGGGAATCCCACACACCGGGATACCCTCATAGCGCTTTAGAATCGCGGCGCTGCAGACGTCCGCTCCTCTTCTCCTGGGCACAGTTGTAGCGCCTTGGCAGCAAGCAGAGCACAGTCAATGCAAATATGGCACTCTGGCAGCACCCCAATGCAGCACACATGCAGGGGAATTGAAATATAGCGCTTTGACAGCACAGCGCTGCAGGCGTCAGCTCCTCTTCCCCTGGCACCTTGAATATAGCGCTTGCGAGGCGCTAGGTCCCAGTAGAAGCTTCAGGGACAGAAGATAGTGTACCTCTTCTGGTAATCAGGAAAACAGTGCCCACCAGGCACTGGAGGGCAGGCAGAGCAGCACAGTCACTTCAAGTATGGCACTCACCAGGCGCTAGGTGACTCACAGTTCCCGGGGTCCCAGCCATGGGAGTAGCGCCCACTCTCCTCACCTCCTTGGAGTGCAGGCAGTCAAAGTATAGCACTCACGAGGAGCTAGGGCAGCAGGGCAGACAGGCCCAAAGTGGCGGCTGTTTGGGGGCACTTTGAAAGGTTGTGCAGCATTTTGTTTTATTTGCTATGCTCTACGTTTAAATGCACAATCGACATCACCCATACCTTGCAAAACATAATTAGAGCGTATGCTATCGCAGGCGGCAGCTTTCACACCTCAGCGGTCGGAGGGTGCAGGCTGCGAGGGCAACTGACCTACCTGTACTTTAAGTGGTGCAGGGCACCGTGGCCTAGACTGCAGAACAGGGGCAATACAATTAATGAATGGAGCCAGGAAAGTGCTTTCTTGCCCTGGAGGCTCCCGAGACGTTTTTCTTTTTTACAGTAGCAAGTTTAGCTGCACCTTACTGATCACCTTGTCTGGCAGTAACTAGACCAATTATACATTAATAGCTGCACGGAGACAGCTTGTGTCCCAAACAGGGTGCTAAAGTCAGTCAGGGTCGATGGCAGTTTACGGCGCCCTTTCACCCTCCATGGACGCCTGCACAGGGGCTCTGGATCAATAAGGCCTCTTGGTGCTATTAGCATACAGAGATAGTTTTATAAAGTCTCAGTCCAAACGCCTGGGGGTAGCGGAAGTAACATCATGCACGCTTTGATCCCAAATGATGCCACATGGCTAACCCATTTTACCACTGTTACCTTTTGAGTGAGGAAACAGGAAGAAAAAGAGTGCTAGAGAGGGAAATGGAAAGTGAGACAATGGGAAGGAGGGAAAAAGCTATAAAGAAGAGAAAAGGGGAGAAGGAAGGAAAGAAAGAACATGAACCACACGTTCACAAAATTGTAGTTTATGAGGATTATCTGTGAGCTACTGCTTTTTACTAGGTTAGTGCCCTTCCATTTCTAGAACTTTACAGCAGTTTTAAGATCTGAGTTTTTCGTTGCCCAAGTGGGTTTAATGTCTGTTATTTATATGTTTTGCACTTCTTCATTGCTTGATTTTACTTGCGAGAAAGTGTCACTCATAGTCGTTGAATGTCACTCATAATTATACTGCAATTATGAAAATGTCACACATAAGTAATCAGAACCCTTGGCAGCTATGATGACATGATGTGATGATGAGGCCTCAGGCAGGCCACAGTGCGGGTGGGTGGTGGAGCGTGCGGGGATGTGCTTTGTAGGTATTTTAAATTACAGCGCTGAGCAATCGCTTACGGCGGGATTTGTGTGGAATTCGCCTCGGGCACAGAAAGTTGAAAACGATTTTTCAGAAAATATACAGAATTCTTTGAGCTTTATGCAGCCGCGTTTCAAGTTTCTAACGAAATGCCCACAAGTCCCATCTTCCCCCTGAAAGAAAGGATATGAACATTTAGCTCTGCCTCGCAGTCATGTTATGCGCAGTTTTATTTTTCTGACTCATTACCACTTGGAGTACTAATTGTCACATGTAAAGGCAGACGGATTCCGGAACGCTGTAGACTGGGGACGGTTTTGTTTGTGTCGCAGCTGCCATAGATTAAGGTTCAACTGCCTTTCAATGGTAATGGCGGAGCAGCTGTTTAGGCCCCAGTCCTTGCGGTTTTACTTGTTGAAACAGTATGTGACCGCGTATTTGCGGAATATTTCCACTGTGGGCACGGCCGATCATAGTTCATTTGTTGCAGGAATATGTCCCTGCCTTGTGGGTGAGAGAAGTCTCTTCGTGTGACTGAGACTGGTAGGCCCTGTCCTAAGGATGGCTCTATTGAGTGGACACTAATAGAGGTTAAGGGTGCTTCATGAATAGCAAGTAAAGCCAAATTCAGTGTGTCGAGATATTCTGTCTGCTGTGCTATACGCTGCGCATATCCTAAGCCAGTCTGTGTGTGAACTGTAGCTGCCCAATTGTAAAGTGAACCATTAAATATGTTCACATATATACAGTATTGCGTCAGTTGAGTCTTGTTTCCAAGGCACAGTGAGCTGCAGAACAAAATGCAGGTCAATCTGTGCTTAATCTCCAGCTGGTTGTTCCAGTTCAGCTATGTGCAAATTACAAAGACCGAGGGCTGCACAAAATAACTAGTCAAGCCAAACAGCATTTGGGCATGTTTTCCCATTCTGAGTGGTTCGATACATGTACTCGCACGCAGTATTTAACAACAAAACTTTTGCCACATGGAATACCTGCCTAAATTTGTTCTACGAGGTTTGCATCTCATAAAGGTGGAAAACCCGTGTTTTAGTGCAATTTTGCCTTTCCTGTGTGCTGAAGGTGGAATGTGTTAGTAAAATCGTACCCAGTGGTCCTGTATTTCCCAGAGTGCTTTTACAACACCCACAAATTTCAGTCTTTGCTATGAAAACCAGGGCAGGGGAGATATAATTATAATTATAACAACATAACTTTTGACTATTGAATCAGACGTCGTTAGAGTGCTGCGTTCTTAGTTCTTCACACTGCACTTGTTGCTTCGCCCAAGACACCTGCTAGGTTTCAAACATTGTATTTGGGGATTTACTTATGAGAGGAAGCCACAGCTGTGGTGTGAAGGGGTTGGTATGTTCGCTTATCGCTGCAGAGTGGAGTAGGTTTTGTGGTTTTCAGTGCATGAGGGCTTGTACCCTCATTAGATGTCTCATTATCTTAAGAGACACAATTCCAAAGGGCCGTGACAAGGGTTCGAGTTCTCCAGCTATGAGCGTATCCGAGTTCACCCACCATGAGGCTTGTACAGCAAATGCACTTGGCTATCTTACTGAATTGATTTTAAATTGTACTGAATTTAATATATACAATTACTTAAAATCGTTATGAATGTTTTACAGCAATAACAGGAATGGAAACAATGATAACAATTGAAAAATCATCAATGTAATTGACATTATATAAATTAGCTAAAAAGAACAATCATAAAATGAATTCGCCAAAATCTTGGTATGCAGTTCTTAAATCCATCATGCCCCCTTTTCTTCCAAACAGAACGTGTCAAAGCCATCAGCGTGTCAAAGCCATCAATCAATGTGTCAAAGCCATCAATTCCCTATTTCCATGGAGTATCTTATGTGAGCAGGACGACTGACCACTGATGCAAGCACCTGGCTCTTCTGGGTCAGAGGAAATTTGCTGGACATCTATTTCATGCAGTGCGGCTATTTCATATTCACAATGTCCCCTCAGATAATGGCGAGAACCGATGTCTCGTGAAGTGTGCACGTGCCTGCACCCCTAGCTGAGCCTTTCCCAGCAAGCTGGGGGTCAACAACCTGCTTCAGACTGCGCAACCCATTCCAACATGGTTGGCTTTCCCCGAACAGCCGGGCATTGTTGTTGTTACTGGGCCTCTCTGGTGGTATACGCTTTGCGCACTCAGTCCTGATGGGTGACACTGTGTGTACCGAAACCCTGGTGGCAGTCACTGTATGAACTAAGGTTCCGGTGGCTGACACTGCATGGACTAAGATCCCGGTGGCTGACACTGAATAAGCTAAGATCCCTGATGGCTGACGCTGTATAAACTAAAATCACGGTGGCTGACACTATGTGCACCATTAACACCACAGGAACTGATTGTGTGCGCCTGAAGGCCCTGGTGCAGACGCTATGTGGAGCAGAACCTCTGTGCGCTAGGACTGTGGGATAGACGATGTGTACACTACACTCCTGCTACACTCATGACTCATATGCAACAATTGCAAGAGCAAATAAATGATGCTCGTTTAATACAAATGAGAGCTTAATTTAAGCGCAGTTTCTTTGAAATGGAGTTAGTTACCGTAATTGACACAAACAGTGCCTTTTGGTGGTGCTGTACATATATTTCTCTTGTAAAATGTGAAAGTCACTGACAACTTAACATGGGGGACTGACAACCGACAGTTCACCCTGGCAGACACCCTCTCTCAGCAAAGTCAGCAGCTGAATACAATCCACACATCTACCCTCCCTCACAAAGACTAAGTTGTCTCATATCTGATGTGGGACATTGGGCCTGGTTTTGTAGTACAGAGCACTTAGAATGCTGGTGCCTGTTAATTCTGACTTTACTTAAAAATGCACAACTCCAAGCACCAGAATCAAAGGGACATGAGCCAGTATCAAGCTATGAACATTTTGCACATGACTTGCACAACAGGAAAGTTCTGTACGCTAGTCTGTTTTTTGAATATTTTTAAAAAGTATGCCCTGAAAATGTCTACCTGGAAAAATGTCCACATAATTTCTTAATTTACGTGATCGAATCCTACAGTCTGTAGAAATAACTCAGACTTCTGTGCATAGTCCTTAACCCTAAAATGAAACACTTGCTGATGACATTGTGCTGGTGTCTTGTACTACTTTATCTACAAACATAAAAGACAGTCTATGTATCTAGTGGGTTTCAAAAATGAAATGAGCACAGCTTTCTGGCTGCCAAACATCCTCAGGGAGAATTTATTGAACCCCGGTTGGAGCAAATGATGTAAATAGGTCAGTGAGTGACTGCTTTTGTCAGAGAGATCCTTTTGTTACTTGCAGTTTCAAAGTAAAAATCCTAACATACAACAGCGAGCTATTAACTGTCATCTAAGAGCTGGATGCAAACTGCAAGGACAAAATTGGAGCGTTATGTTTTTTCCCCACCGTCTTTGTTTGATTACCCTACTGTTTCAAAAATAAATTGTTATCTTTTCATTTTCAGCACCTGACAACCTGAAACATTACCGCATTTTGGGGCCAGTTCTCAGCAAACATGAAGAGGACCACAACCTCCTTTGCTGCTCTTTCCCCCCGGCTACCACCCAGCAAACACCAGTGTTAAAGGTAAGCAAACTGATGCTATATTTTTTTACATGGGAGTTAGGCTGTGCAACTTCTTCTACTCTTAGAGCTGAGATTTCCATGAAAGTCTTATAGTCTGAATTCAACACCTGAGCATAATAGGACGGAATGTATGAAGCTCTGTGGTTATACTGAATAAGCAGCTACCTATGTTATGCCATCTATTAATGTAATAACTGCACTTTCACAATTGCTTTATTAACCTTCCTGCTTTCTCAAATTTGCTTGAAAATGCACGATTTTTCTTCTTTTTTTTCAAAAATTTCTTGGGGGGTAACCCCCCCAAACACCGCTTTTGGGTTTCGGGCTCGCTGGCTGCGCTTGCTCGCAACGGTGCTGTATGCAAATCACTTTGCGCCCTCCCACTTTCAAATCTCACCCACCGCCCCTGTATTAAGACAGAAAGATTTTAAAGTGGGTGTATTAACAATATCATATTTAATCTGCTTGAAAGCTAGATCCTGTTTATCTGACCAGACAAAATCAGTAGACTTCCTGGTCAATTCCCTAAGAGGCTCCATTTTGGTGGCAACATTTTGTATGAATTTGCTGTAATATTCACACAGGTCCGCAAAGGAGAGAAGTTTTTCTTTATTGTCAGGAGCAGGAGCATTGACAATGGCATCCACCAATGATTTTTTGGGCACAACACCTTCACCAGAAAGCATGTGGCCAAGATATTCCACAGATTTGCAAAAAAACGTACATTTGCCAGCTTGAAAACGTCAAACCACTCTTTTCTAATCTAAGGCAAACTTCCCTGACATGACGAGAATGATCTTTATCATTTTTAGAAAAAATTAAAATATCGTCCTGGAAGCATTTAACAAATTTGCTGACATCTTTAAAAATGTGATACATGGCTCTCTGAAATACAGATAGAGCTGAGGCAAGACCGAGAGGCATTCTCTTGAATTGGAAAAGGCCATGAGGTGTGATAAAAGCAGTAAAGTGTTTGGAATCATTAGTAAGCTCAATTTGGTGATAGGCCGATCAAAGATCAAGGGTGGAAAAAACACAAGCACCATCCAACATACAAAACATCTTGTTAATGTTGGGAAGAGGGTGGCAATCGGTGAATAAACTTGCACTCAAATCACACACAGCCTAATACTATTATCAGAGTTTAGGGCTAAAACAATGGGAGAAACCCACTCTGAAGATTCAATTTCCTCAATTATGTCATTCTCAATCATATCATCTAAGATGTCCTTTAACTCAGACCTAATACTGATGGGAACTCCTCTTAATTTCTTTTTCACAGGGATAGTTTCCCAAGATTCTCGGAAAATACCTTGTTAAATAATTCAGTAAAGTTAGTGGTATTAGAAGATAATGCAAGAACAGAAACAGGTTCTTTGCATCTGGGGTTCAATAAGATTCCTAATCTGCCCTGGTCACGCCAACCCAACACATTAACACCTTTAAAAGCTATCTATACCTTGATGGTGGCAGAATTGCCCTTGAATTCAATAAGTACCTCTTTGAAACCCATGAACTCAATGTATGAGCCATCAAAATTCTGTGCTACAATATCTGGTTTACAAAGTAAATTAAGATCAACCAATTCTCCTAAGGATTGTAAGCAATAATCTCTTGTGATTATAGTCCAAGGAGATCCCAAGTCAGCCATGAGTTCAAGTTCTCTTCCCAAAATACTTACTTTACATTTTGGAGAAGAAATCTTTTCTGCCTCTGAGAAATCCAAGGAATCTTGGATAGAAACAACAATGCCAGCTTCAACATCCTCTTGAAGATGTTTACAAGAAGAAGGATTACAAGTTACACATGAAACTTTCCCTTTAGACACCTTAGAAGGAGTTGGTGTAGGTTTTTTTGAGTATGCAGTACTTCTTATAGTATTCTTACACATTTTGGGAAAGTGTTCTGAACGTCCACACTTGCTACATTCCTTACCTAGAGCAGGACAATGTGGAAAAGAAGCAATGTGGTTGGGATTACCACACCTATAACAATCAATACGTTTGACACTAGAATAATTTCTGCACTGGAATGTACCTTAGAGGTACCAGGATTGACAGTATTTATCTCACTAGATGTGGAAGGTTTGGTATCTTTGTTAAGTGACTTCATCCATTTATCGGATTGTTCTAGTGCGTTAGCAGTACTAATGGCAGCTTCTAAGTTAGGGTCACCCATTATCTAGAGTAGTTCCTGTACTTTCTTTCTTCTTACATGGACAATGATTTGATCCCTGATCATTTTGTCAGTAATCAAACCAGAGTTACAATGTAATGATAATGCACGTAGAGCAGTGAGAAATTCATCAAAACTTTCTCCCTCTTCTTGAGCTCTGGAGTAGAATTTAAATCTATTAAGAGCAACACTAGTTGTTGGTTTAAATCTACCCTCTATACGCAAAATAGCCTCATCATATACATTATGATCACCACCAGACCTGACAGGAGGAAGTGTCCTATAAACTACTTGTCCTTCAGAGCCTAAACACTGATGAAAAATGTTCTTTTTCCTCTCCGCGGACATACGTTCTCCATCGATGGCTTTAAGGTAGGTGATGAATTCCTCCTTCCACCTGGTCCATGGAACAGGTGGTTCTCCTTTTGTTTGAAGAAATTTGGAGGGTGGATCAAACTGCATATTGGTAAGAAAGAAGCTATATAAATGTATAAATGTATTCAAAATTAGAATAAAACTATCAACAAGTAAATAAAAATAGAAAGATGTAAAGCGTCCTTGTCACTGAAATATAAGTAGGTAGTAGTACACCGTGAAAATGTGACTTTTTATGCACACTGACAAAGAAAAAAACAAACAAGGCGTGCCTGTCACCGTAAGAGATGCAAGCAGCAAAACAATGTAAATTGTAAGTTGCAACTGTAGTAGAAATTAAGGTGTGCCAGTCACCGTAAAAGATGCAGGCAGCAAAACAATGTAAACTGTAAATTGTCACCGTAGTAAATGCAAGTAGTAAAGCAGGGTGTGCCTGTCACCGTAATTGATGCAGGCAGTGAACTGACACTAAGAAAGGTGTGCCTGTCACCGTGATTAATGCAGGTAGTAGATTGACAAAAAGCGTTTCCAACCTGTTTATCGTAAATATAAACACCGTGACAGATGTAGTATGGAGCCAAAAAAAATCAGATATCAGGTGTATCAGGCGTATCAAGCGTGTGCTTTTTTTTTATTAAAAGGAAATGTCCTTTTTAATGTGCTGTAGCTGTGCATATCAGCGAAGAACGTGGTGGTAATGAGGAAGAAGGAAACTTCCTTACGTAGTCTCCGCTGTAGTCCGCCGTTGCAATTCTTGCGCCAGTAAAATAGTGTGTATCCAAGGTAACACAGTTAAAATGGCGCTGTTACGTTGCATGCGTACATTGCGTGATGACGCGGCCGCGTTTGGAAGTAGGTCGTGCCGTCTCTGAAGCGCAAAGGAAGATCCTTGTATCCAAGGTAACGCGCGCTGGAAAGGCAATGCGCGTCTTACAATACCTACGATGACGTGTTAGATCAGGAGGTCATGCAGTCTCCAAGCAACGCCTCAGGCATCAAGGTCATACGTCATAATATGACAGCTTGAAAGCAGTACGTGTAGACTTAATGACATACAAAAAGAAAAGTACATTAAAACACCTTAAGATGATGCCTAAAATGCCAGAAATCTGAGGTTTGAAGTCCGCAGCGCAAAAAATGTCAGGGCAGACTCGGAGAGCTTCAGCAAAGCAAAGGAATGAAGTAAATCAGGTTCGGAAGACCTCGCAGCTCCTCTGCCTACAAGATGTAGCCAACGAAGTCTTCGATGGATCGTCGCCAATTTGTAAAGGACGAGACTCCAAGTGGTAAGTAAATCTCGTAGTTTATTGGAGTAAGGCACAGTACAACCATAAAGAAAGAGGTTGAAGCTTTAACTGAAATTCAAGGGAATCTGGAATATAGAACGAGCCTCATACAATGCAGGCAGAGTGTTCCATATTCCAGGATGGGCAAGGGGAAAAAAGGATGGAAAGATAAGAAAGATGCAACACCATGGAGTTCCCTTTCCGCTCTCGTTGATGGGGAGAGTCTCCATTATGAAGATGGTCATATTACCAAGATTCCTGTTTTTATTTGAGAACATCTCCATACCGCTACCAAAACACATCTTCCCGTAAGCAATCTCACATATGATATAATTCACTCACCCTCCCATATGATTTGGGTGGATTGGGAGCCTGAACTGGAGAAATACTATAGGGCTGCGAGCAGTGTGTTTTCGCACTATTGGATACATGGGCCGCATGATCTGCCCTTCCTGTACATGGAAAGAAATGCAGCGGACCCGCTCACGCTTCCACAGACTCTCACACACTCGGCAGCCAGGAAACTATGTGTTTTTGACTTCATAGCTGTTACCGTGCAGGCATGGCAAACTCTACTACACATGCAGACGGGGCCTTTTCTATATGCACCAAAAATGCCGTTGCCGTGGTGCATGTGGTTTCCGCTGAGCCAGGAAGAGGGAGCAAGGCAGGCCTTAAAGTCTATAGGTATACACAAAATAGGAGATTTCTTTAAAGATGGAGTGCTAGCAACATGGGAGTCATTAAAATCACCTGACAAGCAGGTGGGGGTTGCAGTTTTATTCAATTACTATAGGGCCCGGCAGACATGGCGTGCCCTTTTAGGGGATGATCGACTGGAGCCACAAAATATAGGGGCACTTTCCACACTTATTAAAACTGAAGAACCTGCAAAGTTAATCACAAAATGTTATAACAGTCTTTAGGACACGCGTAAGTCTTAAAGGTGAGGCTGGAATGGCAACGTGACTTGGGCACGCTCCTAAGTGACACAGTATGGTCCTACTGCTGCGTTCGTACCCGATCAGTCTTTCTCAATGGAAGACACAGACTCATACATTTAAAAAAATTTCATAGAGCATATTGTACCCCCGAAAGCCAGTTCCGTTACGGTCTAGCAGAGTCCTCCAGTTGTCATAGATACGGTTGGGAAGGAGCAGGATTCGGGCATCTGGCTTGGCAATGCCAGGGGTGTACGCATACCGGAAAAAAGTGCTCAAGAAGTTGGGAACTATTGTTAGTGCAGACCTTGAACCTGACCCTAAAATGGCTCTCCTTGGTTGGGACCGCCCAGTAAATAAGACACTACGCCAGTTGGTGGCTATTGGCCTTCTCTTGGCAAAACGAAGGGTAGTGTTACGATGGATGAGGGACCCACTTCCACAAATAGCAGATTGGCACACACACATATTGGATTGTAACACTCAAGCCGACACGTATAGCCAACTACTACCCCCCAGAAGCCGCCCAAGGAGTTACTGGTGCCCTTATCAGACTTTCTTGTTGAATAACACTAGTGAGACATCACCCTAGCCACAGAATGCCAAAGAGGAGACATTATCATCAGAGGTTGGAACATAGAAAAAGAAGGCCAGCAAGGATGGGACAAGTGTTACACCACCCGAGATCTAAGGCACTAACCAGCCCCCTCAATATTGCATCAGTCAGTAAAGCTATGATTAGTAATCAATGGACTTGCATTGATGATAGGACCCCATGTGAGATACTCCCTATACGTTAGAGTTCTGCTATTGAATGCACAAGTATTAATATGCAAATGTGGTCTTTTACGTTGAATTGCCTATCCAGCCACCAATGTGTTTTTCTCTTGAGTTGTATGCTTTTTGTTTTGCGCTGAAAACAATAAAAAAAAATTATTTTGGGTCTTGAGAGGTTAAAACATCTTGCGTCAATTCATCTCTTTTTGAGGGACCTTTGTTTTTAAATGCTCTATGACTTTGTCATATTGAATTTTTACAATGGGCAAAAGGGCATGCACCCAGGAGGTTATTGTGTCATCCAATCAACTTCCCTTTCACACACCGCCCACAAGTTCTTTGGGATAACCACCTCAAATAATATGTCCACGTTTTCCCACAACACTTTGGAGATGGTCAATTCAATTCAAAATGACTTTATTTCGGATATATTGCAATCCATAAAAGTACACACAATAGACAAAACATATTAAAACATCACAATAATCACAAAGTCAATCTTAAATTAATACAACTCAAATATATCATAAAAACGAGTGCATTGACAGAATCAGAATAAAAAGTGCAAGTAATGTCCAAATACAGAATATACGAAATAAAGTGCGATAGTGCCATAAACTGCAGTTAATGCACATTTACTCATCCAAACAATTTCTTAGTCTCATGGTCAGTTTTAAAAATTCTAACACCTGAAGAACACTATCAGGATGCAACAACTGTAAATACATAAGGGCGGGTCTAATTTGGTTAAAATTTAATTTCTTTAAAAGGGTAACCAAATACCGCTTTCGGGGATATTCATAAAATGTACATAAAAATATAAAATGCAGCATATCCTGTGGAGACTTCCCGTCGCAGCCACAGGGTGCTGCTGGTTTCTTAAAAATGTCCGTCTTGGGTCTAATTAAAAGCTGATGAAAGATGTTAAACCTGAAACGGGTCAGCAAAAATTTTTCATGGGTGGTGAAGGAGCAAGTTAGATACAATTCCATTGAATTACAAGTACTCAACATGATGTACGTTCTAACATTAGGTTTCAAGAGCTCAACTTCATCTCTTACAGCATTACGGTTCAGGTAAAAAGCACTCTTAATTGCAGCAACATCACCCTTAACTATATCCCCCGGGTTATCAAACAAGTTCACTCGGCCAAGCTTCAAAAATTGAGATTTCAGATATTTAAGCCAGGGCACTCGCATTGCGTGGTCAAGCGATAAGAGATCCTCCACTATCAAGTGGGTCAGAGGGATTGCATCACTTAACCACAGTTTTACCCAGCACAACAACGGTTTTAGTCCAACTATGTCCGATAAATGCAAGCAGCCAAGTTCTTCATGAACAGCTAAATTCGGTGTGCTCCCAGGGACACACAACAGACGCTTTAAACATTTATTTTCTACTATTTGAAGTTGGTCATAATTTGTGTAGCCCCATACCTCACTTCCGTATACTGCAGTGGCTATGGATTTAGCGATATATAATTTCATCATGGCCACAATTGGCTTTTTGCCCAATTTAGAAGCAAAGTTGAAGATAGAAGCATTTACCCTGGACATATCCCCCTTTTTCTTGGCCAAATGTGGGGCCCAACACATCTTCGTATCAAATAAGACCCCCAGGTAGGAAAACGACTGGGTGATGGGTATCGAAACATCATTCAATTTAAAATTGAACTTCTGGAGATGGTCATAATCTGTACCATCTGGGTTTACCATTTATCTGGATTTTATCTAAGCTTTGGAAGGGTGTTTTTAAAATAGAAAAGGTCTGATCACGACCTTGGGACATATACATATGCTCCTCCCTGCACCTCCTGCAAGGGATACTCCCTTACCTCTCCTCCTACGGCTCATTCCTTATCTTCCCTTGATCCCTCTCTCTTCTGCTTCATCTTCACAACTCTCTAAACTTGTCAGTATCTCTCCAATCCCTAATGTTTCCAATCAATTTCCTAATGTTTGTCCTCAACCACCACAATTTTTACATTCTTAGCTCCTTTTCACTCATCGCCATGCAAGCATTCTTCCGCAACTTCATTCACTGGGTTATATCAATGCCGCATTCATCTTCCACCTTTTACATCCTTGCAGACCTTTCTCAACCTTGCATTTGTGTCTTTTGCCACTCTCGCTAAATCCTTGCTCATGTACGTTGAAGAGTATACTCTGCACTCAGCGAGTTGACTGGTACGTCTGAAGTAGTTGTTGGGCCTCCTATTCCACTACTAGCTGCTCTCCCTCCTTGCAGGGATACTAATGCCATCCCCCCATGCCTCAGTGCTGAGTCTTGAGGTACAATTGGGATAAGTTAACTCAGGATGGTGCCAACAACAACGACTGCAGTGCTCAACAAAGGCATGGTGCTAATTGCTACTACCATGGGGTCTGAGCGGGGCATGGGACTGCAGTTTCTGTATAGCTTGTGATTCATGACTTCTGTAGGGGACTCTGCAATCGTTCCGCTCTTGGTCATTACTGCAGCAGTAGCACTTGGTGTAGTACCTGCCGAATTATATGAGGGTGGTCTTGTGCTAAGGAGCTAGTCTAAAAAGGAGTGTTTCTCATTACTATCCATGTCTGCTTCCCTCTTTAGTTTCTTCACTTTCTCTCAGGGGATAGGACCCAACGGTCTCAATGACTTCTTCCCTCCACTTCCTCTGCCATTCCGTGAGCTGTGTGCTTCTCCATGAATGAGCTCTACTGCGGATCTTTAATACAAATTTCTTTCTTTTCTTCTCACTTGCCATTTGCTCCCAAAGATTTAAAGCTTCAAATTGTGTGCATCTAAACTGCGGTTTTAGGTCGTACATTCGCCTCATCAAATTCTCTAGTTGAGGGATATGGAAAGTCCCACTCAAGGGGAATCGAATTTCCCCATCTTTAGATGTGTATTTGTGTCATTGGTTAAGCCACATACATATGTGAAGCCATTTCTTCACCGCCATTTTCCTAGATGGAGTGCCTTCAGGGGGAAACTTCTCCTTATTTACGTCCTTCTCCTTTTTTGACAAGGGATTCCCCATCTTGGCAAGCTGTCAGTCAATCCTTGTTTTAATCTCGCTCTTACTCCGCATCAACAAGTTCACGATCCATCTAATACCAGCGCATCTATGTCAAAGATCACCCTATCACAGCGCGGCTATGGCATCTGACAGCCAAACCTTGCACAGTACCTTGATAATGCAATGCCCCAATACCAAGAGACCGCTTCTGAATCTCTTTACAAACTTTTTACCATTTGCCTGGTTTGATTAGACCAAGATTTCAAGAGCAGTATGAATACTGACTAGTTTCGTCTGACTGTGAGCCCTCAACCTTCAAAAGTCATTATACTCAGAGCACCCACTCCCGTGCACTAAGGAACGAACAACCACCGAGCTTGGTTAGCACACTCAAGCAATAAGAAATTATGCGCCTATCTTAATATAATGATAGCGCTTCACTGTACACTTCCTCTAGCAGGATAGTACAACAGCTCAATGTTCTAACTCGAGGTACCTTTCTTTAGCTCTATACCAGGGCAGAATAGCACAAAGTTCCCTGGGGGTGAAACAGGCATTTGATCCCGCTTTGCACACCCCTTGGGGCACTTTGGTATTACAGAAGGAGCCGCAGCAACTTGTGTGACTCCTTCTATAATACCGATATCGCTGGCGCATATAAAGTGCCAGCGCTATATTCAGGGGGCTTTCCCTCATTTGCATGGGGGCGTGCCCCATGCAAATGAAGAAACCCCTTTGCCTCTACGCAGGCGCCATATTACAGACACGGGCGCAGAGGCAAAGAAACTCTCAGGCAGCCACTGACAGTGCACCATCTAAAAGGTGGCGCACTGTCAGTGCGCCCCCTGAGAGCCGCCCTGTGGAGGGGCGAAAGGAGGTCCCATGGACCCGAGTCATCCTTTTGCAGGCGGGTGCCATCACTGACCGGACCAGCCTGCAAGGGGATCTCTAATCCCCTTTAAAAAAGCAGGTGGATTGCAGCCTGCACTATGAAAACACGGAGAGGCTCAGTTTTTCACATGAATGCGCTGCCCCCAGGGCAGCACGGGTTTGCGGCTACCCTGGAGACAGCGCATTGACCATAATATGGAGCATTTTCCTTCACTGTGCTGGGCGCACCATTTAAAAGGTGAACCAGCGCAATGAAGGAAAATGCACTGCATACATAATATGGCCCCATATGTGCAACAGCTCTCAAAATCCATCCACTTCATTCCGTCACAATGTGCCTATCACAACAACTAACATGCACTGCTCCGTGACTACTTCATTTGTGCATGCATGCAATGCATATTGATACACGCCTCCTTCTCCTTCAGCCACCACATGTCTCCAGAACCAGTATCAGGTTGGGATTTGGGTCCATGTAGATCTCAGGGAAAACCGTCTGGACCATGAAGGTGCAGTATTTGATTCTATAGTCAATTAGTTTGCCAATTGCGGGACGGCTCCAATCTAAACCATCACCTCTGCTACCAGATCTGTCTGCACGCAAACTTATAGTAAAATCCCATTTATGGGGAACGCCAATGTCTAGGACCAGGAGCAGTGTAGTCCCTATATAGACTTTGTTGCTCCCCGATTGGATCCAGTACTATTTGTAAGAGATCAAGTTTGATAACAAATGCTGAAACATTCTTGTAAGATTGACAAGTGTTGTTATGTAGAAAGTTTAAAAGAAGAATAAATAGGCAATTACATGAAACATGAAATAAGTAAATTTATTAGCAAAGCGTACAAAAAATAAGCACTGAGAACTCAGAACAGTTCTGAGTAAAATCCACCATAGATTCAGCTTCTAAAGGTGGGGAAATGGCGTCTCCTCAATACAGAGATCTACGTACTTTATAGGACTGTAGACAAAGGCAAGCATACTTTCTACACAAGTACATGGTTCTCTGGATACACACCAATAGGGATCGAAACAAGACGAAACATTTTACTTCAGGATCCATTAGAAGATTTTCTCATGTTAGTATTACTTTCTCACAGTTCAACTCAATTGATACATTGTTTAAGCAGCAACTTCTGACAGTCGAGAAGTCCTTGGTTGGGTACAGTGACAAAAGGTCTATGGGAACACTCTCAGTTTATTGGAGTGAGCCTCGCAATTCTTTGTTTAGAGCAAGAAGAACAGCAATAGTGATCACATGATATGTTGTGACATCAGTGCAAGATGGAGGACAGTGTAAACATGATCTAGGTTAGCCTAAGCTTAATCTATAATGCTTTCAATATGAGAAAAGAAAAAGCAACTTTGAAAACAGTGAGGTACAAAATTGACCAGCTTCCTTTTTAGGATTCTCCTTTACAGTGCTTTTATGCTGTGCTTACATCATCTCTTGTAAACAAAAAAAATCTTTAAACAGGCTAAGAGCCCACCCATCACTTACTGTAGTACAGACTATGGTCCGACCGTGTAGCATATGCACACAGGCACGCATGTCCCGACCCCAAGTTGAATGTCGCGGGTAAATAAGGAGAAGTCCTCCCTGTGCTACAGTGTGCGAACAGAGAGTTACAGACCATACCCAGCCTCTTTTGTTTGTTTATTTAGCAGCCACAGGCACCTGCTTGAATCCTATCACGACCATGTACTGCAATGGTGACGAGGAGGATTCGGCCTGCTGCACCCATCTGGCAAACCTCGCCATCTGAGGGACCAACAGTCCAAGCTTTCCTCCCCTGGGGGCACCCATCGTCAACAGGGTCAGTGCATGCTGCCCCCCACTCCCTACTCTCAAGGCAAGTTGAGCAGGCCCCACTAGGCTGCACCTGCGATCATGCGGCCAGCAGAATAAAGTGCATTCATGCCTCCAGTGCCTTCTCTGGCAACGCTTGCTGCATCACTTTACAGCACCACGCCCTGATACTCCATTCAAGCGCCTGGCCCACACAGCCTCCTTCACAGCTGTCACCAAGGACTGTACATTACCTTGCCTGCATACCGCACCCCAGCAGTGGTCGCAGCCATGCCTTGCGATGAACGCTGACCAACAAGGTGAGTCACTGACAATGCCAGACCAACAAGCACCACCCCACACCACAGTGCAACGCTCCCACCACAATGTCTAATGCCAGCTCACGCCTTCTGGTGTGCCTCCTCCCCTTTACCGCCCTTCACTGAAGTCAACAACCCTGCCACAGTGGCCACTCGCTGGCATATATGGCTTGCGCGTTTTTGCACTTACTTTAGGGCCATTAAAGAGAGAGACAAAACCCTCCCTGCTGCTGCACAATGCTGAGGAAAAGATTTTCACGTTGTTCCCAACCTCTCCGACATGGGTGCAGATACATCAACGACATCTCTGCCCTAAATGCCTACTTCGACCCCCCAAATGGATCCAGATTTTCTAGAGGTTCAAGCTTTATTAAGCTTGACAACTGAAGTGGGAATCCGTTTGACTCCAACGCTCGTCCCTTTGACTTCTTCTAACCTTGCCGATGAGAACTTGCTACCTTTACAGATGATAATGCACATGAGGAGGTGAAAGTCAAAATTATCCAAGGTTGCTGGTCTGCTTCTCCAGATGCACCACATAATTCTCCAGCCCAAGATGCCACTGGACGAAATCCTAACACAGGCTCGATCCCACAAACTCTCTAATGACCGGGTAGACCACCAGATAGAAATGGCATTCCACAGGCTCTCCACCGCCCCGGTACCTGCAACAAAGCCCATCAAGGCCGCAGCCAGCTCCAAAGGCCTCCTCACTCACCAACAGCATCCTAAACTGACATACTTTGTGGTTACTGTGGGCACCCGAACACAGCAAAACCTGCTCCACATTCCACCACTCCAACCACTTCGTCAAGATCTGCCATGGTGGGTGCCGAGCCGTGACTACTCGCTGGTGGGGCAACCTAAGGTGTCAAGACTTGAGGGCAGTGGCACAAGAAAACCCGCCCCACCCAAAGGGAGCTGCCACCACCTACACCCTCTGGCACACTACAACTGAAGACGACGGCTACGAGATCTTGGCGATCTCATGCACCCTCGAACCAGGACAGCTCTTGTGACAAGCCCGCCTTACCTATGAGATACTCATCTGACGCACCCAAGTCATGGCCCCGATTGACACAGGAGAGTCAGTCAATGTCACCAGCCTCAAGCAATTTCAAGCCTTAGTCCCAATCCCACCACAGGTAGGATCTTCACCTATGGAAATCCTTCGCCCATTCCCCTGGCTGAGATCTTCGCCTGCGCCGACTTCCATGGTACCCTTGTCTATCCCACAAAATCTTGGTCACCTCCACGGTCTTGGAGACACTCCTCAGCTACGACACTGGAGACCGCCTGCAGCGGGAAACAACCTTTACAACGCAACTTTTACAATGCACTACCATTACAACAAAACTTTTACAACGCAACATCCATTACATCGCATGCCATTACAACGCAACCATTACAACGCATGACACTACAACGCATACCACTACAATGCAAGTCATTACAACGCTTACCATTTCAACGCATAACATTACAACGCATAGTACCCTTACACTTTCCAACACTTACCCTACTGTTGCACCCCCTGGAGTTAGAATAGTAATGTTTACCCCTACACTATCCAACACTTACCCTACTGTTGCACCCCCCTGGAGTTAGAATAGTAATTTTTACCCCTACACTATCCAATACTTACCATACATGCAATGTAATGTTATGCGTTGTAATGGTATGCGTTGTAAAGGTAGTATGCGTTGTAATGGAATGCGTTGTAAAGGTAGTTTTTAAAAATTTGTTGTAATGGCCTGCGTTGTAATGGAATGCGTTGTAATAGATGTTGCGCTGTAAAAAATGCGTTGTAAAGGTATGCGTTGTAAAAGTATGCGTTGTAACGCCATACATCCCCTGCAGCTTGTCCACTTCACCGCTGCCATTAGGGGGCCTCTCTAGTGACACTGACCTTTTGCTCCTCGATTTTCAATTGATTGGCTCCGAAGCTTGTTGCTGGCAGTTGGAGGAAACCGTAGGCCTGAGAGATAGTAACGATCCTCGCAAGTTCCCCTGGTGGCCATCTGTGACTAACGTTCCCTGCTGAGTCGGCTCACACTCCTAAAACTAAAAGTAAATCAGGCAAATTGAGAGGGAAATTGCGCCTCACTCTAGTTAGCTATGGCAGCAGTACCTGGAGCCCTGCACGTGCTCCTCTGTCGCTAGCTACCCAGAGGGGCACTGTTCAAGCACCAGAAGGTAAAGAGCCTACCAAACCTACCCAGTGCCGCAGCTGCCGTGCCCTGGGCAAGAGAAGAGAAATGCACATTTTTCTGCTGAATGCAAGCTTTCACATGCTTGAAGTTTGAAACTATCAACACTTCCACCACCACCACCCTACTGCTCAAAGCAAGCAACACTCCACCCTCAGGAACCACGCGAATACAATTGAACCATTTGACCTTTTCTCAGCGCCCTCCTCTCAGGCTGCTGGAAAGTATGGGTGACAAGGTTCGAAAACTACATGAAAGCAATGAAAGAAACCAATCCTAAAGCCAAGAGATCTGTCCTCTTTCACCTCCTAGAAGTTCGCAAAATGTTCATGTTGGCACTTATCTTTGTGCACATCTGGGGCCCATAATGCGCTATCTAATGAATCAAAGTTCACAACCGGGACTAGACATCAAATCAATACATTTAAATAATGTGAAGCATATTAGGCTTCACAAAGACAAGAGAGATTGGTAATGTTTTTAAACCATACCGGTTTATTAAAAGGTTAAAAGTTTACAGGTTTAAAATCATCAAATTAGTGTCAAACAATAATCCATTCTGGAATGCATTAGGAAATATGAAATTCAAATCAATCAAAGTGATATAGTGAACGGACGAAATATCAGAACGTTGCATCAATTAATCAGAGCATCCACGAAGAATGCAATCTAAAACTCCTACTCTGCTCTGCCCAGTAAATATTTCATAAGCTTTCTGAACTGCAACCTGATCTGCACTAGCTTAAAAAAACACAATTCTTACATGTGCCACACCTACACGTAATACCTATAAAATGATCTAATCAGGTTAAAGCATAAAGATAAAATCTAGAGCTCCACAATACAGCGTCTCTAAGCGTCCTTCCAACTTACAATTATCTGCAACAAAACGAGATACATTGCTCCAGCCTATTCTCTGCAGGTGCATTGCTACAATATATTCGGACATTCTACAGTTATCATATCAAAGAAAATATTTTATATGGAAACGAAAGCAAAGACACATCACATTTGTTAAATTAGATTTCTGCTTCTCCAAGAAATAAAATGCACACATGACATGAAACAAGACGACATCCAAATGTAAGCCATTCTGACTGAGCACAGGCCTACATTAGCTATGGTCAATCTAAACGTGAATAATACACAGGTAGTAGCATTTGCGTGTTTACATGTTAATGTTGATATAATGCAAAAACATTTTTAATGGAAAAAAAAACACTTCCAAGGCTGCCAAAAATTGGCAAAGAAAAGAATTATGAATCCGTGCTAGCCGCTTTGAATCGCCAATTCTGAACGCGGGCAAATCCTGACTATGAACAATCTATTCTACGTCAGAAAAAACAAGGCTAGCTGGAAACCATCAACGTTTTCTATGCACGCTTGAAAGGCATACCTAGCACATGCGAACTTCACTAGGTAGAAGAGGAGCTGCGATTATTCAAGGGTGGCGATTATCAGCCCTCCACAAAGACATTCTGAGCATTTCCAAGATGCGGCTACCCAGCCTGTGTTACGGCAAGCACATGAACTGGCTGATGCAACAGCAGCTCACAGCAAACTATCAAAATGGAAATAGTGAGATCAAAGAAGAAGTACATGCCCTACGATGAAAACAACTATACACAGAGATGAGCAAGGCGTGTGGGTACTGCAGCGTTGCGAGACACCGAGGGCCAGTGCGTCCAGCCAGAGGCAAGGTCTGCATGGGAGTGGGAAAGCAACTCATTTCGCTAAAGTCTGAAGATCGGCACATACAACAGGAAAAAAATGGATGAAAGGGCAAGGAAAGCCAAGGCCACAATGAGACACCTGGACTTCAACGGTGGGTGAGGAGACCAAGTAGCAGAATCTGATAGCAATGTCTTATCTAACCAAGAACACGTCCACTTAATTTCAGCATTATGGAGCCCTGCACAAATCACCATGAAGGGACTACAACAATCCCACCTACGAACTGAAGGGCACTGGACTTATTGATTGACAGCAGAGCCACTATATGTGTAACAGCAATGGTGAAATACCAAAAGCTACGCTCACCACTGAAGCCAAACACAATAACAACGAGAATCTATGCATATGGAAATTAAAATACCAAGAGCTACTCTAACCACTGATGCCAACACAATAACAACGAGAATCTATGCATATGGAAATTAAAATACCAAGAGCTACTCTAACCACTGAAGTCAAACACAATAACAACGAGAATCTATGCATATGGAAATTAAAATACCAAGAGCTACTCTAACCACTGAAGTCAAACACAATAACAACGAGAATCTATGCATATGGAAATTAAAATACCAAGAGCTACTCTAACCACTGAAGTCAAACACAATAACAACGAGAATCTATGCATATTGAAATTAAAATACCAAGAGCTACTCTAACCCCTGAAGCCAAACACAATAACAACGAGAATCTATGCATATGGAAATTAAAATACCAAGAGCTACTCTAACCACTGAAGCCAAACACAATTTCTTTTTTTGTTTAAGAAATTTTTATTGGATTTTAACAAAGACAAAGCCAAGTCATACAGTAATATCAATGAGCATCATAATATTAAACAGAAGGCAAAAAATGAATGAATGAAAAAAGTGAGGGGTAAAAACAAGGGAAGAGGAGAGAAAAGAAAGGAAAAGAATAAGAAAGTAAGAAAAGAAAGGAAAGGAGGAGGAGGGATAGGGGTAAAGGAGGAGAGAGAGAGAAGGAAACCAAGGGTAAGGAGAATATATGCCAGAAAAGAGCAGAACAGGAAATCATATAGGAGAATTAGACGAGAGATAAGAAACAAAAGGAAGCCAAAGGAGATCAGATTTGATTTTAAGGGAAACTGAAGAAGAGGAGGCAACAGCAATCCTATGTTCATCACAGATGAAGTTCCACCACTTAATGACAGATAATTTGGAGTTGTCTTTCCAACAGGATAAAATCACTTTAAACGCAATAGCAATGAAAAGATCAAGTAACCTAACAGTAGAAGGGGTAATATCTATATCATCCGAAACAGAGCCTAAAAACACATTAAAAAATGATAAAGAAGAGGAACAGTGAAACATTCGCATGCATATATTCCAAACAGAATTCCAAAAGGATGGAACAGAAGGGCATTCATATAATTGATGTCTGAGTGTACCTGAATCAACAGAGCAAGACCAACAAAGCAGAGAAGATAATGGCGAAAACTTAGAAATGCTTACAGGTGTGATAACTCTATGATAGATAAAAAAAAAAGTGATTGAGTAATGCGTGCAGCAGCAGAAACCTTAAATAATTTGGACCATAAGCGATCCCAAACATCAACATCAAAAGAAACATTTAAATCAGTTTCCCATGCAACTTCAACAGACGATTTAGGCCTAGCAATAACATTAGATAACAATAGTTTATATACAAAGGCAGCTTTAGGTTGATGAATAGAAAATAATGGATAAAGTGGAGTTAAGGGAGAAAAAGGGGGACAAATATCAGGTATAGAAAAGGTTGATAAGTGAGATCGTATGGCAGCAGTAATAATTGTAAACTCAGTCAAACAGGACAAGGGCAATTGATATACAGTTTGCAATTCATGAAAAGGAAGGATAGAGTCATTAGAAAAAAAATTATGTACAAAAGAAATACCCTTTTCTTTCCAATGTTTGTAATAGAAGGACTTGCTCTTATATCTTAGAAACTTATTGTACCACACAATGGATGACAAACAACATTGGAGGGGAGATAAATCCTTAGAAAAAGTGTCATGAAGTAGCATTTGGGAATATTTTAGAACAGGGTGTTTAGTCAAAAAAGAACAATTGGACATAAAAACAATGTGTTGAAACGAGAAGTCTTTTAGCAATGAGCGTTCAAAAAGAATCCACCTAGGTATTGGGGAGTCCTTAAAGTCGTACGCTAAAGAAAAGGATTGTTTAATGAGGAAGGCAGAGTGGTAGGCTTTAAAATTGGGGAAACGAACACCACCTTCATTCTTAGGCCGGGTGAGCTTATGTAAGACAATACGGGGGTGTTTATCATTACATAGAAATTTAGAATAAATAGAATTTATAAGAACAGAGTATGAATTAGGTATTTTTATAGGAAGCATAGATACAGTGTACAATATATGTGGTGTAATCCTCATTTCTAGTCTACCCCACCAGGATAAGAATAAGGGAGACCAAGTTTGAAGAAGGGAATCAAAAGTAAATTTGAGAGTGTCGGCAGGGGAGGAAGAAAACCAAATGCCGAGATATTTAATTTTAGAAGGACACCAAGCGAAGTCAGTAGAGTTAAACATGTATTGGTAACAAGTGGAGTTTAAAGGTAAAACTTCAGTTTTAGACAAATTAAGCTTGTAACCCGATACGGAAGAGTATAAACAAACTTCTTCCATAAAGGGGGGAAGCGATGTGACTGGGTTAGCCATATATACCAAGATATCATCTGCATAGGCAGATAATTTCGTTTCAGTAGAGGTGAGCTTGAAACCATTGATATTAGGGTTAGTACGGATACGTTCCAAAAAAGGTTCAAGGCATAGGATAAATAATAACGGGGAAAGAGGACATCCTTGTCGAGTACCCCTGGAGAGGGAAAAAAACCTGGAAAATTGGTTATTGACAAAAATACTGGCACGAGGAAAGGAGTATAAGAATTTAACCAGGGAAATGAAATAGGGACCAAAACCAAACCACTGTAAGGTACGGAACATGAATTGCCAATTAATGCGGTCAAAGGCTTTCTCCGCGTCTAAAGACAAGGCTGCCAATGGGGCTTTAAAATTCTTGCTATGAGATATGATATTAGAGAACATACGAGCATTATCAGCGGCTAGCCTGCCTTTGACAAAGCCGACCTGGTCAGTTTTAATCAAAAGTGGGATGAGGGATTCAAGACGGGAGGCAAGTATTTTAGCAAATGTTTTACAATCATAGTTAATCAGAGATTTGGGGCGATAATTTTTACAATGGGAATGATCGTTATCGGGTTTGGGGAGTATGATAATTAGCGCATCCAGGAAAGACCCGGAGGCCTTAGCATTAGATATAAAGGAGTTAAAAAGTTGAAGCAATTTGGGCACAAAAATGGCATGAAATGCAGAGTAGAATTCAATTGGTAGGCCATCAGGACCAGGTGCCTTTGATTTTTTCAAGGAGTTGAGAGCTCGCAGAACTTCTTGAGGAACGATGTCCTTCTCTAGCTCATTGAACTCAACTGGATGTGAGGGTGGGGGTAGGGAGACCAGCAAAAAAGGATGATATGTTTTGAGCAGAAGGGTGGGTGTCATCGGTATAAAGAGTTTGATAGTAATTATGAAACACTTCCGCAATGTCCTCATCAGATGTAACCAATTTATTGGTAGAAACATTAAGAATAGCGCCAACAGTTTTACGTTCAGATTTGATTTTTAGATAATTTGCCAACATTTTACCCGCCTTGTTCTGACCCCCATGGTATTTAGATTTGACCTTTAAGAGGGTATTACATGCTTCAACTGTAGCTATCTTGTTTAGCTCAGTTTTAGCTTTGATAAGATTCTGAAGGGCATCCGTAGACTTAGAGGAAAAATACAAATGTTCAAGCTGTTTAATATTTTTGAGTTGATCTTCATATTTAGTTCTATTTAGTTTCTTCTTTTTAGAGACATAGGAGATAGTAAATGCTCGAAGAGCAGCCTTGAACGCATCCCAGTTATTTGGGATAGAGGTATCCGATGGGTTATTAAAAGTGAAGAACTCATTAATAAACACCATGACTTCCTTTACAAATACAGTATCGGACAGTAGGTAAGTATTGAATTTCCAACTGCTAAATTTAGACGAGGTAAGGGAAAGCTCAAGGGCCGTAGAGACAGGAGCATGGTCTGAAATAAAAATAGAACCAATTTCAGAATTTTGAATTGAGGGAAGGAGAGACTTACTGACCAAAATGTAGTCAATCCTGGAACGAGTATGATGCACATTCGAAAATAAGGTATATTCAAGGGAATCAGGACTGCAAGTTTTCCATACATCATATAGGCAGATTGGAAACATTTGTGGGTCTTATCTGGGTGGATTTTGCTGGAGGAAAGTCTATCGGAAAAAGGATCTAACCATTGGTTAAAATCGCACAAACAGTATCTAGGGGTCAGATGACCATGTGACTCAACTGTGGACACGGACACTAACACATCATGAAAGAAGTAGTGGATACCCAAAAATGCAACAAATGTGACATGTGATTACCACGTGGCAACTCAAACAAATGGGCAAATATTCCCATCAGTAACCGTCCTATGCCGCCCTTTTTAACATCATTTGGGTTCTCCTTGCACCTTGTCAGCAATATTGGTGACAGATATTTTGTTAAATCTGTACTTTCACTTTGTTTTTAGATTTGGACAATTGAGAAATACTATTAAAATCACTATTTACTCAATTTATCCAATTTTATTTTGTATTCACACTTATTCACTTACACTCACACTGCTTATTCAGTAACCTCACATATATTCATATCTTCTAGATATACCACCCTTATTGATAACACATCTTTTCAATACCTACACATAGCCTTGATAACATCAGTAGGCTGTGTTGTGTTGTGTTGTCTTGTCTCCTGGGCAAGGAGAACCCAAATGATGTTAAAAAGGGCGGCATAGGACTATTACTGATGGGAATATTTGCCCATTTGTTTGAGTTGCCACGTGGTAATCACATGTCACATTTGTTGCATTTTTGGGTATCCACTACTTCTTTCGTGATGTGTTAGTGTCCGTGTCCACAGTTGAGTCACATGGTCATCTGACCCCTAGATACTGTTTGTATGAATACTGTACTTAGGGGTATGTATCTAATGAAATGAAATGAAATGAAAAGCAATTTCTATAGCGCAACTAAGCCCGATGGGCGTCAAGGCGCATAACCAAAAGGTACCAGCTATTAAGGAGAACTCCTATTGTGGGTAGGCCTTGACGAAACACCAGGTTTTGAGCGCCTTTTTAAAAGAGGATAAAGAGGGCTGAGTCTTAATATCCTGGGGGAGTGAATTCCACAGCTTGGTGGCAACGATGGAAAATGCTCTATTTCCCCAACGTACCCTTTTGGCACGAGGTACAACCAGCAGGTTCATCTCAGCAGATCTAAGAGCTCTGCCTGGCTGATAACGTGTCAGCAGAGCGCTTAAAGGATCCGAAGACCCTTCCGACAAGGCTCTATAGGCTAGACAGAGAATCTTAAAAGAGATCCTCAGATGAATAGGGAGCCAATCAGACCCTCCAGGATATCGCGATTTCGCGATTTCGCGATTTGCCGCGAAAACGGCACTTTTGTCAAAAAGCCGCGATTTTTACAATAGTGCCCGCGAAATCGGCACTTTTGTAGAAATCGTGGCATTTTGACAAAATCCGCTATATCCTTGGGGGTCTGTTAGTTCTTTTCCGATACAAATCGCATTCTGTAGTGAGTTACTTTCGAGGATGTAATCACGAGTCATTTACTGCCTGCTTGAAACAAAGCATTCTTCGAAGAAAAACAATACCCTGAATCCAGCCCTAGATGGCAGGAAAGTGCAAATATGAAATCTAAAACACACGCTTCAAAGAATGCCTTCTTTGTCATCAAATAATTTGGCTTCACTGTTGGTGCAATTTCACGTTTCTACCGCAGGCTTCTCAAAGCTGCAGTTACATCAAGATTCCCAGGCATGTTTCAAGGTCTGCTGGTGTTTTCAACCTTGAAATGCCTCCTATCGATAACGGTGCAAATGCACAATATTGTTCTGCGGGGGAATGTTGCACTTTGGAAAGAGGTTCCCAGGAACCTCATGAAAACTAAATAAACCTTCAAATGAGCCGCTCCAGAAGACAAGATTTGAACATGGCTCTGATGCCCAGAATAAAAGAGGCACACATTCGATTACCAGAACTGTGAGCATTCGGTTTGCATTTTACTTTTTAAAGATTGTTTACAATTTAAACGAATTCAATCAGTAGGCAATGAGTAAATAACACAGCAACTGCAGAGTGTATGTTGGGAAGTGTGAGCGGGCCAGGAAAAAGCAAAAGGGTGGTGAGTCAGAGTGGGGGCTAGGGAGCCACGGGATAAGCCAGCCATGTGGAGACCACCCTGTGAAGTGGCGAGGGACTGGCAAAGAAAGAGCTCGTGCGAATAAGGAAGGAAGCACAGGGCAGGAGAAAGAGTGGGGTGGGTAAACAGGGTGGGGAAGGGAGTGACATCAGGTAAAGCAGAGAGTGCACTACTCAGTGCCAGTATATTGCACAGTGCCCTACTGTTTACTGCCAGTGCTTGTGTTCACTCCAACCAAGTTTCTGTAGCACGTAGTAACACAAATGTTACCCTACTCTGAAATTTGTTGGGCAGAGTTTAAAACTACTACACACGTTGGCCCTGTGTGGTTGCAGGGCAAAGCTGTCAAGAAGGACTTTAGTTAATTCTCAAGACTCGATCACAAGGTAAACTTAGTAGCATCTGCCAACTCCCCCGTGGAGTTACTGATGTCAAGGGGTAACTGCATGTGGGAGGGACGCTGGGAGTCTCCTTATAAATCAGACATTAACCAGGAGGGTCACTAAGTCTGGTCCAGAGACCCCTGGTTAATCCTTATTTTGACCTGGTGTTTCACCATTATTGTTTTCAGTTAACTAAGTGTGCTTACCAGTAATGTGCAAACTAAATCTCTGGGGCACAGAGAACTAATGTAAAAGCAATGTTTCCTATGCTATAATGGATTTTTAAAAGGAAGAAAGAAGAAAATACACAAGAGAAAGACCTCTCCTTGTGTTATGTGACTGGAGATGGTATGGAACTAATGAGCCGATAGGCCCTGAGTTTCCGAAGAACAATCTCACTCTGACTCTTACACACTGAATAAACCAAGTATACATAGCTTCATGTTGTTAAATAACTAAAAAAACTAAGATATCTGTGTTTGTTGTAGGAAAAATGGGCAAATAAAATGCCGCAAAATTGCCGCTAAATTTCCATATTTATGCCGCTAAATTTCCATTTTTGTGCCGCTAAATTTGCTAATCCATGCCGCTATATCCTGGGGGGTCTGGCCAATGGAGATTCTTTCTAGCCATAGTGGCAGAAGAAGTATTAGGAAGTGCCAGAACAAATCGGGCAGCAGCATTCTGTACGACCTGTAGTCGCCGAGTGAGCCCCTTGTTGGTATCTGCATAAAGTGCATTGCAGTAATCCAACCTGGAGCCCATCAATGCCACTACCATCTGTTTCCGGACTGGGAGAGAGAGATAGTGAAGAATTCTCCTGAGAATTTTTGTGACCCCCCAGCAAGTGGCAACCGTGCGATTAACCTGAAGAGTCATGGACAGTGAGGTGTCAAAAATTACGCCAAGATTTCTGGCTGACTGGGAAGGAGAAGGACAGGTTCCCAGCGCAGGCGGCCACCACTCATTAGACCAGATATCCTGGTCTTTGCCAAAGACCAGGATCTCAGTTTTGTCGCCATTCAACTTCAGGAAATTCTGAAGCATCCAGTCAGATACTGTCTGCATACAGATCCTGAAGTTGGTGGCGGATGTAGAAACTGAGTGGGCTAGTGACACCATGATTTGAGTGTCATCGGCGTATGACACCACTTCCATCCCCTGAGATTTTACTAACCTTGCAAGGGGTGCGACATAAATGTTAAATAGGGTCGGACTGAGAGCCGACCCTTGGGGCACCCCACATTGCAAGGATTTAGCAGGGGAAAGAAATTCGCCAAGCTTGACTCTCTGCTCTCTATGCTGTAAAAAAGAGTGCAGAAGGTTAAGAGCCGCACCGGAAATCCCTGCCTCCCTCAACCGAGATGTTAAGATAGAGGGAGACAGGGTATCAAACGCTGCGGTGAGATCCAGAAGGACCAACACCGTGGTTTGACCAGAGTCTACCTTCATACGGATGTTATTTACCACCACTCACTTAGGTAAAGGCTGCCCTGCATAGCGCTCTGCATTTCGCGCTTTAACATCGCGCTGCATTTTTTAAATCCTACCTGTTGAATATTTGCTTTTTGGTTAGTTTCTTATCCCCTGATTTTATAGCGGGGCTATCCTTCCCTCATACCTGCACTCTAATCGTGTTGACCACCGCTGTTGTAGCGGGTCCGGGTCCCGGGGTGGAAAAAACAGCGGCCGCCATCTTGGAGTGGTGTTTTGCCGGGAGGGGGGCGGTGACCACGAGCGGACTAGCGCTCTGTGGGTGTGGATGTTCGCCTACATAAGGCGACCGGTTCCAGGCTCTCCCTCGCTTAGGTAAAGGCTGCCCTGCATAGCGCTCTGCATTTCGCGCTTTAACATCGCGCTGCATTTTTTAAATCCTACCTGTTGAATATTTGCTTTTTGGTTAGTTTCTTATCCCCTGATTTTATAGGGGGGCTATCCTTCCCTCATACCTGCACTCTAATCGTGTTGACCACCGCTGTTGTAGTGGGTCCGGGTCCCGGGGTGGAAAAAACAGCGGCCGCCATCTTGGAGTGGTGTTTTGCCGGGAGGGGGGCGGTGACCACGAGCGGACTAGCGCTCTGTGGGTGTGGATGTTCGCCTACATAAAGCTCCCTTGCGAGCGCAGCGGGATCGCGCAGCGGGGGCGCCTCCACAGCGCCGGAGTCACGCCAGAGTCCAGCCCGTCAGCGTCCCGGAGGCGGACGGGGCTGGACGGCTTCGTGGGGCCGGTTTCGTGGTTTGTATCATTACGGCCATTGTCGTTTTTAACTTTTTAAATATGCTGACCTATTCATCAGCTGAGCTTCTTGCTCTACGTCTCCCTCGAGGAAAATGCTCTCATATTTTTCCTGGTGGTAGGAAACTAAGGAAAGGCTGTCCGTCATGTGCGTGGCGCTTCCCGGCTGTAGTTGAAACCGGGCATGACAATACACCTGTCTCTTTTCAATGTCTCCTCCTTAATACCAGGTCCGTTAATCGCCATTCCATTAATATTTGGAATCTGTTGTATAACTCCAACATCACGTGTTTGTTTCTGACCGAGACCTGGTTGGGCGATTTCTCCGCACCAGACCTGGCAAATGCCATCCCCCCGAATTATATCATCTTTAGGAGGGACAGAACATCGGGCAGAGGTGGTGGAGTTGCTCTTATTGTGGAAAAGAGTATCCCCTGCTCTACCTTTCCGGTGGAGAATATGCAGGGATGTGAAGCCCTTGGTTTCACTTTACACCTCTCCCCTCTCCAGGCCTGTACTGGGATACTTGTATATAGAACCCCTGGAACAACAGGACCTTTCTTTGACGAACTGCAAGAAGCACTTGCAGTTCCTTGTCTTAGGTCTGACCACTGCATTCTTCTTGGAGATCTTAATGTCCATATGGACAATAGCTGTGACCCCGACGCTACAAAACTTATCGATATCACGGCTCCGTTAGGGTTATCTCCCTTTGTGAAAGGCCCTACACACAATAAAGGCCACACCTTAGACCAGGTATTTTCAACAAGACCCATTTCTGTCTGTGCCATACAGCCAGTACTCTGGTCGGATCATTTTTTAATTTCCTTTTCTTTGCCTGTCATTGCCCTTGTTCGGGAGAGAGAAATTGCGGCCATGCGGACTTCTCGCCCGTTCAATCTGCTCTCTAGGGACATGCTGTCTGAGGCTCTCATCTCCTTTCCTTGCCCCCTTTTGGGAAGTCTGGAGGAGAATCTTGTTCTCCTACATAAATGGCTTTTAGCAAGATTTGAGACTTTAATCCCCCAAAAAAGATCTAAATTAGGTGAGCGCAGGGCGTCAGCCCCATGGTACTCTCCTCAGTTGAGGATACAACGTCAGGAGTGTAAAAGGGCTGAGAGGGCCTGGAGGCGGTTTTACGACCCAATTGAGAAATTGACATTTCAGGCAGCAATTAAAGCCTATCATCATTCTATTTGGGACGAAAAAAAGGCCTATTTTGAGCATCGCATTGATGAGGCTGATAATGTCTGCAAAGAAATTTTCAAAGTGGTCCAGGATTTTATCTCTCCTGCTGTCTGTACCCCTAACCACACTCATACGGATGCGTGGATACAACAACTTGCCACCTTCTTTGTCAGTAAGATCACAGCCATCCAGGCCTCTCTTTCCAGTGCGCAATCGGATTTGAGCCTTCTAACGCTACCATGTTCTGTGGAAGACCACGGCCCTTTCCTCTCTGTATTCCCTCTCATGGATCTTAGTACATCTTTGGAGCTTTTGTCCGGCTTGAAATCCGGCTCTCCTCTAGATCCATGTCCGGCTATATGCTTGGGGAAAGTGGCATCCGCCATTAACATCTTGGTGAACCCCCTGTTGAATACATCCTTGTCGACAGGGGAGGTGCCTCAGGCCTGGAAGCGGGCCATGATTCTACCACTGCTCAAAAAACCCACCTTGGACCCCCTCATACATGCCAATTACAGGACAATCTCCCTTCTCCCTGCTCTGGCAAAAGTGGCCGAGCGTTATGTGCACAGGACAATTTCCAGTTTCATCGAAGGAAATGACCTGTTGCACACCTCGCAGTCCGGCTTCCGTGCTAATATTAGCACAGAGTCGGCTCTGCTGGAGGTCACTGATGCCATCAGGGAAATACTCGATTTGGGGGGAAAGGCCGTGTTAGTCATGCTGGACTTGTCGGCGGCTTTCGACACCGTTCCTCATGATGTCCTCCTTGTAAGACTCTGGGAGTGTGGTCTTCGGGGAACGGTGTGGAACTGGCTAAAATCATTTCTAGCCGACCGCCGACAAACGATCTGGGCGCCTCCTTTTTCCGCTGATATGGCTCCGCTAGAGGTGGGAGTCCCGCAGGGCTCCATTCTCAGCCCTATGCTGTTTAACATCTTTATGGCCCCTCTGGCGGAAGTCGCGGAATCTTTCGGCGCCCAGGTCGTGTCTTATGCCGATGACACCCAACTCCTGTTCACATGTGACAGGGGTGGGTCATTTGATGGCACAAAGATCAGGGATTGCCTTGGTGCGGTGTTTGAGTGGTTCAGAGGTCATGGCTTAAAATGCAACTCTGATAAGTCAGAGTTGCTCTTTTTCGGTTGCGCACCGGAACACGACTGGAAATCTTGGTGGCCACAGGATATGTTTCCCCCTGACAAGGTTGCTGTCAAGGCCAAAAATTTGGGAGTGATAGTAGATTGTGATTTATCTTTCGGACCTCACATCCTGTCCATTGTTGGGAAATGCTTCGGCATTTTACGGATGTTGAGGAAATTTCTTCCTCTACTATCACTCAACCACAGGAAAACAGTTGTTCAGGCATTAATCGGGTCGCGACTGGATTACGCAAACGCTCTTTTTTTGGGTCTACCGAAATATCTTACGACCCGTTTGCAAGTTGTCCAGAATTCGGCAGCCCGTTCCATCTTTGGACTCCCGAGGAGAGCTGGTGCCACTGCCTTATTGAACACCCTTCCTTGGCTACCTATCTCCAAGCGAATCCTTTTTAAATGCCTGACTGTGGCCTTTAAGGCCTTACATGGTATTGGCCCCAAATATATTGGGAAACGTCTTTCCCGGTATGTGCCAAGCAGGACTCTCAGGTCATCTGGTCTGTCTCTGCTTACTGTCCCTGCAATTCGTCGTGCACGATTGGGAGGTCGATCTTTTCGCTACCTGACACCCAAGGCATGGAACGAATTACCACTGTCCCTGAGATCGGCCCCCTGTCTTCTTACTTTTAGAAAGGATTTGAAGACATGGCTTTTTAGGAAATAGTCTTTTTATTTCTGCTCTTTTCTGTTGTGTGGTTGCTTTCTATGCTGTCGTTCTTTGCCAAAGCGCCGGGATGCTCCTCTGGAGTCGCCGTGCGCTATAAAAGAAATAAAGTAACATAACATAACATAACATAGTCAGAGCGGACTCCGTACTATGTGCTTTCCGGAAACCATGCTGGGATCTGTCGAGATACCCAGATGAATCCAGAAAGGTGGAAAGATGGCAATTGAGGTGAGACTCAAGTATTTTTGCGGGAGCGGGTAACAGTGAAATAGGTCTAAAATTTTTCAACTGTTCCGGGTCCAGCGTGGATTTCTTAAGTAGCGGCTTCACTATCGCCCTCTTCCACACTAAAGGGAAGATACCTTGGGTTATAGAACCGTTCATCACCTCTAGAAGAGGTGGAAGCAGTGTGGATCTACAATCCTGCAGGATTTTCAAAGGACACGGATCAAGAGGGGATGAAGATTTAGTCCTATCAAGTAGATT
Source organism: Lissotriton helveticus (assembly GCF_964261635.1). Classification (NCBI taxonomy): domain Eukaryota; kingdom Metazoa; phylum Chordata; class Amphibia; order Caudata; family Salamandridae; genus Lissotriton; species Lissotriton helveticus. The sequence goes on along the minus strand of NC_136062.1, from coordinate 244,124,652 downwards.
CTCGAGTTCTTCCAGAGTGAGAGGCGGAAAGTCCGTTAGAGTGTTAGAGTGGTCTCCAGACCAAGCTTCTAGGCTAATCAAGGTTTGAAGAGAGGAATCATCTACAGTATTTCTTTGTGTTTCCAAGGCTAGGTAGATATCCTCAATCTTTTTATGAAAAAACTCTGATATATTGTCACAGAGCTCCTGCGAGCCCACTACTGGATCAGGCACCTGAAGGGAGCAAAGTGAGTCGACGATCTTAAATATCTCCCTAGAGGAGGTAAGGGAGGTAGTGAGATTAGTAAAATACTGCTGCTTTTCTCTAATGACAGTAGACTTATAGTCTGTTAACAATCTCTTATGGAGTTCCCTTTCAGTTGGATCCCAGGTTTTCCTCCATTTTCTTTCCTGTCTTCTGCAGCCTTGTCGAAGAAGTCTCAGTGATTCCGTATACCACGGGGCTGTGGGCTTACGGCGAGCAGAATATCTAAACGATAAGGGAGCTAATTCCTCCACCGTCTAGTGTGGGTCGTTAAACTTACCCTTGGACCCTCTTATTAATTGGTTTATTGTTTGCATTGGTTAAAATCACCAGCAAAAACAATATTTGGACAGTCTATTGAGGAAATAAGAACTTTATTATCATTCCAAAACTTGGGGTCTGGTCGGACTGGACCGTATACATTTAAGAGAACCAACGTCTTATCCTGTATCACAACCTTAGCCATTGCCCAACGCCCCTCAGTATCATTTTGAAATGATAGAATTTGAACAGATAACGCTTTGTGAAAAAGAATAGCAACACCCACTTTTTTGTGGACAGCAGGAGAGAACACAATTTGACCCACCCATTGTCTCTTTAGCTTGGCTGATTCCACATCTGTACAGTGAGTCTCTTGGAGAAAAACAACCTGTGAATTAAGTGTGGATAGGTGAGACAGTACCTTTTGACGCTTGACAGGGTGTCCAAGACCTCGAACATTCCACGTTACAAAATTACACATGATGGAAGGTGAGGAAGACGGGGCACATTCGGAATGGACACATTGCAGGAGAACAACTACAAAAAAGGACACAACAAAGAAATACGTTACAAATGGATAAAATACCTAACACATGCACATTGAGAAAATTAAGTACACTCAAACTCATTTTAGATAGCAACATGAAACAAAGAAGAAAGGAAAGAAGAAAAAAAGGGGGATAAAGAAAGAAGGAAACTAGAGTATACAGATCAAGGCAAAGAAGCCAGGTCTGAGAAGAAAAGAGAAACCAAAAGTGCAGGAGCGAGGAAACGCCAAAGAGGAGACGGATCACAGCGAACACCGAAAGACCAGGAACAAAAAAACAAAGAAGATGAAGAGATAGAACCTCAAAAACATGGATAGAAGACCGAAAGGAGTCATGAAAGTACAGGAAACAAAACGTTTGCAGCTGAGAGGAAGAAAAAAATAATTAAGAGTTAATGTCCATGGTAGAAGAGGAAACACTTTGTAGATATTCGCGAAGCTTCTGAGGATCATCAAAAGTACGGGTACGTCCATTATGTGTAATCTTGCACAAGCAGGGGTGTAGAATGCCATATTGGATGTTCAACTGTCTCAATTGAGGACGAAGATTCAAAAATTCCTTGCGTCGAGCATTCGTTGCGGTGGAAAGATCCTGAGAAAGAAAAATATTATGACCGGACCATATAAGACGACGTTTAAGCCTTGCAGCCTTCAGGACAGCCATTAATTCAGTAAATTCAAGAAACAACAGAATAATGCCACGGGGTTTGGAAGCATTAGAGAAAGGATGACCCAAACGATGAGCCCTCTGGATGTTAAGAGGATGTGACGCAGGTTGAAGGCCCAAAAGTTCATGTAAAAATTTCCGTATGAAGGACACCATGTCAGACCCCTCAATATTTTCTGGAAGACCGTAAATACGTAGGTTGTTTCTACGATTACGATTTTCAAGGTCCTCAGTATGGAGCTTAAGCTTGTGGATCTCTTGTTCCAGCATTGGGATTTTAGAAGATATATCCTGAATGTCACTGACACGCTGTTCTAGAGATGAAACTTTGCCTTCCATAACGACCCATTTATCTTCAATTTGTTTGAGCTTTTCGTTGGTCGCAGACATAAATGGTTGGAGACCTCGCACTTCCTCTAAAATGGAATCCAGGACCGGATTCGGTGATGTGAGAATGGGGGAAGGCGGATCATTTTTCAACCGCTTAGGTTTCATTCCTGTAAGCGAAGACTTTGTAGTGCTTGTGTCGTGTGACATCGTGAGCTGGAGAGCAGAGACCCCATGAGGCGTAAAGATGAGGGGTGAATAAAAACAGATGCCCCACAAAAAACACTGCAGTATAGGTATGAAACACGGCTCCAGGAGAGGGCACAGAGAGGGACCCTCAGTTAGGAAGAGAGATGCATCAAAAATACCAGCTCAAAAATAGAATAAGGTAGATGTCATCAACATATCTGTTAATAGCTAATAGCAAAAATATCTGCTGACTAAAAATTCACAGCAAAGACCCCAAAACTGGAAGGAGAACTGAGAGGGGTCTGTAAATGACAAAGAAAAGATATGCCAGTGAGGAAAAATGCGCAGAAGAGCCGGTAAGCAGGAGTCTTCACATCAAAGCACTAAAATGGCGGCCATTACGTTTCAAAAGGGCATGAAAAATAGACTGCAAGGGGAAAAATTGTCTGAAACTGCAGCAATGATGGCCATAACTTAGGTGGCACTGGAGGAGGGAAGGCAAAGCAACTAGCAAGGCAGTCAGAAAGGCATTATAGCAGGAGTATACCGTTGCGGTGAGGAGAACAGGGACGCAGGCTCGGCGGCACAAAATGGGGGCCGCCCGCGTCTGTGAGCAACAGAAATCACCGATACCTGAAAGCTGCGGAAAAACTGCCTAAAATCGGGAAACGAAGCTTCAATTGTGAGCAGACCATGTTCCGCCGACTGAAATTCCGGAAAGCAGGCTTCTAGGGGCGCTCTAGGAGGTCCATACCGCGTTGCGCGTCCTGAGGCTCCTCGGAGCTCACGGAGAGTCCGCCATCTCTCTGTAGCGCGTAAGCCACGCCCCCGAAGCCAAACACAATAACAACGAGAATCTATGCAAATGGAAATTAAAATACCAAGAGCTACTCTCACCACTGAAGCTACACAATAACAACGAGAATCTATGCATATGGTAATTAAAATACCAAGAGCTACTCTAACCACTGAAGCCAAACACAATAATAACTAGAATCTATGCATATCGAAATTAAAATACCAAGAGCTACTCTCACCACTGATGCTAAACACCAAAATGAGAGTCTATGCATATGAATATTAAAATACCAAGAGCTGCTCTCACCACTGAAGCCAAACACAATAACAACGAGAGTCTATGCATACGGAAATTAAAATACCAAGAGCTACTCTCACCACTGATGCTAAACACAACAACGAGAGTCTATGCATACGGGAATTAAAATACCAAGAGCTACTCTCACCACTGATGCTAAACACAACAAAGAGAGCTTATGCATATAGGAATTAAAATACCAAGAGCTACTCTCACCACTGATGCTAAACACAACAACGAGAATCTATGCATTTGGAAATTAACATACCAAGAGCTACTCTCACCACTGATGCTAAACACAACAACGAGAATCTATGCATTTGGAAATTAAAATACCAAGAGCTACTCTCACCACTGATGCTAAACACAACAACGAGAATCTGTGCATTTGGAAATTAAAATACCAAGAGCTACTCTCACCACTGAAGCTACACAATAACAATGAGAATCTATGCATATGGAAATTAAAATACCAAGAGCTACTCTCACCACTGAAGCTACACAATAACAACGAGAATCTTTGCATATGGAAATTAAAATACCAAGAGCTACTCTCACCACTGATGCTAAACACAACAAAGAGAGTTTATGCATATGGGAATTAAAATACCAAGAGCGACTCTCACCACTGATGCTAAACACAACAAAGAGACTCTGGGCCAGATGTAGGTGAAATAGATTTACCGATTTTAAATTACCGAATTTTACCGATTCGTAATTAAAAATCGGTAAATCTATGGGGTCGACATGTAGGTATTCCAGATGTGCTGGAATACCGAATCGGATGATTTCGGTATTTACCGATTCGGTAAATACCGAATCGGTAATGCCCATTCATTCCTATGGGCTATGAAGCCCATAGGAATGAATGGGCATTACCGAATCGGTAAATACCGATTTCCACAAGGGTGCAGGGGGTGTCACTTTGACACCCTCTGGCACCCCCAAAACAGGCTCGGGTGCCATGTGGCAGGCATACATGCCCTAAGGGCAGGTCTGCCTGTCACATGGCATAGGTGTGCATGCACACATGTGCATGCACACCGGAATCGGTCTTTTACCATCAAATTTATTTGATGGTAAAATACCGATTTGGTAAGGCTCCTGGGACTCTGAAGAGTCCCACCTACATATGGGTGGCTCAGATTCTGTAAATTTACCGATTTATTATTTTACCGAATCGGTAAAATTACCGATTCGGTAATTTTACTGATTCGGTAAAATAAAGCCCCCTACATGCCAATAACCTATTTACCGATCGGTAACGGCCGAAAATACCGATTTTCGGCCGTTACCGACCGACCTACATCGGGCCCTCTATGCATATGGAAATTAAAATACCAAGAGCTACTCTCACCACTGATGCTAAACACAACAATTAGAATCTATCAAGAGCTACGCTCACTACTGAAGCTAAACACAACAACAATCTATGCATGTGGAAATACTGACTGTGGACTTAGCCAGTGTCTCCATCACCAGTTTGTGAATCACAACTCCTCCTTCTTAGCACGATTCTTCATAGCCAGAGCCTGTGGAACCACACTCATCAGCTGCAGTGTGGCAGAATTGATAAAGTTTGCAATCCATGTGGACAGCCATCCATCACATAACTGCTGGAAGTATTCACAGACTTATTCCAGGGCATCAGGTGCCTAAAAAATGTTGGCACGCTTCACCATAGACCATTCACCAGTAGCACTACATCATTGAAGAATAGAATGTGAGATAGAGGAACCAGAAGCTTTAAAAATCATCAAAAAACGTGGACGGCCTAACCCCTATGTCATCCCCCATTTGTGTGGCATGCAAGACTAATTAAACCGGAGCTGTCCGCAAATGCATAGACAGGCAAATGTCAAAAAAGGCGATTAAGAGAGAAAGCCATCTAACACCCACTGTTGACGATATTGTTAATTAAATTAACTGTGCTAAATGGTTTTCAATAATCGATCTAAAATCTGAATATCTCCAGATAAAACTCAATAAGGAATCAGGATACCTAAACATGTTCTCAACGCACTTGGGGCTACGGTGCCATCGCTGACTGAATTTCAGCATCTCAAATGTTGCTGAATTGTTCCAAAATTGCAAACAGTAGGTGCTTACAGGACTGCCAGGACAACTGGATGTCAATGACGGCATTCTAGTCTTCGCCACAACCATTTATCAACACAATTTTCATTTCAGAGTCCTGCTAGAAACAATAATAGAGAGTGGACTCACACTCCATCAGACGAAATGTGAACATGACCTAAAAAAGTGCAAGATAAGCAGAACGCCTGCTGTCTCACCAACATGTCATAAGTCAGACGCTTCATAGGTATGGTCACCTATAGCAGCAGATTCATTCAAAACCTCACCATGTTAACCAAGCCACTACGTGACCTACTCAAAACAAAGTCCCCGTGGGTGTAGGACAGGAAGAACAGCAAACTTTTGATGACACCAGTCACCATGTCCGAGGAAACGACAATGAAAAACTATGATCTCTTCAAACCAACTGAACCGATCATAGATGCCAGTCTCACCGGGCCTGGGGGCTGTTCCGTTGCAACAGCAACACGATGGCCCCTATCGCCTATGCCAGAGGAGCTCTACTGACACAGTGCAACAATACTCATAAAATAAACAGGAGGCCACTGCACTGCTGTGTGTATGGCAGCAAATTCCATGTGTGCATGGATCACACAATTCTGGTGCCACTCTTCCAGGAATCTAAGTCCAAGCCTCGTCCTTGAACTGAAAGATGGACATTTTAACTCCAAGATACTCATTCAAGGTCATCTATTGGCCTGGCTTGGGTAACCCAGCAGACTACCTGCCCTGCCACTATTGAGCATCAACCACTGCCAAAGAAGAGACTGCAAAAGAAACAGAAGAAAATGTGCACCTCGCAGTTGACAACTGGTGGCTCCTCATGAGGGAACAACCAGACGAAATGCAAGAAGCCACGAGACACAAAAATGCTGCAATTTTCAGCCAGCCCGTCACACTGACCAGGGAGTTGTCAACACCAAGATGCAGCTATGGGAAAAGGGCCGGTTCCCAGACCTTGGCAAGCTTGTAGAAAAGACCAGCAGACTGGTTGAAGTGTCAAGTGGGACCCTCCTTCACCCGTGATTTCTGAGGACAGCCCCAGAACACCATGGACCCAGCTGAGCGCTGATTTCACCTCCCTCCCCAGGGCCTTCATCTCCTTCTTGTAATAGACGACTTCAGCAAGTACACCAGATTGGAGATGGCCAATTCCACTGCATGCGATGAAGTGATACCAAGGATCAAAATAATATTCGACATGCAAGGTCTTCCCTGGAAGTCAAGACGCACAACAGGCAACAAACTGACCCAAAGGAAAGACCCTGCCATGTGCTTCCAGTCTGTTGGTGTTAAGCACCAAAAGAGCGCATCCAGATGGCCCTAGGCAAATGCGGAGGTCGAGATATTAATGAGAGCACTTGATAAAGTCATCTGTATTGCAGAAATAGGAAACAAGCATGTAGGGAGGAATATATATCACTTCCTATGGAACAATCCTAACACCACCCACACATGACCAAAATTCTCCTGTCACAATGTTAGTAGGGCAAAAAACTCGAGCTCATTTAAGGCACCATGGTTACTGCCTGTCAATGGGACCAGAGTATCACACAGAGTGTCTAGCAGTTTAAAAGAATCTCAAAGTTTGCGGCTCTACAAGAACATAGGCTCATGGATCAAAGTGACCTGCTACCAACTCCCTCAGATATCCCAGGCCTGTGGGGTGTGAGGGACGTTGGAAACCCATATTTGACCCCGGCAACACCATCTGATCTCGAGAGAATGCTACACCGCCCTCTGAAACGTGCCCGGATGCACCTGAGTCTCAGATGCCATTGGATGCTGTCACCCTCGGGAGGCACACGTCAACCCTCTTTCCCATCTCCCCTGTGCCCTCCTCTCCCATTCTTCCCCCCTCACAGTGTGCCCCACCCTTCATCAGTTCAACCTTATCTCTACCTAATACGCTCCTCGTCCAATCTGCACCGTCCCGGTACTCTAATCTTATCTCCTCCCCTCCATCCCTATCTGCCACCCCCCTATTTAGTCCACCTCTCCTCCAACCTTCTCCCCTAGATAACTTTTCTTACTTTCCCCCATTCCCTCCTCTTTTCTACCCCCTCCTCCCCTCGCTATGTACCCCGATTTCTTCACAAACCCATTGCATCTCTCTTCTTCCCCCCACTCCTCCAGTAATGCTGTGCTACCCCCTTTCCCCCCTGGTAACCCTTCCCTACATCAGGCCTAGCAGAACCGCTTTCTTTCTTCAACTTCCCTATCTCCCAACCCCCTTCACTCTGCCAGGTGCCCGTTCCCTCACATCCACCTCACCTAGCTGACAGGTCCTCTCCAACCCCACTCCTTCACTACCTCCCAAACCTCCTTCCTCCCCATGACTCCATACATTCTCCCCTCCCTTTCCGCCCCAACGCCTCGCTCCTCACCTATCTCCCCCTAATTATGTCCTTAATTCCTTTCCTTCTTGCAACGTCAACAAAGACTACTCTCCTTTCACCTCTGCTGCACCAACGCACGCTCTCAACAACCACCTTTCCCTACCTCTGAACCCTGCACCCCAACTCCCCTCCCGTACCCTTACCTCTCCCTGCCTTCCACTGCCAATTGCACCCCCTCCTGTTTCCACTGAGCCACCCAACAAGCCGTGCTCTGCCCTACTCTCTCTGGAAAATAAGCTAGGTTCTCTCATCACCTCCATCTCCCAACTTGAGGCTACCATTTCACTTTTAAGCTCCAAGATTTTCACCTCTCCATACACCGCAATTCCTTTGGAAAACACTCACCTTCCCACGAGAAGCACCTTGCCCCCACACCCCAAAATAGCCAATCATAATCTGTTGTCTGCAAACATCGCGAACTCACACAAGTCCTCCAATGCCACCCTTCTTCCACTTTCCTCTCCAAGCAACCCTACTATCTACACTATTCCGACCATCACCTCTGTCAGAACCACTCATCCACCCAAACCTTCCCGAGCACCCTTGTATAAGTACATTATCCCTATCAACCCTCAAAGGCCAAGTGCCCCCGTCACCAAAACTGTCTCGACATAGCTGCGCTGTCTGCTCCACAACTACAGATCTGCAATAAAACACAAACTTGAAATCTCCAATACCATCATCCTTCTCAACATTGACATGCTCTTCCTTACAGAGACCTGGTTCAACAATAACTCTCTATACTATCAGGAGTCTAAGGGGGAAGGAGCAAGGGAAACAGGCTGCCCCCCACTCATATCTTCATCAACAAGCAATGGCCTGCCCTTGTGTACTATGAGGTCAAGGACCCCAGGTTAATTCTGAATTTTATTTAGTCAGACAGAGGGTGCTCTTCAACTTTCTCTCTGCATGTGCTGATCACAGTCACTATCTTCACTACTTACAAGCTTAAAAACAATATATGTGTGTGTATGTATCCCCACGCTGATCCTATTACCTCACTACACTTTTCTACTGTGAAAAAGGGGGAGGGAGGGTTGACAGAGCCTCACGGAAGCAACACCCAGGGGAGGATATGACAGGCTGGTACTCGCCTGAATCCTCACTTCTCATCATCAGCTACTGTCAACCAGAAAAGAAAAGGGGATAAAAGCTGTGCAATGAAACCAAAAACCATTGTGTGTTACACGTGTTAAATGACCCAGTGTGGTATGTCAAACCTCTTGTGTTCGAGATCTGAAAACACCACGTTTAAAAAGAGCTGAGCTAAACTGGCAACTACAACTTTATTCTGTGCTGTTTGCCCACTCTATTAAAAACAACCGACATGTTTCATCACCGACATATACTTTACCGGCGATTTCTTCAGGGTTTTGTTGGGTCAGCGTAAGTCTTGCACGTCTAGATTCTCCCTTTATTGTACCTGTAGTCAGACATGGAACATAAACACACACATACATATATTGCACTCACTGTGTCTCGGTAGGAGTATAAATTAAAATTCAAGCTAAAAGATGGCATCTCTACATCTGGTTTCTAATAGTTTCTAATAGTTTTCATCATACGTTACCAGGTGGCCTCTTTGATTGAGCCTACCCGCCCCCCGTAGAAAGATCTGAGACTATCGGACACCACTCAACCGTTAGTGGGTTCCATCTACCGCCTATCGGTCGGTCGCTGCAAAGAGAAACAAAAAAATGTCTGCTGTGTTTTGATAATTCCTCATTTGCAATTCGCCAGCCAAGGTCTTTTACCCTACCAGGGCCGGACTGGCTACCGGGCAGTTCGGAATGCTGCCGAGCTGCTTCCTGATTTTATTGCAGTGGAGGCTGATTTCGTCCATGGAGACCTGCGTGTGCTGCGAAATACTGAAAGCAAAACGAATTTCATTTAGCTAACGCAGGTCCCCATTAAAGAAATCACCCCCCAGCTCAGCAGCATTCCTAACTGCCCGGTAGCCAGTCCGGCCCTGTACCCTACACATTGCGATCTATATTTATATGTATTTACGGGCTATTATATGCCCCTGGGTGTGGCTTGCTCCTCATATCCCGCATATCCGATTCCTGTCTTGCTTGCACACGGATAGAGGTAATTGGAGTTTTGGCCAACACAGCCTTGACATGAGGGATGTATCCAAAGAGGCAAGACAGCGGCGTACACTGAATTTCCAATCCTGTCATAGTGCCTATAAGAGCGAGGTCCCCCTCCCAGTATTTGAACACCAGTCCGCATTGCCATGCTAGGTGATAAAAGTCTGCACCAGCCTGCCCACAGCGCGTACAACAATCCGAATCTCGCAACCCAAGTCTGTGTAATTTTTTTAGGAGAATGGTATACCTGGTGTATGAATTTCAGGTGAATAATCCTCAGATTGCTGTTGGATGTCAACTGCCCCGTCAGTGCACAAATATGACCCCAAACTATGTCTGTAATGGGGGGGTTCCAGTGTTCTAAGCCGCGGTCGCCCCTATGGGAGTTTCATCCTGTATTGCTCTGTACAGTTTGGTGACCATTTTTTTCCGGTGGGGAGACACTATTGATAGAGCGCGCGAGGCCACCCGACCAACAGTTTTCGCCGTTTCCGGCTTCAGGGCCCATATACTTTCAAATCACCATATACATCGATCAGGTGACTTCACGAGCTCTACCAGGTTGATGTGGGTGTGTTCCCTGCTACCAATTTTCAGTGCACCCGACTTACCATCCACCGATGCGGGTGCCTAATGACCACAATGAATCAGGGAGCTAGCTGTAAAGGAAAGGCAGCAAAATACAAACCCAACCAATACCATTCAAATACTGTTTAAATGACCACGGACAACTGGAAGTTTTAAAATGTTTATCTAAAGTTCAATATTTCTTGCATGAGGTACAGTAAAATAAGGCAATCAATAACCAAGATAACGTAAATCACATATGCATAAAGAAATAATGACAGAGTAATCATCAAAGTACTAATAAAATGTAGCGAGAAAATACTATGTAAAGTCAGTATTATCTAAACAGGGATAGACTAAGTGTGTGTTACTGTAGAAGAGCTTATAATGAATAACACGCTTTACTTAAGGTGAAGGGGCCTTTGAACAATCTAGGCAACGAAGTTCTAGACCATATCAGAAAATGACACACTGCTATGCAAAATATAATTTCTAACAATTGAGAAGACATAGGAATAACTTTGCAAAATTATAAATGACTGTTCAATAGTTGCGGAAAGGCATGGAAATATAACATATGCAATGTTTAACTTTATTAAAGCAAAAGTTAGAAATTCAGAAGGTGCAAGAATTTCAAGAGGTTCAGAGTGATATTTACCTAGAAAAAGGTGTGGAAACCAAACCCTGGCCACGGGTCAGTTAAGGACAGGAAACCCTCAAGGAAGGATACCCCTCAAAGGACAGCAGGTGCAGAATGGACACCCAGGATAGGACAGGACACCCTCGGAATAGGAATCAGGACAGGACCCTCAGGACAGGACAGCAAACCCTCAGGACAGGACCCTCTTCAGGACAGGACCGGAACCCACAGTTCGGAAGCAACGCCTGCGCTCCACCCGCTCTGCAGTTATCGATCAAGACCCCGATTGGGTCAGCGAACTCCCAGCTAAGTGCTTTGCCAGCACTTTAAGGTTCAGTAGAACCTTAGTCTATGGTCAAATTCGGACAGAGTGCTCCGCAGCGCTCTGTATCTTCAGTCACCTATTGAGTGCGTTGGGTCAGTGACAGGTCAGCTAAACCAGACAAGTCGGACGGTTCACTAGGTGAACCCAGGGTAGATATACAGTTTTGGGACAGTGTACCACCCCCCAATGTTGCAAAGTGTCAGAATCCCTCAATTTCGATTGGTCCTAAGGTAGGGTTTGGGTAACACACCAATCACAATACGCGAATTGAAGCCTTCATTAACATATTTGGGTACCGCCTAGCAGATTTGGGGTTCCCATGAGCTAACAGTAGCGCAACATTACATTGTATCACATAAGGAGCCACATTCGCTGTTCTCGCAGGGCAGAGGTGACTTTCTCAGGAGCATCTCGCCCATCACTGCCAGCTGGCTATGTTCCATCAGCCAAGGTCCCTCGTGCTGCCGAATGTCGCACAGGCGCAGAAGGGACCTCCAATATGGCTCTCCTCTCACTCAGACCCCCATTTCCCGCGGTACATGAAAAGTAAGCGAAAACAAATTAATACATAATAATGTCATTATGAAAACACATCACAGGGTTTGTACTTTTAACTCATCATTAAGAAATAAACTTAATTGCATTAAATGTTAGCTACATTGACACGGACACAAGAGCAGTGGCACGAGCAGTACCACATGATAAGCACAGCTATGAATTACGCATGCGCATAACTTTCCCTCCACTTCTGCAGACGCGTCAGGACACGTGAGTGTGGCTGACGCATGCGCAGTAACTAAAATACAAGCAGCGGCCATTTTAGGGGACACGAGTAATTATTTTAGTAAAACACATGTGCAAGCTTCACGGTCTTTCTCCAAACTAAATATAAATGTTAGTAAAACATACACGGGTTACCTTGTTACACATAAACGAGGTTCTTGATTTCGGCAAGCCGCAAAATATGCAAAGCTTTGCTTCATCAATCCCCTCTTTGATGATATCTACTATCATCACAAATTATACTGGAACCAGATGCCAACTTTCTTTCACACTTTATAAAGTTCTATTTCTTCCAGCAACCGCTCTAACTTTTCTCTTTCAGTTTTAGCAGGGTGAGAAGTTTTCACCTTTTTGTATATCTGATCATTCACTTCCTCTAATTCAATCTCATCCACACTTCGTTTCACTCCTCTTGCATTTACCTCATGCTTTTTGGTGCGCTTGCGGTATTTACAGCATAAGAAAATGGAAAGTATAATAAGACCTATAATACCAATTGGCATCAGAATTTTGAATAATAAGCTTTTACCTATGCTAGCAAGCCAATGACCTACATTTGAGAGACCATCTACCAGTCTCTTCCAGGCACTATCAACCTCGAGTGGTTTGAGTTCCTTTGCCAAATTAGTAATGTTTTTCACATATCTTTTGATCTGTACACTTTTATCCGGAATATAAGTGCAACAATGTTGCGCCTTCAACATCCGGCAGACTCCGCCCTCTTTCGCTAATAAGGTGTCAAGAGCAAGTCGATTTTGTAAAACCATTGATCTGATCGCAACCATTTCGGTATTGACCAGCAGAAATCCATGAGCTGTTTCAGTAGACAGCACATCTACTATAGTAGACAATTTGCAAATTCTGTGAGTGTTCAGAACCACTCCCACTCCAGGTATCAGTGCACTGAAAATACTACCCATAATTTCACCTATACTTTCTCTTTTACTACGCACTAAGCCATTAGTATCTTCATTGCTTCCAGCTTTTCCATTCACATGGTATATTTTCGGGAAAACAATGCCAAAGTAGCAGCTCCCATACCAGTGATCCGGCAATTTGAAATAAGCCTTGTCCCCACAAATATAATAAATTCCAGGAAACACAGGCTCTGACCCATTTTTAAAACCCCAACCTCCAATTACCTTGTAATTATGTTCGCATTCACTGGAACCAATGAAAACATTATTATAATAGCTAGTCTTCTCGCGGTGAAGACATAGCTTGCCTTTCTTTTCAAAATCCAGCAACAGAGCAGGACCCGCTCCACCAGATGAGGTGCCTTCCATGTTTTCTGCCCACTTTGGCTTTTTCTGACTTTCGTCATTAGCCTTCTTCTGAATTTTAATTCTCCTTTTCTCTGCCATGTTCAGGAACATCTTTTCCTGCTCACGCAAAGAACAAGTCAAGTTATCTCTGTGTGCGTCTGCTATGTCAATGTTCCCTATAGTCAGAAAGTAGTCTCCCATATATCTTATGGTGTCAGTTTTGGTATGTACAGGATTCAAGTTCCCACGTATAGGAAGTTCAGAAAAGATCACGTCATTGTTAGAGTAATAATACTGTAACGGTCCCCTTTTGTAAAATAAACTAGCTAAAATGCTACAGGAAATTCCATATGTCAATGGCAGATGATGGTATGTCACGCCTTCAGCCACCGAAGTAGGTAGCTTCATGCAGACATAGCAATCTTCAATTTCCATAGTTTCTACATAGTGTATTAACAAGTTTGCGAAAACATTCAAATGTGTCCTGTTTTTCATTCCATGGTAATGTAGTCCTTTCTCATCTGATGCTTCTAAGTCTCGTTTAGTTTGTCTCAATGCTCTCTCATGTCTTTCTACACTCTGTGTTGTCAGCTCCTCATTGTCAGTATTTACAACTTCAGTAGGGACAATGTTAGTATCTTTACTTACAGCAAAGGGAATGAAAATTGTTAATCCTATCCAGATAACTATCAGCACTACTACACTACATATACACACCTTGCAACACGTCTTAAAACGGCTGCAACTAGGACTACCATTCACTGTTGAATCAGACATTTTAGCTCAGTAGGAGTGTTCTCACCCCTCTTTTTTACTTTTTACACAACTAGCTTACTTTGTGCAAATTCACGGTGGCTCGTCTTCCTCTTCAGCTGAGTACTCTGGGACAGGTTCTCCGTCGCTTACGTCAGTTATATCAAGATCTTCAAGTTCTTCCAAAACCAGTGTCCATTCAGGAGACTTGTACTTTTTGTTTTGTCTTTTTATTCGCTCACTCCTTCTTTTGGAAGAGTCTTCTTCTTGTTCTGCTATTCGAGCACTTCTTCTTGCTTCTGCACGTTTTTCTTCCACTGTCTTTATTCTTAGTCTCAGTCTTTTTACAAACCTAGGCTCAAGGTTGTTTCTTTTCTTTAGTCTCTTAGACGGTACTTTGACTTCACTTTCTTTTCTTATTCTCTTGTTCTCTTTATCTTGTGGTAATTCTTCTCCACTTTCTTCTTCTACTTCCCTTATCTGACTAGTTCCAGGGCTAGCATCAAATTTTTCTGCCTGGTTGCTAATCTGGCCTTGTTCAGGAATATTTTGTTTTTGGTTTTCAATTGTCTCTGTTTCTGTTTCTGTTTCTGTTTCCTGAACCCGTTTTTCTAACCCTATCTGATCCTGTTCAAGCACTTCGATCTCTTGATTTTCTTCTGCTCGAACTATTACTCTATGTCTAGTCTGTCCCTTATCCACATCAGGAGTTAGCGGAGGAGTATCAAACACTTGCTCTGTATCCTGCACTTGTTCAGTATCGGGTACTTGTTCAGTATCGGGTATTTGTTCAGTCTTATTCACTGGATCTGTATCAATCACGTGCTCTGTCCCTGTCTGACCTTCTCCTTCCTCAGTTTTGATTTGAATCTCAAGTGGCTGAGGATCTTCGCCTGTGCCTTGCTTTTCCTGACTAGTCCACTCTCTACCTTCACTAAGTCGTTCTCTTGTTCTGATAGGATCTTCGGTCAGATCAATCATCGGTATCCATTCTTCTGGCCATATGCTTGGCAGCTCGTCTTCAGCTACTCCTGGCTCAGTTTCCTGGACCTCTTCAGCAGGCTGGGTTCTTGGCAGTTCGCAGTCAACTACTCCTGGGCCAACGTCTGCTGTTCCTGCAACCTGACTGGTGCTGGGCTGCTCGTTGTCAGTTGCTACTGGTCTGACTTCTTCAGGGTCCTCTGCTGGTTGCCCTGGTTCTTCAAATCCTTTGTCTGGCAATACCTTCTGGGTGTGTCCGGCGTGGATCCACTGGGGAACACCTGCGACTTTTACTGCAGTGGTTGTCACCAGGATTACTTGGCGTTTCTTTCCCCACCTTGGTGCCAGACAGCTTGATCGAGTGTGCTTCTTTATTTTGACCCAGTCTCCTGGAACCAAGTTGTGGAGAGGAGTCGTTGGATTAAGGATGCCGTCGTCTCCAATCTGGCGAGAGATAGAACGCACTTGGTCACCCAATCTTCTGCAGTATTCAAGCACCAAATCATCAGTAATACTCAACAGTTTGCTTCCTGGCACCCATGCTTGTCTCATCACTCTTCCCATAATGATTTCATGGGGACTTAGGCCTGTCTTGCGGTCTGGAACACTTCTCAGTCCCATCAGGACCAGGGGCAGGGCCTTCACCCAGTTCATGCCAGTAGCATCTGTCAGCTTTGCTAGTCTGTTTTTGATAGTTCCATTTACTTGTTCCACTATTCCAGAAGCCTCTGGGTGGTATGCACAATGGAGTTTCTGCCTTATTCCAAAGGCCTTACAGAGTTCAGCCAGTATGTCATTCTGGAAATGTCCACCCTTATCTGATTCAATAATGCATGGTATTCCGAACCTAGGTATCAGTTCTTTTAGTAAACACTTCGCTACTGTCAGTGCGTCACTTTTGGGAGTAGGGTAAGCTTCTACCCATTTCGAAAATACGCACACAATGACAAGGACATATCGCTTTCCTTCACAATGGGGCATGGTGATGAAATCAATCTGTATTTTTATAAAGGGACCCCCTGACCTCCCAATCTTGCTCAGTTCAACCATTGTCCTCTTGCCTGGGTTCATCTGTTGACATGACAGGCACCTCTGGCAGAGGGACTCTGCTACCTTCCTGAATTTCTTGCTGTACCAAGTCTGTTGAAATACCAGAATCATGGCATCCCTACCAATGTGTGATCCTTCATGTATTAATCTTGCCATTGTGCCAAGCAAGTGTCGGGGTAACACCGGCATACCAGTTGGGCCCAAAATCACACCATCCACACGCCTCGGTCTACAGCCATCCTCCTTCCATTTTTCTCTTTCTTGCCAAGGAGCCGACTCCTGCCACTCTCTCACCTCATCCCATGTAGGCACTTCCTCAAACACCTGAAGCTGGCAGCTGGTTCCTGGCCCCCCTCGTTTTGGATTTACAATATACCGATCTTTGGCACACCATTGAGCCACTCGATCAGCATAATCGTTTCCCAGAGATACTCTGTCCATGCTCCTTTGATGAGCAGTACATTTTACCACTGCCAGTTCTTTGGGCAACTGGATGGCCTCTAAAAGGTCATGAACAACTTTTGCATTCTGAATGGGAGTACCTGAGGAAGTCATGAATTCCCTCTGCAGCCATAATTGGCCAAAGTCATGCACAACGCCATAACAGTACTGACTGTCAGTATACACTGTTATGCGTAAGTCCTTCCCAATTTTGCAAGCCATTATCATGGCTATCAATTCGGCTACTTGTGCAGACTTGATGTTATATAGGTAACCTGCTTGTTCAATTTTTGTGAAAGACACTACTGCATAAGCAGCACTCAAGCCTCCTAATTCATGTCTTAGACAGGAACCATCCACAAATAGTTCTTTATCATGCTCAGGCAATGGTACTTCTTTTATGTCTGGGCGTGGTTTGGTACTGAACTCTGTTAGGTCAATACAATCATGTTCATCATCATCCCCACCTTCCATTTCCAAGGGGTCGGGGAGTAAGGTGGCAGGGTTCAGAATACCGCACCTAACAATGCTTACATTTGCTGCACCCACAAGAATCCTCTCGTATTTAGTCAGCCGACTAGGGGTGAGATACTGTGTTTTAGTTCTGGTCAATAGAATTACCACTCCATGTGAAACATACACAGTCACAGGATGTCCCATGACAATGGACTCACTCTGTTCCAAACTTGCACAGGTAGCAGCTACTGCTTTTAGACAGCCTGGTAACCCAGCAGCTACTGGGTCCAGTGTGGCAGAGAAATAGGCCACAGGCCTCCTGGTTGTGCCATGTTCTTGAGTCAGGACTGACAATGCGCAATTATCGCGAGTGTCACAGAATAGTGCAAACTCTTTGGAATAATCTGGCATTCCCAACGCAGGGGCTGTACACAGACAGTTTTTCAATCTTGTGAAAGCCATTAGACTTTCATCGTCCCACTGTACAACATCTGGCATTCCTCTCGTGGTCATTTTTATCAAGGGCCTGGCTAAGGCTGCAAATCCCAGAATCCACTGCCTGCAGTACCCTAATACACCCAGGAACATTCTGACTTCTTTTTGAGTACGGGGCAACTGCATCTTTTGAATTATTCTCACTCTTTCTGAAGTGACTTTTCTGACACCCTTTTCTATCTGGTGTCCTAGATATTTCACTGATTTTGCACAGAACTGTAGTTTGTCAGGGGCCACTTTATGCCCTTTCTCACACAGATGATTTAGGAGGGCAATGGTGTCAACTACACAGTCCCGGTGACTTTTAGACGCCAATAGAAGGTCGTCTATATACTGCACTAAGACAGAGTTCCCAGGTAAGGTCAAAGTCTCTAGACATTTCTTCAAGATCTGATTAAAGATAGAGGGACTCTCTGTATACCCTTGAGGGACCCTGTTCCAACAATACACGTGACCCTCGAAGGCAAATGAGAAAAGAAATTTGCTGTCGGGGTGCAGGGGTATCGAAAAGAATGCATGACACAAATCAATCACAGTGAACCACTCAGCATCCCAAGGAATCTGGTACAGAATTACTGCAGGGTTCGGGACAATAGGGCAACAAGGAACTACAATTTTGTTAACCTTTCTCAGGTCCTGCACTACCCTATACTTGCCACTAGGCTTTTTGATGCCCATAATCGGTGAGTTGCATGGGCTGCTCATCACTTCCTGTATGATGTTTCCTTCCAATAATTTTTGTATTTCCAGAGTGACACCTGCTTTCACCTCAGCATTCATTCGGTAGGGCCTAGTGTTAGGATATACTGCATTGTCTTTGATGGCTATTTGTATGGGGTCCACATCTTTCATCAACCCCACATCCTTTCCAGTGAAATCCCACACCTCTGGCTTTACGGCTTCCTGTAGTTCTTGGGGCAAGTCCTGCAGGGTCAATCTTTTAATTTCTGAGTCAGGTCTAAGCAACAATAATTTATAAATGCCGTCTTCATCTGGGGTCTGTATTTCAACACCTTTTGGTGTGCAAAAGATGGTACAGTTCATTTTGCACAGCAAATCACGTCCCAGTAAATTTACTGGACTGGTGTCACAGACGACAAATCTATGCATCTGTTTAAAATTTCCGATTGAAATCTCCATTGGTTCGGTAACAGGAGTACTAATCAATTGATTAGATACACCTACTACTTGGATATTTTCTCCCGAGAGGGGTAGGTTTGGAACGTCCACTGTTCTTACAGTAGAACGGGTAGCGCCAGTGTCCAACAGAAAGGTGACATCATTTCCGTCAACCTTTCCTTCAATATATGGTCCAGACTGGTCTACCGGCAAGGAAGCGCCAAGTACGCACTCCTCGTCCTCCCCTCTCAGGCCCCGTCAGTCCTGATCATTACAAAGGAAGGTATCATTCAGCAGATACTGCGAAGTTGCTGTATTTCTGTTCTCCCCGCTTTCCCAAACCTCTATCTCTTCATTTTCTGCCTGTCTTCCCCTGTATACCTGTTTGGGTGCTCGAGGCACCTGAACTGTTTTTACCTGGGGTTGAGTCTTTCTTGGTCTTTCTTTCTGCGTCTGTGGAATTAAATCAGGAGTTGTCTCATTAACATCGACTAATTGGGGACACTCGTTTCGCCAGTGTCCAATTTCGCCGCACTGATGGCAGGGAAATTTTTTCATAGCCTCTTCCCTGCTAAATTTGGGCCGGGGCTTTCCTCCACCCCCTCCCCCAGGACTTTTGTTCTCAGCATTTTTAACCATGTTACTCAATTGTTTTTCCTGTTGTTCTGCGAGCTTCACCTGAGCCCACATAACCTTCTCCTTAAGGGCCTTTTTCTTTTCTGCCATCTCGTCCTCACAGTACTTAGCGTACCGCAGGACCTCATCCATTTTCTTAGTATGCCAACAGATTTTATTGTCTTTTATCCACTGACAAATTTCAGGTCTTAAACCATTTACAAACCTGTAAATAAAGTGTGTCATATCCTTCAGGTCGATGTTGTCAATACCACTGTATGTTTTAAATACCTGCAATAACCTCTCATAGAAGGAGTGCACTGTTTCGTCCCTTTCCTGTGTTGTTCTATCTATTTTTGTCCAATCAGTTTCCTTGGCGGGCACCTTTTCTTTCAAGTGCTGAATTACCTGCTCATATTTTCGCATGACTTCCTTTGATGGCTCCCCTGTTTCCTTGTTTCTGGGATACTCTTCACTGGGCCAATTTATGTTTATTTTACACTGGGTCCATAAATCTACTGGAACCACAATGTCGAAAAACCCATCCAGGTCTTTCCACAGACATTTCTGTACCTTCACGAACCTCTCCACCTGCCGGTACCAGTCAACTGGTTTCTCTCGTAATTTTGGAAAATCGTTCGTGAAGGACACAATATCCTGCCTAGACCAGGGGACATGCACATATTTCCCCCCTGGAACTTCGCGCATGGGGCATAACTGCTCAGGTTTTTCTACCTCTCTTAAAGCAAACTCGGGAGTCACTTGTCGGGAGCGAACCTCTTCCCTCTTTTTCGCCCACCTGCTTCTCCATTTTTCCACATCTCCCCATTTCTGCAGTACCCCCATTAATTCTTTAATCTGCAACTTCTTCCCTGCCACATTCAGGTGTTCTATATCTTTGTCTGAGAAGTCTGCTCTGTACGGTTTCTGTAAGGGCTTGGATTTTGAGATATCTACCCCCATACTAACTGCTGTTTCGGTCAGTTTTTCATGGAGCACTCTGGTGTTCCTTGTAAAGCTTTTACATATGAACGACAATTCTTCTTCAGAGTAGGTATTCAATCGATCCAACCCCACATTTCCTGCCATTAATTCTTCTATTTCGACCCTCAGCTTGTAGAGATCTAAAGGCTTTGTTTGCGGAGTCTGCTTCTCTAATTCACGACTCCAACTCTCAATTTCATCCGGAGTTACCAGAGAGACATTCCTAGTACCTGTTGCTGTCTCTAATTTAATTTCTTTTGTATTAAAAGGGTTATACCTCTGCTGTATTCCCTTTCCAGTCTGTTTGTTTGGCAATTCCAAGAATGCAACTTCAGACTCACACTCACTGGACTGATCATCTATGATGATTGGTTCCTGTCTCGGGGTTGCTATGACTGGGGTCATGACTGGAGTAATCGGATTTCCCTGACCATTTCCGTATAACGGGACCACCGGTCCAATAGTTACTGGAATAGTCAATGCCTCAGGACTGGTATTTATCTGAGAAATTTTCTGAATTATTTCTGTTCTTTGTCTAGCTAGAGCCTCTTGCTCTTTTTCCACTAGTACCCTTCTTAGAGTTGTGTCATGTAATATCTGTGGGGTCAATGGAGGAGTAAAACTCGGGGCAGTAGGATGCGTTTCACTTGGTCCTCCCCCATAATTTGGTTTCGGGAATAAAGTTCCAGTATTAAAGGACCTGCGCTCTTCCCTATATGGAGGTTGAACAAAAGGCAGTCCTGAATTCGAGGGTTTCTCTTCGCTTTCATACAAGGGTCTGGGAAAAAAGGTTTTTGTACGTGAATATTTTTCTTCCTGACTTGCGGGCACTTTGGGATATATGTCCCTTGTTTCCGTCAGTTCGGGTTTTTCAGGATAGGGCAATACTTGACCACCCCCTCCCAGTCCCAGGGACCTGTCTTCTTCCTTTAGGAAGGGGCGTCGGGGAACATCTCCTACACTGGAAGGTCGGGTTCCCTCATTGTAAGGTGGCGGACTTCTGGTACAGATGTCATCTATTAGTTCATCATCTGAATCCCCCAGGGCCCCCCAATGCTTACATTTTTCAGTACTTTTCTCACCCGCTCCAACGTTATGACATGCCGGCATCATGGGAAACAGACCCTCAACAATCATGCTCTGCCTCCACTGTTTCATCCTTTTATCCCTGGACTCCTGTTTCTGCCTGGGGTACCACTTGGTCAAACCCTTGTCCATTCGGGGCCTTTCTCTTTCAAAAGCCTCAATCTCCCATTCCTCTAATGCCTCATACTGCGTTAGTCTCGGTCTGGGATGCAGTTCATTCATTCGGGTTCTTAAATTAAATAAGATCCTACCATTGAAAGTACCATCTAACGGAAAAGCCAATACTCCGTCATCTTTTGTATACTTCACCCAATTCTCCAGCCACACACAGGTATTGTACCCTCGGTCAAACATCATGAATGAGGCGGGAGTATTGGGTGCTGGGACAAGAACACCTTCCCTAGATTTAATCGGTTTGTCCGTTTTAAAATAATTTTTCACCTTATTTACAAGGGACATTTTTCTCTTGGTTCCGTACATAATATCGTATCTGTTAGCCTTCCACTGATCCCTTTCAAACCCTAGATGCCTTGGATCAGGTCGCGTCTCTGTAGTCCGCGAGTGCCACATACGACTTCTGCGCTAACTTTGTTTACAAACTACCTCCAATCAGAATACTCTTCAGAAAATTCGTGCAACCAATGGGTGCGCGACACAAAATAAGCTCCGCCAATGGGTGCGCGGCCCCTTCGTGAGACAGTTCCCACGCTCTGGCGCTCACCCCTCCTTTACAATCTTCAGCTCCGCTACCCGCCCGCTGCTTCTACCAATCCCAGCGCGGCACAGAGTGACGTCAGAGGCGCTTCGCGACTGACTCCCTCCCTTCACAAGGTAACGGAAACTTTCTTTCTTTTAAAGTGCTCAGTGCTTGGTTATTTTACAACAAATACACATTCGCCACAGTGCTCAAGTGTCTAGATAGAGTAAGAATTCTTTTACAGCAAGTAAACTACTTCCATTTACTTTTCACGCGCTGCGGGCAGATCTCTTCCGCCTACCCTTCACTCTAGCATCGGTGAACCTGTTATTCCCCTAAACTCATCCACTTCTTTCCGGGATATATTCCGAGTTTAAGGTTTCTCAGCGGACCCCTCTGCTTTCACGCTAGCTCCGAGGAACCTGCTACTCTTCCGATGTGACCCTTACTAGGTTACGCCACTATGGGAATTTTGCCAATGAACCCCGTTACTGTCATTTATTCACACATGTATTCAGAAAACCCTAGTTAGTGCTTCCCGGTTATCCTAACCTGCACCTAACTTTCCTCGAACCTGTGACCTCAGGACAATGGATTCTATTCACCACTTGCCCTTTCAATTCCCCGGGGAGTTCGGACAACACTTAACGCTTCGATTTACAAATGCATGGATTAGTACATATAACAATATAAGAACAAGAATAATAACAATACAGCAGTTCATGAATTTCAGCAGCGTATTCACAAGAGAGTGATCAGTTCCCTCAGAACAGCCGCTCTTATAGCAGCATTAATATAATAGCAGCTTCCGACTTAACTAGTCCAACTAATCCCTGCCTTACTCTCAACTAGTCCCTAACCATCCTCTAGCTACCAGAAAACTGATAGAGCGCGCGAGGCCACCCGACCAACAGTTTTCGCCGTTTCCGGCTTCAGGGCCCATATACTTTCAAATCACCATATACATCGATCAGGTGACTTCACGAGCTCTACCAGGTTGATGTGGGTGTGTTCCCTGCTACCAATTTTCAGTGCACCCGACTTACCATCCACCGATGCGGGTGCCTAATGACCACAATGAATCAGGGAGCTAGCTGTAAAGGAAAGGCAGCAAAATACAAACCCAACCAATACCATTCAAATACTGTTTAAATGACCACGGACAACTGGAAGTTTTAAAATGTTTATCTAAAGTTCAATATTTCTTGCATGAGGTACAGTAAAATAAGGCAATCAATAACCAAGATAACGTAAATCACATATGCATAAAGAAATAATGACAGAGTAATCATCAAAGTACTAATAAAATGTAGCGAGAAAATACTATGTAAAGTCAGTATTATCTAAACAGGGATAGACTAAGTGTGTGTTACTGTAGAAGAGCTTATAATGAATAACACGCTTTACTTAAGGTGAAGGGGCCTTTGAACAATCTAGGCAACGAAGTTCTAGACCATATCAGAAAATGACACACTGCTATGCAAAATATAATTTCTAACAATTGAGAAGACATAGGAATAACTTTGCAAAATTATAAATGACTGTTCAATAGTTGCGGAAAGGCATGGAAATATAACATATGCAATGTTTAACTTTATTAAAGCAAAAGTTAGAAATTCAGAAGGTGCAAGAATTTCAAGAGGTTCAGAGTGATATTTACCTAGAAAAAGGTGTGGAAACCAAACCCTGGCCACGGGTCAGTTAAGGACAGGAAACCCTCAAGGAAGGATACCCCTCAAAGGACAGCAGGTGCAGAATGGACACCCAGGATAGGACAGGACACCCTCGGAATAGGAATCAGGACAGGACCCTCAGGACAGGACAGCAAACCCTCAGGACAGGACCCTCTTCAGGACAGGACCGGAACCCACAGTTCGGAAGCAACGCCTGCGCTCCACCCGCTCTGCAGTTATCGATCAAGACCCCGATTGGGTCAGCGAACTCCCAGCTAAGTGCTTTGCCAGCACTTTAAGGTTCAGTAGAACCTTAGTCTATGGTCAAATTCGGACAGAGTGCTCCGCAGCGCTCTGTATCTTCAGTCACCTATTGAGTGCGTTGGGTCAGTGACAGGTCAGCTAAACCAGACAAGTCGGACGGTTCACTAGGTGAACCCAGGGTAGATATACAGTTTTGGGACAGTGTACCACCCCCCAATGTTGCAAAGTGTCAGAATCCCTCAATTTCGATTGGTCCTAAGGTAGGGTTTGGGTAACACACCAATCACAATACGCGAATTGAAGCCTTCATTAACATATTTGGGTACCGCCTAGCGGATTTGGGGTTCCCATGAGCTAACAGTAGCGCAACATTACATTGTATCACATAAGGAGCCACATTCGCTGTTCTCGCAGGGCAGAGGTGACTTTCTCAGGAGCATCTCGCCCATCACTGCCAGCTGGCTATGTTCCATCAGCCAAGGTCCCTCGTGCTGCCGAATGTCGCACAGGCGCAGAAGGGACCTCCAATATGGCTCTCCTCTCACTCAGACCCCCATTTCCCGCGGTACATGAAAAGTAAGCGAAAACAAATTAATACATAATAATGTCATTATGAAAACACATCACAGGGTTTGTACTTTTAACTCATCATTAAGAAATAAACTTAATTGCATTAAATGTTAGCTACATTGACACGGACACAAGAGCAGTGGCACGAGCAGTACCACATGATAAGCACAGCTATGAATTACGCATGCGCATAACTTTCCCTCCACTTCTGCAGACGCGTCAGGACACGTGAGTGTGGCTGACGCATGCGCAGTAACTAAAATACAAGCAGCGGCCATTTTAGGGGACACGAGTAATTATTTTAGTAAAACACATGTGCAAGCTTCACGGTCTTTCTCCAAACTAAATATAAATGTTAGTAAAACATACACGGGTTACCTTGTTACACATAAACGAGGTTCTTGATTTCGGCAAGCCGCAAAATATGCAAAGCTTTGCTTCATCAATATCACTAATTGTAATGCATGCAGCTGTATCGGTTCGTCAGGGAAAGAGGTGTAATGATCTTGTAAAGCCCTACGTAACCTATAACAAGTGTATTGTACAGTAGTGTGGGATGCTGTATATACTCCAAATATTCCCTAGTGATGTATGTCCCATCGAGATATAAATCCTTCATTGATGTGATACCCACATCCCTGAAAGCCGCAATGGGGCCACGCTCCTGTGCCACCGACAAAGCGACATGCCCCGCTATGGGCATCTTAGGCACGTTTAAAGGTAATTTCTGTGTGCGCTTCCCAATCTCCTGCCATGCTGCAATAGTGGCGTCCAAAGTGTTAATCTCTATTCTTGGCGTCTGTCTAGCAATATGGGTGGCTTCACAGTCCTTGCAGTCGAAATCAATAACGTTGTTCCTCTTCAAAGCAAAAAGAAAAGGCCACTACCTCAGCACCTTGGTTCAACAAATCCATTTATGAAGAAAGGAAGTACCTAAGAATCCTGGAGAAACAATAGAGACAAGCGCCCTCCACCGTTAATTTGGCCATGCTTCGTTCAGCAAGATCCAGGTACCACAAGCACATCTTCCCTGGAAAAGCATCACATTTCAGAACCCTTCTTGACTCAGCCAAAAATAGACCCCAAAAACTATTCGATCTGATGAAGAATCCATAATGCTCTCCCTCAACCTCCAAGTTGGAGGATTCTACAAAGAAAGCAGCGGAATTTGCTATATTCTTTGACGAAAAAGTGAAATCACTTGTGGATCAGGTCATTCATTCTACCCCTCCAGAGGAGCGCAAATCCCCTTAGCCATTTGGCAGAACTTTGACCCCATCTCTGAAGATGCCCTCATCAAATGCATCCTCGAAACAAAGCCCTCCAACCATTCTCTTGACCTCATCCCTAGTGCCATTGCCATCAACTTCTCTCCCTCTGTCAAGGCTCCCTTCCTGTTTCCTTCAAAACTGGGCAGGTTACCCCTCTGCTTAAATAACCCACTGCTGATGCGAACGACCTCAACAACTTCCGCCCCATCACTAACCTACTTTTTCTTGCTAAAATCACAGAAACATGTGTAGCGAAACAACTCTCCCGTCATATCAAGGACAATGATCTTCTTGACAATTTCCAGTCTGGTTTCATTCAAAACTGCAGCACTGAAACAGCCCTGCTGCAAATGATTGATGACGCGCTGCGGATACTCGATTTGGGGGAGTCTTGTCTTCTAATTCTCCTTGACCTTTCTGCAGCCTTTGACATTGTCAATCACAACACTCTCCTTAACACTCTTCAACAGAGAATGGGCATGAAAGGCACTGTGCTTAAATGGTTTGCTTCCTTCCTCTCTGATATATCCCAAATGATCAAAATAGCGAACAGTTTTTCATCTCCTTTGGCGGTAGGTCAAGGTGTTCCTCAAGGCTCTATACTTGTAACCACTCTGTTCAACCTCTATTTGGAACCATTGGGAAATCTCTTAAGTAAATTCGGGATCCTCTATCATCTCTATGCGGACGAAATGTACCTTAAGGTGGTCTCCACTCACGATCTCTCCATCCTAAACTCTACTCTCGACTCCATTCAAAACTGGATGGTAACTCATCAACTGATTCTGAATCCCTCCAAAACTGAATTCCTCCTCCTCTCCTCCTCACTTTCTACTCCTCCGGTTCAATCATGGATGGATCAGATGAATCTACTTAATAATAAACCCATCATTGTCGACAGCTCAAAATGCCTTGGTGTCATACTCGACAAAAAACTAAATCTACTCTCCCACATCAACTCCATTGCAAAGTCTGCTCGATACCAACTGCGCCTTCTTTTGGGGGATTTATCGCTTCTTCCCAGAGCAAGACCTTAAAACCCTGGTCCAATCGCTGGTTCTCTCGAGATTGGACTACTGCAATTCTCTTCTTACTGGCCTCCCCAAATCCCACCTGTCCCCCCTTAAATCTGTTCTCCATTCAGCAGCTTGTTTCATATATGAGGCTAAAAGAAGCGACCACATCACACCCATTTTATCCACCTTCCGTTGGTTTCCCATTGAGGCAAGATTGATCTACAAGACTGCCTGTATCACCCACAAAGCCTTGCACTCCTCCTCTCCTGGCTACCTGGCGAATAAACTGAAACTCTCTGGAGGCTCTAGACCATCACGTAATGCAGAAAATGTATTGCTTGAACCTCCCCCTTTCAAAAAAGAAAGATCGATGGCCCAATCCTTTTCAGGCAATGCAGTGAGAAACTGGAATTCACTTCCCCCTCAGCTCCGGACCACCACCTCTTCCCGGTCCTTCAAAACTGACCTCAAAGCTCTCCTCCTTCAAAGACACTTCCAAATCTAATTCATGCCCTCTCTATTCCCTGAAGGAAGTTCTTCCACTATAGGAAATTCTGTAGTCCATGCC
The DNA here is from genome assembly GCF_964261635.1 of Lissotriton helveticus. Lineage (NCBI taxonomy): Eukaryota > Metazoa > Chordata > Amphibia > Caudata > Salamandridae > Lissotriton > Lissotriton helveticus. The sequence goes on along the minus strand of NC_136062.1, from coordinate 244,097,113 downwards.
TATAGAAGTGCCTTCCCAGTGTGTTTTTGTGTTTTGAGTGTCTGTCATTTATTGCAGTTTTATACCTCTACTTGTATCCTGTACGCTTATGTAATTTGCACACATGCCACTTTTTCCTCTTGTAACGTATCATTTGCTACCTCTTCTTGTATTTTGTTTGCTTTTGATACATGCACAATTGTCACCTTTGCCTCATGTAATGTAACGTTTGCTTTTGTAACAAGCCCACTTGTAATTTTCTACTCATGTAACGCTGCTGTTCCTATTGTGAAGCGCTCTGACACCTTCGGGTAAAGTCCGCGTTATATTAAAACGCATAAAATAAAAATAAATAAAGATACGTTGAGGCCCAATCCTCAACCCTCCCAAAGGTGAAAGACTATGAACAGTGGGCTGGCAGTGGTCCGGTATGGATGTGTCACATTTTCCCTCTCTCTCACTCCCCCCCGCCTCTTGTCTCCTGCTTTCTCGTTTAAATGTCATTGGACTAATGTGATCTGTGTGACAGGTGTTTTATTACTAAACTTTGGAAGGAATGTTCAAAGGGTTGGCCCCCTGACTATCCCCCCCACGCCCTTCGATGGGAATGGTCCCGTCCGCGCTGTGCGTCACAGAGGATATACAGATAAAGGAGCGCACACTTTAGAGAGCAGAGGCAGAGTGTGGTAACTAGGCTTAGCTTGTGTGGGTCATTCTTAGGCCGGTTAGAATTCGACCTGATAAATACCGCCTGCACAGCAATCAACTTTTACTTACCACTCTCTTTACCTCTTTGACCTTTTTTCCTCTCACTCTTGTTCCATCACTCAGATTCTGCTTTTTGCCTTTTACCGTTTTTCTTCCTCTCATTTTCCTCCCCGACTCATATTCTTTTTGCTTTCTCACTTACATTCTGCTTTTTACTTCTTTGCCCTTTATCTTCCTCATTTTTGTCCCACATTCATGTTCTCCTTTTTGCTCTCCCACACACATTCTGCTCTTTGTCACTCCGACCTTTTCTCCTGTCATTTTGCTCTCACACATATTGTGCTTTTTGTCCACTTGTTCCTTCTCACTGCTCTCTCATTCTTGCTCGGACCTCAGCTGTTTCACTTTTTGCTGTTTTGTCTCATCTTAAAGTACATTTTTGCCTCCTGTTTCTGAACCTTATCTGCTCTTTCCCAGTCTCTGCTCCTACTATAATGACCTTTTCGCCATGTGCCTTCCCATGTTTTCACTGTGCAGCGCTTTCACCTGCTTTGTGCCGCTCCCACCACTTGTTCGAGCCACGCGCACTGGGGGCCCCAGGGGGAGCGTAGCGCGAGCAGTCTACCCCTGGGGTTTTTCACCCGAGTGGAACAGACCAGGGCAGAGAGTGGCGCGAGAGCCAGGAGCAGGTGTGCGCTGCCAACGTTTTGAGCTGCACGTTAGGCGCAATTTAGACGTGAGGAGTTAGCAGGGAGGCGGGAGGTTTATTTAGTCTGTCAAAATCCCACCCTCCCACCCAAAAAAACAAAATAAATAAATAAATAAATAAAAAACTCTTATGCCACTATTAGACACGTTACTCTGAGAGATGGGCTCGGAGAGCGATTTTTGGGGGTGGTAAGTCTGGAGCGGGCTTACCCATCCTTTTGGATACAAGATGAAAGAAAAGGGGAAAAAACAAGGTTTTGGAAAAATGTACTAAACAGATATATATTGATGGTTTTGGTCAGAAAGTTCAACATGTAAGGAAAAACTGAAAGGTTTTGGCCCATTTTACCAAATTGTGTATGCATAATGAAATATAGAGTATTTTAGTTTCAGAGAGCTTACTTTATCTAAATAAAGTGGCCTTTTTTGCTACAAGTATTAAGAGTGTGGTCTATTTATTTTGGGCGAAACCCCCGGAACTCCTCTCCCACTTGATTTTCAGCCACTAAACTGACATGCAGCAGCCGTGTGCAGCAGGCAAACCCGCCTGTGCCTGTCCGCGTCCCATCTACGCTCAGCACTAGAACCCTTAGTCCTCCACGCACCCACCACACACCCAGATGAAACTCCACCATAGCCACCCACGCTTTAAACCCCAGACACTCTTTCCAGCCCTGCATATGCACTCTCCTGTGTCCGTGTCAGTGTCACCTGTCACTTCTCTTGCACTTGCCCTTGCCCGTAACCCCACAACCTCCACCATCCTCACTGACATGCACAAACACGCACCCCACATCTCCCCTCAGAAAACTCCCAGCTCTCCCGATCTTGCCTTCTCTATAACACCAGCTTGGTTGCCATACACACCATCAAAGGCTAGGAACACTTGCATAACCTCTCAGTAGACTGCTTTTCCTGACCAAAACCTGGCTCAACCCTACATCGGCCTCTGGCATCACCACAGCAAACGCGTCTGGATACAAGATTGTAAGACAGGACAGAGTGTGTAAACTGTTAGGAATCCTGGTAAATGGGTCTCCTCTACTATTCTGTCAACCATGTTACCATTCCCGGGGGGTGGTGGTGGTGGGGGGTAAATAATAATTAAAAAAACGTACCTGACGCCGCCTCCCTTGTTGCGTTGCTCCTGCTGGCCTCTTCCTGGGTCCCAGCAGCCCCTGGGACAGCCTCCCAGCCAATCCCTGTGCTGCAGAGCAGCGCAGGAATTGCAGCACAGGGATTGGTCTGAGTGGGCGGAAAAGACACCCTTCTCGGCAAGGGAGTCTGTAGTTGTTTCTCCAGCCTGGCTGCTGGATGTAGCTGGGCTGGAGAAACCTATGTGTGCATGTGGGTTTTGGTTGGCCTGAGATGGCCGGCAAAACACATATAAGCACTTAAGGAGTGCACAAGCACTCCTCCTCCACCCGCCCATGCCACCCCTCCATGCACAAGCTGGCAAATATAAAATAAAACAATGCTAAAGCATCATTTTATTTTTCAGTTGCTGGCTCTGCACCAGGCAGTGGGATGATGCTCCATTGCGGAGGAGCCACCACTATCCCCTGGGATGTTTGTTCCAAAGACCCTTTATGCTCCCATAATTCACACCCAGGACCTTTTGACTCTTGTCCCTGTTGCTCGAAGCTCTTATATAATGTGTTTCACATCCCCAGGGGCTTTAGTCCATCTATTGGGATTGTCTGGCTGGCTCTCCCTAGTAGAAATCTGTGGCAATGGGAATTGCGTGGGATTTCGGGTGTCACTCAATAGCCGCAGCCATCTTGTTTGACCATGCCCAAGCCAAGAATCCTTGCTTGGCTTTTCTCCAGTTGGAGAGAGTGGTTCTTTTCGCTCCGCCCTCGCCTGGGGTTCTTTATCCCTGCCCGGAACCCTCCCGAACTCCTCACCTGGAACTCCGCATCTTCTAACGGTGAGCCTCCACATCTGGCCGCATTCTTCAATCCTAAAAGGTAATGGAGAAGGAACAATGTTAATGCATCTTTAAGAATCCTGCGCAGAACTAACCAAAACTGAAAAAAAAGGTTAGTGCACTAGTTGACGTTTTCGTTCTATCATATTCGAACTAATATTTTGGAACTTCTTAAGTTTAGAAACTCTGAAACAAACTCTTGGCAGCCATTCATAACTGAAATAAGGAACTCATAAAGGTTCCTCTCCTGCTCAGGATTGAGAAGGAGCAGGGCCCAAGTCCTAAAAAAAGAATTGGGGGGACTCTCTAAGTTAGGTAGTATCACAGGAAGTGACATCACAGTGCGTGGCATCGCAGGAAGTGACATCACAGGAAGTGACACCACAGGAAGAGACATTACAAAAAGTGATATCACTGCACGTGGAAGGTTCCTTTACCGAAGGTTTGACAAACTAACTCGGCTGCCAGCCTACCCCACCAGACGTAATATTCCAGGTGCAGCACATTTACATGTAGATGTGATTGCTTTAGCTGCCTGGTGGTTAACACATTTGATAGAAAGATCTGTTTTTAGGTTTCGCCTATTACCATTCGCTTGCGAATGGAATAGGCGAAAATTCAAGGGCTTGATCGACTAGTGAAACCACTGCGGTTTCACTGCGGTTTCTTCACAGTGCATGTGAGGTCACGTGAACACAAAAGCGGGTCACGTGACCACACAAGCACGAGCATCTCTCTAATCCGCCTGACCCCACCAGGCTCTCCCGCCCCCATCCGGCTTCCCTCCGCGCATCTGCCTGCCACACTTCTCCCATCGCACGCATTCCCGCCCCCCCACCAGGCTCTCCCGCCCCCATCCGGCTTCCTCTATTCCTCACCCTTGCTCGTTGTTGCTTTCCGGGTGTTTACTTTCTTCAACCATTAAGTCCTGCCGCCCGCAGCTTGTTTGCTATCTTTTCGGCACCACTTCTTGCCTACTTTGCAGGGAGACACAGTGCCCCGCCTCGGCCTACTTTGCAGGGAGACACAGTGCCCCGCCTCGGTGGCCGCATCTTCTGAGACGTCAGGGCAGCAGTCCTGATAACAGATCAGGCGTCCTAAGAAGGCGCACCTCCCCCAGTGCAGGCTTCAAAGGCCCAGAGGCGCCATGCGCCACACGCTCCAGGTAGAAGACGGGCCTCTCATTCCCAGAATGTGCAGCGCTCTCGGAGTGATCAAACACTGGAACAGTCAGCGTGTTTTCAACATGCCTTCATCTCCAACTTTGTTTTAAATAAAGATAGTTTTCGCAGGGTTAATGCCCATTTTTAACCTAATCTTGATAAGAGACATTTTTGCCAGACACTTATCCCGGTGACAGACACTGCATTTGCCTATGAGGCACAGGAGATGCCACCACACCTCCTTGCGATTTCCGGTTTGAGAAAGCAGCGGATGTCAGACCTTACTGGCACACCACTTACTGAGCAATATACAGGCTTGGAGAGTTTGCTCACACTCCATCCCCCACAGGCCCTCGGGGGAAAATAGTGCTCAATTTGTATACAACAGGAAGAGGCTGCGTAGAGAGCAGCAGAAAGAAATTACCAATTTTCCCATGCAAGGAATTTCTTAACGAACTCTTGTGGAACGGCCAAGAATATTTGGGAAAAAAATGGTAAACTCTCTTTTACAGACACCTCACATGACTGCTTTATTTATTGACTGCAGCCAAAATGGGTGATGCTGCAATGAATTCGAAGTCTCTGTTTCTTTTTCCATTTCGCTCAAGATTTTGTTTATGTTTGGTGAACCAGACACCCTGAGCTGTGTTCTTTAAATATGGTGGCCCTACTTTGCTTTGTTCACACTGCCACTGATAGCGAGTGGGATGCACTTAATTGGGAGGCCAACAGTGTCCTGCCTGTGTCCGCTGCCCATGCGTCTCGGGTCATTATGAGAGAGGTAAGAAGTTGCGTTCAAAGCACCATTTCGCTATTTGTCATCAAACTCAACTTATTTAGCAAACAGCGCAGTCCACCGTTGCTTCTACTCCTATTGTGCATCTACCTGGCACGCACTTTATCTTTACCTTTATATATTGCGCGGCGGCCACAGCTTCCCCTCACCCTTCTCTGACCCTTCCTCTTATTCCCTCTCTTTAAGTCCCCTTCTCACTTACTGAAAACAAACACTTTAGCTTTTCCTGCTCTGTCGCTATCAGCGCTCCCTCCCCCTCCCCCGCTCCTTGATACTCTTATTCCCTCTCCTGCCTCTGTCTCGGTCCTCCTCTGTGGTCGTAAAGTACGCAGATTGGTTCAAGATCAGGTAATAAACTGCACCATTCCCGGAGGTACTATATTATAAGTGGTGCAGCCTCGGAACGGACACAAAAAAGGGTGAAAATACCAAAGGCTGCCATATTAATTGTATTCACAACCACATTCAGTCGTGCCGCTTGACAGGTTTTTCCTGTGGAGCGCTACTTTCGTTTTATCGTGTTTTTTTAAACAACAATGTTCACTTCTGCTTTCCGCTAGCAGCTGCCCCCTCACCCTCTCTCTTTCTTCCAGTTATTCCTCTCCTATTTTGGTGACTCAACCACACACATTAGCGCCACTTTACAGAGGTTGCAAGTAAAGCGCTACTTTAGTTTTTTCCTCTTTCTTAAAACAACATTGTTTTCCACGGACGAAGAAGTGCACCATTTCTAGAGGTACTGCAATACCTGGTGCAGCTTGGGTCGAGAGAAAAAAACAAGCACTGGCGTTGCCAATAGGTTTCGCATTTGCAAAGTTGGAGCTATTGGTTTTGTAAATGACATTTTATATTTATATATCGTTATTGGCATTGTCAATAACAATATATAAATATAAAATGTCATTTACAAAACTAATAGCTCCAACTTTCCAAATGCGAAACCTATTGGCAACGCCAGTGCTTGTTTTTCTAGTCCTAGTTTTGACTTAAAGTAGCAAACAGGATTAATGTGCCTTGTGCAAAGCACATCATGTAACATGTAGAGGGCATATTTTATTTTATGTAGATAGGTAAGTAAGTTGGTTACTGCTTTGACCACAGAGATCCTTTTTTTACACGCAGTTGCATTGTAATCCTTCTAATATAGCACAGTGAGCTATGAAGGATATGTGACTCCTACACCCAGTAACCTTCACTGTCTTATGTAACACATCCTGTGCAATGATTTACAAATGTGTGCGATTTATTGGCAATATAATATGTATGTTTGCTGTAAAGTGACCCGGCACCCTACAATGGGATGAATAATGCTGTAAAACAAATACATAATGTTGGCCTTTAAATTGTAATTTTGCACTAGGACAGAGTAACACATCTGACATTCTTACAGTGCATGATCTATTATATATGGGGGTCCCAACACAGTCAAAATCGTGCCTCTCTTATGCGCCTTTTAAGTGTTAACTAGCTGCTGCTTTTGTTTCCCTTCCTCTGCACTTACATCTAGGTATGACGCAGTGGTCGAAGTGGGAAAGAAAAAGTAGGGGAACTGTGGGTGGAGAATCAGGGGGCGGGAATAACCGAAGATTGAATCAGTGGGCGGAGTCAGGGGTGTGGCTAGAAATAGCAAAACATACCAATTTTTAGTACGTTTAGCATTTCACTGACCAGTTACAGCTTATAACGTTATTTAATTAAAACAATGAATAAACATGTTTATTTGAGGTTTAATTCAGGAAAAAGCAAACACTCATAGGGAATACAGGTTTATGTAAAGAGTGTGAAATGTAAGCAGGAACAACATGTTACCTTAATGCTTTTACTCTCATTGTTCAGAAATCCATGATTATGTTTTGTCTTGTAGGGACTCTTCGGGATAATCTAGACTCACGGAAACCCACAAAGGCTCCTTCATATTCATGTCAGCCAGCTAGCTGCTCAATCATAATATAGCAAAAAGAACAACTGGTAGACAGAATGCAGAACAATGTCATACATTCATCCCAGTACAGAGATTTGGGCCTAAATCCATTGTTTCTTTGCTCACCATGCCATTCCAGTTTGGAGCCAGCCATATGCAAATCAGTCTTGATCCTGCACCCAATGGGAACAGTCCAGCCCGAACTGCCAGGCCAGGTCCTCCCTGGACTGGGAACAAGCATCCTAGACCGGTTTCGGGCTTTCAGCCCTCATCAGCCAGGATAGCTTGATTCCAGTGGCATGGAGAGCACGGGACTCATGTCTGAGCATACCTGTCCCACTCGGGGTGACAAATGCAAAAAGAACAATTGATGGACAGAATGCAGAACAATGTCATACATTCACCCCAGTACAGAGATCTAGGCCTAAATCCATTGTTTTTTTGCTCACCATGCCATTCCAGTTTGGACCCAGCCATATGCAAATCAGTCATGATCCTGCGCCCAATGGGAACAGTCCAGCCCGAACTGCCAAGCCATATGTATTCAAGTGTCCTTTCATTCGGGAAGTGAACACAAAGCATTACCCACAGAACTATGCACATAACATTTTGTTCTTTGATATGCATGGTACATGTTCTTTGCAGCAGGCATATTACCCCACTGCGCTACCTTAGATGAGTAAAACAGCCACTAGACAAAGCATGCTCCCATCTCTCTCCAGCAGGTACATTGATCACCAACGTTATCTTGGCACTTGTATTGTTGACCGAAACCTGCTGAATATACAAAGAACTTTGCAGTGTTTTTAAAACTCCTGCACTTGTTCAAAACCGGTCCCCCCAAACAAAAATGGCCCCCTACCCTTCCAGTCGCCCTGGGAAATGCCTGCTCCTGCCCTTTCACTGCTCCTGTCCAATCAGTACTCCTGCTCATGCTCGATCAACTCTCCTGCTTCGTCAATTCCCCTGTCCCCTCCCTTCTTCTGGCCCCTCCCTTCTCCTAGCCCGTCACTTCTCCTGGCCCGTCACTTCTCCTGGCCCGTCACTTCTCCTGGCCCGTCACTTCTCCTGGCCCGTCACTTCTCCTGCCCCATTCACTGCTCCTGCCTCATTCACTGCTCCTGCCTCATTCACTGCTCCTGCCCCATTCACTGCTCCTGCCCCATTCACTGCTCCTGCCCCATTCACTGCTCCTGCCCTATTCACTGCTCCTGCCCCATTCACTGCTCCTGTCTGTTCACCGCTCCTGCCCGGTTACCACTCCTGCTCATGCCTAATCACCGCTCCTGCCCCATTACTTCTACTGCTTCGTCACTTCTCCTGCCCCGTCACCCCTCCTGCCCCATCGCCCCTCCTGCCCCGTCACCTCTCCTGCCCATCACCTCTCCTGCCCGTCACATCACCTGCCTGTCATGTCACCTGCCCATCACTTCTTGTGCCCGGTCACCTCCCCTGCCCTGTTGCCTCTCCTTCCAAGTCACCTCTCCTGCCCTGTCGCCTCTCCTGCCCCATCACTTCTCCTGCCCCGTCACTGCTCCTGCCTCATTCACTGCTCCTGCCCCGTTCACTGCTCCTGCCCCGTTCACTGTTCCTGCCCTGTTCACTGCTCCTGCCCTGTTCACTGCTCCTGCCCCGTTCACCGCTCCTGCCCCGTTCACCGCTCCTGTCCCTTCACTGCTCCTGTCCTTTCACCGCTCCTGCCCGGTTACCGCTCTATCTCATGCCCCGTCACCTCTCCTGCCCCATCACCACTTCTCCCCGTCACCTCCCCTGTCCCATCACCTCTCCTGCCCTGTCATCTCTCCTGCCCCGTCACTTCTCGGGCCCTGCCACTTCTCCTGCCCGTCACTTCTCCTGCCCGGTCACCTCTCCTGCCCAGTTACCTCTCCTGCCCAGTCATCTCTGCTTTCATGTTGCCTCTTCTGCTCCGTCACTGCTCCTGGCCTGTCACTTTTCCTGGTCCGTCACAGCTCCTGCCCGTTCACTGCTCCTGTCCGGTCAGCACTCCTGCCCGATCACCGCTACAGCCACATCACTTCTCCTGTCCCATCACTTCTCCTGCCCCGTTCACTGCTCTTATGCGTTCACTGCCCCTATCCGTTCACTGCTTCTGCCGGTTACCGCTCCTGCCCATTCCTTATCACCGCTCCTGCCCCTTCACTTCTCCTGCCCCATCACTTCTCCTGTCCCATCACCTCTCCTTTCCTGTCACCTCTCCTGTCCCGTCACTGCTCCTGACACGTCAACTCTCCTGCCCCGTCACTTCTCCTATCCATTACTTCTCCTGCCCTGTCACTTCTCCTGCCCGTTACTTCTCCTGCCCCGTCACCTCTCATGCCCTAGTACCTCTCCTTTTCTGTCGTCTCTTCTGTCCAGTCACTGCTCCTGCCCAGTTCACTCTGTGTGCAACATTGACAAATTACACAAGGTGTCAAATTCCCCACAGTACTCTGTTTGGGAAAGCTCCTCTGTAATCACCAACTCTGATCTCACTGGCACTTGATATGCTAAAGGCAGAGGGCGGTCGCATTTTAATTTGAAAGGAGATAATTGACCTCAATTGGAATGACAATGGGCCTGCCCTCCGTCTGTGCGAGCTCAGGGAGGGGCTGCTGCAGCCTCTGGAGTTCAACAGAGAAGTGCGAGGAGCCCCTGGAAGCTGAATGCAAAAGTTATTGTTTGCCGTCCCGGGATGATATTTTGAAAGAAAGAAGTAGGGGAACGGACTGAAATAATTTTTAGAAGTAGGGGCACACCGTGACCTTCCGTCCCCGCCCACTTCTACCACTGCCTATATATCGAAAGGCCTTATTTAGGGTTTGCCAGATGTGATACTCCATCACAAACATGGCGAATGCCCCATCTGCCGTATTATAAGTGGATTTCAGCCTATGGCACTTGTAATATGTTGCACAGGATATCTCTCACATATGTGTGTCCATGTCACCTTGCATGTTTGTGTGTCAGTGCATTTACATTCCAACGTTCTATACAGTCATGTGTTTTTGCATACTCATTATAGCTGTAGCTATATACCCTTGCATCTATGCTTTCATTCGGCATTCCCCATATAATTGCTAAAATTATTGGCTTTACCAATGCTTGCTTTCTGTTGATTGTAGTGCTTTATGTTATGTTATATTACATCCGCTATTTATAGAGTGCGCGTATATAGGAGTTTCATGTGCTTTATAGACAACCAGGCCAGAGAAGAGGACAAGTGGACAACCAGACTCAAGAAGAAGGAGGGAAATCCAGGAGGGCCTAGGAGCGACAAACTAAAGAGAAATGTTGTCAGCGTCTTGTGTAAAACTGTCAGCACATTTAGAGAACAGAGGTACTTGCACTTCTAACTTTATAATAGGATTAACAGGGCTACAAGCACCAGCTCTGCAGTCAATGCCCAGCGTGGCTTGGACACAGTTGTATCCATTGCCAGGCCTGGCTCTGTAGCACTGGGATAGCATTATGGCGACCTCTGAAAGAGACAGGGATGCCCAGCTCTGATAGAACTTTGACAGATGCATATCTCTGGTCAGGCTTGGTTCTGGAAGTGGGCTGTCCAAAGCCAGGCCTTCCTTGGACTGCTGCCCTTCAGACAGGCCTGCATCTGAAGCACATGTTCCCAAGTGCTGTGCAGACTGCCTAAAAAGCCGTCTGTTCCCATTCACAATATTTATTGTGCCTCACTGTAGCGAGGATGTTATATCTGGGGATTCTTTGGAAGATAAGGATTTCGGGCCTTCATACTGTGTGTCTGACATAATTGCACATATACCAAAGAATAGCGCGCAGCCCTACTGAGCTGCCCATAGGCTCCTGGAAGGACAACCTTGTTTACTTATATTTGACTCAGTTATTTAGTTGGCAGTCAGCAGATCAGTGACTCTATGCATTCATCGAAAATGTGCCTCGTCAGGGCGGCAGCATTCTCGGAGTCAGCTGTTCTTGAACAGGTAACTTTGGATATTGTGCCAGAGTAGTTTCATTTTACAAGAAAACCCCCAGGGCTCTGCTAATGGCGGAAAAGCTGACTGTTGCCATTTCACTGTAAACGCCCAATGATGTGTAACCTCCCTGCTGATGTGTAAACTTCCTACTGATGTGTAAACTCTCCCCTGATGTGTAAATTCTCCGTGCACTAAAGATATCTCTGTATCTGTCACTGCTTTAGAAGCACAGAACAAAGCACAGTGTAGCTTCAGGGGTCTGCCACCCTTTAACGACACTCCCCCCTGGCCCAAGGGCTTCCTAGAAAGGCATCTCCCAGGCGCATTGTCATTCGAAAGGAGATAATCGATCTCAATCTGAATGACAATGGGCCTGCCCTCCGTCTGTGCGAGCTCAGGGAGGGGCTGCTGCATCCTCTGGAGTTCAACAGAGAAGTGCGAGCAGCCCCTGGAAGCTGAAAGGAAAGGTTATCGTTTGCCGTCCCTGGACGATATTTTGAAAAAAAGAAGTAGGGGAACGGACTGAAATAATATTTAGAAGTAGGGGCACGCCGTGCCCTTCCGTCCCCGCCCACTTCTACCACTGGGTATGAGGCTACAGGCAGCCCCCAGTCTGCATACTCGGACAAAAGAAGGCCAAATGGGCCCTTAAGTTTGGCCTTTGCTATGGCCCAGCTGGAGTCTCCGATGACAAAACCCCCTCCCCGTCTGCACGTTGCTGCTCGGAAGGAAAGCAGATAACGAGCAGGCGCCGATAAATGTATCCCGGTATCTCAAAATTACTCCGGGACATGTTCAGCATATTTTAGAGTGGGCCCCAACTGCTTGGCAGGGTGGACGGCGTCCACCCTGTGAAAAGAGTGGGTGGACGCCGTCCATCCCCGTTTACCCCCGACTCGAGCCCTGAGAAGGAGATTCAGTACTTCAAGAGCGGAATACTAAGAAAGGGGGTTCTCGGTTCTCTACTGCAATACTATAAGCAATCCTGAAGAAAGGGTCCTTAAACCTGGTTCTGGGTAAAGTTCATACGGCTGTAAGTACACAGAATTATTGTAACTGAGTAATTGTTCATATGTAAGGAGAGTTGATGTTGAATAATAATACATATGCTTAAGTTTAACTATAATCTCTTGAGAATCATTCAGAGGCATACAATAAGAGTCTGAGACGAGCAGCGGTCTGACATAAGACCCTCAGCAATCAGGCTAAGAGAAGACTTTCTAGTGGTACTCCCAATAGGAGAACTTGAGATCAAGGATCGTTCTTTTTCTTTCTTCCCATCCCCCTTCCCTTCTGGGACACCTGTTGACTTAGTGATTCTGGTTCTGATCGGGTCACGGTGTCGTCCTATAGGTGAGTGGAGATCTAGCATCGTCCCCGGGGACAAGTATCTCCAGGTGAGTAGTCTTAATCGAAATCCAACCCACACCCTCCTTGTGGACCCTCACGACCATACAGACACACACAACTTAGCTCAAGCCTTAACAGTGGAAACCCCAGCGTACTGGACCTGGCCTGAGCTTTGGTGGACATGCAATCAAAGTCCAGACCTTATGGCAGGAGAATTAGACACTCAGGGATGAGTTAGTCAGGTACCGTCTGCGGCACTGTCTTTGGTTGAGTGACTTAGGAGCAATACCTGAAGAGACACGCCCAGCAAATCAACCTTCCCATTTTGGAGACTCAGACCACAAGCCAGTGTCTGTCCCTACCATTGGAGGGACACAACCTGTGAATGTGTATGTAACAACTGCAACCCCAGTCCATCTGGCCCCTCCCAAGTGATTTTTTGAGGACAGTATCAAATTTGATGCCTTCTGGAGCCAATGTCAGTTGCAGTTCTTGTGCAAGCCTGGCACATCACCTTCTGATGCAGGCAAATTAGCATTTATTATATCCTATCTGGGAGGGAATGCTGGCAATTGGTCTATTCCTCTTATCGAGAATAATGACCATCTTCTATACGACTTTCCCAGGTTATGTACCTTTATATCTAACAAAATTAATTTAACCACCAAATGTTTAACTATGGGGGGGTCTCATTATTATCAGGTTCTCTCTCTACAGTCGGGAGAAAATCACCCTATTATCTTGATAAATTTGTATAATAATATCCCAAAGACCGATCAACATAGGGCCCTAGATGAACTAAATGACACCCTACGAAGGGGACTAGGACCCAAACAGAAAGAACGATATATTATAGTGACGGGGGATTTTAACTGCCACTTATGTCCACACAGTGACACGGAGATATGTGGTATGGTGAACCTTAAGGGTGACCCTTGCACACACTTTGAGCACTCTCTGCTCGGGAATTTGTTCAACCGTTTATTATATGACTGGGACTTAGGTTTTGTAAATGAATTATGCAACCCACAGATTGACTTCCAACCCACCTTTGTCAGACGGGGGTCTCAGTCCATTATTGATTACACATTGGTTACTACGAGTTACCACCGTAGTGTCCTCTCATTTAATACAGAGCACATTGCGCTTAGTGACCACTTTCCTATTAGTTCAATTTTTGATATAGGGCTGTGTGGTAGGAAAGACTCCAACGTAGTTGAAAACATATATTCTCATGGGATTTCCCTGGCTAGAACCAATGGCTATGTAATTAAATGGAACAAGGTAAACCCTATTAATTTCTTGCAGAATCTAGTAGATGGTCAGATAGAGGATTTTATGATTTGTCTTGAGGAGAACCCCAACCCTACTAAGGTTATTACAGCTTTTCACAAGATCTCTGCTCACATTAGCAGTAAATTGAGTGGTCCATCACGAAAAGGGGGAAGAGTAAAGCTGAGGGTTGGTTCAATCATGAGTGCACTAAAGCACACTCCTACCTAATCCAAACCTTAAAAAAGGTACCTAGAAATATGCCAGATATTAGGTCAGCCAGGGCATCTTATAAGGCTACCTTACAAAAACGGAGGAAGGATCTGAAACAGGCAGCTTGGGGAGCCTTAGTTAAGGCGAGTGCTTTGAAAGATAACACCGCATTTTGGAACGCGGTCAACGCCCCGTTCTTTGTTGAAAGGAATTTTGACCAGGTAGAGATCGCTATAGAGGAGAATGTCTGGGTTAAACACTTTACCGAGTTATATAAGCAAGATGCTCGGCCCGGACTAAAGAGCTTAGGCCCTGGACAGTCGAGAACCACAGAACCTGATGCTTTAGACCTATTTCCCCAGACAGTATTCCAATTGATATTTATAAGGATAACGTCACCCTGTGGGCACCGCTCCTGACCAACGTGTTAAACAGTTGTAACATCAAGGGTTTTCCAACTACGTGGCAGGAAGCTATTGTAGTGCCAATATTTAAAGAGGTCGATCGTAATGATCCTAAATGCTATAGGCCGATCTCCCTGCTTGATTCTCTGATGAAGGTCGCTGGCAGAATCCTTTTAAACCGTTTGCAGACATGGGCTGAGGACGAAGCTGTCCTTTCTGAGTTTCAGTTTGGTTTTAGGTCAGGACTCGGCACTGTCGAACAAGGCCTAAATCTGGCACTGTTAATAGGTAAATACACGGCAGCAAAGAAGGGAAATTTATTTATGACATTCGTAGATCTTAGCTCAGCATTTGACTGCCTGAACCATGATATTATGTGGGATACCTTAGTAGATCTCGGCATTGATTTTAACATTCTAAATTTTCCTAAAGAGCTATATAGAGGAGCAGGGGCCAAAGTCTGCTATGGACAAAAAGGCGAGTGTACTTCCAAATTCCCAATTGGGAAAGGTGTCCGCCAGGGATGCATCCTGGCTCCATTTCTCTTCAATCTGTATATAAATGGGGTGGCAGACCATTTATTAACTCTGGAGGTGGACTACCCCCAAATTGATGGAGAACGAGTGCCTATCTTACTGTATTCTGATGATGCGGTTATTATGGTTAGAACTCAAATAGGCCTTCAGAAGGCTTTAACTCGCTTCTCAGCATACATGGGAGATAGGGGCCTGAAGATTAATATTGGGAAGACCTTTACCATGTGCTCCTCGACCCAGGCAAAAATCTCTTGTAATACACACCTAGAAAAGTCAAAGATAGCTTAACTAATACTTTTTCATATCTAGGGATTGTTTTTAATAAAAGGGGTACCTGGAAATCAGCTATCATGACTAGGAATTTAGCCTTTTCACGGGCCATTGGTGCATTAAAACAGTTTGCTAATAAGCATGCGGACAGGCCAGTACACATCCTGCTTGATATATATACAGGGCCAAATGTGTATCTACGGCTGTGTATGGAGCTGGTATTTGGGGGGTTGCAGATTGCAATGAAATTCAAATAAAGGAAAATGGTTTCCTGTGTTATCTGCTAGCTGTCCCCCGGTCAACCTCCACTTACGCTTGTCATAAGAAGCTGTCTCTGCCCTATATTTCAGATCTAATTAAGATTAGCCCTCTGATGTTATGGCACAAGATCTGGAATTCTACAGAAACTGTCCTTAACAGGGCGAATATTGCGGACTGTATTAAACTTGAAGGGTCTAAACAGATCCAGTGGCTTTCCTATGTACAGGAATTTTTTTATAAACATAGGGCGCCCTGAATTTTATAATTCACCTTCATTATTGTCTCTAATTTCCAGAAAAGCACTGAAGGAATCTTGTCTTGCCTTCTTGGAAGACCAACGCTGGTGTTTAGAGGGAAAGAAGGCTTCTGTTACTTATCACCAACTTCTGCTGCAGAGTTCTGGGCTGCAGCTTTACCTATCACCTGATCAAACCAGCTATAGTAGAATGCTTTTAGCTCGTCTAAGAACCGGAAGTTTTTTTAGGATGTTAACTTTTCCTAATCCAAACGATTGGTCGTCACAATTAACCAATTGTCTGTGTGATGATTCCTCCACCCAATCTACGATTCATTGTGTTTTGTTCTGTAGATTCTATGAGTGGGGGCGGAAGAGATACTTATTACCTCTTCTTAAGCTTTGGAACTTGAGACCATGTAGACCTGCATTACATAAGTTACTCACTTTATCTGATGAAATGACTATTATTGCTGTGTCTAGGTACCTGAAATTCGTAATCAGATGTAGATCCACCATGGTTTAATCGCGATTTCACATGAAAGTTAACGACTTTGTGTTTTACATCACTGCAGTGCTCTTTGTGAACATGGTGTGTAGAATTGATGTTCTTAAAACTTGTTTTTAATAGGAATCCCACTATGAATTATGTTTATCTGCATGTACTTTTTTTATACGCTTAAAGTGAGCTCATTTTTTATTGGATGTATTTAACTTTTAATGTGCTTTTATGATTTTATTGTAAAATCGAATAAAGCTATCTTTGACTGACTTTGACTGACTTTCCCAGGTTTAAGGAGGCATTGCAATGCTTATTTGCCAAACACACATTTGTTCAGGCTAGTGATAATGACCTACTGAATCGGCACAGGGAGGTAGGGAATCTTATTACATATAGTACCTCATTCTGTAGACTGGTTGTTGAGACTTAGTTGCCGAGGAGGAAAAAAGGACTACCTTTTTTTATAGGTGGTTGAGAGATAGATGACGGAAAGGATTCCCTGTCCAATATTGTCAACCTTTTAACAGAATGCTCCGAGTTTATAGGTCTAGTTGTCAAATTAGATCATTGATGAAACGAGAGAAAGTGGGAATGACCTCAAGGCGAGACCAAATTCCTAGTAGTTAAGACAGACATGAAATAAGTTGACAGTAAGGTCCCTGATCAGGTAGAACCTATGCAGATAGGGGGGTTTGAGGTCCCTTCTCGAGTTAGGAGGAAGAGTGAAGACAAAAGTTAAATATGTGCCTCTATTGCAACAAGGCTGGACACTTTGCCCAGGATTGCTTAGCAAAACCTAAAACCATGCGTAAGACAGTAACAGTCGTCAATGAACAAATCCCAGAAAACTAGAAAGCTCGGCTAATAAAGAGGTCGCATTGTCGGGCAGAGTTCTGGAAAGGACCTCCCAAAATTTGGCTAACACCATGGGAGGAATCCCATGTCACCTAACTATCTTGGTTACAGTAATCATTTCGCATCATCATCAAAATATCTTGCCAATGTTTCTAAGCTCAGGAGCTACTGGCAATTTCTTAGATCTCACCCTTGCAATTTGCACCCCCACATTAGGCAGGAAAACTGGTGGGAAAACTTAGAAAGGCTAAGAGGTGTGCCCACCTTTGCCAACTCCACACCCCAGATGGAGGAGGCAAATATAAGCACACTTTTCAGTCCCCTCCATCTTAAAGATGAGAGGACTCCTCCAACCAGAGCTAGGTCTATGCCCCCTCCCACAGAAGGGTAGCATAAAAGAGGGTGTAGTTACCCGAGGTAAGGTGCCCATTGGCCCTACCTGCTACTCCCCTAAAATGCCCTTTTAGCATTTAGTTGGCTCGCCCAGACCTAGAAGGTAAATTCCTGCAACCTACAAAGAATAAGGACGAAGACGACGCAGTACAGCAAAGCCTGAAGATGACTACTGACTTGGCCCCAACCCTACCAGCCTGTCTCCAGCTTAAAAGACTCTGCATAGATGACAACACCTGTCCTGTGGCTAGCTACTGCCAAAAACCAGAGAAGACTGCCTGCTCTTCAACAAAGACCAGAACTCTCAAGGATAGCAGCCACGTCCAGAAGAATTCAACTCCAAGGACTCCGGATCCAGCTAGAACTGTAACTTCTACCCACTCTGCATCCCATGCCCAGGGCTCAAGTCTGAGTGGCCCAAGCTCGTCACGGAGTTTCCATTGGTTTCAATGGAAATTCAATGGGAATCAACAAATAGGCTTAGCATCCAAGTGGTTAAGACCAAGATCTTCGCAATAAGGTAAGTACCAAAGACAAACAAAGCTTATTTTCCGAAACTTGGTTTGGATTTTCTTTTTAAGTTGTGTGTCCATTATTGGTCACTGTTGTGCAATACATGTCTTATTTGTCTCCTCTTTGTTAGGCCTAAGGCTGCGCACCCACATTACCACTATAAGAGCACTTTGGGTTTTAACCCCTTCGGCGCTCATGACGAGCTAAGCTCGTCATAGGCGTAACCTGCACTACGCGGATGACGAGCTGAGCTCGTCACGTAACGCGGGTTTTTTTAAATCGCAGCGCGCAGCGGGAAAACCGCTAGCGCGCATTCGGTTAAATAGAGCCCTGTGCACTTTTGGGGAACCCCTGGACTCTGTGCATGGTATAACCACTCAGTGGCATACAATATACAGAGCCAACTTCCTACACACAGTTTCGTTTTGTATATACAACAAAAGCAATCGGTGCATTCGAATGCATAGCATCACAACTTCAAACTATTATTTGGCAACATATGCCGTTTACATTTTTACTTTATCACAAAACATTAATTGTTGTTTTTCGAAGGCTGACCATTGATTTGTTGTGCATCAAGCACACTTTCCTTATGAATCTTCCTTTTTTAGTTTGAGCTTTGGCAGCCCGCATGCGCAGCCTGACCCAGCTGGTGCTGCTGCTTGTCCAATCCTCCTGCACTTGGCTCCCTCAGTACTTTTGGGAATGTTTCTCAGTGCATATTTAAAACTATCACTTTTACTTAATACTCAATGGAGTGGTACAATTTGATGTGCTAAGGTGTAAAACTTTGCGTGTTCAAAAAAGCGACTTTTTGAATTGTAAAGATACCACATCATGTTCTTTGTGTCATGATGTGCATGCCAAATATTTTCATGGCGCGGTTGAAGCACAGGTTTTTAGAGCCAGAGCCAACGTTTGTTTTGACTGTGGCTCGGCACTCCCTGTTCATTAGTTGGCTTGTCCACCTCTGTTGTTTGCTATGTAGAAGGCTCAGTGGGTTATTGCTTTTGTAACAGACAACCTTTTGTTAATTGCAGTTAATAAGTCACAATCTTTCTAGTATAGCGCAGTGAGGTAAGAAAAAGCAACAAGGAGCTGCATATGAACTGAAAGGCATGACATTAGGACCTTGTTTTTAAACTAATTTTTTCATTATTCCAAGGTTGTTAGAAAGGGTTCACTTGCATAGTAATGAAGTCAATTAGCACAGGCAACCACTACATAACATTTTAAATCCTGACTTTGTGTTTCTCAGCACAAGTGCATTTAACATATAATGCCTACCAGTTTGGAAGCTATGTGCCTCCCACACATTGTAGCCCTCATTGTCTTTTGTGACATTCCCTGTACCTTGATTTACACACTGTATGATTCATTATCTATGTATGCTAAGTTTTTCTCATGTAAAGCTCTTTGAGATCCTACATTAAGAAATTATGACGCAAAGATAACATTAAGTGTTATTTGCATCAATACTGTAGTTAGTCATACAGATAGATCTGGCAAACTTGCAGAGCATGCATATCTTTTCCACATAGGGGTTGAATAAAGTAAAAACAAGCATTTACAATGCAACGGTTTCGCCTTTGCAAAAGTTAGAGCTATTGGCATTGTAAATGACAAACTTTTTATTTATATGTTGGTTTTGAAAACAGATAAATAAATGGCATTGTTATTTACAATGCCAATAGCTTAATCTCTCGCAAATGTGAGACCTATTGCATTTGCACACACACACAGAGCTACACACAGAGCCACACAGAGCCACACATACACACACACACACAGAGCCACACACACACACACAGAGCCACACACAGAGCCACAAAGCTCTCTGCAGGCACAGCAATGTCATACTGAGCACATTTTAAAATTGGCAGCTATTTGTGGTTGCTTTACACCTCTATACGTTCAAGACGATGTACAGCAGAGGTCACCTGAATCAAAACCAAGAGAAATCGCAATAAACGGAGATCCCAAGGAGATCTCTCCAACTTCGCAGTGCAAGGGCGCACCCACCCATGAGAAAGCTGAGGATGAAGTCTGGCGCTGTACATTCTTTTGCTGTACAATGGCCTATGAAAGGGCTGAGGTACACTTGAAATAGACAGGGCAGAAGTACATTTCACACAGGCAGGGCTGAGGTATATTTCACATGGGACATAGAACATTTTCACAAGGCAGGGCTGCGGGACATTTAACAGACAGGACAAAGGTTTACTTCCCACAGACAGGGCTCGGTGCATTTCACACAGACAAGCCAGAGGTGCATTTAACAGACAGGGCATAGAAGCACTAAACACAGGCTGGGCACATTTGATACAGACATGCAGAAGTGAACTTCACACAGTCAGGGCAGAGGTGCACTTCAGACAGGTAAGGTGGAGTATATTTCACAGACAAATGTTTAAAAAAACATTTCACATAGGCAGGGCTGAGGTACATTCAAGAGACAGGACATAGATTCATTTCACACAGGCAGCACTGAGGCACATTTTATACAGACAGTGCACTTCACACAGGCAGGGTAGAGATGCACTTCACAGACAGGGCAGAGGTGCACTTCACACAGAGGCAGGGCAGAGGTGCACTTCACACAGAAAGGGAGCCAGGGCAGGGGTGCACTTCACAGACAGGGCAGAGGTGCACTTCACACAGATACATTCCATATAGACAGGGTAGAGAGACACTTCACACATGCAGGGATGAGGTAAACGTTACACAGTCTGGGCAGAGATGCACGTCAAACAGGAAAAGGTGAACTTCACACATGCAGGGATGAGGTGCAGATCAGAGGCAGGGCAGAGGTGCACATCACAGGCAGGGCAGAGGTGCACATCACAAACAAGGCAGAAGTGCACTTTACAGAGGCAGGGAAGAGGTGCACTTCACACAGACAGGACAGAATGTCACATCACACATACAGGTTTGAGGTACATTTCACACAAGCACGGCGGGTGTGTGCATGCCAAACAAGCAGAATAGGTGTGTAATTCACGAGGGTAGGTTAGAAATGCATTTTACCCTGATGGCAAGTGCACAGACCTGACCCTCGCGGGGCAGGCACCCGTGTTACACATGCACCGCAGTCCCATTTTAAGCAGGCGTTATATGGACACATTTTATACAGGCAGGCAGAGGTACCTTGCACTGACTCTCGTGGGGTAGATATACATTCAGTGGGGGGGGGGAGGGGGTGAGGCAGCGGCCCCGGAGATGTGCCCTGGCAGGAAGCGCTTCGGCAGAAAAGGGGGCTATGTAGAGGAAACTGGACTGAGATAACAGGGGTAAAGGGCATGGACGGGGTCGAGTTTAGGAATAGAAACAGAGTGTAGGGACAGTCGTCGAGTGTAGGGATGTGGTAGAGTGTAGGGACGATGGTAGAGTGCAGAATGATGGTAGAGTAGAGACGGTTGTAGAGTGCGGGGCGATGGTAGAGTGTAGAGACGGTGGTCGAGTGTAGGGACGGTTGTAGAGTGCCGGACGGAGGTTGAGTGTAGAGACAGTTGTAGAGTGCGTGGCGGTGGTAGAGTGTAGAGATGGTGGTTGAGTGTAGGGACGGTGGTAGAGTGCCGGACGGAGGTCTAGTGTAGAGACGATTGTAGAGTGCTTGCGGTGGTAGAGTGTAGAGACGGTGGTCGAGTGTAGGGACGGTGGTAGAGTGTAGAGATGGTTGTAGAGTGTAGAGATGGAGGTCGAGTGTAGGGGCAGTGGTAGGTATGCAAACCATAGTGCATCTCTTTATCCATGGTAGTTTGTAGGGACAGGGTTTGGTATGGAATAATGACTGGCGTGCAGTGTAGGGCAGTGATTGAGTGCGGTTGTGTGTGGAGGGGTAGATGATAAAGGGGGGCAGTGCAAGGAAAGCAAAGTGTGTGTGCGTGTGTAACGGGCACTGAGGACAGGCTGACCAGTGTCAAGAGACCAGACAGGGGGGTAATAGCAAAACACGGTGCCTAGCCCTCCTGTACATAGAAGCGTGCCTATGCCAGAGTTCTGCCAGCCTGCAGGGTCCACAGAGCCTGCAGGCATGCCCCAGAGCAGCCATTGAGCTCGCGGTGGAACTGGGATCTTCTAGCAGCGCCACACCGGCCTCAGACCCCGTCACTCCGCCTCCAGACCCCGTCAGCCTGCAGCAGTCAGTCCACCAGCCCCGGATCCTTGAACAGGAGTGGGCGGGAGGGAGGAGGCACAGACAGTGGGCGGGCTGGAGGGAAGGAGAAGGCACGGCCAACGTGAGGGACGGGGATGATAAACAAATGGATCGCTGACGGCGGGATAACTCCTCGGCGAGACAAAATGCCGTGACGAAAAAAGGGGCGGGTTGGAGGGAGGGAGAAGGCACGGACAACGGGAGGGAGGGCGGGGACAAACAAATGGATCGCTGACGGCGGGATAACTCCTCGGCGAGAGGAGTGGGCGGGAGGGAGGAGGCACAGACAGTGGGCGGGCTGGAGGGAAGGAGAAGGCACGGCCAACGTGAGGGACGGGGATGATAAACAAATGGATCGCTGACGGCGGGATAACTCCTCGGCGAGACAAAATGCCGTGACGAAAAAAGGGGCGGGTGACGAAAAAAAGGGGGGGGACTTAAAAAAACGCACGGGAACGCCCCCGATTCGCGTCCTGACGGGGAAAGAGTGACGGACAACAATGTCTTCCAATGGCTAGCCTCCATTTATGGAGCTAGCCAATGGTAGACTGAGGCGGGACATAGCCAAATAGTGTAGATCAACAGATTTCGCCTGCGCAGCGGACGCCAGGCGAAACCTAAAAACTGGCTACAAACCATAGTGCTGTTGAAGCACTTGTGAAGTGATAACAAGCTGAGTGTCTTTGATTTTCAACATTGCATTGATATTAGGCTCCAGCTAGCACTAAGCCAGGATGAGATTCGAACAAGAGAAAGGCTGATCGCTGATGGATCTTTAAGTGAGGCTTTGGGCACAGCTGGAAGCGAACATATGAAACCCTCCTCTTCACCTAGGCTGTTTATCTGAAAGAAAAGCAGACAGCGCGCTGCTGTTACTGAATATGTCCTGGTGTCAGCAAATTACACTGGGACAAATTCAGCATATTTCACTGATGCTGGCCCGATGCCAAATCAGGCTCAACAAAAGCTGACGGGTCCGGCTGGTTCCTCCTCATTTCCTGAGCTGATAACAGGAAATACATACAAAAAGAGAGGGTGAAAAATGGTGCTGAAGAGGAAAGATATGGTGTGAGATATACAGATAGAGGATTTCAGAAAGATTTGATCGAGAAAAGAGCACCTACAGCCCTGGTCTTACCTCAGCCAGAAAGGAATGCGAAATTGACCATGACCCAGACCCCCTGCGTGTGCATAGTTGTGCTATCATCCACAATTGTTCATTTTATGACCATTTCTCTATATGCTCTCCAGAGAGGCCAAGGATTGGTTGGGCATTTAGTCTGAATGACCCACTGGCAGGCATTGTGAGAAACTCATACTGCCTTCAGCCTCACGGCTCTAAATCATGCCCATCATAAACACCCAACCACAGTCTGAACTCACCAAGACCTGAAGGTGACTAGGTTTACAATTTGTACTACATTAGAGTAATATGTGTATGAAAATAAAAATACAGAACACCTCATCTGGAAGAACGAAATTCTCTCATGGAATGCCAGATGAATTAAAATATGTGAAATGTAAATAGGGAATGCTAAGCTGACTTGGATTACTTTAGGGTTTTTACAATAATCTTTAAGAAATAAAGTTGAAAGCATAAACATGAATACTTAAAGCCCTAGGTGGGCTATAGGAATAAAGGGACTGCAGAGACTCATGAGATTGCCCAGGCCATTAGGTGTTTGAGAGTGGGCCAGCACTAATGATGAACGGGAATGGAGTGGGAGCGGACAAGACGACTGATGACAGTATCAGGAGAGTTGAGGGAGTGTTGGTATTAATGTTGGGGCATGGGTCGCCAAAAGGTTTGGGAAAATGGGTCTTTTCTCTTTCTTCTCTAGCAGCCTTGCATTTAGTTGTTTCCCAAACAAACCCATCTTGTGCTTGCTAAGACTGTGAGCTTTTGGCTAGTCTTTGCTGCAACACGAGGGGACAAAAAATGTCCTCTATAACTTTTGGCACAAGAGTAAGTGGTCATAGTGAAGAACTTTGAAGTGGAGGGCAGGGAATTGGTTAGAGTGGGTGAATGTCTCTTTATAGGCCTCTTCAGTGCATTCTAACTGAACGGGAGTGGGTTTCTTGTTTACTGCAGCAACCCTCCCAGCTGTCAGAAAGGGCACTTCTTCTAGTCTTAAATTTTCACACTGACGTTTCACTTCTACGCATGTGTCCTGCATGAAAACTGCTTTTCAGGTTAGCGGCATCAATGTTTATTATTAATGTTGCCCCATACTGTTGTTATACATTGTATACTAGGGTTTTTTGTTTTTTACAGCTAGATTCATGAAAGGTAATTGCGCTCACAAAGGGCCAGATTCTGAGAATCTGGCCCTTTGCGAGCGCAATTTTTGCATTTGAGATTCATCATCCCAAATGCAAAAATCGCTATTTGCGAAATCGCATATTTGCGAGGAATTGCATTTAAGGAATCTCTATTTGAGATTCCTTAAATGCAATTCATTAACCAATTTTAAATTGCGAATTCGCAATTTCTGGCCGCTATTTACCACGAAGTCAGACTTCGTGGTAAATAGCAAAAAAAGTAGAAAAAAGCACTTTAGTGCATTTTTGTCAGTTGCATGTTACACACACACATGTCCTTTGGACATGTGTGTGCGGAACACCTGTGTAAATTTGCATTTCAGGGGTGCTACAGGGTGTCCTTTGGACACCCCTGGCACCCTTGAAATCGCATCCTTATTTGTCTTGAAAAGGAGTAGTTATTAATTGAACTTGGACATGACTTCAGAACAGCATAGGAGCATAATAATCTCCTCCCACTATGTGTATATTGAATAGAATTTAGAATTATCCTTAAAATGTTTTCTGAAGTATATTTTTGCATACATTGAGAGTTGTAACTTTGGACTGCTTTTGGGCTGATACTTGTCTATGTTGTGCTGAATTTGGGATTGTATTTGGACAGTTTTTGGCTTGGGACATGTCTCAAACTTGGCAACACTGGGCTGCGTCAGGCAGTATCTGTGCCACAGGCTAACCAACCATGCAACAGCTCTGTGTGGTTATTTTATGCAGCGCGCACTACGTGCAGCTAGGCCGCACTCACTACAGTGGTTGCTGATTAGACTCAGTGACTGTCTCTGAAGACGGAGTAGATTCAAAAACACAAACCATCCATGAAGTTGACATGGAGTCTTGAAAGATCGTGAACATGAAGGCAACTTTACTATGCCTAGTGTGACCTGCCTTCAGAATCTCATTGTTAAAAAGAGGGCCCACGGTTGTAGTGCTTTGCATAGCACGTGCGCAGGGCCGCTAGCGCTGCGCGTAGCACGCAGACTCGGGACACGCTATTCTCGTCCGCGTGGTCCGAACTAACTTCGGGCCACGCCTCCTTTATTATTATACCATACGCGGTGTGACATCACACACCCGCGTATGCGCACGTCTGCGTGCGCGATCAACTAGACTGCTGACTCGCAGTCTACGGACATTACATTCCTTTTAACCTTTAATTAAACAAAACTAGAGATATCACACAGGATTCATTCTGCAAAAGTTCTGCTGATAAAGTAAACAAAAAAAAAGGGCCGTGTGGCCTGTTACCAGTCCGGTGGCCAATCACCCTGGCTTCAGTCCACAGCAAAG
The DNA here is from genome assembly GCF_964261635.1 of Lissotriton helveticus. Taxonomy (NCBI): domain Eukaryota; kingdom Metazoa; phylum Chordata; class Amphibia; order Caudata; family Salamandridae; genus Lissotriton; species Lissotriton helveticus. Next base: position 244,071,389 of record NC_136062.1, on the reverse strand, counting down.
TCAGCCAGTTGCGAAGAGGGGGCCGGGTTCCTTCTCAGTCTATAGCCAGCCGCTTCTCTGCGGAACAGTGCCCTCCGCGGGGCCTCTTGTTGGGGTGTTCCAGCCGGTCGGGGCTCCGCAGGGCAGTGGGGGCTGGCAGTTGTTGGTGTCCCCATGGCCAGGGGACCCGCTGGTGGGCTATTCGCTTGGGTTCCGTGTTCGCTTCCTGGCAGACTGTGGCGTCCCTCCGGTGAACTGGGTAGCTTTTGGTCTGGTTCTTGGCACGGGTGATCCCCTGGTTGAGGGGCAGCTCTCTTGAAGAAAGATACGTTTCGCGTGACGGTCTCTCCACTCCTTTGAGCTGTCACCATGGTGCCGGTCCGACGTGTGACTGTCCAGGGCCTCGGTTCGAATGGGAGCCTGAACTTGCTCCCGGGGTATCTGTCTTTCACATAGACTTGATCTCTTTCCCGAATGGAGGGTTCTTTGGCCCTGTGTCGGAAACTAGCATAGTCATTTGATCGCCTCCTGTTGATCAGAGTCCGTCGGGGGCTTACTCTGGCTGGAGTCCAGGTGTGATGGTTGGGGAGCGTGTCTCGTACTATCCTTCCCATTGCTGATGAGCCTGGGGCGGCTTCAGTAGTGCGATGGGGTGTGAGCCGGTACTCTCTCTGGAACGTGTAGATAGCCCTCTCCAACGGGGCTTCTTCAGCGTGGGCGATCCGGAGGACTTTATTCAGAGTGCGCATAAACCTCTCGACCTCCCCGTTGGCTTGAGGCCACCGGGGGGTCACCTTCCGGTGTTGAATTCCCCACTCCTTGAGGTAGTATGCAAACTCTTGTCCCTGGAAGGGCGGTCCATTGTCGGTTTTGACCCGCTCAAAGATGCCGTGGGTGGCGATGACCTTCTCAAACTTGGCTATGACTTCTTTGGCGGTGAGTGTTGTTACTATTTCTACTTCCGGGTATTTGGTGAAGTCGTCAATTATGACAAGCATATATCTCCCATCTGGAAGGTGTCCAAAGTCAGCACTGACTTGTTCCCAGGGTCTCCGCGGGTTGTCCTCGGTGATCACTGGGGGCGGGCATTCGGGTTGCCCGGCCGCCTGGCACCACTGGCATTCTTTGACAGTTTGTTCCACACGGGTGTCCATTTCAGGAAACCACACTTTTGCACGGAGTCTGCTCTTGGTTTTTACCATCCCTTGGTGCCCTCGGTGTGCCAGCTCAATTGCTTGTTGAGTCAGGCTCGTTGGCATCACAATCCGTGGTCCCCTCAGTAGGCACCCTCGGCTGTCCACTGACAGTTCCTCCCGGACCTTTAGAAGGGTTTCTAGGGCACTTTTCGCCTGGGGTGTTCTCTTGCTTAATGATGCTTGGAGAGCTTTCCACTCGTTGGCCTGTACTGCATGTACCACTAGTTGGAGGACTTCGTCGCTGCGAGTTGCTTCAACGATCATGTCTATGCTCATGGGTAGGGGTCTTTACCGTTCCAGTATCACCTGTACGTATTCCTCCGTCTCTTCAGCGTCTTCCTTTTCTTTGTTGGTTGCTGCTCTGGGATGCCTCTAGAGGTAGTCTGCCGGGTTTGTTGCTCCCGGTTTGAATTCCAGCTGGTAGTCGTACTCCTGGAGTTGCAAAATCCATTTCTCTATCCTGGGTGGAGGTTTGGAAACGGACCCTCGGAATAGAGGGATTAGAGGTTTGTGATCCGTGGAGACGGTGAATGGATGTCCATACACGTATACATGAAAGTGCCTACAGGCCCAATGTATTGCAATTGCCTCTCTCTCGATCTGGGAGTACTGTTGTTCATTCTCTGTTAGTGACCGGCTGGCATAGGCAATGGGTGCCCAGTCTTCATCCCCTTGGCGCTGTGTCAGTACTGCTCCCAGACCATATGGGCTGGCATCCACGGCTATGTTGGTCGGTTTCGCCGGGTCGAAGTACGACAGGGTCTTATCCGCCGACAGGGCTGCCTTGGAATGCAACGTCTTGCTCCTCTCCCCACTGCCATGGGGTGGTGGACTTGGTGAGTTCCCGTAGGGGCCTGGTGAGGTTGGACAAGTCTGGGATGAACCTCCCGCAGAAGTTTACAATGCCGAGGAAACTCCGTACCTCCGATATGTTTGTTGGCACTGGGGTCGCTTGCACATCCCTAACTTTGTCTGGGTCCGGAGTGATTCCTTGGTCTGAGAAGGTGTATCCAAAAAAACTGATTTTATTTTGGAGGAATTGGCACTTCTCGCGGTGCAACGTTAGGCCTGATTCTTTGATTCTCTGCAGCATGCCCCTCAGTCTTTGGTGATGTTCCTCGACTGTGTTCGCATAGATGAGCAGGTCATCGCTGACGTTTAGGACTCCGGGGAGCCCGCTCAGAACTTCCCTGATGGTGTTTTGGAAGACTTCAGCGGCGCTGGAGATCCCGAAGTTTAGTCGTCGATATCGTCGAAGACCCACATGGATGGAGAAAGTGGTGATGTATCGGGAATCCGGGTGCAGGGGCAGCTGATGATAGCCTGACCGGAGATCCATTTTGGAGAACCACTCCGCTCCGTTCAACTCTCCCAGAATGTCGTCGATGGTGGGCGTCAAATGTCGTTCCCTTTTTACTGCTGCGTTGGGCAGGCGCATGTCGACACAGATGCGTACTTGTCCTGGCTGTTTGGGTTTTCGCGCCACCACTATGGGCGATACCCACGGGGTGGGCCCGCTGACCTTCTCGATGATGCCCTGCCGCTCGAGAGCTTCGAGTTCTTGTTCCACTTTCTTCCTCAGGTGGAACGCTATTCTCCGGTGTCTGAGGACTACCGGTTGGATTGATGGGTCAATATGGAGGGCCACCTCCTTGCCTTTTAGACACCCAATACCTTGGAATGTATCTTCGAATTCTTCAAGGATGGTGTCCAATTCCTCTTCCAGCACGGCCATCGCAAACGATATCAGTTGTAGATCTTCGGCAGCCTGTCCACTGAGGAGCATGCCGCTGCCCTCTTTGGTAACGTAGATGGTTGAGGGGATTTTTTGGTCCTGGTGCTGTATTTCAGTTTGGAAGCATCCGATTAGAGGAATTGGGGTCTTTTGTCCATATGCGAAGACTCGGATTTTGGCCACTTTCAGAGTCGGCTTCTCACGCAGTTGGTTGTAGACGTTTGCCGCCATGAGTTCAATCGAGGCTCATGTGTCGATCGTGGCCCTCACCTCTTGGTTGTGGATTCTAATTCGGCACTTCGGGAGACGCCTCTTCTCTTTCTCAGTGGCTGGTCGATGGCGAATACGTAGTGGACCGGGTAGTCATTTGAATCATCGTCCATATCTTCACTGTCTGGGCTTTCTCTGATGCAAAACAACAGGTGATGGACAGAATGCAGAACAATGTCATACATTCACCCCAGTACAGAGATCTGGGCCTAAATCCACAGTTTTTTTGCTCACCATGTCTTTCCAGTTTGAACCCAGCTATATGCAAATCAGTCTTGACCCTGTGCCCCATGGGAACAGTCCAGCCCGAACTGCTAAGCCAGGTCCTCCCTGGACTGGAAACAAGCATCCAAGGACCGGTTTCGGGCTTTCAGCCCTCTTCAGCCTGGATAGCTTGATTCCAGTGGCATGGAGAGCACGGGACTCACGTCTGAGCATACCCGTCCCACTCGGGGTGACAAATGCAAAACAACAGGTGATGGACAGAATGCAGAACAATGTCATACATTCACCCCAGTACAGAGATCTGGGCCTAAATCCACCGTTTTTTGCTCACCATGCCTTTCCAGTTTGAACCCAGCTATATGCAAATCAGTCTTGACCCTGTGCCCCATGGGAACAGTCCAGCCCGAACTGCTAAGCCAGGTCCTCCCTAGACTGGAAACAAGCATCCAAGGACCGGTTTCGGGCTTTCAGCCCTCTTCAGCCTGGATAGCTTGATTCCAGTGGCATGGAGAGCACGGGACTCACGTCTGAGCATACCCGTCCCACTCTGGGTGACAAATGCAAAATAACAGGTGATGGACAGAATGCAGACCAATGTCATACATTCACCCCAGTACAGAGATCTGGGCCTAAATCCACCGTTTTTTTGCTCACCATGCCTTTCCAGTTTGAACCCAGCTATATGCAAATCAGTCTTGACCCTGTGCCCCATGGGAACAGTCCAGCCCGAACTGCTAAGACAGGTCCTCCCTGGACTGGAAACAAGCATCCAAGGACCGGTTTCGGGCTTTCAGCCCTCTACAGCCTGGATAGCTTGATTCCAGTGGCATGGAGAGCACGGGACTCACGTCTGAGCATACCCGTCCCACTCGGGGTGACAAATGCAAAACAACAGGTGATGGACAGAATGCAGAACAATGTCATACATTCACCCCAGTACAGAGATCTGGGCCTAAATCCACCGTTTTTTTGCTCACCATGCCTTTCCAGTTTGAACCCAGCTATATGCAAATCAGTCTTGACCCTGTGCCCCATGGGAACAGTCCAGCCCGAACTGCTAAGCCAGGTCCTCCCTGGACTGGAAACAAGCATCCAAGGACCGGTTTCGGGCTTTCAGCCCTCTTCAGCCTGGATAGCTTGATTCCAGTGGCATGGAGAGCACGGGACTCACGTCTGAGCATACCCGTCCCACTCGGGGTGACAAATGCAAAACAACAGGTGATGGACAGAATGCAGAACAATGTCATACATTCACCCCAGTACAGAGATCTGGGCCTAAATCCACCGTTTTTTTGCTCACCATGCCTTTCCAGTTTGAACCCAGCTATATGCGAATCAGTCTTGACCCTGTGCCCCATGGGAACAGTCCAGCCCGAACTGCTAAGCCAGGTCCTCCCTGGACTGGAAACAAGCATCCAAGGACCGGGTTCGGGCTTTCAGCCCTCTTCAGCCTGGATAGCTTGATTCCAGTGGCATGGAGAGCACGGGACTCACGTCTGAGCATACCCGTCCCACTCGGGGTGACAAAAGCAAAACAACAGGTGATGGACAGAATGCAGAACAATGTCATACATTCACCCCAGTACAGAGATCTGGGCCTAAATCCACCGTTTTTTTGCTCACCATGCCTTTCCAGTTTGAACCCAGCTATATGCAAATCAGTCTTGACCCTGTGCCCCATGGGAACAGTCCAGCCCGAACTGCTAAGCCAGGTCCTCCCTGGACTGGAAACAAGCATCCAAGGACCGGTTTCGGGCTTTCAGCCCTCTTCAGCCTGGATAGCTTGATTCCAGTGGCATGGAGAGCACGGGACTCACGTCTGAGCATACCTGTCCCACTCGGGGTGACAAATGCAAAACAACAGGTGATGGACAGAATGCAGGACAATGTCATACATTCACCCCAGTACAGAGATCTGGGCCTAAATCCACCGTTTTTTTGCTCACCATGCCTTTCCAGTTTGAACCCAGCTATATGCAAATCAGTCTTGACCCTGTGCCCCATGGGAACAGTCCAGCCCGAACTGCTAAGCCAGGTCCTCCCTGGACTGGAAACAAGCATCCAAGGACCGGTTTCGGGCTTTCAGCCCTCTTCAGCCTGGATAGCTTGATTCCAGTGGCATGGAGAGCTTCAGGTTTCTGCTTGGATGACCTGCAGACTGATGCAAAATGGTTAATTCGCCCACACGAGCCGCATTTTCTTCCCCGCGCTGGACAGTCTTGAGCACGATGGGGCGTGCCTCCGCAGTATCCGTATTCTTTTCGGCGCTCTTGCGGCTTTCTTCCTCCAAACTGGCGTTGTTTCGGTCGGACAACGTTGATCTGTTCGGCTGTGTTCACTTGCTCCACTTTGACTGGTCTATGGAGCGCCGCTTCCATGTGGGACGCTCTCGCCTGTGACAGTTCTTTGGATCGCCCTAGTTTCAAAATGTCCGCCAACGGTTTTCCGTCTTCTTGGAGGATCTTTACCCTCAAGTTGGAGGAGTAGCAACCTTGTATTATCTGGCCCCGTATCTCCTCTTGCTCGTCGCGGAAACCACAGGTGCTGGCGAGTTCCTTGAGTCTGCCGTGGAATGCATCAAGTGATTCTTCAGCCTCTTGTCGCGCCTGTCTGAAAATGAAACACTCATAATCCTTACTGGCCATCGGTTCGAAGTGTGCAGTGAGCGCGTTGAGGAGCGTGACGTAGGTGTGTGGAGTGGCCTCCACTAGGGTCTTGTAAATCCTGTGTATGTCCTTCCCACCGAGATGAAGGAGAAGCGCCCTGCGCCTTTCTCTCGCCGTTCCAGCACCCTCGAAATAGAATTGCAACCGCTCCGTCCAGTCCTTCCATCGTGGCGCCAGGGACGCCGGAGCGACGTCAACCAGTAACGGCTCAATGGGAGGAATTGCCGCCATTTTCAGCACGTGGGGTCTTCTTGCACCGTGAAGGGGTTCAGGAGCCGAGGCGCAGGTGGCGGAGCCTTCTCTGACTCCCCTCGTCGATGGGTCACTGAACGCTCCGGAGCTGGTTCAGGCCGGCGATGATAGGGGCCGCAGACAGGGTGGGGCGTTCACTGAGACAGGTGGACGGGGAGCTGGGGCTTCTCAGGCCAGCCGGAGGCGCGCTCCCCCTTACCCTGATTATCTTGTGGAGGGCATAACCTCAGTTCTCCCCGACATTCGAGGGCTCCACTTGCCACTCTTCTCCCGTGATCGGGCACAGCTGTGGGGGCTCCCGGTAGGATGCGCCGTCATGCGCTGACCTCCGTGAAGGGACCGACAGTCCTGGGTAGGCCCACAGCACTCCGGGCCTCTGATGCAGTTCGCGCATCAGAGCGCCGCCGTAGGGCAGACAGGAGCGGCAGGCAGGGCCGAGCGTGAGTCTTTTCAGACCCTCGTCGCCATTGTAGTGCTTTGCATAGCACGTGCGCAGGGCCGCTAGCGCTGCGCGTAGCACACAGACTCGGGACATGCTATTCTCGTCCGCGTGGTCCGAACTAACTTCGGGCCACGCCTCCTTTATTATTAAATCATACGCGGTGTGACGCCACACACCCGCTTATGCGCACGTCTGCGTGCGCGATCAACTAGACTGCTGACTCGCAGTCTACGGACATTACAACGGTAACCGTGGTGAGACATGATATGCAAATCATCATCAAAATAGCAGCATTTGATCAATCAATCATGGCTTTGTAAAGCACTAGCTAGTCACCCAGAGCGGGTCTCAAGGCGCTGAGGGAAGGAGGGGCAGAAGGAGGGGGGTTAGCAGATCCAGGAGGTTCACTGAGTTCCATCGAAGAGCCAGATCTTCAGAGCATTTAGGAACTTGGGAAGCGATGCCGTCTGTAGGAGGTGTAGAGGGAGGGAGTTCTAAGCCTTGGCCGCAAAGACGGATAACTATTAAGAACTATTACTATTATTAACTATTAAGAACCATATCTGGCCAAAGGTGACTAAGAGAGAAGAGGTTCAGTGATCTCACCTCTTCCAATGCACCCAGTTGGCTGGCACTGTCCTGTGGCGCAGAGTCACGGTTTGGGTCAGCGGGCTGTGAGGGTCTGAGAGCTATCCCTATCGGAAATTGCTCTTCTGAATATGTTTTCTACACCAGGAACACGGCGTCCTATCCTGATATTTTCAAACCCAGCCTCCATACAGCACACATAGAGAGTGCAGGAAAGGAAACTAGTGTCAGAGTTCTGAAAATAAAGATAGCCGACTCACATTCTGCCTGGCTCCACCCCTTTCTTTGCTTTAAACCTGTGAATAACCCTGCCTCAAGAGGCAAATGTCGAGCTTTGAACTAATCCTAGGAGCAGACAGGGTAACTTTTGAGATCCTAAAACTAGACTTCCCTTCTCCACCAGGTTTGGGTGTGCTGAAGCACCAGTGTGTGGTAATGACAGTGACATCTCTGAGCATAAACTGCCACTTTAATTTTTTCGTAATGCTTCTCTTGTATATCTGTTATCGAGCCTGGCTTGTCATCTTTGCACAGCATCGAGAGGTTTGTACAGTTCATTTTTCGCACCATTGCTGCTACATTGCTGCTGGAGCCAAGCCACAGACTCGTTCCACTTGAGGATGCGGCCCAGAATGATGCCATGGTTACAATAACTTCTGAAAAAGAACACCTCGAAAAATAAACCTCAATGATTTGGAAAGGGTTTGAGTGGACAGGTGGCTCAGAGCCTGATCTCGGTGCAGCACAGAAATTGAGCTAAAAACGAGGACTCCGAGCTCTCATTAAGAGTTGCCTGGAATTGATCGGTGCTGGTGGCCTGATGTGGTTACCATCCCGGCACCTGAATCCGGAGATTACAAGTTATTCACCCCTGGAATGGGAAATAACACACATACACACCTGTAAACACTAATTCCAAATCTGCATGTTTTTGCAGTAACAGACCCAAATCTGCGCATATTTACCACTTTCATAGCACAGATGATAAGTGAGGCGGGGGTTATTTTTATGGCCATGTGGATTCCTCCATGGGACAGTAAGTCCGCGGGCAGGGACCGGATGCAGTTCTGCACATGGCTCCAGTGTTTTTCCGGGCCTCGGATTACTAGATTAAAGATTTTTGACCCTGCTATCCCATGTCCGAAAACTCTGGGTTCTCAGAAAGGTTTCCCATGTGGGTCTCTGATATGCACCCTAGGAGAGTAGAGAGAGAAGAGGGACCGACATTCCCATCACCCATGTCCTAAGCAGGACTTCCCAGTGGACCTGGAGTCAAAACGCTCCATGAGAATCCTGCCTACTGGTTTGGTGGTTCCTAAATGGTGAATGCCTCTTAGTGAAGCTGTTCAGCATGTCAGTGGCGTAGCAAGGTCAGGTGGTACCCGGTGCGGAACATTTCTTGTCACCCCCGGCTTGACAAAATGGCAAAAATATGTGTGTAAAACACATATTTTTGCGATTTTGTTACCCCCCTCAGTGATGACACCCAGGGTGGCCCGCACCCACCGTATCCCCCTTCCTACGCCACTGCAGCATGGATCCCATTACTCGCCAGAAGCGCCATATACCACGTGGATGGACTCCGCCTGCCAGTGGCTCATAAACTGTATAGTGCTGGTCTCTGCAACTCTTTCATGCCCAAGGGTCCTGCCCTTTGTCCCTGTGAGGGCTCATCTGATGCAGGGGCCCTTCTAGAATACAGCCTTTGCACCATGTTTCTCTACCTTAAGGGTTGTGATCTTCAGGCCTGCCATGGCCGACCCCTGAAGAAAATCCTTGGAGTTCCCATGCTGCAGAAACATTGAAACACTCTTGCGATTCTTCCAGCCACACATCTGCAGGCGCTCCCACAGCCAGGCACCTATGCTTGCTTAAACTGAGACTCATGCCTGTCTCAGCACATGCACACTGCTTGTAGCAAGCCTTGGCTCCAAGTGTCTAACACTGCACTCTCAGACACGCACACTTCATAACACTTGGGGGTATTTAGAAGCCTTTAACGCCACCGGAGCGTCACTTTTTCTGACTCTCCTGTTGCATAGCAGCATTGCTCATATTTACAAGGTGGAGCTAAGGTACTTAACATGGCTTAACGCCGTCTTGTAAATATGCCCCTTTCCGCCGCAGTCCTCTGTGGTAAAGGGGCGTGCAATGGGTGTAGCAGTGGGCGTTCCAGCACAACAACCATTGCTTTTTGACGCCACCCCAGATTTACAAGGCTGGGGCAGTGCCAAAAACTAAGGCCAGTGAATACTTGGTCTTAAAATGGCGATAGGAGGAGAATGTATTAATTTCCCCTAATTTGTGTCTTTTTCTATGTGTGCTGCATTCTGCAGCACACATAGAAAGAGCAAATCGCCATTAATGATTGTTTATGTGTAGGAAAGTGTCCCTTCCTGCATATAAACAATAGAAGGGTCCAAGCGCACATGCTTGTAGCCAACTACAGCAACCATGTATGTAGTGTGTCTGTATCTTCATTTATTAAGTAAGTAGGCCTAGAGCCCACAACTTTATGTTGACATCGAGGAGGGCGCACCACACCTGCCATTAAGGCGGTGGCTAGCTCCATTCATGCTCCTGCTCTTCCATGTCTGGGCTGCCTGCATTCCTCCCTGTGAGGAGGATGGAGGCCTCTGCCATCAATGAGGAGCAAGGCAAGGTGTGCATCCTTGCCTCACAGACTGGGAGCACATAACGCCGCATGGGTGGCAGTCCGCCATAACGGAGCAGGAGAGATGCTGTCACAGCAGACAGTCCGCTTATCGCATGCCCTTCATAGAGAGTGAGGGACCCCTATTGTGCCCAGGTGCAGAGGACTGTAAGGGGATAGTGTTGTGGATAGATCACAGGATACTTCTAGTTAAGTTACAGGATAGATTTATTAAGACACAGCAGAGCACTAGCCTCTCTGCCGCTCAGCCCTTCATCCAACTGGCAGTCTTTCTCACTCAACATTCTAACTCACACCAAACATTCTAGACTGAGCAGCAGGAACACAACAGATAGGTCTACTGGAGCTGTTGGCCCTACTATAGTCTGCGCAGTGAGAGTAAGCTCCATAGGTGAGGAGAGGGATTCAGCCAAGGGCGGATGCAACTTCACTTCCCCTGGTGCCCCTCCTCTTTTGCTGTAATGGTGATCAAGATGTGAAACCAAAAACTAGCAGAGGAGCGCTGTGTAACCCCGTAGGTCAACTGCTGCAATCACGAAGAGAAAGCTCATCACACATCACCTGGTAGCTGCCTGACATTGCGGCACAGCGGGAGAAACATTGTTTGCTTCCTGCAGCTGCATTACTCCCACCTGCGACTTAAACGAGCATTTTCAATGCAATATGTCTCGCATTTACGAGGGTTTGAGCTATTGGCATTGTACATGACAATGCTTTTTAGGTCTAGCCTATCCGATTCCGCAGGAATGGATAGGGGAGAATTTTAGTGGGCAAAATAAGTTCTCAAACCATCGGGCGGATTTCAAACAGTTCACGTGAAATCACGTAAACACAAGCACGCGCATTTCCCCACATCAAAGCCATCAGCCTCCCTCCCACAGGCTTCCCCAGTGTGCGCAGTGCGCGCTGGCCTCACTTCTCCTCCCCCCTAATTGCTTGCACTTTCACGGCCGCCAGGCCTTGAGCTACTTCAAAGGGTTCCGCTGCCCCGCCCCCTGCTTCACGGCCACTTCTCATTTCTGCCCGTCATCACATCATCAGCCTCCCTCCCACAGGCAGCTTGTTTTTAAAGAAGACTTGTTTAAGCTGCTCCTGCTATGTTCATCTAACAAGAGGCCCTGATTGTAATTACAACGGTCAGGTTTTGCTTCGCTTTCATGAACAGCTTGATAATTAAACTGTGGGCTATAGTGACGTTCTATAGAGTGATGTGGACCTATCATTATCTAAATGCACTATCTATCATGCGTTATACATTAAATGGCTGCAGGAAGGAAATCAGAATGAATGTAGGTCCCCCCAGTGTAAAAAACCCATATTGTACTGGAACCTTGAAATAAAACTCACTGCCTGTTAAACATGGCTTTTTATAACACTGCAGTTTGCACCCACACATATAATTAAATAAATATTGCTGCTATGTTGCACGAAATGTGATTTGTATAGCACACCTTGGTATACCCTCACAACGTTCTGAGCTAGCTGTACAACGCGTGCGTTTGTTTACACATTGCCCTGCGGTTTCAGTCACACTGCTTGCTGCCTGTTTTGAGGGATCCTGGCATATGTATTCATCGCGCGCTGGAGTGATCCCGGTCACCTGTTGGCTTGTGCAGTGTGAGACTCAAATCGATGGTGTGAGCGTCCCGCGGTTGTGGTACTTGCGTAAGAGTATGGCATTGGCGGGCAGAACTGTTGTGCCTGGGTGCGCACTCTAGGTAGGCAACACACGCTGAGTGCGGTAGTAGTGCCGCTCGTGTCGTTGTGTAGGAGTGTCCCAGAGTCTGCTTGTGCAAGTGTCACTGTGCATGCATCTGTGCCAATGTGAGTGCATTAATTAATTGTGTGGCTGTCGGCAAATAAGTGTCACTCTAAGTTGTCATCAACCCAAGAAGGAATGCCTTCAACTATCAAGGCAAGTCATCACCACCTATTGTACAGGTTCACCATATGCCTGGCAACCCCATCATGCCAGCTCCTGTCATGTGCGTTATCACTGCCACCCATGGAGTATCGAACAACCATAGTGGAGTCCAACACCAGCGTTATACCCACTGGCAAGAAGCTCCAATGACCTCTTAAAGACTCAGTCAACAAGCGGCAATCTGCTCACCCCGACTGACTGCATCCTGATCCTGGTAGCGAGAGCAGGTCTTGTCCAGGACCCTTCTACCCCTGCGGTTGCATGGGCGACTAGGCAGTGGCTCTTCTGCAGTTTTGCAGGGGCCCTGACACAGCATTCACGCAGCCCCAGCACAGACCACACGTAGGACTGTGGCACCTCATCTAAAAGGCCTCCACAAATGCAAGAGATGGAACTTGACACCAAAAGATTTTAGGAGGTCTAAAGGTCATGCAGCAGAGACTCCAAAACATACCACAAATGTATGCTTCATGATTGACGTCTTGCGAAGGACTCGGACAACACGCCTGGCGTACCTTGTTAGGTCGAGCCTGGCGGCAGCGCGCATGCGCTGCTCGCTCTCTGAGGCCGCTGTAGTAGAGTATGGGAGAGAGGTTGCGCCCACTCCCCTCCCATATTTTTCATTGGCTTGTGTCATTGCATTTCGTAAATGCTGCCTTCGGATTCGTTAATAATTAATGCTGATATGGTATATCGCATTTGTACATCGGAGTTACCGCGTTTTATCTACTTGAACTAAATGGATAATAAAAAAACTTTGAACGAAGATGAAAATGGAGTAAGATTGACTACTTTTTGAATTACGATGATTTTTATCATCCCAATGGTGGCTGCGTCTTGGGACTGATATACCATATCAGCATACGTAAAACTACATTTCCTATAGTGCTTTAGGACATAGCACTTACCAGGACAGCGCCCTAAACGATTACACTCGATGAACTTTGAGAAAACACCTGTGCGGGTCGCACCCACATTTGTTTTGTATTCTTGATGTCCAAAACCGACCCAGCACCGAGGACTAAAATACACTCGAACACAATTTAAAAGGACATTAACTAATCCAAATTGAATGAGCGGCATCTTGAATTGCTTTTTTGAAAATCTTGTTTTTTGAAAATCTTGTTTTTAAAAACTGGTTTATATTGCAGATATAAGTATTTTGTTTATGTTTAGAAATACATATAGTAGACCAACACGTGACAACAGGGGGTGTGACATTGGGGATATAAGCCGTAGCGGGGTGAAATTCATGTAAGAACTCGTCTAACAGGAGCGCAACACAAATTATATTCAAAGTTGAATGTGGAAGGTAGGAACAGGATACTATGTAGCATATGCGTTGTGTTTAACGAGGGTTTAACAACAAATGATGATTTTTTCATACCAAAATGGTTTTAACGGGTTGAGTTCAAATTAGTAGTTAAGTTTGGTGCTTTAAACGTAATGAGGAATTATTTTATTCAGAGAGGGCCTTTAATGTTTACACAGTTAAGTTTATTAATTGAATATGTTTATTTGAAAACAATTCTTGATACAATGTTTATTCTTTATCTCAGAGATACCCCTGATGAAGGCCGAATGGTTGAAATGCATTGGGTTAAACACAGCATTATGAAACAAGGGAATCCGACATGCTGTATCAAAGGCTTCGGCATTATACACGCATTTGTACATCGGAGTTACCGCGTTTTATCTACTTGAACTAAATGGATAATAAAAAAACTTTGAACAAAGATGAAAATGGAGTAAGATTGACTTTTTGAATTATGATGATTTTTATCATCCCAATGGTGGCTGCGTCTTGGGACTGATATACCATATCAGCATACGTAAAACTTCATTTGTACCCTCCCATGGTGACTATACCTTTTACTTCAGTTGTTACACAGTAGTGGTATTTAGTCTTGTCAACACGACGACCTGCTTTGTGTACATTCAACTCGCCTTGCGTTTTTGAAGCAGCCGAGATCAGGAGTGGTATTTTTCTTCCCAAAGACGCCGCTACCAGCCGAGCCAGGCTTAGGAGAAGCAGGTGGCGATCATGACTGTGCGTTAGGCTCTAGAAAATACTGTTATTGTTTAAAAGCACATCTTTAATTTTTTGAGAAACTACAACAGAGTGAGAGTACCATTACCTCACTCCATTTACTAACTCGAGGCGAGCGGCAATTCAGTATGGCCCGTCCGCAATGACTTGCCGCCCGGGCATGATTCACACATATCTAAGCATCAAAGCGACTCAACACAGTGCTCTGGGCTGAGCTTCATGGCCGCTGCGGTTCATGGGGTGGGTTCGGTGGCAGGGTTCACATGTTTTATATAAATTCCAATGGGCACGAGCAACGCCGATTATCACCGCTAGAAAGTGCTGTATTATTAAAGGCACATTTTATATTTTCTTAAAAACTAGAAAAGTGAGAGATACTATTACCTCACTCCATTTACTGACTCAAGGCGAGTGGCAATTCAGTATGGCCCGGCTGCCACGAGACCACACTGACTCTCAGGTCAAACTACGCCAACCGGACATGTTATGTTATGTTATATTATTTTAATTTGTAACACGCATACTCATGAGTGTCCCGGTGAGAAGCCTAAAAAAAAAAAAGGGTAAGGGAGTCTGTTTAAGCGTAAAGATGTGTTTTCAAGTTTTTCTTGAATACTGCTGGGTCTTGAATGTTACAAAGGACAAGGGGCAGTGCATTCCAGGCAACAGCGGTCTTCCTTGCCAACGAACTGCCATCTAGCCTCTGGTATTTGAATCGGTAAACCTAAACAAGGCGAAGGGATGAAGAACGCAACTGTCTAGATGGTACATAAAAGGAGAACTGTTTTTGTAGGTAGGATGGGCCGAGGCCATGCAGAGCTCAGTGGGCCAAAGCCAGTGCTTTGAACTTCACCAGTTCCACCACGGGCAGCCAATGCAAAGATCGCAGGTGATGTTGCATGCTGTTCCTGGCAGAGATGCCCAAAAGAAGTCTGGGTGCCGCATTTTGGACCACCTCTAGCTTTTTCAACAAATATCCCGGGATGCCCATGTAAAGAGCATTGGCATAGTCTAGCTAGGACAGAATAAGTGCACACATGACCATTTCTCTCGCTGCCTGGGGAAGGAGAGGAAAAAACTTCCTCAGAGTCTTGAGAAGACCAAAACAGTTGCCGGCCAACTTCTTGATATAGTTTGATATGGTTTGAGAAAGAAAGGTTCTCATCAAACTACACCCCCAAGTTCTTGGCGGCTTCCCAGCAGAGGGGGGCAAGGGAAACTGAGGCGGCCAAAGAGGATCCCGGAAGTTGGGAGGAAATTTTCCGTAAAGGAGAATCCCTGACTTCTCCTCAATACGTTTTAATTGCGCAGCCGCTAACCATTTAAAAATGGATGAGAGAAAGTGATGAACTGAGGAAACTGGCTCATCACTATAGTCCCACGTAAATAACAGCTGGGTGTCATCGGCATAAGCCATCACCTTGGTCCCCAGGCTCTCGGCCAGATAGACTAAAGGTGTCATATAAATGTTAAAAAGAAGTGCACTAAAGAAAGACCCCTGGGGTACTCCCGTGGTCACAGACTGTAGAGATAAGGAGGATGGAGAAATCCAAATCTGCTGGGTCTGCTCTTCTAAGAAGGATCTAACCCAGTTCCAGGCAGTACCTGACACACCTATCCTGGTAAGTTGTGAGAGGAAAAGAGAATGCGGGACCGTGTCTAACGCCACAGAATCAATGCTGCCTTCCCACTGGCATCCAGACATTCCCGAATGGCCTCGACAATCTCCACCAGGACCGATTTGGTGCTATGGGCAGCACGGAACCCACACTATGCTGGATGCAGAATACCCTCCCTCTCAATGAACACCATGATTTGTTTGTTGACGACCTTCTCACACACCTTGGCCAAGCCAGGCAGAAGAGAAATAGGCTGGTAGTTCCCCGGATTGAGAGTGTCTAGTGATTTTTTTTTAGAAGTGGCAAAATCCTGGCCTGCTTACAGGCTACTGGGACGCTGGCTGTCTGGAGAGACGAGTTGATGATACTGTTCACCTCTACATTATTCGTCTCTGCTTCTGCTGCTGCTGCTAGCAGTCTAGCAAGGCAAGGATCAGAAGGTGAACCAGATGTTAAACTCTTGAGAATTTTCAGACAAGTCCACCTGCTTAAAAGCATCCAAGCAGTGTTCAGCGCCGGCAGGTGAAGACAGACCAGTTGCATCGGTCCCATTGCCACCAAATGAAAGAGCCACCTGAATAGTGCACATCTTATCCAAAAAGAAATTTGAAAGGGTATCGTACCAGGTGACTGAGGTGGAGAACACTTTAGCTTGAGCAGAGAGAGACGTAAAGCTCTGAACAATCGCAAAGAGTCAATACGGTTTGAATAGAATTGCCTTATGGCGGAAGTTATGGCCCCATAATAAACCTTCTGTTTGATTCTGAGCTTCAGCTTGGCTGCAGGGCAGTAATCACTGCGACGCCACACTCGCTCAAGTGTCTTACATTCGTGTTTGAGTGCTTTCAGTTCAGGACTGAACCATGGTTTTAGAAGGAGATTCCCTAGACAACCTAGGAGAGCACTGTGTAAATGTAAATGTACAGGAATTTATATAGCGCAAATCACCAAGCGGTTTCTAAGCGCTTGCTTAGGGAACCCGTCCTGGTATTCCCCTGTGAGATAACTCCGGCAGGGTATCCGCAAGGTGAAAGCCAGGCATCCCGCCGCGAGGGGCCGTTGTGGAGATTAAGCAAGCTATTGCCCAGAGTCGCAGAGTGTGAACCCGTGAATCAAGTAGGCACCGGAGCGAGAATTGTCGAGTCCATGGACATTTTAGGACTCAAGATCCGGCCGAGCCGGGAATTGAACCCTGGTCCCGGGCTGACCTCTGCTTCCAGGTCTGCCTCCTCTAACCAGTGAGCCACACTTCTCCACTGTGGGGCGAGTATGTCAACGGCATTAGAACTCCAGCTGGTAAGGCCATCAAGTCGCTCCTCAAGGTCACCTGAGAGGATAGGTCTAGAGGTTTCCAGGTCTTGATTGAACGCACCAGGGGCGATTCTACCAAAAGCAGGTTTGCAAAATGAACATGCCAAGGGCTCAGCATTAATCACTTCCCATGAAAAGTATGTCATGAAGTGGTCAGACCAGGAAACCGGACATGGGTCTCTGATCGAGATGGGGAAGTTAGAACAAATAGGGTCCAGTATATGGCCAGCCTGATGGGTGGGGAGACTGACCCGCTGGTCTAGCTTAGGCCAGTTGAAGAATATCCAGGAAATCACACATGTCCTTAGCCTCAGCCTGGTCAAGATGAATATTGAGATCCCCTAAAACATTGTAATGGGAGAATCTCAGCTCCCTGGGAGCTATAGCAATCCCACAAGCCTGTATGAAAGGTCCTGCCGGACCAGGGGGCCTATAGAGCAAAGAGCCTCCCAAAGTAAAATGGTCTGAAAAACAAATACAGAAATCAAGGGCCTCGCAGCCTCCCCATAAGGTCACATCCCCCCTGCGTAAATTCCACATGATTCTGGTTCAGCAGCAATGCTGCACAACGGTGTGCCTGGGCACCAGAGGTCTTTGTGATCCTTGGGGTTGGGTCGGGTGGGTGCGGTCGCAGGGACACATTTAAAAAAATAATTCATGGGGTGCAAGCAGCGCTCATCACCACCCCAGCCTCCCACAACTGTGTTCTCAGTGACTGCAGACACCCGCTCACGTGTCAAGCTGCATGGGGCAGCAGCCGGAAGTCATGTCCCTTGGCACTGCGTGGGGGAAACAGAACAGTCGTTACATTGTTGTAGCAGAAGCCTCCAGGCCTGCTCGGAGCAGCGCCACACTGAGCTGCCACTACAACTTTAATGGAGCATTTTAGTGCTGCATGATTAGCACTGCTAATACACGGGAAACATCCTTTACGGCGCAACTTTTACCACGCAGTGCCTTTACAACGCAGGTTTTTTAACGCAAGTCATTACAACGAATTGCGCTGGGGGGCGCTCTAGGATAGGTAATAGTTTAATTTACTATCCAACACCTTCCCTACTATCCACGGGGACTGGAGTTGGAATAGTAAATTAAACTATTCACTATCAAGCACCCCCCAACGCAAGTCGTTGTAACGACTTGCGTTGAAAAACCTGCGTTGTAAAAGCATGCGTGGTAAAAGAATGCGTTGTAACAACGTACATCCTAATACACGGCATCAGTGAGATGAGTCGTTAGTCCCAAGGCCATGCATACTGAGAAGAAGGATAAATGCTGTACGAAAACAGCCTCACATTCACATAACATATATGCGCCCTTTTCTGTGGCATGCCATTTGAATTAATATGACAAAACACATAAACAGAAGTCCCTGAGAAGGCACATGACATGGGCTTCTGTGGTAATGTTGCAGGGGACGCCAGAGTCATTGATTCTTGAGAGGTTAGGCAGACTGTGTTCGCAGTTCAATAGTTGAGCCTCAGGGTTGCTGCCTTCTCCTGCAATCTAGATTGTTTTACAACTATTTTCAATAGATTGCTGCATGTTTACTGATTTATGGAATGCGATTTCACGTAAAATAATGGCCAAGAAAAGGAGACAAGATTGTAGGACAATATGGTGTGGTACCATTCAGCATTTTTGTCTAACAAAAGATGCACAGTTTATGTAGACCTTTTTGATGAAACCTTTTCTTTTATGCAGGGTTTGTCAAAAGCACAATTGATGGCAAAAGGATGTGTGCACGCATGTAGAAAGTCAGTTTGATTTTAGAGAAAAAAAAATTTTGGGCAGAAAATTCAGAAAAAGGAAGTCTTGAAAAACACAGTACATTTTGATGAGAGCTGATGGAAACTCTCGTTAAGTACTTACAAATGTGCACATTTGAAGGCCATTCCCTGCACCCAGGACCCACTAGATAACGCAGAAGGTAATACCCAGGAGTCTTTGGTAGGTGCTTTGGGATTAGTGATGGGTGGAAGTACGCCTTGGATGAAAGCCTGGCCATGAACCCAGAACCGGCTGGATGTCACCAAACACTGTATCCAAGACAGACTCCCTCCCCCCCATCAGCCATGAAACGCACTTAACAAGGCCAAATATTATATCAAGTAAGCTAGGACTATAAGTACAAAGTGTGTTTGTGCGCACCGCTTGCAGGTTTTCAAAACACATAAATAAAAAGCATTGCCAGTTACAATGCCAATAGCTCAAACTCTCGTGAATGCGAGACCTATGCATTGCAAATACTTTTTTTAAACTGGTGACACCATCCACAAATCACATGGAGCATCATCAGAACAGAAATACTACCTATAGCTTCAGCCAGCGTGCTGCCTGAAGGTTTTGGATTTCTTTTGACCAGTGGTTGTGTCCTATCTTACATTATGAAGGCGAGCAAAGATGTCCTATTGCAGAAGGCATCATCAATCCAAAGTTTTGTTTCCACAAGCTGGAGTTGTTTCCCTTTCGGTTTTTTGGAGGAATGTAGTGTCCTGCCAAACACATAATGATGCAGCCCCTCTCAAGAGGCAGAGCTAACTAACACCAACTCCACATACAGCCAACACAGGCATCACCAGCCAGGTGACCCAGTCAATAAAAGTGCCCGGCGCATGTGCTTAATGCCAGATCAGTAACCACTTATGCAGTGTCTGTGTCCTCTTTTATTAAGTATGTGGACCTAGGGCCCACAACTTTACATGGACTTGCACATCGAATCTGCTAGTTTCAGAACCTAGCTGAAATTAATTTTGATGACGTATGTTTTATACGTGTCACATAACGTACCGAGAAATATCACCATCATTTTTTACTGTGAATATTGGAAATATACTTGCTTTATATTCTCTGCGTTCTCCTATCTTGCCCCCTCTTCTAAATGGCATAGTATGTTTCAAACCATTTGTGAAGCGCCATGGTGCTCTCGCTAGGTCTTATCTGCGCCATAGAAAATACTCAAATAAAAAAAATACAAAAAATACAAAACCTCCCTTCATTGGATTTTGATTTCCATTCATAAGATTTAGTTCTCAAGCACACGGCTGAGAATAGCACATGCCCGTGTAAATAAACAAAAAATTCTATGAACCAAAAAGTATTATGTCGGAAATACAACAAATGTTTTTTCCCTAGCTCATGCATTTTGCCGAATTGTAGAATATTTAGGCAATGCTGTAAATATCCACTGGGTGGCAGTAGAATCACAGTACTGTTCTAAAGTAGACCCTTTATTGTTTCATTAGCTTTAGGCAGTTTATTATTCAAAAGTATAAAGTAGAGCAAAGCTGCGATCTGCTTGCCGTCTGTCTACTCCTGTGTGGCCATTATTCCATTTGTTTCTTCTTCCCTGAGGTCTAGCCATAGCAAAACCATGACAGTGTTCAAAGGTCTGGTTTGTGTAATGCATACATGCTGCACTTCCCCAAATTCAACAAGGATTAGCTTAGAACCATCTCCCACTAAATACTGTCAAAACTGAATTTCTTTTTATCACCCCACCCAATCACTCGGCTCCTACCATGATTGGATTAAACACCTAACTGCTGTGAACTGCACACCTCATGTTGTAGACTGTGCCAAATCTTTAGGTATCACCCTGGATAAACACTCAAACATGCAAGCACACATCAGTGAGTGCTACTACTAGAGGAGTCAATTTTCAACTCAACACACTGAAGAAAATCAAACCTTTCCTCCCCGTCGAAGAGCTCCGGCCGGCGGTGCAATCCCTGATTATCCCTAGATTGGAAAATGGGCTGCTGACCCTTACGGGACTTCCCACAGCTAGCTTGGCCCTACTTAGAGCTACCTTGAACGCATCGGCTAGACTCATAATGGGCTCGAGAAAATATGATCACATTTCCCCCGACCTGCTGCAACTAAACTGGTTATCTATTGAAGATAGAATCCGACTCACGATAGCTTGTCTGACTCATAAGGCTTTACACTACAATACCCTGTACTACCTAGCAAATAAGCTTGAGCTATCGGGCTCCAGCCCGGAACCTCAGAAGTACATCCACCCTTCTCTTGAATCCTCCAAGATTCAAAAAGAAAAGATCTTACTACTGTGCTTTTCTCCGGGCTTGCTCAGAGTATTTTGCTAAAATTCCGTGATTCACAAGGCACCTATTGATTCTTTCTATTGCATGATGTTTTACTCTGTGTGCTCCAAGGCACCGCTGATACTTCCTACTCTGTAACTCTGCATGGTTCCTCACAGGTTGTAACTTCACTTACTTTCATTATGTTTTGTAAACTTGCTTGCATTATGTTTTGTAAACTTGCTTGCGCCAACCTTGAACGCATCGGCTAGACTCATAATGGGCTCGAGAAAATATGATCACATTTCCCCCGACCTGCTGCAACTAAACTGGTTATCTATTGAAGATAGAATCCGACTCACGATAGCTTGTCTGACTCATAAGGCTTTACACTACAATACCCTGTACTACCTAGCAAATAAGCTTGAGCTATCGGGCTCCAGCCCGGAACCTCAGAAGTACATCCACCCTTCTCTTGATACTAATACCCCTGTGGGTCTTATTCGCGCTTTATAAAACTTTGCAAATAAATACATTTAAAAATAAAATGCCCACATGCACACACATCTACAAAGTAACACACACACAGGCATCCATACACGGACAAACAAACAGACAAACCAACGTACACCAGCCAGAGTAACACACATCAAGGCATCCATGCACAGATATAAAAACAGACCAACCAGCATACACCAGCCAAAGTAATACACATACAACCATGCACAGACTTACAAACAGACCAACCAACATACACCAGCCAAAATAACAGACATACAGTCATCCATGCACAGACATAAAAACCAATCAACCAACATACACCAGCCACAGAAACACACATATATCCATGTACAGACATACAAACAGTCCAATCAACATACACCTGCCAAAGTAACACACATACAGGCATCCATGCACAGACATACAAACAGACCAACCAACATAGTCCAGCCAGCCCTCACCTACATTTTGAACGGGATTCACTGGAAACATCCATCCCAGGAAGATCTTCAAATGACTCCCAAGCAACACCAGAAAAACCATCGATCGTGCCCTAGTCACCAGCAAGTTGGACCTCTTTGCTGGGATCACCAAGCAACACACTAGGAGACTACAAGCGATCCAGAACTCGCCAGCCAGGCTCACCCTGAGCCTCCTACACAGCAATCACATCCCACCAAATCTCAAGGAGCTTCACTGGCTCCTGATACAAGCTACGCTCATTACAAACTCCTCACTTACACATTTGAGGCACCACAAAATGTAGGCCCCTCGTACCTGAATAGCTGCAGTTTCTTCCACCAACCACCCAGACACCTCCACGCCACAGACTTCTACTGACACACATCACATGCATACACAGAACCAGATCAGGAGGACGGGTGTAGTCTTACATCGCTCTGAAATCTGGAACAACTTACAACTCCACATCAGAGCCTCTTCTTCTCTTATTGAATCCTGCAAGAAGCAGGAGACCTAGTTTTTCGATTAATCAACGTACCCTAGGCAGGGGTAGGCATACACACCTGCTCTGCACCTGGATATCCTTGCTGGTGATAGTTCCTTTCCATAACATAACATAACATAACATGACATAACATAACATAACATGACATGACATGACATGACATAACACAACACTGGCACTCCTCATACCTATTCAACCAACTCCAGTTTGTTCACATGTACACATTCAGGTCCTTGAATATCCTGATCACCTGCGGAGTTCCCAGGTAGACATTTTGGCCCTTGTCATCTTCTACCTCGACATGGAGTCCCTTTGGTCTCCAGTACTTCAAACACTGGCTGCACCTTTCCAGACCCTGGTGCTCAGCACCTACCTGACATTTAACTTCAACAAAGCCCTGCTTTTGCAAAGAACAGCAACCAGCAATTATTCCAAACCTGGCTTCATGATCTTCCTAACCCGAAGCTAAATGGATTCAAACCCTACTTATGAACCAATGCCTAGTCACTCAGATTCACCCTGTGCACTGATCAGTGATCTTAACCCCAAGGAACACCCAACCAACAAAATCAAAATGGCCTAGTACCAGCTCAGCTCTCTAGTTAGTTGAGTAAAACTATTGCTCACAAAAAGTGACTTGAGGGTTGCTGTTTATGCCCACAAACTCTTGCATCTGGATGGTGGCAATGCCGTGCATCTCGGTCTCCCAGACTCTACAGTAATCCCCCAGTGAATCATACACTTTGCAGCACGCCTTATGAAGGGTCGGACGAAATATGCCTACTTAACCAGCTATCGCTCTAATAACTTATGCACTATATCCTTATGTTCGACCCCTTGCCGCACTCTACTACAATTTTCACTGGACTCACCCTATACGAGCAACACATACACATACATAAATATGTAAAATTACGCCAGTCCATTAAACACATTATTTGTAATTTCATCAAGACTTGTCGTATTTAATAATACTGTCTTAATTGAGTTTTGTCTCAAACAGAGAAAATGGATGAAAAGGAAACAATGTTTCTTTACTACCTTTCTGCCTGTGGGCTGGTGCCATGGTTGATGCTGGTGCCATTGCTGATGCGTCTATGCTTTGTACACGGTACATTTCAATGAATCAGCCTAGTATGATGACATGTTACAGGTCTAAAATGAATGCAAAATTCTGGTTTTGTTTACGTAATATATATTTTGTTAGGCAAATGCCTAATGAGGAAAGCGCGATATCAAGTATGTTTCTTTTTTCAAATGAAATGTATATTTATTGAACTGAAGGTAATATAAAGGTAGTATATAGGCCTCATTACAACTCCCTGACTGACCCTCATTAGTGTGCAAACCTTTGCTTGGATTCTAACGAATGGATTTTTCCCAGGTAACAACGTGGAGAAACAGAGCAGGTAAACATCACACATTCTGAGTTTGCTGAACTCAGAAGGGGAGAGAACACGTGGCAAATCTTTCCAAGATGCATAAATCAGAATGCTGTAGTAATAGCGCACTCTGTAAATACCACACACCTAGTATCAGCATTTACTGGGTGCTCTTTACCGCCAGGTTTTACTGGGACATTCAATGAGGCCATATATGATTTTTTAATTAAATTGATACTAAACTATTTTAATTAAAACCAAAATCCTTATTTATCTATTTTCAGTCTAGAGTTATTATTACTCCGTTGAAGGTGTTGTACTAGTCAAGATAATATTGAAAAGAATCTGTGGACATTTCACTCCAAAGCACAAACAGGTCTTCAGCTCTGCATTCCTATGGTGAGGCCATCAAAAGTAATTCAGAGAAGAGTGCACATGTACTGATCTGTGCATTAATAAAGCTATGTTCATAAAGCTGTTCACCAAATTGTGTTGTTATACCACTTAAGAAGTGTGTCTTTGATGGTCTCTTTTCTTGCCAAATGTTTTCTTACAAGAGATCTGAAAGCAGTTGCTGACATGTTGCCTCCGAAAACCTTTCCCTGGCTATCCATTAGTTAATGTGGTAACCGGAACTAATGACTCCGTTCACATTATTCAGGCAAGAATCTTCACCTCATCTTAATATGCAAAACTGACCAGGATCTAGAAACATTGTCATGGTTTTTGAAATAAGAATGGAAAGCTTGAAGTGGAGGGTATCCCCACTAGAGACTCAGTGAACCACTTTGGAACCCGTCAATGAGCGTATGCACGAGTCTGTTGCACAGGTGCCATTTGCTAAGAAGGGGCACAAAGACTTTCATTGGTGTGGGACTATCTTTATGGGCTTGATAGCGCAGAAAGAGTCCAATATTTTAATTTCCAGTACTAGCTCAACCTGTAACTTACAAGAATGGGCTCCAACTCTGGGTCAAATTCTTATCTTGGGCAACAGATCTCTGCCCCCATTTTTTAATGAAAGCTAATTCAAATCATATCAATCAACATCATAATTTAACAGTTCTTCAGTTCAGTCAATACTGAGTGTTTTAGAAAACCTTTACTCTCATTCAGAGAACAGTAACCTTTTTTTAATTTAATTAGAAAGTCAGATGAATCCATTTGCAGAAATGTATTAAGAAAAATATGGTAAGAATCAATAATACAACAAGCATTTGCAATGCAATAGGTCTCGCACTAGAAAGTTTGATCTATTGATATTGTAAATGACAAATATTTTATGTTGGTTTTGAAAATAGCGTAATTAATAGCTTTGTCATTTACAATGCCAATATTTTTAACTTTCTCAAACGTGACACCTATAGCATTTGTAATGCAATATGTGTTGTATTTACATGACTTAGATGTATTAATGTTACAAATAACAATGGCTTTTATTTTTTTAATAATTAATACTTAAATAAAAATTATTGTAATTTATAATGGCGATAGCTTACATTTTTGTAAATAACTTTTGGGAAGATTATGTTCATTGTATTTTATTGTGATGAAAATCCAAAAACAGCAGTGAAATATTAACATCTTTTTGTGACATTTGTAATAAAGCTTGAAACATTGAGAGAACATATTAGAACCAGTTGTTGTTGAATGGTTGCACAGAGTGATGCTGTGGCGTTCAGTGGTGCTGAGTGATGCTGTGGCCTTCAGTGGTGCTGAGTGATGCTGTGGCCTTCAGTGGTGCTGAGTGATGCTGTGGCGTTCAGTGGTGCTGAATGATGCTGTGGAATTCAGTGGTGCTGTGGCGTTGAGTGGTGCTGAGTGATGCTGTGGCGTTGAGTAATGCTGTGACGTTGAGTGATGCTGTGTCGTTGAGTGATGCTGTGGCGTTGAGTGATGCTGTGCGCTGAGTGGAGTTGTGGCATTGAGTGGTGCTGTGGCATTGAGGGGTGCAGTAGCATTGAGGGCTGCTGTGGTGTTGAGGGGTGCTGTGGCATTCAGTGGTGCTGAGTGATTCTGTGGCACTGAGTGATGCTGTGGCATTGAGTGGTGCTGTGGTGTGGAGTGGTGCTGTGGTGTTGAGTGGTGCTGTGGTGTTGGGTGGGTCTGTGGCGTTGAGTGGTGCTGTGGCGTTGAGTGGCGTGAGTGATGCTGTGGCGTTGAGAGATGCTGTGGCATTGATTAATGCTGTGGTGTTGAGTGATGCTGTGCGCTGAGTGGTGCTGTGGCATTGAGTGGTTGCTGTGGCATTGAGTGGTGCTGTGGCATTGAGTGGTGCTGTGGCATTGAGGGGTGCTGTGGCATTGAGGGGTGCTGTGGCATTCAGTGGTGCTGAGTGATCCTGTGGCGCTGAGTGGTGCTGCGGCGTTGAGTGGTGCTGTGGTGTTGAGTGGTGCTGTGGTGTTGAGTGGTGCTGTGGCATTGGGTGGTGCTGTGGCGTTGAGTGGTGATGTGACATTGAGTGGTGCTGTGGCGTTGAGTGGTGCTGAGTGATGCTGTGGCGTTGAGAGATGCTGTGGCATTGAGTGATGCTGTGGTGTTGAGTAATGCTGTGGTGTTGAGTGATGCTGTGGGGTTGAGGGATGCTGTGCACCTAGTGGTGCTGTGGCGTTGAGTGGTGTTGTGGCATTGAGTGGTGCTGTTGCATTGAGTGGTGCTGTGGCATTGAGTGGTGCTGTGGCATTGAGGGGTGCTGTGGCGTTGAGGGGTGCTGTGGCATTTAGTGGTGCTGAGTGATTCTGTCGCGCTGAGTGATGCTGTGGCATTGAGTGGTGCTGTGGCGTTGAGTGGTGCTGTGGTGATGAGTGGTGCTGTGCGCTGAGTGGTGCTGTGGCATTGAGTGGTGCTGTGGCATTGAGGGGTGCTTTGGCATTGAGGGGTGCTGTGGCATTCAGTGGTGCTGTGGCATTGAGTGGTGCTGTGGCGTAGAGGGGTGCTGTGGCGTTGAGGGTTGCTGTGGCATTCAGTGGTGCTGAGTGATTCTGTGGTGCTGGGTGGTGCTGTGGCGTTGAGTGGTGCTGTGGCGTTGAGTGGTGCTGTGGCATTGAGTGGTGCTGAGTGATGCTGTGGCGTTGAGAGATGCTGTGGCATTGAGTGATGCTGTGGCGTTGAGTAATGCTGTTGCGTTGAGTGATGCTGTGGCGTTGAGGGATGCTGTGCACTGAGTGGTGCTGTGGCGTTGAGTGGTGTTGTGGCATTGAGTGGTGCTGTGGCATTGAGTGGTGCTGTAGCGTTGAGTGGTGCTGTGGCGTTGAGGGGTGCTGTGGCATTGAGGGGTGCTGTGGCATTCAGTGGTGCTAAGTGATTGTGTGGCGCTTAGTGATGCTGTGGCTTTGAGTAGTGCTGTGGAGTTGAGTGGTGCTGTGGTGTTGAGTGGTGCTGTGGTGTTGAGTGGTGCTGTGGCGTTGAGTGGTGCTGTGGCGTTGAGTGGTGCTGTGGCATTGAGTGGTGCTGAGTGATGCTGTGGCGTTGAGAGATGCTGTGGCATTGAGTGATGCTGTGGCATTGAGTAATGTTGTGGCGTTGAGTGATGCTGTGGCATTGAGGGATACTGTGGCGTTGAGGGATGCTGTGGCATTGAGGGATGCTGTGCGCTGAGTGGTGCTGTGGCATTGAGTGGTGTTGTGGCATTGAGTGGTGCTGTGGCATTGAGTGGTGCTGTGGCATTGAGGGGTGCAACACCAGCATTTCTACCAGCATAGAGCAGCAAGATTAATGCAATACAAACCAAAAGAAATAACAAAATCTACCCTACAGATTCAGATACACCACCAAGCAGGCTTGCAAACGGAACACTGAGCGTGTTCAGGTTAAGTACCGGCTTCGAGGCCAGAAACGTGCACATGCCTCGTTCGACGGACATCCGCTAAATGCTGTTCTCGCTTGACTAGGTAAGTTAATGGACACAGCGGGGGAGACCTGCATTGTCCGGAGAAGTCAATCGAGCTGCCTTTGAAGTGCGGCTCAGCCGTGAGGAGGCATAAAAGGTTGATTGTAGTAAATAAAAGCCTCGCAGATAATGTAGCCCAAGCCTGAATTGCTGTCCAGTTAACCGTAGACCATGAGGAATGTGAATGAGTACTACGTAAAGTAAACTGCAAATTACATTTCGCAAATAACAATTCGCAAGAATGAATGTTTATGCGCTCTGGTGACACGAGAACAAACATTTATACATAAAATGTATGATGAGTTCATTATGGCTGCAGATTAAGCTCGCATGCGTCGTAAAACAATGAGGTAAAATGAGGAATTGTAGAAGTGCGGCTCGGCCGTGAGGAGACATAAAAGGTTGATTAAAACCGAACGTTAGCAAAAAAAGCGCACACAATGCTCGTAAAAGGATTGTGTGAATCGCACAGTAGTTGTATACGAAGCCATAATGAAATGAGACGCCTAATAAAGGTAGGAAAGAGATACGAACTTTTAGTGTGATGGGGGACATAGCAAAGTGAGAGGAGTTAGCCTAACGGCTAAGGCGCTCGACCTCGGACCTGGGGATCTGGGTTCGAGTCTCGCTAACGACGCCAAAACCTCCTGTGATTCTGGGCAAATCACTTAATCTCCCCGTGCCTAAAAATGAAAGTGTGTGTCCTCATGTAAAAACGTAACTTGTGCTATGTAAAGCCCTCTGATACCTGATTCGGTTCGGGTCTAGTTCGCGCTATATAAAACTCTACAAAAAAAAAAAATGTGGCCTAATAAGAGGACAGCAGCTGTAAAACAAATAACGTTAATTTTGTGAATAGTGATACTATGTTTGTAATGGACCCTAAAGTTGTAGTGAAATGTTTGCAAACAAGTACGGAGTAGTAGTTTCTTAAAATATTTTATAAGAGGCTTAGAATGGTGGAGCAGTCATCACGAGAACTCTCAGGAGTGATAGGGATGAAAGCGATAGTGGCAAATGGTGACCTGCAGAGCGTGTGAAAAACAATCACTTCAGAGCAGCGCATTGCTATGAAGTCTCATGGCGGGGGCGGGGGAGCAGCTTGGGAGGCAAACAAGCATATGGGGATGGGGTGTGAGGCCAAGCGCGCGCCTTGCGAAGCGTCACGCTTCAGTAGACAACATGCATTGGGAGGAATCCGTTTGTTCAAGAGTGTTGTTTCCCCTGCAATAGTTTAGAGCTATAAATAGCTCGACCTAAAAATGACTCGCATGTTCCATAAAAAATTTCATCCCTACTCTAAATAAAGTTTCAAATTAAAAGCTAATGGAACCCATAGGGAGTTCAGGAAAAGCATAGGATCAGAGGAGCATAAAGTTCAAAGTCAAATTAAGTAATCGAACTCCCCATAAAGAGTAGTTCATGAAACTCTGCTGACTCTCAATATCTAAAGAGCATAAGCACACAGTTGCAGTAGCAATCTGTACAAATAAAACCTCAACAGGGAAAATATGGGACAACAGATGTAGCAGTAGCGCAACCGTCAGGAAAAGAAGTGGAGTTAAAAGTCTCAAAGAGAGTCTAGGAGCATCTCTTCAGACAGAAGCCTTCAGCCTAAGCCTAAGTCCCTTCTTGCTAGAAACACACACTATTATGAAAGGCAAGAACACATATAAACAACATCGTTGCAGGTCAGATCACTGCCGACCAATGGAAAGACCATCTTTCGATGGTGAGCAGGCTTCATTCTTCCTTTCCCACGGAAAACACATGCAGTCGACAGACTACTGTTAAATATGTAACATACATCACTAAACATTTGTGTTTCCAGAAGAGTTAACCTTGGTTCCCAGGGAAGCTTAATTGCAGAGTCTATTCTATCATTTATTCAATGTTGCACTGCGCGACAATGAACTATACTAATGACAGAAACATTTACTTGCAGATTTCTAGTTAGGTAATCCTTTTCGTATTTCATGTAAGTGAGAGTTATTGTTATACTATGCAATTTTCTACTTAGTATTATATAAACACGAGATGGATAGGAAGGTCAAGCTTGGTGTAAACGAGAACATGTAGCTTAAAGAAAATAATAGATTTTATAAAACTGGAACACTTTGCAGTTATGACAAAAATTCTAAGCAAGTCACATTAAGGTCAAGCTATCACATACATTGTGCATAGTTCAGAAATTTCTAAAGCTTCTATTTGTTAATGAGAAATATAACAATGTCCAACCAGTGAATAAGACTGCCTAATGAATTTTGCACATTTTGTCTATGTGTCATTTTACAGTGTGTCTTCACGCTTTACTATTTAAGGCAACTTATCATCTTCATTAATGTATCTTAATTGAAATGTTCAGCTTTCCCAGGCCACTCAAGTGAACTTGGTTGTAGTGCCAAGTGCTTTGCCACCGCTCAATTCGGGGATAGTGGAAGAAGACGCCACAGATGACATGTAGACAACACTCTTCTCAGGAGGTCATTCGTAATTTCATCACGGAATGTCAGGGATAATCCGGGAAACCATGTTGTAACATTCATCATGCAACATGATGACAGCCAGAGGTTCTGGATCCTGAGGTAGTCTAGGGTGATGAAGGAGATAACACACATAGAGTGCAAGGTTCTACCTTTATCTGAGCATCAAGGGACTTGGAAAGAGGAATGATCTTTAGGACCTTGGGAAAGACTTGGCCTTCTGCGAGGCGCCGGACTCTGTGCCATGAGAATGGAGGCTATAGCATTGCTAGCAAAGTGAGAAGGTACATCTTTTCACCCAGACTAAGGCAGCTAAAAAATTGCGTCTAATTCCAGAGTGGGGAAACAATCTGAGAGAAGCAGAAAGTTTGTGAGGTATCACAATTTTATCATCCAGATGTTGATTATAATTGTGGTGTTTATAATTAATTGTTTGCCTGGCATTTGCCAGTGTTGGGCCAATTTACCCCACATGCCTTCTGAGAGGGAAGGCTGATTTTGGACTTTTGGAATGCGAGGGTTCTTAATACAGCCAATCCCTAATTTAAGTTCTGCATGCCTTCGAAAGAGATAAATCTCCTTAGTTGCCAAATGCCTCTTTTCAGACAGACTTCCATAGAGAGCCTCTATTGTTAATTTCAATTTCTATCATAACTTACTGCTTTGACTGGCAACAGTTGATAACAAAACCCCCTACCCACTGTGGCTACCTCATCAAGGCCTTCCAGGCCAGCCTGATAAGTCTCTCGGAGAGACTGTAAGCGCAGCACTGCTTGTCTGCTTTGACTAAATGCAGAAAGCACGGCTGCAGGTGGAGGGGGAAGGGAAGAAGGGAAGCGGGTCGTGGTTGGTTACGGATTGCGGGTAAGGTCAGAGAGGAGAGGCTGTGTTATGTATGGTTCCTCCTTTATTCCTCTGCCCTTGCATAGCAGTTGAAAGCAGGGAAATATGATTTTGGGGACAGACATAACATAAAATTATAGCTGGGTAAAACGTGAAATGCGGGGATGTATTTCACCTGGGGGTTCTGAGTGACGTCATAGACAATTCAAGCTTCGCTATCGTTGTCTATTTGACACCTCTCAGAACCCCTCTGTGAAAAACATCCCTGTAAATCACTGTCACCCAACCATAATTCTATATGTTAATACCCTGCTACACTCTTGTATTAGACATACAAACATCAATTAAAAAGTGCAACTAAAGGAAATGTTATATTATCTCCTGGCATCCTATTTATTTCTGGGATTTGTTCTGGTGGAGATAGTGGTACATTATATCGATCCTTGCTTCAGGGATGTGGTACAAATATTTCTGAGTTGGGAATACAGAGTTTCTATTGGGCACATACATTTGCGATGGATGAATATTTGTTCTAGGCAATCTGGGAGACGCTAAAAAGCTGGATATTTTATAACATATCTTGTAGACTCCTTTCCCCATCTTTTAGCAACGCTATTTCTAAAGTAGTGCTGCAAAATGCACCCTTTGCCCTTCTTTTAAAAATATTTTGCCCGGAATTGTCTGGCCTGGAGTTTGCAGATGCGATAGTTCCAGGCCCAGAGAGATTTAAAGTGTGGCCGCAGAATTTCACCCCGAGCTATCACTCTGTGTGACATTCTGCCACTCATAATAAGGGCCTTAATCTGGCCTTCGACGTGCCTTTGCACCTGTCTGACATATTGTGTGTGTGCTGCAACCATACTGTGTTCTGGATTTTTTGTGCTATTTTGGCGGTGCACATGTATCATTCGCCTGTTACTCAAGAAAAGGAAGGGAAGGCGTCAGTGGTTAGGGGGAATCAGTCACAAGTGGATGATTGGACAGGTGCAGGAAGAGACAGCAGCAGTCAGAGGCCTGGACTGGGAGACTGCTTGTGGTGCCTGTGATAGAGAGCAAAACGAGCACAACATGCCATTGAGATAATGTTGCTTTCTCTGTCTCCCTACCTCTAAATGTAATACATTTGTGTTATATATGTGTTTAACAACTATCGACAAAGCCAATAGGTCTCGCCTTGAGAAGTCAATTGATATGTTTGTTTAATTATTTTTGAAGGTTATGAAAAGACATTTAGTTGACAATACATTACATCAGATGGCACACAAGTAACTTCCCCCTATCTTAAAGATCTGCATTGGCTCCGCATTGAAAGCAGAGTTAAATTTAAGGCCCTCTGCTTCATGCATAAGATCAAGCAGGGGCTAGCCCCAGCCTACCTTCAGTCTCTTGTCCAACCTTATTCTCCCCCCCCCCCCCCCGCCTCCTCAGATCCTCGTCTCAAGGGAATTTTTTGATTCCACGCTTCAAATTGGCAAGAATGGGCGGTCGTTCATTCTCCTGTATTGCCCCTAAACTGTGGAATTCCCTTCCTGCCTCACTAAAA
Organism: Lissotriton helveticus; assembly: GCF_964261635.1. Lineage (NCBI taxonomy): Eukaryota > Metazoa > Chordata > Amphibia > Caudata > Salamandridae > Lissotriton > Lissotriton helveticus. Next base: position 244,038,804 of record NC_136062.1, on the reverse strand, counting down.
TTTGAGCCTTCCCTTACGAAATTTCGTAAAAAGCTTAAAACTTTGCTTTTCCCTCAGTGATGATTGTCTGACTCTACCACTACTACCTTTTGCTGGCGCCGGGAGACCCCATGTGGGTAGCTGTGCGCATTACAAATTTAGTTACAATACAATACAATACAATACAATAACTTGCAGTTCATGATAGTAATGGTACATAGGTCGGCTTGGCGAGCTCAACAATATTAACAACAATAAAAGATTGAGAACGCTGGTATGAAAGCAGGTATTATACTGCTAAAAGACATGGTTTGGAATTTACTGTTGCCATTTAACAAACCTCATTGAAGTTGTTTGCAGTGCTCCAGCTATTTAAGGTAAAAGTGATGTCTTTTTATGCACTCACATTTCATCTTTATTCCATTATATTTGTTTGTACGCTAGAATCGGAGGTAAACCCTTAAGAGACAGCACACCATGCCTATGAGTATGAGAGTGCAGGTGCCAGAGGGAAAAAGAGCTACGCAGGAACTAGGCACCTGCCCACACAAAATAAAAGATTATATAAAGCAGCAAACACAACTTTTACATATGAAACCTACACACAGCACTTTTTTACTTACACTGAATAATGTGACAACCAAGGCAACCAATAATAACAGGTGGTAGGCACGTATACCACAGTCCTTCCCAAGAGTGACTGAAGTGCATGAAACAGAGCCACACATCTGTGTCCTTTTTAGGTCGAAGCCTACCAGACATCACAGCAGGGTGTTTTGCAAATACATCTTGGGGACATTCTGAAATGTTTTCCTGGGAAAGTACGCCCATTGCTTACCATTGGCTTTGTGGTTTGTAGCTCAAAATCGCTTGCTTTCTATTTGCTGGCTTTATTTGTTTTAGGCTGTCCAGCAGCCTTTGTCCCTCCCCCGGAACATAGCCTGTTCACAATAGCTCCTTGTATCTTCCACAAGTGCTCGCTTTCTGTAAACAGACCTTTACATTTTGTTCTTATCTTGTCACATTTCCTGTGCATTCAAAGACAGAGGTCAAATGTCAGGGTCTGTGTTCCAGGCACCTTGATGTTTACTTTTCTGTCTCTGATTTCTAAGTGAAAGGGTTCATGTGACAATCCTGCTGTGTACCTAGGTGAGAGGAAAATCTGCAGGATGTAATTTCTTTTAGCATGCAACGCAATTTAAATGCCTGTAAATGAGCTGGGAAATTATTTCTGAATATATCGGAATTAGGGAAGCACATATGAAGCAATTTTTTTTGTAATTCTGATGGAAAGAAATATGTTAATACGATCAAACAAATCAATACACTTGATGATGCCATTTCCACACGTTGTTTCTGCGCTGTATAGTTTTACCAGTAAAACTGTATTTCTGTGCAAATGTAATGGTCATTTCAAGTGTGCTACCACACCATGCATACTCCACTCTAAGCAACTCCACTCTACAACAGTCTACTCCACTCTACGCCAGTCCTCTACAGAACACTTTACTCCACCACACACTACTCCCCTCTAAGCTACGCCACACCACACCACTCTAAACCACTCCACAACACTTTACTCCACTCTATTACATTGTACTTCACTCTATTCCATGCCACTCTACTCCACTCTATGCCACTCTATTCTGCTTTACTGCACTCTGCTCTATGCCACTTTACTCGACCTCCTTCCACTCTACGCCATGCCAGTCCACTCTGTGCCACTCTTTGCCACTATACTCCACTCTACACCACTCCACGCCACGCAACACTAGACCACTCCACTCTACGACACTTCACTCCAGGCCACTCCACTCTACAACACTCTCTGCCACTCTGCACCACTCTACTCTACTCTACGCCACTCCACTCCACTCTGCAACACTCCACTCTACGCCAATCCACTCTACAATACTCCACTCTACGATACTCCACTCTATGATACTCTACTCCACTCTTCTCCATGCCACTACACACCACTCCACTCTAAGCCACTTCACTCTATGCCAATTCACTCTAGGCCACTCTTCTCAACTCTATGACACTCCACTCTTTGACACTCCACTACAGTCTGTCACTCTACTCCATTCCACACTATGACACTTTACTCCACTCTGCAACACTATGCCACTCCACTCTATGACACTTTGCTCCACTCTATGACACTCTACCCCACTATATGCCACTCCTTTCTATGCCATTGTAAGCCGCTCCACTCTATGATACTCCTCTCCCCAGCACTCTACACCCATCCACTCTATGCCCCTTCGGTCTATGCCACTCTACACCACTCTATGTCACTACATTCTAGGTCCTTCTACTCTACAGCACTCCACTCCACGATGCTCCACTCTACGATACTCGTCACCACTTCAATCTACTCCACTCTACTCCACTCCACACCACTCTACGACACTCCACTATCCAACACTCGATTCAACTCCACTCTATGACACTCTACTCCACTCTATGCCACTCCACTCTATGCCACTTCAATCTATGACACTCTACTGAGCTCCATTCTATAACACTCCACTCTTCTACACTCCATGCCATTCGCCACTTCACTCTCTCCCACTCCACTCCACTCTCTGACACATTACTCCTCTCTATGTCCCTCCACACTACAACACTAGGCTACACTCTACAACATTCTACTCCAATCTATGCCATGACACTCTATGCCCCTCTACTCTACTCTATGCCCCTCCGCTCTGAGCCTCTCCATGTCACTCTCCTCTATGCCACAAACATTTAGCCATGTTGAACAGCAGCCACACTGGTTTACAACATAGCAAAAACACTTTGGCAGAGCCAATAGCTCTTGCTTAATATGTTCACTTAAGAATGCATGTTTGCATTCACAAAATAGGAAAAAGTTAAAAATGTTACAAGTTTGCCGTTGTATACTCAATAAACAAGGCCCTAGCTATTTACATCCTCTGATTCAAACTTATATCCCAGGTCGGAATCTTAGATCCTCGGAAGCAAAACTTGCTAGAGTCCCCAAGTCCAGGAAACCCAGAATGGGAGCTAGCGCCTTCTCCTATCTAGCTGAAAAAATGTGGAACTCTCTCCCTTACGCACTGAGAGCCTCTCCCTCAGAAACTGATTTTAGAAGCAAACTGAAAACATGGCTGTTTTGCGACACGATCTAATTCTTAGCCAGGTTTTTTCCAGTTTTTTTTTCCATTTTGTCATCTGACCTGTCATTTAACTTTCTGGTCCATCGCGAGAACACACCGATGAGGTGTAAGCAAGTGCTTTACAACTTACTTATTATTATTATTATTATTATTAAGTAGGCCAAAAAAGTCTCTTGTTGCAAAGAAACACGTTCACTTTGTAACATATAACAAGCATTGGCAAAGCCAATAGGTTTAGCCTCTGCAAGAGCTAGGGGCTTTGCCAATATGTTGTAGCCATGTAGTACACCAGCAATGGCTGCTGTTCTGTAAGGCTAAACATTAGTGGGGTAAAGGAGAGTGGCGTGTCATAAAGTGGAGTAGAGTGAAGTGTTATGGAGTCGTGGAGAGAGTTGTGTAGAGGCATAGAGTGGTGTAGTGTAGAGTTGAGTGTCGTGGAGGTAAGTGAAGTGGAGTGGCATGGAGTGGCATAGAGTGGAGTGATGTAAAGTGTGGTGGAGTGTCGTGGAGGGAGTAGAGTGTTGTTGAGTGGATGGGCATAGAGTGCAGTAGAGTTGAGTGGAGTGGCAGAGAGTGTCATGGAGTAGTGTGGAGCAGAGTGGAGTGGCATCGGGGATGTTGCACAGGTGGAGTACAGTGTTATAGAGTAGAGTGATGTAGAGCAGAGTAGATTGTCATAGAGTGTACTGGCACAGAGTTGAATAGTGTAGGAGAATGGCATTAAGTGGAGCAGAGTGTTGTAGAGTCATGGGGTACAGAGTGGTGTGGCATAGAGTGTTAGAGTGGAGTGGTAGAGATTGTAGTGAAGTGGCCTAGAGTAGAGTAGTGTCTCGTAGAATATAGTGGAGTAAAGTGATATGGAGTTGTGTAGAGGGAGTTGCGTAGAGTGTAGTAGAGCAGAGTAGTGTTGTTTAGTGGCATAGAATGGAGCAGGGTGTTTATTTATTTATTTTATTTAATAAAGTTTTATGTAGCGCAAACAAGATCCCGAAGGATATCAGAGCGCTTTACAAAAAGGATGGATGGAAGGTAATAAATGCAATATCGACATCAGGTACGAATAAAAACATGAATAAACGCATAATTACAAGACGAATGGGTCCAAGGAGAGTACTACAATAAACAGGTACATAGCGGACTACACAGGGGGGGCACACTATAAGGTAAAGAAGAGCAACATCCAATGATGGTCAAATGGTTATAGGATCAATGACTTTGAGCAGGTGAGCCTAGCCCAATTAAGGTAAGAATTTGTTCATTAGGATTCTTTTGACTTCCAGTTTGAAGGCAATCGTTGAGGAGATTCTGCGTACTTCCAGTGGAAGAAAGTTCCATATCTTTGGAGCAGCGCTGGAGATGGCTCGGTGGCAAGTTCTCTTTTTGCTAAAGATTTGTGATTTAAGAAGGTAAGTGTTAGCGCATCTTAAGGCTCTACCACCACATGGTAATTCAAGCGTTTGTGCTAGGTACCTGGGGGTTTTGAAATGCAGGGCTTTGTGTGCCAGAACAGCAATCTTTAACTGAATTCGAGCTTTGTAAGGCAACCATTTAAGTGTTGTAGAGTGGAGTGGCACAGAGTGGTGTAGAGTTTAATGGAGTAGAGCATCAGAGTGGAGTGTCATGGAGTGGAGTGTTGTAGAGTAGACTGGAATAGAGTGAAGTGGCATGAAGTACGGTGGTGTAAATTATATCGGTGCACAGTGCATTGGTTTTCAGTAAAGTGGTGGAGAGTCCTTTGGTGTAGAGTAAAGTGACGTAGAGTGGAGTGGTGCAGGGTTGGTTGCAGTGGCGTAAATTGCAATGGAGTAGAGTGCGGTGGCATAGAGTAGAGTGTATCAGAGTAAAGTGAAGTGGCGTAGAGTGGAGTGGTGCAGGGTAGAGTGGAGTGGTGCAGGGTAAAGTGCAGAGGTGTAGAAGAGGGTGGAATAGAGTGCAGTAGCATAGAGTAAAGTAGTGTAGAGTGCAGTTGTGTTGAGTGAATTGGTGCTAAATTTGAGTTGCTAAGAGGGACGTCATGCAGAGTGTAGTGACATAGAATGTAATGGCGTAGAGTGCATTGGCATAGAGTGCAGTAGAGTTGAATGGTGCAGAGTAGAGTGCAGTAGCGTAGAGTACAGTGGCAAGAGTGCAGTGATGCAGAATAGAGTGGCATTGAGTTTAGTGGCGGAGAGTGCAGTCTTGCAGAGTAGAGTGTTATTGAATGCACTAGTGTAGAGTCCAGTGACGTAGAGTACAGTGGTGCATAGTACAGTAGTGTGGGGTAGAGTTTGTGGCACAGTAGATTAGTATGGGGTAGAGTTCAGTGGTGCATACTACAGTAGTCTGGGGTCGAGTTTAGTGGCGTAGACTTCAGTGGTGCATAGTAGAGTAGTGTGGGGTAGAGTTCAGTGGCGCATAGTACAGTAGTATGGGGTAGAGTTCAGTGTTGCAGAGTAGTGTGGGGTAGAGCTCAGTGGTACACAGTAGAGTACTGTTGGGTAGAGTTTAGTGGCGCATAGTAAAATAGTGTGGGTTAGACTTCAGTGGTACTTAGAGTGCAGTGGAGTGAAGTGGTGCAGAGTAGTGAGCGGTGGCATGGGATGGGGTATGCATGGCGTAGTAGCACACTGTGATTACAGACAACACATCTTCAATCAAAATGACCATTACATTTGCACAGACATAGTTTTACTGATAAATGTATTCAGCGCACAAACAATAATATGTGGAAATGTTATCACTTAGTGTATTGATTTGCTTTGATCGTATTACAATATTTGTTTCCACCACACTTCAGAAATACCAAAATATTTGCTTGAGTTGGGCTTTCCATATTCTGAAATATCTGCACAGTCTATTTACATATATTTAAATGTTATTTTGTCCCAGAAAAATAAATAACATCGTACAACACACTCCTAGTAGCAAGCATGATTGCAACATGTATCCCCAATCTCTTTGAAGTCAGAGAAAGAAAAGTAAACACCAAGCTCCCTGGATGACAGAGCCTAACACTTGACCCATGTCTTTGAATGCACAGCAAATGTAACAAGATAAGAACAAGATGTAAAATCCTGTTTACAGATACGTAGTACTGGTGGAAGAATACTGTAAATAGGGTTTGGGCCAGGACAGGAACAAACTCAAGCTGGACAGCCTGAAACACATAAAGCCAGAAAAAAGAAGGAAAGCAAATATGAGTTAAAAACCACAAAGCCAATGGTAAGCAATGGCGTAATGCATTCCCTGTGAAGCTTTCTGAATGTCACCAAGATGTCGTTAGCAAACCAGACAGCTGCACTGTCTGATAGGCTTCAACCTAAAAATGTCTAGCTTAATGCAGACCAAGACAGACAGAAGGTGTCTCTGCTTGCCACATACTGTTTATAATACAATTGTATTAGCTGCACATTTACATACTCGTCTGGTCAACTTCCCGACATTAACATATGTATCAAATACAGTGCAAATCCAGCAGCGAGTCGATTTTACACATTTGCAGGTTTTCCAATTTCTCTCTTTCTAATTCAATTAGGCCCTCACTGTGAAGACACTTTAGCAGGCTGTTGTTACTGAGACTAGATGGAAATTTAGAGCCACAGCACAATAACAGTAATAAATCTTGCAAGAGTGCCATCTGTGCACCAGAAGTCAAGTCTGCCTGAGCTTCAAAAGCAAAGCAGAATCTTTATCATGCACTCAATGAGAGCAACAAGCATTGGCAAAGACAATCGGTCTTGCCTATGGGCAAGCCATTGGCAATCGGGTGGGGGTGGATAACGGGGGGAAGGGGTGCAGCGATTAATGGGAGGGCGGGTAATGGTGGATAATAGGGCAGCTAAAAAAAACGATGAAGTGTCCAGTGCTGCACTTTTTTCACCTCTGTCAGTTGGGGGGGACAATAAACAGGCGAGAGGGAGAAGAAACAAGGACAGAAGGGCGGGTGCTAGTGAGGAGAATAAAAAGGGATGGGAGAGAGGTGGAAGGGGTGGAGAAGAAACAGAGATGGATGAGGAGCTGGGAAAAAAGAAGCGATTGATGCGGCCAGCATTGACCGCGTCATAGCTCTTTGTTTTTTTTTTTTTAGAAGAAATAGCACGCGTGTCACAGTGCAAGCAGAGGATGGCAAGGAGAGGGACATTAATTAAACTTAATTAATCTATGCTTGGTCCATGTGCTACTGAAAGAAAAGGAAGTAACACATGGCAAGCGCTGCCCAATTAGAAGGCAGCAAAGAAGAGTGACAATGATGCAAACAAATAGTAAGCAATGGGCAGGTGCCAAGCCCATTATAGAAGTCAAAAGTTTTGCAAAGGAGAGCACCATGCGCACGATCATGCAGGCTCGACCTAAAAAGCAAGTCTCACCTTCTTTAAGTGGGAAAAAATGGAATTGACAAGAATAATAAAAAAAATAATGCTTGGGATTCACTCATGCCACTTTAAAATGCCTAGGTGAAGCCGTTTTCACAGGACAAATTATTTATGATAAAATACACTACAAATGGAAATATCTGCATATTTGTGCTTCAGCTGCTACTTTTCTAAAAAAAAGTATGTTTATCTTGCAGTAATTTTCTTAAGAAGTGTTAATAAGCCCCACGGCTAAGAAGGGTTTTTATTCTATTTTCACTTCTTCTGCAGAACAGATGAAGCCTTATAAACAAATAAACATTACATTAAGAACAGCACAGTCAAACTGCATCCAAAAACAAATACATTTACCCCAACTCACATTGTGCAGACAAGAACACATCAAACGCTACTTTGAAGTGCACAGGCATAATGCAGTCACGCAGCAAGACAATCACTTACACAACCTAATCAAATTCGTCTAAAAAAACACGAAATGCAAGTGAAAGTGAATAGCTGAATGGAACACGCGCACTCACACACTGAATATACAGTCCCTTTAGACTGACTCACTATTTGACTGACATTGAATTTAACAAATAACAAACGCTGTTCCAAAGCCCTTTTCTCTAGCATAGTATATATATGATAAATAATGTATTCGTTTTTCAGAAGTCCTGAGGCTGGCCCAGAGGTAAAGCTGCTCTAGGCTAGACCAGGCTAGACCTAAAAGTGGACTCATATCACAATGAAAAAGTAATAGTTCATATTTAAGTAATCAGTTTCGACACTGACTGTTTATCTCTCTATTTATGATTTAATTAAAACGAATGGGTTACAAGTTGGAACGGACTGCCTTCTGTTTGTGTTTCCCCGTTTCTGATATTTCATGTAATGTATCTAAAAAGTATTGAATACATAATTTTCAAATGCTTTGATTTAGCATTAGTGTCTCGTTTTAATAAAACACAATGTATGTACATTTAATTTATTTACACAACTTCCTTACAGAAAACTATTTGCAAGGGGATGGTTGTCATTGGCATTAGGATTAAGGTTAGCAACTTCAATTAGGTGCAGATTTAAGATTATCTATAGAATTAGGGATAGTGTCAGAGAGACTTTACATTTAGGTTTAGGGCTAGTTAAGGACACTAGTTGACGTGTTGGGAATACGGATCTCAGGCTGAAAGTGATAATCATTTGTAATAAATGTGTCTTAATTTTCTCATGAAACACATGTACGAGGAAGCCCGTGAGCAGCCGTGTCACCCTCCCCCGCGTCCCTGCAGCACTGGTCCAGTAACAAGGACAGAGGGAGATAGAAAAACAAAGTGAATATTTAATTCTGTCATTTGGAGATAAGCAGGAAAAACAAATCAATCTACAGCGAGAGAGATAAGAGGCGCCCGCGGCAGCCGCAGCTGCTGCCGTCTGTGCGGCGAGATAGGGCTGTGCCTGACCTCTGTGCTGGCCTGTGCACCGCAGCGCCTCCCCGTGGAGAGCCGGCGCAGTGCGTTTACCAGCGCCAAGGGAAGTGAGAAATCCACCTGATGCATTCTATGCCTCACCTGCGGCCTGAGCCCCGCCCCCATAATAGATTATAGGGCAAGAAATAAACGGGGTGAGCGGGAAGAGTGCCCTCTATACATGTTAATATTGCCAAAGACATTGTTTTGGCTTTTGCACAGTGCATTTTTCATAAGCTTCTCTAATGCAGGAAGAGTATAACATGTGCGGATGGTATATGAATATTACTAGCGAAGCGCACGTCTATGGTGCTGAAAGGAACCACATGAGGAAAAACTAGGGAACCGGTTTATTATTTCAGGGGAATAGACAAGTCTGGAGTAGTTTCCAAAAATTAAATAGTATGGGTTCTTGGCAGCTGCCATGGACAAAGCTCTGTCGTCATTCTTATGCATCTAGATCATGGTTACTCGCAAACATTTACTCAGGGCCCTCAAATTTGGTCTGTGATGTGTCCGAGGGCCGCACTGATACAAACAAGGTGATGGTCGTGTCTGGGGAGGGCTTTGTGGAAAGGCGGGTGTAAGGGAAACTAGGCGCATACATCAAGTGCCTGAATTAGACAATGTGAAACCAGCTTCTCTGCTTAACCAAATTGTGTGATCCTTGACAATTTTTTTTTTTACTTTCCCTCCTTTTTCTTCATTATCACATATGAGGATCTCAAAATACATAACTTCAGGATGTGGGCTAAATAAAGCATTTTCCAGTTTTTTGATTTAATAAACTATATGTTGTTCATATATAATAGAAACCCCTGTCCCCAAAACTGCACATGACAACTCACTTGCCTCTTCGTACACTATAGGCATTGTTATCAGGGTGTAGGGAACAATGAATGTTTCTCAATATATGTTTGAAAATGCACTGATAATCTGATGCACTAAGGTGAAGCTGTTCTGCTTGTTAATGAATTATCAACAGACTTTATCATACTTTTACTGCAAGATGTTTTTATAATTGTTGGTGTTCTTAAAGTTAAGAGGTTTAGGGCACCCTAGTTACTTCTTCTCTTGAATTTCAATGAACCTTTAAACAAAAGCTTGCCGGTTTATTTAACATATGTTTTATGTTATTGCTGAGTCACTTAAATATTAGCCACTGCTGCTCTTGACCAGGGAACAAATATACTGCCAATACTGTTACCTTACTTACTTTTCAATTTGACATCAGTATATTGGATTACAACACAACATAGGTCATAGAATTATCATTCAATCTGAATAAATCTTTCTGTTTTTATTTTTGATTTTTAGCACATTATTTCATTAAAATGTTTGTCTTTTTGACATTCATTACATCTACATCACCTTTCAAAAGATACAAACAACGTATTAAATTTTAAATAGCTAGAGGTGTGTTGGTTGTGTGAATGGGATTGAATGACCAGAGTGATTGAGAAGAATGAATGTATTGATTAGGCTAATCTTTTTAGTAAATGTAAAAAGTTTTTTGTATCTTTTTGAAATGTGATGTAGATGTAATGAATGTCAAAACGACAATAATGTGCTAAAAATCAAAAATAAAAACAGAAAGATTTATTCATACTGAATGATAAGTCCATGACCCATGTTGTGTTGTAATCCAATATGCTGATGTCAAATTGAAAAATAAGTAAGGTAACAGTATTGGCAGTATATTTGTTTCTTGTTGGTCAGTGGCTTGGCCTTACTGTTGGGAGCCCAAACCCAGTGGTGTTTTTTCGCTCTTGACCAGGGGGCGCATGTTAAGGTCAGGAGGGCTCTTGCGACCCCGGGCCCTACTTGGAGTATTTCTGTTCTAGATAATGGAACCCAGCCCGGGCAATCTAACTGATTATCTTCTCTGCGGAACATGTCACTCACACTTGGTCGTCATGGTATTGTGCTGTGATCACTATTGTCAACACCCTTAACGGCACCCTTCTTAAAATGTCTGTTGGTATAGTGCCTTTGTATGCTACAGTTAAATCCTTGAACTGCACCCTTCATGGATTTCATGACAAGACCGGAGGCTAGCATTATGCATTAATTTTTATTGCCAACTCCTTGCAGCACTTCAAAGAATGACATCACCAACACAAAGCATTCCAGAACTTTAGAATATCCCCAAGGTATATAAACTGTATCACAGCAACCATCTTTTTCGTGTGCACTACAGCAGCCTTCACGCACTATTTGTTGGTATAGTGCTTTGTGCACTACTTCTAACACATCAAACTGCACTTTTCCAACATGGTATGAAGCCAGAATATTGTGGCCTAAATATCGTCTGACAAAAATATGGTCACTTTGGAGTTATTAACAGAAAACATGTTCCCAGTGGAGCAATATGTTTGCAAACGATATTTAGGACACAATAATTATGCCATGAGGTTATTTTGTGATCGATTTCTGACTCCCAACCTTCAGCACTGGCCTCCTAGAGAGTGTATCATGGCAGACACACTGTGCCATTCTCTGACACAGGCAAGCGGGCTGAATCAATTCAAAGCGACCCAATCTGTTTTCTGCCACTACTAGGTTGATGTTATTATTGTAGTCAATCCTAAATTGATCTATAGCTTGTTTGCAGAACCTAAGGTCGAAGGTTAATTAAGGGCAAAATCCTTCGATCACCTGCAAATGCAAGAAGTGATAGCTAGAAAGAGAGGGGCCCTGTGCACTCAAAGACAGGCTAAGATCTAGCTCAAGGCCAGTCGCCCATCCTGGAAAGCCATGTGACAGAGGACGACAAAAGGTGGTTTGGGTTCAGGAGATAATGGGATGGCAACCATATGTTGTTTTTCTAAAGGTATGGAAATCAGCTGACATCTCTGGCTACTGGAATGTGTGGTGGACGTACTGGCAAGTATCCCAAGGCGACTGGCCCTTTTTAGCAAAGCCAAACAACATCTCAGTGACATGCATTCACATATATTATGTTATGGGAGGTGTCTTTGTAGAGCACTCTGTCACCCACAGGGGAATCTTGGCGCTGAGCAGGTGCATGGTGGTGGGTGGGGTGGAAGAATATGAACTAAGTCTTCAGCTACTTGTGGATTTTGAGTAGAGAGGAGGAGGCTCTGATGGGTAGGGACAGTCCTTCCACGCTTTAGGAGCAACATAGCAGAAGGCTAGAACTCCGTCTCTGTTTCTGTGCATGCATCAGATGTATACGAGTAAAAGTCTGACTGAGCACAGGTGTCTGGCTGGTTGATGGAAGGAGATAAGATAGTTGAGGTAGTCTGTACCTGTGTTGTTTAGTGCTTTCTGTGCATTGGTGAGGAGTTTCAACTGAGTTTACCTGTGTATACCGGGTGCCAGTGGAGCTTCTTAATGTGGTGTGATGTGAATTTTGCATGGAAGGTTGAAGATAAGTCTGGCTGCAGCATTCTGGATGGTTTGTAGTCTTCCTGTGAGTTGCTTAATGATTCTGGCACATAGGGCTTTCCCGAAGACCAGCATGCTGGTGACTAGGGTGTGGGTGACGGTTCTTCTGGTGTTCATGTGAAAATCTAAGACCCCCTGTTTGGTTCTAGAACTCCTAAAACTTTCATAACTCAGCCACATTATATCAGTTGCCCTTTTTTATAACTTTTTATAAACTTTTCAAGAATCATTTATATGTGTATTGTATTATATGTATATGTTTATAACTATATTGTTTTGGACAAAGTGCTCACCGACCGTAACTTGTGGTAAATACGTTGTATCGAATGTATAAACACTTTCATGTAATTCTTTTGAATTTTTGCTTTCTTATATTTCAATTTTTAGATACATGTCAATAAAAATAGAATTTTATATGTTTTAAACAGTTGTTGATTTATTGCAACGAGCTTGGGTTATCCCCCACATCATGTTTAAGAAAAGATTAATGTGTAATGTGAATTGTATTTACTGCCTAAGAATTTTTTCTTCATTGGGGTTCTTCTGGTGTTCCCAGGCAACCATTTGGAATTTTTGGTCTACATTCTCAGGGTGTGGGAGCAGGAAGCTGTGACGGCATTAACTTGTGCAGACATGTCCAGCGAGGTTCCTAGCATGGGAGGTGGGGGTACATGTGGGTATGAGGTCAGCTGGCTATCAGGTGGAGTCCGCAAGCGAGTTTTTTTCCCCAAAGACCACTACGTCTATCTTGTCAGTGTAGAACTTAAAACGTCATCCAGGCGGTGACCTTGATCACACAGATGATGAACTTGTTCTTTGGGTTAAGTTTTTTTTCCAAGAGGGACGGTATGAGTTGTGTGTCATTGGCGTATGAGAATATGTTGATGTGGTCGGTGATGTCTTTGGCTAGGGGAGTCATATATCTGTTGAAGAGGGTGGGGCTAATGGATGAGCCTTGAGGCACTAGGCAGATGAGTTGCCAGGCTTCCGAGGTGTACGGTTAGCCTGACCATTTGAGTCCTTTTGATCATAATAGAGGAGATCCAGTGGAGGGCAGGGCCTTGAATGCTGATCTCGTCTAAGCATCTGATGAGAATCTGGTGTGATACCCTGCTAAATACCAACGAGAGGATGAGGGATGTGGTCTCTCCTCTGTCACGGATCATGCACTTGTCATCTGTTGTGGCGATGAGCACTGTTTCTGCTGTGCTTGGATCTGAGTCCGGACTGTGTGGTGTCTTGGAGCTGGTGGTTTACGAGGTGGTTAGTGAGAGATGTGTTGATCATTTTCACTAAAACGTAGCTGGGTATAGTAGGAGGAAGATCAGTCTGTAGTTGGTGAGCTTGGTTTGGTCTGCCAAGAGTTTCTTGAGTAGGGAAGTGACTGCAGCAAGTTTCCAAGATTCTAGGAAGGAGACTGAGTCGTTGGAGGCATTGAGGATTGGGGTAAGGGCTTCTCTGATGGGGTTAGTCCTTTATTGAGGGCGTGGTAGGGTCAGGGATCTGATGGACTACCAGAGAGTAAAGACTTCACAATAGTAGCAGCTTTGTCTATGGGGATGACTGACAATTGGTCACGGTTCGTTCTTTGCCTGAGATGGGGAGGCGTGCAGCGAGGTCAAAGGGATTCAGTTGCAGGTCAAAGTCATCGTATATGGATGTGATCTTGTCACAGCGCAACCTGTTTCAAAAAGTGTGCTGAGCAAAGATCATTTGGTGAACCATGAAGCCTACTCAATGCTATGATCTCCAACAGATTCCGATATATCAGGACTTAATTCATCTAGTGTAGTTGTCGCGCTTAGTGGAGCAGGCAAATTAAATGGGTCCAGTTGGCAGCTAATCTCACTATTTTGTATCAATGATCTAATATTTGCCACCTTTTGCCTGAAGAAAAATTAAATATGGGTTCTTGGGACGGCTGGAGCGGGGGTTGCTAAGTTCAGTCAAAATTCCTCTCTTTGGACATGGTATGCAGCGTGGCAATGTGGTCACAGAAGTATCTAGATGTTGTACAAAGTACACTTTCATTTTTGCTTTTTAAGCATATTGGACAGATGGAAAATTACTTTTCCTCCATGTTCTCTGAAGCTTACGAGTTGCTAATATGAGAACTGCTATTTCACTGAACACCATATCTATGTGGTAAAGTGGAGATTTATTTCAAATTTGGAGACTAGCAACTCCAGTGCCTGTGGGATCATATGTTCAACAGTTTTAACCACAGTTTAGATATGGAATCAATACTGTGGGATGTTATGGGTTTACTAAGAAGCGAAGAGAATTGTGTCCACTTTCTTTCGCTCTGTATTAGCTCTCCTGGCTAGTGAGTGAGTGAGAAAGCTCAGGAAATTTAAAGAGGTACCCAGGATATCGAATCAGATAACTGGTATGGGGACTTCAGTCCCTAAAATGGCACTAGTAGAAAACATCAAGGCTAATAAATGCTCTGCAAAGTGTGTAGGTTTCTAGGCCTGGAGTGATAACTTAATTATAGATATATCTTCTAGATGTTCAGAGGCTGCCCTAGTGGAGGCACACCACAGGTTTAAGTCACCCAGAAGTGTCACAAAGTCTTTCCTAGGTACTTGTTGTCAAAACGAAAAAACAGTATATTGATTTAATGTTGCCACAAGGGAATTCGAGGGATATTGCACCATCTTCAAATCTAGCTACATCAACTGCACATCCACCACAAATACCATCAGACTGCAGACAAGGAAATTCATAAAAGAAAAAACAAAGAAGCATCCCTTCGCTACTTATTCACAGAGGATCTAGAGTAACACCCCTGTGTACATCAGTCGGCTGTAACCCTGCTCCAATTTAAGAAAGTGCAAAAGAACATTAAATTGTAAAAAAAAATTACAGTCCACATCCACTCTCAGAAACACAGCTACCTTTCCGATCACTCAGTGACTGTACTTTTGTCGTTGACCCTGTGCAGACAGCTGCACACACACCCTCCACAAACCTTACCCTGCTAATACAATTCCACGCTACTCCAAGGAAGCAACCAATGAAGCCCACCCTTATACTAGGATTACCGAAAGTATAACTAAGAAGAACAGAAACGTGATCTCTACAACTGAGCCAGTCTCGGTAACCTATATTTTATAAAAACAGAATGAAGAACTGAAACAAAGCTGTGTAACATAACACACTAAAATATAGCCTTCTCAACTGCTGGTCTGCCATAACACATGGGCTATTCATTGCATACATGATCAACAAATGGAAGCCTGCCATCCTTTCGCTACCCGAGACTTGGCTTACACATTCAGCTAACCTACTCTTAGACATGATGATTCCACGATACAACACATTGCGGAATGATAAAGATAAAAGACCTGGATGTGGTGTTGCCAGAATCCACATGGAAAATATTAGATGCACCCTGCTTGTCTCCTCACACACCATCTCTTAATGCTTGAAAATTACCATTCAGGTATCAAACATCTACTCAATAAACACCACCCTACTGCACAACCTTCCAGGAAATAACAAAGGTTTTACTAAGAAGCTGATGGACTTCACCACTAATACATTATCGTCACATGACAATTTCTAATTTGGAGACTTCAATCTCCAATGGAACTATGATAATGTCTAAGTCAATCCCTTTCATCCTTCAGATCTTCCTATTTGGAAGCAACCTTGTACAATTATGAAACAAAATGACACACACCAAGGTAGCCATTCTGGATGTCATCATTACAGAACTTTACTTCAACTTCATAATAGTACAAATATTGATCAACATTGATTAGTTTGATCAGCTCAGCATCCCCTTCATCATTTACATCTCGATATCCACAACAGAAGCTCAACAAAAGCAAAATATGCGTGGCTAAAGAACACCAAAAGTATATCACTGGAAACACCAGACTCTAATCAATATATCTGCATCCTTGAAACCAAATATGGAAAATGCATCCTCATCAGTGGAACACTACAGCGCCTCTGTTTCATCGGTCATGGACACTATGCACCTGATGGAGGTGAACCCCAATAATCACCTGAACCCCAATAATTTCAACAATCCAATTTTTCGTAATCCATTCGGCTCCAAAGTTTCCAAAAGATCTAGCGGTTAGAGACAACACTCCTCCTTGAAGCAGAGTAAAACAGAATAAAATATGGAAGCACTAATAACTTAGTTCTGATCAAAAATAGGTCAAAAATAGATTTATTACAGAAATATTATTAAATGCAGTGCAGAGAATAAATGCATGAATCACCATAAAGGCTCAGATACAGAAATACAGAGTCATAAACCTTAGGCCAATTAGTCAAGTCTAAGCAAAACCCAAAGTGTCAAACTCATACAGAGTACTGGCAGAATTTTATTAAAAAAATCTAAGACAAATGGACATAGTCTCAGACAAAGAAAATGTTGCAGGAATTCTGTTTCAAAATAAAACTGCTCCTTGGGAGAACAGAAAGTCAGAATGTAGGAACTGAGTTTCTCTACCAAGACAGTACCGGTAGGCCCAATCTGACTAGCTCACGATACCTCACCTGCCCTCCAAACCTTTCCAGAGTAGCAGGTGATTTTGGCAAACTTAGAACACAAGCCATGGAACCAGAGCATCACCTTTCATTCTCACTCATGCATGTCCACAGTAAACAGAAGAAAGACATGAAGGAAGCTTACAATATATTTATTGTAACTATCATAGTCTATTTTGAAGAAGGTTTGCTGTGATTAGTAAACAGATACAACCGAGAACAATAATCAACATTACTAACAGGATGTAAACAATGAACAACAAAGGCATACAATACATCTATCTAGGCCTACCCTTACTATGTAAGCACAAGGATATATTAGTGATCTTTGGAATTTGCGCCGAACCCTCTACCTGGTATGTGTGATTAGATGGTCTGCATCATAGGTGTAAACTCCGTTTATGCAAGGCTGCTGCCTAAGTTCCAAGACTGGTCTCTCTGCTGGAATTCACCCCTCTAACCTCCAAGGGGCTGAGACACAGTTTATATTATAAGAACTATTCGGTTAGAAAGAATGCAGCTGTGCTACTGTGTTGTGACTAGAAACGTTAGGAGATGTTGCTGACCAAGCACAAAAAAACGGACACCATGTTGTTCGACTTTGTACAAAATGTTCAGACTAAATCCCAAGAAGAGTCACTAAATAACAAATAATATGAGTAGCGTATTTCTAAAACAATATCAAGTCACAAAAACAAATGTATTATGTGTGGCTGTGCGAAGTGAAGGCATCCTAAAGCAGCTGATACAAGCAACCAAGGGGTAACCAAAGTGGGTCCATGTGAGAAGCTGGCCTAGTATATGATGTACACTTATGTAAGTGGACACCACGCACCAGTCCAGACAACCCTTATGGTGATTAATGAGGTCTTAGACAACCTTAGAAAGCTCTCTAAGTGGTAGCTGTAGAGAGCAGCCTTCAGGCTTAGTCCAGAAGGAGTGTAAAGTAGCGTGTTTTACCAGAATGCAATCTTATTGTATAGATTAAGTGAAAAATTATCACACAAGGTATTTATAAAAATATGCATTTATATAATACTCTATTACATACAAATATCTCCTACCCGGAGATATGCACAATGTGCACAATACTTTGCAAAGAAACACAGTAAATAGCACATAATACACAGTGGGCCCCAGAGGGAGACAAAACCATATATTAAGAAAGTGGTATAAGAACCACGAGTCGGGTCAGGACAATGTCAAGAGGACGTAGAAGTGCTGAGGACCCAAGGAACCACCCAAGGTGAGTAACTAGGAAAGCAATGGAGAGCGTGGGAAGTGTGGGACCAAGACCGTGCACTCCGTATAAGTCTATGTGTAAGTCGTTGTTGGATTTTTAAAGATTAAAGACACTTCCCAGTGGACCCAAAAGAAACCCTGTGGTAGACAGAAGGTTGGAGAGGCACCACACCCATTAACACCCTAGTACCCACGTTACCTACAACAGGGAAGCCAGGTGCATAGGTTTGAATAGCTGTGGCCGGTAGTGGGAGTACCTGTCGGGCGGTGACGTGGGGAGGGGGAGGGGCGGGGTGGGGGGTAGTAATGTATGGATTACCGACCTTAACAGGTAAGTAAACATATAAATAAATAAAATGAATTTCGTTGCATGCACTGCATCACTACATGCGATGCAGTGCGCACAACGAACTTCGTTTTATTTATTTATATGTTTACTTACCTGTTAAGGTCCATAATCCATACATTAATACCCCCCACCCTGCCCCTCCACCTCCCCACGGCACAGCCCGGCAGGTACTCCCACTACCGGCCGCGGTTGGGTGTGAAGTGGTGTTGGAAACAGCTGTCGTTTCCAATGGAGGGCTTTAGGAAAGTGCCGCTGCTGGAAGAGGAGACAGTGTCCGGTGGAATCCAAAGGTGGATTCTAGACAAGAAGTACCTCCAAGCAGAGGGAACAGAGTATATGTCACTCAGGAGTGACCAGGAGACTTCGAAGACGAATGGGATGTATGGCGTTACAACGCATACTTTTACAACGCATACCTTTACAACGCATTTTTTACAACGCAACATCCATTACAACGCATTCCATTACAACGCATGCCATTACAACGAATGTTTAAAAACTACCTTTACAACGCATTCCATTACAACGCATACTACCTTTACAACGCATACCATTACAACGCATACCATTACATTGCATGTATGGTAAGTATTGGATAGTGTAGGGGTAAAAATTACTATTCTAACTCCAGGGGGGTGCAACAGTAGGGTAAGTATTGGATAAGGTAGGGGTAAAAATTACTATTCTAACTCCAGGGGGTGCAACAGTAGGGTAAGTGTTGGATAGTGTAGGGGTAAAAATTACTATTCTAACTCCAGGGGGTGCCACAGTAGGGTAAGTGATGGATAGTGTAGGGGTAAACATTACTATTCTAACTCCAGGGGGTGCAACAGTAGCGTAAGTGTTGGATAGTGTAAGGGTACTTCTTCGTTGTGATGATATGCGTTGTAATGGTATGCGTTGTAATGACTGTGTTGTAATGACATGCGTTGTAGTGTCATGCGTTGTAATGGTTGCGTTGTAATGGCATGCGATGTAATGGATGTTGCGTTGTAAAAGTTTTGTTGTAATGGCAGTGCGTTGTAAAAGTTGCGTTGTAAAGGTTGTTTCCCAGACGAATGCCCTCCGAGGTCGGGTGTTGCAGGGGAGTTGACGAGGACCTTGACTATGCAGCAGTGAGGACCAGGCAATGCTGAGGAAATCCAAGAGCCGTCCCACGTTGGATGTCGATTGCAGCGGAGTCGGTGTCCGGTGGGAGCACCAACAAACTTTGGCAATTGCGCCCTATGCAGAAGTCGAAGAAGGTGCAATGTTGGGACCAGCAAGGTCCAGGGGACTCACTAAAAGTAGGGGAGTCAGGACAGGCCCGAGCAACCAGGGGAGCCCAACAGAAGTAAAAGTGACCTTCAAATGGACCCACAAGCCAGAGGCGAGAGGACCTCAAGCAGCTCACCAAAAGATGCAGGCCATGATACACACGATGCAGTGTGGCTGAAGATTCTGGTCACAAGAGATGCTCGAGGTTAGGGCTACTTGGAGACCAAAGATCTTCTTGGAAGGAAGTCAACAAGCCTTTGCAACTGGAAGCTGATGCTATGCACAGGGGTTCGGTTATTGCAACCCCCACGAGGGATACTGGTCTCTGGAGCTGTGGAAAATCACCACCTGTGTTGCAGAACCTTTCAGAGTCTGGAGGAGCTCAGGAGCAGCAGACCGGTTGACTTAGTTGCTGTGCTTGCGAATGCAGTGGAGTGACTCCTTCACTGCAAGGGAGATTCCTTCAGGTGTCTTTGATGCCCACAGGCCTTGGAAGGTTCCTGTATTGTGCACAGGCACAGATGATGCAGCAGACTGGAAGGGATACAAAGTCAAGCCCAAACAAAGTCCAGCGAAGTCCAAAGTGCCCAGACGGTAGAAGAAGAAATGGTGTCTGATCTGAATCTTATCCCACGATGAATCTAGGGACCCACCCACAGGTACGCCCTTAAGTACCCTTAGGAAAGTGTTGGGATGATTCAGGGGACCCTCCCAGGGGAGGGTCTGGAGAATGGGGAGGTTACTCCCATGTCCTTTGTCCAGTTTTGCGCCAGAGCGGGAGCCAACGGCTCCCAGGACTGGTTTGAACTGGACTATGCATGGGGAAACCAAATGTGCCCCACATGCAGACTGAGTGATGCTGGCAAGCGTACCCACCCTGCTCCAATATACTAAATCCTGTGTGGGAGGTGGTCACATCTCCCAGTGACAGGATGTCTATTATTCTGCCTTCCTCTCCTCGAGCTTGGCTCAGCAGCAGGAGGGCAGAATCGTGTCTCTGGTCGGCAGCAACCATTTTGTGCTGTCCGGGTCTGGAATAGCACCCTGCCTACAGGATTGCAAAGGCCTGCTACAGGAGTGACATAGGTTTTAAGTGCAGTGACCCTAGATATAGGAAACCTGTATCTTTAGTAAGTGGTGCTAGCACCATTGTACACAGGCTGCAATGGTAGGCCTGTAGTTCCATTTTGAATGGTCTCCCATGGGTAGCATAATGCATGCTTCAGCCCATGAGGGACCTCTGGGGTACCTATACCCTCGGTACCTTAGTACAATATACTTGGCACATATAAGGGTACTCCAGTATCCAATCTGGGATGTGCCTAAGTACTGAACATAACTAATTTAGGGAGAAAGCAGATAGACTTGGGTCCTGATTAGCAGGATTCCAGCCAGACTAGTCAATAACAGCTTAGCACCAGGCAAAAAGTAGGGGTAACCATGCAGAAGGATCCTACCTTCCTACATAACCCCCCACATGAAAGGAGAGAAAGCTAACCTTGGCCAGTTTAGTCTTTATTTCCTAAGTGGCCATAAAAGGAAGGTACAGCACTTGCATGGATACTCCCTATCCTATGGTCCACTGAGGAATTTCTCCCCTGTAGGGTCTTGGATCCTCTCACAAATTTGAGGTGACTACCTGTAATCTGTATGAGCCAAGAAAGAGGCTGGTGGGGTGTCTGTTTAGGGAAGTGACAAATGCAAAAACAACAGTTGATGGACAGACTGCAGAACAATGTCATACATTCACCCCCGTACAAAGATCTGGGCCTAAATCCATCATTTTTTTGCTCACCTTGCCATTCCAGTTTGAACCTAGCCATATCCAAATCAGTCTTGACCCTGTGCCACATGGGAACAGTTCAGCCGAACTGCCAAGCCAGCTCCTCCCTGGACTGGAAACAAGCATCCTAGGACTGGTTTCGGGCTTTCAGCCCTCATCAGCCAGGATAGCTTGATTCTAGTGGCATTGAGAGCAGGGGACTCACGTCTGAGCATACCCGTCCTACTCGGGGTGACAAATGCAAAAACAACAGTTGATGGACAGAATGCAGAACAATGTTGTTAGACCTGGCACCATTGGCGTGGGTCTCCCTTCCATTTCTGTTGTTGCCTCATGTATTTTTGCTGGTGTTAAATGTTTTGGGAACTGTGCCACTGCTATACAGTGCTACAGTGCAAGTGCTCCCTATTGTAAATTGATGTATTAATCAGTGGTTCCATGTTTGGCTATTTGGTTTACTTGTCAGACCCTAGTCTAGTGCACTAAGTGTGCCCAGGGTGTGTAAATCCAAACACTACTAGTGGGCCTGCAGCACTGGTTGTGCCACCCACAGAAGCAGCCAGTAAAATGTGTCTAAGGTCTGTCATTGCAGAGCCTGCGTGAAGTCTGGTGCTGTCATGCTGACTGGGCAAGTGCACCCACTTGTCAGGCCCTAAACCTTCTCTTTTCTTCATATCAGTCACCCTTATGGTAGGCCCCAGGGTAGAATGCATTGTAAGTATAAGGTAGGACAAGCCCTGATGTGTGTTGCATGTCCTAATAGTGAATTACAGCCATTTTTATTTTTCACTATTGCAAGACTACCTGTTCTCCATAGGCCAGAATGGTCTGTTAGAGTTATTACATTTTATAATCCTAACTGTCTCAGAGAACACGGTAAAAATTTGAGTTTAGTATGCCTGGACTCAGATTAAAGAATACATCTTTTAGTGAAGTTGGTTTTAATAGTCTGTGTTTGCAAATACCACTTTTAGAAAGTAGGCATTTGCTTGTCCAACCATTCAAACCTGCCTCTGCTAGGTTGTGTATTCCTATGTCTGGTTTTGTGAGTGACTGGGCTGGGGAATTCCAGGAGACAGGCTGAGTCACCCGGTGGTAAATAAAGAGATCTGCATCTAGATCGGAGGGAGGAGTTGCACCTGAACCTTGAATAGGGCTGTGCCTGCCATCCACAATGCTGGCTCCACCCCCTGGGGAACGGCTGATGTCTCTGCCCTGCACACTGAAAGAAGAGAAGGAGTCCTGTAAACAAAGTGCTCCAGGACTGTACTTGCCATCCACAATGCTGGCTCCACCTCCTGTGGGGCGTCTGATGTGCTTGCCCTGCACTGTGAAAGGAAGGAGAAGTCTGGTAAACAGAGTGCTTCAGAACTGGTTTGGACTGGGCCAAGACCCCTCTCCCCTCAGAGAACAAAGGATTTTGGGGAATAAATATTGGGACCCTGATCCCATGAAATTAGATCACTTTGGACTACAAGAAGAAACCTTTACTGAGGAGAAGAACCTGAAGAAACTGAGGAGAGACTATTCCCAAGCTGAAGTGCTGCTTGGGGGATTGGCCTGCAGTGATTGCTTTACTGCCAAAGGAAGGAGAAAGGAACTTTGTGTACTTTGCTTTCAACTTGTGAAGGATCTCCAAGGGCTTGGAAAAGAGCTTGCCTTCTGCTGAAGTCTCAGGGACAACAGACTTCACCTCCCAGCTCCCCAGAGTTTTTGTGGAAGTGCCTGCTGCTGTTTTGGACCTTCAGAGGAACTGTGTGCCGCAAGGAGCTGGAAGCACGACTCAACAAGAAGAAGCATGTCGCCGTCGCTGTGCCTGCCGTCGCAACTCCGATGGAGGGTGTCGCCGCTGGAACTATCGCACTGCACCGCATCGGAGAGAAGTGTGCTGCAACGAAGAGGAAGCATGTCACCGTTGCTGCTGCTGCCGTCGCAACTCCGAAGGAGTTTGCCTGGGTCCAAACTGGAATGGCATGGTGAGCAACAAAACAATGGATTTAGGCCCAGATCTCTGTACTGGGGTGAATGTATGACATTGTTCTCCATTCTGTCCATCAATAGTTCTTATTGCATTTGTCACCCCAAGTGGGACGGGTATGCTCAGACGTGAGTCCCATGCTCTCCATGCCACTAGAATCAAGCCATCCTGGCTGAAGAGGGGTGAAACCCTGAAACCAGTCATAGGATGCTTGTTTCCAGTACAGGAAGGACCTGGCCTGGCAGTTCGGTCTGGACTGTTCCCATTGGGCGCAGGGTCAAGACTGATTTGCATATGGCTGGGTCCAAACTGGAATGGCATGGTGAGTAAAAAAACAATGGATTTAGTCCCAGATCTCTGTACTGGGGTGAATGTATTACATTGTTCTGCATTCTGTCCTTCAATAGTTCTTTTTGCATTTGTCACCCCGAGTGGAACGGGTATGCTCAGACATGAGTCCCGTGCTCTCCATGCCACTGGAATCAAGCTATCCTGGCTGAAGAAACCGGTCCAAGGATGCTTGTTTCCAGTCCAGGGAGGACCTGGCCTGGCAGATCGAGCTGGACTGTTCCCATTGGGCGCAGGGTCAAGACTGATTTGCATATGGCTGGGTCCAAACTGGAATGGCATGGTGAGCAAAAAAAAACGATGGATTTAGGCCCAGATCTCTGTACTGGGGTGAATGTATGACATTGTTCTGCATTCTGTCCATCAATAGTTCTTTTTGCATTTGTTTAGGGAAGTGAGGCCGTAACAGTGTTGGTGATGGCAAGCGGAATAAAGAGGCATATTCCAGCTGGTAAAAAGCCCTTACTACGAATCCTACAACGCATTTTTTACAACGACCACATTGTAACAACGCATACCATTACCCCACAAGTCGTAACGACTTCCGGAGGGGGGAGATGGTGTTGGATTTAAAATCCATCACCTTCCCTACTGTCCGCACAGACTGGAGTTGGAATAGTAAAATATGCTACTCCAACATCCATTGTTACGGCTTGCGGGGTAATGGTATGCGTTGTTACAACGCGGTTGTTGTTACGACCGCGTTGTAACAACATGCGGGGTGACGCAAGCGGAATAAAGAGGCATATTCAGAGAAAGGGGAAGCAAGAAGCAAAGGAGGAATAAGAATGAGGGACAATAAGAAACATAGGGAGTGGTGAAGAGAAGATGAACGCCTCTCTATCAACTATGCTTGTTGTGCCATGGCCTGTCATAGGTGTTACACCATCCAAACGTAAAAAAACCATATACACACACCAAGGTCATCTGAAAGGGTATAAAAGTACAGGAATGAGAAAGAGCATAAAAAACAAAGAGTCGGTGAGCTCAATGAACTTAAAATTAAGTACCATTGCATCAAATAATTCCCCTCTGCTCTACAACACACCCAAATGCAGAGAGAAAGCAGCAGCCAGGTCTAGGAATTGGCATTATTTCATATTTAAATATCAGGTTAGAGTTGTATGTTCGTGTTCTAATTTTATATCAGCAAAAGCAATTTTCTTGCATATGTTGGCATGTCTGCTGAGAATGATTGGCATGTTCAGTTGGCCCCTTTCCTGAAAGATTATTTATTCCATCGGAATGCCAGAAGAGCAAAGCTTTTCATTTTAATTACACATCAATTTGCATAAAATGGGATCAGTGACCTATGCTATCTCCAAGATGCAGTGCAACATTCAGAGTAGTAATGGACTCTTTGCCAAGACAGAAACAGAAAAAATGAAACATAATGTGACCTGCCCCAAGACCACTCTGTAATATCAACACAATAGTTTACTCCAAAGCTAAAGCGCGCTGCACCAAAACTACAAACATGTCATTAATAAACTCCAGTTTTTTCTGTCTCTAATAAGTGTCTATTTAATGCGGCTCTATCTCATTCTGAAACCCGTTTCGTAGTTTATTGTTCTGATTCCATTCCCGCATTCTAAATTGCATATATTTCTTTCTCTCGATTTCTATTTAATGGTCGCCTTTGTCAGTAAGTTTCTGCTCCCTCTGCTCGCTCTTTCAGTCTTTTCTTTGTGCCGCTTTCTGTATTACAAATGGAGTCCTCTGTCTGTCTCACTCCCTTTCCTCTCCATACTGCTCTACTATTAGTTTCTGCATTCTCTCTTATTCTTAAACCGTTGGACCAATTCGTTTCTCCCCTGTCTCTTTTCTGCATTTTCCTGTCTCTCTCCTGTCTTGTGATATTATTCTGGATTCACCCTACATTCTTCTCGATATGCATTGCTCCCTATCTTTTTGTTTTCTATCCCGTCTCTCCTGTTTCATCAGCGTATTCTATTTATTTGAATGAAGCCTTCTCCCATTTCACGTATTTCTACATGTACCCCTGGTTCCATCACACACTTTCTTTCACCCTCTTTTACACAGCTCAATGGGTCAAAAACGGAGATCCTACTCTTGGGGCACAGAGAGATCTCCCTTCCCCCAAACACCTGGCCTGCCTGCCTTGGTGAACCACCTTCCCCCAAAACTGAGGTGAAGAGCCTAGGGGTATGGCTGGAGAAAGATCTCACCTTTAGGACACAGGCAAAGAAGACGGCCGGCGTCTGCTTTGGCCTTCTCAGGTCTTGCAGGAAAGTCCTCCCCCTGCTACCTTTTAACTCCCGGAAACTGTTGATCCAGGGCCTGATTGTGGCCAGGCTGGACTACTGTAATGCCATTTACTTGGGAGCCCCGGAAGCAACCTTTTACACTCTGCAGAAAATTCAGAACGCTGCTGCCCGGATGCTCACGGGCACTCCAGCCAGAACATCCGCGAAACCCGCCTTGATGAAGCTGCACTGGCTGCCGGTCAGGGAGAGGGTGGTGTTCAAGGCTCTCTGCCTGGCCCACAAAACGCTTCACGAAGAAGGTCCTCCAATCCTCAAAAACTGCATCACCCCCTATAGACCGGCCAGAGCGCTCAGATCGGAACACGGAAACCTCTTAGTGGTACCGAGAGTGAAGAAAGCCCGGGCTGGAGGACGCCGATTCTCGGTGCACACAGCCAAGCAGTGGAATGTGCTGCCTCTGAAACTTAGAACGGAACCTAACCATCTTCGGTTCAGAAAGTCACTTAAAACCCTTCTCTTTCCCAAATCCTCCTAATCTCTTGCTCTGTGCCCCCGTCTGACTACTAGGTATAGCGCTGAGATACTCCCGGGTGATTACGCGCTCTATAAAAACCTTAAATAAATAATAAATAATAAATAAATAAATAATTCTTTAGCATTACACACATATCTGAAGAACATTGACTTGTGTCATTATCCAGGTATCAAGGATACATGAAAAATAAAGCAGCCAGTTCACACTCACACATTGTCACAGGTGGCCTTTTTCGGTCACTTGTCCCAGCTCTGCCCAGGCTGGACTTCGGACCAACCCTGCCCTAGTGCCATGGCCCGTTCAGAGGGGCTGGTCTGTCAGCAAATCTTTCAATTTTCGAAATGCCATGCTGACATACGGCTGACTCTCCACATGACCTATTTGCCCTTCAGGGACAGGCATCATCATCCTTTTCATAATTCTGATAATTTTTCAGTTCCCCCATCACTAAGTTAGTATAAGTGTATCCATAGAACCAGGCTTTGTTCATGGGCATCAGAGGGCAACCATCAGCCCATCTGTTTCGGTACAGCCTTTACTGCCTCAATAGGCCACCTACAGCAGCAAACCTGTAGTTCTTTGAAGATGATTATTGGAAAGCAGATAAGCCTGACATACAATAGAATCTCGAATTCGTACTGAAAATTCCAAATCCACAATCCCACAATAGGAGGTAGTGAAACCTTTGACTGGTCAGAAGAAATGCAACTGGTCTGTGACTTTTGCACTCTTCGGAATTAAGAAATGACTAGGTGGATGCCCCCAACTCTGAAAATATTGGAGAGGTGTGGCTCACTGGTTAGAGGCGACAGACCTGTAAGCAGAGAACGGCCCGGGACCAGGGTTCAATTCCCGACGCGGCAGGGTCTTGGACCAGCGTCAACAGACTCGATAATTCTCGCCTCAGTGCCTACTCTAACCAGGGAACACACTCGGTAACTCTGGGCATTAAGCTTACCTCATCTCTACAACGGCTCCCCACAGACGCCGGGGATGCCTGGTTTCACCCTGGAGATACCCAGAAAGGGACCATCTCACAGGGAAAACCAGGACGGGTTCCCCAGCGGTCTACAGCGCCAGGACACTCGGGTAGAGTAACAGTGCGCTTTACAATTATCACACACACACACACACACACAATAAACTACTTTACTACAGTTAATAGGGAGGACCCACCTATGTCTTCTGATGTGGCACATATGACGATTCTACTCAGAATTGATATTGTTGGGGGGGGGTCTATTTAATTCCAGCAGCCTGAGCCCTAAATGGTGAACATGAGAACTGGAAGCACAAGTAATACCAGTTGAAATGTATTCTCAACAGAAGGGCCACCAACCGAATGGGAGCGAACCCTTTAGAGCCCAAGCTTGTCAACGACCCCCCCCCCCCCCGCCGACGCACTGCCACACCAGATTACCAGTGAAAAAGTGTCTTTTATTTTTCCCGTTCCCACAGGGAGGCCCTGAAAATAGGCACTGCAATGGGAATGCCAAAAACAGTTCCTGCCGTGCAGGAACTGGGATGCATGCACACAGGGGGGCACATGTTGAGCCCCTCTACATGCACCCCATGGCGCAGATGCACAAGGTGGCCCTATAGGGCCCCATTTGTTTCCTCTCCGCCAGGATATTCATAAAAGTTAAACTTCCATGAAAACTATGGTGGAGAGGAAACTCCTGACACCGCAACACTGCCAGGGAACAGCAGTTCCCTGGCAGCTGCGATGGGACCTTCCTAATCGTAATAGGGAAGCCAGAAGACTACCGCACCCCAATGAGCCGGACTCATAAACAGACCCTAAGTGTCTGTTTTCAGGGCCTTAAAGTCAAGAGTAAATCTCTTATAGGCCAGTTTGGATATGTGCCCATGTAGCCCTAAAAACGGGCACATTGATGTGCGCCTACAGTTTGATAGAGAATCTGCTTCTCTTGAACGACGTCTGTTTTAGTGAGCGAAATGACTTTTTAATGCCGTGTTGGTAGAATAGCGAGAGAAGATCATTAAAGGAGACTTTTCTTAATGAAGGAGTCTGACCCTCCTCTCCTTTATCAGTGCCCAAGATTGGGATACAGTAAGATGTGTTTAATTAGTCTGCCCTTGGCTTGCCACGCAGCTGGCTCGGGCTCTTAATATTAAATGACCTGCACATTCGGTCTTGCATGTTTAACCAATCTGCCTCAGACATGAAGCACTAAAAATGTACCTTGCTACAGTTTTATATCATCAAATGGCATGCTATCTGAAAAAAGCGTCCCCCCTCTTTATTCCTACAACCCAACATGAATATTTAATCTTGACCAAAACGTCTGATTGTTCTGTGTCCTTTTTTTCTTCTGAGAGACAATCTCCTTACATTCCATCCTCGGCGGGCATCCTCTCTTTGAGGATAGCCTACCCTAAGTCAGATGTCTGTCTGCCTTAATCCCTGTTGTTGCATTTCTGCAAAATGATCACACCTTATTTCACAGATCATTACCTCTTTACTGTGAAACCATATCCCCGCAACCTAACAGTACCAAATCAATGACACCCTATCTATTCATCAAACCTACCATGTGCATGAACTTACCTCCACAAAGAATGTGTCCAGACCTTCAGTGAAGCCTTCTTTGCCCCGTGAAGTAGGAAGAACACCCAACTTATTTGGGAATGTATGTAACGGCCATGAGCCTTGAACAACAAGGGAGGAGTCATACTACCAACAATACCTTTAAAAAAAAAATAAGTTGTGATCAAGTTCCATTCTGTTATTTTTGGTTTCAGTGTAATGATGCTTTACCACCACATGGTAGGTGTACAAGAAAATTGCCCGTAGGACTGGAATTTATATGATGCTTGACATATTGTTGCTCTGCCCAAAAGCGCTTCCGTTGGTTTGCGGCGGGCTATTTGTGTAAATCAGGTATAATGATGATTATTTGGGCAAATTAAGGAATTTTCATTTTGGAACAGGAGGTTCTCATTCAAGGTAATGAATGGCAATAACAGCTGAAGCGATGTTCCCATTTTAACTCACTTTTGTATGTGATAGACATAGCAGCTATGTATTTGCCCCCCAAACGTCCCCTAACCATGTGGCAGCTCCGCATGGTGCCTGCCACACGGTTCAGGGATGTTCACAAACATCCATTTGTGAATGGAAACTTGTGCTGCGGCCTTTTCTGCCCGCTGCACAAGCTTCAATTGGAAAATGGACGTTTGCGACTGCACTATGCACGGTCACATCATAATTATGCTGTCAGAACTGCCGACCTAAGGTCGGGCGGTTACAAACCGCAGCGGTGTCAGGCAGTAAGGCCTATAATGTAAAGTGCAAAAATATTGACTACCAAAATGCTGTAGTCTAAAGTATTGACATTAAATTAGTAAGTATATGTATTCAGTTAAATTACTTTACTGGAATTTAAAATAATAATTTTTTTTAAATGTACAACATTTGAAAATGGATAACATAAAAAAACATATAAACATTCTTTTAATAACTCTAAAAATGATTCTTGAATAACAAAACTTTAAACTAAATTTATCGCTGAATAAAAAATATTAATTTATAAATGACAATACAAATACTATACAAATAAAAATGATTTTAAAATAAACAATTACAAATATTATTGATCTATGTTACATTAACAATTAAAACACATATTTAAAATGTATTAAACTCTTAAATGCATTATGATAATATATAACAAAATAATTATTTTTATTATACAAAAATCATAACTACAAATTTAAATTACGTTTAAATAATGAAACACTATAAAAAATGAAAAGAAATAATTTAAAAAAATACCATCATAAAAAAAGAAGCAAGTAAAATACAATTCAAATACACTATTTTAGCGACAATGGTTAATTTGCTTTCACTGGTAAATCAGATTTACTAATCTAACTCCAGTCTAACTAACATTAGGGTGAGCATTTATCTGGAGGCGGGGTAATTTGTACCTTACTACTTTCTAGCAAAATTGGAAAAAATAGATACATTGGAGTGGTCAGATGTACTATTCTAACACAAAAAAAAGAAATATTGGCAAAGTTTATACATTGGAGGGAGAAGTGGAGTTAGATTTACTATTCTAACTCCAGTCCATCAAATATTGGGGAAAGTGCACAGTTTGGGGGGCAGATTTACAATTCCAACCCTAGTCGAACAAACACTGGGGTAAATATATATTTATAGTGAAACTTCACTATTCTTTAACTCTACTCCTAAAACCATTGGGAATGGTACAACCATGGGAGGGAGGCAAATTTACAATTCCTTCTCCAGCCAAACATTTGTGGGGGTGTCAGATTTACTATTCTAACTTCAGTTTAACAAACATTGGGGAAACTCCATACATTTGTGGGGTGGGGAATTTACTATTATAAGTTCAGTCCAACAAACATTGGGGAAATTGCATACATTGTCGAGGGGGGAGCTGGAGATTCACTACACCAAAATTATAAAGTACCATTAAAATTATTTTCAAAAATGTAAATAAAAGCTTTGAAAACCTACATCTCAATTCAGTATCTTGAAATTTAAAAAACAAAATAAAATGTAATTCTGAAAACTGAATACAATATATCAGAATTGTAAATAATAAAATCAACGTATTTTTTAAAACAAACATTATTCTTACGTCCAAACTTGAAAAAGGTAATACTCTCTGTTATGATAATTAACTATATTTACGAAACCAAAACATAATTTATTTATTTTTAATATTATATAGGCATCAATACAAATTACAATAAGATAATTATGAGGAAAATAAAACATGGGAAGGGGAGAATGAGGGGGGAAAGGGAAGCATATAGGAAAAATCAGTATGCAATACAAGGATAAAAAATACACAATGAACTCATTCTATGTATCGGGAAAAGTAAAAAAAAGGATATATTCATTATACATAAACAACAAATGCAAATAAGGTTATGCAAGTAAGTATGATAAAGAGAAAAGGAATGGAATGAAAAAAAGGGCATCAAGGGGGTTTGGATACCTCTTGCTGGGCAGGTCGTGGACGAAAGGAACAAGTTGTACAATTATCTAAATACATCGTAACAGGAAGCCACAAATCTGCACGTTTAGCTGCCAATTGGGCAGGAAATACAAAAGCAGTATCGAGCCTATGATCATGACAAACATTATACCACCATGCTTGGAAAGTAATATTGGAGGAAGACTTCCAATTAATAGTAATTTGTTGAAATGCGACTGCTAAAAGTAGATCAACAATACGAACAAAAGAATCAGTCACATCCCAGCAAGGTGAAAGACTTCCCAAAAAGATATGGGTGGGGGAAAAAGGAATACAGGTGTGAAAAATAACATTAATTTGTGCCCAAACCTGTAACCAAAAAGCATGTACATTTTTGCAAAGAAATAACATATGAAATAGATTAGCATTGGGTAAAGTGCAGGACCAACATGAATCTTGTGTGGTATGAAAGCGCTTATGAAGAGTAGTGGGTGTGTGAAGGAGTCTGTTGTAAATGAAAAATATAGATTGCGTCAAGGATGCCGCCCTAGAAGTTTTACGGATTTTTATCCAAATATTGTCCCAAAGAGATATTGGCCATGACGTAGAAAAATCACTTTCCCAGCGTTCTTCCACCTTGGACTTAGGTCTGGGGAGTGTATGCGTATGAAGGTGTTTGTAGATAGCAGAAGCTTTAGGAGTAGCCTGTAAAATAGAATGAAGTTGAAGTAATATTATATATTTGACTTTTTAGTTCTTACTAATAAATATTGAACACACTTGTTTTCCACTCCACCAAAATACCCCATAACCGTGATAAAAATTAATAATAATTTTTTCCTAAATTAAAGATATACATAACTCAATAACTTAAAAAAAAATGAAACGTTAAATGAAAAATCTTTAGTTATAAATTAAGACAATTAATACATAAGTCAATTATTATCAATTATTATATATTTTAATCAAAATAATACCTAAACAAACCCTTGTTTCCAAATATAAAAAAATAAATACATAATTGTAAAATTAGTAAAATAAGTATACAAACAATAACAATATAAATTAGTACACATTTGATATATTAAACAATTAGCAAGAATTAATATATTTTTCAGAAACCAGCCACACAAAAGTGTATACAATCCACAACCAGTCAAACAAAATAATAAAATACTTTCCTAAAAACATTCATAACACATAGTTGTATAATTTAAAATTCATTAAACAAATAATATTTTCCAAATAAATCACATTTGCAAAATTAATACATTACTCTATTGATACCATTTTATAAATATTTTGCTTAAAATGCCACCCACCCAAACCTCCAAATAATTCGAACAAACCAAAAATTCAAATGTATAATTTAAAAAAAATAAAAAATGTAAACAGGAAAAAACAATTTAAAAAATGTATTAACAAATTTCTATACTACCATTAATTAAAATATATTTTAAAAACACTACACACAATAACATAAATAATGACATAAAAACTTAACACAATGCTCTAAAATAAGATAAAATATGATATTATATAAACGATATTTTAAATTTTGATATTGCTCATGAAATGTGTATGTGATTAGGTCTAAGATAATAAAGGCCTGATTTATATTCGGAGGATGGAGTACAATCTATCATGATGAGGAGGACATTACCTTCTGCACCCAACGGAGATTCATCCACCAAATTTAGAGATGACAGCTGGGTCAAGGGTTATCCACGTCAATTGAAATGAACACCCTTCAACGTGGTTTCAGTGTAAAAAACGTTTGGTGTTTTGATTTGCAATTTGTAAAATGGAACAATCACCATAAGGCATCAAGGCGCTGAAGACCAGCCGTCCGGAAGGGAATTGAAAGAGAAACTATCCCAGATAGAAGCTAGAGCGAGAAAAGCCATGTCTTAAGAGCCTTTCTGAATGGTAAAAGAAGGGGAATGGTCCTTAGGGCGAGAGGTAGGGAGTTCCAGAGTTTGCTTACGGCCACCAAGAATGCTCTGTCACGCCATTTCCACTTTTTGATTCTTGGTACCAGCAGTCGCATTTGTAGATCAAAGCGGTCTTCTGGGGGAGTGCCAGCTGGACATAGTTTTTAATCTTGACGGGTAAGGTAGATAGAATGACTTGTGTACCATGTATAGTGACTTAAAGCTAATACGTTTATTGATAGGGAGACAGGGCAGGGATTCTAGTCCCTTCCTGGCCGATTGTTTTCTGGGAATGTCCAGAACAAGTCTTGCCATTGCATTCTGCAGCACCTGAAGTTTATACTGCGTGATCTTATTGGCGTCCAGCTATAGCGAGTTACAGTTATCGAGTCTGGCCAGAGCTACCTGTATTCGTGCTAGTCGTTGAATTAGAGGGAAGATTTTATTGAGCATCCTTATGATCCAGGTACACGTAGAGACTGTACGGTTTGTTTGGACATTAAAATTAAGTTCAGTGTCCATCAGAAATCCAAGATTCTTAGCCATCTTGCTCTGGACTGGACAGCATCCTAAGGATTGGGGCTAACACTTGCTGTTCCACTTTTGATGTCCCTGATCCACGGGGCCTGAGCGTGGGGACACACCTTTGGTGTAACCAGGCGCTCTACAAATGCTAATGATGATGATCTGGATATCATCACTTCTGTCATATCCCCATTAAGCTTCAAGAAGTTACCAGACATCTACTCTGCCAACTTAGTCATGCACCCGAGAATGTTTTCTGATGTTGAATGTGAGCCTTTGGGGATTATAACTATGAACTGCGTGTCATCTGTGTGCGCCTCTACTGCCAATCCAAAGGAGTGAATCACGGTTGCTAGAGGTGCCACATAAAGATTGAAAAGTGTGGGGCTCAGAGATGATCCCTGCAGCACTCCACAGGGTAGAACAAAGGAATCCAAGTGAAAGTACTGTAATTTCACCCTTTGAGATCGAACAGTTGTTTGCAAGTTCTTTATTAAATCAAATGTTAGAACCACAGAATATTGATGTTTGTTGATTACTTTTCCAGTGGCACAATTATTCAATAGAAACCAACGTTATGTACAACAGAGAAGCACTTAGCTACAAAGCTTGGGGTAGTTATCTTACTAATAGGGAAAAGTGTTGCATATAAATAAGGTTCACACCTCTTGATATGTGTGAGGTTCAAGAATAGCCCAGTTTCATATCAAAGCACTGGGAGATGGTTTAAAGAGGACACACCTAAGGGGTATCCTTTCACTTTTTATGTAGATGCACATCTCTTATGGCAGGCTACTAAGATGTCTCCTGTTGTATTTAGATACCCACTTTGACCTATAGATGTCAGTGCCCAGCAGCAGAAGTCATACGTCAGATTAATGGTACCCTGAGTCTCTGTTATCTTTATTAACACATTCTTCTTTCTTTGTTTGACTTTTGGTCCTCTTAATCTTATATATGTTTTCATTAGTGGAGGCGATGAAAGACAGAAGAGTGTATTCAGAGTACAAGCTTGCTGCTTTCTTACACATTGAAGAAGGCATTCCTATTTTTTGGTCTCAAAATCACAATTGCCTTAATAACGTACTTGATAACACCTGTGGGAGGGTGTCTGCAATCAATTTGATTCTCATAGCCAGTGTTGAGCTACATTTGTCAATGACTTTATGCAGGTATCTAGTTTCATGTTGTTATCAAGTATGAACCCTAGAGATTAGGCATTTTGAATGAGTTCAGAGGAGAGACTGAAGTCAATGAGGTGTGTCTGCCAACCGTTTGCTTTGCAGTTTTCAGATTCCATGCTCATTATGTGGGATTCTGTTTTGTTTTACTCCAGTTTCAGTTTACTGCCTGGGCAGCCAACTTTGTATTCTAGAAAGGTAATCTTTGATATAGTTAATACAGATGTTGTTATTGATCCTTACGTAAATGTGCATATCATCTGAAGGTTGGTGATGAGACAATCCCATTGTCTGAGAATTCTCCAAAAGGTTCAAGCTTTGGGCTAACTAGGAGAGGGGCTAATATTGAAATATT
Organism: Lissotriton helveticus; assembly: GCF_964261635.1. Lineage (NCBI taxonomy): Eukaryota > Metazoa > Chordata > Amphibia > Caudata > Salamandridae > Lissotriton > Lissotriton helveticus. The sequence goes on along the minus strand of NC_136062.1, from coordinate 244,003,265 downwards.
GATCCTTGAGGGGGGCCTAAAGAAGTCACAGGGTGTGGGTAAGAGTCGTTTATATTCACTGTCTGGAGTTAATGTTGTAGATATGATTTGAAACATTGAAAAAACACCCCTCCAATATCAAATTGTGAGAAAAAACTATTCAGAAGTAAGTTGTGATTAACCATGTCAGACATGGCTGACAGCTCAAGCAAGTAAACAGGTTTCAATCTTGCCTGGCATTTTGTGGGTTAGCGTCTATGATGCTGAATGCAGCTGTTTAAATGCTGCACCCTGAGTGCAAGCTTATTTGACAATTGTTGAAGAGTCTGTGTGCATGTATAAACTGGTTTGTTTTGCTTATTTCTCTTTTATTTTTGCCCCAAACAATGTCTTACTGTCGGTAGGTATTGTCGAGGTGTATATTTGTTGAGCAGAGAGTATTTGGGTAGTCTGCAATCAAGTAGTTCATGTATTTTTTGAATAAACAATTTGCTAATTCATCACAGTGAAAGTCATGGAGTTTGGCAGTTGTACATCGGTCGGCAGTCAGAGCTTTAACAATATTGAATAATGTCTAAGGGCCTAATTACAATTATGACGGTCCATAGGACCGACGTAGTCGTAGTGGCGTTCTACCTGCACTATTATGATTTGGGAAGTTGTACCGCTGATATTGCTGGGAATCCGTGATCCCGTGGCAGTCTTGCAGCAGCCTGAGGCCGCAATGTTCTGGTGGTGCTGCTGCGGCACCACCCGGCATATTTCGAGTTTCTTCACTGCCGCAGTTTTCATGGCAGTGAGCCCACCATTAAAAGTGTGGCGGTGAGGGAACTGCTACTGGACCATAGGGTGCATATAGGGGGGCACATGGTGTTACCTCCTGCTAGTATGCACCCCCGTTCCAGCACAGCATGGCCTGCACAGTCTACGCTATGCAGGAATGTGCTTTGGCACTCCCATTGCAGTGCCTTTGTAAGGCTCAGATATGAGCCTTTAAAAGGTACCACTGTGGGATAGCCAAAGCACAGCCCGCCAGTCCAGGATTGAACTCCTAATCTGGCGGTGGTATGCGGTTAGCTTTGGTGGTCTTGCAGCAGGGCGCTGGCGTGGAAGCCTGCTGCGAGACCGCCAAAGTCGTAATAAGGCCCTTAGTTTAGTTCAGGTTTTGTTTTTAAGATGCTATTTCCGTATCTTTTATTGTGTGTTTTAAGTTATTAGCTAGAGTGGTGTGGGTCCTCAATTTGTGTTTCAGATTGAGAGCCTGATTTAGATTTTGGCAGACAGGTCACTCCGTCACAGTGGTGACGGGTATCCCATCCTACAAAATTTGAATCCCGTAGGAAATAATGTCATTTAGATTTCAGTGGATTTGATATCCGTCACCGTTGTCATGGATTTACCTGTCCGCTAAAATCTAAATTAGGCCCTTAGTGTTCCTGTGCCTAGGCTAGGAGAGAACAATCCTTAAGTGTTTTAGTATTTAATTCGCCTTCTGAATATGGGTGTGGAGTAGTTTTTTTTAAAAGAGCAAATATGCAAAGATCATGCGAAAATGATTTTTGAAAATTTGTGGTTTTAACAATGCATGAAGTTGTAACCGGTGAATTAATAATGTTGTACTTGAAACAAATTTTCTATATCACTTGGAAGTATGATTAATACTGTGAAGTAGTTATGTCACATTTTCATATTAACAAAATTCAAAAAACTGTAGCTGGCGCACAACCTGTGGTTTCTCATAGCTCAATGCTTTCAACAAATTATTTATTCACTCTTTGGGTGCTCCTTGGGTGGCGTCTATCGTCCTAAAGATGTCTAGCTATATTGTCATGCTGTGCTTCCAACCTAAATTGGTCCATCCCCATGGGCACACTTTTGTTCCTTATGAATAGGACTCTCACAAAATGTTCTTTCACTCTTAATTCATTTCAAAAAAAGATTTATTTTTATTTGAATTTTCTTCCTTTTGTTGAAATTCTTTTCATTTCAATACACATGGTTCTTAGGTTATACTCTTTTTAGTCATGGCCCTTTAGGCTCCTATGCATTTCGGGCTAGGCAGCCCTTCATCAGGGAGCATTGCTGTGAAGAGATCATAAATAATACACATGTATTTTCACACATTGTAAAATTTGATATGCCACTGTTAACTCATAATTGACTATTTGTTATATTTTGTAATAGGGCTTGTTTGGTGGTCATGATATAGTGATTTTTGTGTGAGAGTCCTATTCATAAGGAAAAAAGGTGTGCCTATGGGGATGCAACCAATTTAGGTTGGAAGCACGGCATGACATTTTCATGTTAGACACCATTTATTTTAAAATTAGATGCAGTTTTTGGTGTTCCGTTCATCTTACTCCAGCTCATTTCCCCCTCCCAATCAGTGTTCCACTTCAAGACACTTCTCCTTCTTGATCAAGGAGCACAAAGTGACTTACGCCAACAATTTGAAGATGCTATGTCAAATTGTGTTAAGAAACATGTATTGTTAATGAAGTTTCCATCATGTAACCAAAGTATCATTTTTACGGACTTCTGCTGGAAGTTCAGTTGCAGACGTGTTAGGTCTATGACTCATTATTTAAGAAATATTTAAATTTGTGCTGCACATCTCCAGAGTTTAGTTGCTGTGGGAGCAGGTGGAAGATTTCTCTTACATTAAGAAATGGGTTGGTACTAAAGATTTGGAAAAATACGTTGCTGCTTCTGATTTGCCAGTGTGACCCAACCAAAATCATCCATTACTGAATTTGCAGACTCTGTTTTTAGCTTGTGTGAATTATGTATAAAAACTCTTGGATTTTAGAATTTATGGGGTCATTTTTTGAGTGCCGCAACAGCTGCTGCTGGGATGACTTTAATTCTTTTTGCCTACGACTGTGTCCATTTTGTCTTGGGTTTTCTTATGGGATGCTGTCAGTACTCTTTATGAATTTGACTCTTTGGGTTTTGCTTAGGCTTGACTAATTGGGCTAAGTTTTATGACTCTGTAATTCTGTATCTGAGCCTTCATATTTATTCATGCATTTATTCTCTGTATCGCATGTATTAATATTTCTGTACTAAATCTATTTTTACCCTATTTTTGATTAGAGCTCAGGTATTAATGCTTCTTTCATATTTTATTGTGTTTTACACTGCTAAACGCTTCAATGAAGAGTGTTATCTCCAACCGCTAGACCATTTGGAAACTTTGGAGCCAAACTGATTAGCTAAAAAGTGGTGATGTTCAAATTATCCTGTGTCAGGTGATTATTGCGGTTCGGCTCCTACAAAATGTTGGTAGCCAGGGAGGGTTAGCGTTAGAGCACCTCCTCTTTAAGGGGTCCCCTGAAGAGTTTTGTAGTATTGAGCCATTTATACTCTGATCAAAGGAAAAAGGAGTTTTCAGAAGTTTGCCAACTTCGGGATGCCGAACCCCCCTGCGAGGTGACAAGCTGCATTGCTTTGCGGGCCTGCATGAACTTGGAGAGTATGAATAGGGTGAGACTAGGATTGTGAATGAGTTTTGAGATATGAATTATGATGATTAATTTTTCTGTGTTGAGCTGTTTGGATATGTGATGATGATTGTGGGTACCACTAGTGAGTTGACTGCCATTGTGATGATGTATTATTCATAATTGTGAACCCATTTGAAGTTGTTTTGTTATTAATTAGAATTAAGTTGGTTATCGGATTCATCGAAAATTCAAGATCTTGAGATATTATTTACTTTGTCTACACTGTAGTAAGTAGAGTGAGGCGCCGGTTACACATTGGTAAGGTTTCTGAACTAACACATTTTTCTTTTGTAGACTTGAGAGTTTAACTTGAGCAATAGTGCTTGTCCTGAGTGCATGAGGAGGAGATCATTGACTTGGAAGTAGAATTCTGCTGGTCACAGACTTTCCTACCTATAATCTTTGTAGGCTGTCCAACTTTGTTTCCTGACATTTTACACAAAATCAATAGTCTACACATGTGAGTGAGTTAGTTTATTTAAATACTGACCTTTATTTCCTTTCTAGGGGACACAAACAAGGGCATCTCTTGATTTAAAGTTTAATGTGGCTCTGCAGTTGTTTTCCTGGTCATGAAGAGATTGCGCTGTGATTGGTTATACAGGAATGGATCCGTGCTGGGACTGGTGTGACATCATCACTAGATGTGCTCTGATTAGTTGTTTGCTGGTGATGTCGCACTATGATAGGTTGACCTTTGACAGAGCTGCGCCGTTATTGGTTGTTGTTCGTTCAGCTACATTACAGTGATTATTTGTTTTTTTTGTTTGTTTTGTGTTTGTTTTAGTTTAGTTTAAAACATGGGGGGAGAGCATTCACAAACCTAACACTAAACAAGAAGTTAGGCTCAGAGAGGGTCAGAAGATGTTGGGTGAGGGCATGGCAGCATATGAAATGATAGAAGAAGTCGGGTATTATATGTGTGTCTGAATTACGGAATGGAATATGGATAAAGCGCATGATGAGGCTTTACAGTTTCCAATGGAGGGTACCTTTGTTATTAAGAAATTCGATTTCTCGAGACATACATGAGTACTAGACAGTTTGTGGTGCTTAATACATGAGATCCCATGGCAACCGAGAAGGAAAGAGTCAAAACTAACAGGACTACGAAGGAACCATTTAGGAGTTCGTTTCAAGGCAAATTAAATCACCAAGAGAACGGTTGGAGCCGAGATATGATGGAATGTATTTAAACATTTACTGCTAAAGTTATGGAAACAGAGCAAGACAAAACTAAAGACAAAAAAGGAAATGTGGAGTCACATGATGATGATGACAAATTCATTATTCGCATACAGGTAGACAGATGGAAATGACCCAGACTACTGTTGGGATTGGTAGAGCTGGAGGTGCATCGACTGCAGGAGAGCAACTTCTTAAGTGTAGAGTGCTCCCTCAGAAGTTTTCAGTCACAATAATAATGGCTAGTGCAAGTGGGAACAAGGCACAGGAGAACCAGGTACAGGTAATTCCTGAAAAAAACAGCGGTGGTAGAGCCACCTCTTAAAGTTGTTTGCATTGCAATTTAAAAATCGAATTTTGAGAAAAGCTTCAGGGAAATTTGGATTTGAATAGGTTACTGACATACAATACTGATGAAATTAGATATTTGATCATAGAAGTACCCAGGTGTGCTAATGAAGTGAAAGACAAATTGGAAGAATTGGCTGATGAATTAGAAACTAATATCACTAAAATGAAAAATATAAATGAACTTACAGAATGGATTTAACACATGAAAAAATTAAAGAGATGGATCTCTTCACTTTAAGAGCCCATATTGAAGATTTAATTGAGAAAACTCGAGATTAGAAAGATCTGAAGAAATATCGAGAAAATGGAAAAAGGAGACTGTGAGTAAAAGGAAAATGAAAGGCAGTGAAGGAAAAGTCGCAAAGAATATAGGAAGTGGTTTGGAAGTGGGGACACATTTTGTTGCTGAGTTGCCTTTAAGGGAGGTCATGGAGGGAATTTGGTGCATGTCCCTTGCACAATAACAGATGTGTATGCCTTTACGCATACCTTTCCACAATTGACAGATGATCCAGCAAAATGGTATGATGAGATTTATAAGCTGATTTATAAGCTGACATACATGTTATTTGAAATTGTGTTCCTGGAGGTTGGAGGGTAAGGTGACTGTTGGATGGCCAGCAAAAGAAACAGCTGGACCTGGTCTTGATAATGCACTATCTGCAGATGCAGCTGACAAATACAAGGCAGTCATTGAGCATTTGAACAAATAAAGATATCCAGAGAGGGATATATATTGGTAAAAGATTATGAGGAGAACACAAGAACCTAAAGTGTCAGTGTATGCTTACTATGAGAGACTGATGCAAGTGTTTAAAAAAAACATAGCAAAGTTGAATATCTAGAAAAAGATGCTGTTAGTTGTTTTGTATCTGCTTTTGTGAATGGGTTGAAGTAAAATTTAGCAATCATATTCAACAGAGTGAGTTGTGTTGGTCCACAAAGGGCATGAGAGATTTTGAAATTGGCAAAAAATACCAGTGATTATCTTGAAAAGAAACAAAAGAAAGTGAAAGAAAAGTTGATGAATGCCCAAATAAAGCAATTTGAAAAAGGATCAATGGGCCATAGGGCTTCAAATATGAATTTTGAGTGAAATAGTATAAATGGGATGAATCAACTGGTGGAAGAGGGTAGAGCAAATAATATGATTAAAACTTTTGAGATGTTAAAAAAACAGTACAGCTTGTCACTATTGTTTGCAGATTGGGCACTGGAAGAGAGAATGGAGACAGAATCCAGATATGTTTCAAGAAAATTTAGCATAAAATCAATTTGGGCAGAGAAATAATGTGATGCCAAAAATGCAGAAAATCCAATATCAGAAAACATTCAGCATGCCAATGGCAAAAGCCCCAGTAATGTAACAAAACTTGAAGAATAAAATGCCATCCAATACAGGCTATCAACAGAATACTATGATTCTCACAGATGAAATGGCAAGAACCTGTTCACAATGACAGTATATGGGGGAGGGGGGGGGAGATTGCTTACATGGAGCAGTCCTAGAAGTACTAGTAAGCTACTATTGGACTGCTGCACTCATAGTGCCACCCACTTAAGTATAAGTAGCCCTTTAAACATATCTCAAGCCTGCCATTGTAGCCTGTATGTGCAGTTTTAAACTGCCATTTTGACCTTACAAGATAATCCTATTGCCAAGCCCAAACCTCCCTTTTTAATAAACCTATGTCACCCCTAGGGTAGGTCTTACACAGCCCAGAGGGCAGGGTGTGGTGTATTTAAAAGGTTGGATATGTAATTTTAAGTTTTACATGTCCTGGTTGTGAAAAACTTAAATTAATTTGTCACTACTGTGAGGCCTACCTCTACGATAGGATAACATTGAGTTAAGTTGTTGCATTTAATAAGTGATAGTTTTCAATTGGGAGTAGATGTGAATATCATGTTTGGTGGCCGAGAAATTGTAATTAAAATCCTCTATAAGGGTAAAGTCAGATTTTAAGTTATAATTTTGAAAATGCCACATTTAGAAAGTTGCTAAAGCTTAATGAGTTAGGTCCCGGGACGTGGGGGGGGCTGGACCCTCTAGAAACACTAATATACAACTTGCTCCCCTCACACTTCTTTGTTACTTGGTATTACAAGTACATGAATCAGGACTACTTCTGATTATGTAGGTTTATTTAGTTTCACCCTTTACTTTTCAATTTCAAATACAAAAAGGTTTATCATTGCATGTATGAGAAACACGAAACATAAAAAACGTTTAGACAAATATGAAAAACCATAAATGACAACAAAAATTATCGAATTCAAAAAATGAACCAACACATTGCACATTATTTCAATATTACAACATTTGTTCAAAATACTCAAATTGCAAACAAAATGCTGGTATCAAAAAATACTCTTTTTCATAAGCTCATTGAAGGACAAAGAGTCTGAAAGAGGGCTAATAGGATACAAATCAATGAGTCCAGATCGCAGTTAATCCTGTTTGTTTTATAGCCTTCTTTGTGCCGACGCGTTTCGAACCCGTTAATTGAATGAACGGGGTCTCATCAGGGCCTTGTCACTTCTAATATCTGTATGTTATGTGCAAAAAGAGAAAAGAGAGAACAACATCTTAGTTCTGTTGTTCTGTCCCATTTCGCTTCACTTTCACTCTGCCTCTAAACAAATTCGTACCTGTAGCTTTACTTGTGGCCGGATTCAAAAGGTTCAACAGCCTTCTAGCTCTCTGACTGTCTCTGGGAAATCTGTAAGAATAGTTATACCTATTTAGAAAATTGTGGACTGGGTGATGATCTTCCCTCACTCGTGAGGGGTGCTTCCAATTCATACCTCTTTTTAGCACCGCTGCTCATGAAGTGTGTCTTCGTCTCCCCCTTTGTTTTCTATCATCTGTTTTTGGAACTGCGGTATGGCTACAGGTACGAATTTGTTTAGAGGCAGAGTGAAAGTGAAGCGAAATGGGACAGAACAACAGAACTAAGATGTTGTTCTCTCTTTTCTCTTTTTGCACATAACATACAGATATTAGAAGTGACAAGGCCCTGATGAGACCCCGTTCATTCAATTAACGGGTTCGAAACGCGTCGGCACAAAGAAGGCTATAAAACAAACAGGATTAACTGCGATCTGGACTCATTGATTTGTATCCTATTAGCCCTCTTTCAGACTCTTTGTCCTTCAATGAGCTTATGAAAAAGAGTATTTTTTGATACCAGCATTTTGTTTGCAATTTGAGTATTTTGAACAAATGTTGTAATATTGAAATAATGTGCAATGTGTTGTTTCATTTTTTGAATTCGATAATTTTTGTTGTCATTTATGGTTTTTCATATTTGTCTAAACGTTTTTTATGTTTCGTGTTTCTCATACATGCAATGATAAACCTTTTTGTATTTGAAATTGAAAATTAAAGTAAAGGGTGAAACTAAATAAACCTACATAATCAGAAGTAGTCCTGATTCATGTACTTGTAATACCAAGTAACAAAGAAGTGTGAGGGGAGCAAGTTGTACATTTAGAAAGTTGGCATTTTCCTGCCCAAACTATTTGGTGCCTACAGCCTGATTGGGTGTAGTTGGCAGTTGGAGTTTGCTTATTCCTCCCAGACAGCCACACAATAGAGGGGTATGTGTGCCTGGATGGGCCTGCAACTTTACCTGCCAGAGCCCTGCTGGCCTCTGCTGGAGTCAGTTCATGACCGTCAGAGATGCCTCATAAGGTCCTGGACCCTTGATGTGGCTTCAGTTGAGCTGCTCTTTAAAGAAAGGGGGAAATCTTGATATTTATGACTCTTCATGAATGTGAACGAGCCAGTTCGTGCCAAGATGTTGCCGCCCACATCGCCTGCCAGCACTAAGTTCCAGCAAACCCACTTCTTCATACCACAGTAACCACCAATGATGCCCAGCAGCACAAGATCTGCACTTTGCGTTACAACATCGACAGCTCGCGTTGACGGTCAATATGGAGCTCCAGCAACGACTGTCCCTGATGCCCGACAGAATCTTAGTGCTATAGCTATGACCGTCCGCAAAGCCCAGCCTGCTCTTCACGCTACATCAGGGACCATCCACAACAATCTCCCTAATCCTTGTGGCCCCTTACACTGTGAATAGAACACTTCGTGCTGGGCTTTGAAGGTAACTCTTTCGGCACGACTAACCTGGTCCCTGTATCCGGCCTACACTCCATCACATTTACAAGATTGCCCTCCAAGCACTCAATCATTAGAAAAATGTATTGTGAATTTCTTCTTTTGGAATCGTAGTGTCCCACTTCTTGTTCCAATGTAAACCTCTTTAAATCAGTTCATAAATGTTCCATTTATTGTTCCAACGTTTACAGCTACAATCCAGAAAGTCAAGCAGCCAACACGTGTTTCGTCTTGCCACTTATTCGGCAATTGATTTCTTCAGGGCTGCAACCCAAATAATAATTCCATAAGCATAACACTGTACAGTAATTCTTACATATCAAGATAATCCCACTAATACATAGATTTTCAAAGGAAAATACAAAGTAAAGCACTTCTAATCTAACCCGTGTTCAGAGAAAGGAAGGAAAGAACCAAGTCACCTATAGTAAGTCACCCATAGTCTGTGTCTGCTAGTACAGCTACCCTAATTTCAATAAGGCTTGTAGTAGAAGGCTCCTACCCACCTTATCTGTTACTCTTGCATCAACACAATGTTCCATCACATTGTAGAGAAAATTCCTACTCTCAGTAGAGATAAATCGCAAAAACCAGTAATTAATCCTTGTAAAATGAGAGGATGTATAAGCACAATTCCAACTAAAGTCCAAGTTTGCCTCTAGCACACTTAAAACCACATAGTCTCCCGCTCCAGACCCCTTTGGAAAGTATCACCACAGTACTGAGTCTATTATATTTACTCCAAACAGTTCCAAAATTTGCCCGGAACCCCTTGTCCGAGGTTACATATTATTAATTTTCAACACATGAAACTTGGGGGTCTAGTAAGAGAGTTAGATGAATATTCTCACCTCTTGAGGCTCTGAGCCCTACAGGTGCTCGTTAAACAACTTACAGAGTCCTACATCAAATACAGTGTACTGCCCAACGCATTTTCTTCCCAGCAAAAGTAGGTGAGGCCCAAGGTCCAGAGATGGATTCCCATCAATGTCTTGTAAGTGATCTTATAGTATTATCATTTGGTCATCCAAAAGGTTAGGATGGAGCATCTCTAGATCATTGAGATACTTTACACCCTACCTTCAAGGACAGGGAACAATGCCCACCATCACTTGGTAGACCATGCGTGGGATCACTCAATGGGATTAAAGTGCAGTGAAATGAAATGAAACAGATGTGAGATTAAAATAGGAATAGAAAACATACAGTGAAAACCTTTAATAACTGTATGTTTCTTTCGTTTTAAAAGACCAGAACAGTGCAAAACGATACAGTTTGAACAAATAACTGCAAATGGGCCGACATGTTTCTGCCAAAAATGGGGAACAAAACACCTCCTATGGCTTCATCAGGGCCTCTGTTCTTAGAGAAAAAATTTTGTCACTGCATGTACGTGCTACAAACATTATTAACCATCAATAAAGTGATCAAATTAAATCATAAAGGATATATATTCATCTCTATTCCTCCATGTCAGATGGTGTAATTCTCACCTATAACATAAAGCAGGGAAAGGGTAAACATATCAGGCAGTATTGAAATGAATAGTGTGTCGAACTTACAGGGACTACAGTGGTCCCTTACTCACCCTTAGTGACAGGGGATAGTACCTCACTTCGCCTGGACCAAGCTCAGGATTAGGGAGGCCACGCTCTATGAAGGTAAGTAAAGAGAGGGATTTCTTGTAGTGGACGAAAAAGTGTAAAATAGCACTAATTCAGAACATAAAGAACCTCAATGCTTCTTAACTTCATATTAATCCTTCCATTCAAAACCCCTTACAGGCTCATCCGCCCATCAACTGATTTAGACACCCAGACTATTGAGCAGATTGATCAAATAATAATACCTTACATTGGGTGTTTTTCAATTCTGGATAATAGTGTACCCTTACCTCTCCGTCGTTGCCTCGGACTGTGCCTGAGGTTGGGGGAGGCAACGCCCGGGAGGGTAGGGAGATACTTATGGCTGGTAGGTTCTAAGGCATCAACCTATCATGCTAGTTGTTATTAGCTTGGTTTGAATTTTGCTTGCAACGTTCGTTGGCTGCAATTCAACGCGCTGCATTCAATGAGAGATAAGTTACTCACTTGCTCGAAAATGCTCGTAACTTGCAACGATGTTGTTGGTGTTTACACAACGCGCTCGCGTGTTCCCAGTGCCGAACGGTCGCGAGAGAACTACTCAGATGCGAGTTGTTGCTGGGAATGGTAGTTCGCTTGTATGCGCGACCTTCCTTATCGAGCGGCCGCTGTTAAGATATCCTTATAGTGAATATTGAACATATTACCGTTGTTCTGGAATCGATAACTAACTAGTGATCCTCATTTAGGTGTGAATCTTCTGGTTTTGAAAAAAGATCGCAAAAGAACTACAAAATCCCATAGCTTCATTGGGAATTGTAGTTTTCTAGTCAGCGCCATGGACCAGAGTTCGAGGCCCCAGTAAGGCTGATCATGAAGAACACATAGGTTGAGGGCTCGGTTAAAAAAAAAAAATCATTGTGGAATGTGCCCAGTAGACTGTACATGGTAATATAGCTTCATCTTTATTATCAATTTGAAATGTTCAGGGCGGAACGATGAAGATATACTATGCCAAGGAGTATGAACATGGCTTAAAAAATATTTATCAACTGTGTGAATTATTATTAACACATATCTTTCTGAATCAGTAGTAATAGGTATAATAAATATTGCATAGGCTGTGCAGACTTCAGGTTACTTTAGTTGAGGAAGAGTATTAGTTACATTAATTCTTCTCAGCTGATGCAATATACCAATTCTTTTAATCCCTGGACGGAGAAGGGTAAAGGTTCAGTTGTCCACAGTTGGAAGCCAGAGGAGTAAGATTATAGAGTTGTCCATGGAATTTCATCGTTAAGCCCATGGACTTCTGTGGATAATCTATAAATCCACTTTTTCTCTATAGTGAACAGGTATTTTGACACATCAGTAATGTATGTGGGTATGAACGGTTTCTCCAGCACAGTCCATGTGAAGTCAGTTTCTTTATGATTATGTTCTAGAAAATGTTTCGTCAACTTAGAGATGCTTTTCTTGCATCTAAACGAGCTTTTGTGCTCCAACATCCTAGTACGCACTTTTCTTGTTGTCATGCCTATATATTTATCGCGACAACAACAGGTGAGTAAGTAAATCACATGCAAACTATTACAGTTCGAAAACGTTTTTAGGATCCAGGGGCGGTCTGTGCCTATGTCAATCTGATTCACTTTCATGGTCTGTGGACAAACGGAGCAATTCCTGCATGGATGGTGCCCTATTACTGCTGTGGAGTCCCAAATGGTCCCTACAGGTTTTCGCAGGGTTTCTCTAGGACAAGTATGTATTAGTCTGTCCCTCAAGCTGCTCGAGCGTTTAAAGGAGAAAAGGGGTAGTGCTATTTTGTCGTTGCTACTATTCAGAATTTTCCAATGGTGTTTCACAATCCGTTGGAATTGATTAGATTTCGCATTGAAAGTGGTCACCAGAGTTAACCGGTCCATGGGTGGTTTGTCTGGAGGATCATCGAGAAGAGCCTCCCGATGGTTATTTGCCGCCCTCTTCCATGATCGTTTGATTAGCTTCTTGGGATAGTGTCTAGCCTGTAACTGACTTGACAGATTCTTTGCATGTTTATCAAAACTACTTTGAGTCAAGCAATTACGGCGGACTCGTAGAAATTGCCCGTAAGGCAAATTATCCTCAAGGGCTTTAGGATGTTGGCTGTCATATAGTAGTAGCGAGTTCCTGGCCATTGGTTTCTTATAAAGCTCGCTTTCTAGACCAGTCGGGGTAACATAGATGGATAAGTCTAGGAAGGACATCCTTTCTTTGCTACTATCCGCAGTGAACCTCAGAAAGTCATTTCGAGTATTCAACCATTGAAGGAAGGCGGCAATCGACTCTGCATCACCTCGCCACACTACAAGGATGTCATCTATGTAGCGCTTCCACCACTGGATATGTGGATAGAAGGGATTGTTGGCATTCAAAACCTGTTCTTGCTCAAAAATATGAACATATAGGTTAGCCAGGCTGGGGGCAAAAATACTCCCCATACTGGTCCCTGAGACTTGTAAGTATATGGTGTTCTCAAATTTGAAGTAATTTTCTTTCATGGCAATCTTCGCTAGAGCCATGATGAATGGGACTGGAGTGATGGAATCTAAATCCGTACCTTCCAGGATGGATGTGATGGTTTCTAAAGTCTCATCCTGGGGAATGGATGTATAGAGAGATTCTACATCCAGTGAGACCAGATGGTCTGTCTCAGTATTAAAAATGATCTCTGGGATTGCTTTAAGAACATCTTTAGTGTCTTTCAGGTATGTCGGCATCATCTTTACCAGTGGTCTAAGAAAGAAATCTTTCTTAGACCACTGGTAAAGATGGCGAGGTGATGCAGAGTCGATTGCCGCCTTCCATCAATGGTTGAATACTCGAAATGACTTTCTGAGGTTCACTGTGGATAGTAGCAAAGAAAGGATGTCCTTCCTAGACTTATCCATCTATGTTACCCCGACTGGTCTAGAAAGCGAGCTTTATAAGAAACCAATGGCCAGGAACTCGCTACTACTATATGACAGCCAACATCCTAAAGCCCTTAAGGATAATTTGCCTTACGGGCAATTTTTACGAGTCCGCCGTAATTGCTCGACTCAAAGTAGTTTTGATAAACATGCAAAGAATCTGTCAAGTCAGTTACAGGCTAGACACTATCCCAAGAAGCTAATCAAACGATCATGGAAGAGGGCAGCAAATAACCATTGGGAGGCTCTTCTCGATGATCCTCCAGACAAGCCACCCATGGACCGGTTAACTCTGGTGACCACTTTCAATGCGAAATCTAATCAATTCCAACGGATTGTGAAACAACATTGGAAAATTCTGAATAGTAGCAACGACAAAATAGCACTACCCCTTTTCTCCTTTAAACGCTCGAGCAGCTTGAGGGACAGACTAATACATACTCGTCCTAGAGAAACCCTGCGAAAACCTGTAGGGACCATTTGGGACTCCACAGCAGTAATAGGGCACCATCCATGCGGGAATTGCTCCGTTTGTCCACAGACCATGAAAGTGAATCAGATTGACATAGGCACAGACCGCCCCTGGATCCTAAAAACGTTTTCGAACTGTAATAGTTAGCATGTGATTTACTTACTCACCTGTTGTTGTCACGATAAATAAATAGGCATGACAACAAGAAAAGTGCGTACTAGGATGTTGGAGCACAAAAGCTCGTTTAGATGCAAGAAAAGCATCTCTAAGTTGACGAAACATTTTCTAGAACATAATCATAAAGAAACTGACTTCACATGGACTGTGCTGGAGAAACCGTTCATACCCACATACATTACTGATGTGTCAAAATACCTGTTCACTATAGAGCAAAAGTGGATTTATAGATTATCCACAGAAGTCCATGGGCTTAACGATGAAATTCCATGGACAACTCTATAATCTTTCTCCTCTGGCTTCCAACTGTGGACAACTGAACCTTTACCCTTCTCCGTCCAGGGATTAAAAGAATTGGTATATTGCATCAGCTGAGAAGAATTAATGTAACTAATACTCTTCCTCAACTAAAGTAACCTGAAGTCTGCACAGCCTATGCAATATTTATTATACCTATTACTACTGATTTAGAAAGATATGGGTTAATAATAATTCACACAGTTGATAAATATTTTTTAAGCCATGTTCATACTCCTTGGCATAGTATATCTTCATCGTTCCGCCCTGAACATTTCGTATTGATAATAAAGATGAAGCTATATTAACATGTACAGTCTACTGGGCACATTCCACAATGATTATTTTTTTTTTAAAAACGAGCCCTCAACCTATGTGTTCTTCATGATCAGCCTTACTGGGGCCTCGAACACTGGTCCATGGCGCTGACTAGAAAACTACAATTCCCAATGAAGCTATGGGATTTTGTAGTTCTTGTGCGATCTTCTTTCAAAACCAGAAGATTCACACCTAAATGAGGATCACTAGTTAGTTATCGATTCCAGAACAACGGTAATATGTTCAATATTCACTATAAGGATATCTTAACAGCGGCCGCTCGATAAGGAAGCTCGCGCATACAAGCGAACTACCATTCCCAGCAACAACTCGCATCTGAGTAGTTCTCTCGCGACCGTTCGGCACTGGGAACACGCAAGCGCGTTGTGTAAACACCAACAACATCGTTGCAAGTTACGAGCGTTTTCGAGCAAGTGAGTAACTTATCTCTCATTGAATGCAGCGCGTTGAATTGCAGCCAACGAACGTTATAAGCAAAATTCAAACCAAGCTAATAACAACTAGCATGATAGGTTGATGCCTTAGAACCTACCAGCCATAAGTATCTCCCTACCCTCCCGGGCGTTGCCTCCCCCAACCTCAGGCACAGTCCGAGGCAACGACGGAGAGGTAAGGGTACACTATTATCCAGAATTGAAAAACACCCAATGTAAGGTATTATTATTTGATCAATCTGCTCTATAGTCTGGGTGTCTAAATCAGTTGATGGGCGGATGAGCCTATAAGGGGTTTTGAATGGAAGGATTAATATGAAGTTAAGAAGCATTGAGGTTCTTTATGTTCTGAATTAGTGCCATTTTACACTTTTTCGTCCACTACAAGAAATCCCTCTCTTTACTTACCTTCATAGAGCGTGGCCTCCCTAATCCTGAGCTTGGTCCAGGCGAGGTGAGGTACTATCCCCTGTCACTAAGGGTGAGTGAGGGACCACTGTAGTCCCTGTAAGTTCGACACACTATTCATTTCAATACTGCCTGATATGTTTACCCTTTCCCTGCTTTATGTTATAGGTGAAAATTACACCATCTGACATGGAGGAATAGAAATGTAAATATATCCTTTATGATTTAATTTGATCACTTTATTGATGGTTAATAATGTTTGTAGCACGTACATGCAGTGACAAAAAATTTTCTCTAAGAACAGAGGCCCTGATGAAGCCATAGGAGGTGTTTTGTTCCCCATTTTTGGCAGAAACATGTCGGCCCATTTGCAGTTATTTGTTCAAACTGCATCGTTTTGCACTGTTCTGGTCTTTTAAAATGAAAGAAACATACAGTTATTAAAGGTTTTCACTGTATGTTTTCTATTCCTATTTTAATATCACATCTGTTTCATTTCCTTTCACTGCACTTTAATCCCATTGAGTGATCCCACGCATGGTCTACCGAGTGATGGTAGGCACTGTTCCCTGTCCTTGAAGGTAGGGTGTAAAGTATCTCAATGATCTAGAGATGCTCCATCCTAACCTTTTGGATGACCAAATGATAATGCTATAAGATCACTTACAAGACATTGATGGGAATCCATCTCTGGACCTTGGGCCTCACCTACTTTTGCTGGGAAGAAAATGCGTTGGGCAGTACACTATATTTGATGTAGGACTCTGTAAGTTGTTTAACGAGCACCTGTAGGGCTCAGAGCCTCAAGAGGTGAGAATATTCATCTAACTCTCTTACTAGACCCCCAAGTTTCATGTGTTGAAAAGTATGTTGATTAGGGGATGATAACTTGGGCAGGTCTTAAAAATTCCCTCAGACCCTCCACCACCTGTTTTGTGACTACATATTTATAATGCCATAATACATCGTACTCTAAATCCGGCATGCTCACCTATTTGGTATATTCCTTTATACATCTGTTCTACGTGTCTAGAACTCCAGGTGTCTTTTTCAGGTGTTAGAGAAAAGATATCTGCAGGTGTTGACACTGCTGAGATTTTTAATGGCACTCGCAAACATGCAACTGTAGCCATGTTTGCTATGGAGAAATCTCATACTGCGGCAAACATTTTGGATGAGTTTAACAGAAAGGTCTTTGAGTGGCTGCGACCAAGAGGGCTTAACATTGGTTTTGTTGCCACGGACAATGACAGTAATGTAGTTAAGGCCATGAAAGATGGTGGCTATTTCAGGGTCCCGTGTTTGGCACACTGCATTAACTTTGTAGTTCAAGACTTTCTGAAAAATGAAAGCAGAGTCAGCAACTTACTGACCACCTGCAGAAGAATATGCACACTTTTCAACCATTCTTTAAAAGCCTGGTAGCAGCTGAGGGTCATTCAAAGTGAGCATAAAATGCCAGGCAAAGCACTCATCCAGGAGGTTGTGGTATATGAATAAATAATACCGGATCTATTTTTGGATGAATGAATGAATAACAGATAGCTCAATAAAATAAGAGTCAAGATTCGAGGTAGTAGGAGTTTCTGCAGGTTTATTACAGCATAAGGACAGGATCAGGACAACCTGCATAGGATGACCCAGCAGCTGCTGGGGCTAGGTCTGGGATGAGCGCGCTAACTTTTAATAACAATACATTGACTTATATACATAGCGCAAACACATAGCATTACATTGCAGTAGGCGTAACAGTGGGTGGAGCAGAAGGCGTGACGCGTAGCAGTCGCGAAAGATAACAGTAAAAAGAGGTGTAACTGGGAGTATACATAGACATGTGGTGCAAACGTAACAGAATATGTCATGAATGGGCGGAAACATAGGAGGGGGCTACCTAAGGAGCCGGGACCTCTAACCTAATGGTGCGCGAAAACTGGCAATGACGTATTACTAGGAGAAGCTGGGGGCTACGAACTCTGTGCTAGGAGCAGAGACTAGAGTCTGGAGGGTCGGAGCGACATGTACCTAAACCCTATCTGGTATCTGATGTTTAGGGAACATGTTGATATAAACTAGAAGTCATGAGGGGAAAAGCTAACTTGACTCTAAGACTGGACCATGCATTATTCTACATGAAGTGCGTGATGAAGAATACTAAATGACCATTAAATACAGTATTTCTCTAACGTGGAGACGAATAGGCTAGACAATGACGGAAACTATTGATGCAGTTCAGTAGCTTAGGAATGCAGAAGAGGAGGACTGAACTGATAACTGGAACTATAACATACTTTTGGCAGACTCAGAGGCAGAGCCAAGCTGCACCGGGCACTGCGAGGCAGGAAGTAAGTGAAGGGTCGAGGATACAGGTGGGGGCTGTATCGCTCCTCAGCGAGGCTTTCAGGAGACAGGAGCTGAATCTGATGTCCGGGCCCTTTTGAGGCCTGGAAACGGGGACTTTATAATGGAATAACGTGCACACTGAGAAACGTGGCAACATAACTTTACATAGGCCTGATATTCGTAGTATTCACGAGGACTGGAAAATGACATATCAGAGGTGGACACAACTGTAATTGCGTCATTAATCGGACATGGGGAATAACATATGCATATTGGTCATGCACACATAACATATGATGGATGAGGCGTAGGGACACAGAACATGGCAAAATTTACTTTTCCACAAGGTGCCAACACGATGGAACTCAACTTAGTACATGCTTGATCGTCTGTTTGAGTAGTAAATACCACTTAATGGTTATGTCATGACAAGAAGATTAAGGGATCCTACTGTGAAAGCCATGGCCGTTGAGATGGGGCAATGGGACCTCGTTAAATGTCTGACAGAGATGCTACTTCCTTTTGAGGTCTTCACACATGAAGTCAGCAGGGAGGACTGTACTATGGGCCAAGATATCCCATTGTTGTACATGCTAGAGCAACAGCTGAAGGAGGTATCTGAAATGTACAAAGGTGTAGATGACAAAGTAGACGCATGTTATTTGTCGGACGCCTAAGCGGTTCACTTATCTGAAAATACAAGGATTCAAAATAACATTGTGTCACATTGACATTACATTACTGCTACAATTTTGGATTCACAGTACAACTTATTTCTAAACAGTAATGCAGTAATTCCTTTTTCAGAAGTGGATGTCGCCAAGTACAACACTTTGATAGCTGAGGAAGCCACTGATTTAGAAAATGAACGGCTCCTAATTAGAGGAACACCCCCCCAGGACAGAGCAAGTACTACAGGGCTTCCAGAGTCAAGTTCTACTTCAGAGCCTGAGAGCAGTGCATTTGCCTCTCAGCAGTCACCAACACTACCAATAATAACATCAACAACAGCACCAACAGGATCATCAGCCACATCAAACAAAATGATAACTGATTGGTTTCTACGGAAAGTGATGGGTAAGTCCATTGCTGATGCAAAGTCAAAAGAGGCCAAGCAAATCAGAGCACGCCTGAACATTGAGCGGATGGTCCAGGCCTATCTGGATGACCAAACAGAGGTCTTCATGGAGCAAAGCCTATTGGTGTATTGGTATGGGAAAAGAAGCCAATGGCCAGTGCTTAGCAGGCTGGCGATAAAGTATCTGGCTTGCCCTGTCACAACTGTCTCTTCTGAGCGTGTTTTCATTGCTGCTGGTGCTATTGTAACTGTGAAAAGGACCAGTCTCTCGCCCAAAAGCGTGGAGAGGTTAACCATGATCAAAATGAAGTAGCACTTCATACCATCGGAGTACAAAATACGTGAATCACAGCAGGAAGAGGAGAGCGACTTCGAAGACATAAGTAGTGGGGTACATGAACTACTTCTGTTCGAACCACCAGTGTTTGAGGATGAGCTCCTCTTACCTGACAACTAGGCTTTCAAATTGTTACTTTCTTCCTTCCTTTATTTGTGTGTCTATCTGTCTTTCTGGAAAAACAATACTGGGGTGTGGGATGCACACCATGTCTCAATTTAAATGTATCTACGCGTATTCTGATATGCGTGCAGCTTGGTCGCAGTGTCATGCCCAAAAGACCCTGGAAGATTGTCAAACTTGATGAATGGGACGTGTCTATGACCCAGACCAAACGCACAGCGAAATTAGCCCCATTGGCAATCCTTCATTTCTTTTTTAGAAAACCACTTGAACTTCTTTTTTCATCCTTATTCATGTCTTTTTTCCTTTGACTCTCTTAAATTTGTGGTCCCCACTTTACCTTGTGCGCCTTTTTTCCATGTTTCTAATGTTCCGCCTGTGCCACTCCGGGCCTCTTGAAAGAACATGACTAATGCGAAGTTCGTAAAAGACAGTGTTTATTAAAAATAACCCAATGGATTTCGGGCATGAAATGCCCTTCGTCGGGGGTCACTGTGAATAACAATAAAAATAACATCCAATCAGTATACATTACACTATATCAACACATTTTATCACTGTATTTTCAGTCTAATGTTCGTTTTGCCTGCAGTACAATTACTTTATAACCCACTTTTGTCTTACCCTGAACCACACCCTCCACGATTCTGCTGTTTGCCTTACCATGTTGTCAATAAGTGCTTTCCACTCAAGTACTCACTCCCCCTCCCTTTCCGAATTCAACAACCGTTACTCAATAGTCGAGGTGAAGCCGCGTATTCCACTTCTACTGATCATTAAAATCTTTAACTTTCCTTGCGCTTAACATATTAGCAAACATTGTCCGTTTCCCAATATTCATTTAACCCATAGTTAACTCGCGTGGATGCGTGCATACCTGCCATCGAAGTTTAAAAGCGCCCGTTCTTCTCTACATTATCAGCAAACATTATTCTTCCCAACATCCCTTGTGTTTTTTAACTCCTCCCGAACCATCAGCTGTTTTAACTTCCCCACCATCAAGGTAAACTACAAAAATGGTCATGCATGAACTGTATACAACATCTCCCATGATTCAATATGTTGAAAAAAATGTAATCTGGCGATCATAATGTGCCACTGTAATACACTGATGGTTTCAACGTCTTCACTGTCCCGCACTTCAAAGTTCATTTCCATCTCAAATTAACACCGACTTAAAACAACGAACCAGGTGTTCCAGCTGTCGTGTGGGGAATTTCATTTTAATTACAGTCCTTTAACCAGGTGGGTGAAATCCCATGGCTGGGCAAACATTTGCGAAAACAATACTGGGGGGTGGGATGCACACCATGTTCACAATGTCTCAATTTAAATGTATCTACGCGTACTCTGATATGAGTGCAGCTTGGTTGCAGTGTCATGCCTTTCTGGTTCACATCAAATCACAACAAATCCATCACCACCGTCTACTATTTTTATTTACCTATTGGAGTTGCACGTCTGTGCATTTAACTGTCCACTCCACTCCTCAGAGTCCTGCACCATCTTCCTGACTCACCCTAAATATATTTCCATCAAGCCAGACATTGGATGGAGAATAGTACAATAAATGTTGCCTGTAACAGTCCCTCCATAAGAAGTGAAACGTACGTGACTATAGCTATCTTCTGTTTTGTTTCCGAGCTGAAACTCATCACTGTCCTAAGGCTACCGCCTCTGTCTGCAGGCATCCACAACTCTTCACTGTCAGAACTTGAGCAGGCATCCAAAAATAAAGTCATCACTGTCAGAAGGCTGGGCATATGATCTGACAGCCAAAGAGAAGAGCAAGACAGGTAATGATTAATGAATGATGCCATGCATTGCATTGGATACTTGCTGACCCTGAGCAAATGTGCATGAAGTCGAACTATACTAGTTAATCTACAAAGTAAAAGTGACTCAAGTGACAGTCAAAAGTTTCCTTGTTGTTTAATAAGTAAACCACATTGTACTCCTACTACTGCAGGTGCAGGCCAATATCGGTTGCAATTTTTCAATATGGGATATGGATGGAATTAATTGGAATCACTCACTACAGACTGAGTTGGTTTTGGACAACACGTACACGTACCACACCAAGATGATGATTGACCATACTATCTTTGCACGCAGTCAGCCAGTTGCATCGGAGATGATTGATGGAATTAACTGCGTTTCATGAACTGGCATAAAAGGTAAACAGTACACAACAATTCAACAAGAACCTCAGCAGACCTAGGCTACATGTCCGTGTAGTGGTGGAGTCGAGTGTAGTGGTATGACTGACAGTGGCGCATTGATTTAGCCACTTGATTTGGAAAATGCTAGGTTGCTGAATATGCCTTTTGTCTGACTCTGTCAAAATTTAAGGTATATGGCGGTTGGGTCGCGGCCCGGTGCCATGAGCTTGTTCTGTGCTGGCTCCTGTCCTGTTGTTGTTGTAGCTTAATGCTGTGTAAACAGAGTATTATAGAACAAAACAGTTGCCAATGCTGGGGCTCACTCCTCCTTAATTTATGGAATGATCTCATGAAACAAAAACATGAAATACAGCTTTAAAGATTGCTATTTATTTCTACGCAAAACTTTTTTTAAACCTTCATTTGTTTTTTCAGACAGCGTTATCCATTGTGCATTTCAATGAAAAAGTGGACACAAAAACACTACAATGAGACACAAATATATACAATTACAGTACTTTTATAACATAAATCCCATCCATTTGGCAAATCCCACATTCATATCACATTCATACCACATCCATCCTACAACTCAAGAAAAGAAAAAGTTCCTTGCCACATTTTAAATGATATGTTATCACATTTGAAGCAACACAATCCTTTTCAAGTTTCAATAAATGAGAGAAAAGTTGTTTCCTTATATCTAAAGTTGGCTTCTAGGTGGCAAGGGAACAAGTCGGTCGACGCGTTTCGAACCACTATTGTTTGCGGGTTCTCCTCAGGACCAAACAACTCTTCAGTAATCCACATCAGATTGTGATCCTTGTAAGTTAAACTCATACGTCACATATAACCATCCACGTGTAATCGGAATTCGATTGCCGATACTCGACTGAGAGGGAGGCACACGCCGTGACTTTGAAGATATCGTCCATCAAAAGGTTTACAGAATACCCGCGAGTGAAGCAGCGGACGCTGCGGATCAACTCACACACCCGATCACTCCAACACGGGAAGTGGATTGCAACTAGTGAGTCTGCCTGGATACAACACATTACGAGTGGTACCATTGCCAGGATTATTCACATATTACACGTGGATGGTTATATGTGACGTATGAGTTTAACTAATCCTATTGGCTCAGCCTTGCTGAGTGAGAGCCAAGACCCAGTTTTGTTGTTAGGTGTAAATAGAGTAGACACGATGTATCCAAGCCACCTCAGTCTGGAACTGTTCTTGCTCAAGAGTCTTGTCTTCTTGCACTCTACCATATTTGTTTATTTTTTTTATTCATGTATTTTTACAATACCCCTTTTGTTTTTTCATCTACACTTACAGGCTGGCATTTACTCACTGCTATTATACTGGGAGCAACAACTTACACGTACCTTAACCATCCGCATCAGGCAGGCAGTGGCACCCAAGTATGATGTGCAGAGCAGAGTGTCCATGGAAGGGAGGACCAAGATGAATGACGAGATGCAACTCCACAGTTGGACCTGGATAATACAGTTATTTTAGTATCATTCATCATTCGTCTTTTAAATAATTTGATTCCTTTTTTCTCTACTTGATCCCTACAACTATTTCTTAATTTTCAGCATGTAATTTAATTTGGGTCTCTCTGAGGGCATACAAGCAACGCTAATTTCATATAATACTGCTGCCCTGTACTGTCTAATTGTCTAGTAGTAGTTAGTGAGTACTGCTCATTAACCATCAAGTTATCTTCATCATGCATGCATTTCCTTTTTCTCCCTTTATAGATTTATTGGATAGTGGATCATGGTCGTCTTCCAAGATTGTGTTTTTCTTTTGTTGTGTCCATGCGTATTGTTTTTCTTTGTCAAACCTTTCCCCAAACCCCCTTCCCATCCATTCATCAAACCCTAACCCTCTTCCGCGGGCTGTGTGATTTATATTGAGGTGGGATGTGACAACATGAAATGTACACCAACAATTGATCACACGCTTGCTGGGCAGATGTGGTTTAAAGCAACACTAATTCAAATTCAAGGCAGGGTGAGGCGCTTCTTCTGCTTGCCCACCCATGCTCAGTCTATGTACAATCCAATTTTTTTTCCAAAGGGACCCACCTAATACATCATAATTATTAATTGCCGGCATTGATTGATCTCATCATTAAATTCAACATCCTACCACACAGCAGTAAAGTTTACGAATTACGATTGTGTTAAGTCACTCACTCGACACAACTACAGTTTATTATAATAACTTCTTAACTTCTTGTACTAGGCTGTCCCCGCCACCATTGTTTTATTTTACTTTAGCAGTTGCAATATTGTTTGTTTGGCAGTCTTCTTCTGTACTGTACTTTACTTCATTCTACTCCTCCTCCCACAGTCTCTCTCAGGCAAGTGACTGTCTCTTTTTTTTTTTTTTTGCAAATGCTAGTGCCAGTGTCTATTACTACCTACCACCACAACCATGGCATCTTCTCCATTGTCCTGGGAAACCCTGCAGCCATTGCTGTGCCGAACTTAATCATCATCAATTACAGGTACGATAAGTTTGGTGGGAGGTATAATGGACTAGGAGGAGAGACTGACAGTACTAGTAGGACAAATATAAGTCAGTGAGGGGTACCGCATCTATCTGTTTGTGTGTTACAAAATTGGCAGAATATTTAAATCCAATACTGGCTGCTGCCCTGCAGGAGCAAGGAAACCATGTGATGTAAATACATTCGGAAAACAGTAACCCCCCCTAAAATATTAACATCGTATGTGTAAGTAAATAAACATAATTTATTTCCCTAACAAAAATAAACTATGCCACACCTGACCCACCCCTCTCCCTAACCCCAACCAATGTCCAAAATTAAAAAAGTCCAAACAATGTCCAGAAACTCCAACACCCAGTTCCCACCAACCAACAAAAGTAATAAAAAAGGGGCAATTCAACGGGGTCCTTCTACATTCGCGGGCTTTCAGGTGTTTGTCCACCATGATCTTAACTTGCTCCTCTAGCTGGTCCTCTAGCTGTGCCACCCGGAGGAGAATTTTGCGGCGAAATGACCTGCAGTTGCACTTACATCCAGGGTGGGGGGCAGCAGTACTTGAAAATGTGTAGTGGTGGGCGGCTGCCTGACCACGGCACCGTACCACTGGAGCAGGGCCTGGCTGGGGCCCGGGGCATTGGAGGAAGCTGCAGCTGCTGCCGCCTCCTCCGCCTGAGCCACCAGCAAATGGTACTCTTGGCAGATGGCCTCCAGTTTCCGGCGCCGAGCCCTGGCTGTTAACTCCTTTCGCGATGGTTTTTCATTGGAAGGAGGATCTATATCAAGAAAGAAAAAGAATTGTAACCAATACTCTTAGCAAAACAGTAACACAAAATTAATTCAACACATAGTGGCACAGTATCACTAGCAAGTGCAGTACATAACATTTGTGGTAAGTGTCTATCTTCCCAATTCCTTGGCCTCTAACATTTGTTGGAGTTTTTCAGGCATTATACTAGCACTAGTATGGACTCCAGTACACAGATCAGCAGTCTTTTTATTAACTCTAGTTTAGCAAAATCACATAACCTTGTTGTAGCCGGCATGCCAGCTGAGTCAGCTAAGCTTGCACCCAAGACAAACATACAATTCATGACGCAGACTCCAGTTACTTTTATTTACTACTGTCTGCAGGTGTGGAAGCTCGTATTTTTCTATTACGGGTGGCACTGGCCATACTCTCTCTGTTACATGAAGGGCAATTCATTTCACTTTCACTCTGCCCTGGCTACTACACAAAGGCAGATTAATATTATATATCTGATCTAATGATCATTGCTTATATGTGGAACAATGACATAAGGTCAGTAGCGGTCAGTGGTGGGAGTGCTCATGTGGTGATGTGGGGAGGGGGAGGGGCAGGGTAGGGGGTAGTAAACTATGGATTGTGGACAATTACTGGTAAGCAAATATATAAGTAAATAAAACAAATTTCATTGTGCGCACTGCGTCATCATAATCCATAGTTTACTACCCCCCAACCTGCCCCTCCCCCTCTCCACATCACCACCCGCCAGCACTCCCACCACCGACCGCTACTGCATAAGGTACTTTGTTCATTGATTGTGTAACCAACAGATAGGCCACCCTTTGCAGGCTGGCTGACACAATCAAAAATAGATTATTATAGGTAGGGAGTGGTCCTCAGAGTCAGAGGAAGGTGTTTGATAATAATATATATATGATGTGCTTCCAAACTACTGAGTCAACTGTATTCTGAAAATACTACTTATATATTCCCTTCCGCTTTGCTACTCTGGCGCAGTTTCTTTTACATTCTTTTCAAAGTAAGCCTCTGCATCCACTGACAGTCTCCACTTATGCTGTCTATGATGATGGAATACATCCAGGCATCCATCCATTAAAATTAAATGTCTATCATTCTTTTTTATATATCTCTTAACAAACCAACAACCATCCATGCGTCCGCTCCTTCCTTCTTTGCCTTGGCTTTGAGTTTGACCCATGAACCAGGCTAATGATTCTTGCTATCTAGTATCCACCCATACTGTGTCGCCCACCCAGGCAGGCATCTTCTTTCACCTTCCACCCATCCTTCAACAATCCATGCATCTGATCTGATTCCTATCAGCAACCTATGCATGCTTCCAACATATCCTTCTCGGCCAGTCATATCACATCTCGCCCGTCCTTCCTCCTTCAACCCTTCTTTCCCTTTTTGTTCAACAACACATCAATTAAGGTCATCTGATCTGACTTTTAGTCTTCTCCATAAAACTTTCACAGCTGAGTTGGAGTCAGATAGAGGAGGCCATTTGTTACTCAACTCACGCTGGTAATGCTATTGCTAATGCATTGCTAATGCTAAGTAAAGGGTGCCTTCTTCAACCGTTGTATAATGTTCACTACAACTTCATACTTCATAAGTCTCACAGTACAGTGAGTGAAATGACCCTTCCAGCTAGTAGTAATGCCAATAAGTAATGAATATAACTTACCACCGCCTGCCATTGCTACTGGCTCCCCCCTGTAGCTCCTGCAGGTGCCACATCTTCGTCTGCCCCCTCTGGAATGGCAGCATCGCCATCGCTACTGGCCTCGCCGGCACTGGTGGTTGGTACTGGTAGTATACCTAGCAAAAAAAATTACACATTTTTAGATGCCTGTACACCTCTCCCTATTGTATTCGTTTTAACTAGGAAGATTGAAAAAAAAGTTTAGTACAACTTGTACAACATACATCATTACTAGTCCAAACCGGGTACTAGACTCAAGTAGAGTCAGTAGATAGACATTCGTAGTGTTATGGTCCCTAGGGTCATCTCTAGTCCTACTCTACTCTTTGGAAAGTTAGCCTGAGCCATGTAACCATTTTAGATTCATGTCGACTCTTTTGCGCATGTTACCTCGCAGCTCGTTGTGCAGTAAGACGCCTTTGAGGCCACATGACTGTTGGTTACAAGTGAAGAGGTCAAAAACAAGCCACTTTTTTTATGGAGTTCGGTTAGTCCGTATTGCTTAGTCATAACATATCACACTTTTTGGCATGACTGCGAAATGCTTGCATAATTGCATTATACTGTCTAACGTGCACCATTTCTCTCATAATAGGAGGAAGATTCTCTAAACCAGAGATTTGCAGAGCTTATGATGCATGTAAGCAGTATTTCTATGTTCTACGATGAGGGGTCTCCCAGAATTCACACAGATCTTTTGTCTTCTATCATGCACTTGTAACAAATGTTTACTGTTTTAATCTTATGCATTTTGCTGTTGAAGCTGGCTGTAGTACTAATTTCATAGAACAACGTACAGAGCTTGTTATTTGAAAATAAATAAACTTTTTGAACTTACACATAGACTCTGTTGGTGTATAGCATTTTAGGACCCTAGTGTAATTTGCCCTTATATAGGTATAAATCACCTTGTCCTTATATAGGCATAGAAATCATAACCATATTTAGACATAGCCCAGGCAGTCCAAATACGGCATGGATACTTCCACTAGTTCCGAAAATCCACAACGATTTCTTGGAAAACTCGGCTTCAACAGTTAGGGACTTCCCCTTGCTTGGATATTGATTTGCACAAGAACTCATGGAATTTTCAAAGAACTGAGACTCTTTGATGACGTTGTTATGTCCACCTTTACGTCAAACTCGGCACCTTCAAGGTATAAATATTCCCACACTTGCCCAAGCAAACACACAGTGGTTTGGAGCAGTTCGACTATCTACTTGCCCGACGCATCTCGCTACAGCAAGTGCCGTAGGAAGCCGACCCTCCAGCAGACGCACTGAGAGAGACGCTGTCTTTTCTCCTGCTGAGAAATCCAGCTCCAGTGTTTCCAAGCTCCCTTGTGGGGTGTTGGGAAATCGAGTCCTGAGACAGAGAGATACCAGACCTCCTTCATTGTAAACCAAGGTACGGAGCTGATTAGACCCTAAGAGAAATCTTGGATAGATTCTTGGCAAAAGAATACTAAACTTATGCAACACCACACTTACTTCTTCCCTCGTACTAGACTTAGGTTAGGTACATCAGGGTAGGCATATTTTAGAAGCACCAGTTGAGTAGTTTTAGTCTTTATTTATTTATGTATGTATTCTATGGCTTAGAAACCATACCATGCTTTTACAGTATTATTTTATAATACTCTTCTTGCTTTATTCATTATCCTTTACAGCCAGTCTTACAATTGTAGCTGTTCATTTCTTCTGCATGAGAAAGAAGACTTTTCAAAAAATACTTTTATTGAAAACGCCGTCTCTCTATTTTTCTCTGCACCTCTGGTGAAACGAAGCATGCACGAATGACTGAGTAAAATATCTATCTATTGTTTTCACGACTCTGAAGATCAGTTTTATCTTGGGGAAACAAAGTTGTCATGTTTATGCGGTTGTCAGAATCTATTCCCTTCTTGTTCATTCGAGAAAGTGTCTAGTGACCTCTGAGCTAGCTGACACTCACAATTAAGTTTAATATATCCGATAGAGACCTAGTAGACATAAGTCCTACGTCACATCTATAGGATATATTATTCCAATGCGCAGAGCCTATTGGGAATATAGGACTACACTACATGGCGCCCAACGTGGGGCAAGGCACTAATTTAACGCTAGATACTAGAGTAACTCAGTCATGCTTTTGACAGAGACCCCTTTTTCTCGTAAAATACTCCAATAGACGGCTGGAGTGGGTTAAAGGATGAAATATCCGCCAAAACTGAGTATGACGAAAAATCCTATGTATTAGTTTTTGGTTTGATTCAATGTTGAAGGATACAGAGTTCCTAAAAATATTGTGCACCTTATCTTGGTTTCCTTGAAACTTGCTCTGCAAGACTTTCAACAAAATGTTGAATAACGACAACAACGCAACCGGTGGAGCTGCAATAAATGCAGCCCAACCGGGTTTAGACGCTACAGGTTTCCAACAAGACGATGCGGATGCTATAATTATCCTGGAAAATGTACTGAAAACAATAGCTATAAAGCTTATAGAAAATGGCCTATCACCAAGAGGTGGTAGGGTAATTTTTGTCATAGAGGCACACGAATATCGGCAGACAGAGGTATTCTATTTATGGATTATCTTCCCTGAAGCAAATCCAAGAATACATGTGCTCCACTTCTATAAGATAGAGGAACATCCAGCGGAATACGTTCCTTTCGAGGACATTGAAATTCCACTAACTTACCAAGAGCATCAGCTCTGGTTTAAAGGCGCCATACAACATCATAATCACATTACCAGGCTCTGTCCACTAGGTAGACCAGGAGCAACATGGCCGGTACTAGCCAGCTATACACCACATCCTGACATTGAAATAATGACAGAGGTAGACTTATTAGCTCAGCTAAAACAATTAATTAAAATTCATAGACAATTGGTACAATATGTCATGCGGACTCTAACAGTCCAACCTGCTATAAAAATTCCACAGCACACCCCACCTCAGGGGAACACAAACAAAATTACACCACAGACTATACAATCGGTCATTGGTAAATTACCCGCAAAAAGGGAACAAATTTCATTCTGGTTAGCGCAAACAATTACTCAAATCGAGGCAATATTTCCTGATAGTACACCTCATGAGAAACACAGGATTCTAACAATCTGTTTACCAATGGGGATCGCACCACACCTGGAGGACTGTGACACTTGGGGTACAGTCTTTGCTGCAATCTACACAAAAACACATGGTGTTCATTCAAAATGAATACGGGGCAGAGCCTGCTTTAATTCTCGGTATGAAGTTACTGAAGGATTTCAAACAGGTCTCAGCTATAATATTAGCTAATATTAAAGGTGAAGCAGCATCGGTGGCAATACGCCAAAAACTAAAAGAACTTGATGTACCTGAGCAACCGTATGAACTGGCCAGAATAATAGAAAAATCCTATGAGTAACTAGGTAGAGATAGTTTGGGTGGGAAACCAGTAAAGCCCGAACTAACGGAAAATCCTGAAAAAGGGTTTATTAAAAACATTCTTACTACTACTAAAAAGAAGTGGGAAAATACTAGACAGACACTTCCTAAGGAGAAGGGTTCTCAATCAAGAAGAAGGTCTCCTCAAAAGGAGCCCTCTGAAAAAAGGTATAACCTCAGAAACAGGGATAATTTGAGGAAACCTGATAGATATCAAGATGCTGATACACGTTCCTCTCCTACCTTTCAGATTTCCTCACAGAAATTGGAAAGAAGAGGCTGATCAGAACAAAAGGAAGAACGCGTGAAGTCCAAAGACAATCAACACGTTCCAAAAAATAAGAAAACTCAATTCACCAAGAAGAAGGTAGCAAGTCTGAAAATCAGACATGCCGAGGATCTTGAGGACACAACTCAAGAACGTGGAATGGGCCCAGACAATGCTGGACAGCACAGCAGAAGTTACCATAGCTTGCAAGATCCTGAAGGATCATCTGGAGACAGTGGACCTGAATGAATACATTCAAGTTGAAACTGCCGATACCAGGGTTAGTGTACCCCATAAGTTATATGAAGTAACACTCCGGATAGAGGAGGACATAACTAGAAAAATAAAAGCACTCTTTTGGGGAAAACAATCTAAGGGTTATGACATCCTTCTGGCTGAAAAAGACTGGCCACTTGAATTTGCCAGGGATTTCCCACATGGCGAAGAGATCATTATGCCAGCCTTCTCAAATCATATTCCTATATATAAAATATACACCTATGCCAGAAAATGGGCTCTGGCCCAGGCTCCAGCATTATATAAAAATTAAGTGGGATGGGATGAGGACTCTCCTCACCATAAGATCCAGTTAAAACATCAACCTACTGCTCAGAGGCAGTATCCAGTTAAGCAAGAAGCTAAAAAACAGGTCAGGGAGACCCTAGATCAACTTGAATACCAAGGG
Organism: Lissotriton helveticus; assembly: GCF_964261635.1. Taxonomy (NCBI): domain Eukaryota; kingdom Metazoa; phylum Chordata; class Amphibia; order Caudata; family Salamandridae; genus Lissotriton; species Lissotriton helveticus. Next base: position 243,972,041 of record NC_136062.1, on the reverse strand, counting down.
GTGATTGAAACATGCACCTCGTCCATGAAAAATCCTTTGTTTCCTGTCTCCAAACCAGACAATACATATCGTCTAGTTTTGGACTACAGACATTTAAATTCTTGTTGCAAACCTTTGCAGTACAAATGCACACCTTGCAGCACTGATGAATAATATTGTGCGCAAAAAATATAAAACTACATTAGATATATCAAATGGCTTCTTCTGTCAAAATATCGCACCTGAAAGCAGGTATTTGACTGCTTTCTCAATTATGGGAACACAGCGTCACTTCTGTTGTCTCCCACAGACATTCAAGAAGAGTCCAGGGTTGTTTTCTGCCAGAGTAAAAGAGTTACTACAAATGTATGATGATGAGGCATTATCTTATGTCAATGACATCTATCTTACAGACGATGACTTGGATAAGCACTTGAACAGGGTGAACACCATAATACTTGGCTTCGCCTCTGAAGGGTACAAATTAAGGGGTCGATTAGGATGGCAGACGGACAAAGTCCGTCCGCCATCCTGTCTGGGGCAGGGACCGTCCGCCACAAGGGCGATGGTACCGTCCCCCGAATTAGGATGTACCCGCCACAGTGGCGGGTGCATCCCGCATATTTAACATTGCTGAAAGCACCGTCGGCCGCAATGTCACAAAATGCATGTTGTGCGTTTCACAGCACAAGCTGACAGGCACTGTGCGGTGCCTGCCATGTTGTACTGTGAAATGCAGGGGGGTACCATAGGTACCCCCAATGTGCACCCCCCCTTCACCCTGGGGGCCCATACCGGGCCCCCAAAGCAAAGCCCGTATGCCTTTCCTGCCAGCCATATAAACCCTTTTCTGCCCCGGCTGCAAGGCGACCGGGGCGGAAAAGCAGTGGACGGTGTTTCTGTCCGCCGCGGTCCCCCCGCCATTGTAATATGGCGGGGGGGAAATTGGTGGCAGACGGACCTGCATGGCGGTTGCGATCTGTCCACCATCCTAATCGGCCCCTCAATTTTAAGAAATCAAGAATTGCACCCTCAACGACCTATTCCAAGGATATGAACTTTCAAGTGAAGGCAAAAGCCTGGCAGCCAACTTTTTAGAAAAATGTGCGCTGCTGCAACCTCCAAAAATGCTGAAAAACCTACAATCAGTTCTAGGATTCCTGAATTTCGGAAGAACTTATATTCTAAACTACGCAGAAAGGGTTAAACCTCTCTACAAATTAATCAAACCTGATTTCAAACCTACTAATTGGACTAAAAAACACACAGAAATTTTGCGTTCAGTGCAAACAGACATGTTAGCAACAACCCATTTATAGACACGCGTAAACGTACGCAACCTTGTAATCTGAATCATCCTAGGGAGATGCAGATTCAGATACCTAACCTTTAATGAAGGTGAAAAGGTACCAATAGCTTATAAATCACACTTCCACACACAAGCTGAAATGAAATTCACTTCAACAGAAAAAATTCTGACAGCAGTTCAAACTGCAGTAGCAAAAGAGAGAGCTCTCGCACAGGGTAACACATAAAGGTCGTTACTCCTGTACTTGCCTTAGAGGCAGTGACAAAAGCAAGCATTCCGAATGTAAAAGCTTATCCAAGATGGATACAATGGGTTAATTCTCTTGCTGCAACAGACGTTGAATACGATTTTGACTCCTACTTGAAAACTCAAGAATTTCTACAATACGAACAAAAATGTCCTCTGCCCACTAAGATTCTGCCTCTAGAACATTACGGATGTATAATTTATACAGATGGATCAGCACAGCCCGTAATTGGGGGAAAACAAGCTTATAGTGCAGCGTGTGCGATTGTCAAAGGTCGCTGGCGCAATGGTAAATTCAGACCAATGATCACAAAAACTCAATGTCTTGGAGACTGTACAGCTCAGCGAGCTGAACTACAGGCTTTCAAGATGGCACTTGAAAATACCGATCGCGAATTCCCCGCACTCATAGTGTGCGATTCGTATCACTGTGTCCAATCTTACAATGAATACTTGCAGAAAGACTCACGTGATCCATACACTGAGTCATCAGCGTGATGGCGTTCAGGTTGCAGGGAATTCATTGGCTGATGAAGCCACGAAGGCAGCTGTACAAACGGCTTCCGTAGCTGCAATCACTCGTTCAAAAAAAAATAAAAAAATAGACAGCGAAATAATGCAAGCTGTCACTGCTTCAATAAAAGACAGTGGTAAAACACTTCCAAAAGGCTTTCCACTCAAGTACTCATATATAACTGATGCAAATAATGTTCCTTTTGCCGAATCCCAGGAGTGGGGGATATAGTAATTCCAAACATGGAACATAGATTAGGAATAATTTTAGCAGCACATGAAGGACTTGCCTCTGCACACGCAGGTGTTTCCGCCACAGTGTCATTATTAAAGCAAAGATACTGTTGGCCGCGCATGAGGGAACAGACCCGAAACTATGTTTTGGAATGTGAAATCTGCCAGAAAATTAAAGTTTCAACGGTGAAACGCCCGGCGCAGACCCCCCTTCTAATTTCAGATAAACCATTAGCATGTGTTTACCTGGACCGCTGTGGTCCCTTACAAAGGGATGGTAACTATAAATATATCATGGTCGCAGTAGATTCATGCTCAAGATTCATTTGGATGTGGCCTCAGCGCTCAGCTGACGCCCGAACTGTTATAAAAGATTTTCGAGTCTTCATCAGCACATACGCAATTGGCACGCTACATTCTGACCAGGGTCCTGCGTTTAGCTCTCGAGCTTACACGGAGGCCATGGCTAATTTGGGCTTTGCATTGCGGTATTCAAGTACATTCCATCCTGAGGGAAATTCGGTAGTGGAAAGAAAAAAACGGGACCTAAAGCAATCTATAACAGCTAGGGTATTAGGCTCGGGTGACGGGTGGGTTAAACATCTAATAAGTGTCTAACGTAGTTTAAATAATCTGCCAAGAAATTCTCTGGGTGGAATCACTCCATATGAAATCCTTTTTGGTACTAGAATGATTGTCGAAGACCTCGATCGTCATACTTCAGTGGTAGAACAAAAACCCTTTGATATCAAAGACCGTTTGGCTGTTTTACAGGACTTAAATGAAACAAGAAGAAGTCTAAGCAACACCATACAGAAGCCAACGACAACTGAAGAAAAACCACCTGTCCCAGCAAGACCTGTCTGGATTCCAAAGATTGGGGATCTGGTCAGAGAGAAAATAGCGGACAAGAAGGAATTTGGGCCTTCTTACAGAAAACCTGTACCTGTACTAGCAATCCACGGATCAATAACAGTGTTACTGCCACCCCTTGCTGGAAAAAAGGAGGACAGGGTTATATCAATTGACCTAGTAAAACCACACCATGTGGCCGATAATAAGTAGTAGGCCCAGTGGACTCCAAAGATGTAGCAGACGACCAAATCTTACTACTATCCAAGAGGTTCAAACTGAGAGACTCATCACTTGCTCCTGAAACCACACAAATCATCTCATCGTGAACATAGAGACCTGTCATCAGTAAACATCACAGCCGTTCCTCTACCTGGTGGTATAGCATGGGACAGAACTGATTACGAGATTTATGGTCCGGTCGAGAAGTTGAAGATTTCACACCAATTTAATGTTTCCTTGAGTGACTTTGTTTCACCCAGCACATTTTCTGATGATTGAGACTTTGAGACTGTTAAAAACATGATGGCAGACTTAGAAATGTCAGCAAAATTTGCAAAACATGAATACTTAGAAGGTACATCAGATTATGAACAAATGTATTGTTTTAATCATTATGGTCATCCTTTTTTGCACAAATCTGCAAACCCTAGAAATGCTTTAGCCTATAATCAATGGGAACATTGTTCAACGCCACCAAAGGGTAGCTCTAGAACATTTTATGAAAAATCTCCATACTTCTCAGGTTTTAATGTCAAAATCCAGAAACATTTTACTTTAAAAATGTTAATAAGACAGGAATGAAAAGTATGTTGACCAATACTAATCACATTTTTTCTGTGGCCTTTTATGCTCAATTGTCCACATTAGGTTTTGACTTTTGGAAAGACAACATTGAGACAAAAACTGTCTGGGGCACAAAAGACTGGCAGGTGCAAGGTTTAGAAGCCTTATTCAGAGCCTGCATCATCCCAGAACAAATAATTTTCTTAAATGAAACTGTTGTACATATATCTTGTCTTGGTCTTGCTAAGATAAAAGACTTAAATAAACCGTCCATACCTAAGCCCACACCTGAAAGTAATGGAACAACAGATGAGGAGGTAGACGTAAAATATATTTTACAACAGAACAGAACTAATCCTGATTGGAAAAAATGGTTAATCTGGCCCACAGACACGAATAACTGTCAAGATAGATTCCTGAACAAGAAACAAGGGTTTAAAGTAACGAGGCCAGATCCAAGATATGTCCAGAGACAACATCCAGGGATAGTAACAACTTACAGTGTAGGAAAATTGTGCCTTGAGTGGCTACAAAAATCCACACCCCCAGATATAAAACAACACTTAACTTTACTTAAAGATGGCATTGATTTGAGAGATTTCTTACTAGGACCTCGGAAACAACGTCATAAACGTTTCATATACGCCGGTATTTACGCTGCTTATAATGAAGCATGGAAAGTCACCCAAATGGAAACTGCAGAATGAATACGAGAAATTGATCGTATTAATTTAGAGTAAGCTCTCTCTGTAGTTGACAATCGGTTAACGACTCTGTCATCCAGAATTTATTCTTTGGACAACATTGTATCCTCTGCCATAAACATAATAGAACAAGACTTGCTCATATTACAACATGGACAGTCTCAACTGCGTTCTATAATGCTGCTAGGCTGGACTGATAGAGGATGCAAACCCGGACATCCTCTTCCTTACAGAAACTTGGCTCCATGAACACTCTGAACCTGACTTGGTACAAACTCTTCCACAGGGCTACCAAATACTCCGCCTTGACCGTAAAACTGGAATCGGTGGAGGGCTAGCAGTGATTTTCAAGATAGGCTACAAAGTCACTAGCACTCCTATCCATGTTCCAGATAGTGAATGTCTTCCCTTCACTATAAAATTCTGCCCCACCAATACGTTCTCAGGTATGCTTATATACCGCCACCCGGGTCGCAAGGACAATTCCTCCCTAATCTTGCCCCAACGACTGCAAACCTCGCATTTAGCTCCTCCTACTTCACACTCCTGGGTGACCTTAACACTCACCTTGACGACCCTAACGATTCAAAAGCCAGAGAACTATCCTCAAGCCTAGGTGCTCTCGAATTACAGCAGTTAGTCCTTGGCCCCACCCATCTAAAGGGCCACCTTTTGGACCCTATATTCAGCAATTGCCCTAACCTACACGTTGGCAATCCTTCCCCCCTTCCCTGGACTGATCACTTCCTTATTCCCTTCACTTGGGTTCTCCCCAGTCACCCCCTACCCAAACCCATGACTGTTCAACAGTCACGTAACTGGTCCAAAATCCCCCAGCCGGAATGGCGGGAGAACCTTGATCTAACCATACCCATCAAAACCTCCAATCCTACTGAGGGCAACGAGAACTTCAACAGCTGGATCACCAACTCCCTAGATCTGGTACTTCCATTTAAACATACCCACCCTAAGCGAAGTACCCCGACTGCCCCGTGGTACACCACTGATCTCCGAGAGGCCAAACGCACCTGCAAAAGAATCGAGAGGATATGGCGTCTCTATTACTTACCAGCGGACAAAACAGCCTACAAAGCAGCTATTACAAGCTACAAATCCAGCATTAAATTAGCGCAAGCAAAATATTTCGAGGAAAAAATCGACAAGGCAGCCTCTAAGCCCTAGGAGATCTATCGGATAGCAAAATCCCTCGTACAACTACCCGAGATACCCAAGGATTACAGCAACACCCAGGCCCACTGTGACGAGCTAGCGGATTTTTTTCACCGCAAAATAGAAACCATCAACTCCTCTTTCTCTCAAACCCCTTCGCCTAGTGGCCCTGTAGATCCAGGCCCGGTGACAGCATTGCCAGTTTCCCTCACATGCATCCCGCCCTTAGATCTCACCCTTTTAGAGAGCATCATGCAATAAGTAAAATCAGGATCACCTACTGATCCGGCCCCTCCACGGGTTCTTACCCCGATCACCAGCCAGATCTCACGCACCATCCTGGACCTGTTAAACTCCTCTCTCCATACCGGCATTGTCCCACCCTTATGGAAGAGAGCAATGGTCAAGGCATTATTAAAAAAAAACAACCTCGATCAAAACAATCCCTCCAATTACAGACCAATCTCCCTACTTCCCTTGGCTCAGCAAACTACTTGAGAAGCATGTCAACTCAGCCCTGACACACTTCCTAGAATCAAACGACATACTTGATTCCTCACAGACGGGTTTTCGGTCCCTTCACGGAATCGAAACAGCCCCGGTCGCAGTGACGGAGGAGGCAAGAAGGATCCTGGACAGCGGTGGGTCAGCAGCCATCGTTTTACTCGACCTCAGTGCCGCCTTTGACACTGTAAACCACAGAATTCTTCTCCACCGCCTCAGTAGTATAGGAATCACGGGAACGGCACTCACCTGGCTGAGATCCTTTCTCACAGATCGATCTTTTCAGATATTTGAGAAAGATTTTACCTCCTCCAGCAAACCCCTGAACTGTGGAGTGCCTCAGGGCTCCTCCCTGAGCCCCCACCTTTTTTAATGTTTACCTCAGTCCTCTGGCTGATGTCGTCCGCCCTTTTGGAGTGAAAATTATCACCTATGCGGACGACACACAGCTGGTGGTGGCGCTAGACCCCCCTCTCAACTCCACCCACAGCTTATACAAATGTTTGGAAGCAGTCGCGCCTGGATGTCGGCCTCCTGCTTAAAACTAAACGGGGAGAAAACTGAGATTATGCTCTTGGGAAATACCATCATCAAATCCATTGATTCCATCTGGCCCCTCTGCCTAGGCTGCCCCCAGAACCCAAAGAACAAATCAAAAGCCTCGGCATCTGGCTAGACAAAACACTCAGCTTTAACTATCAGGCAACCAAGCTTGCTGCCACATGCTTTGGACTCCTGTGGCTACTTCGCAAAATCCTCCCGCTCCTCCCGCTCCATTCAAGACGGATCAAGGTCCAAGGACTGATTCTCTCCCGCCTTGACTGCGGAAACGCCTTATACCTTGGAGCCCCACAGTCCACGCTCAATAGACTCCAGATCGTCCAAAACTGCGCCGCCAGGACTCTCCTCGACATCCCACGACGAGTCTCAGTTAAAGCCCGACTGAAAGAGCTCCAGTGGCTCCCTGTGAAATCGAGGATTGAATTCAAGGCCATGTGTATCGCCCACCGATCTTACTGGGGAACAAGCCCTGCGATCAACCGCCCCCTGGTAAATGCCTATCATCCCAATCAGATCTGGGACGGCCTGTCTCATCACAGTGCCGCGGGTCAAAAGAGCCAGGTGTGGGGGCCGGTCGCTCTCCCACAACCTAGCCAAAATCTGGAACACTCTCCCCCTCTCAATTAGATCTGAACCTAAACTACTTACCTTCCGAAAACTCCTTAAAACCTGGCTTTTTAATAAATCCCCCCTTTAAGCAACCATCTTGAGAAATCCGTCTAAATCAAGCGTGCATACTCCTCTTTAGCCCATCCTCTGTAGCGCTGGGACGCCCCTGGGTAGCCATCGCGCTTTATAAATTATTTTTTCATTTCATTCATTCATTCACGTTACAAAACCTTTGTTCAGGCTATGTGCCTTGGCATCTAATCAACACCATGGCATTGTTTACTGGATTTAACCTTACAGATAAACAAATCTCTTTGGCACAGAGGGGAGCAGACTATACGGTGCTGAGCATAGAAAAACTGGAACGATTACCATTAACCGTTTCTGAGAAACCAGCCGTTGAATGGATAATACATTGCACCAAAACAACAAAAGAGGGAGGATAGAGGCTTCTAATGAATAGAATCTACTTCCTGTCAGACTTTATATAAACAATGGGATTCTATCATGTGTATCTTATTTTTTAATTATTTTCAAACAAAAATTTTTGTAATGGGTGAAAGAGGCTTTTCTCTAGAGATGTTAGAGAGAAGCACTATGTGTTTTTAAAATACCCCTCACACACTATGAGTCCCATAGTGTCCTGCTTCATCATAGGGGTCTTCCCATCCCTCTACGGGGCGGGGCATGCTACGACCTACGACTACGCGGGAGCACTTTTCTTATGTGAATAGACTATGTGTGTGATGGAATATGTGAGAGTGATAGGGAAAGTGAGGATTACAAAAAGATTTAAAAATTTCCTGCCTAGTGGAAAAAATACACTTTATTCAGTTCCCTAGCTGGAAACCTTAAAAAAGGGAAATGGAATAAGTGGGAGGTAAATCTCACTCCCTACTTGGTCGACATGTTTCGAACGCAGTCTCCACTGCGTTTCTCATCAGGACCTAAATACGATCCCTACTACACTCTACGAGATTAATGTGGATATATAGTATGCCTATTATCGCACGAAGACTGACTGCAAAAATAGGCTGGTCAGTTTTGACAATAGGGGTTGAATAGCCCCTAAAAATTACCAAATTGGTACACTTTTTTTTGTTTGATATGCCACATGAGCTAGCATTGGGGAAGAAGGCTTCCTTTTAAAAATTAGTATTTTTCATTGTGAAAGCAGGAAATCCCTTGCCCGCATCATACCTCCGTGCTGCTCAAACCCCGGAGCATGCCTTATTATCAACAAACTGCCCCATACATTTTGCAGAAATGTTAGGCCGTATCTTAAACATGTCTGATACCAGTGGTATTGTACATGTATTTAAGAAGATTTTTTCGGGACTGTTAGGACCCTTTGAAGCAGTCCTAGGCATTTTTCCTAACTTCGTGCACTCTGTGTTCGGCGGCCTGCCTCTCATCTTGGGACTTGTAGCGGGGATACTATTTTTGTTCCTTCTGCTCCGATATGGCAAGTCCAGTCACCAGCGATACCCAGATTACCATGGAGAACACTCTTCTGGCAATGCAGTATCGTGAGCGCATATCACAGATTCTTGGCTTGGCTCGTTTGAGAGATCTGAATACCACGTGGTTCCTATCATTCAGACCAATCTGGCAAAATTGCATCTTACCTGTTCTGCGATGCCTGCTTTGTGGAGAGGAATGCGTGTTGGATATTTGTCTGACACTTCCATCAGCACTGCCATCGGATGTTGACGCTTTGCTTGGTTCGGTAACGGCTCATGCATTGTGTTGTCCCACGGCTACCAATCCTGATGACCGCATTCATTGAGGTCTCACCGGCAATTCCAGCTGAGGGTGAGAAACGTGGACCAACAGGCACACAGGTACCATCTACTGCGAACATTGCTAATGTGACTGACGCTCACGGCGATGCTTCTCATCTGTCTATGATTGATCTACTTAATGAAGTGGTTCAACTTTCACCTACTGTGGTAGACAATTTCTTTGCCATCTTAGAAGATTTAATGTTTTCTCCTGACTGATAGGGAAATACTGGCACCCTCCCAGGAGCATATCATGAATTAAACTCACCAGACATAGCAGGGTTGCTCAGAAACAGAGTGAAATTTATTTATTGGTACCAAAAGCATGCATCATTGCTAATTAGCAAGGAAGAAGTCAGATCTGCCACCTTAGGGGCTCTCAGACCGCCTCTTCCCCGAGTGACAAGTTTCTAGGTATTATATACTGTATGCAATGCCATGTCAGCGGAACTTAGAATAAGGCACCAAGCCAAATATGGCTGACATGGATGTGCAATGTCTGCACCATGCAAAACAGCCAGATATGGGCAGACCAGAAAGGCAGGCTCTGCACTGTGTAATATTTGCATATCATGTAGTCAAGACAAGCAAGGTGACCTGTAAGGGTGTACAGAATAGCTTGTTGAAGCTTGTCCAGTCAAGGTCAGATAGGAAGCCATTTTGAGCTTCAGGCCTCATGTTAGTGTGATCTTATACAATCATGAACTCTTTGGAAGTACATGAAAATCAATTTATATGGATATTCATATATATTTTGTAACACTGACACCGAGAATAACTTTTGAAATTAGCACACAGCGTTCTATCAACTTTGAATTCGACCTTCGTTTTTCAAAACAAAAATACTTTTAACTTTGGAACTCTATTTTTCTACGATTTGATTTGACTTTTTTCCCAAAAATGAACTTTGGCACAAAGTAATCTGCTTAAAGTAGAACTATTCTCAGAGAACAAGAAATTCTGTGAATACTTCCTAGAAACAATATTGACCTTATCCAGAAACCGAAACAGTTTATATATTCTTCTATGGGATGGTCTCAATTTTTGTTTCTGTATTTAGAGCCATTTCATAAATGTAATTTTCGTCATTCATTCAGTTAGCATTGCCAGTGTCGTATTATATGCTTACAATGAAATCATTGCTTTTAAATGCATACAGTACAAATGCTCATTTTCGTGTGCAACCATTTCAAATGCATTTTATGTATTTTTGGGTGGGATTGTAAACACATGCTTTAGATATGTTTTAGTGCTTAAATTTAGTAATGTCGAACAAAATAAAGTGGAGTGAGTGTTGTATAGCATTTTAGGACCCTAGTCTAATTTTCCCGATTCATGCCCTTATATAGGTTCGGGACCTAATGAGACACTATAGCTAGTCGGTCAGGGGATTGTGGGTTCTTCTGACTGAGGTGTGAGTAAGGTCCAACCTCCCATCACCAACATCCTATTTTCTTGTGCATAGTCCTGTATGTGGCTGTGCAGAATCCCCACAACAGTAGTAGCTAGTATGTACTATCCTAAAAAAAATACTAGTCAAATATCTGGTTGGGAATTTTGTTGGTGTGAATTGTCAAAGCCTCAAGATTAAAGAGGACAACCCAAAGGACAGGACCCAGTGGCTAGAGTTATTGGTCAATCTGAGTTTTATTAAAAAGAAAACCTTAAATAAAGAGTGGCCAACTGGGCAAGCTTAGCTACAGACAGACTAATAGTATTAGTACCGAGAGTCATAGCAGAGGCAGTTAGAACTTGAACGAACTTAGAGGCAGGGATAACCAGAATTTGGAAACAGATAGTCAAGGTCAAAGAAGCTTTTGCAAAAAATGGAATTAAGAAGAGGAACCATCATTAATAGTTAGGAAAAAATAAGGTGCAGTCAAAGTTAGGGAAATATAATTGTTAATATTAACCACTGGAGGACTTACTCGGGCTAGCAGCAGGGCCCTTGGTAGAGGAGCGGTCTTCTGTTGGTTGTCCCGCCGACTCGGACCCCGTCTTCTTGCCCCTTTGTGGTGCTGATCATGTAAGATTTAATAAAGAAAGAGACAAATATTAATGAGTGCAGTGAAACAAATAAATCATTTAAAAAACATTTTAGGAAACAACAATTGTAATAAAATTGACCTATCTAATCAGATCGACTACTGGCTTGCAGGATTCTCTGACCGTCTCCTTATGTATGAACACTAATCCAATGTTACATAATCATTCTGATTCCAGAATACTAACGAAGCCTAAGTACCACCTGACCTAGACCACCTATTCCAGACGGGCCAATTGTTCAGTAAATCTGCATTTCCATTTTTTTTTGCCTTCAAAAATGCATAGATGAGATGAAGTAAATTGTTATGAATATGAATAACAAGATGAAATGCAAAAGAGAAAGATAATGATTAAAAGTCAAATTGAGAACAATGGTAGATTATTTGTTTGATAAGATAAAAATATAAGGTGCGGAGCACCAGGTGAACAGTGCACGATTAGGTGGGCATTACAACCCATCATAACCAATTGACAATATAAGGATTGACAACCCTTGATAATCGCAGCACCAGTGGAAAAGACCATAAGCAACGTTTATAACGGAGTGCTCCTTACAACCCCAAATAACTGACATTGATTAAGTCACCCCAGTAAGGAGGCACCCAAAGCATTGAAAATGCAGTTCGAAACAATAACTGGACTAACTGACAACAGGGCAAGTACAATGGCATATACAAATGACCAGGCAGACCAAATTTATTCACTAATAAAGGAAGTTAAAAGTATGGACGTTCATGGGGGCTCAATAACTCAACAGCTCAAACAGCTCGAATACCTAACGCGACGACAAGTAAATCAAAGGATGCACGCTTCAACGCTCATACAATACCATAAATCAAAACGCATCCCAAGAGGTCTACGTTTATCGATAAAACCTATGCTATTCCGTTTCAATCTCAATTCAAAATTTATGGATAAGTGGTATAGTATCCTCAACAAATGCTCCTTGGATCTTATTCTACTTATAATAGAGGAATTGGCTAAAACCATACGAGATTTAGAGGAAGAGATCCATAACCTGAAATCAGAACTGGAATCAAGGATGGAAAAGGACACGTGGAAAATCAGCTTGGATGGCATAAATTTGAAATTAGACAAATATGAAAAAGAGCTACAAGAAGGGAAGTTACGTAAATATAAACGAGACACCATAGATTACAAACTGAACGAGGTGTACACCTGGGCAGACATATATGCTCGACGACAATTCATCCCCAGAAAAACAACACAACCAACACACTCTTCTGAGGAAAGTTTAGTAACAGAAAAGGAGACATCCATTCGGAGGGGACCAGTAAGAACAACACCAGAAGGAACAGTTTTGAGTATTGATGGAAGTCAGCAAGCAACAACAAGCAGGGATGCAGCTTTTTTATCACAGGGACAGGATCAAGGACAACCACCCACGAAACAAGTGGAAACACTGACCGCAAGCGAAAAACAAGGAGAGGAAGCGGCAGGAAAATCCCTACGGAGCGGACGGACAGTAGTCTGATTATCAATATTTCCTCCACGACATTAACAAAACAAGAAACAACAGTTTTAAACAAAGGTCTTTCATTTGTACCAACTACAGCAACAAATGAAATGGAAATAGAGGGTGCGTTCTTTAAGTTCATGCGAACATTAAAACTAAGGCATTACTTTGAGAATGTAGCAGAACCAACAGACATTATGAAAGACAACACAGAAAGACAATTTAAACCCAAAAGTGTATACCAGGCTCCAGTATCGCATAAAATGTTAGATACATTTGAGATAATGGTGAAGAAAGATCTTAAATCACTGGATTACAAAACAACACGACACAACAATCTGACCAAGATGGAACAAAACGTCATAAATAATTTTGCAAACAACAAAACGTTGACAATACAACCGGCAGACAAAGGAGGAGCACTAGTACTCATGGATACACATTTCTATGAACACAAGATTAATGAACATTTGGCGGACACAAACACGTATTTATTGTTACCATCAGATCCCACAACTATGCTCCAAACAATGTTACATGGGATATTGCAAACAGGTAAAGAAAACGGATGGATAGACGATCAAACACAGACATATCTAACAGTAAAAAATCCCAGACGACCAAAATTATATATGATCCCGAAGATCCACAAACACCCCACCAACCCGCCGTTCAGACCTATTGTTTCAGGGTGTGGGTCAATCTTTGACCCCCTCGGCCAATACATAGATCATTTCTTACAAAAATGTGTACAACAATGGGGGTCCTACATAAGGGATACCACGGATTTTTTGAATCAATTGACATGGATACAAGAAGGCTTCCAAAACCATTGGATTATGTGTACCATAGATGTGGTAGCGCTTTATACCTCTATACCACATCAAGCAGGATTGGAATCGGTTGAATGGGCTTTGCTCAAAATGGATGAGTTATCTACCAACAAAACTTTTCTGTTACAGCTACTCAAATTCTGTCTTTACAACAGTTATTTTACTTGGAATGACAAATATTATGCCCAACTCAATGGAACGTCGATGGGCTTTGCAGGGGCCCCTGCCTACGCCAATACATTTATGGCTCATTTCGAGGCACAAAATGTGATGAGTTCTAATAAATGGATGCATGTGAAAATGTACTGTCGATTTATCGACGACATTTTTTTAATCTGGGATGATACTCAAGAAACACTTGAACAACTAATTAGAACATTGAATCAAGCCGATGCAAGAATCCAATTTACCCACACAATAAACAACGAAGTCATAGACTTTTTGGATGTGAGGATCACCAAAACGGATAGTGGATTCGAGACTGAATTATTCACAAAACCAACTGATCGGAACAATGCTTTAAATTACAAAAGCTTTCACCCAAGAAGTCTCATCAGAAACCTTCCGTTGTCACAATTTATACGGATAAAACGTATCTGCTCAGAAACTTTAAAGTGTGAAAACGCCCTAACTAAGCAAGTACAGAAATACAAGGACAGAGGATATCCACCAGAGATCCTAGAGGAACAACTGAATAAAGTGTCACAAATGAATAGAATGGAATTAATAAAACCGAAGTCGAGCGCAAAACAAAACAGAATGGTATTTGTGACTAAATACACAACCCAATCACAAAAAATCAAAAATATCATCAACAAAAGATGGGAATTGTTATCCATGGAACGAGATTTCAACGGACTATTCAACGATCTGCCATTGCATGCATATACAAGAGGATTAAATTTAAGAGAAAGATTGAAATATAGGCAACAACCAATACCAACAAAAGCATACAAAGGAACCATTCGATGTCTCAACTGCACAAACTGCAACAATGTTGTAACAGGAAACAAGTGCACTCACCCAAGCACAGGAAAACAACTACCATTAAGACACAGCAGTGATTGCAACACGCAAAATGTTGTTTACGCCATCAAATGCCCTTGCGGAAAAATGTATATAGGCAAAACAGAACGTAAAATAAAAACAAGAATAACAGAACATAAAAGTCGAATCCGGAAAGAACACATGACCTCACCGTTGGTGCAACATTGGAAACAAGAAAAACATAGCATTGCCCAGTTGAGATTTTTGATCATAGAACAGGTACAAATCAAACCAGGAATTGACAACCACCAGAGGTTGTTACAGCGAGAATTGTTCTGGATCAAAAATCTTAATTCAATGGCCCCAACAGGTCTCAATGACAAATATGATTTAGCATGTTATCTATGAACATGACAAGTGAACAACAGATGTTTATTAAGATCATTCAATTTGTTTATCAAGCAATTGACTGTCAGAAAGGAATGTAGTAATTCATAGAATCAGCATGCAATGTACATAAGCTGGGCAAATTGGATCAAACAGATGGAGAATAGATACACAATGTGTACTATAAATATATAAAGTTGGTTTATTTAGCAAAGGATTTAAATGTCATATGATAATGATGTATTTTACTTTATTAGACAATGATCAACACATGTTTGGATTAAACAAAACAAATATAAAGACACCATACATATGCAACAGCTGAGAGTAACACTAAATGCAGCACATACAGGCACATTGTAAATAGGATAATCAACAGATAGGCAAGACCAGCAAATAGATTGTGCATATTGAGGTAAAAGCATCATTGAGAGGAATTTGTGTACAACATAGGTGTTCGAGTACGGTAATATACAGAGGCTGTAAATAACAATCACAAACAGCAAAGCACAGCGGATTGACACTTTCACCCAGATAATAGAATATTTGAAACGTTAGTTGTTTAGATACAACAAACGCAATGAGCAAGCTAACGTAATTCACCACACTAAGATGGCGCTCAACCAAGCTAGTTGATAACCACAGCATTCCGAGATAGTCCGTTTTTCATCTCTATGATCACGTAACCAAGCGGAGTACGCGGAGTTTAAGTAACATTGGATGGCCGAGTGGCGGTAAACAGAAGCGAACATAGGATTGCGGTTTTTTGTACAAGGTGCAGAGCAAGGAATATCAGGTACGGGTAGCTCATAGTAAGCGGAAAGCAAATGGGAATTAGTAGAGACAAGATAGTAATCACGTGGTACTGTCTCTGATTTTTACAGACACGCGACGCATAGCGAAGATAAGGTACGTTGTGAACTCACCAGCGAATAACGGAGTGTTTAGCGGAGGCAGTAGTAGCATACTAAGATTGTTGATGTTTGTTATTTCAGAAATTGCATTTGACGATCAGCACGAGGTACGTGATTATACCAGGACATATATATTAGATTCACACAATGTCATATACAATCCATTACAGTTGGGTTTTCATTCTGTTTGAACAGTGTATTGGCTGTTGAGGAGGAAACACACACAGATCCATCATTCAATGACAGGAGTGATAAGGTATGCATAGAATAGATTACACTTCACGTGAACCCCCATGCACAAAGAAAAACACTTACACCATGTACTTTTTATTTTTTTGCAGAATTGCCCCTGAGGAAGGCACCACTAGGTGCCGAAATGCATTGGGCTCCTCAAGAGATAACTAATCACAAATGCTATGTACAATGTTGAAATGCTCTGAAAGTTAATATGATGATTGCATAATCAGATGTGCCAATGTAAATTGTTATGAATATGAATAACAAGATGAAATGCAAAAGAGAAAGATAATGATTAAAAGTCAAATTGAGAACAATGGTAGATTATTTGTTTGATAAGATAAAAATATAAGGTGCGGAGCACCAGGTGAACAGTGCACGATTAGGTGGGCATTACAACCCATCATAACCAATTGACAATATAAGGATTGACAACCCTTGATAATCGCAGCACCAGTGGAAAAGACCATAAGCAACGTTTATAACGGAGTGCTCCTTACAACCCCAAATAACTGATAGATGAGATGAAGGACACAACACATGCATAAATTTGTGCATACACCAATTGTTGGTTGGTTGCGTCTGATCGTTGTTCTGCTACTGACTGACACTGCTAAGCCTACCACACACTAAACAAACTACAAAAGGTTCTAAGGAGGACTGGGGTAAGCAGCACTCAGTGACAGAGGAGGCGTCAAGCAGACCGTAAAAAAATTATGAACTAATACTAACTAAACCTAGTATCCATCCACCACTATTTCACAGGAGGACAATGGAAGACTAGAGTCTTTCTAGCAATAGCATTATCTAACTTCAGTTCTCTAAAGTACACTCTTACATTAACCAGCCCAAGCTAGCGCAAAGTTGCTAACAAGTAAGAGTAGCGCCAAGCACCTGTGTCCTACAATCACAGAAGAGTTTTAACGTAATTTACCTGCAATGTAGGTAGCAGTAATCTTGTTATTCGGCAAAAAATTATACACAACAATACTTACACTACTATATATTAGCTACTCACCAAGTCCCACGACCTCAACACCTAGCAGGTCCAACAGGTCCTGCTCCGGGTCCAGGATGTCTGACCACCGGTGGGCCAGCTGGTTATGGGTGCGCCGGACACCTGAGCAGCGAAACACTGCCCGGCGCACCTTCGCCCACCAACGGAGACGCTCCTGGGTAGGGTACCCAGAGCCGGGCCTGCTGCCTGCTGCCAAGGTCAAGGGGAGGTGATGCTGGATAAAAAAACAAGGGCAGCTACCTCCGCTTCGCCAAAATCCTGCTGGGCCTGCACCCCTGCAGGGTGCATTCTGCCGCAAGGCAGGCGGCTCTTGGGCACAGGCGCCTTGCCCTTGGAGCCACCGCTAGTGCTGCTGCTACCCTTGGACATGGTTCTGGGTGTGTAGGAGGCAGAAAAGAAAAGTTTGAAGGAAAAAATAAATTTAGGGGGAAGAAGTAGGAGTTTAAAGAACGAAGTAATAGAAAACAGTAGAAAAGTAAAAAAAAACACAGTAAAAGTAGAAATAAAATGCAAAATATAAACTTAGGGACAGATAGAGATATATGATAAATAAAAAGAAGTGAGAAAAACAGTGTAAAAAACTAAGGATTTCAAGGATTGAAGGAGGATAGAAAACTAGGCCCAGAACCACAGCATAGAGTGAAAAACAAGATGACCGCGCCCATTCGCAACCGCGTGGGTAAGTTCACGTGATACTTCCCGCGAGCACGCACTAATCATCACGAACAAGTAAATCGCGTTCCCGAACATTACATGCGCATCGCGAATACGCTATACGCGACCCGGAACACAGGGCAAGTGGGGAAGTAAAATAGGGTGGTTGCTGCACTTCCAGCGGCACTCGGGTGGCTGGGTGCAGGTTGCTTTGGGCCTTTGGGCGCCCAATGTTAGTCAATGGGAAAGCTGGGAGTTAAACAAAGGCTGCAGGCTCGGAGATGGAGATACTTCAGGAGCGACCACCACTTCGAGAGGTAAGTTGAGATCTTGGAGGATAGGTAGGTACCCAGGAGTTGGGCACAGGGGGCCGTGGGGCACCAGATGCAGGGGTGTCTTTTGACGTCGGGAAATCTTACCCTCTGCTGGTCGCGGTTGGAGGGGTCCCTTGTTGCAGTCGTTGTCTGGGTTGTTGAGGAGGCTCCTTGGGCACTGGATTCGTGGTCACAATCGCCGGGGGTACGTCCTCGTGGTCTTTGTCTACTCAGGCACAGGCCGGGCTCGGCGGGTGCAGAGTGTGCTGCATACGCGGTTCCTGGCTGGCACCAGGGTGTTGCTTGTTTGAGCAGAACCACTGCTCGTGGGAGTCCCAGTCTTGGTAGAGTCACAAGGCAGTCAAGTCCTCCGGGGATTTTGAGGTTGCTGACCACTGAAGGTGCCAGGGTTTAGCAGGAGCAGGTTCAAGGGTCGACAGGCCTGTAGGGCTGGGGCCAAGTAAGTTGGTGTTGTCCTCTTCTTAGCAGCTGTACGGCAGGTCTTCTTGTTTCTTGATCTTCTTGCTTGTTTCGGTATCGGGATCTGAGGAAGGAAGGTTCAGGGAGCCCCTAAATACTAAATTTAGTGGCGTTACAGGTAGCGTTATAGCCATGTCAGAACTGGGGTGGCAGAGTGGGCTAAAGAACGGTGATGGATTAAACCCAGATCTTTTGACTGGGTGTGAGTGTTTGATTTATTCAGGTGCTCCGTCCATCACCAACCCCTTTTGTACCGCTTTTGGCCGCCATAAGTGTGGCAGGGTATGCTCAGACGTGAGTCCCTTGCTCACTTTGCCACTGGATTCAAGCAAGCCGGGCTGAAGACGGCTGCAATGCCAGAAACCGGTCCTCGGAAGCTTGTTTCCGGTCCAGGGAAGACATGGCTTGGCAGTTCAGGCTGGACTGTTCCCATGAGGCACAGGGTCAGACTGATTTGCATATAGCCATGTCAGAACTAGGGTGGCAGAGTGGGCTAAAGAACGGTGATGGATTAAACCCAGATCTTTTGACTGGGTGTGAGTGTTTGATTTATTCAGATGCTCCGTCCATCACCAACCCCTTTTGTACCGCTTTTGGCCGCCATAAGTGTGGCAGGGTATGCTCAGACGTGAGTCCCTTGCTCACTTTGCCACTGGATTCAAGCAAGCCGGGCTGAAGACGGATGCAATGCCAGAAACCGGTCCTCGGAAGCTTGTTTCCGGTCCAGGGAAGACATGGCTTGGCAGTTCAGGCTGGACTGTTCCCATGAGGCACAGGGTCAGACTGATTTGCATATAGCCATGTCAGAACTAGGGTGGCAGAGTGGGCTAAAGAACGGTGATGGATTAAACCCAGATCTTTTGACTGGGTGTGAGTGTTTGATTTATTCAGATGCTCCGTCCATCACCAACCCCTTTTGTACCGCTTTTGGCCGCCATAAGTGTGGCAGGGTATGCTCAGACGTGAGTCCCTTGCTCACTTTGCCACTGGATTCAAGCAAGCCGGGCTGAAGACGGATGCAATGCCAGAAACCGGTCCTCGGAAGCTTGTTTCCGGTCCAGGGAAGACATGGCTTGGCAGTTCAGGCTGGACTGTTCCCATGAGGCACAGGGTCAGACTGATTTGCATATAGCCATGTCAGAACTAGGGTGGCAGAGTGGGCTAAAGAACGGTGATGGATTAAACCCAGATCTTTTGACTGGGTGTGAGTGTTTGATTTATTCAGATGCTCCGTCCATCACCAACCCCTTTTGTACCGCTTTTGGCCGCTATAAGTGTGGCAGGGTATGCTCAGACGTGAGTCCCTTGCTCACTTTCCCACTGGATTCAAGCAAGCCGGGCTGAAGATGGCTGCAATGCCAGAAACCGGTCCTCGGAAGCTTGTTTCCGGTCCAGGGAAGACATGGCTTGGCAGTTCAGGCTGGACAGTTCCCATGAGGCACAGGGTCAGACTGATTTGCATATAGCCATGTCAGAACTGGGGTGGCAGAGTGGGCTAAAGAACGGTGATGGATTAAACCCAGATCTTTTGACTGGGTGTGATGTGTTTGATTTATTCAGATGCTCCGTCCATCACCAACCCCTTTTGTACCGCTACAGGTAGGGTAAGGTCAGGGACCAATGGGTCCCTGTCCTGGAGTGAGTACACCCCATATCCTGCTCCTCTCCTGTGGAAGAGGGGCAGGAGCCTATCTCTGAATGGGCAGCGCTCCCCATCCTCAAGATGGCCGGAGCCCTGAGTTATGCTTCACCTCACCTCTCCCACCTGAGGAGTGGGGTTGGCAGAGGCTGGCACACCTCCTTTCCTCACTTAGGGTTTCCCACCTGTCTTCCTGCCAGAGTGGGGGTCAGAACCGTTGGGGGCCAGTTGCTGAGTACAGCAATTCGCCTGGGGAAGCTCACAAAAGGCGGAATTCCTTTGAAGCTTCCCCCGCCCATCCTTGGGGAGGAGGCTTGGCACTTCGTGCCAAGATGTGCATTGTTTCAGGTCCCCGGGAGCAGCAAGCTCTCGACCCAGGGGTCCAGAAACATGTCTGGTGGTGGCAGCCTCAGTAGCCACACAGTCAGGACACTGGGAGTTGGTTAGGTTTCAGAGGGCATCTCTAAGATGCCCTCTGCAGTGCATTTTACATTAAATCCCACACTGACATCAGTGTGGTTGTAATGTGCTGAGAAGTTTGATACCAAACTTCTCAGTCTTCAGTGTAGCCATTATGGTGCTGTGAAGTTCGTAACGACAACCTCCCAGCACCATATACTCTTAATGGCATCACTGCACTTACAGTGCCCAGGAATGGCCCTGGGTACAGTAGGGGCACAGGGCTCATACACCTGTGCCCACACCACTAGCATAGTGCACTCAGCAAGAGGGGTGACTGATGTATGCCAGGGCAGTGTGTTTGTGGGCACGGCACGCAGGGATGTGTGCCTTGTCAACTCTCTGTTTAATTCTGCACCAAGACACTCAGCCTGCAAAGGCAGTGTGTGTCAGTGTACAGGGCCCCTAAGGGTGGCACAATAAGTGCAGCAGCCCTTAGGGGTCTTCTCTGGTCACAGTGCCCTGGGTACCTAGGGTACCATTTACCTCTGGCATTTCTGGCCACAGGCTTACCTGTGGACAGAGATGCCAATTGGGTTTAGGTTTCAATACGGTTTTAGGGAAGGCACACAGGCCCTGGGTACCTGATTGGCAGTGACCCAGGGCACGCCAAGGAAAAGTGCATCAGTCACAAGGCAAAAAGTGTATGGGGGGGTTCTGCAATAGAAACCCACTTTCCTACAAACCCCCACTCTCCTATTGCCTGGGTGCCTCTTCCTTCCCACCACCCACCTCCTGTTGTCTGTGTTGCTTCCTCCCAACCGCCCTGACCCTCCAGTTGTCTGTCACTTCTTCTCTCCCACCCCCTCTTGTTATCCGTGTTCATACTACCTTCTCCACACCCCCATTATCTGTTACCCCGCACCCCTACCTGTCAGAAGACAAAAAAATTGTTGTGACACGGCTAGCACTGATTGCATCATAGTGCTTTTGTTAGCTTCCCGTTCTTGTGTCATAACACTTTTTAAAATAACTTTTAGACATGCTGCTCTACAACATGGTTAAAAGACCTTGGCACAGCCAATAGCTTTCACATAGTCAAAACCTTTTGGCTTTGTCAATGCTTGGTTGTATCGTGTTGTACCTGTTTTGTATATAAGTGAAATATAACTTGCAATTATTATATATTTATCGAATTGTTTAATAAAATTAATTTAAAAAGCAGTAGATATTGTTGATAACAATAGAGGTATGTGAGCCAGCAAATTAGCAGGGCAAGCACAGGTTTGGCTGTGTTCAAAGAGCCCATGAACGAGCTAAACCTTGAAATTGTTTGGCATGTAAACTGTGCAACAAACACCATATAAACATATGATAAATACTCTTCTAAATTCTAAAAAGTGTATTTCTTTAACATTCAAAAGCGTTTCCACTTATACATCAGATGATGTCACTACATTGAGACATTATTTAACGTGACAATTTCTAAACATGAATTTAAAAATATTGATACCCCACCCCTGCCATGACAACAATGTTATTAGTAAATGAAGAGTCAAGTCAGTTGCCCTGGGCACCCTATATGTGGCCTAGACTTTTACATGGAGCAACATTATAGTCTATTTAAATCAGACACAAGAGAGGTGCTTGTAAAGCACACACCATGTACTCACGTATAGTGCTCTCAAATTCAATAAGAAAAAAGAAAGTACAGTGAAATTAAATCTTTTCAGAGGATTACACAATTTGATCAAGCAGGAAATCCGGGAAATTCAGGGTATTCTGATTTCACATTCTGCCATTTATCCACTAGATGGATATTTGCTTCGCTCTCCGGTTTTAGATTAAAGGTTAATATATTTTCTTTAATTCTTGGTGGGTGTTAGCGTGAGTTGCAGGAAGAAGCCACGTTAAAGCCAATGGGACCTCGAGCTGAGCCAGGCTTGAGCTCGTCCACTAGTAGATAACAGTCAGTTTTGTTTCTGCACCGTGCAACTTGGCCAATTTTTTCGGATTGTCTGTTCAGCTGCAGGCATGTTGACCTCTGACCCTTACGTCGACGTCCCATTGCTACACGTGCGACAGGGAGCAGAGAGCTCAGTGTCACCCTAAGGGGTGGTGTCTGTCGTTCCCCATGTTTACTCCACCTTGATCCACCTGCTTTGGTATGCCAAGGCATTTTCCCACATTTTTCCGGTCCCTAATCCGAGATAATCGGGCCTGTTGTACACTGATAGCTAATCCAACGTCAACGGAGATTGGCTGGGGGGGCTTTCTACATGCTATGAAGCCTATTGCAGGCGATGCGTTCAGGACCAGATTATGAGCCACAAAAGCGTGCACATTTGACAAAGAAGTAGGACGGCAATTTTGCATGTATTTAGGGTCATGGAATGACCGCAGGAACAGCGCTTTCAACATCTCAGACAACGTGGCACTAAGGGAATTAAATGCAACTTTTAAATACAAGATAATCCGTGTTAACTAAATTGCTTTTTGCTACGGGCTGGTAACCTTCACTGCATAAAAATGTGCCTCCCTCTGTGTCCAGTCGACCTTGTATGAAAACTGGGACAAGAGCTATATTTAGTGAATTTTGCCAAGGCAGGTGATGTAAAACCGTGACTGCCCCTGCCAATCTGGGACGTCTGATCACCCTAGCTAACTAGTAAGCTTGTCCTTCTCCACAGCCTCACGTTTATATAGTGTTGTTTTGGAATTAAATAGCAAAAAAGGTGCAAATGCGTACAGCAAAAGTGCAGGGTTTTCATAGAGTAATTTGTACTGAATAAGTTCTATGCACTTGTGGCTTGATTAAGAGGAGGATGGAAATGTGGCTTTGACCAAAAATTGGTGGAAGTCCAGCCCATCCCCTTTTGTATTGTAATGTTACTTGGATTTGAAATCCTTTAAAAAAACAGAAGACAAGAGGCGTGTGGCAAAACAGGAACAGTTTGTTTAATTAAACAATACGGCCGGGAGAACAGTTACACGCAAGAGGTTTTAGGACTGTCTCAATGTGCAATCGGTATAGGTACTTTTATATAAAACACAACAGGTTATACAAATTTCCGGCATACCATATATGGTGAAGAATGTTGGTTGCTGCCTTGGGCGTCATACATTTTAATGGTTTAATGGTAACTACAGGTGGGTCTTGACCTCGTGTGGACTTAATGTGGCCAGTGGATAACGTGTAAAGATGTCCAGAATGGAAAGTGTGTGATGACCACCTGCATTAGGTCCAGATTGGCTATGTGTACCTAACTCGTGTGGCGTCTGACTTTTTATGGTGTTTAAAGGAGCGCTCGTACCTCTTCCAGCCATGTGGGCTTTCTGGGAGCAATCTCCCTCGACCATTGTAATGTCGCTGCGCCTATCTGTGGGACTGATCAAGAGTTTCCTGCCCCGGTGTTTGCTTTCCAGTTCTGCACCCTTCACCTGAGGCCACTCAAACAGACATCACGGGCCTAGTTCTCAGGGCCTGCTTGACTACATATTTGCAAGTCGAGGATGATGTGAAGTTCACAATGGGCGATTCTATTAATAAGGACGAGGTTTCATTTTTATCGATGAAAGCAACAATCTCCATATTAACATTTCCCCCTCCAGTTGATTTTTCAACTACACTGTCTACCTCATTCATTTTAACAGTTACTTTATTTGGGACCTGCTGTTCCTTATGCTTGCTTTTGAATACAACTACCTTTCTAATTACTTGCATTCTTCTCAGTTTGAGGACTGTGTTTTTACAGAGGTGATCGCCAATTATATAACCCTGCGTAGCAATAGAAACATTATGATAAAAGGCAATAGTGATTTGCATAGAACAGATATCCATCATGGGAGCCGAAAGAACAAATTTGAAAACCACTCCTGCTCTGGGGCAGCTCCCTCTTCATGCAAATCTCTTTTTAGTTTGTAGGCAAGCATCAATATTCCATTATCCATGTCATTCTGGGTCAGGTGGCATAGTGGACTAATGCATCCACTGTAGGGGCCTGTGTTTGACCTCATGGTCACAGGTTCAAACCCTGATTGTTCCACTCAGCCTACATCCTTCTGAGGTCGATAAAATGAGTACCAATGAGTTGGGCAGCAGCAAAAATCTGTTAATCAGCACCAAGAGGCCAACAGGCGAACATGCACTTTACAAATACACGCCATGTTATTCCCTGAGATAAACGTGCAGCAGACTGTGCTGGTCTTGGCACGCACCCCTCCCTCCATCATGGTCATTAAGTCCAGTACACTGTGCGGCCCCCTTCCTACCTATCCCACCCGTGGGGTCGGAATTCAGGGTTGGCTGTTTTCCTGGATTATGCCTGCAGAGTTAGAGAAATGTGAGTGGACTATTCCTGGAATGGGAGTGTGCCTGAAAGGTGTGCACCCGGTGCCCTGCGTCCTATCTGGCGCAAAGGTAGAAACTTGTAAGCCTCTGTCCACGGCACCCCTTCTCCCTCTGACCACACCCTGCTTTCTATCAGTGTTTCTGGGTGTCCCGCTGACCCTAGCTTTTGGCTGGGGTCTCGAGCTCCTTGGATTTAATACAGTTGTTGATGGCCTAATGAAATTGGTGCTCATTTTGTCGATCTCTGGGCGAGTGAAAGGTTGAGTGGACCCCAACTGGCGTTTCAAACTCATCATCACGCTGAGGTAGGGTGACCATATGTTTAAGGCCAAAAAATGTAGACATTTCTCAAAAATAGAAGTAGGACTACAATTTCACATTGCACAGGGGTGAAGGGCCACTTGAAAGACATCGCTTCACCTACGGGGCTAGCACAGACCCCGATATCCTAAAGGTCCAGAATTAAATGCAGCTGTTAAGGACTATCATGGGTGCTAATTAAACTGATTTCTGAGAAGACTGGCACATATTACAGCACTGAAACTGATCAAGGTAAGTTTAGTGGAGCCTCTTCAAAAACCTGGGAGAAGAGACAGAAATCTGCTGGGAAGGTTAACCAAATAACCGGGACTGTCTGGGCAACTCTGAGGCATCTGGTCACCCTACACTGAGACCTCTTAACTTATTGACTCTCACAATTGGGGGGCTGTGGAGTTTTAGGGTCTTACTATCCAAGGCGCGAGAAGAATATTGTTTCTGCCACCAAGGATGCCTTTGTTCATTACTGAAAGTGAAGCCTCCATTGATAAAGAAGCTTCAGGTGCATTTGGTGGCACTGTCAGTACTACACGCCATGAAGGAAATGTCAAGCTTGGGACAGATGCCCCAAAAATATGGACATTTTGGCTTGGAGATTGGAATGCGTCCCACTAGAATTTGGCTGCGGGACTAGGGGGTCTGCTTTTTAAACAGTTTTCTTTCCCACTCCCTTGTAAGAATGCCCTGCCCCTGGGGTGTGGCATTTTGCTATGCAGGGTGCGCTACGAAATTCGTTTTATTTATTAAATTGTTTACTTACCTCCAGTTATGCATATTCCGTTTTTTTGCACCCCCCACTCTGGCCCTCCCCCGCCTCACCTTTCTGCCCCACCGGAACTCCCTCCACCGGCCACGGCTGACCCACAGTCCAAATCAGCTTCTTAGGCTGTTTCTTGTATATAAGGGATGTCAAGGGATTCACTGTAGTCCCATGATTGGCCACAAACCTTATGTAGTAGGTGGTGAATTTTACCAGCTTGTCCACCATCTCATTACTCCTCCAGATCAACCCAAAAAAACGTTGCCATCCCTGTAGTTGCAGGAAACCATGACATGTCCAAAGAAAAAACACATTTTCATTTGTCTTTAAGGCCCATTACAAGATTTCAGCAGGCGATTCTTTAGGTGTTGTGGCTACCAACCAACCACGTCTATGCTCTGGCCACCCACTGCAGCTCTAAATTTCAGTTAGCAAGCTAGCCCCATTTTGTTACAAAGCGGTACAAAAGGGGGTGGTGATGGACGGAGCACCTGAACCAATCAAACACTCACACCCAGTCAAAAGATCTGGGTTTAATCCATCACCGTTCTTTAGCCCACTCTGCCACCTTTTGTACCGCTTTGTTTGCCATAAGTTGGCAGGGTATGCTCAGTCGTGAGTCCCCTGCTCACTTTGCCACTGGATTCAAGCAAGCCTGGCTGAAGATGGCTGAAATGCCAGAAAGCGGTCCTAGGAAGCTTGTTTCTGGTCCAGGGAAGGCATGGCTTGGCAGTTCCGGCTGGACTGTTCCCATGAGCACAGGGTCAGACTGATTTGCACATGGCCATGTCTGAACTGGGGTGGCAGAGTGGGCTAAAGAACGGTGATGGATTAAACCCAGATCTGTTGACTGGGTGTGAGTGTTTGATTGGTTCAGATGCTCCGTCCATCACCACCCCCTTTTGTACCGCTTTGTTCGCCATAAGTTGGCAGGGTATGCTCAGACGTGAGTCCCTTGTTCCCTTTGCCACTGGATTCAAGCAAGCCTGGCTGAAGACGGCTGAAATGCCAGAAACCGGTCCTAGGAAGCTTGTTTCCGGTCCAGGGAAGGCATGGCATGGCAGTTCGGGCTGGACTGTTCCCATGAGGCACATAGTCAGACTGATTTGCATATGGCCATGTCTGAACTGGGGTGGCAGAGTGGGCTAAAGAACGGTGATGGATTAAACCCAGATCTGTTGACTGGGTGTGAGTGTTTGATTGGTTCAGATGTTCTGTCCATCACCACCCACTTTTGTACCGCTTTGTTCTCCATAAGTTGGCAGGGTATGCTCAGACGTGAGTCTCTTGCTCACTTTGCCACTGGATTCAAGCAAGCCTGGCTGGAGACGGCTGAAATGCCAGAAACCGGTCCTAGGAAGCTTGTTTCCGGTCCAGGGAAGGCATGGCTTGGCAGTTCGGGCTGGACTGTTGCCATGAGGCACAGGGT
The DNA here is from genome assembly GCF_964261635.1 of Lissotriton helveticus. Taxonomy (NCBI): domain Eukaryota; kingdom Metazoa; phylum Chordata; class Amphibia; order Caudata; family Salamandridae; genus Lissotriton; species Lissotriton helveticus. The sequence continues at coordinate 243,944,547 of NC_136062.1, read as the reverse complement.
CAGACTGATTTGCATATGGCCATGTCTGAGCTGGGGTGGCAGAGTGGGCTAAAGAACGGTGATGGATTAAACCCAGATCTGTTGACTGGGTGTGAGTGCTTGATTGGTTCAGATGCTCCGTCCATCACCACCCCCTTTTGTACCGCTTTGTTACACGCAGAGGTCCACCACACATTTTACAACTCCACTTTCTACATCACCCCTTCCAGGACAGCCACAGTAAAATATAAGAGTGTCTACTGCATTTGGAGTTATCTTGGCTGGTTTCTTGCGGCCGTCTGTGCATCAGGTCCCACTTCGCCCTCTGGTGACTGTCTGACAGAGCCTGATTTAGAGACACTCAGGTGTGCTTGGGGAAGCCTATACTAAAAAGCTAAGAGAGTCTGATGCCGAAGCAGTCCCTCACTGGTATCCTATCATTGTAACCCTCCAGAAACTCCAGAATATATTACAGTTTCTTCCCTACCTCCCAGGAATGGGACTGGGTGACATTGTCTACTCTCACTAGACTTGTATCTGCAATCGTACTGTTCAAGTAATGCTGTGTTTAAGAAAGATGTGACTGGAGATTGCATATCTCACACCGCTTGCTGACAATTTTCAGACTCTCTTTGGGAGGGGCAAAAATGCAGATATGTGCTACTGGCCCTAACTACAGTGGTTGAGGTTGTTTGCCACTAGGGTCCTGGGGCCTGTCCTCCAATGGCTCTGCTAACCGGGCCATGTGTCAAAGTTTCTGCCACTGTCAGTGTAGTTCGGGTGAGCAGTCACAGGCTTCTCAAGGAGGTAGTGTGGAGGACAAGAGCTCAGAACTCAACAGTCAAACAAAAGACATAATAATATAATACGCAGCCCAGTACTTTTGATCTCACAGCAAAACTAAATACAACACAGTTCAATCAATCCAATCCACCTGGTTGTCATAAGTTGCACTAATAACAAGGTATTACACCCTTCCCCAACCCTGGTAACATATTTACCTCTCTCCGAGGTCAGGGAGGTCAGGGATCCTGCTATTACTGTCGAGCATAATAGGGAGTAGACTGAGGTGCAGATTATTCAAAGTTATCTTGGATCTCTTAGGCAACTCAGTTCACACGACTTAAAATGTTTTTTAAGCTCTCACAGTCTCAGCAAGGGTGGTGAGTTTACCCCTGTGCGTCTCAGTCTCTCTCATCCCCAGGTGCAGTGAGGACCACTGTTACTTGTCTTCATTTGATGGCTGTCTGGGCTGTGCAGCAGGTATTGGGGTGTTGCAGCCAGTACCTTACGATCTTCTCTGAGGCTTGCTCACCGCAGCAGCCCTTGGGTGCAGGGTAATTTCTATGGACTTTGCTAATGCTTGTTCATGTGGTGGAACCAGTCTTAGCATTAGCGGCCCTCTAGAGTTGCTTTGGAGCAGTGCTTCTCTTGGCAGGGGTTGCAGTCAACAGAGTAAGTGCTCTTCAGCCAATGAAGCAGTAATGACCACTTGGGGCTTCCTGTTTCTGATCGATGTCTGCGACGTTGTTCCAGTCATCTTGGCCCATGGGAGACTCCTAGGCTATTTCTCCATTGCACAATCAGGTACACTTCTCAGTGCAGTTTCACCAATCCTGTACAGAGTGACCAGGGGATCTCTTCCCAGCAAGGATTACTCCTCGGTCGCTCTCCCAGATATGCCAACGTCATGTGAGTGCTCCTATGCCAGATTCATTCCTTTTTTTTTTACAGATTTTTATTGGTTTTTCAAGGTGATATCATGGGAAAAATAGCCCAGAAGGCACAACAGTTGATTAAGCGGTGCAAATAAATGCCAATGCAGGTATCCCCCCTGCTCATTGCCATAAGGTCTTTCTTCCCCTCCCAGCATCGAGCCTCTCATCCTCCCGCCATTCCACCCCCCCTCCCCATGTCTAGCCTTATGTAATTATCCCCTGCCAGTTACCGTCCCATCTCACTCCTGCCCTACCTTGCTAAAGTCCTCGAAACCCATATCACCACTACCTTAACCATGCATATCGAGACAAATCATTGTCTCTCCCCCTGTCAATCTGGTTTTCGCCCCATGCACTCTACAGAGAAAGTGGTCATTTCAGTAATGGACAAATTGCATGAAGGTATTGACACCAACCTTCCGCAAGCCCTGATACTCCTAGACCTGTCTGCCGCTTTTGACACGGTGGACCATTCCATCCTCCTCCATCGTGTCAGGGCGGCAGGCATAGAAGGCCTGGCCTTTTCATGGCTTCAGTCTTTTCTGGCGGGGAGAAGTCAAGCGGTCCATCTGGCTGGCTACACTGCGGCCTCCCGCAAGGTAGAGTGCGGGGTCCCCCAAGGCTCATCACTTTCCCCCCTCCTGTTTAACCTCTACATCTTCCCCCTCATCTTTATGTTACAGCAGCTGGAGGTCACCGTGTTTAACTACGCGGATGACCTCCAGCTAATCTTCAATCTATCCCACTCATCTTCATCTGCTCTGAACGTCCAGACAGTAATGACGTTCATCCACGACTGGATGAACTGCAACCACCTGTAGCTCAACCCGGACAAGACCGAGCTGGTTCTGACCGGAGGTGGTTGCAGTCCATGGTCCCCTTCCTTCTGGCCCCCCTCCCTTGGTGTCCCTCCACTCCCCGTGCCTAAAGTAAAAACCCTGGGGATTTACCTCAACTCTCAACTCACTGTCCATTCACAAGTTAGTTCCGTGGTTTCCTCTCGTTTCTTTTCCCTTAGGATAATTAGGAAAGTTTCCCGTTTTTTTTCCACCACTGCTTTAAAAGTCATCGTGCTGGCCATGGTATTGTCCCGTATAGACTATGGTAACATAGTCTATAATGGGGCCCCTGCCTACGCGATCCACCGCCTGCAATTGGTGCAGAACCAGGCGGCTCGCCTGATCTACGGCCTGCCCAAATACCATCGGGCTACCCCACTGCTCAAAACACTGCACTGGCTCCCAATAAAAGAGCGCGCCCTCTTCAAGCTTGGCTGCCTCACTTATCAGGCCAGATCGGGCACCGCTCCTGAATTCATCTGTTCTGCCATTAAGCCTTATCATCCCGGCAGAGAACTTCGTTCCACCTATTCGGTTCTCCTCGCCATTCCTCGTTTTAAAAAACAGAAAGCGGGCGGATCTAGTTTTGCTGTCCTGGCCCCCACCTTTTGGAACTCCCTCCCTTCTGCTCTGCGCACTTCTCCTTCCTACCTCCTGTTTCGGAAGAACCTTAAAACCTTCCTCTTCACGCAGGCCTACCTGACCTAGATCCCTCCTGTTTCTGCCGCCCACCGTCCGCCACTAGCGCCATGAAACCGCCTGGTAAACGAGCGCTGTACAAATGCTTTTAAATTCAAATTCAAATACATATCACCTCCTAAGATTGGACATCCCAGTAGGATTCCTCATGGGAATGCCACCCTCCGCCCCGCCGGCCACCCCACCCTCTCCCCTCCCCTCTCCCCCAACTCCCTAAGAAACACCCACCACCCCCTACCCCCTCAGGCATGCCACTGCCTCAATAATGCCAGAATCATTCCTCCATGTTATATCTCTCCTGCACGGCAAGGCACAATCCTACTCTCTAAACAGTCAGGCTTCTTCGTACAGATCTTTAACTCCTTCAGAAGTAATGCCTTCAGGTGATATCCCTTTATCTCTGGGAGACTGGCTGTCAGGTGACACCAGCCCTGATTACACAGCAGCTCTTTGAGTAGTCAGCAGAGAACTCTTTTCATTGGTCAAGATAATTGAGACTGGAATGAAATGAGGTGATTTGCCTACGGTTGGGTCCAAATTTAGATAGCATTGTGTGCAAAATAACATTGGACTGTGATGCCGCCCAAGGTAATTACCAGTGGCTGAGATAAATTCAGGCATTCCATCCATCACTTTTTTAAATATTTCAATGCTAAGTGAGAGCCATTCAAAATTGACCCAATTGTTTTGGTTCTTAGTCACACACACACACACATGTACCGAGGCACATACACACACACACGCACACACACGTAGTTCTACTACCATACATATAACACAGGCTCCCAGTATAGACACATGCATTCGATATACACACAGGGTGTCAGTGCAAGGTGCTAGGTCTCACAAAACAGCAGACCTTCACATGATAATTGTCGGTAGGACCTCCCGCACACACCGCACTCGGCCATCACACACCAGAGCAAGGCTTCCAGGCAGATTTCAACAGCCCAAAGGGGTGTGCCGGCGACAATCTCTGCCTTTTATAGGGCTTTATTCAGTGCATAAACAAAGATCATATTAACAGACTGAGCCTGGAGACCACATTTAAAAATACATGTATAGTTAATTATGGCATAATTATACTAATATACTAACAGTCGTGTGGGGGACAATGAAGTTTGAAATCGTACGTTGTAGGAAGCCTTTGGTTTGCAAAGGAGGGCAGACTCATTTGAGGCGTGGCATGGCCCTCTTCTCCCCAAATTTTCACTTACTTACATCTATTTCTGTCCCAGCGGGGCGCTGCTGAAGTTTGGAGGAGGGAGTGACAGACACCGACATAAAGATTTGGTCGTACGATATGAAATCACACACAATACACTGAATACACCACTTTACGCGATGAACCTAGAACAGAGACAGTAGTCCATCATTCACTGTGAAGGTATGCTCGGTACACCTCTATATGTCATAGGACAGGTCCTGGACCTCACATTGTCGGAGACAGGCCTAGACCTCTGTGAACACCTTAGGTTAGCATGACATTGGGGCCAAAGTAAAAGTCAGGATATCAGATTCACATCCACTGGGCACTCAGGTTAGGGGAGCATACCCGTATTCCATTCAGGGAACACTCCCATCTCAACACATGGCACAATGATTTACGATCAATCATCCATCTTGAAAAATACACATGCTTACTTGATCCTAGGTTTGTTTGGACTTTGAAACAGACCTCAACCAGACTGCTGTTTTCAGACCAAATAGGTATGATACTTTAAAGTTGACTATTTCTCAATTTTTTACTACCATTTTCAGACCAGAACATTTGTGACTTATCTTCTGCTTTGCTCAATCATTGATCCAGGACGTGGTTTTCTCTTAAGTGTAAATTCACTTCGAAAGTACTTTTCTTTATCCTATAATGCATGCAATATTTCTGAACTTACATGCTATCTAATAAAAATAATGAGCCCTCACTAAAAATAGGGATAAGATTAGAAGCACAACATTCTACTGTTATACTTCCTGGCAATCATGTATTCTGTTTTACATTGTGCCATGAATTTCACTTTGCTTCCCCTTTACACTGTGTAGCACTTTAAAGCTGGTTACTGGAAAAATACACCATTGTCAATCATTTAAGTGTTATTGTGTGAAAACACTGTTTAAATGCAAACATGAGTAATTTCTATCACTGTAATAGTTTTAACAGGTATTTGTTTGGATTATCCCAAGAATTCTTTTTTAATTATGTAAAATTGAAAACTGGCCCTTAGTGCAACATTTTTGTGTGAAATTTATCTTTGTGTCCTTTATGAGCACATGGGTGCATTTCACACTAAAAGCATAATGCACAAAATACTAGTGCTACCAGCAGCAGCCGCTCGTGTTCTGGTTGTTCACTTTGCTCCAGTGTGCTTGTGCTAAATGTTTACTGAAAGTGGCGTATAATTATGCAAAGTAGCATAATAGCATACTATGGGGAATTTTGGAAAACAACGTAATGTGAAATGACAAATGATTACACTAGCACAGAAATTTCCCTCCATGCTGCATTGGAAGACATCCGCATGACTCTGGGCACAGGAGGCATGATGCTGCCTTACTCCTGGACCACTCTGCAGCATTTGACATAGTCTCCCACCCCAGCCTCATGTAATGCCTACACGACATCAGAATCCAAGAACAAGCACTCCGATTAATCTACTCCTTCCTGACTGTAAGGACCCAGTCAGTCAGCCTGGCACTGTACACCTCGGATGCCCGCAACCTAATCTGCGAAGTTCCGCAAAGATCCTCCCCGAACCCTACCTTCTTCAACACATACATGATCTCTCTAGCCAGCATCATCCCCACTCATAATATCAATGTCCTCTCCTACGCGAAATACACACAACTCATTCTCTACCTCATGGACATAATGCCCAGTACCCGGATCAAATTCAAAGCCTGCATGGCTGGAATCACCCACTGGATGAAGACCAACTGTCTAAAGCTGAACACCGACAAGACCAAACATGTGATCTACGGGAAGAGCACACCACAATGGAACTCCACCTGGTAGCCAACAGAGCTAGAACAAACACCCACCCTCACCACACACACCAAGAACCTCAGGATCATCATCAGCAACAAACTCAATATGACCGCCAAAGTCATTGCTGTCACCGCCTCATGCTTCCGTACCCTGAATATGCTGTGGAACTTTTTCAAATATCTCCCAATCAGCACCCGAATAACTGTCATACAGGCACTGATCACAAGCAAGCTGGACTACAGGAGCAACCTCTATGTCGGGATCAACAAAAAACTCACAAGAAGGCTGTGGACCAATCAGAACTCGGCGGCCAATCACCCTCAACCTCCCGCACTGCTGTCACATCCTACCACACCTGAAGGAGCTCCACTGGCTACCCATTCAAAAACTAGCACAATTCAAACTCCTCACCCACACTTTCAAGGCACTACATACAGTGCTTAATTTGAGCCTGTAGTTTCTGGTGCTCAGGACCTGCACTTAATTGTCAACACCAGCACTTATGACAGTCTCGGTGGTGCTGTTTGTCTAATTTAGAAACAAGCACAACAACAGCTGTTTATTAATTCAATACATATTCAAAAAGAAGTTATTGCCTCCACTCAAGCCATTGTTCTAGCTCTTGGGGCCTTGAATAGTCTGCATTGTTAGTAGTTGGTTCGGTACTGTCATTGGTAGCGCTGAAATGGCAATGGGTGGTACAAGCGACAGTGGCCTACTGATGAGAGCCCTGGAACTTATTATTTTACAAATTTAGCACTGACCTGCTCAGTGCCAGGATACCCTCCCGGGTGATAGTATGCTCTAGAGATCTATATAACATAACACAACATAGCATAACATAACATAACAGAATGGAAATGTCACCCTTGCCTACGTATAATACTTGTGTGTATGGATGGAGAGGTGTGTGGATGCAGTGTGGCCTATGTGCAAAGCTACAGTTGAGGGTTGACACAGGTAGACGCCAACTATCCACTATTTCCAGACGCTGTCAACCTGCTGCAAAATGGCCATTTTCAGTGGAGCACCACATTCCCTTTTTTCTTCTCCCGCGATTAACAGAAATGTGCTGAACTTGTCCCGGTGTAATATTCTGACACCCGGACACTTTCAGCAGGGCCAGCACGTGTTCTGCTTTTGTTCCGAGCAGCAACGTGGAGTCGGGGAAGTGGCTTATAAGATTCCAGCTTTGCCCATAACAAAAGCCGGAGTTAAGGGGCAATTAGGCCTTTTTTTGTTGGAGTAACCTGGCTGGAAGCTATCTGGAGCCTCACACCCAGATGCAATAGAGTGGAAACAGAGGTTCACATCTTATTGTTTCACAGGTACTTAACAGAGAAATGCTTTTGACTTTGTTAAGTCCCTTAAGAGATACACATACACTGTAAGAATGTCAGATGCATTTGTCACCTCAGTATTTACACAAATAACAATTTAAATGTCACTATATCATTGTATTTCTTTTATAGTGCTTTGGCACTTCTCATCCTGATGCAGAGTGTCGGCGCACTTTACGATAAATCATATGTGTGTACATCAATATAAAGGATGTGTCACTTAAGACAGTGAGGGTTACAAGGTGTAGAGGCCACATGTCCTTCATACCACACTGTGCTATATTAGAAGGGTTACAATTTATGAACTGCAAGTAAGAAAAGGATCAATGTCTTAAAAGCAGTAACCCACTTACCCATTTACATAAAATAAAAATCTGTCATCTGCGTGTTACATAATGTGATTTGCAGTAGACACCCTCTTTGCTACTTTGATTCAAAACTCAGACTAGGCACAATACAGATCCTCCGGCAAATACGTTATCCTCCAGTTATCTTACCATTATTATTATTCCCTGAGATTTAGCAAGCACACAAAGATCTCTTCAGCAGGTGCCTTAACCCCATAAGATATTATAAAATACAGACACTGCCACCAGTTAAGCAGACCAGATGTACTGCCATGTTTCTCATTGTTGCCAATTTCTATGTGGCAGGGTTTAAAAAAATAAATGTATAAGTTGAAGCCCATATTTTCTGTCTGACTTGTGTCAATATTTTGGCACAACCCCAATGCAAAATCTAATTTGTTAAAAATTGTAATGCCCTCAAATGTACTCATGGTAGACCTGCTAAACATTTGTGTGGTCTTAAGATCTGGTGTCACTTACTGTGAGGTCATGGGTTGTGATGACATTTCCTGTGATATCACACACAGTGATGTCACTTCCTGAGATGTCACACGTGGTAATGTCACATCCATTCTGCTGAACTTAGTGAGTCCTCCCATTTCATTCTTTATGACTTGAGCCCTGTGTATGTGCCAAGTATTTTAGTGTTGCTGTTGCTGTGAACATGCCGGTGCGAACGGGAACCTGCCCTCTGTGTGGAGTCAAACAAAGGAGAGCTAGAGAGCTGCACATGCACTGGTGTAACATAAGCCCCTGGGGTGCGAAGGGCCCCGAGCTTCAGGGGCCCCCTCGGTTCAGTCCATCACTGAATCACTAACTGGGTCTTGGATCAGTTAGTTTTATAGTTATGCTCGCGCGCACGTTCACGATGTTACAGATAGTGCATGCATCTTGCGTGTGCTGCTGCGTGGTCTTATGGGTGGGGCAGGCTGGTGCGACTGTATTGTTATGTTATGTTATACATTTTTGAATAGCGCACAGCTGCCCCAGCAAAGGGGCGTCATGCTCACTTGCGCAGTGTAAACTGCACATGCAGTGGCCAATGGGACCATCATTTTCCAACGGTCTGCCGTCTGCACGGTGCGACAGGTGAGAGTGAAACAAAGCAAGAAGTTCTCGCTATATAACAATTGCATTACTTGTTCTCTCTTCTCTGCGGTGACTGTAAGGGGCAGCTTTATTTAGGGTCCCAGGGTTGCCACAGCCAGGAAGGTGGCTCGATTATGCAGACTTCACTTACCATTGACCACAAGCAAGGGACGGGCGTAGAACGAAAATGTACATTTTATTCCCAACCTTTGCACAGCCACAGGTGGAGATTGTTGGTTCCATTAAGGAGAGATGTAGTTTAAGTTTCCGATAAAGACAGAGATGCCGTCTGCAAATATGATTGTTCTAATTACCCTATGTTCTGGCACGTCTAGGCCCGTGAAAAAGACATTTTGTGTACAAAGTTCAGCAGAACAAAATTGTCGCGAAGGCACAAAATGTTTAAACTCTGCATAAATGTTTCTGAGGTTATATTTGCAATACAAGTGAGGTCACATCACATTCCCTCAATGTGAAAAATTACCTTAGTGAAAGAGCGTCATGCAGCAGAAAGGAACACTACATCTGCATCAAGGCCAGACAGGCTGGAAGGGTGGGGGCCGCTTTAGTTACTTGTAGCAGTGCAGCAGTTATAAAAGCACTGCAGAGTTCCTTGTATAGCCAACTGCGTGTAGGCATCAATAAATGTGCCAAAATAACTCTGGTGATTAATGTACATGCTGGAGAGAGCTCACAGCTTTGTCTAGTAGCAGTTTTGACTCATCACAGATAGCCATAGATTCAATATGCCTTCTGCAAAGAATGTGTACTAAGCAGATTACAAAACAGTATTTCATATGCAATGCTCAGTGGGATGCTGCTTTTGACACAGAGATCCTTTTGTTACTGTGCAGTTCATAAGTTACAATCATAATCTAGCACAGTTAGCTATGAACTGGCATCAAAGTGCAGGGTACAGGTTAGAGTTATGGATTTTTCCCAGTTTTTGACTAACCGAATTTTACTAAAAAGTGTTTGTGTGGGTAGAATAAAATTATTATTAGTAAAGTCAACCCTAACCACTGTGTTACGTTCTGAATCCTGAGTTTATGCTTCCCCAGACCAAGCACTCTTTAAATAAGCATTGGCATAGCCAATAGGTCTCGCTTTTGGTAACTTATCAGTATTTAGGGGCCGATTAGGATGGCGGACGGACTTGCGTCCGTCCGCCACCCCTGAGTAGGAGGGACCGTCCGCATGGGCAGCGGCGGTCCCTCCATGGCAATTAGGATGTGACCGCCAGGGTGGCGGTCACATCCTCTATTTTTAACATTGCGGCGGGTGCAGCTTCAAGCTGCACCCGCCGCAATGTTAAAAATGCATGTGTTGCATTTACATGCACAAAGCGGCAGGCACCGCACGGTGCCTGCTGCTTTGTGTACGCAAATGCAGGGGGGTACCATAGGTACCCCCCATGTGCACCCCCCACCCCCCATTCACCCAGGGGGCCCGCAACGGACCCCCAAAGTGAATGTCCGTATGCTTTTCCATGGCGGAAAAGCCGCCGTGGAAAAGCATATTTACACCAACATCATAATATGACGGACGGTGTCTCATAGACACCGCCTGCCATGTTATAGCTTTTCCGCCGCGGTCGGAAGCCGACAGCGGCGGAAAAGCGGCGGACGGAATTCCAGACCCACCAGCCATCCTAATTTGGCGGTGGGTCTTTGGAGTCTCCGCCGCAGTTTTTCCGCATCCTCCAGGCCGGCGGACACTTCCGCCGGCCCGGAGGATGTGGAAAAACCGCCATCCTAATCGGCCCCTTAGTTATGCAGCACAATATCCTTGGTGCTACAACATAAACTGTTGCATTGCTAAACACTTACAAGGTCCCAAAGGCGAGATCTATTGGCAATGCCAATGCTTGTTCATTGATGTTGGCGGGTAAGAGGCTCCAGGAGCGTTTGCAAGAGTCCATGGTTAGGATCCCTTCTCACTGTTGAACTGAGAGTATCTCAGAGCCTCGCTCATGGTGCTCAGATTCCCTCCTGCCAGGCTTCTGCATCATTTGTTTTGGATGGCAGATCAGGAGAACTTTAATGGCCATGTAACTCTGGTCACTAGTGTGGGCAAGCTCCTGCGGCTACGAGGGCCTGTGATCCACTGGGCCATATGCACTGCACAGAGAACTGTGAATTGAATTCTCCATTTAAGTGATTACAGAGTCTACAGTGATGCTTGGATTCTTTGTAGGGACAGGAGATGTTGCCGGGATTAAGAGTAATGGAAATAGGATTGATTCTCCTTTGTACCATTAGGAAGCATGATCTCAGTTTTGTCACTATTCAAGCAGAAATAGTTTTCCTTCATCCAGAAGTAGAGATTGTGGGCACACTTTGGGGCCGATTAGGATGGCAGTTTTTCCGCATCCTCCGGGCCGGCGGAAGTGTCCGCCGGCCTGGAGGATGCGGAAAAACCGCGGCGGAGACTCCAAAGACCCACCGCCAAATTAGGATGGCTGGTGGGTCTGGAATTCCGTCCGCCGCTTTTCCGCCGCTGTCGGCTTCCGACCGCGGCGGAAAAGCTATAACATGGCAGGCGGTGTCTATGAGACACCGTCCGTCATATTATGATGTTGGTGTAAATATGCTTTTCCACGGCGGCTTTTCCGCCATGGAAAAGCATACGGACATTCACTTTGGGGGCCCGTTGCGGGCCCCCTGGGTGAATGGGGGGTGGGGGGTGCACATGGGGGGTACCTATGGTACCCCCCTGCATTTGCGTACACAAAGCAGCAGGCACCGTGCGGTGCCTGACGCTTTGTGCATGTAAATGCAACACATGCATTTTTAACATTGCGGCGGGTGCAGCTTGAAGCTGCACCCGCCGCAATGTTAAAAATAGAGGATGTGACCGCCACCCTGGCGGTCACATCCTAATTGCCATGGGGGGACCGCCGCTGCCCATGCGGACGGTCCCTCCTACTCAGGGGTGGCGGACGGACGCAAGTCCGTCCGCCATCCTAATCGGCCCCTTTGTTTGGGATTCAGGCGAATAATATGAAATGTAGGGTTTTAGTCTAAACCAGTAAGACTACAATTCGTTAGAATGGATTGAAAGGGTTAGTTTTACAAAATGAGAGTAAGCTTTACTCGTAAATTCCAGGTTTACCAATAATAGATTAAACATAGGTTTAGGGGATTGAGTCGTACAAGTTTTGGTTTAGGGAGTAACGTTAGCCTAGAGGTTTAGGTATGGACAAATGGTTTCAATTTAGGCACAGCAGATGTGATGTAAACTGAGGGATTTAAATGTGGATTTCGGGAAATAGGCTTAGATTCATGAGGTTAAACCAATTATAAAGAGTTTAAGGCTTAGGAGCATGGTATTAATCTAAAGGTTTAGAAATATGTAGGTGGATTGCCTTAGGTATCAGATTTAGATGTTTAGGCCTGATTGTGTATCAACAGACATTTGAGCTTAGCGTTAGGTTTACAGTCTTAGACTTGCTGTTTATGTTTAACAGTCAGTGCTTAGGTTTAAGTGTTTAGGCATTTTTTATGGCGTATCCTATATGTAGGTGTTTTGGCTAAGCAGTGTATCCTAGGTTTAATCTTTTTTTTTTTTTGTAAATTATTTTTATTGCAGATAAAGAAAGAGGCCAGCATGGTATGCAATTCTCAGCTGTCCCAGACGCGGGAGAGTCAATATGTAAAAAACACGGTGTCACACGGCCAATCAGCCCACATCCCGGAGGTTGGGCGGCGTTAGTAAGGTGCATGCTGTAGGCATACCAGCGTAGCCGGCATTAGCAATCCATATCATATTGAATATCTGCTTTTTTTTTTTTTTTTTTTTTTTTTAAAAATATTTTTATTGTAAGATAAAACACAATTTTTCTTGGCACACAGCATATACGACATACACAAAATACATAATATATATACAGAAATTAAGTAAAACAAAAAATTACTGTAAAAAAAAAAATACTGTATATCCCTAATCAAAACTTTTTCCCTTTATACAGCCCAAAAAAAAAAAAAAAAAAAAAAAAAAAAAACCTATAAGAAGGGAAAAAAACTAAATATTGTTAATTCATCCAGAATTTACATTTATTCTCTCTTTCCAATGGTAGACTGGTTCCCATATTTTCAGACCCAATCTTCTTACCCTTTTACCTTTCCTAGCATATATGCCCCTTTCAAGGTTAAAAGTCCCCAATAATAAAGCAATCCATTGTTGTGTTGTCGGAGGTAAAGGATCCCGCCAGGCTCTAGCAATTAATAACCTGTACACCGCCATTGCTAAAAATAGAAATTCAGGATGATCACCATCAAATCCCCTAACCCCTAACATAATTATAGCTGGTGTTAACGTCACATTCAAACCTAATGTATGACCCAAAAATCCTTCAATTCCCTTCAATAAAATACCTAATTGTGGGCATTGCGCAAAAATGTGAATACTATCTGCTGCCGATGCACTGCAGCGAAAGCAGGTAATCCCTGTGGTCGCACCCCATTGCGCAATGCGGTCCGGTGTGTGGTAGAGTTGATATAAGGTTTTGAAATGTTGAGATTGGAGCGGGGCAGAGCACAAAACAGAACATCCTAATTCCAGCGAGTCCAGGAAACACTGGCTCTGTATCCCTAATTTCCCTGCCCATTTATCACCAAATTTTCCAGTGTCATCTTTTTTTAGTTCTACTAAACTGGCATAGAAATAACGGATAGAGCCCCCCCCGCCCTGCTCTATAGATTCCATAAGATTAACTTTTCCAAATCCACTTTCTCCTCCTTTTTTCTTACTGAAAAAGCTCCTAATCTGCAAATACTTAAAAAAGCTATGTCTTGTTATATTATATTTTGACATCAAATCTGAGAATTGTAATAGATTTTCATCTAATCCCAACAAATCTCCTATCTTTTTAATTCCTTTCATATCCCATTCTGCCATTATAGCATCGGAAAAGATTGAAGATGGTAGTGTTTTATTCCTATATAATCTGGTATATCTATTGTATCTACCCAATCCACATCTTTTTGCTACTGCTGACCATGATTTATACGCAGCCATAACTGTCTTAAAGCGTGTGCGTTTATAATAAGAAAAATCAGCACAGTTTAAGAAAGCATTTGCGGAGTCTGAACCCATTACCAGAGAATATACAATAGTTGAAAAGGATTTAACATTCAAATCTAATTCACTTGCTCCCAGCAAGCCCTGGGTATATTGAAGTACAGAGGCCCAATAATATAACCTAAAGTCCGGAACCCCCCAACCTCCACTAGCCCTTGGTAAAGTCATAAACTTATAAGCCCTTCTGGTCTTTCCATATGACCATATAAATTTATTTAGAATTGACTCCAGCTTATTAAACCAGATTGATTCAAACATAAGAGGTATCGTGCGGAAAAAATAAAGGAATTTGGGAAGTATAAGCATTTTAATTACATTTGTGCGGCCCACTAACGTGTAAGTCTAAGATTATTTATTCTGGCCAATTCTAAACTTACTTTCCTCATTAACGGGGAGATATTACGTTCTACCACAGTATATGCTTTTTTAGTTTTAATTGAGTCCCCATTGAACCCCCAACTCCTCCCCCTCCCCCTCTCAACAGTTCAACTGAACTGCCGCAAGTGCGACAATCTTTTGCCGAGCCACGTATCACACCTTGGGTTGCTGTCGATGGTCATTCGCCGCTGACTCAGACATAGTCATGCACAATCCTTCCCACCCCACCCCATCCCATCCCTCCCCCCCATGCAACCACCATCTTTCGCATATCTAGTTCACAACCTGTTCCCACCTTCCCGAGGTACCTCGTAGCGGGGTGTCACAGTGAATACAGGTCCTCGTTCCTAACATTTTATGTTGCACTCCTCTCCTTCCCTCCGACGCCCTCCCTCACTGCCCCCCTCCAGACCATGATACTGCCTCCACTTGGCCCACACTCTTAGGAATTTTTTGGGGCACCCTCTTGCCTTATAAGTCACCCTCTCCGCTGCCATGTAGAGGTCCAGCCCCCTTCTCCATTCCTCAATGTTCGGCGATTCTGCGGTCCCCCAGTATTTTGCTATGTCTCGTTTGGCAACCACCAACGCTAGTACCAGAAATATGAGCAGAGGTCGAGGCAGGTCTACTTCGGTGGTCATGCCCAGTAGGGCCAACTTAGGCTCCTGCGTGAGTTCCACCCCTAAAACCTCCCCAAGTTCAGTAAAGATGCATGACCAGTAGGTTTGTATGTTTGTGCATCCCCATATGGTATGGTAGAAGTCCCCTTGCTGTCGGCCGCACCTAAGGCATGTGGAGTCGTTTATTTTCCCCATTTTAAGTAGTCTCACTCTGTCAAAATACGTCCTATGAAGCACGTTTAACTGAATGAGACATAACCTAGACTTGATCGCTACCTCTCGAGGATGCATGAGGACCATCTCCCAGTCTAGATCTTCCATCTCACCCACCTCTGCCTCCCATACGCCCCTAAGTCTCGCCAGGTCGCCCAGTATGTTATTAGTCAGGGTTTTGTAAGTGAGGGAAACCGCTTTGCCCACTATATGTTCCTGGAGGAGTCTGCCCTCCAATGGTGTGTATTCAGGTATTTCCGCAAGTGGAACCTTTTGTGCCCTCCAGGCATGTCTCAACTGCGTGTATTTAAACATCTGTGAGTGATGGAGCCCGAATTCAGTCCGGAGTGTCTGGAATGACTTCAATTCCCCCCTGGAGATCACGTCACCTATGTTTGATATACCGATATCGTCCCACCGTTGGAAGCCCCTGAGCTTACCAAGTTCCGTCAGCCACCGGCAATGCCACAACGGTGTTTGTCTGGTGGGTTTTCCTTCCTATCCCGTGCGTTTGGTCGCCTGCCGCCATGCCGTCAGTGTGATGACCGTCGCAGGTAGTAGCGACTTCCTCGCCTTACCACCGTACAGATAATACAGAATGTTTCTGGGTGACAGAGTATGTCTTTCGAGTGTATATGTCGGGTGGTCCGCCGGGACATGGATCCAGTCGTTTATCGGGGTCAGGTGTTCCGCCCAGTAGTAGGCCTCCAAGTTAGGTAGAGAGATACCCCCACTGTATTGGTGCCGTTGGAGTGTCTGTAGGGCTATTCGCGGTTGCTTTCCCAGCCATAAAAAGGTGCGAAGATCTGCATGTATCTTTTGTATCGTATTGGTCGGGAGTGGGTAGTATTCATTTTGAGTGCATAGAGGAACTTAGGCAGGGTAATCATTTTGTACATCACCGCCCTGCCCAGGAGCGTGAGCGGCAACCGTTTCCATCTGTCCATGTCCTGCACAGCGTCCCCCATAATTCTGTCTATATTCTTGGAGAATGAGAGTTTCCTGTCTAGGGTAATATATACTCCCAGGTACTGAAAACCTGTGGAGGTAGTGACCAGGCGTTCTGGGATATCTCCCCAGTGCTCCCTCCCCTGTGGGTCGTAGAGAACCGACTTGTGCCAGTTTATGGTATGGCCTGCTCTTGCCCCAAAGCTGCCCAGTTCCCGAAATAACTCTGGGACTGTTATGCCGGGGTTGGTGATGTAAAGCAGCACATCGTCTGCGTAGAGTGATATTTTTTCCTGCACAGCTACTGAGGGGTCCAGAGAAAAGCCGTGGATGTCCGGGTTCCGTCTAATATTAATTGCTAAGATTTCGATGGTTAGTGTAAACAGGAGGGGGGACAGCGGGCATCCCTGTCGCGGGCCCCGTTCAACCTTGAATTCGCGGGATAATCTCCCGTTCACTCTCACTCGTGCTCTCGGGGCATTGTATAGGAGCTGTATCCAGCCACGGAGTTTCGGTCCGAAGCCAAACCGCTGGAGCACCGCCATGAGGAAGGGCCAATGCACCGCATCGAACGCTTTTTCTGCGTCGAGTGAGAGGAACCAGTGCGGTTCACTCCTCTCCTTGACCTCTTGCAACCAGTTGTGGGTGCGCCTAAGGTTTAGTTTAGTCGCTCTATCAGGGAGAAACCCCGACTGGTCCATATGGACAAGGTCCGGGATCACCGCCCTCATGCGTGTTGCTAAAATGGTCGCTATCACCTTCACTTCCATATTAAGGAGGGAAATGGGGTGATAGGAGGCGCAATCCTCTTTAGATTTGCCTTCTTTGTGCATCGGCACGATGGTGGCCAACGCGAGGTCGGGTGGCAGTGACTTCTGCTGATATGAGTCAGTAAGGAGGTTTTTAAGATGGCGTGTTAGGAGATCCGACGCCTTCTTGAAGAATTCCGCTGGGAACCCGTTGGGGCCCGGCATTTTGCCTGTTTTTAATTTCGCTATGGCTTCTGATATCTCGTCTAGTGTGATGTCCGTTTCCAGCACCGAGTTGGACTCAGGAGATAGTGTTGGTATCTCCATTTGTTCCAGATATTGTAGTGCCACATCTATGTCCCCCAGGTCTTTGGCTCTGTAAAATCGTTCGAAGTGGGTCGCGAATGCCTCCGCTATCTCCACATCGGTGCACCACATACCACCGTCGTCCATTTGGATTCGTTCCACCCACCTCGCATCCCGTTCTTTCCTGCTTAGCCAGGCCAGGAGCCTACCCGATTTGTCCCCCACATCATATAAACGATGTAGAGTTGCTAGCGATTGTGTCTTTGCCTCGTTCGAGACTATCTCCCTATACCCTAGGTTTAATCTTAATCTGTGATAATTAGGATTCATTTTGGAGTTGTAGCACTTAGAGAATAAGAATGCATTTAGAGTTAGAGACTTTGTTTTAGGTTTAAATATTTGGGGTCACAGCTGGTTAAATTTTGATGCTTAGAGACATGTCTAAAATTCTTTAGTTTAAGATCAAATATTGGGATTTGGCCTCAGCAATCAGGATTAAGATTCTGATTCGGCAGGGGCATTGGAGCTTGGCTTTTGGAGTTAAATGAAGCTTGAGTATTTGAAGTCAGACACAGATACTTGAGTTAAACTTTCATGCTGGGGATGGAGTTTATGTCTGTTTTGTTTTAGTAAGAACAAGTACAAGTCTATGGAGGACGAGGTCCTTGTAAATGAATATTCAGGGCAAGGACGGACTTTTCAGGTATATAGATAAGGAGATGGAGAAAAGGACCTTCAGGCAGGTCTCTGTAGACAGTGAAGGGCGGGGCTTAAAGACTCATGTTGGGAAGGAGAATCAACCATGGCAGGGTCGTCCAACTGAGGTATGTCTAGGAGGGCCAGGTCCATTCCGGACTTCAGACTACAAGCATCAAATATGTTTACACACAATTAAGTTAAAATGAGTTATTTTATGCTAAAATGGTTTGTTCATCAGGGTTTCTTGGACTTTAAGGGGGCCAACAACTTAATCTGCTTTATGGAAGAGTCAGGTTTTCAAGACCTTTTGAAAGATTTCTGAATTATGGCTTCAGGTCTGCCTATCATGTTCAAGTTTGCTTCACACCCTGATTGCTACAAACAGCTTTAGCTGCCTGGTGCCCCTCATATAATATGAATACTTTAAAAAGTACAAATAGAAGAAATATTTAGAATGGGTGGAAGTCAGCTTGCTATTGTATTAATTTCTCATGGTTTGCCATTGCTTTAGTGGGCTGTTCTTGAAGCCCACAGAACATCGTGGAGGGTTAAATTGCCATATTACTTCTCCTATTATGTTTTGGGGATGGGCCTTCAAGTAGTCCTACACACTTTTTTGTACCTCATCCCTACCCTCTGACCTACATGTTGCTTCCTGTCCTACAAACACTGGCTTCTCTTTCCCACCCTCCAGCTCTCCCCCCCCCCTTATCTCGCTTTTTCACATGCAGATCTTCGGGGCATATTTACAAGCCCATATCGCCACAGTAACGTCACTTTTTTCGATGTTTCTGTGGCTTCAATTTATTGACAGGGCAGTGTTAAGCCACTTCACATGGCTTAACGCTGCCTTGTAAATTAGGCACCCTTTCACGCTATACTTAGCGTGAAAGGGAAAGGCAATGGGTGTTGCTGTAGGAGTTGCGCAGAATTCCCATTGATTTTGAAGGTGCCCCATATTTACAAGGGTGGTGTAAATATGGGGCAGCGTGAAAATTGAGACCTAAAAAAACCTAGTCTGAACATGGCGAAATGAGGAGAAATGCATTATTTCTCCTCTTTTTTGCTGTTTCTATGTGTGCTGCATTGTGCAGCACTCCTAGAAACAGCAACACGCCATGCATGATTATTTATGTGTAGGAAGGTATCCCTTCCTACACATAAATATTCATTCCCACAGAGTAGGCACCCTTGCACTTTGGTGCAAGGGTGCCTGCATTGCGCTAACCAGCTATAATTAGCGATAGCGCAGGGGTAACCGCAGAGCTGAACTATATTGTTGTAAATACGGTGCAGCCCTGCATTGCCAACGTGGCAGACCACGGCTTTAAATCAAATAGGCTTAGTTTTCAAGCATGTGGTACTGTGATAAATCAAATGCAAATAATTGTATGATTTAGAAATCTTTATTTAGGTGGAACAGCATCATATGTCTGCATCTTTTTAGATCAGCTGGAAACTGAAACGTTCTAGCCATTCTATATTCTAAGTGAAGTCAGCGTGGTGCATGCTTAGAATGTAAGTCGAATATAAACCCTTATAAAATAACATAAATTAAAGAGTTACATGCAATGAACATACAAAAGGAGACTCTTTCATATTATAACTAATTTTACATGTTTTACAGACTTAGGAACTATCCAGCCCATACCTGGCACCAAGGCACCTGCACCACCTGGGGATTGTTTGCCTTGACTCATTGAATTCCTTTAAAAAGCAATAAGAAAAGTCCAAAGCCCTCATCCATGGTTCTCAAAAGAATTAGTCGAGGAGTAAAAAGACCCGAGGTTACTCGAGCAGACAACCCCCATATTGCAGGGGCGGCTGGTGACATTTGAAAGTGGTGTGGCATAAACTAATTTGCATATTGCACCAGAGCGAGCGCAGCGAGCGAGCCCGAACCACCTTGCATCCATCCATATATCATTCATGCATCCACCCATCCATCCATCCACCCATCCACCCATCCATCCTGCATCCATCCTGCATCCATCATTCATTCATGCATCCACCCATCCACCATCCATCCACCCATCCTGCATCCATCATTCATTCATTCATGCATCCACCCATCCATCCATCCACCCACCCATCCATCCACCCACCCATCCATCCACCCACACATTCTGCATCCATACATCATTCATTCATGCATCCACCCATCCATCCACCCATCCTGCATCCATCCTGCATCCTTCATTCATTCATGCATCCACCCATCCATCCATCCACCCATCCATCCTGCATCCATCCTGCATCCATCATTCATTCATGCATCCACCCATCCATCCACCCATCCATCCACCCACCCATCCATCCATCCATCCATCCATCCACCCACCCACCCACCCATCCTGCATCCATACATCATTCATTCATGCATCCACCCATCCTGCATCCATCCTGCATCCATCATTCATTCATGCATCCACCCATCCATCCACCCATCCATCCATCCATCCACCCATCCATCCACCCATCCTGCATCTATCCTGCATCCATCATTCATTCATGCATCCACCCATCCATCCATCCACCCATCCATCCATCCACCCATCCTGCATCCATCCTGTATCCATCATTCATTCATGCATCCACCCATCCATCCATCCACCCACCCATCCTGCATCCATCATTCATTCATTCATGCATCCACCCACCCATCCACCCATCCATCCACCCATCCACCCACCCATCCATCCACCCATCCTGCATCCATCCTGCATCCATCATTCATTCATGCATCCACCCATCCACCCATCCACCCATCCTGCATCCATCATTCATTCATGCATCCACCCATCCACCCATCCACCCATCCACCCATCCAGCATCCATCCTGCATCCATTATTCATTCATGCATCCACCCATCCATCCATCCATCCTGCATCCATCATTCATTCATGCATCCACCCATCCATCCTGCATCCATCATTCATTCATGCATCCGCCCATCCATCCACCCATCCACCCATCCTGCATCCATCCTGCATCCATCATTCATTCATGCATCCATCCATCCATCCATCCATCCATCCATCCACCCACCCACCCAGCACTTGTTAACTTATGGACATCCAGTGAGCAGACAGTGGTCACGCTTGAAATGGAAAGTGCACAGGGTGTGCTACTCTGGACCCGACCGTTCTGGATTGCAATGAATCACAATAGCAACCCTAAACATGATCATGGTTGCTGTGCACGTCAAGGTCAAAAACGGGTCAAAAATACCAGAGGCTCACATTTTGGGTTATTCAGAGTAGGAGGTGCACACTTGCAGAGCCATGTAGGGAACCTTCCCTTCGACTGGATTTTAGGAATTGGTCTTAAAGAGTAAATTTTCAAAAAAGATTTCTGCACGAATTCGTGCCGAGATAGGAGAAAGTACTGCTGACGCATGTCTTCATATCTTTTGTGCAAAGGGGCACTTGCAGCTACGGAAATTATTTCATGATCCACACTGTGTCACAGTGTGACATATGTACTTAATGTATGTTACGGTAGCGGATGGCGCAAAGTCACACAATGATTGGCCTGCACATGGACCTCTGGACCAGCCAATCCTGGCGCTGCATGCAGTGCCAGGATTGGCTAGGGGGCACCGTGACTGCTCGCCCAGTCACCCTTTATAACCCCGGGGGCTGCGGCCCGCCCCCTGGTCCTCTCTCTAAGGGAGACTTCAGCAGGAAACTATCTGCGCATGCTCGGGATAGCTCGTGCCCAAACATTCACTTGCGCAGTACTGCTGCAGCTGAGTGGACTGTCACTCAAGCTGCAGCTGGCCCAGCCCCCCCACCTCCCCTGCGCACTCCGGAAAAGTCGGGTGTCTCCCGGATTCTCGGCCGGCGGGTAGCGCGATCATGCTATATTTTTATTTCAGTGATGACGTGACGGCGTGGTTGGTCCATGGGGCTTAGTGGGACTACGCCCCTACGCCCCAATGGACGCACCGCGCCTGCCATATTGTACACATCTGATACAGCTTAGGGCTCCCAGAAGAAACTACAAACCTCACATTTTCGTGGCAAAGTTCTCACACTTCAAATTGCTACTGGATACGTCAGAGAATTGACCAAAATGTTTTTCTGAATTAGTTAAATATTCCAATAGCCTGTTTCTGATACAATAGATGCTCCTGAATCTAAATGTGAAGACTTTGTACCTTTTTTTCTGTAAAAGTAAAGTTCATCCAACTCTCTCTCACTTCCCCCAATTTCCCACCCTCCAGTCGACTGCAAGGTAAACCTTAAAGCTCTTAGGACTTTGTCTCATTTGTACAAAATTTCGGACCTAGAGTTACTCGAAACTATAGCAAAGGTAAACCCCTCAAATCACTACACTCAGGCAGTACCTGGAACATATGTTAGGAATTGGCCAAACATCTGTCACTCCATTGCACCTCTCTGGTGAACTCTTCACTTGTGCTAGATATGTTCCCAAACGGAAAACTGGTCAAATAGCAGCCCTTTTGAAGACATCCTCTACTAATGCTAATGGCCTAGCAGCTTCTGCCCTGTCTCAGGTCTACACATCTAGGGAAAGTTCTACACTTCTCATTAAAAAATCTTATTGACAGCTTTCGATCTGGGTTTAGACAAGGATGTCGAACAGACACTGCTCTTCTTCAGGTTGCTGATGGTGCACCTCGCTTCGTTGACTCAGGTAACGCTTGACTTCTTGTGCTTCGTGACCTCTTAGCTGCCATAGATACAGTCATCTGTCTTTGATTGACATCCTGCCACAATGAATGGTTCACCATCAATACATCAGAGCCCACCTCCTTTTACGGGGATTATGTGTGACTTCCTCCTTGTATGGAATACTAATTATTTTTGTTACCATTTTTCAACACTTTCCTTCCTTTGTATAGTGCTTAATCGTCCTGTTCCATGATCGTACCACAGTCGTGCCGTAGAAAAACATATATATAGCCTAACCATTTAAAATTCAACTTCTGTCTTGTGAACTTCCAATGCACTAGCCTATTTCTCAGCCTATACTTCACTCAATATATCTTCTAGCCCAACCTTCTGACTCCTCTCAAACTTCTTTCTACTACTCCTTCTAATGCACTACCCTATCTCTCTCTCATCCTATAGATCTATCAATATATCCTCTACATCCACTCTCTCATTTATCCCAAACCCCATACCACTTCTATGATCGCCAAAATAACATTTTCTAGACTCTCTCCTGCTCTACCCCTCCTTGCATCATCTGACACCTCTTTTTACTACACCGATCCCCTAAAACAAACATTTCTAAACTCTCCCCTCTGACTCCTTCCCTCCAAAACTCCTTTTACTCATCCAAAAGCCTCTTCCTACTGCTAAGACTTTAAATAAATTTTTTTTTTTAAATCCTTCACTCTTTTATTCCTCCACTATCCTTTTTCAATACAAATTAACAGACTAACATGTTTCACTTCTCAAATTCCATATTCCATATTCAACTATACTAATATACTGCCCAAACAACTGAATAACATATCTACTACTCAAATTACTTCATATTTATACTATACTCATTTTCAACACTAATCCTTTATGGGTTCCGGAGTGGCGTGCTACTCGCCAGAAAAGCGTTTCAACGCCCATCAGGGGTAACAAGTGCTATATGAATGCAAATCTTTCTTCCCCTTTTATCCATCCGCTATCCTTCTCACTCCAAGTAACAGACTAATACCCACCACTGAAATTACCTCATATTTCACCATATTAATTCACCACTAATCCTCTATAGGCTCCCTGAATAGCATGCGTCAACAAGCGAGCGATAAATAAATACAAACCTTTGTCCTACTCTATCCTTCTGCTATAATTCCAAATCCAAATAACTGATTAACCTATCTACCACTTAAAATGTACTTGCATGTTTCACTATACTAATTCAACACTAATCCTCTGTGGGTCCCGGAGTAGCGTGCTACCCGCCGAAAAAGCACTTCGACGCCTCGTCAGGGGTAGTAAGCGCTATATAAATGCAATTACAATACAATACAATACTTGATGTCCTAACACCACGAAGCCATTTCTTTGTGTAAATCATGGTCTATAAATAAATAAAGAAACGAAAATTGTTAATGTTACTATTATTATTGTTCTATTTTTATTATTGCTCTTTATTTTGTGTTTGGAAATAGTTGGGATGTTAAACGAAATCCATTGAAAATTTGATGGCCCTTAAATGTTTTATTTTTGAAAAACTTCTATCACAACACGTTCTGTATGAAAAACGAAGCTACATACTTTAAATTGAATATTAACCTGCCTAGTCCCAGCGCGATTAACTGGATAATTGATACAGCTTGGGTTTATTTTAGGCTGGTCTGAGTCCTCCTGACAATTTATGCTGTTGGATTATTGTAGTGTACAGCTTTAAGAGAGCAGTTATAGCGAGCTGTTTGGAAAGTTCAGACCACGTCTGCGCCTGTGAGTCATGCTTTAGGCAGACTTGAGGAATGCACGACTCCGAGCCCCTTGCCTCGCGCTCAGAGACAAATGACTCCCATGGCAATATTTCCTCTAAGTTAAAACTCCAGCTGAGCCGAGAGTTGCCCCTACCTCCGAAAACGAGAATACTCCAATGGAGTCTTTGAAAACAGGAAGACAAGCCGTTTGAAATCTTTTAGAGACAGCATCGACAAAATTTTTATAAAATGAAAAAAATACAAAGCTATATCCAATGCCCGTCGCGTAAACAGCTCGTTGACAAAAAGGGATACAGAAATTATAAAGGTAATCATGCCTCGGTGACTTGAGAGACACAGGCGCTATAGAGTCTCTCTGGCTAGTCTCTGATAAGATGTAACAAGTGCAGGCACCTCGTGCTGAAAGTAGGCAGCAGGGAGAGGTGAGGGAGGAGGGGGCCTGTGCTTCCTTTGTGGGAGCGAGCAAACCTATTTTGCCAAAGCTCGCTCCCCCAAGGAAATTGCCAAACGAGCACACGTTGCCATTGAAGGCAAAGGAACGCGTGCACGTTTTTGGCTGAAAAGCCAAAGTGAATGCTAAAGGTCTTTTGACAATGCAGCGCATGCATGCTATGTAGGCGAGACTTAAAAAGGGCCTACTAGTATGAATGATATGTGAACCCTACTCCTTGGAATCCCCTTTGTCTTATATAACATTTTCTGTACACTGATTTACACACGTATAATTCATTGTCTCTAAATGTGTGTGTGTGTGTGTGTGTGTGATGCAAAGTGCTACAACACCTTTGCTGGTAAAAGAGGCGCTATCAATGGCTTAACAGTAACCTCCGCAGCCTCCGCCCTGCAGGGGGGCAAGCTCCAGGGGGCCCCCTCAGCGCAGTAAACTGTGCAAAGGTGGCGGGACCCTGCCATCAGCTCCTGACTGGATCAAGGGGGAGGGGACCCTCGATGTACTTTGCAGGGGGGGGTTCAAGTTTCGTTATGCCACTGTGCAGATGTGGCTGCGTCTACCCTCCTTAGGGAAGGAGGAGGAGGAATAGGAGGAGGAGAAGGAATAGGAAGAGGAAGAGTAGGAGGAGGAGACGAAATAGGAGAGGAGGAGTAGGAATGGGAGAAGGAGGAAGAGGAGGAGGCAGGGCTTTAAGTGGAGCAGGTCTCACCGGTGCTAAGCACGGGCAGTGTTTTTAAGGGGGCCTCAAAACGGGTCTCTATCGGGCTCTATTTTGTGCCCTGGCGCAGACAGTCCATTTTTTTCAGCACTGCAGTGACAGCTGGCACATCAATGTGCGCTGCACACACTGCTCACTTCTCACTAGTGGAGAAGTTACGACATGACGTCATGGCAGGTGAGCGTTGTAGGGGAAGGGAAATCCTTTAAAGAGAATCATTTTCTCTCTGGATTTCCCTTCTCTTTTTTAAACTCAGAAGCAACAACATCGTTGTGGTGTCAGCAGGGCTTTAAGTGGAAGCTTTTTCAATATTATATACAACCCATAGTTGCTGCTTATTTATCTTATGCAACTAACAACCATTGAGAAAGCCAACAATCCTGAATTTTGTAAGTATGATGTTACCTGCTTTATCATATATCTGGATGCAATGACAGAAACAGCAAAATACAAGTCGGGCGGCACACTATGCTGAGCACAGATTTTTAGCTTAAGTGTTTTAATCCATGCCCTTAATTACTTTGGCCACGCCCCTTTGAGAGACCCCACAGTTTTTCCATCCCACTTAAAGCCCTGCTTAAGTGGGCTGGGTCTCACCGGTGCTGAGCACCAGCAGTTTTTTAAAGGGGGCCTTGAAACAGGTCTCTATGGGGCTCTCCCTTTTTTTCAGACTACAGTGACAGCATGCACATCAATGTGCGCGTGCTCACACATCTCACTAGTATTAAAGTTATGGCATGACGTCATGCCAGGTGAGCACTGTTAGGGAAGGAAATCCTTCAAAGAGAGTCGTTTTCTCTGGATTTCCCTTCTCTTTTTGAAACTCCGGAGCAGCAACATTGTCGTGATGTCACCCGGGCTTTAAGTGGAAGCTTTTTCAATATTAAATACTTGTCATAGTTGCTGCTTATTTATCTTATGAAACTAACATCCATCGACAAAGCCAATATACCTGACTTCTTGTAGGTGTGATGTTACTTGCTGTATCAAATACCTGGATGTAATGACAGAAATGGCAAAATTCAAGTCGGGCGGCACACTGTGCTAAGCGCAGATATTTAGTTTACATGTTTTAAGCCAAGCCCTTAATTACATTGGCCACGCCCCTTACCGAGAGCCCCCAGTTTTTCCATCATAAAGTCCTACCTATATGTACACTCATTTCACACATGCAGTGATGTATGTATAGGCAGTAATTTGACACAGATTACGCACATGCAGTGATCTATCACCCACATAAAGCATACATGTACAGGCATTGATTTCACACCTACCTACACATATGCACAGACACTGATTTCAGGCGTACATGCACACTGATTTCACACAGACAAATATGCATGTATACTAGGCTGTAATCTCACACCTAGATAGTGATTTCACACCTAAATGCACATATGTACAGGCAGTGATGTCACAGCTACATACACACACGCACAGTCATTTCACGCATACCTACACACATGCACAGACAAGTGATTTCTTGCTCCCGGGGAGCAGATCTCGTCGGGGGCGGCCGGTTTTGTTGAAACGATGTCCTTCCATCTCCAGTCACACAAAATCCGTCTTGTTGGTTTATTTAATAGAAACGGATTGAGGGGACAGGGCCGAGGCGGCCCCCATCCATCACCGCGACAGCTCCTCGGGGGCAGTGATTAAAAAGCGGCTCCGATAATGAATGGGTGAGTGCCAGGCGCGCGCTGCCAAGAACCTGTCCAGACGCCGGTAGACGTCTCAATCCAGGCGGGGGAGAGGCTGTCCGTGGGCCGCTGGACAAGGAGAGAGACGCGGGCTCCTCGGGCAGCCAGGCCCTGGGCCGCGGCCCCAACAACAGGTGGACTGAGGAACTGAGCTCAGAGTACACACGGACGTAAACAAGGGCACAGCGGGACTCTGGGCGGCCATAGTGGGGGTAAAGAAGAGTTCGACAAGATGGTGAGAGGAAATAAATAAGGTTTGATCCATATGCAACCGGACGACAGGCAACTGAACACCTCAAGTTCCGCCAGTGCTCTGCCAGTAATGGAACATAACATCTTAAAAGTGTTCTTCGAAAAATACGAAAACCAAACAAGTAATGCTAGAACAAATAATGAAATGAAACACTTTACATAGAACACCAGTAATCCAACACATATTACTGCATTATTTTTTCCCCATCCAAAAAACGTAAAACAAACTGTTATGACCATTCATAATCATAACAGAACTAGCAGTTTTACATTAAAACATTAAAAGGAGTACACGTACAAAAACATGTCTGGGCCCACAAGTCCCAGAAGGTTAATGTACATCAGAGCTTCCCACCTCATTCAAGACTGGTGTTTCATGAACATTGTTATGCACAAATATTGTCAACAGCATTCTCAGGTACAACATCCCCACATGCAGATTACATCGTGAGTGAAGATAACATACAATCAAAGGCATCATTTGATTGTAAATTTCAACCTCATTTTCAAAAATAGAAACAAAACAATTATTATTCCACCAGCCTTTTTGATGCAACACAACTGAGTTTGTGCTTACTTCGCTTACTTTCACTGGTTGGGAGCATTTAAAATGACCTTTTCTAAGCATGTAAGGCTTTTTTTTAACGAAACCCATTCACAAGTTGTAAATCCCATACATTTGGTACTTCGTTTACTCTTTTTGTTTACTTTGTTTAAGTAGGACCTTTGCAACCACATCTGAAGAGGGCGAGACACACTCATCAACGTTAACATTTCTTTCAACCAGTTAGGAACCAATTTGAACTTGTGGTTCCTTCCCCTCAATAAGGAGAAAGGCGCAACAGTTGTAGTTGAATGTGGCATTGAATGGTACTCACAGATCCTTTCTTTGATATACACCTTATCATCAAAACCTGACGAGATGGCCTCTTGGATGTCTTCTTTAAAAAAACGATTTGCCCACTCTACCAAGCCATTGGCGCTGGGCTATAAATTGCAATACGAAGATGTTGGACAGCATGTACGTTTAGACTTTGATGCTGCACTGGCAAACAGACTGTCCCTTTCAAACTTGGATCCTATTGGGGCCCATCGGGAGACGGGGAGGGGAAGAAACCGACCGGAGACAGATGTAAGGTGTGATAAAGGCCGCTTTTATTGGGAACAGGTGCATCCTGAAAACGTACCCCAACCTTGGCCTTTGCCGTACAAAACTAGGCCTAACTAAATATACATATACCTGACCAAACCCCCCACCCCCACCCCTAAACAGTTCCCCGCCAACAGCATAAACATCATTATCAGTTACCCAAACGCCTGCCTCAACTGTTTAAACATCTGCCATATGTACACTCCCTCCCCCTCAGCCAGTAAAACTCCTTCCTCCTATCCTACCCCCCATTTTACAAGGGAAAAGCACCCTCCGACATAAACTTTCCAGCACCTGCCCCCAGCGACAACACTTCCCAACCCTAACACAGAAAGCACCTGCGACCAACAAAAAACCCCTTTCCCAACCCAGAAAACCATGAAACCCCTGACCTAATCCCCACTACCTCCCCCAAACAAAACTTGACCTAAGGGAGGGCGGGTGGGACAACGCTCCAATTATGCCCCCCGGCTGCTGGGTCACTGTCCCACGAAATGGTGCACAGTGACCCAAAATGGCCGCATTTATCCCCCCAAGCCCAAAAGGAGCCAAAACCCACCAACTAGCCCAACCAGCCCAACGCACTTCCTGTGTCCGTCCTAAAACTTCCCCCCACCCTTCCTCCCGGGGCCCCAACCTCCCCGGGGGGGCGAGCCTCCCTCCGGTCGGCCGCCCCCCGCAAAGCCCCATTGGGGCCCATCGGGAGACGGGGAGGGGAAGAAACCGACCAGAGACAGATGTAAGGTGTGATAAAGGCCGCTTTTATTGGGAACAGGTGCATCCTGAAAACGTACCCCAACCTTGGCCTTTGCCGTACAAAACTAGGCCTAACTAAATATACATATACCTGACCAAACCCCCCACCCTCACCCCTAAACAGTTCCCTGCCAACAGCATAAACATCATTATCAGTTACCCAAACGCCTGCCTCAACTGTTTAAACATCTGCCATATGTACACTCCCTCCCCCTCAGCCAGTAAAACTCCTTCCTCCTATCCTACCCCCCCATTTCACTAGGGAAAAGCGCCACTCGAAAGCCCCCTTACTGCTTTCGACCCCCCCCTAGGACCCCTGCACCTTCGGATACCTGTGCACCCCTATTGCCCGGTCTAGCGCCTCCTTCAGCTGTACAATATAGAGCTCCATCCCATATCTGGACAAATGCACCCCATCCTCCATGAAAAAATAGACCACCCCATACTTCAGTTCCGGGTGCTCCATTCTACCCAGGCCCGCATCTCCCTGTTAATCTTCCTCCTAGTCCTGTCAATAGCCCCTGGTCTCTCCGCCCCCCTCCAACATCTCCTGGGTATAAAGTCTGACCATATGACGTAACACCCCGCCCACTGCCTCTTGATCTCCAGTAAATCCCTCCTCATTTGTTTCACCAGTGCCAGTCCCTTACATTGCACCAAATTGTTTTCCCCCAGGTGAATGACCACCACATCTGGGCACCCCCCCGCACAACTTTGTTCAGAACCGGCACCAACTCGTGCCAACGCATGCCCCCTTTTCCCCTCCAATGACACCTAAATAACTGCTCATCCAATTTCAGATTAAGGTTCCTGCATTTTTCCCACTCGGCCCTCTCCGCTCTCTTTACAAAAGAATGGCCCACCACGTATATGGACACTGCACTTCCCCCCACGTCAGACCCTGCCGTCCCTTCAAACCCACCAACTCCGACACCCAAAAGGCTCCAAAATACATCCACGACATCAATGTGGAAAACCGCACCGCCTCCGCCCGATCCCTGCACACCACCGGTAAACAGCCCACCAGGTCTTCCAACATTGCCTCCGTAATCGGTCGTCTCCGCCGCACCCGAGCCCCTCTCTCCCTCTCCCAACCCTCCAGAAGCCGCGCCCCCAATTCTCCCGCCGAGGGGGCATACCCCCACCACAGCTTGCCCATAAAAGCCAAACCTGCCAGTTTTCCCGCAATCGTCACTCTCGCCAGACCTTTGTCCATTAACCCCAGCATGAATCGCACCACCTGCTCCTCCCGACGCCACTTGCCCCGCAGCCTTACCGCTCCAAAACGCAGAAACTCCAGCCAGGCCTGCTCGTAACTCCTCCACGTGGACGCTGCCAGGGACGACCTCACCAACTGAACTACCCGCGCTCTCCCACCAACCACATCTCCTCCGGCACCTCCGTCTTGTCTGCCGCCGCCTCCGTGGCTAGCCCATGGAACCTCTGCCACTGTGAACGAGACAAAGCATCCGCAATGTCATTGTCCACCCCCGGCACATGTTGAGCCCGGAACAAGATGTCGTGTTCCAAACACCTCAAAACGAAAACGCGCATCAGCTTTAGCACTTGGGGCTCCCTTGTCGACTGTCGATTCACCACCTGCACCACCGACATATTGTCCACCTTGAACAACACGCGCCTGTGCGCCAACTCCCGCGCCCACACAGTCACAGCCACCACCAACGGGAACAGTTCCAAGAAAGCAATGCTCCTACCCCCTGCCTGCCACCGCTCTGGCCATTGCTCCGCACACCACCTGCCCGCCCAGTAGAGTCCAAAACCTCCGACTCCCGCTGCGTCCGACGACATCGTCACGTTCCCCTCCCAGTCTTCCGGAGGCGCCATGGGCACACCGTTAAAACGCTCCAAAAAAGCCGACCACATGCTCAGATCTTCTCTCGCGCCCGCCGATAGTCGCACATGATGATGGGGCAGCGACAAACCGGACAAGGCCAACCCCAACCGCCTACAAAAGGTCCGCCCCGCTCGCACCACGCGGCACGCGAAGTTCAAATGCCCCAGCAACACCTGCACCTCTCGCAACAACACCTTTCGCCTGGCCAACATGCCCTTCACCAAGTCCACCATCACCGTCCGCTTGTCCTCCGGTAGGCGTGCTTCCATGGCCGCCGAGTTGAGCTCTATCCCGAGGAACGACAGCACCGTGCTGGGCCCTTGCGTCTTCTCTGGCGCCAAAGGAACCCCCAGGTAACCCATCAGGTCCGTAAAACTGTCCAGATGCCGCTGGCAGTCCGTCGAACCGGGCCGACCCACCAGGAAGAAGTCGTCCAGGTAATGCGTTATCGCCTCAGAGCCTGTGCGCCAGGAAAAAGCCCACTGCAAGAAAGAGCTGAATCGCTCAAACAAGGCACACGACACGGAGCACCCCATAGGAAGCGCTCTATCTACAAAAATGAGCCCGTCAAGCTGAATCCCCAGCAACTGATGATCTGCTGGGTGAACAGGCAGCAACCGAAACGCCGACTTTACATCGCATTTTGCCATGAGCGCCCCCCGACCTGCCGTCGTCACCAACTTCCTCGCGACGTCCACGGACGAGTATGACACCGACGCCAAATCCGCTGATATAAAGTCGTTCACCGACGCGCCCTCCGGCCATGAGAGATGCTGAATCAGGCGGAATTGACCTTCCTCTTTCTTCGGGACCACTCCAATGGGTGAAATGATCATATCCGGCAACGGCGCCTCCTCGAAAGGTCCCACCATCCTCCCCTCCTTCACTTCCTTAAAGAGCTTCTCCCGGACGATACCCTTGTGCGCGCTCACGGACTTCAGGTTCTCCCCCATCGAGCGATCCGCGGACCCTCGTACCCCAACCGAAAACCCTCCCTGAAACCCCGACGCAGCACCGTCGCATCGTCCGCCCGCGGATACGCCTCCAAAAACGGTTCCAGTCGATCCAGCCTAACCGGTGTATGAGCCTTTTCCCAGGGTACTCGCCCCCCCTGCCTCCTCCTCTCCCCCTGCCGGGCACGGGAGCCGGGTACTGACCCTGTGCAGGGCCCCCCCCAACCCCCCAACAGCGAGCCTCTGGGGGGCGTCTCCCGCATGCGGAGCACTCGTGCCGAAAACGGCACACCTGCCGGAGACAGGAACCCCTGTTGAAATCCCAGCAGGCCCCAACGCTGTGACTGCTCCCGGCTCCCCCCGCCCCCACCCCCCACGGGTGGGGCGGGCCGAAAAGGGGGGCGGAGCCAGTGGCAATCCACTGGCCGTGTAGATGGTGCGGCCAAATTTCGCCCCACTCATCGTCTGTTGGTACAGGTCCGCAT
Source organism: Lissotriton helveticus (assembly GCF_964261635.1). Taxonomy (NCBI): domain Eukaryota; kingdom Metazoa; phylum Chordata; class Amphibia; order Caudata; family Salamandridae; genus Lissotriton; species Lissotriton helveticus. The sequence continues at coordinate 243,911,807 of NC_136062.1, read as the reverse complement.
CCAACTCCCCTCACTTCGCCTCCGGGTCCGACGCCATACGCGCCCGGAACTCCTCATCGTAATGCGACCAAGCATTACCCCCGTAGGTCACTTGCGCCCGCCGCACCACATCCATGTATTTGAACAGCGCGACCGCCCTGTCGGGGTACTTCTCACAGTACACGCTTGCATATATCAGGAAAGCCGCCGACCAATTTTCGATGGTCACCGGCACCTTAGGACGCCTAGCCAATTCTTGCTCTTCCTCCTTCGATCCTTCTTTGGCCATCAATTCCCTGTGGAGCAATTTCAAAATCTCCACATACTCCCCCTTCCAGATCTTTTCCCTAGTCGCCAGCGACAAATGCACCCCCAGTGGCTTCGCTACCCCCATATACGACAGCTTCTTGACCGGTACCTCACAGCTCTCTTTCGCCCCGGCGCCTGCCGCCGCCGACCCACCGGACGTCGCCGCCTCGCCCGTCCCCGTACTCACCGCCTCTGTGCCCTCCGCTTCCGTACACACCCCGGCGTCCATCACATACCTGCCCTTCACCAGTCTCACCTTATCCCCTCCCCCAGGATCCGTCCCCACTGACACTTGGCAACCTCCATCCACACTCCCACCCGCCTTGCCTCCATGAGGCACGCCCAAGCCACTCCCCGACCCTGCACTCCCTGTTAATCTTCCTCCTAGTCCTGTCAATAGCCCCTGGTCTCTCCGCCCCCCTCCAACATCTCCTGGGTATAAAGTCTGACCAGATGACGTAACACCCCGCCCACTGCCTCTTGATCTCCAGTAAATCCCTCCTCATTTGTTTCACCAGTGCCAGTCCCTTACATTGCACCAAATTGTTTTCCCCCAGGTGAATGACCACCACATCTGGGCACCCCCCCCCCGCACAACTTTGTTCAGAACCGGCACCAACTCGTGCCAACGCATGCCCCCTTTTCCCCTCCAATGACACCTAAATAACTGCTCATCCAATTCCAGATTAAGGTTCCTGCATTTTTCCCACTCGGCCCTCTCCGCTCTCTTTACAAAAGAATGGCCCACCACGTATATGGACACTGCACTTCCCCCCTCGTCAGACCCTGCCGTCCCTTCAAACCCACCAACTCCGACACCCAAAAGGCTCCAAAATACATCCACGACATCAATGTGGAAAACCGCACCGCCTCCGCCCGATCCCTGCACACCACCGGTAAACAGCCCACCAGGTCTTCCAACATTGCCTCCGTAATCGGTCGTCTCCGCCGCACCCGAGCCCCTCTCTCCCTCTCCCAACCCTCCAGAAGCCGCGCCCCCAATTCTCCCGCCGAGGGGGCATACCCCCACCACAGCTTGCCCATAAAAGCCAAACCTGCCTGTTTTCCCGCAATCGTCACTCTCGCCAGACCTTTGTCCATTAACCCCAGCATGAATCGCACCACATGCTCCTCCCGACGCCACTTGCCCCGCAGCCTTACCGCTCCAAAACGCAGAAACTCCAGCCAGGCCTGCTCGTAACTCCTCCACGTGGACGCTGCCAGGGACGACCTCACCAACTGAACGACCCGCGCTCTCCCACCAACCACATCTCCTCCGGCACCTCCGTCTTGTCTGCCGCCGCCTCCGTGGCTAGCCCATGGAACCTCTGCCACTGTGAACGAGACAAAGCATCCGCAATGTCATTGTCCACCCCCGGCACATGTTGAGCCCGGAACAAGATGCCGTGTTCCAAACACCTCAAAACGAAAACGCGCATCAGCTTTAGCACTTGGGGCTCCCTTGTCGACTGTCGATTCACCACCTGCACCACCGACATATTGTCCACCTTGAACAACACGCGCCTGTGCGCCAACTCCCGCGCCCACACAGTCACAGCCACCACCAACGGGAACAGTTCCAAGAAAGCAATGCTCCTACCCCCTGCCTGCCACCGCTCTGGCCATTGCTCCGCACACCACCTGCCCGCCCAGTAGAGTCCAAAACCTCCGACTCCCGCTGCGTCCGACGACATCGTCACGTCCCACTCCCAGTCTTCCGGAGGCGCCATGGGCACACCGTTAAAACGCTCCAAAAAAGCCGACCACATGCTCAGATTTTCTCTCGCGCCCGCCGATAGTCGCACATGATGATGGGGCAGCGACAAACCGGACAAGGCCAACCCCAACCGCCTACAAAAGGTCCGCCCCGCTCGCACCACGCGGCACGCGAAGTTCAAATGCCCCAGCAACACCTGCACCTCTCGCAACAACACCTTTCGCCTGGCCAACATGCCCTTCACCAAGTCCACCATCACCGTCCGCTTGTCCTCCGGTAGGCGTGCTTCCATGGCCGCCGAGTTGAGCTCTATCCCGAGGAACGACAGCACCGTGCTGGGCCCTTGCGTCTTCTCTGGCGCCAAAGGAACCCCCAGGTAACCCTTCAGGTTCGTAAAACTGTCCAGATGCCGCTGGCAGTCCGTCGAACCGGGCCGACCCACCAGGAAGAAGTCGTCCAGGTAATGCGTTATCGCCTCAGAGCCTGTGCGCCAGGAAAAAGCCCACTGCAAGAAAGAGCTGAATCGCTCAAACAAGGCACACGACACGGAGCACCCCATAGGAAGCGCTCTATCTACAAAAATGAGCCCGTCAAGCTGAATCCCCAGCAACTGATGATCTGCTGGGTGAACAGGCAGCAACCGAAACGCCGACTTTACATCGCATTTTGCCATGAGCGCCCCCCGACCTGCCGTCGTCACCAACTTCCTCGCGACGTCCACGGACGAGTATGACACCGACGCCAAATCCGCCGATATAAAGTCGTTCACCGACGCGCCCTCTGGCCATGAGAGATGCTGAATCAGGCGGAATTGACCTTCCTCTTTCTTCGGGACCACTCCAATGGGTGAAATGATCAAATCCGGCAACGGCGCCTCCTCGAAAGGTCCCACCATCCTCCCCTCCTTCACTTCCTTAAAGAGCTTCTCCCGGACGATACCCTTGTGCGCGTTCACGGACTTCAGGTTCTCCGCCCATCGAGCGATCCGCGGACCCTCGTACCCCAACCGAAAACCCTCCCTGAAACCCCGACGCAGCACCGTCGCATCGTCCGCCCACGGATACGCCTCCAAAAACGGTTCCAGTCGATCCAGCCTAACCGGTGTATGAGCCTTTTCCCAGGGTACTCGCCCCCCCTGCCTCCTCCTCTCCCCCTGCCGGGCACGGGAGCCGGGTACTGACCCTGTGCAGGGCCCCCCCCAACCCCCCAACAGCGAGCCTCTGGGGGGCGTCTCCCGCATGCGGAGCACTCGTGCCGAAAACGGCACACCTGCCGGAGACAGGAACCCCTGTTGAAATCCCAGCAGGCCCCAACGCTGTGACTGCTCCCGGCTCCCCCCGCCCCCACCCCCCACGGGTGGGGCGGGCCGAAAAGGGGGGCGGAGCCAGTGGCAATCCACTGGCCGTGTAGATGGTGCGGCCAAATTTCGCCCCACTCATCGTCTGTTGGTACAGGTCCGCATCCAACTCCCCTCACTTCGCCTCCGGGTCCGACGCCATACGCGCCCGGAACTCCTCATCGTAATGCGACCAAGCATTACCCCCGTAGGTCACTTGCGCCCGCCGCACCACATCCATGTATTTGAACAGCGCGACCGCCCTGTCGGGGTACTTCTCACAGTACACGCTTGCATATATCAGGAAAGCCGCCGACCAATTTTCGATGTTCACCGGCACCTTAGGACGCCTAGCCAATTCTTGCTCTTCCTCCTTCGATCCTTCTTTGGCCATCAATTCCCTGTGGAGCAATTTCAAAATCTCCACATACTCCCCCTTCCAGATCTTTTCCCTAGTCGCCAGCGACAAATGCACCCCCAGTGGCTTCGCTACCCCCATATACGACAGCTTCTTGACCGGTACCTCACAGCTCTCTTTCGCCCCGGCGCCCGCCGCCGCCGACCCACCGGACGTCGCCGCCTCGCCCGTCCCCCTACTCACCGCCTCTGTGCCCTCCGCTTCCGTACACACCCCGGCGTCCATCACATACCTGCCCTTCACCAGTCTCACCTTATCCCCTCCCCCAGCATCCGTCCCCACTGACACTTGGCAACCTCCATCCACACTCCCACCCGCCTTGCCTCCATGAGGCACGCCCAATCCACTCCCCGACCCTGCACTGGTCTTACCTGGCGTCAAGACTGGCGTCCTCACCGGATCCCGCCGCCTAACCAGTTCCGCTGGGGGGGCCGTCACTCGCGGCACCGATTGCCGGGGGCATATCTGTAAAACACTGCCAACATCATTACTGTCCTCCCCCCCGCACTCCTGAAGTTCCCCGTCCTCTTCTGACTCCATCTCTCCACCTCCATCGCCTTCCGCCAAGACCCTCCCTGTGGACACCCTGCTCAGGCCTGCCTTATCCCTGCACGCAGTCATCAATGTTCCTAAATCCACACTCTCTCTCCTCCTACCCTCTGGTTGGTAATCAGAATAGCCTGCCAGATTGCTGCTCCATCCCCGTCCCCCGGCGGCCGGATCGACCCATCGGGAGGGGGCGTTGGAGACCTATGACGCAGCCATCCGCCGTCAGTACGCACATGGTCCCTCGTTGGAGCGCGACCGCCCGTACTAGGCAGAGCCGGCCCATCCACTCGGCGGGGTGGAGCCGCATGCTGCTCACCCGAGCCCCTGCCCAACTGCTCCTGCCAAGAGAAAAACGGGGAAGTCCAGCATGCCGAGGCAAGACCATCTCCGTCGCCTCCCCACCCTCCTGACCCACCTCTCCCCCCTGCCGCAGAATGTCCTCCTCGCCTCGCTGGCCGCCCCCCCCACCCCCAGCTCCCCGCCTCACCCCGACTGTTCCACACGCCCCCCTGCACCCCCACACTCCCCACATCCCAGCGTCCCCCCCGCCAGCCCCCCCAACCCCCCCTACCCCGTGGCCCCCCCCCGGAACCCCCCCGCACCCTCCCCCATCCTCCGTCCGCCCCCGGCCCCCGTGGCATCCCCAAACCCCAGCTCCGCCCCCCACCCCCTCCCCTCGCACCCCCTCTCTGCCCCACACCCCTCCCCCCGCCCCGCAGCGATCCCCTCCTACTGGGAGCCACTACGACCTCGTCTGCCGAAGACCCCCAATCCAGCTCGCTCCCACCCCCTTCCCCCGCCCCCTCCCCCTCCTCCGATCCCTCAATCAATAGCGGCGATTCCCCCCGCCTCTCCCTGCCCCCCTGTCCCCTCCTCTTCAATCGCGCCTCTGGCCACCCTCCCAGGCACCCCTCCCTCCTCCCCTTCCTGCCCTCTCCCCGCCCCCCCGGCATCCTCTCCACCCCCGGACACCACCCCTCCGCTTTCTCCCGTAGCCCGCCCCCCTTCCCCCCCCCGCCGCCCCAGCCTGCTGCTCCTCCTCGCCACTTCTGTGTCCCTTCCATTCCCCTCTCCCCCGTCAGGGACCTTCCCCCCCACTGCGCTCCCCGTCGCCCCCCCAGACACCCCCCGCTTCCCCCCACCCCCCAGACCCCCCGTACCCTCAACAAACACTAGCGGGGCCTTCTTCCGGCCGCCGCGCCTCGCGCCCGGCCCCCCTCCCCTCTTCGGCACCCCAGCCGCCCGCTGACCGCCAACTCGCGCCGCTCCTCTCACAGCTCCCGCCCCTCCCCCTTATGCACCCGCGAACGCGGAGGCTCGCAAGCTGCCACTGCCGCCGCGGCGCCATCTGCAGCGCGCCGCGGTGGCCTTACCCGGACATCACTGCGCAGGAGATCAGTCCTGCCGGCCTCGCCCAGAAGCCGCAACGCCTCACGGACCCGGGGATCCGCCATCGCCTCCGCCGACATCGTCACAGGTAACACTCCGCCTTCTGCCTGCCGCCGCACAGTCGTCGATCAACCCCCGCCTGGCGCACCACTTATCTCGGCCCGAAAACAGTAAGCTAACACCCCCAACACTACCGCTACCACAAAAACGCCGCCCCTACCCTTACAGCCTCAAAGTGCACAACGCTCCAATTATGCCCCCCGGCTGCTGGGTCACTGTCCCACGAAATGGTGCACAGTGACCCAAAATGGCTGCATTTATCCCCCCAAGCCCAAAAGGAGCCAAAACCCACCAACTAGCCCAACCAGCCCAACGCACTTCCTGTGTCCGTCCTAAAACTTCCCCCCACCCTTCCTCCCGGGGCCCCAAACTCCCCGGGGGGGCGAGCCTCCCTCCGGTCGGCCGCCCCCCGCAAAGCCCCATTGCCTAAAGACGTGGGTAGAAAACCAGGAATAGGAGGTGATGTCCTGGTCTACAGCAGAATTTTTAGTAACAATGACAATGTGCCGTGGCACTGCACTTCACACTGTGTATCGTCCTTGTGTCACTGCACGGCACACGGGGTACTATTCTTTAATGAAGGTCATTCTACAGGGCACTCTCTCCGTAACACTATCCAAACACGGCACATGGGACACAAACTGAGGCTATGCTAAACACTTACAGTTGGAAGTGTTAATGGGGATTAATCTGGCGCTAATCTTATCTAAAACGTAGCATGTGATGGCAATGTAAGACAAGCACGTGTACTGCAGTTATCGCCAGAAAGCCAGAAACACTAATGGTTTGTGTTTATCTTTTCCATTTATGTATGGCCGGGTCCATGGTGGATATCTGTGAAGTGCTCCACACCACAACAGCTGCAACAGGTGGACAGCCGAAGGGATGCGTACGTCAGGTAGAGGATGGCAAGCAACAACGTCAAGTGTGATGGGCGAGCGATCAAGGACGCAGGAGGTGCCAACACTGGGTTGATTGTTTTTTGGTGTGTTAACCCTAGATTGGGCTGGCCGCAGTAATATAGCGGGATGTTGCTTCACACAAAATGGCAGTATTTTCCTTACCAGGAAATTGTATTTCTACAGTAACGGCGCCTGTGCTCGCAGGGCCACCAGGGTCAGCATGGTATATTCATAGGTTACCAATTGGTAGGGCCAACGATAGGTATGTGGTAGTCCACAAGGGTGTGCATCGCTAGCCTGGGCAATCCCAGGAATAATAGGCCTATGCAACACCTCAGCACCCCTTGTCGGGAAGTGGAGACTTCCATAGTAAAGAAGTAGACATACACTTAACATTTCCCAGAGCGTAGTGGCCAGGTGTGGGTGGTTAGCGGACTTCACGATACGCCAGTGGGAGGCTTTTGGGGGCCTGTGGTTACCCGGTAGCAGTTTCAGTTGATATGACAATGGGTGGCAGCGTCAAGAGCACCGCGTCTTATCGAGCGCAGCAACGTAGGCGCGTAGGTTGGGTGTACACGTCTAGTACCAGAATACCCCCGGTCACAGCAACTACAGGGACCCCAAAGATGGGGTTTTTTCCGTCCAGAGTGGGGAAGGAGAGGTACTCGATAGGCACGCCCCACCACCCTCAGTCATTATCTGACATGCGGGTAGCAACAATTGGGTTTAATTGGGCAAGGGGGTCCTGGTGGAAGGGATAATCGCAGTAGCAAGCAGGTTAACAAAATATAAAACCCAGACTGCACCTTAGGGGGTCTCAGTTGTTTCCTAGGCCGCAGAAAAGGGGGGGGGGGGTGGACTATGTTAGTGCGCTGAATCACTCGGTGAAGAATCACTCGGTAAAGAGGATCAACACTTGGATTGAGAAATTATTTCAAACACCTCAATTGCAGTATATCCCACAGGGGTGCATCTGAGAGGGACAATTTCGATTAGCAGGGTGGGGTTCACTTGAAGGGGACCAGCAGTGAGCGTCTGACAAAGAATAGTTGGCCATGGTTGGAGGGGTTGTTTCTACTTGCAGGATGGGGTCCATTTGACAGAGTCAGAGAATGCCCTGTGGATAGGAAACATACTAGCAGGAGTAGAGGGTTTTTATTAGGAAGATATGACCTTTCAGTGTAGGTGGTTGGGGGGGGGCCAGATAGTCGGTCAAACTATGCTGGCCTGTGGCGGTAAGGTCATAATCGGTGAGCAGCAATTTAAGGTCCTTAGGTGGGGGCGGCCCCATCCACGAAAGGGGTCGCCCAGGGGGAGGGGCCATTGGTCTCTTCCAGAACTTCAGGGGCAGGATATCCGCTTGCTTTGGTGCGGGGGAGGGAGTCCATGCTTTCCTCAGGCTGGTAGCCACCCCGCACATACACTATGACGTCATCAAATGGCGCGAGTGTAAGGGCCCTCCTGTTATGGTTAAATGGAGTTCACGGAGCGTACAAGGGCAACCAGGAGAGGGACGTACTCTCCTGGTAACCGGGCCCTTGTTGCGCATGCGCATCTCGGATGTGAGAGCGTAGCTGGGTAAAAGGATCTGACACCGGTTAGCGACCTTGCCGTAGGACCAGAAATTATTAGAATGCAAAATTGATATCAGAATGTTAGATTCGGTTAGGAACCACGCTGTATTAGACATTTGTTAAGGTTAGCCCACCATACCTGTCTAAACTTGATGTAAATCTAATGTCTGAATTTTGCATTTAATAATTATGTAAATAATGTTATTTTTATTACATTTTTAATTTTGTTTCATATTTTAATAAATACGGCCGGGGGGTCTCGAGCTCGAGGCCCCGTGCCTTCCAAAGAATTCTGTTGTTGGACTGATAAATGTGTAACTGTAGTGTGCATGATAAGGTTGGGGTGGCCGGCAGTCACAGACCATGAGGAAAGGGGGGGCCACTCGGCCCCCACGCACGCATGGCTGGGCCCGACCCCCCCTCCACCACTCCTGGTTGGCCCGCGCGTCCTGCCGTTTGACCTGGAGGCAGTTTTGCGCTTCCGGGTCGAGGGGGCGGGATCGCGGCATAGGGGGTGTTTAAGAGCCTGGGGAGCGCGGGAAGCAGCCTCTTTGTGCCTGTGCTTCCCAGGCTCGCTCCTCACGCCGCTGTGGGGCCTTTAATTTTCCCCACCCTCCATCCCCTTGTAGCAGAATTCTGGTGAGGACACTGGTAGGCATACGGTGTAACGCTATGCAATGTTGTAAAAATAAATGTTTTGCTTCCTTAGGCCTTTTATCCCGTTTACAGGCAATGTTAATATGTATATGTTTTCTGGGTGTGTTTTGCTGTTGTATTAACTCCTTTTCCTTAGGCCTTTTTTCCCCCTTAGATTAGGAATGTCGTATTTATTAGGTGGGTCAGGCGGTAAGGTCATAATCGGTGAGCAGCAATTTAAGGTCCTTAGGTGGGGGCGGCCCCATTCACGAAAGGGGTCGCCCAGGGGGAGGGGCCATTGGTCTCCCCCAGAACTTCAGGGGCAGGATATCCGCTTGCTTGGGTGCGGGGGAGGGAGTCACGCTTTCCTCAGGCTGGTAGCCACCCCGCACATACACTATGACGTCATCAAATGGCGCGAGTGTAAGGGCCCTCCTGTTATGGTTAAATGGAGTTCACGGAGCGTATGAGGGCAACCAGGAGAGGGACGTACTCTCCCGGTAACCGGGCCCTTGTTGTGCATGCGCATCTCGGACGTGAGAGCGTAGCTGGGTAAAAGGATCTGACACCGGTTAGTGACCTTGCCGTAGGACCAGAAATTATTAGAATGCTAAATTGATATCAGGATGTTAGATTCGGTTAGGAACCACGCTGTATTCGACATTTGTTAAGGTTAGCCCACCATACCTGTCTAAACTTGATGTAAATCTAATGTCTGAATTTTGCATTTAATAATTATGTAAATAATGTTATTTTTATTATATTTTTTATTTTGTTTCATATTTTAATAAATACGGCCGGGGGGTCTCGAGCTTGAGGCCCAGTGCCTTCCAAAAAATTCTGTTGTTGGACTGATAAATGTGTAACTGAAGTGTGCATGATAAGGGGAGGGTGGCCGGCAGTCACGGACCATGTCGGGCAGCCAGGCCCTGGGCCGCGGCCCCAACAACAGGTGGACTGAGGAACTGAGCTCAGAGTACACACGGACGTAAACAAGGGCACAGCGGGACTCTGGGCGGCCATAGTGGGGGTAAAGAAGAGTTCGACAAGATGGTGAGAGGAAATAAATAAGGTTTGATCCATATGCAACCGGACGACAAGCAACTGAACACCACAAGTTCCGCCAGTGCTCTGCCAGTAATGGAACATAACATCTTAAAAGTGTTCTTCGAAAAATACGAAAACCAAACAAGCATTGCTAGAACAAATAATGAAATGAAACACTTTACATAGAACACCAGTAATCCAACACATATTACTGCATTATTTCTTCCCCATCCAAAAAACGTAAAACAAACTGTTATGACCATTCATAATCATAATAGAACTAGCAGTTTTACATTAAAACATTAAAAGGAGTACACGTACAAAAACATGTCTGGGCCCACAAGACCCAGAAGATTAATGTACATCAGAGCTTCCCACCTCATTCAAGACTGGTGTTTCATGAACATTGTTATGCACAAATATTGTCAACGGCATTCTCAGGTACAACATCCCCACATGCAGATTACATCGTGAGTGAAGATAACATACAATCAAAGGCATCATTTGATTGTAAATTTCAACCTCATTTTCAAAAATAGAAACAAAACAATTATTATTCCACCAGCCTTTTTGATGCAACAAAACTGAGTTTGTGCTTACTTCGCTTACTTTCACTGGTTGGGAGCATTTAAAATGACCTTTTCTAAGCATGTAAGGCTTTTTTTTTAACGAAACCCATTCACAAGTTGTAAATTCCATACATTTGTTACTTCGTTTACTCTTTTTGTTTACTTTGTTTAAGTAGGACCTTTGCAACCACATCTGAATAGGGCGAGGCACACTCATCAATGTTAACATTTCTTTCAACCAGTTAGGAACCAATTTGAACTTGTGGTTCCTTCCCCTCAATAAGGAGAAAGGCGCAACAGTTGTAGTTGAATGTGGCATTGAATGGTATTCACAGATCCTTTCTTTGATATACACCTTATCATCAAAACCTGACAAGATGGCCTCTTGGATGTCTTCTTTAAAAAAACGATTTGCCCACTCTACCAAGCCATTGGCGCTGGGCTATAAATTGCAATACGAAGATGTTGGACAGCATGTACGTTTAGAAAATCATTAATTTCTCTAAACACAAAATGTGTGCCATTATCAGTAATGAGTTGTTCAGGTGCCCCTTCAAGTTGGAAAACATTAGTAAGAAATCTAAGAAAATTTCTTGGGTTGGGCAAATCTACAAAGGAATAATATATCCACTTTGAAAAATAGTTAATCATTACTAAAAAATACTTATCAGTGGGCAACATGTGCAAAGGACCAGAAACGTCCAAAGAAACCATGAGCCACTGACGCTCAGGCAGGGGAAAGTGATGTAAAGATTTCTCAAAGGTTTTCCAGTGTGTGTCCAAAACAATGCATTGTGGACGAGCATTGACAAATGCTTCAACTTGGGCATCTAATGATGGCCCTCAATATAATTCTCTGAGTTAATTTAACTTGTAGCAGAAATGAACAGATGTCCCTAATGAGCAATTTCAATTAGCCTATAACGTGGCTCCAGTGGAGGCACAAAGCAACGGCCTCTCAAGCGTATGTCAGTCTCACAGGTGAGTTCTGCAGAATCTCTAGCAAAAGCTCTCAAATCATTTGATAGACCCATTAGAAGAAGTCATCCTTCAACAGTAATCTTGATCACTTTTATCAAGATATCATCTTGCATGGAAACGGAAGTCTCAGATATTGGTAAGCACCAAATGGTGTAACAAACGTAAGATCTTGTGACCCCTTCACTGAGGGTAATTTGATGATAAGTTGAATGGAGATCAATAGTGAAAAAAAATTGGGTTCGCCAATATAAGCCAGCATATCATGTAAGCTAGGAAGAGGATGAAAACCAATATTATAAATGAGGGAACACAAATTCACACACAAATGTAAATCTCCACTCCTATTCTTGGCTAGTACTATAGGTGATACCCAGGCAGGTGAATCAGTGCTCTGGATAACAACTTCCGCACACTACTTGTTCACATTTTTTTTAAGATCATTGCAGACACTGAGAGGTACAGGCCGCACTTTTTGAATTACCGGTAAGGCATCTGATTTTAACTTGACGCAGTTATCAAACTGTTTCAAAGTTCCGATGTCATGCTTGAACACATCAGGAATTTTTTAATCATGAGCTGCAGCACATCTTGGTCTTCGTGATCATCAATGTATAGAACAGGCATCTCACCAAGAACAATGGAAACCTCATGCCTTGGCCGCAACAAAATGCCCATCCTAGCCAAGTCTTTCTAACCATTATGTCCTTTACTTTTTCAGCAGTATACACTTTGGTGCAAATCTTCTTACATAAACACTCTCAAAGACCTGAAAAATAACCAATTATATCAATGTCCTTGTCTCCCAAAGCCTTAGGATTGAAATCAATTTTCTGAAGGGTAACCTTTTAGGCCAACCATTGTAAAAGATGGAATCTGCTAACACAGTGATAGGTGCTCCGAGTCAGCCATCCAGCCGCGACCGGTAGTGGGAGTTCCTGCAGGGTGGTGACGTGGGGAGGGGGAGGGTCAGGGTGGGGGGTAGTAATGTATGGGTTATGGATCTTAACAGGTAAGTACACATATAAATAAATAAAACCAATTTCGTTGCGTGCACTGCATCACCAAATGCGATGCAGTGCGCGCAACAAAATTTGTTTTATTTATTTATATGTTTACTTACCTGTTAAGGTCCGTAATCCATGCATTACTACCCCCCAACCTGCCCCTCCCCCTCCCCACGTCACCGCCCGGCAGGAACTCTCACTACCGGCCGCGGCTGCAGCCATCACTCTAAATTCATGTCCCTCTATTGTGGCTTGACAGAGAGTACTGTTAATCCAATTACCAACCTCATACGCTTCACTAGTTTCCAGCATAAACACCACATTTGAAAACGTATCCACACATTCTTTAACATCCACACGATTAATCTTCACACAGGTTTGAAGTGATCCATTTGCCTGCATGCCTTACACTTTTTGACAATAGCTGGACAAGTAGCTAGTATTGCTTATTGCTCCCATGCGCTCAGTAGCCTCCGCGTAAACATTCCATTTTACCTCCTCCACACCAGGCACTGGAACTATAGGCAGGTTGTCAAACATCTTTGCCCAGCCACTTCCAGATGATTAAATAGCAACATCATACTTCACTGCACCAATGGCCGCAAGATAGTTTTCAAAAATCCTTAGCCAGTGTTTCCATTCAATATCTGGATTCCCAGCTCTTTGTAGAATGTGAGGCTGAACCGCACTTTCAACAGATGTGGCCATAATAGAGTATGAAGTGACACAGCTGTAATACTGAAGAAAATAAAGTTTAAAAAGCTGAATAAAATCTTACCAGTCAACCAGAGTCCAATACAAACAAGCAAATAATGCTCTCAGGAAATTAGCCACCAGGATCTACTTCTAGATATGAATGCAGTGTGCTGCTAAGCAAAACATGATCTCTGGAAATTAGCTGCAGGCTAGATATGAATGCAGCGCAATGCAGTGCACTACTAAGGAACTTTGCCTGTACACATAACATTTTCTCCAAATCAAAATGACGCCCAATATCGGGACATGAAGCACCAGCGTCACGATGCTATGGCAAAAATGATGCATGAGGCACATTGACATCAGGCTCCCTACTTCAATGTACTGACTCAAGTCCAGGTCGATTGCGCCCCGTTAAGCCTGTGCAGGATGCTTGTGCCAACACTTTCTCACCAGGTGAGTGTAGCACTTATTTGAAAAATATTTTGCACCGAGCACAGTGCTGGATAATACTAACAAAGCAAATAAACTTTAGACCAACAAACTAAAGTATACAAACAATACAACTAATATAGAAAAATATATTTTGTTTTTATTTTTATTCTTATTTTTTTTCAAAGTATTTCAGGATAGAAAAACATTTATAAATACACTTGTTACATGATAATGTATTCTTTTCATCAAACTTGAATTCTAGACATGATTATACATCCTTGAACCACAGATTATTGCATAATATGGCATAACCTGAAAAGCATCTGTATCTCCAGTTGGTGTAAACATAGCAGTCAAAATCAATCTATAAAAAGCTACCCAATCTCTGTTAGGTTAGACACAAAAGATAAAAAAATATTTTGCCAATAATAGAAACATTGGTTCTAGTTGTTGACTACCAACGCGTTTCGGCAAAGCCTTCTTCAGGGTTTTCTATGTTAGTTGTATTGTTTGTATACTTTAGTTTGTTGGTCTAAAGTTTATTTGCTTTGTTAGTATTATCCTGCACTGTGCCCGGTGCAAAATATTTTTCAAATAGTAATTTTCCCTGTTAGGGCAGTATTCTTTCTTTCAGGGGCCCCTTGTCTTTTCCAGAGTGAGTGTAGCGCTTATGCCATGGGCATGACAAGACAGTTAAATGGATGACAGCAATATACAGTAGCGGTCACTAGTATTGCAATGTGGTGGGGTGGTGTGAGGTGGAATACAAACTAAAAAGAATTAGAAATATATAAATCGAACTCCCGATCCTCGCCTCCCAGATTTCCAGGAACTGCTGCAACATGCACAGGCTCCCAGATGTGAGCGCTGCTCTCATGCTGGGAATCCCCTTTTGTACTGCGGTGTTAGAAGCGGCTGTCTCTAGTTGGCAGAGGTATACACTTCTGACAAATAGGGACACACCTTTTCTAGTCAGGGCAAGGAGATCACACACTTAGATAACCCCTGCTCACCCCCTTGGTAGCTTGGCAAAGCAGACAGGCTTATCTCAGAGGCAGTGCGTTAAGCATTTATGACCACATACAGTAATAAAGTGAATACACTACAAATGGACACGACACAGTAGTATTATAAAAATAAGTATTTTTATATAAGGCTTAGCACAAGACCAAATAACGACAAAATATACCACAATCTTAATAAATACTCTTGGAAGGAAAAATAATAGTTCAAGCACGGTTTCTTCTTAGCACAAAAGTCTTTAGTATCAAAAGCAACTCTTCTTCTCTAAAACACAGTTCTTGGCAACAATGTAACCCACACGGGAGTCACACGACGTCGAGGCAAAGTTAATCCAAAGGTTCGGCGTCGACCGCGAGGAGCGCTACGTCGAGCCCGGAGTCGCACAGACCCCAACAACACAGTACCTTGGAAAAAGTGAAGCACTCGATGATCAGCGGCGTCGAGATGTCCGGCGTCGCGTCTTCGGCGTCGATCGGGCCTCGGAGTCGGGGCGATCTGCAGCGGCGTCGACCGAAGTCAGGCGGGAGCAGCGCTCACGGGATGAAGCAGGATACGACGTCGTCGATGTCGATGTTGCAAGAGTGAGCAGCGCTCACGGCGTCGAGAGGGCTCGAAGTCGATGCGATCAGCAGCGGTGCAGACACGGGGTCACTTGGAGCTGGAGCCGAACTCACTACTCACTGGCGTTGCTGCTGGCGTCGGTCGGGCCCGGCGGCCGGCGTCGAGGAAGCGGGACACTGGAGCCGTTACTCACGATGTCGAGCTGGATTCGGCGGCGTCCGTCGGCGTCGAGATTGCTGGATTCTTTCAGAGGTGCTGGATTCACAAATTCCAGCAAATAGCACTTTAAGCAGATGAAGTCCTTTAGCCCTGTGACTTCAACAGGAGACTGGCACTCTTCCAGCCCTTGGAGATTTTCTCAGCAAAGAGTGAGAGTACACACACAGTTCCTCTCTCCTGGTTCCTTGGCAAAAATAAAGAAGCAATGCAGGATTCCCCCAACAAACAGCACTCTGGCAGAAGGGGTAGGCAGTCCTTAGATCAGCAGGCTTCTTGTCCTTGGTTCAGGTTTCCTTGTCAGAAGTGATCTGATTTCTTGGTTCAGGGGTCCTTCTCTTATACCCCTTTTTGGCTTTGATCCCTTTGTCCATGCAGGGGAGTTTCCCCCCATCCTGGGTTTGTTGTGGGTGTTGCCAGGCCGAAGCACCTGGCCTATTCACTGGGCAGGGCAGAGTCCTCAGCCGCTCAGCAGGAGCGGAGCCAGCATTGTCACTGGCAGGGGCAGGGCCATCAGCTGCCCGGCAGGAGGCGGGCCAGGAAAGTCCCAGGCAAGCACAGAGTCATCAGTCGCCTGGCAGGGGGGCGGAGCCAACATTGTATCAGGCAGGGCAGGCTATCAAGAGCTACTCTCCCCTACTCTCAATGCAAATGCCCCACTCATCCCACACTGACTCATTCAGACTCTCTGGAGCCACCCAGCTCCTGTCACACGCACACCAGAACCAGCAGAGACCGGTAGACAGTTAGACAAGAAAATAGCTACTTTCTAAAAGTGCTATTTTCAAACACAGAGTCCAAAAACCATCCACACAAACGGATGCGTTATTAAACCCTGAGTTCAGGGATACCAAACTCGACATTGCACCATGCTCCCCGAGCCCGCTAGGATTATAGCATTAATAATCCTGGCAGCCCATTCTAACTGATGGAGAGCAGGTTACCTTACAATAGTGAAAAACGACTATGGCTGTAATTCACTATTAGGACATGCCAACCTTGTCAGGCTTGTCCTACCTTATGCTTACAATGCACCCTGCCCGTGGGCCTACCATAGGGGTGACTAACAGGAAGTTAAGGGAAGGTTTAGGGACTGGCAAGTAGGTGTACTTGCGCAGTCCTCGTGACAGTCAGACTGCACGTGGTCTGGCAATGGCAGACCTTCAGACATACTTTTACTAGGCCGCTTTTGTGGGTGGCACAACATGTGCTGCAGGCCCACTAGCAGCATTTGTATTTACAAGCCCTGGCACTCCTGGTGCACTCTACTAGGGACTGATAGTAAACCAAATAAGCCAAACATGGAAGTAAATCAATACAGCAATTTCACCTAGGGAGCACTTGCACTGTGGCACTGATCAGCAGTGGCACAGTGCCCAAAGCATATACCAGCAAAAACATCGTAAACAGAGGAGGCAAACAGAAAAAATGGAGGAGAGACTCATGCCAATGATGCCAGGTCTAACACGTGTCCCCTCCAGCTGAAATGTGGGGAGAACTACCCTTACCCTAGGGAGTCCTCATCACTAAGGCGGAAAAATCTGGACAGACCATCAGCATTGGCGTGATCTGTGCCAGGGCGGTGTTCCACCGTGAAGTCCATCCCCTGTAGGGAAATGGACCACCTCAACAGCTTTGGATTCTCACCCCTCATCTGCATCAACCATCTGAGGGGCCTGTGGTCTGTCTGCACCCGGAAGTGAGTCCCAAACAGGTAGGGTCTTAGCTTCTTCAGCGCCCAGACCACAGCAAATGCTTCTCTCTCTATCGCACTCCACCTCTGTTCCCTGGGAAGTAACCTCCTACTGATGAAGGCTACAGGTAAGTCTCGGCCCTCTTCATTCACCTGAGCTAGAACAGCCCCCACGCCATGCTCTGAAGCGTCCGTCTGGACAACAAATTCTTTAGAAAAGTCGGGTGCCTGGAGTATGGG
The DNA here is from genome assembly GCF_964261635.1 of Lissotriton helveticus. Taxonomy (NCBI): domain Eukaryota; kingdom Metazoa; phylum Chordata; class Amphibia; order Caudata; family Salamandridae; genus Lissotriton; species Lissotriton helveticus. Next base: position 243,894,473 of record NC_136062.1, on the reverse strand, counting down.
TGCTGTGCACATTGCAGTTTTCAGGGTGTCAAAGGCCGTCTGACAGGCGTCAGTCCAGATCACAAGTCGTGGCTGCTTCCTGGAAGTCAGCGAAGTCAAGGGGTGCACAATGTTACCATAATCCTTGACAAACCTCCTGTAATAACCCGTGAGACCCAAGAAGGCTCTCACCTGAGTCTGGGTTTTGGGCGGTGCCCATGCCAGGATGGTATCAATCTTGGGTTGCAGGGGGGCCACCTTGCCGCTCCCTACTTGGTGCCCCAAGTACACCACTGAACCCTGCCCAATCTGGCACTTACTGGCTTTGATTGTGAGGCCTGCTCTGCGCAGGGCCAACAACACTTCCTGGAGGTGGCACAAGTGTTCCTCCCAGCTGGCGCTGAACACTGCGATGTCGTCCAGGTAGGCGGCACTGAAATCCTCCAGTCCAGCCAAGACCTGGTTGACCAACCTCTGGAAGGTGGCAGGGGCATTCTTCATCCCAAAGGGCATAACCCGGAACTGGTAGTGCCCATCTGGTGTGGAGAATGCTGACCTCTCTTTTGCCCCATCGGTCAAGGCGATCTGCCAGTACCCAGACGTTAGATCAAACGTACTAAGGTACCGGGCAGCCCCTAACCGATCTATGAGCTCATCAGCTCTGGGGATGGGGTGCGCGTCAGTCTTGGTGACTGAATTGAGTCCTCGGTAATCCACACAGAACCGAAGTTCCGGTGAAGCACCAGGTGCTGCAGCTTTTGGGACCAAGACCACGGGGCTGGCCCAAGGACTGCTAGAGGACTCAACCACCCCTAAGGCAAACATCTTGGAGACCTCCTCCTTGATGTATGCTCTGACCTTGTCAGTCACTCTGTAAGCCTTGTGCTTGACAGGAGTGCTGTCCCCGGTGTCCACATCATGGACACACCACTGAGTGACACCAGGAATCAAGGAGAACAGATCAGGGAATTGTCCCAACAATTGGCGACAATCCTGCTGCTGTTCAGGGGTCAGTGTGTCAGAGAGGACAACACCATCCACTGACCCATCTTGCTCTTTTGCATACAGGAGGTCAGGAAGAGGCTCACTTTCCTCCTCCATTCCAGCATCTGTAGCTAGGAGCATGCCCACTTCGGACCTTTCTAAGTGGGGCTTCAAACGGTTGACATGCAGGACCCGCAAGGGGTTCCTGGGAGACTTTAAATCCACCAGGTAGGTGACATCGCTCTTCTTCTCCACAACCTCAAATGGTCCAGTCCACCTGTCCTTGAGCGCACAAGGTTCCACAGGGGACATGACCCAAACTTTCTGTCCAGGCTGAAGCTCTACCAGAGTGGCCTTCTGGTCGTACCACCGCTTCATCTCCTCCTGGCTGGCCTCCAGATTTGCCTGAGCAAGATCCCTGAAGCGCCTAGTCTGGTTCCTAAAGGCCAGCATGTAACTGTATACATCCTGGGGAGGTTTCCTGGGAGCTTGCTCCCAGCCTTCTTTGACCAGACTTAAAGGTCCTCTTACCGGGTGACCATACAAAAGCTCAAAGGGGCTGAACCCTAGAGACTTCTGTGGCACCTCACGGTAAGCAAACAACAGGCATGGCAAGAGGACGTCCCATTTACGCCTCATTGGTTCTTCAAGACCCATGATCATGCCTTTAAGGGTACGGTTGAATCTTTCAACCAACCCATTACCTTGGGGGTGGTAAGGAGTGGTGAACTTATAAGTTACCCCACACTCCTTCCACAGAGACTTCATATAGTTGGAAATGAAGTTGGTGCCCCGGTCTGACACCACCTCTCTGGGGAACCCCATTCGGGAGAAAACACCCATCAGTGCCCGTCCCACCACGGGGGCGGTCACTGTTCTGAGAGGGATGGCTTCCGGGTACCGTGTGGCATGGTCCACCAAGACCAGGATGAACCTGTTGCCCAGGGCTGTCTTGGGGTCCAGGGGCCCAACAATGTCAATCCCCACCCGGTCAAAGGGGGTACTGACCACGGGAAAAGGTTGGAGGGGAGCCTTCTGCTTCCGCCCGCTTTTCCCACTTGCCTGGCAAGTCTGACAGGTCTTGCAATGGACATCTGTGTCCCTTCGCATCTGAGGCCAATAGAAATGGGTGACAAGCCTGTCATAGGTCTTGTCCTGCCCCAGATGTCCAGCTAAAGGAACGTCATGAGCCAAACCCAGTAGGAAGGCTCTGAAGCGCTGGGGTACCACCAGCACACGGGCTGACCCAGGCTCAGCAGCCTTAGGCTCGCTATACAGGAGGTCGTTCTCCCAGTAAACAAAATGTGACCCTGACTGATCACCTGAGGTTTGGGCTGAGGCCTGCTGCCTCATACCCACAAGAGAAGGGCACACTTTCTGTTCTGCACAGAATTCCTCCCTGGAGGGACCACCATCCTGCTGCCAATGGGTCAGCTCGGGCAGGTCTCCCAGTTCAGCAACTTGTTCACCTGTTGGTTCCAGGGCATACCCCTCAAGGTCTGCCTCCTCCTGGACCACGGGAACTACGGGGGATGGTTTCCCGCGCCCCCTGCCTCTTCTCTTTACAGCTGGGTCCTGGGCCATACTTTCAGGCTCCGGAACCCCATCAACACCCTTACTTGCTGTCATGGATCGAGTGGTTGCACACACCCACTCTGGCACACCCAACATTTTCAAATGTGTCTCCCTCTCCACCTTAGCCCAAGGGGAGTCTTCTAAATCGTTGCCCAGGAGACAATCAACAGGCATGGCGGGCCTCACAGCAACCTGAAGAGTACCTGAAACTCCCCCCCATTCAAAGGAAACTTGAGCTACCTCACACTCTCTCTGGGAGTTGTCAGCAGCTATCACAGGGTAGAATGCGTGGGGAACAACCTGCTCTCTGGACACCAAGTGACACTTGACAGCTGTCACACTCGCTCCGGTGTCTCTGAGAGCTTCCACTCTATGGCCATTAATGGTCACCCACTGCCTATATTTCTTAGTGTTACTAGGCAGAGGGGGTGGAGGGACCAATTCCATGTCTCCTAGAGAGACCAGGGACATCTCTGCGGGACCCTCCCCACCATGGGCAACCATCTCCTCCCCTCCCAGAGCTACACTAGCCAACTGACGGGGGGCGGCACGGGGTGGTGCACCGGGTGGTGCACTAGAGTTCTTCAAGGGACACTGAGGATCATAAAAACGGTGTCCCACCTGCTTACAAGCGAAGCAAGTCATGGGGCCCCTACGACCAGGTTTACCTGTCGGGGCCTCTGATTTCTTATCTGGGGGAGGCTGGGAACCCTTCCCTTGGTTCCCTTGGGGATTACTTTGGGGCCCTTTCTGGAACTCCTTCTGTTTACCCTTGTCCCCCCACTCTTCTGCTGGGGACCCTGCCCACCTTTGGCTGAGTCTCCCACTGGACCCTTGTGGACCCTGGTACTGACCCAGCGGTCCGCCTCTTCAGCAAGTTTTCTAGGGTTAGATATCTTGCTATCAATAAGGTGCTGGCGCAGCTCTGGAAAACAGTTATTAGACAAGTGCTCCCAAGCAAACAAATCATAAAGAGCATCATAACTTTCCACTTTGCTGCCCTTTACCCAACCATCCATGGCTCTGCAAAAATATGACACATACTCCACCCACGTGGTACCAGGCAACTTCTTACATTCTCTAAAGGCCTGTCTGTACTTTTCTGGGGTGAGGCCATACCTTAACATTAAAGCATCTTTCATATGAGCATAAGACGTCCTATTCTCAACAGGCATGTCTAACAGGGTATCTCTTCCCTCATTCACAAAGCGACCCCACAACCCCGCTCCCCAATCCTTCTCAGGGACCCGGTGGGCCAACAATGCTAACTCATATGCTTTAAACCATTGACCAATATCCTCATTCTTCTGAAAATCTTTGATCACATCTTTGGGAAAATAAAACCTACTTTCTGCAGGCACAGATGGGACGCTGCCACCAGAGGGATTCAATTCTAACTTTTTAGCTTGGAGCTCCAACTCCCTCAACTTGGTATCACGCTCAAAAGCTGACTTCTCCCTTTCAAACTCTAACCTTTTGATCTCCAAATCAGCTTCTCTCCTGCCTCTTGCATTCTCTATCTCCAACTGCCCATTTATCTTAAGTTTTGCCATTTCCATGTTGTAGGCTCGCTCCTTCGCCCTTTCTTCTCTTTCTTCAGGGGAAAGACCTTTGGAGGAAACACTGCTGCCAGGAGGGGATACAGGCCCAGTCACGGGCACTTCCTCCTCCCCTTCCTCTGTCGGTACCACCACCGGATCAGAGGGGTCTCTGGCCGCTAACCAGGCCTGTAATGCTTTAAAATAATCTCCTTTCTTGGAGAGGCCTGGAGTAGGGACTTTCAATTGCTTGCAAAAGTGTTTCAGCTCTTGTAACTTGTAATCCTTTATCTTGCTTCTATCAAACTCCTCCACAACAGCAACAGGGGCAGTGACTCCGGCGTCACTCATGGTCAAAACTGGCAGTTTCAAAAATCAAGCTTCAGGAAATTGGAGAACAAAAATAGAATATCCAACCAAAACAGATTGTGGCTGCGCTATGGTCTGCTTTCACTATGTAGCGCACACTAATCACTGCACATGGGTCATAAATGCAAAGTTCAAAATCCCACCGCTGACCCACCAATGTTAGAAGCGGCTGTCTCTAGTTGGCAGAGGTATACACTTCTGACAAATAGGGACACACCTTTTCTAGTCAGGGCAAGGAGATCACACACTTAGATAACCCCTGCTCACCCCCTTGGTAGCTTGGCAAAGCAGACAGGCTTATCTCAGAGGCAGTGCGTTAAGCATTTATGACCACATACAGTAATAAAGTGAATACACTACAAATGGACACGACACAGTAGTATTATAAAAATAAGTATTTTTATATAAGGCTTAGCACAAGACCAAATAACGACAAAATATACCACAATCTTAATAAATACTCTTGGAAGGAAAAATAATAGTTCAAGCACGGTTTCTTCTTAGCACAAAAGTCTTTAGTATCAAAAGCAACTCTTCTTCTCTAAAACACAGTTCTTGGCAACAATGTAACCCACACGGGAGTCACACGACGTCGAGGCAAAGTTAATCCAAAGGTTCGGCGTCGACCGCGAGGAGCGCTACGTCGAGCCCGGAGTCGCACAGACCCCAACAACACAGTACCTTGGAAAAAGTGAAGCACTCGATGATCAGCGGCGTCGAGATGTCCGGCGTCGCGTCTTCGGCGTCGATCGGGCCTCGGAGTCGGGGCGATCTGCAGCGGCGTCGACCGAAGTCAGGCGGGAGCAGCGCTCACGGGATGAAGCAGGATACGACGTCGTCGATGTCGATGTTGCAAGAGTGAGCAGCGCTCACGGCGTCGAGAGGGCTCGAAGTCGATGCGATCAGCAGCGGTGCAGACACGGGGTCACTTGGAGCTGGAGCCGAACTCACTACTCACTGGCGTTGCTGCTGGCGTCGGTCGGGCCCGGCGGCCGGCGTCGAGGAAGCGGGACACTGGAGCCGTTACTCACGATGTCGAGCTGGATTCGGCGGCGTCCGTCGGCGTCGAGATTGCTGGATTCTTTCAGAGGTGCTGGATTCACAAATTCCAGCAAATAGCACTTTAAGCAGATGAAGTCCTTTAGCCCTGTGACTTCAACAGGAGACTGGCACTCTTCCAGCCCTTGAAGATTTTCTCAGCAAAGAGTGAGAGTACACACACAGTTCCTCTCTCCTGGTTCCTTGGCAAAAATAAAGAAGCAATGCAGGATTCCCCCAACAAACAGCACTCTGGCAGAAGGGGTAGGCAGTCCTTAGATCAGCAGGCTTCTTGTCCTTGGTTCAGGTTTCCTTGTCAGAAGTGATCTGATTTCTTGGTTCAGGGGTCCTTCTCTTATACCCCTTTTTGGCTTTGATCCCTTTGTCCATGCAGGGGAGTTTCCCCCCATCCTGGGTTTGTTGTGGGTGTTGCCAGGCCGAAGCACCTGGCCTATTCACTGGGCAGGGCAGAGTCCTCAGCCGCTCAGCATGAGCGGAGCCAGCATTGTCACTGGCAGGGGCAGGGCCATCAGCTGCCCGGCAGGAGGCGGGCCAGGAAAGTCCCAGGCAAGCACAGAGTCATCAGTCGCCTGGCAGGGGGGCGGAGCCAACATTGTATCAGGCAGGGCAGGCTATCAAGAGCTACTCTCCCCTACTCTCAATGCAAATGCCCCACTCATCCCACACTGACTCATTCAGACTCTCTGGAGCCACCCAGCTCCTGTCACACGCACACCAGAACCAGCAGAGACCGGTAGACAGTTAGACAAGAAAATAGCTACTTTCTAAAAGTGCTATTTTCAAACACAGAGTCCAAAAACCATCCACACAAACGGATGCGTTATTAAACCCTGAGTTCAGGGATACCAAACTCGACATTGCACCATGCTCCCCGAGCCCGCTAGGATTATAGCATTAATAATCCTGGCAGCCCATTCTAACTGATGGAGAGCAGGTTACCTTACAATAGTGAAAAACGACTATGGCTGTAATTCACTATTAGGACATGCCAACCTTGTCAGGCTTGTCCTACCTTATGCTTACAATGCACCCTGCCCGTGGGCCTACCATAGGGGTGACTAACAGGAAGTTAAGGGAAGGTTTAGGGACTGGCAAGTAGGTGTACTTGCGCAGTCCTCGTGACAGTCAGACTGCACGTGGTCTGGCAATGGCAGACCTTCAGACATACTTTTACTAGGCCGCTTTTGTGGGTGGCACAACATGTGCTGCAGGCCCACTAGCAGCATTTGTATTTACAAGCCCTGGCACTCCTGGTGCACTCTACTAGGGACTGATAGTAAACCAAATAAGCCAAACATGGAAGTAAATCAATACAGCAATTTCACCTAGGGAGCACTTGCACTGTGGCACTGATCAGCAGTGGCACAGTGCCCAAAGCATATACCAGCAAAAACATCGTAAACAGAGGAGGCAAACAGAAAAAATGGAGGAGAGACTCATGCCAATGATGCCAGGTCTAACATGCGGGAATATTATTCCCAGCATGAGTGCAGCACTGGGATTGGTCTGAGCGACATGGTTTGGCGCTCAGACATGGACTGGGCGCCTGTGTTGGTTCTCCACCTGCTGTACAGCACAGCCAGGTGGAGAAAGGCTAAGTACACATGACGGTTTGGCCGGGTCCAGAGGGTTGTCCAAACCGTCACACGCACTTATCAGTGCCCACCACTTCCCCCTCCTCCTTGGTGGTGCAGCATTAGCATGGATTGCCTCGCCCCTTCCTCGGCTCGCAGACTGCACGACGAAAAAGAAAGTGATAATAAAAATGTATGAAAAAGGAATTTTGCAATGGACCAAACCTAAATGCCACACCCTCACTGATATCTCCCCCAAAAAAATGTATAAACAAAAAGAGTCTGTTTGGAAAAGTGTGCACACACCGAAGACACCCGCTGCCCAAAAAATGCCAACCTAGGTTAGGGAAAACAACTAATTATAGAGAACAGTGGTGCACCACTTTGGCAATGTCTATGTTAGTACAAAATATATCCAACATCTTTCAAAGGTGATTAGAAATCTTTTTATTTTTATTGTTGACTCTTAGGTATGTGTCAAGGAAAACCAGCCAACGAGTTTCGTCCACATGAAGGTGGACTTCTTCAGGGGTTAAAAAGGATCAGCTCCAGGACATTAGTCCTCCCTTAGGTGAGCCATATTCATAAGCTGTCACGTCTTATTAAAGATAAGATCTGTCTATTGAGAGGCTCAATGCATAACTGATAATAAAAATGTTTTATTAGCATTTTATTTTTGCCTCTGCTGGCTTTCAGCAGGGGGGCGATGCTCCTCCACCATAATGTAGGAGCCACCCCTGGTAATATATCCAGTGATGGAAATGGCTTTCTAAGAAAGAGAAACGAATCACAAAACTTCCATCCATACTGCTCAGCTCCTGCTAGGTAGATGTCCATCCTGAAAGCAGTCAAAACAGCTTCAAATCCAGAATCAGCCATCAATCCATCTGTGGGTCGAAAAATTCAGCCCAGATCTCCACAGGCAGTGAACTAAAAACTCTACCCCAATCCTGGTACTAAATTGTAGTAGAGGCAAAGGAAGAGTTAGACAAGCTGAAGCAGAGGAAATAAAGTTTACTCCATATCCAAACGACCCACGAACAGACAGGCAACTGAATACCACAATGTCGGCAGGTATTCTGCCAGTCATGAAACATAGAATCTTGAAACATTGTTCGAATAATACTAAAAGCAAACAAGCATTGCTATAAAAACAAATAATGAAATGAAAAACACTGTAAATAGAACACCAGTAATACAAGCACATATTACAACACCAGCACATCTCAGTCACGTAGATACTGTGTAATTCAAGAGACTCGATGCAACTACATCGGCCTCAGGCGTGTGCTAAGGCTGTCCACATACAGCCGAACAAGGAGAGCTAGGCTGGCCCAGACAGCAAGGCCCTGGGCTACGATCCCACCAACAGGTAAAATGAGGAAATACACTGACCGGGGAAGGAGAGGTGAACCAGGGGCACAGACAGCATTCTGGACCACCAGCAGGTGTCTCCAAGAGACTGGTAGGTAGGCCTGGGGTAGAGTTAGCCACTCTTCGTCAACTAACGCGACTGACTTTTCCCAACTCCATCTGTCTCAGGCGGGGTTGAGGCTGTCCTGCATGCAGCTGGACAAGGAGAAGTTGGCTGTCCTGGATAGAAAGACCCAGGGCTGCGACCTCTCTAACGGGTGGAATGAGGACATGCAATCAGCGTGCAATGAGGGGTGAACCAGGGGCGTAGGCCAGATTTTGGGCGACCAGCAGGTATACCTGAGAGACTGGTGGGGTTTGGGTAGAGTCAGTCACTTGCCTGTCATGATCATGTTATGTTATGTTATGTTATGTTAAAAAGTACTTGTTGAGCGCTCTGCCACCGGTTGGTTTCCTGGCGCTGGAGTAGACAGAGAACAGATCCTGAGGAAAGCGGGAGGGGGGAGAGGATCAGTGATACGTTTGCTTAAAAAGCCATGTTTTTAAGGCTTTCCTAAAAGACAAGAGGTCTGGGCATGATCTGATCTGAAAGGGGAAGGTATTCCAAAGGCGAGATGCAAGAACCGCAAATCTGCAGCCACCAGTGCGTTTGCGTTTCAAGGCAGGTGTCTGGAGGAGAGCTTGGTGCGCAGAGCGCAAATTGCGGGAGGGGGTGTGCCTGGTGAGGAGATTGTCTATAAATTTAGGGCTTTTACAATGGAGCGATTTAAAGATCAAGCAACCAGTTTTAAAAGAGCAACGTTGGGCCAGGGGGAGCCAGTGGAGGTCCCTAAGCAGCGGAGAGGCTGAGTGCCATCTCGGTTGCGCAGTGATTAGCCTGGCTGCATAATTCTGGACCATCTGGAGGTGCTTTAGAAGATAGAGGGGTAGCCCTAGGTATATGGAGTTTGCATAATCCAGGTGGGACAAAACCGTGGTAATCACCACCTGGGTCATGGCTGCAGGAGTGAAGAAACGACGAACCTTCCGTATTTTCTTGAGCTGGAAGAAACACTTGGAGACCACTTGGCCCACTTGAGTTTTTAAAGAGAGGTCACTGTTCAGGGTCACTCCAAGTGTCTTTGCGGCAGGGGTAGAGGTAGGGGGTTTGCCCATGTTGGATGGCCAGTAGTGAAGGCCCCAGAATTTGGCACTGTCCCCTGTAAGCACCAGCTCGGTTTTTCCAGGGTTTAATTTTAAGTGATTTTGGTTCATCCAAGTTTGGATGAACCGCAAGGTGGACTGGAAGTGAGCAATGGGGATTGTGGAGTTGTCGATCGTAAAGAGCAGTTGCAGGTCATCTGCGTAGTTAAATACAGACAGCTGAATGTCTCTTAAGGCCTGGATTAGCGGAAGAATGTAGATGTTAAACAAGTGGGGTGACATGTGACTAAGTCTTCCTCATCTCTGGACTGTTCAGAGGCTTGCACGTGTCCCTATTTAGTTTCCCATCAGTAAACTGCAGCATGTAGAGGCTAACAGTAACATTACATGTGCAGGCCTGTCCTGACATTGACAATCATATTATACTCTAAGGGGCTTATTTACAAGCTGATTGCGCTGCCGGTGCGTCACTTTTTTTGAAGCACACGCAGCGTAATGGGCTTGCCCATATTTACAAGGCAAGGTAAAGTCACCCTGCATGACATTTCATGGCCTTGTATATATGGGCCCCTTTCACGTTTTACTCTGCATGAAAAGGGCGTTTCATGGGTGTTGCTGTGGGTGCTCCCAAGCAACATCCATGGGAACTTGACACATTCTCAGATTTACAACATTTTGTAAAACTAGGAATGCGTCAAAATCCTACGTCTCCCAGGGGAGGCATACAAATGGTGCAATGAGGAGAAATACTTTTATTTCGCCTCGTTGTTACCTCTTTTTATGCCTGCTGCATTCTGGCGGCACGCATAGAAAGAGGAAAAGCCAATCATTATTGTTTTTGTGCAGGAAGATGTCCATTGGTGCACAAAAACAATCCTCCCCGCAGTGCAGGAACCCTTGCAAAATGACAGAAGGGTGCCTGAGCTGGCGCATGGCAGCCAATTGGGCACCAGCGCAGGGGAAAGCACAGGGATGCGTCATATTGTTGCAAATACGGCGCATCCCTGTGCTTTGAAAATGACGCAGCCCTGACGCATCCCTGTGCTTTGAAAATGACGCAGCCCTGACGCATCCCTGTGCTTTGAAAATGACGCAGCCCTGACGCATCCCTGTGTTTTGAAAATGACGCAGCACGGCGCAGCTAAATGGCTCACTGCATCTTTTCCTTGTAGATGAGGCCCTAAGTGTGTATGAAGATATGAATAAATAGGCCTTTATGGAGTAGCCCTGCACACTGACATGCCGCAAGACGCGGCTAACTTTGAGGAGTCAGTGGGTGCAGAGATGAGTGTGAGATTCCAGTTTTTATCCGGACGAGAGGTGGGTCTCTCGAAGTGGATGGGCACGGGTGGCATCTCCCCACCTTTTCCATCTCCCTCAATGAAAGAGATTGATTCATTCGAATATCCCCTCTAATGAGAATGTCTGCCCACAGTTCGAATGTGTCCCTCCCGAGCTGGTGATGACATCCACTGCCCTGATAAACACAGCCAATCATTCATCACGGCGCTCTCTCCCGCCTCCTGACTCAAGTTCACCGAATGCCATTAACCCTCATTCACTTGGAGGGGAGCTTGATATTTCTGCACTTCAAGATGACCGCAAGCAGCGGCTGCTGAAGTAACAGCGGGTCAACCACACTAGAAAAAGGAGGAGCGGCCCAGTGACCCCAGCGGTGCTTAATTTGCAGCGGTGGTTGCAGCAGCTGGGCACCGGTATTCATTTTTGGGATCAGGACTCATTTTTCATTATCAGGCTTCGATGGAGAGTAGGAGGAAAAAAGGCTGACAAAGGTGAAACGCAGGAGGCAGAGGAAGAAAGGGGGCAGCAGGGATGAAAAGAGCCTGACTCCAAAGGGAGATGAGGAGACCGGAAGTACAGGGTGCAGATAGAATGAGCTGTAAGGTGACATTTTTCCAAGTGCGATGTATGCCATGCCAGGTGTCCACAACAGGATACCAGCAGGGGTAAATAAACTGTGTGTCTGCAAGGAATGACACAGAGGTTCAACTCATGCAATCAGTGGAATGTGTGGTCACATTGCAACATGACTCGCGTAGAGGTTGTGAATGCACTCACAAACTCCTCCCTGGATTTGTTCTTCTCACAATTGACAGGAAAGAACTGAAGTGTTTCCCCTTCCAGAGTGGCAGGCAGAATGGAACACACCCAGACTCTTTGGGGTGTATGAGAAGGGGTTCCCCCTTGCACTTACAATGGAGCTGTCTTTTCCCAGTGTGGAGTTGTGGCGTGCATACAATTTTGAATTGAGGCAATAGAAAAGTAGAAAAATGTCACCTAACATTCCTAATAGTATTCAAGGAAATATGCAAAAGGAGCAGCTATCCAGGTTTACTCCTGGCATAGAGTTTCAAAAGACGTTTAAAAAAATACTGTGCCAGGTGTAGCATACTACAAAAATGCAGTTTGAAATATCGTGCTACAAAAAATTGCACCCAAAATATGAGCCACAAATATATTGTCAAGGTAAGTATGTATTGCTAAGTTTATAGGTTTATTATACTTATTTCTATATATCTATTTAATTTGCCGATATATGTATGATTAAGGTAGCTCAATGTGCAGTTAAGACTAGTAAATTTGTACTTATGTATACTTACCGTGACAATATTTGAGTAGCTAATATTCTGACTTTTTTTTTACTCAATATTCCGACCCACACCTCTAGGAGTACAACAGGATTTCGGTATCAGAAGTCTGTGTTGAACGAATTGAAAGGGCTTCTGATACCAAACAACTGTTTTGCAATGTACAAAAGTGGCATTATGAGTCCCAAATAATGTCTAAGTGCCTTGCAATGTCCACTTGTGACTCCTTGTGAGCCTTAAGAGTCCGCGGTGGAGGGTTAACCCTGCACTTGCAACTCCACAGGAGATGTATGATCTGAGACCGCTACTGCAGTCTCTGAACACTGAATGCTTGCCAGCTGCACAGGGCAGCCCATAACCATTTCACAGAGGAGATGTCCATGAATGACTACTGTGGGTATCAGAGGGAGCAGATCAGTGCTTAATTTGAGCCGGTGGTTTCCGGTGCTGGGTACCAGAACTTAATTGCCAGAACCTGCACTTATGACAGCTGCCACATGGTGGCGCTGCTTGTGTAATTTAAATGTGAGCAGAAAAACCGTTGTTTGTTAATTAAATATACATTAAAAAACTACTAATACCTTCCACTCAAGCCATTCTTAAAGCTTTGACTGACTTGAACAGTCGTAATCGTCATTTGGAACAGTCTGATGGGTAGTAGTTGTGTAAGTACAGTGGCAAAGTGTGTGTGGTACAAACTGCGGTGGCCTACTGACGAGGGGGGCCCAGCACATTTGTTTTTTAAAATAAATTAAGCACTTAAGCAGGTAGCGATTTGATATACTTCTACATATGTTCCCAAATATCCTTTTTGCATGTGGCACTTAATTTGTTTTTTGTAGTTGATGTCACTCACACAAAAGGATGAGCTCTAGTGTCCTTTGCAGTGGAAGGCCACTATTTCTGCACTCCAATTCCGTCCCAAGGATTCATTGATGGACTCGAGCATCACTAATATCAGTGCAGCACAGTCTTACTCTGCATCCTTAGGAAAGGCTTGTTTGCGCTGTCCTAGACCGTTACATCTGACAGTGCGTAAAGCACTGGCTAGATGACAAGCGCTGTGCCAACATGGCACCGCAATGTGACCCGGCCAGTCGTGCGCCTGGCCTCATTACTGTTTACCACTCAATGCTGTGAAATGCCACCTGCCTATGGAGCTGTGTGCCAGGAGGCAACTAACAGGCTGTTTGTGGGCCCTGCAAGAATGCAAAACCCAACAAACCCTGGCGAGCTTTGTATGACACACATCACGGTCAATACTGTCGACTGACAAAAAAATATTCAGTACATCTCCTTCCACTGCATTGCATGCAAAGAATATTGTTGATATTTTTCCAAGGGCCACTGTCCAGTCTTCAATTCTCTCTAGCCTCTTCCTTGTCTGCAAAGGGTGATTCTGTAGTTAATTCGGGGGTGATGGCGCACCAGTATTTGCAGAGGGTCCACACAGGTCTTTATTTGGGAGATGTCTTCGTGACCTCTTCCCTACTCACTATTGGATGGAGATTCTGACACTCAAAGTCTTTACATTCTGCTTCTTCTCAAGCACATCTCATATACTGATCACTGGCAGGGTCATAGCCGCCCTACTGCGTTTTCTCCCTTCCTACACCTTTTTGGCACTGACTGCAGCCTCCTAAACGAGGCCTTGTCATGGCTGACACCTTCTTTGACTACCACCTCCACGTTGCTCTCCCCAGAGCCACTGCATCCCCTGAAACCATAAACTGACCCCATACAGTCCCTATAATAATGTGAGATCCACTAAGACAAGGTCAACTATTCTGTTATAGATCTGGAACACAAGACACCCTGCCTCGCCTCCTCCATAAGAGCCCTTACTCTCTCCCCTCTCTTGCTGTCTCCTTTGCCCCACAGAGCGCCCTGATGTCTCTCCACATCATTCTGCACGTCCACAGGTGCTTCATCCCCTGTGATGACCCTACCAGTCATTATAGAACCCATTATATAACTTGGAAGAGCCCTCACAGCAACACATCTTCAGGCCGAATATCTGCAGTGAGGATCTGTGGGTCTCTCGTGAATCAATTAAAAGGTCCTGATTTTGGAGGTTTGGTGGCTGGACAAACACTCATGCGCACTTAAAACTGCACAACTAGTCCTCTTCTCCTCCAAGGCCACGGCCCGCCCCTCCCTGCACCCGCTGGCTCAGAGCCAGCGGGTGAAAATAAAAAGATAGAATATGGTTTTATTTTTCACCTGCTGGCTCTGAGCCAGTGGGGCGACGCACCTCCACTACTGCAGAGAAGCCGCCCATGCCTGAATGGTGAGAAGTGCCATTTGAGAGAATAGAGGCTACAATTAGATTTTGGGCCAGCATAGCTGACATCAGGAAGAAATCGATGCACGAATGAGTGTCATGGACACAGGAGGTGAACGTATAATCCCTATGCCGCTGGTGTAATAGGCGCCAAATGTCTATCAGGGCATGGTCACTGATGATATCAGAGAAGATAAACCTGTCTCAGGGCTCTCCTGCTGAGTGGCTCTCGACTTATCTAGAAATTGATCTAGAGGTAGATTTCAATCATCCACCCTCACCATTGACCAGCTTGGCAGAGCTGAAAGAGTTTAGGAGTGTGGTCAGTGTGGACAGGAAGTCTTTTTTGGCCCCCACGGGGCACATATGGAGCCTATTATGAGTGTTTTGTCCTCTATTTTTCAATTTCACAAGGCAAATCTACCCAAATGGTCTCTCCATGTTTGCAGTATGCGTGACGCCAAAGATTTGTGTAGCAGAATGGCCACTCCACCCTTTCTGGGGTCCAGTGGGGTGGAAGTATCTGTTTGCATGCCTGAGGTTCTAATAGCTTAAACAGCTGTGCCCATCTAGTCCCACTATAACTTGCCATGTTCAGACTCTGATAAGTGTGTTTCTTGAAGCAGTGCGACTTCTGGTCGATGGGACTACAGGTTACTCAAGTACTCACTGTCTATTGATAAATTGTGTCATCCCATTAACTAAGACCATCCGCAGCGGGCAGAGGGACCCAGAAGAGGCGCAGGACATCTAAAGGATGGAAATTTAAATCAATTGCGGGATGTCAGGGAAGAATGGTGAAAGGGGAAGCCAAGTGCTGTACAAAAGTTCCTGTTTAGATGGCGCTACTATAGATACTATAAAATGCCCCAAGTTAAGCTTGTGTGCTTGTGTGTATATAACCTCTGTTACCCCTCCCAGGCCTGATAACTCGAGCATCTAATACCATGGATCAGGGGATGCAAAAGCAGGCAGCAGGGGGTCCTGGATCCCAAGAGTTCTACGGAAGGTATTTTGACTGGGGGTTAAAATATAATGAGACAACCCACATGCCTATCCGGACAGACAATGGCAACAAGAACAAGAGCCCACACGTATTGCAGAGTACATTCACATGCATAATGAGAAGCAATGCCAAAAAGTCCGTAGAGAAATACGACCAGGTCCTGATGAGTGCAAGGCCCACCGTGGGTTCGTTCCAAATGACTGAATGCTCGTGCTCAGCAGAGCAGGGCATCGGTGGAGTGGAACACCTGCTGCAGCCCAACCGGAGCTACCTGTGGAAAGCAAAAGAACTTTCACTGGACAACAAGTCCCAGGGCATAACAATCGAGGGGCACCTAGTGTCAAAATCTCAGCTATGTATCCACAGGGACGTCACGGATTCGAAGCCAGGTCCACGTCTTCTCCAAAACACAGATTGCACCTGACACTAACAAGGTGGCACATGGTAACCCAGGGAAGAAGGGAAACAAAACAAGGAAAAAAGGAAAAGAAATTCCATGACGTAACACATATAACCACAGGATCCACCAGGACAAGTCAAGAGGCCGTAGGCTGGAAATAATCAATGCATAAATTAAAGAACAGAAACATATATTAACTTGTCTGTATTTCGCGTTATTATTCTATTCCTTACCTTATGATCTGCCTTCTTCCGTAAACTGGGTAGTAATATAACTTTGATTAGGGCTTGTGTCTGGCGCTGAAAAAGATAATGAAGTTTGTAATTGAAAGAACCCTTTGAGAATGAGAGAACACAGTGTGCAAGGATCTGTATGTGTGCCTACCTCTCCACCCTGTGTTGCTCGTGGAAAAGCCCAAGTAACTGTCTATTCACAACTTAAATATCGGAAAGTAAATACTCCTGATGTTCAGGTAATATAACTTTTTCTCAGTATTCCTTTTAGACACACAGCGCAAAAAGCACAGGATCAGGTAAGTGACACAAACAAATATTCTTGAAATAATAAGTCAGCGCAGGAGCGCTGTTACCGCATAAGCTGATAAGCTGCTTTGTCTTCTTTTTTCTTTAATTGCAGGAAACCGGAACAAAATCCACAGGTGTGCCAGGAGAAAAAGAAGAACATCCGAGGGTAGAAATGCTGCGTACATGCTGAGTACAATTTGAAGAGCGTGACAACAAGGTATGCCAGGAGAAGAGAACCCGAGGGGAGAAACGCCGCTTCCACGCCAAGTCCAACGCGAGGAGCGCGACGACCCAGAAGCAAATCAGGTAAGAAGTCCGAGCTTGCAGAAACACTAGAATGCGAAGCGCTGTGGATTGGGAAGGCTGGGTTTTAACTCACCCGACCCGTCTTCGGCATGCGCGTTCTAGACCGGCGGCCATTTTTGTAGTCAGGATGTCTTCTGTGAAATAAACACAATAACCTAGGGGCATGTACTTGATTGGCCGGTTCCCAAGTACGTTCCTCAACACCGTAACCTTTCCTATGTATTAGATACTGGAGTTTGCGTCTCACCCAGCATCAATCAATGATCGCCTCAACCTCATATTCTTGTTCATCATCCACTATAACAGGCGTGGGGACGTTAGGGAGACGCATGCCCGGTTCTACTGTCTTCAAGAGAGAGACATGAAACACCGGATGAATTTTCATTGAGGCGGGAAGGTCCAGCTTCAGAGTGACAGGGTTCACCACCTTACATATCTTGTAAGGGCCTATGTATTTAGGTTTGAATTAGCAAGATCCTCTCAATGTCAAATTCTTAGAGGATAACCAGACCTCGTCCCCCTGTTTGTATCCAGGCTCTGTGCGTCTACGAACATCCACCCCCTTTCATAAGTAGCCATGGCCCTTTCCAGGTTCACTCGTATAGTCTTATGTACCTCTTGTAATTCCTTTACAAAGTCTATAGCTGCAGGAGTAGAGTAAGAGGAGGAAAACGGAGATAGCATAATTCGAGTATGAAAACCGTAAGTGCAATAGAAAGGTGAGTAAGTAGTGGAAGAGTGGTAACTGTTGTTATAAGTAAACTCAGCTATCCATACCATCTCGTCCCAATCAGCAAGAGTGTGTAAGACCTGACACCTAATATATTGTTCAAAGCATTGGTTCACTATCTTAGTTTGACCGTCTGTCTGAGGGTTGTGACTTGAGGACAGCCGCACATCAATCTGCAATAAGTCTCCCATCCCTCTCCAAAACTTAGAGATGAACTGAGCCTCTCTGTCTGATACCAATACGGAGGGGAAGCCATGTAAGCGTACCACTTGCTGAACAAATTTAGAGGCTAAGACTCGAGATGTGGGGAGGTTTGCCATTGGGATGAAATGGGCCATCTTGGTCAACAAGTCTACTACAATGAGGAGGGTAGTGTTCCCTTTTGCAGTCCTCGTAGATCTACTATAAAATCTAAGGACACTGTAAGCCAAGGACAAGGTGGTGTAGGTAAAGGCTGTAACAATCCTGTAGGGTTCTGGTGAGAGGGCTTCCGTTGGGCACACACGTGACATGTCCGAATATAGAGCTCTGTGTCTTTTCCCATAGTAGGCCACCAACAGTGTCTCTGTAGTAAGTTGAGTGCCTTTTTATACCCTAGATGCCCTGCAAGAGGATGAGTGTGACACCATTCTAAAGCCTGTACTCTCAGCTCTTGAGTGGGGAGTACCAACCCTCCCTGAACATAGGACAGTTCCTGTTCTACAATGACTTCTTGTGTACCTGTTATTTCTTTCATATTTGTGGTAGTTTGTGCCTCCTTAACTGACTTTAGGAAGTCTTCTACGGAACACATAACCGCTCTCTAGCTATTATAAGGGGGGGCTCACTGTGTGGTTCTATGGTTTCATAACCTAAGCGAGACAAAGCATCTGCTTGCCCGTTCTTTTTTCCTGCTTGGAACTGTATAACAAAATCATAATCACTAAAAAACTAAGTCCAACGTAGTTGTCGCATGGATAGAGCCCTTGCGGATTTCAAAAATGGTAAATTACGGTTGCCTTGCAGATGTTCTAGTACTCTCCTTACATGGGTTACATGATCCTGCATGGAAGTGGAATACATTAAAAGGTAATCGATGTAAACAATGACAAAAATATCCAGCATGTCCTTTAGTCCTTTAGTACCTCATTGATAAAAACCTGAAAAGCCGAAAAGCCGAAGGGGCATTACATAGCCCAAAGGGCATCACTAATTATTCAAACAACCCATAGTTGGTACAAAAAGCCGTTTTCTACTCATCTCCTTCCTTGATTCTCTCAAGATGGTATGCCCCTCACAAATCTAACTTGGTGAACACGTGGGCGTTTTTTATCTGATCAAGGAGGGAGGAAATTAGTGGTAAGGGATACCTATTCTTGATGGTAATAGTATTCAGTGCACTATAGTCTATGCGCAAAACAACAATAGGTTTGGCTGAGCCCGTTAAACAGGAAAACAATGAAAATGTCAATACTGATAATTCTTTCTAAACACGAGTTGTACAGTGGCACATGACTACTTATCACTGACAGCCGGAAATATTCAATCATTTTTATTTTCAACTTTTTTGTTTTGTCAATGGAATCTCTTTTTGTGATTTCACATTTCACCACTTATATACACAAAATACAATGACACAACCACATTTCTTCATGAAAAACAATAATTGAACAAGAAGCTCAACAAACTAGACTCTTCTCACAAACTCATTTGCACCAAATCAATCACCCACAAACAACACTGGTATCATACCACACATACACATATTTCAAACACACAACCTTGGCCTCGTACCACCTATGACACTTTCGTGGACCAAGGTACCACACCAAACAACATCTAACTCAGATTACTACTTTCTGTGCATAATCCAAAAAATAAAAAAGCATCTGATTTGAACAATGGTAACTTTACATTAATGCACGGAAACAAAGACATTACACAAAATGTTTGTTTGGGAATGAACAACGCCCGATCGACGTGTTTCAAACCCTTTTCAATGTGGGGTTCTATGAGAAAATGCTCCAATCCTCAAATGTTGAGAAGTACAAGTTTATTCAGTACAACCATCAACAGGAACCAGTTCAACTGAATCCCTGTTCTTTGGAATGCTACATCACAACCAATGATGTCATGCACACCATGTTCCTTAAAGATACACCAAATCATAACACATCTCCCTCACATAGAAATTATTAAACAAAACTATTCAACTAATCTTTAGAACATTACATCATAATAAAACAATAAAGGCACTAAAAGAAAAGAAAATACACATCAGTACAGAATATAATCTTTGAATTTCTTTGGTAGTTGCTTGCATCTCCTATCTACAGTTTCTGTGTTTACATTCAGATTTGGAGAAGCGACAATGGGACAATTTTTCTTCTCTGTGAATTTAGTTGAAATTGGAGGAACAAAAGAGGAACTATTTTTGAGTTCTGTGAACTTGGTTAATCTTGACATGTTCCAGGTACAACCATTATCTAAAGTCACAACATTCTTTTTAATAGCAACAATGATGAAAGGACCACAGAAATTAGAAACACCTTTGTGACCTAGTTTAGGTTTTTTCACTAACACCTGATCACCTAGATTCAATTTCTTCATTTTGACAGCCATTCTTTCATCATACCTCTGTTTGTATTTGTTTTGATATTGAGACAATACATCTCTACTGACCCGGTCCTCAACTACACTATCACCCTTAACCCTCTTTGGAAGCCAAACAGGATTAAGTTTAGAATTCGCCACCCTTCCCCTCAGAGCCTCAAAAGGTGACTTTTGCATGATAGCATTAGGAACAGTGCGATGTGCCCACCAAGTTTCCCTCAAAACACTACTAAACGTAGCCCTGGACTTCAAAGCTCGTTGAGCACAACTTTTCACCACTCTATTCACCCGCTCTGTAAGACCATTGGCCTGGGGTAAATATAATGCTGTCTTTTGGTGAACAATACCAAGATCTTTAAGAAAAACATCTATTTCATTAGAGGTAAATTGTACCCCGTTATCTGTGACCAAATACTTAGGAACACCTTCTGACACAAATACATCTTCTAAAAACTCAATCACAGCTCTTGAGTTGACCACACCCAAGCACTTCGAGACAACCCATTTTGAAGTGTAGTCTGCTAAATGCAACACAAATCTTTCATGAGAAGGCATCAATTCAAACGGACCTGCAATATCCAGACCAACTTTAGTCCAAACCGAAACAGGAACCCCAACAGGTGAAAGTGGATAATGATTCGTGGTGCGAGATTTATCATTGACAGAACATAAATGACAATCTTTGACTACTGATTCAACCATATGGTCCATTCCAGGCCACCAATATTTTTCCCTGACTCGTGCTTTGGTAAGACTTCTACCCAAGTGCCCCTCATGAGCCGGGTTGGTAATCCTACTTGTCAAATCACCCGGTGGAACTACTCTGTGACCTCTCATCAAGTTATCCTGCCAAAACGTAAGGTCATCTCTCACTGTCCAATATGATTTTAAATCACAATCAAGATCTTTATAATCAAGCCAACCCTTGGAAATAAATGTTTTGAGAGAATAAAAGACACAGTCATTCTTAACACACGACAACCACTCTTCCCTGGACACTGATGGCTCAATCAACCAATTCACACTTTCCACCATCTCAAAGCTATCCTCAGCCTCAATGGGTAACCGTGATAAGCAATCTGAAGATCTGTTATTCTGACCTCGAATATACTGCACACAAAAATTAAATTCTCGCAAACCTTCACTCCCTCTATTTAACCTGGGAGTCATATTATCATTATGATGACAAGAGAAAATTTGTACAAGTGGACGATGATCTGACTTTACCACAAATGGAATCCCCCACGAGTAAAATTTAAAATGATGAATCGCCCAAAATACAGCCAAAGCTTCTCTTGCTATGCAAGAGTAATTAATTTCTGCCTCTCTAAGAGCTCTTGATGCAAAAGCTACAACGATTTCCTCACCATTGACTACTTGAGAGAGAACAGCCCCAAGTCCCTTAAGACTTGCATCAGTTGTGAAAATCGTTTTCAACTTTGAGTCAAAGTGACCAAGGGTTTGCATCTGTCCAATTTCTTTTTTTATGATATTAAAAGCTTTCTGACAATCATCTGATCATATAAATCGTGCACCTTTTTTCAGAAGAACCCTAATTGGCTCAAATACACTCGCAAAACCCTTAACAAATTTTGAATAAAACTCAGCCATGCCCAGAAATGACTTAACCTGTTCTTTATCCTCTGGCACAGGAGCTTCCACAATGCTATTAGCAAGTTCTATCTTTGGTTGTTTCCTGAAATCACCATGACCAAGATATGTAACTGACTCAAGACCAATTCTACATTTCTCTTTCTTTACAGTGAGACCACTTTCTCCTAATTTGTTCAACACAGCTCACAGCATACTCTCATGCTCCAACTTATCTTTTCCGTAGATCAAGATATCATCTTGGAAAAATATCAAATTTTTCAGCTTACCAAGGACCATCTTCATCACTCTCTGAAAACAGGCTGCTGCTGAAGCCAATCCGAAAGGCATTCTTAGGAACCGATATGCCCCTATAGGAGTGACAAAGGATGTTAAAGGCCTTGAGTCTGTGTGAAGCACATTTTGGTGATAAGCTGACGAAAGGTCTAATACACTAAATATTTTGGCACCCTTCAAAATACTGATTGATTCAGAAATGTTAGGAAGTGGCTGGCGGTCCACCCAGATCCATTCATTCAATCCGCGCAAGTCCACACACATTATCACCAACTTTCCCCCATCCTTAGGTGCCAAAACCAGCGGAGACAACCATTCTGAAGATTCTATCTCCTCAATCACACCCAAATTTAACAATCTCTCAATCTCAAGCTTCAACGGTTCAAGCATCATGTTTGGCACTCTACGCACTTTGTGAACAAAAGGTTTAGCTGAATTTTTAAGAATAATTCGATGTTCAAATCCTTTCAAGCAACCAAGCGTATCAGAAAATACATTAGAATAATCTTGAAAATATCTGTTACAATCAAACACAGTATCAACAGATAAGGAATGTGTGTTACCAACCAACTCCTCCATCAATAACACTTGATTTCGAGGATCTTTAACTCCTGGGTTAAGGATTATCCCCAAATCATGTTGGTGCCTCCAACCAAGAAGATTGTCCCCCTCACAGCCACATATACTTTCCCAGTCGTTTCCTTACCTTTAAACGTAATCTTCGCTATGACATATCCAAGAATGTCAATTTTTGATCCTCCATAACTTACAGGAGCAATGTCTGGAGGTAAAAGTGATACAGTATCTAACCCCACAACTTCATCCCAGATTTTATTACCAATCAGGGTAAATGGAGACCCAGAATCTGCCATTAATTTATTTAAAAACATTCTCATCCACACCAATATCACAGAAAGACATACTGATATGTCCAGCATCAACAACATCTCCACCCTCCATTAAATTTGACACCACAACAGTGCGAATGACATCAGAAACTTCTTCTCCCACATTCTTTCTCCTAGATGATTTACAGACACAAGCATAATGTCTCTTGACACCGCAATTATTGCAAATGCTGTCTCTCGCATAACAATTCGGAAAAGTCGAGTAATGTGAAAAACTTCCACATCTATAACACTTTATTTTCTGTTGAGTAGTTGGTCGTGGTGAGCGAGTGTCACGTTCCCTGGTCGGAGGAATATCTTTGCTAGTGGAAAAACGAGTTTGACTATCTGCAGGACTCTTTTGAGAAATAGGATTTTTCTGTACCAACTTATTTTTTGCATTCGAAGATACTTTGGCTACACCCTCGTGAAATTCTTCAATAATGTCACTATCATCCAACATATGCACATTATCCTGACTTTTCTTCTTGCTGTCATTAAGATTACAATTGCCATCCTCTCGATTCTTCCTTATCTCTTTGACCCAAGAGGAAGTATTTTCCATACCTTCCACTATAGCAAGTGCTTCCGATAATGTGGGATTCTTAGACAGAAGTTTTTCTTGTACTCTTGAGCTGTTGGTACATCTTACAAGTTGATCCCTTACAAGTGATTCAGATAACACTCCAAAATCACATGCGCGCAAGGGTCTTGAGAGAAGCAACGTATATACCAACATTGATTCTTGGACCAAAATATTGTTCCAACATAGTCATTGACATCTCAAATACATCTGATGGCTCTCCATCACTTCCACCAACTGGTATAGGATCCATACTTTCATAGGTGTTCCTGCCTTCAACACCCAAATTGTGTAGTAAAATTGCTTGCTTCCTGAAAGCTGAAAATTTCTCCCCTCCAATGGCCACCAAATAAGAATCAAACAGATTCCTCCACCTCTTCCAAAGAAGAATTGGTTCTCCTTCTTCAGAAAGGAATGGTGGGGGTTGTGACATACTTGAAGATGACGTCATTATGTCGCTGGTAGGTACAATATCCCCAAAAAATTGTTACTTTTTTGTAGGTACAATGTCCAAAGAACTGGTAAAGATTTATACTTTCTGGTAAGTATGTCCAAAGAACTGGTAAGGATTTGTACCTTCTTATTCTTGTCCTCCTATCATTAAATGTATCCTTTCAATTAAACATGTGAAAAGCAAAGTCCAAAGTAAATTTATTAAAAGAAATAACTTTGTTATGAAATTGGCACTCACCGTAAGAACGTAAACTTCTTCAAGTTTCAACATAAGGCAGTAAATTAGTTTGTTTGTTCCGTTCCTTTGTTGCAGGCAATAGCGGGCAATAACAGCTTCCCGACCGAGCAAAAAGCACTTCGCAGTTTACCCAATATGGCCACCACGTTTTAATGTCACACGCAACGTAGCGAAACGCGTCACACACAAGGTAGCATAGTGCGATAGTGAAGTCCATTCACGCTCACTAGAACAGTGCAAGAGTGAGCTGAGGGATTTGAGGCATTCTTTGAAAACGCTCACGCGGCAAGATTAAACGAAAACGTGTGCACTTAGGGCTGTGGGCAAAATTAAAGAAAGGTGAGTGCCGAAAATAGAACAAAAATAAAAATAAAAGTACCTACCTTGAAGAGTCCTCTTGGTTTTGCCACAAATGTCAAAACGCCGTTTGTGAGTCGGACTTCCACAGGTATAGCTGAAGTGAAGGCCAGTAAGCTAAAGAGCAACTCGATAATGCAGGATCCTCCAAAAATTCAATAGTTACATGAAAATAATTAACTACAAATGGTGCGCTTTATAAATCAAGCAATCCAAAGTCTCTGTGAAAAGAAGTAGTCCAAGGAAGTTCAAATTCAACTTCCAGTAGTTCAAATCTGCAATTTGTGAGTGTCTGTTTTCTATGTTTTCTATATTTTGGGTACTAGTAATGTTAAAATAATCCCTTTGGGACCAACTGTTTTGTACTAATACATACCCAGGTCGTGTGAGGTTTTTCTGGGTTTCCCCATTGTTTAGTAGTGATGTAAAGAACCGAGGCAGTAGCATTGCCAGCCCTTCCAGTATAGCAGACAGTATGGCTTCCAGTATAGCAGACAGAGCAGAGGCATGCGGCGGCTGGAGAGGCGTGCAGCATAGCATCGGAGAAGGTAAGTTTACTTTCTTTTTTTAATCCACCCCCGCCCCACCACCCCTCTTCCAAGGCAACCACCACTGGAAGTGTGAAGAATGGGTTTATGAAAAAATAACGTACCCAGGCAAAAGCAAATATACTGGCAGAGTTCAAGTAATAACAAATTAATAAAAAAAAATAATAATAATCAAGCACAAAATTAGCATTTGAAAATTTAATTAGATAAAATTGATAAAAATGGTCATGAGGATAATCAATGACATAGACAGAAATAACAAATGATGATAAAAGGTTCTTTCATTAGAGAATCAGTGAATATAAAATATTATGTATACAGATGTTTTCAATTATCTGAAGGAGAGATGGTTTTCGTCTACGCGTTTCAACACATAAGAAGTGTCTTCCTCAGGACGCTACCATCTTGTAGCTAGAAATAGATAAAACATTTTTGAGAAGAGCTATTGATTTTAGTGCTAACAGTGTGCATTTGGTCAATACATTGACTAAGACTATCACTTGAACAAAAAAGCCAGAAGAATGATAATATCACATGATATACCGCTTTATAGTGGTTATTTGTGCAAGACTGATATAATACAGAAACACACATCAATGTCATCTAGTTGTACACATCAATATATACTTATGTAAGTAAACGCTCTTTGTGTCTAAATGACAGAAAAGAATATACAAAGGTCTAGAGAGAAAAATAGGCCAGAGATAATGAGGAATTACTTATATGACAAAGGTACCTGGTTCCGCCCAAACCGACAGAAAGTATGTTTTTATTTTATTTTATTTTATTAAGTAGAAAAAATCTCCTTTGTCCTGCCTATTTACAGGGTGTGTCAGTTATTGGGATATCTATATTTCCTGTTAAATCGATCCAAATAAAGTTGGGTCCATTTATGACGCAAAAGTAACTATTTAGGCTCACACTGAAAGATAATGACATATTTGACGTATTAAATTAAGAGTTGTTTTTCCTACTTAATTTTTAGTGTTCCAGCTGTTTGGTTGGAACACCATACAGAGATTCCTCTTTTAAAATAAATATGATTGGAGTTGACTCTGGTGTGCACAGAATGGGGAAAAGGGTAAAGAATACTTACCAAACATGAGTACTTTGGAGTGTTAGTGGAATAACCGTGTAGAAATAGATCCAATCAGGGTCTTTGCATCAGGTCTTTTTATCTATATGAGCCCGCAGTGGAGAATCAAAAAACGACGGGTTAGCTATAGATCTGATATAGTGGTAAAAAGTACGACCTTTCTAATTGAGCAGAGGGCCATGTATATCTAAAGTCATAAGCTAAAAGATAATTAGCCTAATGCTTGATTTTTTACAGGTAGTTATTAAATACTCATCTGCTTATAGTAATTAATTATCAAAGCATGACTGATTAGAAAGGAATATACCTGTAATATAATTGATATCACTTAGTAGATCAGATGATCATGACAGCACAGTTAATACCAGATAGAATTAAAAGTTGGCGGGAGCTCAGCAACTGAAAAAGGTCAAAATTTATACATATTATAATTAAATAAAGGACTGATTACATGCTCTTTGTGATAATACAGAACTGGAGTGCAAAACAAGTTTCATGTAGATCTACCTTAATAGGAGAGATCATGCATCCCCTGCCGACAGGCGCTGCATTGTGCAGATGAATAAGGCCAGAAAATCACTAGTTGTGGTCTAAGCAATGGCTTCAGAAATCTTTAGGTGCTGTAATTAAATACAAATCGGGTATTGGTATGTACTTGTTAGAACGGAAATATGCATAAATCAGTATATACGTAATAAACATGTCACAATTGTGGAAAAGGAGGAAAATATATTCCTTATTTACCTAACGTGGCACATGTAATGGCTCATATTTTGATGGATAGTAGAGCTGACAGGAACGTGAAAGCACGGATTGGGTGCCTGAATTGTTCCAGATATATGGAAAAAGAAGAAAACACACAAAAAGATGTTTTGTAGATAAAGTTCAGAATTGTATGTCTGAACTTATAATATTAAGGGCGCATGCAAAGTGTTCTATGCTAATTACCTGCCGAGTGCTTAGCGTAATGATTAATCCAATGTTGTGGCGTCAATTGCCCCGTGAAAGGCGACGTGTCTTAAATGGCATATGAAGGCGACAGACTGATGAAAGCATTAAAATATAAACAGGATACCTAAACGATACAAAAAGAGGCAAAGAGAAAAAATGAAACGGTGTTTCATTTAAAAAGTTCTTTGAATAATGTTGCATGGCTTTCTAAGCTTGGGGGCGCATTCAAAGAGATGTACGCTGGTTACCTGATAAGAAGCTCGACGTGTTGATAACCGCAGCTACGTGGCGTCTACTGCCTCGTGGTGAAAAATTAATCTGAGAGAGTGTCAGTGATACGCTTATATATCACGTTCCCTGATAGGTGAGCAAAGCAGAACAGAAGTTCCTTAAAGAGATATGCCGACAAGATAAGCAACTGATTGTGTTATCGTTAGGGTATATCTGAAAGTTACGGATTTGTTACCTAGGACTTAAGATATGTATAGTTAGTCTATGTACGGGCCGTTAATGTAAGGATTATATTTATAGAGGCTTTTCTAACAAAACATGCGAATGCATGGCAATGAAATAGATGATTAGATTTCCACATACTATATGGAGTGCGATTACTTAAAATAAAATCCAATGGAGTTTTCAGCTTTAATTCAGAGTGTTTACATGTAGATATTTTTTAGGGAAATAAAGACTTTAAATAATAGCACTTTGCCAAGGCAATTCGCTGTTTAATCCATTGATGAAAGTACCTAGGGAGAAAATCCAGAACACTTCCTTTTTCTTTCTAATTTTGTCTCCACCATTATTATTCGGGATGTGGATTTTTTCCAAAATTCGCCATCTAATGTCTGACGGTGTGTGTTTAAATTCAGAAAAATGACTAACGAGGGGAGCAGTGTGTTTCAAAGTTCTTATGGCAGATCTGTGTTCTGTCAGTCGCGTTTTCATTGTTCGCAACGTATCCACTATATAGCCCAAATTGCATGGGCATAGGATAAGATACACTATATTGCGTGTATTGCAAGTCCATAATTCCTTAGCCTGGATGTTAAAATGGTTAAAGACAAATGATTCTCCTGTGAGAATTCCATCGCATGATTGGCAAGAGCCGCAACGAGAGGTGCCCCTTACACAGTTTGTTCCATCTATTGAGTTTTGTATGAACGGGGGGTCGTTAGTTGATGTAGTGAATCGTGATCGAACTATTAAGTCTTTTAGATTTTTATTACGGCGGTGTGCAAACATGGGTTTCTGTAATTTCTTCTGGGTATCGTCCACATTCAGAAGGTGCCAATTAGCACTGATTACTTGTCTGACTGTGGCGTCCAGAGTGGAATGTTTTGTTATGCACACCAGTTTAGGTTCTTCTTTTTGCTTTTGCGATTTGAGTAAGGTATCTCGGTCATAGAACCGTGCTCTTTTGTATGCTGTCCTAATTAGGCGATGAGGATAGCCTCGTTCTAGGAATTTCTCCTTCATGATGACTGACTGGATGTCATAGTCCTTTAGAGTAGTACAATTTCGTCTTATTCTGAGAAATTGGGAAAAAGGAATACTATCCTTTTGATTCCTAGGGTGGTAGCTTGTAAAGTGTAGGAGAGTATTCCTTGCCGTCGGCTTAGTATATAAGTCTACCTCTAGTTTGTTGAAGTTATTTCTGATATAGATGTCCAAAAATTCTACTTGTGAAGGGTCAATATGAGCAGTAAACCGCAGGTTGATGTCGGCAAGATTAAGCCAACTCAAAAATTCCTGCAGAGTCTGTTCCCCATTGGTCCAGATGAAAAAAATATCATCAATGTATCGGTACCAATGGGAAACAGACTCAAAAAATGTTGCCATTTCGTTGTGAATATGTTTAGATTCAAATAGTGCCATGTATATGTTAGCTATTGACGGAGCCATGGCTGCCCCCATGCTCACGCCCTTGGTTTGGAGATACATATGATCGCCAAACTGAAAGACATTCTCTTTGAGGACTATTGATAAACAGTCATTAATGAATTGTTTGGAACATGGTATGGAAGATACGTCAATGAACCACATGGTCGCATTTATGGCTTCTAATTGAGGAATATTACTATATAACGCTTCAACGTCTAAAGTGACTAAAAGATCATTATGTTGGTTGAAGGGAAGATGTTCCACCTTCGATATTATGTCCCCTGTGTCTCTGATATAGGATGGCGTCAAGGGTATGTAGGGCCTTAATATATTGTCCAGATATTTCGAGACTGCTTCAGAGGGGGTGCCTATTGTAGAAACAATAGGACGATAAGGGGGGTCCTGTTGATTTTTATGTATCTTTGGTACTCCGTAAATACATGACACTTTTTTCTCAGATTTATTCAAGAATTCATACTCTTTTTTATTGATAATTCCTTCATTAAAAGCCTTTGTCGTCACCTTATGTATTTTCTTGATTACTCTTTCTGTGGGATTAATTGTGAACTTTTTGTAGAAGGTGGGATCATTAAGCATTTTAAGCATATTAGTTTCATAGTTCAAAGAGTCTATGAGAACTATGCCTCCACCTTTATCACTACACTTAATTACAATGGATTTGTTGTTTTTCAAATCATTGAGGGAAGTATATTCTTCTTTCGAGATATTGTATCTGGGTTTAGGGATAAATTGGAGAGCTTGTTCCAATCTATTCAGGACCACTTTTTCAAATATAGCCATCTCAGGGACAACCTGGTCTAATGTAGGTGTGAATGTGGATGGCAAAGATACAATATTTTCTATTCTGTCATCTTGATTTATCTCTTCCCTATTGGAGAAAAACTTTTTCAGTCTAATCTTTCGAAAGAAAGAATGGATATCCTGGTATAGTTCGAACATGTCAGCATTAGAATGAGGGATGAATGTCCAACCTTTCGTTAGAAGGGACATATCCGCAGCACATAGATTATGTGTAGATAAGTTAAAAATGGGTATTACATCCATTGTCTTTGGTATTGTTTGCTGCGGGTCTCCAGATAGTGATGAGGTTCTTGGGGATACTGATGATTCTGATAATGGCCTCTCGATTGAGGTTGGAACCTGACTCTTTGGCGTCCGCGTCTGGCACCGCGGTGCCCTAAAAAGACTGGCGCATATTTCTGTGTCCACTTTGAGGGTTATAAGGACCTTGCTCATGATAATTAGAGTTCCCTTCTCCGTCGGAGTCCGGATCTGAAGAATCAGAGAATGTATTGATTTGTGTTGGGGTTTACTTTCTTTTTTAATCCACCCCCGCCTCACCACCCCTCTTCCAAGGCAGCCGCCACTGGAAGTGTGAAGAATGGGACTACAGATCTAATGCTCGGGTGAGGAAGTTTTTAGGCAGGACCTTCCTTTTGCGTGTCTGATTAGACACGCTTCATTGTGCCTATTTCATGGATGCTACAGATTATACCCAGACCCTGCGCTACCTGCCATGAGAAGCATTACTTTATGCAATCCACTAAAACAGACTCTATTCTCCTTAAATCCACCCTGATCATCCGAGAGAAAAGGGAGGCACATATCTAGCACAAACATTTAAAGGACAACATACCTATTTTGTGTTTTTCTTCCATCAGATTTTATGAGAAAATGAAACCATATTTATGGGGGATGGTAGTGGGTAAGCACAGTGGCGTTCTCATGGCCTACAAAGATATTGCAACACATGCAAATAATTCTATTTCTTTCTAGAGGCTTTCATGCTGTCTCAAAAAGTCTCCACAGTATTCCTAAAAAATCTTGCATGAAAACGTCCAATTCTTTAGTCTGCTTTTTCAAAGGTCTATCTCCTTCCTTTCCATCCTCTGCATGCCTCCACTTCTTTCTGAGTACAGCTTGTTTCAAATCACATGCCGTTTTGCCTTAAACCGTACTATGTTATCTCTGCAAATTGTCCACACATTATTAAAAGATCACAACCTCTGCTTTAGATGTCATACCCCTGCAACCCAACAATAGCTAATCTTCTCTAGTTAATCTATTAATAGCACCAACCAATGCATGACATTCCCATATCCCACTCTACGACTAAAGATCACACCTAATTCCTACTAATGTAATGAACCACAAAGAAACTGGAGTAGACCCAAAAATCCACAAGTGGGTTCGCAGGGGAATTGATGGTTGAGGTATTTGTCCCCAATCAAGCTGTACCTCGTCGCCAGTGATAAAATGCTCCAATCTTCAAATGTTGAGAAGAACAAGTTTATTCAGTACAAACATCAACAGGAACCAGTTCAACTCAACCCCTGTTCTTTGGAATGCTACATCACAACCAATGATGTCATGCACACCATGTTCCTTAAAGATACATCAAATCATAACATTCTACTTAAGACCAAACAGCACATTTCTTTAAAAGTCAGGTTCTTCTAATGTCCAATGAAAAACTGGTGCAGATTTTTTTTTAGGGAACAAAGCTGGGTCGTGTTTCCAAGATAAAGACCTGCGAGGCTGATGAATGGCCGTTTCACAAATAGCCAGAGAGTGGTTTGAAAAGGTAATTCGTCTTTTTGAAAGCACTTTTTTCCGGTGGCTTTAGACCCCACTAAGTCTCCAGGTAGGGATCGGTAGAGTCCAGATCTCGAGTTTCTTGTAAAAGATACACTGGAGGAGCCGTCTGGTAAATGTTCTGTAGTAATTTAGATATGGATTTACAACAAACTCGAGAGTACTTGTCGAAGAGTGGAGGAGAATTCGTTCAGAGGGGGAGGGGAGGTACAGGGATGTGGGAAAGACGGCTTAAGTTTAATGTGTTGGGTGGAGGCGTTCATTTGCTTTTTTAATCAAACCTGATACTGTATGTAGCAAGATGGCGGCTGCTACTGCAGCCGTGTGAGGAGCTGTGGCGTTCTCCGCCTAATGTCCGACCTGACCTGATCCTAATCGGCGTCACTTTCTGCTGTTTTGCAAGTGCTTCTGGCTTTAGGAATTACCTGGCATTACCTGGCACTTGGTGTGAGCTCCGGGGGCCACGGCGGTGTTCCCGAAAGTCGGCGTTTGTGGTGTGTTGGCGTGCTCCCGCGCTGCTTCTACGCTGCTGCCGCCTGGAAGGTGCGGCGGCTGGGTGCTGTTGCCGGCTGCGAGGGAAGCCTTCCCGCAGTATTTCTTCTTGTGCACCACTGTTATTACCGTGGCTGGGGCCAGTGTGGTGTGGAGTCTACCTGCTGCGAGTGGAGACGCGATTCACGGTGCCTCTGCAGGAGAAGTATGAGACACAGGCAGGTCCCGGTGGATTGAGTCAATCGCTCATTGCGCTTTTTTTTTTTTTTTTTTGCTACAGTGTATTGCTCGACGAACTGCTGAAATCCTCGGACATTGTGCTCAGCTTGAGTGATGAGCTGCCTCATTACTGGCAAGAATAAGTGATATAATGTGATATAATGTGACGTGGCAGGTCATATTCGTAGAAAACTAGGTAACAGTTGCAACATTTAAAGGAGGAGAAACAAAAAAAAAGAAAAACGTGGTGAGAAACAGAGAAAAAAGGAGCCGGAAGTAAAAGAGGATCGAAGTTTTTCTGAATTGAAGTAAATAATAAGTGAAACAGCAAGATTGAGTTGTGGAGGCTTACTGAAACTTTTACTGGATTATAAATTTGCTTACAGATTATTCTTCTTTTTCTAATTAGCCTCTTAAAGTAATAAAGTCATGGCCCCCAAGGGTAGAGGAGCGAAAAAAAATGTTGTTAATTCAGCTAATTCCGTCAATACCACTCCAGGAGTTACAGAGAGAGCAGCAACTATATTAGTGTCAGAATCAGAAAATCGGGCTGATCAGGTGAATGGGACTACTACTAAAGAGCCGGTAATACCCGATTTATTTAGAAAAAAATATATACCCAACTCTTCTAAAAACAGTAGTAATGAACAGACCTCCTCTAAAGCTCTATCTGGTGCAATTTCAAAAAAACCTGATACAACCCAATCAGCCAAAACTCCTGTAAACGCAGCAGCAAGAGCAGTTGAGGAAGCAGTTGGAGCAAAAACAGCAGGAACAGCAGGAACGGGAGTGATAGGTGATGCATTAGCTGAACTCTGTCATGCTGTGGAAGAAGTCAGAGTCTCACCCAGGGCGAGTGAGCATTATGATGCAGATTCCGTTGAATCAGGGGGCCAATTTTTCTCCATGTCTGATGTATCGCTAGCATCTGAAGGGGATCCTGATGAGGAGCTATCTAGTGATGGTCATCTACTTGCAAAAGATTGGGCGGATGATCGTAATGATGGCTCAGAAGAAGACCCTATTGGATCAGACCTTTTATCGAAAGAAGGAGCCCCAAATACCGTTCGCAGGGTCATAGAGGCTAAAGAAGGTGAAATTGTAGGCCCTATAAGTCAGCCGCAATGGGAAGGGGCTGGCACGAATGATGGAAATGATTTCGAATCCTTAGAGATATTGGAGGGAGACGAAGAGGTCACATTGAAGTCAATCTATAAATTACAAACATCAATGTACAGAATGATTATGACTCATAGAGAGGAAACTAAAGCAGAGGGACTGCGTACTCAAGGCGCTGTGCGTAAACTCCAGAATGTTGTTCGTCGGTTGGCCAAATCAAATACAGATACTAATTTAAGAGTACAGGAGACTGAGACTCGTATATCTGCAATAGAGGATGAACTAACTTTACAAAAAACCTCAATTAAAGATCTTGACAGTACGAGACATGATATCGATTGGAAGTTAATCGATTTGGAAAACCGCGCAAGGCGTAACAATCTACGTATATTGGGAGTGGCAGAAAAATCAGAGGGAAAGGACGTTCGACGATTTGTTGTTGAGATGTTCTCAGATGCCTTTCAGGATCTTAAAGGATGGGACTGGGATAAAGAGGTCTTAAGAGCTCACCGTTTTCCTTTTAATCTGAAACATGGTCAGGAGGGGGGAAGTAAAAACCCAAGAGCTATTCTTATAAGTTTGCAGAATTACTTACTTCGTGAGGTCCTATATGATTTGGCAAGACCATCTAAAACTAGAAAGGGTTTGGGGCATGAATTTTTTGTCCGATCAGATTTTTGTTTTGCAACAGTTCAACACCGCTGGAGACTTAAACAGTTAATGGCACCAATACAAGCTAAGGGGGGTCAAGCCTTTCTATTAAATCCGGCTAAGCTTAAGGTTGTGCATAAGGGGAGAACTATTTACTTTATATCGGAGATTAAAGCACAACAATTTCTAGAAACTATGCAATAGGGATTTATAGGATAGAGATAAAGATCAATATTTGAATGTGGTTTGAGTTGGTGACCCCTCTAGCCTTGTTTCCTTTCAAATCTTTTCTGTCTTTCTTGGTGCTAGAGGTATATTATTTACAGGTCGGGCTGGCCTAGGCGGAACAAACAGCCCATACTCACTTACCATCAATGAGGGCACTAGCCCTTACGCTTCTGGTGGGGGGGTGTTGGGGAAAGGGTGGGCTGGGAGGGCTTAGTTGGGAGGGTTGTGGGCGGGAGTGTTTTTTTCTTTTTTGGGGTGAAAGGACATACAGCAAAAAAATGTTTTCATTTCAAGGTTATGATTTGTCTATGGCAGGTGTCGAATTTTGCAATTTACTGTTATCATATGCTTTACTATGCTAAATCACTAAAAGATTATAATGGCTAAGCTGTCGATATGCTCTATTAATGTCTGTGGGCTAAATGATAAAAGAAAAAGGGGCATAATGGCTCAGATGCTAAAAGCTATGCGGCTGGACGTAGTTTGTATACAGGAGACTCACATTGCTTGGTCTAATAGAGGGTGGCTAAAAGATCTTGGATTGGAAGTTGTAGGGTGCTCTCGTCAGAGCTCTACAATAAGAGGAGTTGCAATTCTTAAGAGATTTGGATTGGGGGAAATTAAAAAAGTCAAAGAAGATTTACTAGGTCGATGGGTTATCGCTGAACTTAAACTTGGAGGATTGACCATCACTATCTGCTCACTATATGCACCAGTAATTGACGATCCCACTGCCCTTAACCATCTAAGTGTGGAACTAGCCCAATGGCCATCCAACATTGTATTATGTGGAGATTTTAATTTACACATGGAAGAAACGTTTGATATTTATGGTAGTACCCCATATAAAGGTAGGAAGAAAAAGGTATTTAGGGCACTTAAAGAGACAATTCAAGAATATAGAATGTTAGATGTAGGGTATGAGAAAAGGGGGGGAATGTTTGGATATACCTTTTTTTTCTGCCCCGCACCAAAAATCTTTTAGATTGGATTATTTTTTTGTATCCAAGTGCTTATACAATGAACTTACTCAAGTGGAATATGGGGTGTTACCAAAAATTATTTCGGATCATAATCCTATTATTTTTAAATTCGAATTGATTACTTCATATACCCCTCGAGCATTGTCATTTGAACGTAAACTATTGTATGACTCATCATATGTTGACCACATGAATAGCTGGATCCCTGAATTTTTCTCTAATAATAATGGCACTGCACCTTCTGAAATAGTTTGGGATGCTTTTAAATGTGGGGTTCGGGGAGAAACATTGAGTTATTCAATAAGAAAACAAAAGGAGGTTAGAATGCGAGAAGAATTAGAAATGAAAAATTTAAGACTGCTAGAGATTCAGCTTATGCAGGCGTGCAAGAGAGGATTAGCTACTGAAAGTATTATAAAGGAGTTATTGACTCTTAAAGTTAAGATTCATCAGGGGTATGCGACAAAGTCTGCTCAGCAAGTTGCTGCCTTCAAGTCAGAGGTTTATGAAGTTGGCGAGAATTCTGGCAAACATCTGGCTAAGAGGGCCAGGCAGAAAGCGGCATTTGCTAGCATTGATAAAATAAATAATCTGACAGGCATAACTGTTATTAAAATAGAGGATATTCTTTTTTTTTTCCAAAACCTTTATTGATAGAGAAAGCAGTTACAAATCAGGCCAAAAACCAATAATACAGAGTCGGGCAGAGCAAATCAATCAAGCCATAAAAGTGTATCAACCCGCCTCCCGAACGTCCCGTTGGAACTCAGGATAGTCTATGTGCCATCTTAGCACCAGGATAAAAGAGGTCTCATTTTTAAAGTTTTTAGAAAGGAACAGGATCAGATGCCGCACAATCCAGTAACACAAAAGCATGGGGCATCACAACTCAGGATATTTACAGTCAGGACCACTGCAGGCAGGACGTTGGCGTCGACGCACCTTTAACAGGATAAACAATAAGTAACACAATTCGCCTACCAATACAGTATAAGCCCGCTGCAACAGAGAAACGTTATAAAAACATCCACCCCTGTAATCTGTACCACTAGGACGCACGGATAACAGCCCATCACACCGTTCCCAAAAGAAAGAAAAAGGAGGAAAAGTGAAAGAAAGCCAAGAGAGACAAAGGAGAAGAAAGAGGCCCTAGAAACATAAAAAGGATTTAACAATAGTACCCCTCCCCTAACCCCCCACCCTGCACCACTGCTAATAGCTACGGCCCCCCCCTTAACAGCGTGCCTGTCGCCCGGTGTACGGAACCCGAAATATAGAAGAAAGAAGAAATATAAAAAAGGAAATAGAAGGGAAGGAAAAAAAAAGGGGGTATTGGGGGTTCCCCAGTACAGGCCCCCGGCTCCCCCTCCCCCCGCATAGTCTACATGTACCTCAGCGCTGCGCAAAATCTCAAGGCACCCATCGAGTCGGAACAATAATCGCCCCGCCAGTTCGCCCAATCACAAAATCTCAATAAGGGCCCCCCAGTCCGCATCTAAAGGATTGAGCACTACTTCGTAACCCAGCCCCATCCGGCCCCAATCAGAGACGTGTCCCAGTTCCCACAACGTGTAGTCAACAAAACATCAAAAGTACAATAAAGAAGGATATCCGAAGAAAGGCAGGAAATCTTGCCATACACCGGGACACGACACATTGCACAGCCGTTCACAGCCCACGACCGCATCCCATGCAGCAAGACAAAGTCCGGTTCAGGATGAGTAGGCAGTTCAATTTATCTGGGTGACACGACGATGTCCGCCACAAGGGAACGGGCAACAACGAAGTCACCACACGTCGCATATCCGATGGAATCCCCGAACACTCCATGAGTCCATGAACCAAGTCCCATGCCAACGATGCCCCTTGTAAGGATCGAGGATACCCCACACCACAGCGTCCACTCATCAGCAACGTGTAGGGTCCTGTAGAGACACCCATCTGGGCCTTACCACAGATTGTAGAGGGAGGCACCGGACGAGGGCACACAATGAAAACATCGACGTCAGGCTCTCTCGTACCTCCACGCACGGCAGGGTCTGTACACCACACGAACCCAACCCACACGCCGTGTCGCCGAAACTCCGTGACCCTGTTGAAATGCGCATCGCCATCGCCTCTGATGGGCAGGGGTCCAAGAGATTATCACCACCAAACGGGGCGCACAGCATAAAGACCACCAGAGTTCACATCAGAGCCGCCATTATTCGCACCAGCCGAGCGACCCCCCAGTCGCTCACGGTGCAACAGCCCTCTCAGCCGCCACACCGAAAGTCTCATCCGTGCCACCCAATGCATACGAGTGGCTCCAAATCGCCATGAAGCAATCGGCCCGGTCAACCGATGCGCGGGACACCGTCAGTAGCAAACGGGACGTATCAATCCCCGGCAGAGAGATAAAGTGCTGCGTCACACGTCCACATCCAGGAAGGCGGCATTCGGGTGGGAGGGGGGGGGGCGCCGTACGATATGAGGGGTCGGCATTCAGCGACGGATGTTAGGTTGCAGTCCAGGGCGGGTTCGAGCACTTCGGTGGGTAGCCGGTCATTTCCGGGTCTTCACGTCCGTTGTTGTTCCACTCATGGCAGGCTACAGTATCACGTGAGGTCCCAGCTCCAGGACCCGTGTAGGCCACACCGACCGGTAAGCATATCTCCGTCCCCGAAGCTCGTAGAGCCTCCGGAGTAACTCTCAGCGGGACAGGTCCTGTTCAAGCATCCAGAAAAGTGACCGCAGCACTGCCCCGACAGCCAGATACAACAGCAAGGGGAGAGGGTCGACGGAGCCGGGAGCCCGGGCGACCATCTTGGCCGCTGGCCTGGCTCCCAAAATAGAGGATATTCTTAAAGTATTTAGTGACTTCTATTCTAAACTGTATACTGAGGATGCGAGGATGCGAGGTCAGATTGTTTAGATCAGACTACTCAGTTTATTGAATCAACTTTAAATATCACCTTAACTAGCGAAGAGAAGGAGAAGTTAGATTTACCATTTACTTGGGAGGAAATTTAACTTTCTTTAATGTCTCTAGCCTCAGGAAAAGCAGCTGGCCCTGATGCTATCCCTTTAGAATTCTTTAAACAGTTTCGGAATGTCTTAAAAATAGAATTAGTAGATGTATGTCTGAGAGCTCAACAAGGTATTGCCCCTCAATCATGGCATGATTCAATAATAACTGTGTTTCTTAAAAAAGGAAAGCCTCCGCTATTACCCTCATCTTTTCGTCCCATATCACTCATAAATGCCGATAGTAAAAAAATTTCAAAAATCTTAGCTTTAAGATTATCTAATATTATCTCTCCCTTAGTCTCTGTTTATCAACATGGCTTTATCCCTGCTAGAGACACTGCTGATCATATTCGACGGGTGATTTCGTTCCTGGATTGGTCCCAGGCGACTCGGTCTAATGTTGGACTAATATTTCTAGATGCTGAAAAAGCTTTTGACTGAGTTGCCTGGGACTATTTATGGGAAATTCTATTTAGGAAGGGATTGGGCCCTGGAATTATAAAAGCTTTAAAAACTCTATATATTGATCCTAAAGCATCTATTCGAATTAACGGACACATTTCCCCTCCTTTTTCAGTGACCAGGGGCACTCGACAAGGATGTCCTTGCTCTCCATTACTTTTTGCTTTTTATATTGATCCCTTAATTAACCGTTTTTTTTTGGAGCAAAAAATTAAACCTATTTACTTAGCCAATATTAATTGTCGAGTTTTAGCTTACGCTGACGATATAGTGATAACCACTACTGATGTCCAGACAGCTTTACCAGCGATAGATGACCTCGCCAAACAATTTGGGCTTTTCTCCGGCTACAAACTTAACCTGGAGAAAACACAAATCCTATGTTCTGGAGATAACCCATTTTCTAATATGTCTACTACTTTAGAGGTCACATATTTAGGAATAAAGATTTCTCTTCCCATAGAAAAGATACCAGAACGTAATATAAACCCTATAATAACTCAAATTAATGCTTCACTGCAGCGCTTGGATCACCTACACTTGTCATTATATGGCAGACTCAACATTTTAAAAATGATGGTCTTACCAAAAGTACTGTATATCTACCGCACAATACCATTAGAGTTTCAGTCGCTTTGCTTTAAAAATCTAGAAAGAAGTACTTTTCGTTTTTTATGGGGTTACAAACGTTATAGGAAAGCATCAAAGAAAATGATACTAAGTAATGAACAAGGAGGGTGGAATGTTCCTTATTTTCTTTTTTATTATCTATCTGCTGCATTGCAATACATAAGTCCTTTAATTATGGGAGATAGGGTAGAAATTCTGAAATGTCAAACTCCTTCAATTTATGAAATGATTTTGGGCGAGCAAGTTAAAGGTAGTTTTTTGAGGATTGTAGAGCCCAGCTATTACAAAAAAACAAAATACAAGATACTTAAAGCCGCCTTTGGAGTCTGGCAAAAAATTCGTAAACATATATAATTATATAAATTAAATGCTTATACTCCCCTTATATCAAATGGCCTTTTACCTGAAATTTTCTGTGACTTAACTATGTATAGATGGCAGCAGAAAGGAATACGGTATCTGGGAGATTTAGTTAGCGATGATCAATTTGTTTCATGTCAGGACTTAATGAATACATTTTCTGTTGGAAGAAATGATTTTTTTAAATTTCTCCAACTTCGAAGCTTCCTACAGAACCAATCTTTACTTTCCCCACTTAAAATGACGAAAATTTCATTGTTAGAAATTTTGCAAAAAACCCCCCGTATAGGTGGTATCTATTTAAACTTAATGCAGGAATTTGGGGATGATCTAGGACAATGTCAGCGGAAGTGGGCTAATCGTTTAGGTGTTTCTGATGTGGATATTCTGTTATCGATTAAAATGGCTTCAGATTGCCTAATGACAGGGATGATGAAATCCCAACATTTTATGTGCGTTCATAGTCTATACTACACCCCAAACAAAGTTGCTAAGTGGAGTACAACGACAAGTACGACTTGCAGTCGCTGTGGGTTATTTGCAGCTGATGAACTGCATATGTTTTTTTCTTGCCCCAAACTTGTTATTTTGTATCAACATGTGGAAAATTTTCTACCTATTATTCTGAAGAGTGAGATTAAGATAACAGCGGAATTAGTGCTGTTGGGTATTGACCATACTGCTGTTAGGTCAACACCAATTTCTTATTTTTTATTTTTGTGTATGGCTGCAATTAGATCCTGTATTACGAAGGAATGGATTAGTGTGGATCCGCCGTCTTTTGTTATGTGGCGTGGAAAACTATTGATTATGTATAATATTGAATCTGCTATATATAAGTTAAAAGGGGTTAAAAAGAGAATATTGGGGGAGAAAATTTGGGCACCAATTGCCGAATGGATTTAAACCTTGTTTGCTGATTGAATTAAATCTATGTTATAAATTGTTATGTACTTTAAGAGGATACTGACTTACTCTGGTAACTATGTACTGCTGTATTTCCTTGCAATAAAATAATAAAATTATTAAAAAAAAAAAAACCTGATACTGTACGTTTTGCAATTGGCTGAAAGAGTGTGGATTGCATTGTAAATTTTGAGGCAGACGAAAGGGATTAACAGCCATGTAAAGATTTGTGTCTGATCTCTATGTCAATGACATAAGTTGTTAAAGAAGATGTTGTAAATCAGTATTACAAGGCAGTTCCGTATCCTTCATATGAATTTGTATATATTGATGCTTTGCATAATCTTTGTCTTTTACTTGATCTCTTCCACAAGCACTTCCTTCAATCA
Source organism: Lissotriton helveticus (assembly GCF_964261635.1). Classification (NCBI taxonomy): domain Eukaryota; kingdom Metazoa; phylum Chordata; class Amphibia; order Caudata; family Salamandridae; genus Lissotriton; species Lissotriton helveticus. The sequence goes on along the minus strand of NC_136062.1, from coordinate 243,853,482 downwards.
CTTTCCTGCTCACTTTTGAGCAACTTACTATAACGTCTGCAAAAGAAAAATATATTTACGCATGGTAAAATCCAACAAGGTTTGCAATTTGTGAGTGTCTGTTTTCTATGTTTTCTATATTTGGGTACTAATAATGTTAAAATAATCCCTTTGGGACCAACTGTTTTGTACTAATACATACCCAGGTCGTGTGGGTTTTTTCTGGGTTTCCCCATTGTTTAGTAGTGATGTAAAGAACCGAGGCAGTAGCATTGCCAGCCCTTCCCTGCCTCTGTACACTGGTCGGCAGGGGCAGTAGTGCTGTACGTAGGGGCGGGGTTCAGGGTACATCTGTTCTTGCAGGAGGATCAGGGCCGTACTGGGAACCACAACAGGCCCTGGCAAAGTGCTCGGCCGGCCCCCCCTCTCTACTCGGGGGGGTTGGGGGTGCCACCGAGCTCTTTGTCGGGTCGGTTTTCGACCGATTTTGGTAAAGGGCCGATTTTGCAGCTATGCTGCAAAAACGGCCCTGTAACAAAAACGGCCCCCAGGGGCCCAAAGCCGGCCCCCACCCATGCGGCGCACTGGGGGATTGCCCGTGCCCGCTATGGCCAGTCCAGGCCTGAGGAGGATGCAGAGATGCGAACACCCAAGCATCCCCTTGGCGCTGCCAGCTCACCTTTTGTTATGTTAAGTTTAAGACACAGTTGCTCTCTACCTCTGCGGTAGTGTTGCCAGTAGTGTAGCAAAGGAAATAGTAGCAACCATGGTGCGTGGGCCCGAACTCCAGGAGGACCCCTCAGCACACAGTACCCTGTCGTGGCAGTTCCTGACTTAGGCTGGAGGGGGGCCCCTCCAGGTAGTTTGCAGGGTGGACCTCAAGTTTTGTTATGCTAGGGAGCATTGGTTCAGGGGTGGGCACGAGGGAGCGATCACAGTTTTATTAATGGCGCAATAATAACAGCCAGAGCAAACAGTGCAATCCTCTCCCATTTCTCCCCTTTAGGGCACACTGCAGGTGCACCTGGGGTCACGTGCATGGCAGTGTGTGCCAACAAAGGCAGTATTGTGTCGTCAACTAATTGTTGTGGACGAGTGAGTATTGGCAATTATACTGTAATTGGGGACCAGAGTATGTGAGGTGACTGAAGTGCAGTTTCTTCCCCACCTAAAGCCCTTGAACATGGTGCTGTACCCCAGACACTCCCAAAGGCACTCATGGATGTACAGCACTCACCTGCCCGTCTTCCTTAAGGCAGGGGTAGGTAGAGCGGAAAGCAGCAGGTTGGGCATTACCCAGATTAGACAGAGAGAGTGTTACAGCCTTTGTCTCGCAGCCTGTTCCAAACAAAAGCCGCTGGGGTGGAGGATGGACGGGACAAGGTGCCATCCCCTATGAATGTGACTGCAGTAACCTGTGAGGTGGACAGGAGGCGCTAGAATCTGCCTCTTCCAGGCATAGAGAGTGGTGCTCTGCTGTTAGGCAGGGCAAAGGTGTAGAGAAGGGGAGTGAGTGCAGTGATAGGAGTCTCACAATATGCACACAGTCAGACAATTCATTCAAACAGGGAAGCTGAAATCTGACCCCAAGTTTCCTTATGTTTATCCATTTATAGGGTGTGAGGTACTCCTTCTGCATGCTTTCTTATGGCTTACGGATGGAAACCAGACACTGGGGTGAGACAGAATGGAGAAAGGGCTCCCTTTGGAAATCCAATGAGGCCCCATTAGGGAGGGACTGCTAATTCCTTGTTCTTCCTTAGCACTGCCCGTTTGGCAAATGGGAAGTGTGCAGTGGCGGCTCCTCTGCTAAGGCGGGGGAGCGTCGCCACATTGCTATTTCAGCAGTGCAACAAATACAAATAAAATGATAATAACAGGACGTTATTATCATTTTACTTTGAGAGAGCGCCATTTACAGTGAAATTTGTAGGGGTGCATCATATGTACATGTAGTCAGCACCCGCATATACATAGAGGATTTAATCCTGTTTAGATGCAACATGGAATAAGAGTACTAGAGAAATTGGTATTAGCAGATGTGTAGAACCAATGTTGCCAAGTGCAAATCCATATTCGTTGCAAATTATATAGATGCTTTTGAGATGAAATCATTCACTATTGATAAGAGTGTTTAAACTGATTCACTAATGTATCTTTAGATTGATTAATTGAAACGTATAATCACGCTTTATGTACTCGATAATTAGCTTGAGTTAAGAAAATGCATTTGCTTAAAGGAAGAGGCCTAGAGAATTAAAGTGAAGTGTTCATGTAAACGTTATGCCTAGAACCAAGCAGAGGCCTAGTTCATGGAAATTGTGCAGGCCTGATCGAAAATGTCTTGCTTAGCCTTTGATTGTAGAAATGTTTGGTAAAAGATGCTTTTAGAAAATATTGCAACATTGGTGGAATGTGAGCCGAATGAAATGTATTCCTTTGCAGGTGCATCACCAAGTAGACTGTAGAGTAGAAGGGCCCATTGTGTATGAGAGCTAGAAATGTTAGACTCAGACATGGAGGAGTAGATTAGGAATTTGAAAGAGCAACTTGAAAGGATGAAGAGTCTGGGACCCAAGGACATCTGCGTGGACCAGGATGGATAAGTGCCAGAGTGAAAATTTCCAGAAGTAACACCTTCGAGAGGGGCGTACCTGAAGGCGTGTCGCTCACATTGTGGGGTTTTCGTATTAGGGACAGTACCCCGAGGGTGGAGGCAGAGCAGATGGGCTGAGGAGTTAGAGAGAGTGGTCGTGTTGGCAAGGAGCTTAGCTTGGCGGAAGGACTTTAGTCTAAGAGAGGAGTGGGCGAACTTCTTTGGGAAGTCACCACGGCCGACACCTTTTGGGTTAGGATGGGCTGTTGTTGAGTAGGGATGTCACTTAGTAGAGAGTAGGGACAGATTAACTTGGTTTTCCTTTCTAATGCATACCAGAACCCAAGTTATAACAATCTTTGTTAGCCTGATGGTTCTGGAACTGATTCTCGTTTTATTCATAAGCCGCTTAAGACTTTTCCGTAGGATCATGTTTGTATTAGTGCCAGTTTATCTTTTGAACCTCGTGTTGAGGTGTCTGTATCTTCAGATGTTTTCCTTTCTGTAATAAATCTTTAAACTCGATTTTTGTCAGTGGTCCTTTGGGAAGAGGAGAAGGGAATAAATTGAAAGTGCTGATTATTGGTAAATAGGTTGCCTAAATTCACTCTATGACAGGTAAAAAGGTCCAGTCAACCTGTGACGGGATACTGGAGAATGGTAAGCAGACTCTAGAGAAAAAATCCCACCTTTCCAGTTGGTAGCAGAGTAGGATGGTTTATCTTCTGGAGTGAGGGTAACCTAGAACTAGGTTGAGATTTCCCCGAGGCCCATAGAACCAACGATGAGTGCCCAGAGAATCGCGGACGGCGGATGGCGTTCCACGGAAACTGACGAAGAGTGACAGGGCGGCAGAAAGCAGCAGGTCGGAGGAGAGTGAGTATGAAAAAGGGTCATGCGTTGCTAGATTGCGGTGTTATGTTGTATTGTGTTGTATTGTTTTGCGGAGTTGAATGCCTGTAGTGTGAAAGAGGAACAGGTTGTGAGCGCGCGCAACCGGTGAAAATCTTAAGCTCAAGGGGAGTTTAAGTGGTTCGGGTGTATCGAACACCCATAGTAATTGTCGATCATTGATAAGGGGGTCATGAGGTACCATTGATCGCCCGAGGGACCGTGATAGGGGGAATGAATGTGTGAGTGCGTGGGTAACGGACGCTGGTCGGAAGTTGCAGTGAGTTGTAACCTATCAGTTGAGGCGATTGTCTAGCCATCAGCGGACAGACATTTGCCGGTTGAGGCGACAATTACAGTCAGACTGTGGACGTACAGTCAAGGAAGTGGTTGCTTGGTCGGAAGTAATTAATTCCAGTGTATGATTGGGACGCATGCGAGACCGCGAGACGAACGGAGAGAGGAGGGGAACTGCTGCGAAACGGAGGCGAGTGACGTCAGAAAGAGCCGCGCTGGGATTGGTCGGTTGGCGTGGAACCGCGCTGGGATAGGGCGGTTAGTGTGAAGCCGAGCTGAGATTGGCGGACTGTCATCAGGAAGTAAACGAGCGCTGTAGAACAAGGAAACGTTGTGATTTTCATCATGAAATGTTTTAAAGCGTTGCGAAAATGTTTCAAGGGAGAAAACAAGATAGAACCTCGGGGTGGGGAGGAGGCTCCACCCGAGGATACCCCAGCCTATTACATGGCAACGAACGTTGGGTTACATACCATATTGTGGCTCGACAATTGGTGTAAAATGACAGACGGAAAGGAAGAATTGACATTCCCTAAATATGGAACATTTAGATTAGAGGTGTTGTATCAGCTGAAGACGATTATGGCTGCATTGCGACCCTTGCCCAGACCAACACAGTTTGAAGCGTTAAATGCATGGATCAGGGCTGCCCATGAAAGGAACAGAGATAGGAGACAAGAAAGAGTGAAACGATCGGTAAGGGCGGTTCAAGACGCGAGATGGGATGCCATGGCCAAGAAATGGAGGGTACAGACCATAGAGGGGGATAGGTTGTACCCGTTGCTGGAAAAGACAGGGGAGGCGCAGAGGAAGAGTACAGAGGATGAGGAAAGTGAGACAGATGATAGCCTGATAGAGAGGATGTTGTCAGAAAGACCACCCCCGTACAATCCCGAGTTGGGGGGCACGCCAACATCAGCCAAAAACTGGGAAGCCTCAGATGGGGACGGTGGGGTCAAAATGAAGAGTGATGTGAGCACCTCAGAGGATATGTTTTGCCGCCCAGTAAAGGGAGAAAAGGCACCTCCACCTTCACCAGTGACGAGAGTAGTGGGACGATTTACAGTACAAAAGGTGCGGGTGGAAGAGGGTGTCCACTCACAGAAATTGCCGGTACGGTACCTGTTACCATAGGTCCCATAGTATCAGTGTACGACCCAGAACAGAAACAAGACGAGAGTCCGCTGCAAATGGAGAGTGAGAGATGTGCCAGTGAGGACAGGAGTAATGGGATAGAAGGGTGGAGGCAATTGCCAAAACCAGTAGAAAGAAGTACTCCTTTGGTAGCATCGGCAGACTCCTCAGAAAAGCAGGAGGGTTGGAGGGGACCAATGGATCTGAAGGGACCAAGACCGAGGTCGATGAGAGAATTAAGGCCAGATTTGAGAACTTGGGAAACAAATGTGGACACTCAGAGTGATAGATCCAGGAATGTCTTTGGGTCTGAGAACCAGGAAGGTAGGATGGAGTCTCGCTGTGTGCCTCGTGAAAGCAGGCAGGAATGGGAACGTGAAGGGGTGGGGAATAGGGGGGCGTCCCACCACACCTCTGGAGACAGTGGACAGGAGTGGGGTCGAGATGGCTGGGAAAACAGAAGAGTTCCCCCAACACGCCTGAAGAGAACAGACGAGAGAGTCAGGACAGTGGCGGGAGGGGCTCTAATGGAACTGCTAGCCAAGGTACATTGAAGGCAGTGATCAAAGCAAGAAGGATAGATGTGCTGAGACTCAAAACAGAGGTGGAGGAGATAGTGGAAGGTACATTGCCACTAGAAAGGATCGAACTATACGAACCAGATGAGCTATTGTTTGTGGCAAAGGATGTTACAAGGAGGGCTAGGACAGCTCATGAGAAACTCTCAGAATTAGAGAATAAGTATAGTGTAGACTTGATGAAAACAAAAGCACTGCAGAGTGGCCACCGTTTACAGTATTCAGATCAAGATCTAGAAGAAAAGAGGGTGATCGGATTGAAAACTCACATTAGGGAACTGATTGTGGGAATTCGAACGTGGTCCCCATTGGAGAAATGGGAGGAACGGTGGTCAAAGAGAAAGAGCGTTAGACGGAGTGTTATTGAGACATCTCCGGGAGGAGGGTTGATGCATACCGAAGCGTACCCCTTGCGGGAGGTGGCTCATGGGGGATATGTACATGTACCCTGGAGTAGGGGAGATCTGGCTGCCTTTACGAACACCTTTCCAAAGTTGCGTGACAGTCCAGTGGAATGGTACAAACAGGTAGAGAGGTTCGTTAAAATCTCAAAGGTGCTGTGGATTGATTTGAACACTTTGTTTGACATCGTGGTTCCAGGAGATTTGTGGTTGGCATGTAAGGTCAGTGTTGAATGGCCCACAGCGGAACCAGAGAGAGATACTGCCACAAATGGGCCGTCACCCAGGGTGATGGCAAAGTATGAGCAAGCGATCACGTGGCTGAAGACTAAAGTACCACCACAGGACATAGATTGGGTGAAGATAGACCGGACTAGGCAGGAACCAAAGGAGACTGTACATGAATATTACGAGAGACTATTGCTGATTTTTAAACAGTATAGTGGGTTAAATGTGATGGATCCAAAGGACATGGGGCAGCTTGTATCCAAATTCGTTCTGGGACTAAGGCCTGATATTTGCCTTATGATACAGCAACATTTAATTTGTTGGCAAAACAAGCCTCTGGATGAAATTTTGAGATATGCGAGGTATTGCAGTGACGAGATAGACTCGAAGACCAGGAAGCTTAAGGACAAACTGATGTTAGTACAGATGCAAGCGGGGGGACAAGGTCAGTCAGGCAATGGCACCTTGGGAAGGAAATCAGGGGGACAGAAGAGGGACAACGAGGAAAGTCCGAGACCTAGGATAGATATAGCAACCCTGAAAAAGACGACCAAGTGCCATCAGTGTCACGAGGTAGGGCATTGGAGACGCGAGTGTCCCCATAACCCTGACAATCAGGTACAGGAGGAGGAGGAGGAGGAAGTTCAAGCCCCTCCGGTACGGAAGGTGACAGTGACCAAGTTCCAAATGACGAAAGGGGGGACTTCAGCTCCTAGGGCTCTGGTTCCCCAGCCACCAAAGATGTCGGCAGGGAACAAGGTATACAAGCAGATGCCTTTCATAGTTGAAGGGGACGAGAGCTATTACTTTGACCCAGTGACAGGACGGTACCTGGATGGGGAAGAGGGCTGTACTCTTGGAGCAGTGCTTGAGGTAGATCAGAGAGGACCTTTTGTAGAGGCAGACGTAGACGGCCATCCCACTACCTTTTTGGTTGACACTGGTGCTTCTCGCTCCACTGTGCGGTCTGCGGTAGTCCCCAACTTACCCCATTCAGGACAGACCATACAAGTTGTAGGAGTAGCAAACAGAAGAATGACAAACCCACTGACTGAGCCAGTCCCTGTGAAGATTGGAAGCTTCAGTGACAGACATCAGTTTGTGGTATGCGATTCCAGTCCGGTGTGCCTGTTAGGAAGGGATCTTTTGTGTAAACTGAATTGCACCATCTATTGTACCCCAAAGGGAGTGGAATTGCAGACTAACGATGATGATGCTGATTTTACGGTTGCAAATACGCATGTGTGCATTGAATTGTACCCTGCTATAACCGTAGAGGAACTCCCGTGGGATTTGAGAGAGTCGGTCTCACCGGAGGTATGGGATTTTACTGGGGAGGAGATTGGATTGATCAAAGGAGTAGAACCAGTTAGAATTCAAGTAAGACCAAATGCTGAATTCCCGAGAACACCTCAGTACAAGCTGACCCCAGAAACCGTTGAAGGTATAAAACCAGTGATTGAGTCCATGATTAGACAGGGAATCCTGAAGGAGGTTATGGGCAGTCCCTGTAACTCTCCGATCATGGGTTTGCAGAAACCAAGTGGGAAGTACAGGATTGTGCAGGATTTACGAAAGATTAACAACATAGTTGTTCCATGCTGTCCAGTGGTACCGAATCTATCAGTGATATTGTTCCAGATACCGTTCCAAGCTGAATGGTTTTCTGTGATTGATTTGTGTCAGGCTTTCTTTTCCATCCCTTTGCATGAGGAGAGCCAATTTCTTTTTGCGTTCAAAATAGAGAGTTGTGTTTTAACATGGTGTCGTATCCCCCAAGGGTATACAGAGAGTCCATCGATCTTTAATCAGTTGTTGAAAAGGAATCTTGAGAGTCTGGTACTGCCGCAGAACTCTGTTCTTGTACAGTACATAGACGACCTCCTTGTTGCGTCAGACACCGAAGATGCTTGTCGGATCGACACCATTGCCCTATTAAACCATTTGGCAGAGAATGGACACAAGGTGTCCCCCAGCAAGGTACAGTGCTGCCTCTCTGAAGTGCAGTATCTGGGTCCCAGAATAGAGAAGGGAAAGAGAAAAGTGTCGCCTGACAGGATTGAGACGATCATGAGAATGACGGTGCCCTCAACTCAAAGAGAGATTAGGATGTTCCTAGGCATGGTTGGCTATTGCCGACAGTGGATTGCTAACTTTTCTCTGAAGGCGAAGCCATTGCAGAAACTGACGCACAAAGACGTGAGTGATCCGGTACCATGGGACACAGATTGTATGATGGCCTTTCTCGAGCTGCGAGAGGACCTGTGTCGTGCTCCGGCTCTGGGAATGCCTGATTACACCAAATCATTTGCATTGTTCTGTTGTGAGAGAGAGGGGTGTGCATTGGCAGTCTTAGTGCAAGATCATGGAGGAGTCCGTAGACCAGTTGCATACTTCTCGGCTATGTTAGATCCAGTAGCCGCAGCGTGGCCCGGATGTCTTAAATCCGTTGCTGCAACAGGTGTCAGCATTGAGAAATGTGAAAGTATCGTGATGGGGTATCTGCTGACCGTGCATGTACCTCATTCTGTGGAATTGTTGATGACCAGGACCAAGACACAGCACTTGACCAACAACAGGCTCACTCGCTAAGAGCAGGTTATACTTGCTGCGGAGAATGTGACCCTCAGGAGGTGCTCTGTCTTGAATCCTGCTACCTTGTTGCCATTACCAAATGATATAGAAGATGATTGGGAAGACCATGATTGCCTTGATGTAATTGAACTATGCACCAAACCTAGACCGGATATTGTTGATGTGCCATTGACAGACCCTGATGAAATTTACTTTGTGGATGGCTCATGTGTAAGAGACAATACTGGTCAGTTGAGAGCAGCGTTTGCTGTCTGTACTATTTCTGGAATAATTGAAGCGGCCTGCCTGGAAGGAGAACACTCCGCGCAGGTGGCTGAGATAATTGCGTTGACGCGTGCCTTTTTGGCAGCCAACGGGATCAGGATCACCATATTCACTGACAGCCAGTATGGATTTGGGGTGGTCCATGACTTCGGTCAGTTGTGGTCTCAGAGGGGCTACATGACATCATCGGGCTCCCCAATCAGGAATGGCGAATTTATCAGGTTATTGCTGGAGGCCCTGCAAGGACCTGCAGAGATAGCCGTGGTAAAATGCACAGCCCATACCAAGGGAACAGATTATGTGACAATGGGGAATCGCTATGCAGATGAAGTGGCACGGTACTGTGCAGAGCAGGGATACTCATTTACTGAACAAACCATTGAGGGGCCAAGGGAAAGAACTGAGCTAAGCATGATGCTTGAGGTGGCAGACACATGGGAAGAATTGAGAGACATGCAGGGACAAGCGTCTGATTATGAGAAAAGAGTGTGGGAATCGGCTGGCTGTGTCAAGGGAGATTTGGACATGTGGGTTTCGGCTGATGGAAGAGCTGTGTTGCCGAATGAACTGGTGAGTGCAATGGCACAACAGATACACGGTCCTGTGCATCTGGGAAGGGATGCGATGATGCGTGTGTTCAGGCAAACGTGGTACAATCCAAAATTTAGGCAGGCTGCGGAAGCAGTATGTCAGAGATGCGTAACCTGTCAACAGCTGAATGTTGGGAAAAGGACACCAGTTACATTGAGTCATATTGGGAGGTCCGGTGGACCCTTCTATAGGATGCAAATAGATTTCATTGAGATGCCGAGGTGCAATCGCCTCAGGTATGTCTTGGTGATTGTGTGTGTGTGTTCTCTAGATGGGTTGAGGCATATCCCACTCGTAGGTGCGATACACTCACAGTAGCAAAACTGTTGTTGAGGGAATTGGTGCCACGATTCGGGGTTCCGACCTCTTTGGAATCAGAGGAAAGCACTTTAATAGCGAGGTTGTGAAGATGCTCTGCTCTGCCCTGAACATTGATCAGAGACTGCATTGTAGCTACCGTCCAGAGGCTTCTGGCATAGTGGAGCAAATAAATGGAACCCTGAAAGCCCGAATGGCAAAGGTGTGTTCATCCACATCCCTGAAGTGGCCCGACGCACTGCCGTTGGTACTCATGAGCATGCGTAGTACCCCAGACAGGAGGACAGGGCTCTCACCTCATGAAGTACTGATGGGGAGGGCTATGAGACTGCCATCTATTCCTACAACTGCCTTGCTGAATATCACAGATGATGTGATTCTTGATTACTGTAGGGGACTTTCTGATGTCATACGTTCTGTGTCTCTTCAGGTGCAGGCTGCTGAAATCCCGGCTTCTAGCGACCTTTGTTTACGACCTGTGCCCTGGTGACTGGGTCTTGGTGCGGAAGCACGTGAGGGAGAGCTGCCTGGATGTGCGTTGGAGAGGACCCTTCCAAGTGATTCTAGTCACAACTACTGCTGTGAAGTGTGGTGGATTGCCAAACTGGGTCCATGCCTCTCACACCCGTCGAGTCCCAGCACCCCCAGAAGGAACAGCTCCTCTCGTAGATGAAAATAATAACAAAGAAGAGGATTCAGTAGAGGGGACGAGTCAAGCTGTGGAGGTTCCGGTGGAAGTCGGGGACTCCCCAGATCAGGCAGGAAACGACCACGACAGCAGTGACACTGAATCTGCCTCAGAAGGAGGAAGTGGTGAAGAAGGTGATCTGAGTGCAGAAGAAGTTGACAGTGAAGACGAACAGGGTGTGCAAACGAGAAGCAGGAGAGCAAGAAGTGCAGAGGATCGTTGGCCTGAGAGACGGAGGCGAATGAATGTGAGATTGGCTTCCGAAAGAGATCTTGCTCCTGTGTCCGAAGAATCAGAACCGGAGGAGGGAGAACAAGGATCGGAGCAAAGGGGGCCGAGAAGGTCAAGAAGGGTGAGAGTACCTTGCCGAAGATACGCCACTCCTGAGTGGACCTACCCTTTCACAAATGCCAGGTGTACTGAGGTCCGGGAGGGTGAGGTCAGTGGCTGTGACCAGTACGATCCCAAACGTTAAGTTGGAAGTGATACTGTTGGTACCTGGACTTGAAATCGAAGGTGTACTGACACTCACAATTCCTAACCCCCCTTACCTAAGCAAAATACGTGATTTACTCCTGGATAGATTGATTTTTCCTACATTTGGTCCGGATATACCATCTTACGACTCAGTTGTGCTCCGCATGGAACTTTTGGATTATGTGTTGCAGGCAATCGGAGCAAGTATAATCATAGATTATTAAGAACTTTGAATTTTGAACGTGGAACTTTGAAATTGTTTGAAAGAACTTTGAAAAGACTTTGAACTGGTTTTGTAAATAGCTGTTGAAACTTAACCTAGAGCCAAGTGGAAGAAGAACAAATTCAGGGACTTTCCACAGAGGACGGAGAAGGGTTAAGGTTGTCTGTTGATGAAAGGAAAGAAGAACTGAAACGGGGATTTCCACTTTCAAGGTGGTTCGAGAGACTCAAACAACAGAGAGAGAGACTTTTGGGTGCTTTCCAAAAAACGAACTACCTTGTGCTGAGACCATGGCGCCTGGAAACCCGAATCGTAGAGCCAAGTACATAGTAGGCACTCTTTTAGGAGGAGTAATACTCCTTATAGCTATAGTAGTTTTAGTTTCCTATTTTGCACCACACGAACAGGTAGAGGAGGCTGTGGGGACACCGAAACCTACCACCCCTAGCCAGAAAGAAGACAGAGAGCGAAGAGAGAAAGCCTTGCTGGCTGCAGAAAGTCGTAGGTTACATACTGATCTGTCTAAAGGAAATTTTGGACAGAATGCGTATGCTAAGTTGTTGTATGAATACATTGAGGCGATGGATGCGAAGGACTGTTATGTGTGTATGCAATTGCCAGCTTCAGTAGATGAGGGTATTAGATATCATCACCTTCCATTGACATATGGAATATCCTGTAGTTTGCTGATTAGTATACTATATGGGCGAAATCATTTTGAATATTTCTTTTCGAATTATGATGCTGTGTTACCAGAAGTCCCGAACTATAAGCATTTGAACAAGTGGGATACTTTTTCATTCCCACACAAGAGCTAGACACTCCGTATGCACACCGACACAATTTGACGTGCTTATTATCAGAGACAGAGAAGAAGTTCATTGAGCAAGTGGAAGATAGGTACACAAAGCAAAAACGGTTGAGAGATTCAGGACAAGGCAAGGTAGATTGGACCGAAGAAGAGAAGCAGCATAAGTCCAGAGGGAGTTATGGTCCAATAGCTCTAAATGAAGTACAGAAAGGGAAGTTGTGCCTTCACCGACCACAGACGTATTATGAAAATGTGTATGTGGGTCATACTACATGTGACCACACCTTCACATTAGAGTACTACACGAAGGACTTTTTGAAGAGCGTGGTCCAGGTGATTCCTACTGTGTATTTTGTCTGCGGAAGGAATGCGTATGTGAGATTGCCAGAGAAGTGGTATGGAACTTGCTATCTAGCAATTATTTTTCCCAAGATTTATCATACCGAGGATTTTGCGCTCTTAGAGGGAGGTCCTCAAAGGAGGGGAAAGAGAGGGGAAAGTGCTGGAGCAATTGTGGGAGATGTGTTTGGAGCAGCGATACCTATGTTGGGAGTCATTTTGAATGACATAAAGATACGGCGATTGGCAACTGTAGTGGATGAATTGTCGATGAACACAGCCAAGTCATTGGTGTTGGTTGAGGGTGAAATGTTGTCGATCAGGACAATGGTTTTACAGAACCGTCTTGCTCTTGACGTCATCCTAGCGAAAGAGGGCGGAGTCTGGAAGCGTTTGAAGGTCCAGGAATGTTGTACTTACATTCCAGACGAATCTAAGGATCTGGAGAAATATATAAGCAATATTACTGCAATCCATTATGAAATTGAGGATTTGACACAAGAGAATGCGTGGGAGACGGTTGGCAAAGGATTTGGGAAAGTTGGAAGCTGGTTTGCCAACCTAGGGAAGAGTTTCCTTGGGTTTGTACTGAAGCCCCTTCTCATAGCAGTGGCTTGTGTGATTGGATTGTGGGGTTTAGTGAGATTGTACAAGTGGTACAAATCCAATAGATTGGCGAGATCAATGAGAGCGGCAGAGATGCGAATGGAGAGACTGCAGGACAGTCAATACCGCAGCTTGAGAGCGTTGGAAATGCTCAAACGACGGAAAATTGCCACAAGTACCGTTCAACTTAGTTCTTCCCTGAGGGTGATGTGAGGGTGGTGATGACACAGGTCATCAAAGGGGGGAACTGAGAGAGCGCCATTTACAGTGAAATTTGTAGGGGTGCATCATATGTACACGTAGTCAGCACCCGCATATACATAGAGGATTTAATCCTGTTTAGATGCAACATGGAATAAGAGTACTAGAGAAATTGGTATTAGCAGATGTGTGGAACCAATGTTGCCAAGTGCAAATACATATTCGTTGCAAATTATATAGATGCTTTTGAGATGAAATCATTCACTATTGATAAGAGTATTTAAACTGATTCACTAATGTATCTTTAGATTGATTAATTGAAACGTATAATCACGCTTTATGTACTCGATAATTAGCCTGAGTTAAGAAAATGCATTTGCTTAAAGGAAGAGGCCTAGAGAATTAAAGTGAAGTGTTCATGTAAACGTTAGGCCTAGAACCAAGCAGAGGCCTAGTTCATGGAAATTGTGCAGGCCTGATCGAAAATGTCTTGCTTAGCCTTTGATTGTAGAAATGTTTGGTAAAAGATGCTTTTAGAAAATATTGCAACATTGGTGGAATGTGAGCCGAATTAAATGTATTCCTTTGCAGGTGCATCACCAAGTAGACTGTAGAGTAGAAGGGCCCATTGTGTATGAGAGCTAGAAATGTTAGACTCAGACATGGAGGAGTAGATTAGGAATTTGAAAGAGCAACTTGAAAGGATGAAGAGTCTGGGACCCAAGGACGTCTGCGTGGACCAGGATGGATAAGTGCCAGAGTGAAAATTTCCAGAAGTAACACCTTCGAGAGGGGCGTACCTGAAGGCGTGTCGCTCACATTGTGGGGTTTTCGTATTAGGGACAGTACCCCGAGGGTGGAGGCAGAGCAGATGGGCTGAGGAGTTAGAGAGAGTGGTCGTGTTGGCAAGGAGCTTAGCTTGGAGGAAGGACTCTAGTCTAAGAGAGGAGTGGGCGAACTTCTTTGGGAAGTCACCACGCTGACACCTTTTGGGTTAGGATGGGCTGTTGTTGAGTAGGGATGTCACTTAGTAGAGAGTAGGGACAGATTAACTTGGTTTTCCTTTCTAATGCATACCAGAACCCAAGTTATAACAATCTTTGTTAGCCTGATGGTTCTGGAACTGATTCTCGTTTTCTTCATAAGCCGCTTAAGACTTTTCCATAGGATCATGTTTGTATTAGTGCCAGTTTATCTTTTGAACCTCGTGTTGAGGTGTCTGTATCTTCAGATGTTTTCCTTTCTGTAGTAAATCTTTAAACTCGATTTTTGTCAGTGGTCCTTTGGGAAGAGGAGAAGGGAATAAATTGAAAGTGCTGATTATTGGTAAATAGGTTGCCTAAATTCACTCTATGACAGGTAAAAAGGTCCAGTCGACCTGTGACGGGATACTGGAGAATGGTAAGCAGACTCTAGAGAAAAAATCCCGCCTTTCCACTTTCCTATGCGGGAGTCAGGCGGGGCTGGGCACTGTGACGGCAGAGCACGGGAGGGGAGGTTTGCATGCCTCTAACTACACAAGCGCACTTGGCATGTTCTCCACCTGGCTCTGTTTTACAATCCCATGGAGTGAAAAATTGTCTAGCATTCGCGACAAAGAATTTTCAATTCTATTAAGGACACGGAGGCAAGAATAATGCTTCTCTAACTTTACTGAAAAACACAGCAGCAAAGAGTTAACTTCAAACAAGCATAACCCGGAAGAACAGCCCCCTCCAGGTATGCACCAATAGCCTCACAGTTATCAATATATAATGTCCCAATGACGTAAGCACTTCCTCTTTCTTTGCAGAGTCCATAAGTAAAAGAATTTAGATCCAAAGGAACTAGAATGGAACACATCAGGAAACCTCCAGGAACGCAGAGGACTGGAAAAGAACGTCAGTATAGCTGAATCTTCAGGATTGGGTGTTTTGCTCACCTGAAAAAGAAACATAGCCATAATACCCATGTCGGACTGAAAGAAAAAACAGTCACAAAGAGAACTGGGTGGGGAAAAACAAGAGTTTAAGCAAAGCATCAAACAATGCATTCAATATAAAACAGTTGTAAACAAAATACAATAAATATCAAATAAATATCAAATAACATCCTGGGTGGGATTATTCTCGCCTCCGTGTCCTTAATAGAATTGAAAATTCTTTATCGCGAATGCTAGACAATTTTTCATTCTATGTCAGTCCACGGAGGCTCAAATAATGCTAGTTTAAAGTTGCTCCACTACCACTGACGCAATATCCACAATAGGCTTGTGGTAAAAGGTTTTGAAAGTGGACTCAGATGACCAATCTGCCGCAGTCATATTGTCTTGTAACCTAGACCCAGTGAGAAGGGCCTTAGATGCCATGGAACCTCAAACAGAATGAGCACCAAAAACAGAGGAATCTATGCCAACCAGGGTCAAAAGCCAAGTAACCCACCTGGCTAGAGTAGCTGAAGAGACTGGGCGGAAAGGTCTCTGAAGAGAAATTAGTAGTTGACCTGCCACATCATTTCGAAAATCTCATAGACCTTCAAACATTGCACAACACAAAGTTTGCTATGATGTGGAAAAGCAGGATAAGAAATACATTTTGAATTTGTCTTTGTACGACGAGAAATGGTAACAGAAACTCCAGAAGGAGTAAATACTCTACCTGCTAAGTCCAGTGCACGCACATCAGATACACGTCTACAAGATATAAGACAAAGTAACAAAGTCAATTTGGCCGATAATTGTTTGCACGACAAACCATCATTAGCCGGACAAGACTGCAAGAATCTGAGAACAATGGAAACATCCCATTAGGTGTGATATTTGGGTTGAGGAGGATTTACCAACCTGATACCTCGAAGAATCTTACAAACCAAAGGATGTTCACCTACTGGTTTACCGTCAATATGAGGGTGACCCGCTGAAAGGGCGGATTGAACATTATTGACTGTCCTGAAAGCCATACTAGACTTGGCTAATTTGGACAGAAAATTCACAATTACAGAGATACGGGATCCCAAAGGATCACTCTGTTGTTGACCACACCAACGCACCCATCGCCGCCAAGCGGATTCATAACGTTTGTGAGTGGAAGGTGCCCAAGACTGAGAGAGGAAAAAGAGAGCGTCTTGCGAAACTCCCGGCACTTGCCAACGTCGCCGGAAAGTCTCCACGCCATGAGAGACAATTGGCCCTGAATGAGCAACGGATGAAGAAGACCGACAGGGTTGGTCAACAATTCCGGAAAGGACTGGATTCGAACTGGAGGAGCACATGACAGCGTCATTGCTCCTGGAAACCACGCTTGAGCTTTCCAACAAGGTGATACAAGGATTATTTCCGCCCTCTGTCGATGAGTGTGGGCCAACAATCTCGGGATCATTACGAGCGGTGGAAATGCATATAGAATGCCCGTCATCCATGATTGAAGGAAGGCGCCCGAACTGATCGCTAACGGATCCGGACGCCAACTGTAAAACAGGGGAAGTTGCCTGTTGAGTCGAGAGGCAAAGAGATCGAGAACACACGGGCCCCATTTGGAGTTCGACGCTTGGAACACTGAGGGATGCAGTCTCCAATCGCTGGAGTCCCGAAGGAATCTGGAATTCCAGTCTGCTACCACATTCAAGGAACCCGGAATGTACTCTGCTGTCACAGATATGTGATGGTCTAGACAATAATGCCAAAAATCCTTGGCTATTTCCACCAGAAGACGGGATCTGGTACCCCCAGACGATTGATGTAGCGTACCGCGGACACATTGTCCATGCGCAGAAGTATACAACAACTTGCCTTCTGAGGAGAAAGAGTCTGAATAGCAAAAGAGCCCGCTAAGAGCTCCAGACAGTTGATGTGAAGACGTAATTCCTCCTGGGACCAACGACCATCGGTCTCCACAGTCCCGCAACGAGCCCCCCAGCCCCAACGACTGGCGTCGGACTCGATGATGGCATCCGGGATTGCCGCAAAAATGGCCTTGCCATTCCAAGCATCCATGTGTTGTAACCACCAATTCATCTCCAGACGCGCCTCCTGAGAGAGTGCGATCTGTTCTGCATAATGCAGACCCTTGCGAAGATGTAAAATCTTCAACCTCTGTAAAGCCCTGTAATGAAGGGGACCCGTAAAAATCGCTTGAATGGACACAGCCAACAACCCTACGAGGCGGGCTAAGGTCCTCAATGATATTGTCGGAGAGGCAAGCGCTCTCCTCAATTCCTTCTTGATAGCGGACCTCTTTTTGAGAGGCAAGAGAAGTTGAGACGTCACTGAATTGACCTGAAAACCCAAGAATTCGATCACCTGAGATGGAATCAGGAGAGACTTGGGAACATTGAGGAGGAAACCCAACTCCTGAAGGAGGTTTATAGTCCAAGAAAGATGCAACTGAACTATCTCGACAGACTGACCCATTATCAGAATGTCGTCCAGATAAATAATGAGTCTCACACCTCTCTCTCGTAACCACTGAACCACTGGCCGCATGAGTTTTGTGAAACACCATGGAGCGGATGACAGACCGAAGGGCATGGCCGTAAACTCGAACCAGTGATGGCGCCACTGAAACTGGAAAAAACGACGATGAGGAGGAAAAATGGCCACCATCAGGTAAGCATCCTTCAGGTCCAACCGAACCATCCAATCGTGGCTCAACAACATGTCTCGTAAGAGATGAATGCCCACCATTTTGAAATGGCGATACACTACGTCCACGTTGAAGTCTTTCAGATTGAGAACAAGACGGAAACCCAGATCTTTCTTGGGCTCAAGGAAAACTGTGCTTACGTTGTCTGCACAATAGCCCCTTTGAGCAACAAAGTCTGAGGGCCAGATGCATCAAGCATCCATTTTGCGATTCCTTATTAGCGAAAAATAAGGAATCGCTAATAAGGAATAGCAAAATGGAATGCATCAAGCAATCACTACAAAAATAGCGATTCCTTAGAATTCCTTAATTGCGACTCGCAAATTGCGAGTCGCAATTAATGAATACCTCCCCATTCATTCCTATAGGCCCAGAGGCCCATAGGAATGAATGGGAAGACAATCTCAATTTGCGAATCGCAAATTGAGATTGCGAGTTCAAGGGTGCAGGGGTGTCCAAAGGACACCCTGTTGCACCCCTGATTTTGATCTGTGCACATATGTTGCGCACACACATGCCCTTAGGGAATGTGTGTGCGCAACATGAAACTTTGAAATATGCACAAAAGTGCATTTTTCAAAGTTTTTGCAAAATACCATGAAGTTGTACTTCATGGTAATTTGCGTGCCCTATTAGCGAATTCGCTATTTTTGTAACTTTCATGCATTGCATTTAAGGAATCTCAATTTGAGATTCCTTAAATGCATACAATCACAATTTAGAGAAATCTCTATTTGCGATTTTTGCATTTGGGATGATGCATCCCAAATGCAAAAATACCGGTCGCAAAGGGGCAGATTCTGAGAATCTGCCCCTTTGCGACCGGTTTTTAGCTTGATGCATCTGGCCCTGAATCTCTTCGTCGATGAAACTCATCTCTACGAGAGAAAAACCTAGAGGTTTTGGAAGCATCGTCTGAATAGGAGTGGAATAAAACTCTATCTGAAAACCCTGAACAGTTTGAAGGATCCAAGGATCCGAAGACAGGGCCTCCCACCGGGGAAAGAACTGAGACAGACGACCTCCCACCATGTGATCCCCGTAATGCAAAATGGGTACCTGAATATGAGGAGTCGCCAGACTGGTACTGTTGACCTCTATAATTGCCTCGCTGACCACGGCCTCTGTCGCCTCTATTCTTGGAGGGGTAAAATTTGGACCTTTAGGCAGTTCCTCTGCCCCTTTGTTCTAAACCTCTAGAGGTCTGTTGTCCTCCACGGCCGGAACCGCGACCTCTAAAGCGGCCGGCCCTGTTAAAAACACCAGTATGGAATACTTTTTTAATGTTAGCTTGCGCTTTATCCAGAGCAGAGAAAGTCGCTACGTATTTCCCCATCTTTTCAACAAAGTCCTCTCCAAAAAGCATTCCATTGGCCAGGGAACCTGGCTCTGTGGTAGCCATCTCAGCCAATTGTGGATCTATCCGCATTAAAAAAGAACGTCTCCTTTCGGTAGACAAAGCAACATTTGCATTCCCCAGAAAACACATGGCACGTTGTGCCCATTCCATGATATCCGAAGGGTCCAGAGGGGTACCTTTATCTTTAGACACAACTGCGGCATCTAAAATCTTAGTCAAAAATCCAAAAGTTTATCCTGGCAACCTTTCCAGGCTCTATCTAATCCCTTTTTAGAATCCTTAGCAAACTTGCGCATAAACGTTGCCATATTTGGGTCCAAATCTGGCGTATCAGTGACCTTACCAAGTAAAGAGGGTCGAGGGCACTCAGACCTAAGCGTAGCCCTGACCTGGTTCTAAAAACCCTGGCGGATATTATTTTGGACATAATGCTCAACTTCCATACAAGGTTGCCATTCTGTGGACCTAGGATGTATCAAATTTTGTGGGTTGAATAATAAATTCTTAGGTTGAACCTCAGCTTGAGCATCATAGAAGGTGTGTTTTGTCTTTTTGACCTTCTTTTTAGGTGTGTCGGATTAATCCGTATCAGAAGTAGTAGTAGAGGTACTAGGCGTAGAATCCTGTTTTGCCTGTTTATCAGCCAAGGAACCATGGTCTAACAACACACTCTTAGCAGCATGTAACAAGGCTTCCGCCGAAGCACGAGAAGAAGATGAAGAGGTGCCTTTAGATTTAGACTTTCTTTTCTTCGAAGTCAGAGACTTCGCCAAAGGCTTCAGCGCCTTAAGAAGCGCCTTATTCCTAGAACTCCGGTCGTGGGTATCCCGGGTTTCACTGAAATGTTCCTCCATAGTGTCAGTATATGGTTCCACATATTCTTCATACTCATCAAATTCTACCCACTTATCTTCCTCCTCAGCGTAGTACGCAATCATCAAAATAGGAGGGTTTGAAGGAGTTCAAACTGGGGGGGAAAAAACCCAAGGGCTAAAAGACCCCAGACAGTAAAAAGATTAAAGACTGGGTCAAAAACAGCAATTTTGAAGTGGCAGGAGCAAGCCCTGAAACAATTCCCCTAATGCCAAGCACTATGTCTGGAAAAACGCTCCAGTCAGCGTTAAATTGGAGCCAGGGATTTATCAGGCAAAGCGTGGGTTAAAGCTGCGTGAAGCGCCGGCTGAAATTTCTGTCATGGCTGTTCGTGCATGCGCAGACACGCAAAGGCGGGGCGAAAACGAAGCCTGCTCCCTGGACGCACCGAAGTGCGTAGCTCCACTCCCTCGCCACAGCCCACAACACAAAGGAGCCGAAGGGGCACCGAAGCCTCAACTTCAAGTAAGGCCCATCAATTAACACAAGCGCGAGAGAGCGCGACGCGCTCCCAATGAAATGCGCATTTGAAAAACAAACCGGCATAAAATACACGGAAAGGCAAACCGGCATTAATAAAACACACACGCCGGCAAAAGAAGACGCGAAGGTCGCGTCTGAACAAGTAAAGCGCAGCGCGCTACTGTAAATAAACATTAAATAAACATTAAATATCAATAAAGCACAATAAGAATGTAAAAAGCACTTATCTCGCTGCTGCAGCAGCAAAGAAAGAGGAAGTGCTTATGTCATTGGGACATTATATATTGATTACTGTGAGGCTATTGGTGCATACCTGGAGGGGGCTGTTCTTCCGGGTTATGCTTGTTTAAAGTTAACTCTTTGCTGCTGTGTTTTTCAGTAAAGCTAGAGAAGCATTATTTGAGCCTCCGTGGACTGACATAGAATACATGCCCAGCCTCCTCAGGCACTGCCTGAGAGTCCAAACAGGACCCTCAGACCAATCACAATGCTGCTCCTGCAGCGTCATGATTCGCTGGGAGAGTCCGGAAGCCTGTGTGCTTCCAGTGCTTTCAGTATAGCAGACAGAGCAGAGGCGTGCGGCGGCTGGAGAGGCGTGCAGCATAGCATCGGAGAAGGTAAATTTACTTTCTTTTTTAATCCACCCCCGCCCCACCACCCCTCTTCCAAGGCAGCCGCCACTGGAAGTGTGAAGAATGGGACTACAGATCTAATGCTCAGGTGAGGAAGTTTTTAGGCAGGACCTTCCTTTTGCGTGTCTGATTAGACACGCTTCATTGTGCCTATTTCATGGATGCTACAGATTATACACAGACCCTGTGCTACCTGCCATAAGAAGCATTACTTTATGCAATCCACTAAAACAGACTCTATTCTCCTTAAATCCACCCTGATCATCCAAGAGAAAAGGGAGGCACATATCTAGCACAAACATTTAAAGGACAACAAACCTATTTTGTGTTTTTCTTCCATCAGATTTTATGAGAACATGAAACCATATTTATGGGGGATGATAGTGGGTAAGCACAGTGGCGTTCTCATGGCCTACAAAGATATTGCAACACATGCAAATAATTCTATTTCTTTCTAGAGGCTTTCATGCTGTCTCAAAAAGTCTCCACAGTATTCCTAAAAATCTTGCATGAATACGTCCAATTCTTTACTCTCCTTTTTCATTTCAAAGGTCTATCTCCTTCCTTTCCATCCTCTGCATGCCTCCACTTCTTCCTGAGTACAGCTTGTTTCAAATCACATGCCGTTTTGCCTTAAACCTTACTATGTTATCTCTGCAAATTGTCCACACATTATTAAAAGATCACAACCTCTGCTTTAAAAGTCATACCCCTGCAACCCAACAATACCTAATCTTCTCTAGTTCATCTATTAATAGCACCAACCAATGCATGACATTCCCATATCCGACTCTACGACTAAAGATCACACCTAATTCCTACTAATGTAATGAACCACAAAGAAACTGAAGTAGAGGCATGGAATTGTTCCTGAAAGAGAATACTCTTAGTAACCAACCGTAACTGCCAAAAAACTCCTGGGACCTGGAGCAGTGTGTTGCCTAGTGCAGTGTTTCCCAAATTGTAGGTGGTATAGTCGAATTCTGGTTTCCATGAACGAGTAATAAATAAATATGCCTTTACATTTTCTGTTTGTCTTGTCATAGTTACTGTGCTTCAAAGACGGACAACAAATGTCAAGCTTGTTCTTTTTACAAATTGCTGCCTATTATTTTAACATGGGAATTGGTATTGACTTTTCTTTCTCTAACTGCAAAGTGAGAGGAATTTTTAATGTGAACTATGTTACAATCTTGCTGGGGTAATGAAATTAAAGGCTGCAGGTTGTCATTTTTTGTAACACATAAAAACATGTAAATACCTGTAAATGAACTCTACACGTATTTCAGTATATATCCTCAGGAAATAAAAAATTAAGCAATTTTTTTGTAATTCTAAAGTGTGATGGAAACCAAGATTTAAATAGGATTAAAACAAATCGAGACACTTCTACTTATTGATGTACACATGATATTCACTGACAAACGATTTCCATGCATCAATTTGTGTGCTATACAGTTTTATCAGTAAAACTGTATATCTGTGCAAAATTAGTGGTCATTTCATAAAAAAGTAAATGACAGCGTTCTATTGTATGATGCTTTAGAAATATATTTGCAACAGTGTCCTACAAGATGCACCACCAGCTACATAGTACACTATTACCACCACTCTCCTGCTGAATACATTTGCTACACTTTGGTGTCGATTCCGATCCGGTAAAATGCGCTCCGAATGGTCGTACGGAGAGTATTTTCCCCGTACGAATCGTATCCGTAGACGTCCCGTACGTACGATGAAGTACGATCCGTACTAGGTGCCGAACTCCGTACGAGTCGTACAGGACTCCGTACGACTCAAATCTCCGTACGAATCTCACTCGGAACCCGCTGTACGCGACATCGCGGCACGTTTTTACGACCCAGCAAGTACGATTCGTGTCGGGTATGCGCCGTACGACCCTTTTCCTACAGGAGCCGAAAACAGAGTTCGCGCCGAAACAGGTACGGAACGCCCCCCCCCCCCCGGGTACGGCACGTACCCCCCATGATCGCAGGGGTACGCGCCGTACCCCTGTGGTCATGCGGGGTACGTGCCGTACACCCAGCGTACAAGGGGTACGCACCGTACCCCATGTACAGTGGGTGTACGGCACGTACCCCATGTACGCTGGGTGTACGGCACGTACCCCGCATGACCACAGGGGTACGGCGCGTACCCCTGCGATCATGGGGGGTACGCGCCGTACGGTGTGTAGGTGATCGTGCGCTTTTCCGTACGAATCGACGTGTACCGTACGAATCGCGTCCGGGTCGGCCGATCGGGATCGGAATCGTCCGGTCGTACGGCGTCTGTACGAGTCGTACGGAAACGGCTCCGGATACGATTCGTACAGACGGGGATTTTACCGGATCGGAATCGACCCCTTTGTGTGAAGCAAGGATTTTTCACAATCCCTATGACTTGAGTGATGTAACATTGATGTCAGCACCCCCATCCTGAAGCCTTTTCCGGCACCACTGGTGCCAAGGTGCTGAACTATGTCCCTAAGTCCAGCTTTAAAACTAACCCTTGAAAGAATTCCAAAGCAAGCCTCCAGGTGAACTTTCCAGTATTTTTCACTGTTGTTTGTTTACTTCACAACATCATTTCAACAGAGAAGGTGCTGACTATGTGTTATCACACACAATAATCACACTTGTGTATGACTTTCGCACATACATTGGTAAAAATGGATGTGGCCTAGCAGCCAGAGGTGCCAACTTTGGATTTGGTTCTTATGTAAAATGCTCCAATGCCTGTGGGCAGTGTTTGGGATGTTTATGTATATATATATATATATATATATATATATATATATATATATATATATTTATATATATATATATATATATATATATATATATATATATATTACCTACTGGCAGTCGCCAGTAGGTATATATAGTTAGGATTTTTTCTCTATGGGATTTTTGAAAATTCTATGTCTAATAACTTTGGCGTTTGTGGACGGAATTGGCTGAAATTTTCAGGAAAATGACACATTTTGTTTCTGAGCAGCCCTTGAAAATTTGGGGGGGGGGTTCGTCAAGGGGGGGCCGAGAAAAAAGGGGGGTCCCAAAACGTGTTTTTAACATTGAGTTTTCCATAGGGCGGTTGGCCTCACTTTTAGCCCGAACGGCTGAATGGATTTGCACGAAACTTGGCAAAATTGTAGGGACTGGTAGCCCGATGTGCCTTTTGTAGGTCTCAATATATGTGCTCCAGTGGATTTTGAGAAATTAACGTTTAAAAAAAGATATATATCTGTAACAGCGGACCAGGCAGCGTCCCAGGACGCGTACTTTTCGCGCAACGGAGCTTTGTGAAGCGAAGCTGATTGGTTCTCTGGCGTCTGTCAACATTCCAAAAAGTCCGTAGCGGCCGCCATCTTGTCTCTCGGTAGGATCGAGAGACAAGAGGAGGCCAAAGCGAAGGGGCAAATGACCATAAGGGGGAATAGTAGATCCTCGCTGACCCCCTAGGTTTGATGTGGAGGTTTTAAAAGGGCCCCGCGGGGCAAAAAAAAAAAAATAATAATAATAATCGAACGGCTGAATGGATTTGCACGAAACTTGGCAAAATTGTAGGGACTGGTAGCCCGATGTGCCTTTGCTAGGTCTCAATATATGTGCTTCAGTGGATTTTGAGAAATTAACATTCAAAAAAAGATATATATCTGTAACAGCGCACCGCTTCGCGTACTTTTCGCGTTACGGAGCTTTGCGAAGCGAAGCTGATTGGCTCTCCGGTGTCTGTAAACATTCCAAACAGTACGTAGCGGCCGCCATCTTGTCTCTCAGTAGGATCGAGAGACAAGAGGAGGCCAAAGCGAAGGGGCAAATGACCATAAGGGGGCATAGTAGATCCTCGCTGACCCCCTAGGTTTGATGTGGAGGTTTTAAAAGGGCCCCGCGGGGCAAAAAAAAAAAATAATAATAATAATCGAACGGCTGAATGGATTTGCACGAAACTTGGTAAAATATTAGGGACTGGTAGCCCGATGTGCCTTTGCTAGGTCTCAATATATGTGCTTCAGTGCATTTTGAGAAATTAACGTTCAAAAACAAGATATATATCTGTAACAGCGCTCCGCGGAGATAAAATTATATCTGTATTACCTAGCTGTTGCTAACACCAGTTAGCGACGGCTAGTAGGAGATAGTGACCATCTTGGGCCCCACTTTGCATGTGAGTGATATTTATCACTAATAACATGCAAAGGGGGCATGCCAAGATGTTAGCGACTGGAAACAGTCGCTAACATCGCTATCTCCTATTATCAACTTTTGGAAATATTCGAGATAAGCGCGAATATCTCCAAAAAGTAACAGCTGCCCTGAGCAGTTCTTAGCCATGTTATCCAATGGGAGGTGGATAACATGGCTAAGAGCATTAGCTCGGTAATGCATGAATATCGCTGAGTTTTCAGCGATATTAATGCATTGCGGTCGTTTTTTATCGTATTTGCGATAAACCTTGATAATAGCAAGGTTTATCTGCGATAATTTCTGACGGTAAAAAAATCTTTGCAATGCATCGTTAGGGATAAATATCGCTTAACTTTGGTAATATGCCCCAACGTCTGTTAACGTTCGATTCGAAGGAAATCAGGAAGTGTTGAAAAACATTGTCTGCGCCATCTTGTCTTTTTTCAAATGCCACACTTTTGTCGTGCACGGCAGCCATTTTAGATGCCTTGACCAGACCCACTCTGTGCACGCTGTCGATCCTTAGCATGGCTCCCCACCCTCGCAAGCATCTCACCCAGGCAGTGGTCACCCCCGCTCTCTGTCTTATACATGGGTAATAAACCTCCCCCCATCTGCGCTGCTCTTCCCTGAGAATCACACCCTGTGCCCGCCCGACACCTCCCTTTCGCCCTATTCACTACCGCACCCTCTGACACTTCTTTTCCTCTGTGTCCGATTGTCCAGGCCGGTCCTAGGCTATCAGCTAGCCCTGCAGATGTAGTTTATGGCCACAGCTGTAAAGAATCACCCCTCTTCAAAGGAGTTATAGTAGATCAAGGCCCACACTCGATGAGATCCGTCACAGCAGAAGCGTTGCTATTATCTGAAAACCATCCTGTATTGTGATTGGGGAGGGGACCGAGCGTGAAGCGGAAGATTCCAGGGATGACTCTTTGTACATGAAAGTTTTTACAATTATGTGTCACATTAAAAATATATAGCACTCCGACAAAGTAGTAAGATTATAAAACTTTAATAATTTATAAATCTATACAAGAAAACAAAAATAGTAATAACATATAAACATTTTTAGGGAAAAACAACGAAGTAGCGGTCGGCTGTGCGAATAGTCCCAACGCAGCACAACCTTCCAGATTTCCGGCGTGGGGCGTCGCGGGGGGTGGGTCATCAGTAGCAAACTGTTGTGCGAATAGTTCCAAGGCAGCAGAACGCGCCGAAATCTAGATGACACGAAAGTGATGTCTAGTAAGTTGCCACCCAGCAAATAACGGCGTGGGGCGTCGCGGGGGGTGGGTCATCAGTAGCAAACTGTTGTGCGAATAGTTCCAAGGCAGCAGAACGATGGCACCAAGGTGATGTCCAGTAAGTTGCCGCACTGGTTTTGGTATCCTACAATGCTGCTCCGAATAACGGCGTGGGGCGCCCCGGGGGAGGCGGCGTGAACGGGCCTCTCCAGGTGGAGTGTCATCTGTTGTAGTGGGGCGCCCCTTTACCGTTTCAGTTGCCATTCCGTCCGTTTTTGGTCCACTGTGTCAAAAGCCGCAATTCAGCTGAGTTGCGCCCACTCTTTCGGTGCAGCGATAGGCCGCTGTCACAGGACTCTCAAAATGGCGGCAGGCTCTTTCCTTTTTGGGCCTGGTCCACTGAAATGGCCCTGGGACACCTTGGAAATCGGACGCTTGTCTGCTAGGTCTTGGACCCCATTCTCGAAAGCGTCCCCTCCGCCTTGAGAATTCATCAAAAGTTTTGGGGGCCCCGACTCCTGCAGGCTTCTGGTGGGGAGCGGCTGCCATGATTGCTCGCGGAATGACCACGACGGAGCTACGAGATGGTGGTGCTCTCATGCTGACGCCAGTTTAGTCTGAAACATCCAGAAACAAGGTGGGGCTTTCATCGTTTGGGGAAAAAAAAAAAGTTTTCATCCAATGAAAAGTGTTGTTTTTAGGTCATATGATCAAGCCTTCCATCATTAGGAAACCAAAAGTAAAATGAACCAATGAAAAGTTTTATAAACAAGTCACATGACCTGTTATGCGGCATAGGGTATAAAATGCGTAGAAAATACGTTGGCACGTGAGGCGGCGTCAGTAGCGGACCGATGTGCGAATAGGCCGAAGGCAATACAACGCGCCAAGATCCGGATGGCACCGAGGTGGTGTCCAGCAAGTTGCAGCACTGGTGTGGCCATCCTACAATGCTGAAAGTCGGCGTGGGGCGCCCCGTTGGCCTGTGAGTTTGCGTCAGTAGCGGACCGATGTGCGAATAGGCCGAAGGCAGCACAACGCGCCAAGATCCGGATGGCACCGAGGTGGTGTCTAGTAAGTTGCCGCACTGGTGTGGCCATCCAACAATGCTGAAAGTCGGCGTGGGGCGCCCCGTTGGCCTGTGAGATGGCGTCAGTAGCGGACCGATGTGCGAATAGGCCGAAGGCAGCACAACGCGCCAAGATCCGGATGGCACCGAGGTGGTGTCTAGTAAGTTGTCGCACTTCTGTGGCCATCCTACAATGTTGAAAGTCGGCGTGGGGCGCCCCGTTGGCCTGTGAGATGGCGTCAGTAGCGGACCGATGTGCGAATGGGGCCAAAGGCAGCGCAACAATATTTTCTGACTGACACCACAAGGCGCTGAGATGCCAAGATCCGGATGGCACCGAGGTGATGTCTAAGTTGCGGACTGATGTGCGAATGGGGCCAAAGGCAGCGTAACAATATTTTTTGTATGGAAGATACCACTAGGCGTTGAGATGCCAAGATTCGGATGGCACCGAGGTGATGTCTAGCAAGTTGCTGTACTGGTGTGGTCATCCTACAATGCTGAAACTCGGCGTGGGTCGCCCCATTAGCCTGTGAGATGGCGTCAGTAGCGGACCGATGTGCGAATAGGCCGAAGGCAGCACAACGCGCCAAGATCCGGATGTCACCGTGGTGGTTTCATAGTTGAGAGGCACTTCATCTGCAGTGGGGCGCCGAGATCCGGATGGCACCGAGGTGATGTCTAGCAAGTTGCTGTACTGGTGTGGTCATCCTACAATGCTGAAAGTCGGCGTGGGGCGCCCCATTAGCCTGTGAGATGGCGTCAGTAGCGGACTGATGTGCGAATGGGGCCAAAGACAGCGCAACAATATTTTCTGAAGAGAAGACACCAAAAGGTGCTGAGATTCCAAGATCCGGATGGCACCGAGGTGGTGTCTAGCAAGCTATGCAGTTGAGTTGTGTGCGCACTTGCGGCGAATAGGTCGAAGGCAGCATAACAATGTTTTTTGAATAGAAGACACCACAAGGCGTTGAGATTCGGTTACCACCGAGGTGATGTCTAGCAAGTTGCCGCACTGGTGTGGCCATCCTACAATACTGCTCCGAATAACGGCGTGGGGTGCCCGAAGGGGGGGGAGCCGGCGTGAATGGGCCTTCCTAGGTGGAGGCTCGTCTGCTGTAGTAGGGGGCCCCTTTACCGTTTCAGTTGCCATTCAGCTGAGTTTCGGCTGCTCTTGATGCTACAGCGACAGGCGGCTGCAAGAGGACTCTCAAAATGGCGGCCTGTTCTTTGGATTTGGGCCTGGTCCACTAAAATGGCCCTGGGACACCTTAGAACTCGGACGCTCGATTTTTTTTTCCTTTCCTGTACATGCAAAAAAAGGTAAATGCCTGGTACGTTACACGCTTCATCTGCCACGATGAACTCTCCAGAGGAACCGAAAAAAAATATAGTTGTGGTAACTATACCATGCATCGTCATATGGAGAGGTGGCACCAATTAATTATAGTGCTGCATAAAAGAGAGATTTGGAGGAGAACCCCTGACCTGCTAGTACATTCATCAAAGAAGTGGCACTGAGAGCTTCAGAGGCAAGGGAAACGGTCCCAAATATTTAGAAGAACTTTGGAAAGATTAAAATGACATGTTTAGATTGTGGCAAATTAATTTCATGTGGACAGATGAGTGTTACTCTAATAAATACAGCATATAAACATCATCATAGTCGATGGTTGGTAGAGACATTTTGACTATATCCTGGACCTGCCCGTCCTCGCCCAAAATGGCGCCGGAATAAATGGGACTCGTAACTCCTTGTTGTGTACTGGTTGCAGAACCTTGAAATCACGAGATACGTATGCAGTTTTGAAGCACATGGCGGGCGGGGACGAGAATTGATTGACTATTTCGACATCCCTATTGATATTAAGTTCTGATGTGTTATTGATTACTGTACTGTTGAAAGTTCGAATTAACGTCACCCATGGTACTTGCCCGCAAATGTATATCTAGATAATTTTATTGTAACTGGCCCTGTCGTATTTTAATTATAAAATGTACGTCCACCAATTCCGTAACTGTTAGACACCTTAGTTCTTGCAACCTAATGGCCCGCCCGTTACGTTCCTCTACAGTGTAAATGTCTATTCATCATATACGATTACAGTTTGCTCTGTGGCAGGCCCACGTGGTTATAGGCTCGTATTTGTATAATGACATTTTCACAATAAAGGTTTTTAAAAGAAAACATGGTAGTAGTATATACATTGGTAAAGTTTTTAATAATAGTGACTGTTTTAGAATCATTAAAAGGCAAGTGAAATAAAGCAGACCAATTACATGAAGGGTAAAAGGTATAATACGAAGGAACGCAGTAAAGATAAATGGTCAAGGGCTGTTGTGTTTTCTATTCCTGCAACATAAAGTGATCGATAAGAATCTCATATTCAGGCGTATCGGCGACTAAGACAGCAGGTCGACCCTCTTTTGCTCAACGGCTCCGTCATGGGACGAAGAAACGCTCTTTTTCTCGAAAAAAGAATATATTTTACTTGCAGGACAGTTGTAAAATTTCCGGGAAAGTACATTAGCCTGGAACATTATAACATATATTTAAGAAAAAATAATGTTCGGAAGTAATGAAAAGCGTAATTTTTCAGGTCATATGACCAAGCCTTTCATCATTACAATAAGAAAAGTAAAATGAACCAATGAAAAGTTTTATTAACAAGTCACATGACTTGTTATGCTTACGTTACGCGCTGCGCGCCCCGGATGACTTCCGGATGCGCTAACGCGGCGCGTCATATGACGCATTACGCGACAACGCAGGTACAGAATATAGTCAAAATGTCTCCACCAACCAGCGGTCGGAACACAACCCCTTTCAGCAGGCTAAATAGTTCTGTTAAATGGCAACAGAAGGGACAGGCAACAAGAACCATCAGTCAAAGAGGGGAGGGCTAGTTCTTCTCTACCGGGTTACATTGGGGCGCTACCGGAACTGATCGAATTGGTAGTCTACAGTGTTTCTGGATGTTTCAGACTGAAGCTGGGGTTAGCATGAGAGCAGCACCATTTCGTAGCTCCGTCGTGGTCATTCCGCAACCAATCATGGCAGCCGTTCTTTATCGTTATTTTGGGCGGGGTGGGTGGCGGAGCCGAGCTGTTTTGCAGCCATCATTGTGTGGAGTTCAGTTCATCTCACTAGTTTTGTATTTGTCATGAGGGGTTGTTCCTAATGTTTCTATTTTAGCGAGGTCAAAAAGAGATCCCATTAGTGGCCTACTGATTTTGCTCGATTCCTTTTCTTTTTTTTTACACGATTTTTCGTTATCTGCAAAGACTAAACAGAGTATTGCGACTCTGTGTTTGTTTGTAAATAGAGAATGAACCAAAGAGAACTAATTCTAAAACAGTAAATACTTGGATAACAATCAATCAAATGGAGAGAGAAGCAGGCACGACGGATTACAACGGGGGCAAACGCCTGCGTTAACTACCTTTCACTATCTGCAAAGAGAGAGTACTCCTAATAGAAATGAGGGGGGGGGCACCATTCAAAGCAGATCAGTGTGCATAAACACGAAAATGTTTTCACTTACCACGTACTTGACATTCGACAGCTTATGATATTTGCTATTAAAAAACCATTGAAATTCACTGAAAAAACCATAGGTTATAGACCATATATAGTTAGGAATTAGCATTTACAAAACCTTGAAAATTCACTGAAAAAACCATAGGTTATAGACCATATATAGTTAGGAATTAGCATTTAAAAAACCTTATTTTACTCACACAAAACCATTGAAATTCCATATATAGTTAGTTGCACTAACTATATATCGCGCACCCGCAATCCACTGCTGATCATGTCACATATTACATCATTCATGACATGGTCAGTGACATCACTGATGACATCACTGATGACATCTCAAATGACATCACTGATGACATCACTGATGACATCTCATTTGACATCATTCTTGTGCTAATACGATAAACCTCTTCAGACTCTAATATAACCTTAGATACACTCAGTGTATACAGACACTCACACACTGCCACTCATCCATGGAGTTACTCACACACCCAGTCAGTCATGCAAAGAAACAATCTCACCTCCATTTCTTCAACTATACAGTTAAACACACCTTACTTATTGAAACATATACTAACACATATTTACTCTCTTATACAATCCCTGATACAAGTTCACAATGATCGATACAACCACTCACTCATTCAGTGGCTCTCATGCACAGTTATTTATATATGCCAACTCTCACATGTACTGTGTTTTACATATGTACTTACTATGACATGTAGCATTGAGATATCCATTCACTCATCAATACACTCATGCACACAGTCAACTGCCCATGTAGCTGTTTCCACATGCAGTCTTGAACTCATACACCTAGTGAATAAACTGCTCACACATCTATGCATAGAGTCACACACCTTGCAGCCACCCCCACACAAACTCAATCTCCCATAGAAATACTTGGGCAACCAATTAATAACACATATAGCCTCTCGTATAGCTAATGATCAACACATGCAGCAGTTTACATCACAACAGACATAATGATGCACAAATTAAGACAGTTTAGTCACTAACCCATGCATTCAGTGAGACACATTTAATCACTCACTCATACAGTCAGTCACGCACCTACTAAATCCTTCATCCAGACACTTATACATCCACTCATTCTTCAATATGTAAGACATATTTTAACTTTACAGAAACATACAGTCACTGGATGTTGTCATGAGTGATGTCATCAGTGATGTCATTTGAGATGTCATCAGTGATGTCATCAGTGATGTCACTGACCATGTCATGAATGATGTAATATGTGACATGATCAGCAGTGGATTGCGGGTGCGCGATATATAGTTAGTGCAACTAACTATATATGGAATTTCAATGGTTTTGTGTGAGTAAAATAAGGTTTTTTAAATGCTAATTCCTAACTATATATGGTCTATAACCTATGGTTTTTTCAGTGAATATATATATATATACATGTGGAGTGAAACTTCGGCACACCGTTACAGCACAGCACTCCAGAAGCACACTGAGCCCGTCTTCAATGCTCCCAAACCTACTAAGGACAGCTAAATGCTTTTAATTAATAAATATGCATCAACCTACTAAGGGATATAATTATGCTCACATGAGGGACTATGCATCCCATAATGCACCAGAAAGGACATTGCACTAAGTACAGCCCACAGAGGGTAATAATGGAAATAAAAGATGCCGCGATGTGAGACAAAGATGTAATGTTTATTCAGCAGCCCTGGAAGAAGAGGAATTGAACCTCGAAACGTGTCGGCACGAAGTAATAAGTATCAGAACACGAAGACGAGCTGCATTTCAATGCCGAATGGTGAGAGTGCTGTTGTGCGCCCTCTCAATGCTTACGGGCACTTTGTTTAAAAAATAATCATTAAAAAACTATATATATATATATATATTCACTGAAAAAACCATAGGTTATAGACCATATATAGTTAGGAATTAGCATTTACAAAACCTTGAAAATTCACTGAAAAAAACATAGGTTATAGACCATATATAGTTAGGAATTAGCATTTAAAAAACCTTATTTTACTCACACAAAACCATTGAAATTCCATATATAGTTAGTTGTACTAACTATATATCGCGCACCCGCAATCCACTGCTGATATTGTCACATATTACATCATTCATGACATGGTCAGTGACATCACTGATGACATCACTGATGACATCTCAAATGACATCACTGATGACATCACTGATGACATCTCAAATGACATCACTGATGACATCACTGATGACAACATCCAGTGACTGTATTTTTCTGTAAAGTTAAAATATGTCTTACATATTGAAGAATGAGTGGATGTATAAGTGTCTTGATGAAGGATTTAGTAGGGGCATGACTGACTGTATGAGTGACTGATTAAATGTGTCTCACTGAGTGCATGGGTTAGTGACTAAACTGTCTTAATTTGTGCATCATTATGTCTGTTGTTCTGTAAACTGCTGCATGTGTTGATCAGTAGCTATATGATTAACTATATGGGTTATTGATTGGTTGCCCAAGCATTTGTATGGGAGACTGAGTGTGTGTGTGGGTGGCTGGGAGGTGTATGACTCTCTGCATAGATGTGTGAGCAGTTGATTCACTAGATGTATGGGTTCAAAAGTGCATGTGGAAACAGCTGTATGGGCGGTTGACTGTGTGCATGAGTATATTGGTGAGTGAATGGATATCTCAGTGCTACATGTCAAAGTAAGTACATATGTAAAATACAGTACATGTGAGAGTTGACATATATAAATAACTGTGCATAAGAGCCAGTGAATGTGTGAGTGGCTGTATGGATCATTGTGAACTTGTATCCAGGATTGTATAAGTGAGTAAATATGTTTTAGTATATGTTTGAATAAGTAAGGTGTGTATAACTGTATAGTTGAGGAAATGGAGGTGTGATTTATTCTTTGCATGACTGACTAGGTGTGTGAGTAACTCCATGGATGAGTGACAGTCTGTGAGTGTATGTTTATACTGAGTGTATCTAAAATTATATAAGAGTCTGAAGAGGTTCATCATAATATCACATGAATTATGTCATCAGTGATGTGATCAGTAATGTCAAATGAGATGTCATCAGTGATGTCATCAGTGATGTCATTAGTGATGTCATTTGAGATGACATCAGTGATGTCATCAGTGATATCATCAGTGATGTCATTTGAGATGACATCAGTGATGTCATCAGTGATGTCATTTGAGATGTCATCAGTGATGTCATCAGTGATGTCATTTGAGATGTCATCAGTGATGTCATCAGTGATGTCACTGACCATGTCATGAATGATGTAATATGTGACATGATCAGCAGTGGATTGCGGGTGCGCGATATATAGTTAATACAACTAACTATATATGGAATTTCAATGGTTTTGTGTGAGTAAAATAAGGTTTTTTAAATGCTAATTCCTAACTATATATGGTCTATAACCTATGGTTTTTTCAGTGAATTTTCAAGGTTTTGTAAATGCTAATTCCTAACTATATATGGTCTATAACCTATGGTTTTTTCAGTGAATTTCATTGGTTTTTTAAAAGCTAATATCTGTAGCTGTAAAATGTATTCTTCTTTAAATCCAAAAATATATGTTATATGTTTATTAATAATTTTTTTTTTAATATTTTTTTTTCTTCGCTCCCGGTTCGCGAACCGGGAAGCTTCCCGTTAGCTCAATTTGATGCCGCGACCCGGTCCGCGAACCGGTAAACGTTCCATTTGCGCAACTGCCACGTTAGAAATCAACATCGTGACGCGTCGCGGAAGCGTGACGTATCACGTTGTCGCGTAATGCGTCTAATGACGCGCCGCGTTAGCGCACCCGGAAGTGCTCCGGTACGCGAACTGAGACGCGAAGCGCAGCTCCCCGGAAGCGATCAGGGGCTCGTCGCGAAAGCGCGACGTATCGCATTGCCGCGTAATGCGTCTTAT
This sequence comes from Lissotriton helveticus, assembly GCF_964261635.1. Classification (NCBI taxonomy): domain Eukaryota; kingdom Metazoa; phylum Chordata; class Amphibia; order Caudata; family Salamandridae; genus Lissotriton; species Lissotriton helveticus. The sequence goes on along the minus strand of NC_136062.1, from coordinate 243,818,319 downwards.
GACGCACCGCGTTAGCGCACCCAGAAGTGCTCCGGAGCGCAAACCGAGGCGCGAAGCGCAACGACCCGGAAGCGATCCGGGGCGCGTTCCGCAGCGCGTAACATAAGCGTAACAGGTCATATAACTTGTTAATAAAACTTTTCATTGGTTCATTTCACTTTTGGTTTCATAATGATGTAAGGCTAGGTCAGGTGACCTAAAAATAACACTTTTCATTGGTTTAGAACTATTGTTTTTCCCAAATGATGAAAACCCCTCCTTCTTTCCTCACTCTGACTTTCATCTTTGTGAGAGGAAGACCTTTTTTGATAGTTCAGCAATGGCTTCATTGGTAGCCTCAGCTGGTGGACCCCCACCACCACCACCACCTCCTCATGGGAAGAGAGGACCACCTCTCCAGTTCATCAGCAACACAGAGGAGGAAGAGGATGAGCAAGAGGAAGAGGAGACAGAAGGACCACAGTTTTTAGAAGAGCAGCCCCGGGTTTCTCATCGGAAAACCAGTTTTATTTGGCAGTTTTTTTCGATCCCTGAAGGGCAGAAGAAAGTAAATGCCAGATATGTCACCTGCCTCATATGTAAGGAGAAGTTATCTAGAGGCACCTTAAAAAAATACAGCTTCGGTAACTACACCATGCATCGTCATATGAGCAGGTGGCATCCATTAAACTACAGCCAGGCAGAGATGCGTGACCAGCAGGACAACCCAACAACTCCTGTGGCCAGGTCATCATCACAGATATCTTTGACAGCAGCAGAGGCACGGGAAACCGTGCCAAACATTCAGGACAACTTTGTCCATATGAAGTTTACCTGCTTGTATTGTGGTCCATTACTGTCTTGTGGTAATATGAGTATTACCTTAATTAACCGAGCTTATGAAAATCACAATTGCCCTAAACGCCGCAGACAGTAATTTTTTTTTTTGCTCCTGTTGAGCCCTTTCCAATGCCTGTATTTTGTTGTTTCCCCTCCATCAAAAACCAAAAAAAACATAAAACTGTTCAAAAAATACAAAAAAAACAAAAAATGTTCAGAAAAAAAATATATATATATAAAACAACAAAAACATTAAAAAAAAAGTTATTTTCAGAACTACCTCCCCTTTCAAAAAAAATTGCTAGAATATTTAGCACTCTGGCAAGCTCTATTTCTTTTGGTTCGCTTCCCCGTTCGCTTCCCGGTTCGCGAACCGGGAGCGAACCAAAAAAAAAAAAAAAAAAAAAAAAAGAAGAGTTAGTATAAGGGAAGTAAACAGAGAGTAATGTTAAAAGAAAGACAGCTATAGGGAGTAAACCAGAGATACTGTTTAATAGATCTATTTACCGAAGAAAAGATGGAAGAGGGTATAATTGTGAAAAACAAAATAAAAAAGGAAGTGAAAGAAAAAAAAGAGAGTGGAACAATAACAAAGAAGAGTTTCTTGGAGAATGTGAGTGAATGTTCAAAATAAGATTAAAACATGTGGAATAACAGAGAGAAAAAACAGAAAACAGAAAAGAAAAAATAACAGAAAAAGATTAATTGAAACAGCAAAGAAATGTAAATAACATAGAGCCATATCATCAACATAGCCAATAAAAGTTTTGCAGCTTTTATCGGCAGAAATGTGTCGCTAAAGCCGCTTTTGCGGCAGAAAACTGCCGCTAAAACCATTTTTGCTGCAGTTTTCTGCCAATAAAAACAGCAATAATTTTATTGGCTGTGTTCATAATATGCCCCTTAGTGTGCTTCAACTACACAGAGAAAGCATTATGAACAAGTAGTGAAAGAGTGATCAGTCAAAGACACTAAGAGTAATAGAGACGGAGTGAGTGAACAATGTGGAGCACCATTGAGCAAAAACAGCACAGATGCGTCACACATCTGTGCCGCAAAAGCAGCACATTGCAGGAATCACGTCATAAGCGCGACATGTCTACTGCAATGCACAGGAGCAAGCCACACATTGCATGGTGCATCACTCCTTATGCCTGTTTCAAACAGGCGTAATGATTTGATTCAGCAATGCTATAAAGCTGAGTCAGTGAAATCTTCTAAATTTCACTGTGTTAGTTTTACAGGGCTTTCTTGCAAATTAATGCATACCTTGCAACAAAACACCTATATGAAAACTGACGCAGGTTTCATGTGGCACAGGACTTTACAGCATGACACATCTGCCTAGATGCATCAATTTTTAAATATGTCGCCACATAGCAAATCTTTTGCACCGCCGCTGCGTCACAAAAGTGACGCACAGCGGCACAAAAGAGGCACACGGCTATCATAAATCTGTCCCTATCATGTTAAATGATTGATTCAGGATGACGATAAGGTGTGGCCTATCCAGAGGTTTGTTTAAGGTGAGGCCTACTCAGGGTTGCAGATTAAATGGAGATGGGGCACCCCTGAGCCTTGCTGGAGCTGCATGGCACTTGCGATGCAGCTCCAGCAATGCGCCACCTTTACGGCACAGATGCGTCACGCATCTGTGCTGTTTTTGCCCCATGGTGCGCCGCATTGTAAATGCAGCGCACCATGGGTGGCGGAACAGCGGCGCAGGATGACTGGCACATCCCTGGGGATGCACCAGTCATCATAAATCTATCCCTAAGCTTCTTATCTTGTTGGAGATGAAGTGAGGCCTGTCTTGCAACATGGTGCATCTTTTGCATCACTGCTGCATCGGTTTCATGTGGCACGGTTTTTTTACAGCATGACACATCTGCCTAGATGCATCAATTTGTAATTTTGTCGCCACATAGCAAATCTTTTGCACCGCCACTGCGTCACAAAAGTGACGCACAGTGGCGCAAAAGAGGCATACACCTATCATAAATCTGTCCCTAGCATTTTAAATGATTAATTCAGGATGACGATAAGGTGTGGCCTATCCAGAGGTTTCTTTAAGGTGAGGCCTACCTACATTCATGGGGAAATGAATTAAAATGTCCTTAAGACACATGAAAGCGTTTTTTAAAGCCTTTGCAGCATTTTTGGGTCACTTTTAACATGGCTATGTAACTCAAACTATCAAAATGTAAATTTGCCAAGCACAGGTGGGAGCATATTTACAAGGAATTTGCACCACGGGGAAAGGTCTTACATTAAAATGGAAAAACAACATCAGAGACACTCAAATGCCTTATAAAGAAGCAGACACCATTATGTCCTTGTCATAAATGTTAAAAGCATTCCTTTTCCTCAAAAACGATTTTCAAGTCTTAATTTGAAAACACTGCACATGGGGAAATGACTTAAAATGTCCTTAAGACACATGAAAGCGTTTTTTGATTGCCTTTGCAGCATTTTTGGGTCACTTTTAACATGGCTATGTAACTCAAACTATCAAAATGTAAATTTGCCAAGCACAGGTGGGAGCATATTTACAAGGAATTTGCACCACGGGGAAAGGTCTTACATTAAAATGGGAAAAATAACATCAGAGACACTCAAATGCCTTATAAAGAAGCAGACACCATTATGTCCTTGTCATAAATGTTAAAAGCATTCCTTTACCTCAAAAACGATTTTCAAGTCATAATTTGAAAACACTGCACATGGGGAAATGACTTAAAATGTCCTTAAGACACATGGAAGCGTTTTTTGATTGCCTTTGCAGCATTTTAGGGTCACTTTTAACATGGCTATGTAACTCAAACATTCAAAATCTAAATTTGCCAAGCACAGGTGGGAGCATATTTACAAGGAATTTGCACCACGGGGAAAGGTCTTACATTAAAATGGGAAAAATAACATCAGAGACACTCCAATGCCTTATAAAGAAGCAGACACCATTATGTCCTTGTCATAAATGTTAAAAGCATTCCTTTACCTCAAAAACGATTTTCAAGTCATAATTTGAAAACACTGCACATGGGGAAATGACTGAAAATGTCCTTAAGACACATGGAAGCGTTTTTTGATTGCCTTTGCAGCATTTTAGGGTCACTTTTAACATGGCTATGTAACTCAAACATTCAAAATCTAAATTTGCCAAGCACAGGTGGGAGCATATTTACAAGGAATTTGCACCACGGGGAAAGGTCTTACATTAAAATGGGAAAAATAACATCAGAGACACTCAAATGCCTTATAAAGAAGCATACACCATTATGTCCTTGTCATAAATGTTAAAAGCATTCCTTTTCCTCAAAAACGATTTTCAAGTCATAATTTGAAAACACTGCACAGCTCCTATGCACAAAAACAGCCTGTCAGTACTAATACTTCACATTTTCTCCAATTACAATTTCTCAAAGAAACAAAATCTATTTGTAAAACACTTGAGGCAAAGCAACATTTTAAAAACACAACTTTCTTCATAATTTTCTCCTTAAAGCACACTATTCTCTATCTAAATTAAATAAATCTTTTCTCACCTTAGCAAATACTTTATGAGTTTCAAAACAGTCTCAGAAACACACCACTTTGTCTTTAGCAGAGCAAAAGGTATGCACTCCAGAGTCTGCAGCTATCCAAAGCACAGAAATGCTGTAATTCTTCACACATATCTCTCATGTCACCCAATCAAAACTCTTCCCTCACTTTTTTCAAATCAAAACCCTTCCCCCCTCTGCCCTCTCTGCCTTTTTTGCATAGCAACCACCTATTGGAAGACCTCTGGTGTTTGCAAGTTCACACAACAATGTTTCAATTGAACTCTGAACTCTCAGTGCACCTGCATATCCAGTGCAATCTTTCATTTAATGATTTTTTCTTGACCATTCAAAATACACCTTTCAAAGAACTCATCCACGCACCCTAACTTTCTGTTTTCAGCAATCAAAATCCACCAATCACTGTTACTGCTTCATTAACACAGAAACTCCACAGTTTTTTTCATTTTAAACTCTTATTTTTTCAACTGCCATTTCATTGCCACACTTCATCTGACTGCAGCAGAACCTTCTCTCACCATGTTTTCTGTCTGGATTGTTGGACATAGTTACATCTACTGGGCTCAGAGGTATGCTGATAACAGAAATTTACCTAACCTCAATTTACAAGATGTGGAAATTAAGTGGTTTGGCCACAGAGGATTAAAATGTCACCAATTGATACCATTGGTGAAAACCTTTATGCATTTGCCAAAACCTGACCTGTTATTTGTGCACTGTGGAGGTAATGACTTGGGCACTTTGACTGGGGTAGGTCTGGAAATGCTTTTAAAGGACACCTTTGAGCAATTAATGGCACTTTTTCCTCAGACTGCCTTGGTATATTCAAATATATGCCAAAGACAGAAATGGAGGTGGTCGAACCAATTTTGTCCACAAATTGAGAAGTCGAGGAAGCATGTAAACAAATCTGTTTCAGCTTACATGAGAGACCATGGAATGGGCTCCGTGTACAACAATAACTTGCGTTACTACATGCAAGATATTTACAGAGGAGATGGAGTTCACTTCTCAGATGAGGGCAACACAATTTTCATTCTGAATTTAAGACTGTGCATTGGTACCTACTTATAAGTACCTAAATGTACCATAAACCCAAAAGCTCTTCTCAGAGCTACCCTACATCTGATCACTCACAATTATTATTTTACTCTAACTTTTTTCACTAATTTTCAACAAAGTACGCTCCCCGGGGCGCTACCCGGTACGCGGACCGGAAGCTAACCTCGCGAAATTTTTTTAAAAAATGGGTTTTTTTCGCACATATGGGCCTCCTCAGCCACCCTCAGAAAACCTAGGGGGTCAAGATAAGTCTACCGTGCCCCCTTCTACCCATTCTGAACATTAGTTGCCCTCCATCTTGTATCTTAATTCGACCGAAACACAAAATGGTGGACTCCCGTAACGCTTCAGGTTCGCGTACCGGGGCGCTCGCCAGTTCGCGTACCGGGGCGCTCCCCGGGAAGCGCTCCATCAAAAAAGGTGGGAAAGTAATTTACAGAAAAACGACTGGAGACACTTTCACCAAATATAGATTAGCTCATACTACATACCAATCCCTATCATTTTCACAAATTTGATTGAAATTCCATTTAGCCATTTAGCCTGTAGACCTCTCTAAATACCGTGAGGTAAATTACTTCACAAAACACATCTGAAGTGTTGGAATTGACAACCAATGAAAATGTTACTTTCATTTTCTACTTTTTTTACCTGACATTTGATTGGTTATATACCTGAATATATATAAAGGAAGAGAAGGAAACACAGCCATTTTGACTACTACTTCCTGGTGTACATTTCAATTAGATTTTCACTAATCACTTCAACTTCTTTGTAAAGGTAAGTTGTTATTTTAAAAACTGAAGTATATTGTGCACTATCAGTTAATATGGTAAACTTTTTCTGATAGTTATATACTATCCCTCTGTAGTAGTTATAGATTTAGATAGACTTCTCTGTTATAGTTATGGATGGAGTTAGGTTTCTCTTGTATAATTATGAATTTACTTACGTTAAATCACATACACTTTTTTATTTTCCTACTTCCACTCTGATACTATACACTGCCCAAAGATAAATTCACTGATAAAAACTGCCTATCTAAAATTAATCCCAACAGTGCCCTATCTCTACTAATATATATTTTTTTTATCCAAATTTCAGGCAACATGGAAGACGAACAGAAAGTTTCATTTCAAATTGTCCTGCAAGAGAGCAGCCAAGAATTAATTGATCCAAATTATATAGAATTTATGGATGAAACTTGGGACCAAGAACTACTGCAATGTGTGCAAGCAGTAGATGACCTCCTTCAAAATTAGGACATTTTACACACTCAGAGATTACAAGCTATGTTCAATGAAAATGACGACATTTCAGACAGTGAAATGTTAGAAATGTTATTAAATTTTGAAACACAATCACAATAATAAATAATTGCTTAAAAAATAAAGAAATTAAAAAATAATCAACAAAACCAACAATCAATTAACATACAGTATTTTAAAAGTCTATCATTCTTTTTTCCTTATAGTACGCTCCCCAGAACGCTTCCCGGTTCGCGGACCGGGCGCTCCCCACGCAAAAAAAAAAAATTATTTTTTATTTTTTTTGCACTGCGGGGCCCTTTTAAAGCCTCCACATCAAACCTAGGGGGTCAGGGAGGATCTACTATGCCCCCTTATGGTCATTTCCCCCTTTGTTTTGGCCTCCTCTTGTCTCTCGATCCTACCGAGAGACAAGATGGCGGCCGCTCCGGACTGTTTAGAATGTTGACAGACACCGGAGAGCCAATCAGCTTCGCTACGCGAAGTTCCGTTACGCGTCAAGTACGCGAACCGGAGCGCTGCCCGGAGCGCGCTTACAGATATATATCTTTTTTTGAATGTTAATTTCTCAAAATCCACTGGAGCACATATATTGAGACCTAGCAAAAGCACATCGGGCTAACAGTCCCTACAATTTTGCCAAGTTTCGTGCAAATCCATACAGCCGTTCGGCCTAAAAATGAGGCCAACCGCCCTATGGAAATTAACATGGGAAAAACACGTTTTGGGACCCCCCTTTTTTCTCGGCCACCCCTTGACGAACCCCCCCCAAATTTCCAGGGGCTGCTCAGAAACAAAATGTTCCATTTTCCTGAAAATTTCAGCCAATTCCGTCCACAAACGCCAAAGTTATTAGACATAGAATTTTCAATAATCCCATAGGGAAAAAATCCTAACTATATATACCTACTGGCGACCGCCAGTAGGTAATATATATATATATATATATATATATATATATATATATATATATATATATATATATATATATATATATATATATATATATATATAATATAATATAATATATTATTATATATATAATAATAAAATCCTGTTCCATAGGTGTATATATATTGCACTGGACATAGCAACACTGTACACGAGCATTGTGCACTATGATGGTTTTAGAGCCATGAAATTCGCCCTGAGTGGCAGACCGGTCAGCTTATGCAAGCATACTCAAATGTTGCTAGCCATGGCAAAGAGGTGCCTAGAAGGGTGCACAGTCAAAATATTGACTTCAAAATATCGACTGGACATAATATCGAGTTTTAAATATCGACTGGACAAAATATCGACTGGACAGAATATAGACAGCAAAAATATAGTTTTCAAGGTAAGTAAAGTAATATCGACTGTTAAAAATATAGACAGTTAAAATATGAAAGTATATAATATAGGTTATTAAAATTATCTAATTTATAATAACATTAAAATTTTTATAGTGTGTTTTATGTTATTATATGTGTGAAAAGTGTGTATTTATGTTATAAATAATAATAATTAATGAAATTTGTATTTTTAAATTTTTGTGTTATTTAATTCTGTAGCAGGTTGTGGGTTTATAGGGGAATAGGGTGGGAAGTAATTTAATAATAATTAATTACATATGTATATTAATTTATAGTTATACATTTTTAATTATTTTTAAATTAATTTGTATTTGGTAATTAATTAAAATTTAATTGGCAATTAATTTAAATTAATTGATTAATTGTTAATTATGTTAATTTTTCTAATTTATTTTCTGTAGCGGGTTGTGGGTTTATAGGGGAATAGGGTGGGAAGTAATTTAATAATAATTAATAAAATATGTATATTTATTGTTATAAATTTTTAATTATTTGTTAATTAATTTTAATTTGGTAATTAATCAAAATTTAATTGGCAATTAATTTAAATTAATTGATTCATTGTTAATTATGTTAATTTTTCTAATTTATTTAATGTCGTGGATTATGGGTTTATAGGGGAATTGGGTGGTAAGTAATTTATTTATAAATAAATAAATATGTAAACATATTTATTGGTATTGTTGTAGAATTAATTGTTAATTATTTATTTTATTGGTAATTAATTAAATTAAAATTTCTAATTTAATTTAATTAGTAATTTGAATTGATTAATTATTATATTATATTAAATTCGTTATTACTTTTAATAAATTTTGTACCCTACGCTATCCAACGCTTTCCCTACTGTTGTACCCACTGGAGTGGGAATAGTAATTTTTACTCCTACGCCATCCAACGCTTTCCCTACTGTTGCACCCACTGGAGTGGGAATAGTAATTTTTACCTCTACGCTATCCAATGCTTTCCCTACTGCTGCACTCTTTGGAGTGGGAATAGTAATTTAAACCCGTACGCTATCCAACGCTTTCCCTACTGTTGCACTGTTTGGAGTGGGAATAGTAATTTTTACCCCTACGCTATCCAACACTTTCCCTACTGTTGCACTCACTGGAGTGGGAATAGTAATTTTAACCCCTACGCTATCCAACGCTTTCCCTACTGTTGTACCCAATGGAGTGGGAATAGTAATTTTTACCCCTACGCTATCCAACGCTTTCCCTACTGTTGCACCCACTGGAGTGGGAATAGTAATTTTTACCTCTACGCTATCCAATGCTTTCCCTACTGCTGCACTCTTTGGAGTGGGAATAGTTATTTAAACCCCTACGCTATCCAACGCTTTCCCTACTGTTGCACTCACTGGAGTGGGAATAGTAATTTTTACCCCTACGCTATCCAACACTTTCCCTACTGTTGCACCCACTGGAGTGGGAATAGTAATTTTTACCCCTCCGCTATCCAACGTTTTCCCTACTGTTGCACCCACTGGAGTGGGAATAGTAATTTTTACCCCTACGCCATCCAACGCTTTCCCTACTGTTGCACCCACTGGAGTGAGAATAGCAATTTTTACCTCTACGCTATCCAATGCTTTCCCTACTGTTGCACTCTTTGGAGTGGGAATAGTAATTTAAACCCCTACGCTATCCAACGCTTTTCCTACTGTTGCACTATTTGGAGTGGGAATAGTAATTTAAACCCCTACGCTATCCAACGCTTTCCCTACTGTTGCACCCACTGGAGTGGGAATAGTAATTTTTACCTCTACGCTATCCAACGCTTTCCCTACTGTTGCATTCTTTGGAGTGGGAATAGTAATTTTAACCCCTACGCTATCCAACGTTTTCCCTACTGTAGCACCCACTGGAGTGGGAATAGTAATTTTTACCCCTACGCTATCCAACGCTTTCCCTACTGTTGCACCCACTGGAGTGGGAATAGTATTTTTTACCCCTACGCTATCCAACGCTTTCCCTACTGTTGCACCCACTGGAGTGGGAATAGTATTTTTTACATTTTGCTATTGTACGTAAATAAAAATGGATATTATTTAATTATATTATGTTAATAAATATATATGTTTTTATAAATATGATTGTTAATTGTTTTTATAACTTTAATTAAATATTTAATTATTATATTTTAATTTAAGTCTTTGTAAGTATATTTTAGTAATTAATTGTAAATTTTAATTTAATTTAACACTGTTTTTAATAAAGTCGATATTTTTTACATCTATATTTTTGTAAACGATATTTTGTACTCGATATTTTTGTACTTACCTGTTTGTACATACAAACTCGATATTTTGGCTGTAGATATTTTTTCCTCGATATTTTAGCTACTCGATATTTTGGCAGTCGATATTATTTCAGTGATCCGCCTAGAAGATAACTTCTTTTTGTTTGAAGGTGTTCAGTATCAGCAGAAGTGGGGTATCGCAATAGACTCCTGTTTAGCCCCAGTTATGCATGTTTACATGTAGGCTGGTGGAAAGAATAGGTGCTCCACAGAGTCCAAGCAGAGGCATGGGAAAACCACATAGTATTGTGGGCCAGATTTAAAGATGATTTATTTATGATCTGGAGAGGTACAATTGACTCAGCAGAACAGTTTGTAAATTGTCTAAACAACAATGATGTGAATTTGAAATTTACATATACCATCAGTAAAAGTAATGTAACATTTTTAGATGTAGAGGTATATGTGGAGGCAGGGAAACTATAAACAGGCCTTTACAGGAAGGTGACAGCAGACAAGACAACTCTGCATGCATCTAGCTTTCATCTGCCCCATACTAAACAGAGCATCCCGTACGGTGAAATGCTATAAGCAAATAGAAATTGTAGCACACCTAATGAATTAATCAGATGCCAGAATGAGGTGAGCCAGAGATTTTGTGAAAGGAGCTACGGGGAAACAATGGTGGAGGAAGCAAGGTGTGTAGCAAATAGGAAGAAATGTGAAGTGATCTTATTTCCAAAACGGAATCTAGAAAGGAAAAGATAGAACCTCAAATGCGATTCCTCACTACATATAATACCCAAAACATAGAATTCAGGGATCTTGTCAATACAAATTGGAATATTCTTAAAACAGATCCAGTCATTGGGAACATTTTGTCCAGACATCCCCCCTTACGTGTCGTAGAGGTCCGTCCTTGAGAGATGCTATTGTTAAAACGAGCCCAGCAATGGAACGTGACCCAGGAGGGTTAAGACCCACACCTGGCTTTAAGAATTGTAGCAGGTGCAGAGCTTGCAGTATAGGTCAAAATACCACAGCTTATTCTACCCCCTTTGGTGGCAGGGAGGTGAAGATCAGGGGGGGCTATAACTGCAAGACATTATTTGCAATATATGTGCTGACCTCCACTCATGATCTGCAGTAAATGGGTAGCACCACACTGCAAGCTCACAAAAGCATTCTACAGCATATGAGGGCAATCACCAATGCTTATAGATCATACCCTGTAGTTTGACACTGCCAAACCATACAACAGAAAGACCCCACACAAGTTAAATACTTTGTGAAAGATACAGTCCCATCAAACAAGAGCGGCGGTGATCGTGTAATAGCATTACAGGAGCTTGAAACCAGATACATCCTTAGTCTTGACAGTAGAACACCAAATGGGCTCAATTATGATGAAGAATTCCATTCCTGTATTTAACTTTAATTTGAATGGTGAGACAATAGTTGTAATTATGATATTCAAATTGTCTCCTTGCAGACATGGTCCACTTCAGAGGGTTAAGAACTGCAAATGGCATCATAAGGTACTAGACTAAACTTGAGTTGTTAGCGATGAAATATGATTTGTTGATCAATTAGGCACTCGCCTAATGAAATTTTGGTTGTTATATGTGACTTGGGTAAATGAATTGTGCATCTCACTTTGCATTTATCTGACACTTGTCTTGTCTAGCACAGACACTTGGAAGTCTGATCCACTATGTTTAGTAAAACATTTTGAAATGTATGTTTATTTTGGCACATCATACCCTAAAATGATATAATCACATTCTGTACGCCTCAAAATTATTGTGATGCTGTGTACAGGTTTTAAATGTCGAGTGATTGTAACTAGAGTTGGAAGGTATTACCAGGAAATGTTGTGTGTACTGAAAGTCTTTCTTGGGTGGCAGTTTGACCTCTGCAAAGATAAGGCCAGTGATTGGCAGGTAAACTGTGTGACTAAGGCCGCTGTGTCGGCTGAAACAAGTTGTGGCTTACGTGAAATAAAGAAAACTTTTTAAAAGACCTGCAATTTAAGTCGGCTCCGTTTGTTGTAGTAACAGTGCCAAACGTTCCGAAAATATATATATATATATATATATGGATGAACAAAACGCCCTTCAGCATTGAGAAAAGCACACGACTTCACTCTGCGCCCTCCGACATAAACATCAGCACATCAGGTAGCTTCCAATTATTTTATTTCATTTGCCAACGCGTTTCAGGACAACCAAGCCCCTTCTTCATGTGCAGCCTTGGAACCTCACTGATACTCGCAACGATTTTTCCCGGTTTAAATTACCTAAATGTCCCTGCTGCAACTCCTCCCATCACGTGTTGCTTCACGGTATTTTGGGACATGTTGTACCGTTGTTGTAAGTTAATTGCGTGATAAATTTTAGTAAGTTCAGTCAAAGTTCCTTTATTACCAGCATTATATTCCTTAGTGGATATGGAATCCACTGACGTGCCGCTTTCGTTGCAAGCAGAGCGAAGTGCTGAAACAGTGAAGATTAGTTCTTCCCCCAGCCTCTCTATGATTGCGAGATGGTGCCTCTTCTCCACGGCAAGAACCAGCCGTGCAAGTCTATGGATATACAAAACACCCATCAACATTGAGAAAAGCACACGACTTCACTCAGCGCCCTCCGGCATAAACATCAGCACATCAGGTAACTTCCAATTCTTTTATTTTATTTGCCGACACGTTTCAGGACAACGAAGCACCTTCTTCATGGGTAGCCTTGGAACCTCACAACGATTTTTGCCGCTTTAAATTACCCACATGTCCCTGCTGCAACTCTTCCCATCACGTGTTGCTGCACGGTATTTTGGGACATGTAGTACCGTTGTTGTAAGTTAATTGCGTGATAACTTTTAGTAAGTTCAGTCAAAGTTCCTTTATTACCAGAATTACATTCCTTAGTGGATATGGAATCCACTGACGTGCCGCTTTCGTTGCAAGCAGAGCGTAGTGCTGAAACAGTGAAGATTAGTTCTTCCCCCAGCCTCTCTATGGTTGCGAGATGGTGCCTCTTCTCCACGGCAAGAACCAGCCGTGCAAGTCTATGGATGAACAAAACGCCCTTCAGCATTGAGAAAAGCACACAACTTCACTCAGCGCCCTCCGGCATAATCATCAGCACATCAGGTAACTTCCAATTCTTTTATTTCATTTGCCGACGCGTTTCAGGACAACCAAGCCCCTTCTTCATGGGCAGCCTTGGAACCTCGCTGATACTCACGATTTTTGCACTGCGCTCTGCTTGCAACGAAAGCGGCACATCAGTGGATTCCATATCCACTAAGGAATGTTATGCTGGTAATAAAGGAACTTTGACTGAACTTACTAAAAGTTATCACGCAATTAACTTACAACAACGGTACTACATGTCCCAAAATACCGTGCAGCAACACGTGATGGGAGGAGTTGCAGCAGGGACATGTAGGTAATTTAAACCGGGAAAAATCGTTGCGAGTATCAGTGAGGTTCCAAGGCTGCCCATGAAGAAGGGGCTTGTTTGTCCTGAAACGCGTCGGCAAATGAAATAAAAGAATTGGAAGTTGCCTGATGTGCTGATGTCTATGCCGGAGGGCGCAGAGTGAAGTCGTGTGCTTTTCTCAATGCTGAAGGGCGTTTTGTTCATCCATATGTATATATATCTCCACAAAACAGCTTATTATAATTGACAACTCAGATTAACTGGAATGAATTTCAAAACTACTAGCTCCACAATGCCTCCTTATAGGCACCAGTGGATTTCTAGTATGAATAGCAGAAATGAAGGAATGATTCTGTTTTACTACCGTGATCAAGTACTTGGCATTTGAAACGCGTAGGAGGAGAGAATTGGTCTGCATAAACCAGCTTTACTAAGCAAGGAAGAGTGCTGCGTAATTTTTCAACTTTGTGGGAAATATATATATATGCCTATCTGAGATGCTCGTTGTTTGCCAATCCCCTCAGTGGGGAAAATAATGAGCGTAGACCAAAGTAGTTTTGTTTATTCAATCTCACACACCATCCATGCGTTTCAGCGTTTCAACTCCAATAAAGCGATCACTCAGGGGATTTGTAATACCACCAGTTGGTTTATTTTTCAGTAACGCATTTCGCCTGACCACGCAGGCTTGCTCACACACTGAAATGTTTGGACTGACAGTCCTAAATATTTTTTAGAAAGCAAAAAAGGACTCATCGTAATATGAGATCCATGCATCCATCTTGGAATGGTGAATTACATAACAAAAAAAATACAGTTTGTACTGCAAGATTGCATAATGAGTTACATTCACTGATCACATTTTCATATATAACTTGCAAGTTTTGTACATTTTATAATCATTTGCCACAAATTGCAAGTTTAGTAAATTTAATAAGCATATGCCACAAATGTTATTGTAATTCATGTAATTTTGACAGTCGCTATCAAGACCATAAAGAAATTCAGCATCCATGCTGGAATGGTCAAACTTTGTATGTACACAATATGTCAAAAGTCCCTTATGTGGACAGATTTAATATGTTTATACTGTGTCTAAATTCACAGACACAAATACAAATGTAAGGTCTAGTGCCTGATGTCTGATGCTCGTGTACAGACTCTCTACATCTAAGCATATGAGCCAACATTCTTCTTGCCAACAAAGGTTATTGGTTTTCTGGATAAAATCTTTTGTATCTCTGATGTAGGAGTCTAAATTGTGTAAAGAAAGTGGTGCAAGGAAATAGTCTACAAATGTAGCAGTGTTCTCAAAGATACTGTTCTTCGAGGAGAGAACAGGACGCCCTAGTGGATGTGTGGCATCTTTATGTACTTTGGGTAATAGGTACAGGGTGGGGATATTGGGTGTCTTGTTTTACAAGAATTGGAGTTCGTCCCAAGTCAACAATTGATGTTCATGCCAGGAAAGTAATATTTATTTTGTAGTTAGAGATTACATTCCATAGATATTCTCTGTCAGTTCGAGTGTAACATGTACTGTTTCTAACCTGTCTTAGTCCCCACTTACATAGTTCTCCCTATCCATTATAACTATGTTACCCCCCTTACCAGAAGGTTTGATAACTATGGTTTGATCTTTCTGTAGGTTAGTCAGGAAGTTCCATTGTGTCCTGTTCAAATTTTTCTGTTTTGAGGCTTCCCTGCTTAATTTTAAAATAGTATTTGCGACTGTATCAGAGAATACATCAATGTTATCTTTTGTTAGTTGATGTATAAATTTCGATGGTAACCTGAAAGTAGTTGCTCAGTCCCACCAGTGTCAATCCCCAAATTATTGCTCATATAGTCAGTGTTTGTAGGGTCAAAGGGGTCACTAGTGATACAGAGTGTAGCACTCACTACTACAGTTCTTTCTAGGCTATGTAATATTTGGAGTGTTTCTAGGTGCCCCATCGTTAAGTTGTCTGGGAGAGATGCGCGTTGGGAAGTTCTATCTACCATACTACTTCTGGGTCGTAAAATGCATGTATCTTGTACAATTTAAGCTTTCTAACAAATTTGTATAGATCAATTTTGAGTTGTGCATAATCAATTCCTGATGTTGGGCATAACGAGAGACCCAATTTCAACGTCTCAATTTCTGCTAGTGACAATTGTTTTTTCGAAAGGTTCATTACTGTTACTTCTTTAGATTGTACTCCCATTACTTCCTTTTCATCATTTGGCCCATTGTTCCCTAGACACTAGTGGTTTGCTTTTCTTCGCTGGCGTCTTCTCTTGCTTTGGCCTTTCTTCCTCTGCCTCTTCCTCTTTGTTTTCCCTGAAAGGAATGTTTGTTTTCCTTTTGTAGCATCCTGAGTTCCTCTGAAAAAGAAATCTTAGGTGTAATATTGCTACCTAAATCCTCTATAGATCCCCGATCCGAGCTTTGGTCAGTGCCTGATTCTGATCTTCTTTTGTCAATGGCTCCCAGGGTACAATCCCTTTTTGATTTGTTGACGGGCTTTGTCGAATTTCTTGGCAAATGTTAAAATCCTTCCCGAAGCATATTCCTGTTCATCACATAGGAATTTGCGTTTTTTCCGCTGTATTATTTCTTTTTCATGGGTCTTGAGGCGTTCATCAATTGCTTTCAGATTCTTCTTTATGGCGTCCTGATCCGTTTCTTTGTCAAAATCATCCATCATCATTTTGATTTTTAATGTTAATACGCTGTGCTCTACCCACGCATTTTTAATCAAGAATCTAAGCATTGTTTTTGAACATGCATTTATATTCTCAGTCCAGTCTTTCAACAGTTCTGGCCTTGGATTTGCTAATGTGAGAATGATGAAAATCCCCCACCCTCTTGGGATCCTAACCACTTCCAAGTAGTTTTGCAGTGAAGTGGGTTCCTACCACCGATTTCTTTTTTTCTCATTCTTTCTAGTGTTATTCCTCTTTGCTTAAGCTTCATAGTAGTACCATTGGCAATAGAAGCATCTGCATTACTTTCCTCATTGACAGTAGACTTTGACTTGAGAATTCGAAGAGCTGATGCCTCTCGCTCCTTAATCATTTAATTTGCCATAATTCTCATTTTAACGCTTTGCGTTGAGACAAATGCTCGCGAAGCCTGGTCACCGGGGGTAAATATCCCTTTTAAACATTGCCGGCAATACGTCTGTTCTTATCCGATCTTGGAGCCGTCACTCTCACAGGTCCTTGTTCCTTACTCTGGTTTTTCTCCCGATACCTTGGTTTCCTTAACTCGATGATGTGACCGGCGGGCTTCCCTTTTCCCCACCGGGTTGATTTCGAAATACAGTCACATATTACGGAAGCCTCGCCTTGTGGGTTGGATAGAAAGAGGAAATGCCTTTTAGGATTGTTTCTGATCCGGAAGGTCGGCGCAAGGATTCCAAAACGGCGCCAGGGCAAGGAGAGAGGACAGGAAAGAACAGTATTGCATAAATACATTGCATTCCTGCCTTTTCACTTTGGTGTAGGGCAGCACTGCAAGGTGACTTGTGGCGCTGCCCTATGCCAAAATCCCGTAAAGGAGAGGCACGCTTTCTTTTCAGACTGATTATATGTGGATTTATTCTATATGGACATCCCGAAAACGTGGCCATGGAATCACCTCTTCTGCCCCTTTGTTGCACGTAGCCTAAAGACCAAAGGTTTAAAGGACAAGCACTGCCGCCTGTAAGAAAGGGCAGAAAATACATCACACATAGAAGAAGCTGGAAAGAGACAATTGGAAACAGATGCAGTGTTCACCTCAGGACATTGGACAATGCGATAAACGTATAGACTGTATGTAAGGCCTTACTATGGCAGACAAAGGCTTTAAGAGCCAGAAGAGGTTCACCACGCACACACAGGGGATGGCCCTTCCTCGGCCCCTGGCCTGAGCGGCCTCACTGAAGCCCTGGGACATGTGGGGGGTCAGTCCCGCATGCACAGCTTGGGGAATTGTGCCATCCGGGAGCTTGGTTATTATGCTGGCGTCAAACATACTTGTGCACATCCGGTATTTGAAAATTTATACCAACAGAAATACCAATGTTTGGAAAGAATTTTAATTACGTTCTCAGTCGCGGATTGTCAGTGTGCCATCTCTTGTTGAGCACACGCAGGAATCCTAAAATTAACCCATTTTCTTAGATCCTTTTCGCAAAAGACCCCTTTCTGTAATTAAGCTTGCTCCTAAATCAGCCTTTCTATCTTTGGTGCACTGCAGGCTTTTCTCCCTCTCTTAATTAAACCCCTGGAAGTTCAGTTCTCTTCCTCTGGTGCGCCCCCTGGAGGCTTTGTTTCCCTTCTTCCATTGTTTCATCGCTTCACAATTATCACGTCACTACTTTTGGTTTTTCCATTGTTTTAAAAGTAAATTTTTTAAGGAAATGACACCTCGCACGTATTTTGAGGTCAACAGAGAATGTCTTCCTCTGATTTCCTTCCACCTCTTCTATCTTTCTGTCTCCTTTATCCATCACACTCTCAATCAATCAATCATAGCATTTATATAGCGCACTACTCACCCGGAGGGTCTCAAGGCGCTCCCCTTTATCTATCCTTGGGTTTCCTTTACAACAACATACTCCTTCCACACAACCTTCGTCAAATTATCAATCACCTTATGCCCAATATTACACTTCTTCCCTCCTTTCCTTTCCCACATCCACCTAAACATCCAACCATCTAAACACCCACCCGCTTAGAGATGTATCTTAAATTATCATTCACCAATTCATCCTTCACCATCCAATGTCACACAAAATACATCACCATTTCATCCGTGCTCCGACATATCCACCTGCTGATATGTTTATGGGCAGTGGGGTGGTGGGGGGGGCGATAAATAGGGGGCAGTGGGTGTGCATATACCTCCGTCGTAATCACTGATGTAGTCATTTTTTACACATACACATACATGTACATACATTCATAAGAGAGACACGGACTTATGTGGACACTCGTGTCCACAAACACACTCACGTTGAAACATAAACGCAGCGTGGGTCTTGCCACATCTATCTTAACCTGTACCATCCATGAACGGATACCGAGGTATGTTTTGCAAGGATCGACATACACGTTTCTGCACCAAAACATTAAAAAACACACATTTTGAAATACTCAGAGCTTCCGATTAATGGCATATTCATTTGTAACATTTCCGTCTCCACTGTTCTTTGTAGCTGTATTCATACATATTTTGAGTTCAGTTGCAAAGTAAGTTTAAACCGGTATATTTCCACACTTATTTCCACACTTATTTCCACACTTATTTCACTGATTAATGTGCATTCACACTAACACCTTCTACGGTTTAATAACATAAGTGGTCATATTTATTTTGTGGACATACATTGATCTGAAATTATTATAGTACCTACACGTGCATGTGCAGATATTTAAGCTTAAGTAGGAAGACATTTATCTTTTTTAATTTCCTTTTCTTCTCCAGCTGCATAGACATTGGCCTGACAGTCTTGATTCATATAAATAATAGTTTCTCAATTGAACACCCAGTTTTCATATTTGTTTGCATTTAAAAAATATTTACAAACAGGGATGCATATTCTTTTTTAACTTCTCCAGACATCCCAATGAAATATCAGCTTACGACCCTCCTTCATGTAGTCAGACTCTACACAGGCAGTGCCGCCAATCCAACTTCCAGGTCTGGAATACAGAACACTGGTGAGGTCTCTCATGAACAAGTTGCTCTGCTACTGCCCAAACCCACACTCTCTTCTTGCAGCACCGGCCACTCAGTCCGGAGTGGAAAGTCCTCATTTACCTGGTGCTGCACACTATCACAAGACTTCTGTCCATTGCCTTGACCATAGTGCCAGCAGCAGCCAGGACATCTTCTCTGGTCACTACGCGCTGGGCGCCATAAAATTGCCAGAATGCCTCTAAGCGGCGGTGCGTCCATTGGGGCGTTCGGGCGTTGCCCCGCCAACCAATGCGCACCGCCATCTGAAACGTCACCGGCCGCACCAGATGTAGCTTATAGGGGAGAAAGGGGATGGGGCTGTACTTGATCGGGTTGTTGTGAGCGTGCGTGCTCACGCTGCTCAGCAGTGCTACTGGCGCTGGCGCGCATGTTTGCTTTGGGCTGGTCATTTTTCTGACCAGCCCGAACATGCGCAGTAGCCTCCCCCTTGGGAGACCGAGGGTTGCCTCATGCCGCAGCCTCCGGTCTCCGAATGGGGCAGGGAGTTACGCTGCTCCACAGCCAATCCTGGCGCTGATAAGCAACGGAGACTGCTTTTTTGCGGTTCCCAAGGGGATTGCAGAGGACACCGATTTAGAATGAAAGGTGGTCTTTTGGACAAATAAAATGACACATTTGACACCATTCTGACAGCGTAGTTGACCAGAGTATAAATATCTAGGAAGACTGGTGAAAATTGTTATGATACAACAGCACCAGCATTGGGGTCACTCTCGAGCAAACCACCAAATACCGTGTAAGTAAGAATTCCAACAATCTTTGCCACAAACCAGACTCACCCGTCACCCGCCTATGTGCAGACTCCTGTTATCAAAATAACAAGATGTTGCGTGTGCACACTTTTGGAAGTGCACAGACCGTCACGCATATGCTTTATTTCACACTTTAACCTTTTCTTTGTGGCTAAGTAAAACCATCTAATGTTCTGCTGCTTTGTATTGTGTTTTGCAGCAGTGTTCTTTGGTATCACATGTCTTCGTTTCTGTACGACTCTTGCTTGGTGCTTTGTTATTGTGGCCCATGAGTGGTGGACCCTAGGTGTATGATTGTTGCAGGTTACACAAGTTTGGAGAGTCTTTCCCCCAGTGGTGTGCTTTTGCGCTGCTGATGCTGGTTCTCCCTCTCTTCATTGCGCATGCGACACTACCCCTTATCACGTAGGTTGGCACCAGGGGGATGCTTCCGGACTGAGCACTGCCTGTCAGCTACTCGCCGAGGGGCCTGGAGATGTTGAACTGCAGTGCCTTTCTGTTTCTGTGTGCGGTACGGCAGGTTGCAGAGCAAGATTGTGGCGTCCCCATGGGCGACGGTGCACCTGTGGATGTGGTGCCCAGAAAATGTATTGATGTCTGGTCTACCCTGCGTGGCCGAGCTTCTTGCGTTCTCTGCTTGGCAAGTGCAGTGGCAAGAAGTGGGGGACCCCGTGGGCGGTGTGGCACCTGCAGAAGTGATGTCCATTTGTATTTGTGCAGTGGATGGGTGGATGCATGAATGAATGATGGATGCAGGATGGGTGGATGGATGGGTGGATGCATGAATGATGGATGCAGGATGGATGCAGGATGGGTGGATGGGTGCAGGATGGATGGATGGATGCAGGATGGATGATGGGTGGATGGAAGGGTGAATGGATGGGTGGATGCATGAATGAATGATGGATGCAGGATGGATGGGTGGATGGATGGGTGCATGAATGAATGATGGATGCAGGATGGATGGGTGGATGGATGGGTGGATGCATGAATGAATGATGGATGCAGGATGGATGGGTGGATGGATGGATGGGTGGATGCATGAATGAATGATGGATAATGGATGCAGGATGGATGGATGGGTGGATGCATGAATGAATGATGGATGCAGGATGGATGCAGAATTGGTGGATGGATGGGTGGATGCATGAATGAATGATGGATGCAGGATGGATGGGTGGATGGATGGATGGGTGAATGCATGAATGAATGATGGATGATGGATGCAGGATGGATGGGTGGGTGGATGCATGAATGAATGATGGATGCAGGATGGATGCAGAATGGATGGGTGGATGGATGGATGGGTGGATGCATGAATGAATGATGTATGGATGTAGGATGGGTGGGTGGGTGGATGGATGGATGGGTGGATGCATGAATGATGTATTGATGGATGCAAGGTGGTTCGGGCTCGCTCGCTGCGGTGCAATATGCAAATTAGTTTACGCCCCACCACTATCAAATGTCACCAGCCGCCCCTGCAACCAGATCTTTGAGAGACGGCGTGCTGTCCTCCTCAAACCAGGACAGGCCTCAGGCACTCACCAGGGTTCTTGCTTGTCACATAGTACATGCCCCTTGACTGATGCTGCTGGTTTATGGGTGATGTATGAGCCCAGCACATGTGATACTTTAGTTCAAGTGGAGCGATGTGCAACTGTTGCAGAATACTACAACCTGCTGAGCACACAGCACCTTCCAAAGGGCATGACTGGGAAGTGCAACAGTCACCTTATATATGAAATCATACTGTGCACTGGCCAACGCTACTCCTTATGTCACTGTCACCATTGAATGTATTACTGACTAAAGCTCCATGGGTCATTCTAGAGTTAAGAACCTTTCATGCCTCTTCCCACTGTCTCCATGGCACTATCTTCACAGGCTGTCCTTATAAATCTGTCTTCAATGCATTGTCTTTAAGCTGAGACATAATGCCTCAGTGTATAACTCCCCTTAGCTGGATCCTTGTCCTTGCCAGACCTTGCCCGGCTTCCTTACGGGGCTTCTCTTGCCCAGCAGCCTGAGCTCACACCACTTGCCGTGGATTTGAGGGTAAGTGGTCCAATACTAGTCCTCCATGTTCACAAGGCCATCTTCCTACTCATGACAGGCCTCCTCCCCTGCCAGAAATGGCTCCCATCTGGCTACATTATCGCACAGGTCCATAGCAACTCGTCGCTATAATGTTAAAGTCGTAGGGCAGGGTCTTCACACAAGTCTGGAGCCATTCAAGCAGGAGATAAGTACTTTATTTCATGTTAGGCCCTTATGTTACAGCAACAGTAGGCAGGTTCTGTCAGAGCTTCATCGTCCCTCCAACTATCCCTATCTCCTGACAGCCACTCCACACCATACATCAACATTCGATTACATCATTCACTGTAAGCATTCCACTCCGTAAACAAACACCAGTTTAAATATACAGGAAATGGGACCTTACTGGACACTAGTTGAGCTTATTTTAGTTTTGTGAAAGAATGGCAGGGCTCAGCTGAGGAGAATTCAGCATGAATGGCACAGCATACTGATCTGTCCATGTTAAAG
Organism: Lissotriton helveticus; assembly: GCF_964261635.1. NCBI lineage: Eukaryota > Metazoa > Chordata > Amphibia > Caudata > Salamandridae > Lissotriton > Lissotriton helveticus. The sequence goes on along the minus strand of NC_136062.1, from coordinate 243,795,532 downwards.
GCAAGGGAGGTAACCGGGTAATGCTGGCATTTTTATGAAGGATCGGGTCCAAGGTGTGACTTGCTTTGGAAGTTGGACCCTGTGACAGCAGATTTAAGCAAATACATTGAATTTTTTGGGTTAAGGCAAGTGCAGCGGAATCAGTAGCGTCCTATAGGTGGTGATTAAGGTTACCCTGTACTTTGTAGTTGGACTCTTTCAACACGTAGCGGGCAATGAGCTCTGCTACATCTGTACTAAAGGAAGGCTTGATACCTGGAGGTTTATAAATCAAGAAGCCCAGGCCAGGTGCAAGAGTCGATGTTATGCATAAACATAAGTATATCTGCATCATGAAGCTTGAGAGTCAATATAGTGATACATATAAATGAAGTGTGAAGGATAATTGCTTCCCCACTTCCACATATCATTTGCCGGACGAGGTGGGTGATACAGTATCCAGAGGGAAGGGCTCTTACAATGCCCGGATTACATTGTGATGAGTTATAGCAACACCTCTTCGCACAGAAGTTGCTCCTTTTTGTGTAATTTAATCTGAAACCAAGAGACCAGGTGTATCATCTGCTTTTCTAATTTTTATTAATAAAACTTTTCACAGTAGAGATTCCTTGATGCAGAAAGTACATTTTAATGTTTCTGTTGAAAAAACATACGTGCACATGGTAATGGGGTTCTTGGAAGTTCAAAGATGTCCGCAAGGAACCAATGGCACGATTTTTTTTTATAGTATTACCAACTTGAAGTTAATCTTCACCAATCTGTTGCCTTGTTTCAAATCCAGCACAGGGGCAAAAACTTCCTGATGCTTTTCACTCAATATGGACTGGTCTAGAATCTTAGACGGTACTGGGTGATTTTAATTTTCACTTAGAAAGCTTTTTGGATTCTGACTCTAACCGGCTGGAGCAAATTATAGTGGCAGGAGGACATCAACAGTTGGTGAAGGCCCCTACTCATAAAAAAAGGACATACCCTTGATGGTATATATTCTAACAACTGTGACCTAGTTTGTATCTCAGTCCTCCCCATCTTATGGTCGGACCACTGTGTGATTCAGTTTGAATTGAACAGCTATGGGGGCCATTTAGTCAATACTAAACCCGCCCAGGAGATTGTGATCAGAGCCTGGGGAAAATTGGATATTAACAAATTTGCAAATTCCCTTAGGAGCTCGATGCGACCTCCTCCGACGGGAGTGGAAAATGCAGCGGCTGCTTACAAACAATGGCTAGTCACATCCTGCAATCAACTAGCTCCTGCGAAAAAGTGGACTCCTAAACGAGCCCTACCGTTACAGCTCCCTGGTATTCGGATGAGCTTAGAGCTAAAAAACTGGACTGTAAGCTGTTAGAGAGGGCATGGCGTAAAAACGATGGTGATGCAGACAAGGAAAGATACCAACGCTTCATCAGTACTTACAAACAACTGTTACTGGAAGCAAAAAGAAAGTTCTTTCCTATTCAGATAGCCTTAGCCAAGTCCAACTCAAAGGAACTCTTTAAAACTATCAAAAAATTGTCTACCCCAAATGCTCCTAATAGCCATAGCAATCCATCATTTTGCAACAAAATTGCTGACTTTTTTAAACATAAAGTTGGAATTATATTTTCTTCTTTCAGTAAAGCCAATAAAATGGCACAAACAAGCTCCAATATTAACAGACCAGGCAGTAGTGGCCCTCCATTGGTACTTGACCAATTCTCACCACTGGAGCTATCAGGGACAATTAAGGTCCTGAACTCATTCCGCTCAGGAGCCCCTAATGATCCTTGTCCTGGTTGGGTTATTAAACAACTACCTGAAGTGATTGGACTGGCCTTGACTCCCCTGTTAAATGTGTTTTTTGCATCTGGCATTTCCCCCAAAATCTGGAAGCAAGCTTCTGTTCTCCCACTTCTGAAGAAGCAGAATCTAGATCCTAAAGACCCCAACAACTACAGGCCGACCTCACGCTCCCTTTTCCTGCTAAAATCTTGGAAAAAGTGATGAACATCTTCATTTCTTCATCGCAATAATTCTCTGGACCCATCGCAATATAGGTTCAGGGCATATCACAGCACTGAGCTGGCTCTGTTGAAATCTTCGGAGGAAATCAGAGAGGCCGTAGATGGAGGAGGCAATGCCGTATTAATATTATTGGACTTGTCTGCGGCCTTTGACACGGTCCATCATAAAGTATTGATGGACAGGTTGTCTGAGATCGGTGTTGAAGGCTTAGCATGGAAACTTTTACATTCTTTCCTAGCCTACAAACTGTGGATCTGGATTGTAATACATCTAAACCGTTTACACTCCCTTGTGGGGTGCCACAGGGCTCCTCCTTCAGCCCAACGCTTTTTAACATATATGTGGCACCACTGGCGGGAGTTATTAGGTCTTTTGGCTTCCAGCTCACCTCCTATGCTGACGACACACAAATAGTGTTGTCGTTGACTAAGGGAGGTGAGAAGGAAACAGGGGAACGTTTCCATAGCTGTATGAGCTCATTATCAGGCTGGATGTCTTCCAATTGCTTAAAACTTAATTCCAACAAGACCGAGGTCTTAAAGTTTGGGAATAATCCACAGGTGTGGACACCGGAGTGGTGGCCGGAAGACCTTAGTTCATGTCCCATACCCACTAGGAAAGCCAAAAACCTTGGGGTATTAGTGGACAATAAACTCACCCTGGGTGATCAAGTAAGCATGGTGACTTCAGCCTGCTTTATGGTTCTTAGAATCATACGGAAATTAAGGTCTTCTTGACCGAGAGCAATCTCAAGACAGTGGTCATGGCCCTCATAATGTTGCGTTTGGACTATTGTAATAGCCTATATCTGAACATACAAAAACAACATATTAATAGACTTCAATTAGTTCAAAACGTAGCGACCAGAATGCTGTCGGGAACACCCAAATTTGTTTCCGTTAAGAAAGAAGAGCTTAAGAAACTACAATGGCTTCCGATAAAACAAAGAACTTGCTTCAAGACACTCTGTACCATTTTTAAGGCCATGAATGGAATTGGTCCTGAGTTTCTTAGGCATACGTTTCAATGGAATGTTCCTGGCAGAATGCTACGATCTACTAGTGCCAAACAAGTGCAAGTCCCCACGTTAAAAAAGGTTAATTGGGGAGAGAGGAGTTTCATTCTGTGTGCCTGTAGAGCTTGGAACGAGCTTCCCTTTCTTCTTAAGAATGCCCCAGATCTCCTCTATTTCCGGAAGGGCTTGAAGACATGGCTCTTCTCTCAGTAGTACTCATTCGGCTTCCCCAGGTTACCAGTACTTAGCGCCAGGACACCCAAGGGTAATCGCGCGCTCTATAAGTGCAAATAACATAACATAACATATTGAAAAAAACATAAGTAAGTAAGTTTTTTGCTGGAAACTCTTGTGATCAACGTCTTCCTCAGATGTCTCTCTGTACAACTTTGCAAAGCCACCCTATTGTCACTTATCGGCCTAATGGAGGTGGGATACTTGTAAAGTCCATGTGATATTCCTTCGCTGGGACAGAAACAACCAAGGCCTCTGAAATCCACATATATAAAGATCTTGGAACATGAAACTTCAGCCACTCACAGGAAGAACTCCTGTTTTTTGCATAGGCAGATGTGATGATGATGCATGATGTTGCTGTGATGGCATGGAGTGTTGGTTCAGTTGCAGATGAAGAAACTGCACCCTCTTTCTTTGACAATGCGGGTATCTTTTCTAAACACTGGAAGATAACAATTGATAAGCAGTAGGGGGGGCAAGGCAAGCCCGACAGCAGAGGCCACAGACCGCGCCGTGAGGGGAACGGCTAAGACACCGACACCAGCTCTCCCAGCAGCGCCGTGAGGGCAACGGCCAGGGACTCCATTTCCCAGGTGCCCCGGAGTTTCACCGGCGCACCGGTGACACCACAGCCTGCGCCCGGGGGCGCTACTAAACAGCGGAGCGCCGAGCGCTCAGTGGGGGGCAAGGCAAGCCCGACAGCAGAGGCCACAGACCGCGCCGTGAGGGGAACGGCTAAGACACCGACACCAGCTCTCCCAGCAGCGCCGTGAGGGCAACGGCCAGGGACTTCATTTCCCAGGTGCCCCGGAGTTTCACCAGCGCACCGGTGACACCACAGCCTGCGCCCGGGGGCGCTACTAAACAGCGGAACGCCTCTCGTCCCGCGAGGACGCGCGCGGGACGCGCCGGGCTAAGCCCGGGCAAAGGGCGGGCCCTCTGTGGCCCTCAGAGGCACAAAGAGGACGGGACGGGCCACCACTCTTGGTTCCATCATAGGATAAGGTATAGTCAGGTTCTATCCTTTTAACCTCTAGCGCTTTGAACTAATTACTGTTGTCGTCCGGATCCAGACTACAAACTATAATGTCCATCTGGGAAGAGCTGAACGATCTGTGTGGCACAAACTATATCCCAGATGCATTAACACCCCCTATTGTGGCCAGAGACACTGATTTAGTATATTTCTCTCCCCAGGCATCTCCCGATATAACCCTCTCTCTATCCAATAAATGCAGCTCCTCTCTACTTGCTCCCACCCCAGCCACATCTACGTTGGATAAAGCAGAGACTCGTCCAAATGACTCTTCATCCCCCCTACAAGTGACCCTCCTGGCCCAAATAGAGCGACTGCTCATCACTGCTCTATTTCCACTGGTATCAAAAGTAAATGACTTGGGGGACAGGCTGGCCAGAATCGAAAAAACTGTAATTGGGTCATACCCAGTAACTGGTAATACTGTTATACCCACACTTTCTACCGCTTCTAATATCCACCATAACACCCGAGAAAGGTCTAACAATGCTCCCAGGATAATTCAAACTTGCAACTCCCCTCTGATACCACCCACTCACCCTGTTCAAAAAGCGACTTGTAATTCTGAACATGCCCCACATAGAGCTCATATGATCCCCCTAGAGAGAAGACATCGTATTGATCTACCCCCCGAAGCCGCCCCATACGTCACTGTTCTCTCTGGGGTCCCTCCTCTCAGTCCGGGCAAACGCGAGCTACACCAGGACCTACTGAACAAAGCCATCTTTTGGCTCAAAAACAATAGATCATTACCACCTACGTTAGACGGCGGGATAATGAGCGTCAGAAGAGTGGGGTGGCTTGGTCATTTACCCAAAAATGTTTCGGGGGACTTGATCTTAATTAAATTTAAATACAGGAATATTGCCCCCTATTTGAGATCTACCAAACCCAAACTTGGAGATGGTCCCATCTGTATCTGGGACCTGCACGATTTCTATCCTGATCCCCGACCACCGATTCACCATAACATCGGGTGAAATAGGGGGGATTCTGTGTATCTTGGGTTATTACTTTGAATAGTAGTTTTTGTTAAACTATTTTAGTTGGGTTCAAATTATTTCCTATTTTAATTATGAAATGTATTGTTGAGATATTTTTGTATGAAATGCACTTCATTTTGCTGCTTTTATGGTTTTTAAAACTCAAAAGCCGAATAAAGCTTATTTTGATCCTTTGATAAGCAGTAGACAGAGCAGCCTGATTATCAGATGCCAAAACTTCTGCAGCGTTGGACGTGCATGGGTTTGTCTGGTTGAAGCCGTAACCAAGGGCTTTGGTATGTTAAAATCTGGAAAAGAATGGGCTGGGCCATCTCTCTTTGCTTTGTTCTCCCGGGGGTTCAGTTGGACTGATGAGAGATGCCAAAACAAGGGCTTGTCTTCCACACAGGGCTGTCCCTGACAAGAAGTTTATATCCAATGCAACTTTCTTAGAAGGCTTCCTAGAGAAACTGGTAGGTGCCCTCGGTATTGAATTGGTGAATGCAGAATAAGTTGTTCCAATTCTAATCCAATGGAGCCTCTGTGCTCTGGTTATCTAGGATGTAATTGATAAGTTATCTGATGTTCTACCACCTGCAAAGTCAACTGTCCAGTCAACAGTGTAGGTGTATTATTTTGTCTTCTAGGGCTCAAACTACCTAAGTTGAAACCTTCTAACATGGATAATTTGCACTCTTAAAATAGTAAGACTCATTTAAAGGATATTCTAGGTTAGAGGACTTTCTATTGGATATCAGGAGTGGTGTAGTGGGCCTTTTGGCTGGCAGCTCTTAAATGCCACTTACAAGTGGGGCTGTTTGTTACTGTACCACCCAGACTCATGCGATCTCCTCCTCTGCCCATCCTTGTTCTACCACTGCTTCCCATTTAAATGGCATTAGGTCAAGTAAAAATGGGCTGGAGGAGGGTGCATTGCGGGAGACGAGGGTTTAGAGCAACCTAATGCAGATGCTGGGCCCTCCTTGTCCTCCATTTTTGGTACCTACTCCAACTTTGAAGTCCTAGCAGCCAGTTCACATGAGCAGATAGGTTATGCAATCAGATCTACCAATTGTACATTGGGTGTCATCGATTGGTTGACAGTGTCTTAAGGTTTTGTTCCCCATTTGTTACTCAATTGTCCTTGCAAGTAACTTTCCCTCATCGCACAAATGGCACTTCGTAATTTTTTTTTTATCTAACAGGTGCCCAAGTCCATAGCGTTTGAAGAATGCAGAGAAGAGAGTGATAAGGGTGGGATCAGTAGCTGTTAGGGTTCCTGTCACGGTCTGGGCTAGACTAGACTGATATTTATTCTTGGAATTCGGTGCTGCCTGATGCTATGACAACTCCTTCCTGTAGCCATCATGCTACCAATGCAGGCAATAATGCGAGATTGATAAGAACCTTCAAAAAAGGTCAAAAGGACGAAAAAAACACAAAGGATGCAGATGTGGAGCGTGCATGACAATAGACCGGATTCAGGCGAGTCATCCTCAATTTTGTAAGCTAAAGATGGCTTTATTTCAGCTGTCTCCTGCTTAAAATAGCCTCTACATCAATATAAGTCAGTAGTAAAATACATTCCTCTGATTTTGTTTTTCAAAATCTCCCACTTTCCTGTTCTATAATGTTGGCATGTGTGGGGTAGATAAACCGAGAATCAGACAAAAAACAGAGGCAAGGAAATGAGCCTAAACAAAAAGGATAAAATCAATGGGACAAATGTCTAGAGGAAAGGGGATGGAAGGACAATGAATTGTGCATTACAGCACATTCCTCATTGAACCCAACAGTCTTATATACTAGAGAAACAGGAAATGACACCAGAGGAAGTAACAGAGCCATTTTGGAAACAGATGTCATTACTGACGTCCATAGCACTCACCGTCTTGGATTGTCAATGTCGCTATAGTCTGACTCCTGCTCTTCCTGAACTTCTGCAAGAGCAAGAAATCCAACATTAATTATTGAGGAGGGCCCTGGAAGGTAAGTAAATACGTATTTCCAATAATAAATCCTCCTTTTGAGCAAACGTACCGTGTTAGATGTTAGCCTGCTTTGTAAGAGAGTTATGTAGATTTGCTGATCCACCCTAATGCTCCATGGACTCAAACCCGTTATGGCATCCTCTGTAGTCTCGGCATCCTGGAAGTGCAAGTTTCCCAACGGGTAACAGTAATTCTGAGGCAGGGAAATAACTGGAATTTTAACTCATAATAAAGGTGAAAGTGTCTAATTGTACCCAAAGATATTTGCTTTCCTGGTGTAGGGTCTCGAGTAAATGAGTGAAAGGAACTTTCTCCACCGTGTACCCACTCAGAGGAAGTTTGAATCTGAATGTGAGCAATTGACTCAATGGGGAATCTCTAAATTTTGCTTCACCAGCTGGAGAGAGTATGGCTAAAATTGAGAAGTATGTTACCGAGGGTGTCATGGAATATTGCTGGATTGGTAGCTAGAATACAATATCTAGAAATATTTTCTCTGCTATTTGAGTTAAAGAATCCTGGTTTATTGATGTCTTATATTTGAGTTTAAAGAAGTTTATATTCAAAGTTGCAACAAAATGTACATAAATACATAAGAAATTGAAAAATGTAATAAACAACTGGATTATTAGACATAAGTATTATATCTTGCTGGAATAAAATGGGTTGCATATAAATAACTGGTTGCATTATAAAAGAGGGAAAAGGAAAGATAGAGGGAGAATACAAGAGGTATCAATATCCGTGAAAGGACAATAGAGGAGAGTGAAGTAATGAAGATAAAAACAAAATCATTAAGTGCATATCATCAAGAAAAGTTTTCAATTAATGTATTATAAACAAAAATTGAAAAAATACAATTTACGAGGGTTTGGGCACCTCTTCCAAGAGATTTCAAGATTTCAAGATTTTTATTTTGGGTGATCGGTATTTTTAAAAACAAAAACCATTACACCAAATAACAATTTTTAAATAGTACTACTACATAGAAACACATACAATTTTTTTCAGAATCTTACAAAATTAATCTATAAGGTATTTTTATGCGTCAAATATTTAAAATTTAATTTTTAAACGAGGGTTTAAAAAAATCATGTCTTTCTAACATCATTATTATTAAAAACAGCCTTTGACTCTTCTTAATTTTCTGGTTGACCGTTAGTTTTGTATAGAAAATCTTTTTTGCTCTCTAAATACACATTTAAAAGTTTCACCCCTCTACATACTAATGGGATTGAGGTCCCGCCGAGCCAGTTGGTTACAGCTTCTCTGCATGACCGTATATTCAAACTATTCAGTAGTGATTTTAATAGTGCCTTCCGTTCATTTAGTATCATAGGGCATACACAAAAAATGTGTTGAATAGATTCGTCTTTATATCCGCATAGTCTGCAGTCTCGATTTTCCCTTTTATCCTTCCATGCTGGGATTACGTCTTTTGATTCCTACATGCCCAGACGCAACCTCATAAATTGATGTTTTAGAGTAAGTGAGAAATAGGCTGATAAATATTCCTGAGGCTTCCTTTTCCCATATGAATTAATAACCGTCCAGGCATGCCGTCTTTGCAGTAGGGTGTTCTCATCCATTGAGTGAGACAAACATTTTATTGTGATGTTGATTAGTTTGTTGAATGCCTTTTTTCCTCTGCTAAGATTCCAAATATCTAGGGCAGAGAGGTCCTTTATCACCTGGTTTAAGTAACTACCCCAGGATCCTTTCCAGCATAGGTGATCTATTGTTCTGATTGCAGAAGCACGCAACCTCCAGCACAGTTTTATGAATGCACCTTTGTTGCGAAATTCCTGGTTTAATAAGCCAAACTCTAGACGCACCTGAGCAGGCGATGCGCTTTGCTGGATATGGAAGACTTTTTTATATACTTTAGTTTGTATTTTGTTCAAGGCCTGGATTTCACACCCTTTCATTATTTCGGTGCCATAGGTTACTGTTGGCATTAACTGTGCCTGCATAACTGTTAATAAGTTGCCATTTGATGGACAGCTTAATTTCTTTTTTAATACATTGAAGCCATATGTCAGGTTTTCAGATTTTGACTCCATTGAAATGAGCTGCAATTTGTGGGTTAATGTTCGTTCTACCATAAATCCGAGGTATTTGTAGGAAGCAACTGTTTCGACTTTTATCCCCTCTATATGCCATGTATATTTCTTGTTTTGGTTTTTCACATCTACTAGCCGTACGACCTAGGTTTTTGATAAATTCAATTCTAGCCCTTGTGCTGTCAAATATTTGGCTAAGGCATTAATCCCCCTTTGCAAGCCGATTTGCGTTTGACTTAGGAGTACTAAATCGTCGGCGTACTGAAGGCACCTAATTTCCTCATTAACTATCGATGGGGGGTGACTATTGATTTCCACAAGGGAATCTTCAAGATCAGATATGTACAGATTAAAAAAGGTAGGAGCTAGCACGCACCCCTGTTTCAGACCATTTTGGGTGTTTATTTTCTTTGTTACCCACCGTCCATCTACTAACTTTACCCGGCTCCATGTACGTGATTATAATTCTCTGATGGCCTTTAACAGATTTATGGGGATGCCCCAGCTAGCCAGTTTTTCCCATAGACGTTCACGGGCACACTGTCGAAAGCTTGCTTAAGGTCCACAAAACAGGCGAACAGGCAGGTGTTCTTAAATTTAGCTTTTTCGGCTAACAATGTTAATGCCGTTATGTTTGTTAAGGTTCCTGCTCCCGCCCGAAACCCAGTTTGAGATCTCGGGATGCGGTTGTTTTCATCTGACCATTTTTTTTGTTGGATTAATAAGCAACTTGTGTATAACTTTGCTTCAACATCAATTAAGGTATAAAAAGGTGTGGTAAAAAAGGGTTTTTTTGTACCGCTTTGTTTGCCATAAGTTGGCAGGGTATGCTCAGGCGTGAGTCCCTTGCTCACTTTGCCATTGGATTCAAGCAAGCCTGGCTGAAGACGGCTGTAATGCCAGAAACCGGTGCTAGGAAGCTTGAATCCGGTCCAGGGAAGGCATGGCTTGGCAGTTCGGGCTGGACTGTTCCCATGAGGCACAGGGTCAGACTGATTTGCATATGGCCATGTCTAAACTGGGGTGGCAGAGTGGGCTAAAGAACGGTGATGGATTAAACCCAGATCTGTTGACTTGGTGTGAGTGTTTGATTGGTTCAGATGCTCCGTCCATCACCACCCCCTTTTGTACCTCAACATCAATTAAAGCAATTAATCTGTAGTTGGTCGGCATTGTTGAATTTCCCCCTTTAAAAATTGGCTGGATAATACTTCCCCTCCAGGATTCAGGGATTCCGTTTGTTTCAAACAATTCATTAAAGAGTGGGCAAAAATAATGGGCCCAATATGAAGCTTCTCCCTTGAAAAGGGCATTTGGGATGCCATTTGGTCCTGGTGCGCCCTAGGAGTTTAACTTTTTGATGATTTTTATTAGTTTGCTTACTTCTGTTAATTTGTCGGAGCTTTTACATTTCAGGGAAATTGGTTTGTTATTCACATTTATGCCCCCAGGAAGACTCTGTGTATTTTGTTCTATGTGCCTCCTACTGTCCTTTTTTGATGATGGACTACCTGAGGTTGATTTAAACTTTGGTTCTTTGTGCAAACTCATTATGTGAGCTGTTCATGCTGCCTCGTTTATCCCTGCATTTTGATGTCTGTTATTTCTGAGTGTCAGTGAATTTATCTGAGACCAGAAGTGTTTTCCATTCCGTTGTTTACTAGCCAAAAGGAGTTTGTTCCATATTGCAACCTGATAACTAGATTTAGCTACTCAACAGTTTTTCTTATACTGTTTTCTTAAATTTTTAAGCACGCTTCTGTCAGGTTTTCCCCCTGTTTTTAGCTTGTTTGAGATTGCTCTTATTCTGCGAACTATTAGACTTTTTTGCTTGCGAAGTTAATGGTTGAACCAGGGATGGTGACTGCTTGACCGCGTGTGCTTCCTCTGGTGCCTAGCTGAATGTTGACTCTTGTTATCCAAAAAGCATTCCATTAAGGATCCTGTTAGGGTGTCCCAGGCTCTTACTCTTTCACCCTCCCTGATTTGTGGTGGATCTGGGCTTGCAGATTCCACTGAAGTTTCTTCACTAGTACCCGCTTGGGGGTGGTATACTTCTGCCATCACCTTTTCAATCCTTATTCCACGCCATTTCAGTCTTTTTTAAATTGTAGGCTTGTGGCGTGGAGAACAGATTTTTTGCTGTTGTCAGCCTGGCTATGAATTGCTCCAATTGCAATAATTGTGGCATATGATCACTCTCTATGCGTGGTACAATTAGGAATTTTCGTGTTTGGCATGCTACAGATTCACTCACTAAGGTATGATCGATGGTTGAGCTTTTAGACCCACTGAAAAAGGTTATTGCCGCCGGAGAATCTTCTTTTGTATTTCCATTGAGGTGAATCAGTCCTAATGATTCAAGTTGTCATCTGAAGTTGTTTCCCTTTTTATTCATATTTCCTGAGGAAATACATAAGTTAGTATTAAAGTCACCGGAAATGATGAACTGTGCCTGGCAATACAGCCTTTGTAGTGATTTTATTATTCCTAACAACATATTCATGTGCCCGTCTTTTGTCTCCTCACTTGAATGGATGTAAACATTAAGTAGTATTAATATTGTTACAGACCCATCACTTTTGTGCTGTTCGAGTTTGGATACAAGAACCCAATTCGTCCCTATAGTTAATTTTTCTAGAGTCCAATCCAATTTTGTCGAGAAATAAGAGGACAAACCGCCCTTTGGGTGTCCAAATGTTGCTGATTTTATTGTTGGCTCATGATGGCCGGCAAAGCCTATGATATTGTTCGGAGTTGTGCACCACGTTTCTTGGGCTAAGATGATATCGTGTGCTTGCAGGACTTCCACTGTACCGGAGTTTCCTATAAGATTTTCTAGACCGTGGGTATTCCAAGAGCAAATGTTGATAATTTTTTTAATTTCTTGTGGTACTTTAATTCGTCAGGATTGCGAGTTAAGATGAAGTTTTTGACGCCACATCCTATTGTCTTTAATCACTTGTTTGATTGTGTTAAATTCATCTATACTCCTTTTAAGTTGGGCTGTTGCCCGAGGCCTGGTAATTATTAAGTTCTCGAAGGATTTGTGCTTTATTACTGCTCCTATGGCACCTCTCAGTAGAGATCCCTCACTTTTCTTTTTGGGGAGAAGCGGACCTGGGTAGCATGGGGCCTCTATCCTTTGTATTTCAATGCCCCAAGCCTTAAACGTTTGCTGTTAAGTCATTATATGCTCTGCAATTTCCAGTGAAGACCAAGAATTATTCACAGTGCCCCTGGGAGGGAGGGAAGTGCTACAGTGCTGGGTGGTGTAGGTATGGGATGGTGACAATATAAAAACTGGCCAAGCGGCCTCAATGTATCATGTATCAAAATTCAAATTTAGACAAAGAAAACGATCATTGATTCAGAAAATCATTCAGTATAGATCATGCTTCACAACTCGCAATAAATGACTGCTGTTTTATGATTCAGAAAATCATTCAGTATAGATCATGCTTCACAACTCGCAATAAATGACTGCTGTTTTATTAAAGATGCACCTTTGGTTTTGTTTTCCGTCAATGGTATTGCACTGTTCGAACTTCCCTTTTTTGTTGACCCTTTTGCGATTAGGAAGTCTGTTATCTTGTATCCCTCTTTCCTTTTGCTATGGGCCATCCTTGCTTTATTCATATCAGAAGCCTTTCATTTTCGTTCTTTTTCTTTACGTTCTTTTCATTTATGTCCTTCCGGGGTATTTTTGAATCCTGTTGTTGTTCCTGTCTGGGGGAATCTTTCCTTAGCCTCTTTGGGTATCTCTGATTCCCTTGTGAGGGGCCTTCCCCCTGGTCCTGGACCTTGTCCTGGTCCTGATCCTGATCCTGGACCTGGGCGCCTCTATTTTTTCCTGAGCGAATTTCTGATTCCCTTACTGCGCCTTTGTTGCACTTCTTGCCTTTGCTGGATGTTAAATGACCCCTGACTTTTCGTTTCGATTTTACCCCTTTGCTAATTTCCTCGATAGCTCCTCTTGTGCTTTAATCTTGGATTTAAGTGATGATAAATTCTCCGTAAGCAGTACTCAAAACTGTACTCAAGCAGGAACCTCCAGCTGTGATCCATGCCTGTCTTCTGTATTTTTTAAAGTGTATGGTGAATGACAATTACAAATTGGATGGCCACTTAGATGAGATTATAGGCAGATGCCAGTGATAGGCTTCATCCACCACCACCCCTTTGTCCACCGTCTCCTGTACTCACAGACTCTCCTTGAATCCTGTGCAGCTCCTTACCATGTCATCACAGGGTCCTTGATCTCCTCTGCTTCTCTCAAAATGAATTGCAGCTCCTGACAGGATGGAGGCAACTCGTGGCTTTCTGCCACACTCTGCCTTCTTTTTTGCGTCCCCTTCCGCGATGAGAAGCCCACTCATCTCACACGGACTCTGCCGTGCAAGAAATCCACAGCTAGCAGGAAGGCATCACTCAGCTCCCACCGCACTGTGAAGTACTAAACAATGCCCTGAGGGTCATGCCGCGTTGGGGACAAATCGCGGCTTTAAAAAAAAAAATGTTTTATATAAAGTAATTTGCGTCGACTTGCGGCTCCTGCCACACAAGAAGGCAAAAGAAGACAATTTTCTGCTCCTGCCGCACTAGGCGGCGACTTGCTGAGACTCGCGGCTCCTGCCGCACTGGAAGGCGACTCGCGGCTCGCGTCCGCTCTAAAAGGCACTTTGCGGCTTCCGTCGCACTGTGGGGCACTGTGGGGCACTGTGAGGTAACTAGCAGCTCCTCTCCGCCGCGCTAAGAAATGTCCGGCGGGTGTTACCGCGATGAAGAGCGAAGACCGAAGAGTGATTCGCGCCTCCGAAGACCTGCAGCGTTGGAAAAACCGGCTCACGGCTCACGGAGCTCACGGTTGAGCACTCTAGCACCAGCAGCAACAGCAGTAGCTTCTGGCGTCTGTCGTAGGGTGACCAGATTCTCAAAACACATAACGGGGACAGGTCATTGACATAGAAGTAGGACTATCGTTTGCAGTAACCATCGACATAAAAGTAGGACTATTTGAAAGTTGTCTTAGACATAAAAAAGGACTACAATAACAGCTCCATCCACAGACCGAGATGAAACATTACAGACAACAAATCCGAGGTATTTTATTGGCACCCCTCTCCTTTACGCAGCAGCATTAGTACTTTTTATTCCATTTACACTTTTAAGGACTATAGCATATATTTTCCAAAAATCAAAAAATAAATCACAGGTTAGCAAACTCCAGATTTACTAGCCTTAACAATGCTCATTTCTATAGCTGCTCGTCAGCACCACGTAAAGTACAACTCACTAATGTTGCTTAGTTGCTAAAGACAGTAAAGCATGGGAGGTAAACTGCGGAATGCTAAATTGCCGGAGGGCAGCCAATGAAAAACAGGGACATTTCTGTGTTTAACCGGGACACTGTTTGAAAACAGGGACATTTGAGTCACTTGGAGACAAGTGTCGGGACACGGGGACACTTCTTCAAAAACGGGGACCGTCCTGGGAAAACGGGGACGTCTGGTCACCCTAGTCTGTCGCCACTTCCCCCACACGTGATTGGGGGCAACTCTAAAAAAACATGAGATGTTGGTGATGAGGAGAATTTCGGGCACAGGTATTCAAAAAGACAGTAACAGCTGACCAAATAATATGTATGTATTTCCATGTTTGACTTTCTGCCTAGACTTACGTAATGACACTTTGCTTCCTTATCAAGGTATATTAACTTTATTTGACTTGACCCTTACCATCATTTGACAGGCACACTGCAATTTGTTGTTTCAATGATATTGACTATATCTCTATGTTCATATTGTTTTAATTCACATTACGATGCAATTTTCCCATGCCTCTATTTATATTTTGTATTTGTATATGGCTCACTATGGTATTGAACAACAAGAGGCGCTGATTACTGTTACATTGAACATTAAGAGGTTTATATTACTGGGATAATGAACAATTAAAAGGCCCAATCTGCAATTTGGGCAGGCCAGTCACTGTCACCTTATTATTGTAAACAACAGTTTTTAAGAAAGCATCCCCAATCTTATCAGGCGAATTTCATCCTACTTTAACAATCCGAGAACCTTACTAGAGTCTTTTTTCCATACACCACACGGACCGTCACAGGTCACATGGTTAGGTTGCCTTGGTTACCGGTCTAACAGGAACCAGCCGATTGTCATTATTGAATGCGAGTCGGCAATCTAACGGATTCACTCCGCTCCCAGTAGGTTTTGCCTCTACATGTGGCTGCCCCCCTTCGCTAGTAATAGGCACCTCAGGGGAACCTGGCTGTATCCTGATTCTCCGTCTTATTTCCCCTGACGGCTAATTCTCCGCCGATGCGATCACGCACAGCGGCACTCGAGCATTCTACCCGACCCCTTGGCGTACGCGAGTGGCGTCGACAGCTTCAACTCCTGTGAGTTATCTTTATCTTTATTTCTCTCCTTCCTGGACAAAGCGTATGAACCCCCCTGATCTGGTGGCTTTCTATGACTAAAGATGTGCCACTCTCCTTTTTCTTCCCAGATTTGAGGGCTGCCTTACATCGCCAATCTATGTAAGTGCAAATTCTCTTGATTATCTTCCACTCGTGGACACATTTTCATTGTTGAGGTCCTAATGAATATCTCCCCCACTCTTACAGGACCCGAAGTAATTCTTCTTCTGAGAGGTTCTTAATCCCATCATCCATCCTGAAGACAAGCAACCTTTGGTATGTCTTGTCCACCATTTTACTGTTCTAAACTAAATTAATTTTATATAAATTTTGACTTGTGCACCTTATTTAATTCAGTTATACATTCATTACCCATTGAATAGGTTGCCTGCCCCTTTCCCGTCCTGATGAAGACCCGAAGCAAGGATATAAATAACGCCTGCAATTGTTAGAGGGTCGAAACGTCGACAGCTTTTATGTAGATTCAGCTTCACCCCATGATCCAGTCATTTATTGCGAGTTTTGACGCATGATCTATACTGAATGATTTTCTGAATCAATGATCGTTTTCTTTGTCTAAATTTGAATTTTGATACATGATACATTGAGGCCGCTTGGCCAGTTTTTATATTGTCACCATCCCATACCTACACCACCCAGCACTGTAGCACTTCCCTCCCTCCCAGGGGCACTGTGAATAATTCTTGATTGTTTATTGAATTTATGATGATCAGCATATAACCTACATTGTGAATAAACAACAATTCAGGTCAATTGATTTTTTCTATTGTTATTTAACTGTTTGAATTTGTTGCTCTTTACTGAGACCCCTCTCCTCAGTACTTATATTACCCAGGTCCCAGTGACTTTGTTCTATAACCAAATACTATTGGGCACATGTACAAAGAAGTGGCTGAGCAGCGTGTTGTTAGCCTCCTTTGCTTAACAACATGCTCCGCCACTTCTGAAACGCAGGGCTGCACCATATTTACAAGAATATGGTGCAGCCCTGCATTCCCCCCTGCGCTGGCTCTAAGTTTAGCAGCCTAGTGCCAACATAGGCACCCTTGCACCATAGAGCAAGGGTGTCTGCGTTCAGGGGAAGATTTTTTTATGTGCAGGAAGGACCCCCTTTCAGCACATAAACATTCTTTAAATGCCACTTTGTAACTTCAATGTGTGCTGCTTAATGCAGCAAACATAGAAGTTGAAAAACTGCATTAACAAATGATTGTTTATGTGCAGGAAGGGGGGCCTTCCTGCACATAAACAATCATTGGCCTTTTGCTGTTTTCATGTGTGCTGCACAATACAGCACACATGAAAACAGCAAAAACGAGGAGAAATGCAACATTTCTCCTCATTACGCCAGGGTAAGACCAGGTCTCCCCTGGTCTTAATTCTCGTGCTGCCTCCTATTTACGCCTCCCTTGTAAATAGGAGGCAGCGTCAGAATCATTGGGTGTTGCGGTGGAACGTCCACAGCAACACCCATTGCCCTCCCCCTTCACGCTAAGCATAGCGTGATTGGGGACCTTATTTACAAGGCAACGTTAAGCCACAGTAAGTCTATTGCTACAGGAACGTCCTAAAAAGTGATTTTCCTGTGGCAATAGGGCAATAGGGCTTGTACATATACCCCTATTTCTCTTAACAAGAAGAGAAATTGGGGTAAAATATGCTCTATCTAATGGGTGATTGTAACAGACACTGTACCACCAAGCTTGAAAATTAATTTGTGTGGATTGTTTCCACTTCTTGGTAATCTGTTGGCAATTGACAAATCTAATATAACAGTTTTATATGTGTTGTTTTGCCAAACATCTGAAAGGCTTCCAAGAAAAATAGGGGAAGGGGAATCGGGAATTTTTGTATGAAAAATAGTATTAATTTGAGACCACATTTTCAACCAAAATTGATGAGTAGACGGACATAAAAAAAATAATGTGATATAAATCTGCAGAGGTAGTATGGCAAGACCAACAATTTGATAAAGAATCAGGAGTTAACTTGTGTGGAGTAGGTGGAGTAATCATGAATCTGTTATAAATTTAAAAAAAGAGTTTGAGTGGTGTTGGCAGATCTTGATGTTTTGCATATTTTCTGCCAAATTTTATCCCAAAGCATAATGGACCATGAAGTCTGAAAGTCACGCTCCCATTTCAAGTCAAGTCAAGTCAAGTCATACAATTTATATAGCGCACTACATACCCAGAGGGTTTCAAGGCGCTAGGAAGGGGAGGAGGATTATATGTCAAATATCCACGTTTTAAGCTGCTTTCTGAACGCTAGGTGATTCTGGGTGAGGCGAAGGTAAGCGGGGAGTGAGTTCCATGTTTTGGCAGCCAGGTAAGAGAAGGATCTGCCTCCCATGGTGGTCTTGTTGATGTGGGGTACAGTGGCGAAGGCTTGGTTGGAGGATCGAAGTAGGCGGGGGGGGGAGTAGAAGGACAGTCGGGAGTTGAGGCAGTCTGGTCCGATGTCGTAGAGTGATTTGTGTGCGTGGGTGAGCAGTCGGAAAGTAATCCTCTTATTGACGGGTAGCCAGTGGAGATCTTTAAGGTGACCAGAGATGTGTTCGTTGCGTGGGGTGTCTAATATGAGCCTGGCTGAGGCGTTTTGGATTCGTTGTAGTTTCTTCTGGAGTTTGGCGGTGGTGCCTGCGTAGAGGGTGTTTCCGTAGTCCAGTCGGCTCGTGACCAGAGCGTGGGTGACTGTTTTCCTTGTTTCGGTGGGGATCCAGCGAAATGTTTTTCTGAGCATGCGAAGAATGTTGAAGCAGGAGGAGGATACGGCGCTGACTTGTCTGTTCATTGATAGTGAGGAATCCAGGATGACGCCAAGGTTTCGTGCGTGGTCTGTCGGGATGGGTGCATTTCCGAGGGCTTCCGGCCACCAGGAGTCGTCCCAAGCAGAGGGGGATTTACCTAAGATGAGGACTTCTGTTTTGTCTGAGTTCAGTTTCAGTCGGCTTTGTTTCATCCATTCGGCGACTTCTTTCATTCCTTCGTGAAGGTTAGTTTTGGCGGTGCTGGGGTCTTTGGTGAGAGATAGGATCAGTTGAGTGTCGTCCGCGTAGGAGATGATGTTGAGGTTGTGTTGGCGGGCGATGGCCGCGAGGGGGCTCATGTATACGTTGAAGAGGGTGGGACTGAGTGAGGATCCTTGTGGTACGCCGCAGATGATTTCAGAGGCCTCTGAATTGAATGGTGGGAGGCGGACTCTCTGGGTTCTTCCGGTGAGGAACGAGGTGATCCATTCCAGTGCCTTTCCTTGGATTCCGATGTTTCTGAGGCGATGTAAGAGGGTGCTGTGGCAGACTGTGTCGAAGGCTGCAGAAAGATCGAGGAGGATGAGGGCGACTGTGTCTCCATTGTCCAGTAGAGTACGGATGTCATCTGTTGCTGCGATGAGGGCGGTCTCAGTGCTGTGTTTGGCTCGGAATCCAGATTGTGAGGGGTCGAGTGAATTGTTGGCTTCGAGGAAGGCGGCGAGTTGGTTGTTGACAGCTTTCTCGATGACTTTGGCCGGGAATGGAAGAAGCGAGATGGGGCGGTAGTTTTTGAGTTCGGTGGGGTCTGCTGTTGGTTTTTTCAGAAGGGCGGTGAGTTCAGCGTGTTTCCAATCTTCTGGGAAGGTAGCGGAATTGAAGGAGCAGTTGATGACGTCTCGGAGGTGCGGAGCTATGACGAAGTCTGCTTTGTTGAAGATTTTGTTAAATTTCAATTTAACTTCCAATTTATCTCTGTGTTCTGGAGTTTTAGTAATTATTTTGTATATAGAAGAGGCATTTGGATGAGTGAATAATAATGTAAGTAGTTGTTAGGTTGTGTTTGGATAGGAGTATGTGAAGTTAATAACGCCAAAGTTGAGGTAATTCTGTGAATTAAAGTATTAAATTCATGACAAAATCAATAGGGAAGTTTGTCTAGTAATTGTGCTTTTGTGAATGTAATAAAAGAAACATTTAAATAAAGTTAATGTACCCAGAGCAAACCTTTATCTCTCCAAAAGTTTATTATGCCATATAGAGGACTAAGGAAATTGCTCTGTAACTGGAAGATGAGGGAAAACTATTGGTATAAGGAGTTTATAAGTAGTATTATGAATAAAGGGATGATAACAAATGTGTCCTTTGAGATAAAAAGTGTTATTCAAAGTCCTTCCAAAGACGGGTAAACTCTGCAGATGAGTCGAGTCTAATAACCATTTGGAAGTATGTTGCAGGAGAAACGGAGTATGATAACATTGGAAATCAGGGATGGTTACACCTCCTTGACATTTACTATGTTTAAGCTTGAGAAGGGGCATACAAGTATTTCATGATTCCAAAGAAAGGAGGAAAGTATAGAATGAATCTACTTTAAAAAGTAAGCAGAAATAAGAAGAGGATTATCAGAAATGGTATAAAAAACAATGGGTGCAAGCATCATTTTAATAGTGTTGAGCCTACCCACCAAGATAAGTAAAGAGGATCCATTTAGCAGTTGAATTGGACAAAGTGGCAAAAATCGTGTTCAAGTTTAAAGATATTGTATGCTTCATAGACGGTGAAAACCAAAGTACAAGATGTTTAGTTTTGAGAAGGCTCCAGGTGAAGTTGAAAGAAGAAATGTTCTGTTTAAAAAGAAAAACATTAAGAGGGAGAATATCACACTTATCATGATTCAATTTCTAACCTCATAGACCCAAAAAAATTCAACTTCTGTGAGGAAAGCTGGAAGAGAGGAATCCGGTTTGGAGAAAAACAGAAGAATATCGTCAGCATAAACTGACATTTTAGTGTGGAGATTGTCATGATGAAAACCAAGTATATTAGAATTGTGTCTGATTTTTGCAAAAAAAGGCTCCAATTCAAGAATAAAAAGAAGTGGGGAAAGGGCATAACCTTGTCTTTTACACCTCTGTTTAGAGGAAAAGAAGGAGAAATAAGCCCATTTGCAAAAATTAAAGGCATTGGTGCAGTGTACAAAAAGCATATATAGGAAATAATTTTAGGCCCAAAAGCAAACCAAGAAAAGTGTATGAAAAATAAATGACCAATCCATGTGATTGTATGCTTTTTCTGTGTCAAGTGAAATAGATGCTAGTGAATGAGGATATTTTCTGGATGCATTTAATATATTAAAGAAAACCCTGGTATTATCAGAAATATATTTACTCTAATAAAGCCCAATGATATCATATAATGCCTGGTGGAATTTGTTATGTCATCCTCATAGGCTTGACCGCGCCTTTGCCACCACCGTTCCTCTACTAATCAAAAGAGACTTGTTATGGTTGCCGTTAACTGAATTCCTTTCCAGAAGCATCATTTGATTGTTCATCTTTTATTTTCTTTTTTTCTAATAACGTTTTACTGTTGTTTTTCAATTTTTTTGTATTTATAGAAATTTTAAGTATTGAGTTTATATTCTAGGTTGCCCTTTTTCCCTTCCTCCCCCTCCTCTCTCTTTCTTTCTCTCTCTCCTTCCCTTCCTCAAAACAAAATACCTTTAAAAAGCTTGTTTCCTTTGTACAGTTTATTTACCCCTTTGGGGTTGTTGTTTGCATTATTATCACATTTTAACACTTTTTTACCTCTTTTCAGTGTCATTTATTCATGTAATGACGTTTTACTTTGTATATCATGTTTAATAAAGCTTTCTAAACTTAAAAAAAAATTAAGCCCATTGTTCTTTCCCAATAAGAAGCGGAAGAAAGGGATCCAACTGAAGAGCAAGGATTCTAGCGAGTATTTTATAATCAGAGTTAACTAATGAAATCAGTCTATAATTTTTACATAAGTGTGGGTCTCGTCTATCTTTAGGAATGAGGCATATAAGTGGTTCTGTTCGAACCATTTGATGTTTTAGTAGAAATAAAATGGGAGAAAAGACAAAGAAGTTTTGGAAGCCAGAGTTTGGAAAAATGTGAATAGAATTCAATGGGAACACCATCTGGTCCAGGAGCTTTGCCTGTTTTAATAAATTTTAGCATTTGGGAGATATCCTTAAGACAAATATTCATCTCTAATGATGAAAGATCTAAACTGATGTAAAGATTTTTATGAATGGAGGAGAGATATTGTTGTATGGGAATTGGGTCTGGGATAGATTTAGGAGTATAAAATGCAGTATAATACACTGTAAATTCATCTAAAATTTCTTCACCTTTAACAAAAACTAGTCCGTTCTTTTCTAATTTTTAGATTATTAGCAGGTAATTTACTTGCTTTATTCTAGCCACTATAATATCTTGCCCTACCCTTCAGCAGATAAGAGGCAGCATTCTCTGTAGAGATTTTATTATATTTAAATTTCTATACAATAGCATTATTGAGGTCAGTCACAGAATTAGTAGTATTATATACAATTTTCAAATGTTTAATGTGTTTCAGGATATTAAGGGCTTTCTGAGAATTTTATTTTTTCTTTGTAGAAACATAAGAAATAATAAAATCTCTGGCTGAAACTTTGAATGCATTCCATATAACATGAAAAGGAAGATTATAAGATTAAATATTAGTATAGAATTCTGTAGCAAATACTTCAAATGCAGAGGCAAAGACTGGATCTATTAATAATGAAGTGTTGAAATGCCATTGTCTATGTCCAGTAGCGATAGGAAGTAATTCTAAATCTAATTTTACTGGGGCATGATACAGTCAAGGCCAGCATTACTCGTGGGTGAGTGGGGGGTGTGCGGGCACAAGGTAGCACAATTAAAAACAAAACATTTTTTTTTTAATTACACACTTACCTTACTTACTGCCGGTCCCGCTGTCACGTCTCTGCTCCTTGCTCCTGCTCTCTCCTCGTGGTGTGGGGCAGGAAGCCAGGAACAACAGCAAGGCTCCCTTGACCAATCACAACGCTGCAATGCAGCGGTGTGATTGGTAAGGACCCAAGCTCCCCTGACCAATCACAATGCTGTTATGAGAGTCCTAGTTGGACGCTCAACTAGGGAATGGGAGCCTGGGCTTGTTCTCCATGCAGGCTGTAATGCAGCCTGCATGGAGAACTCGGAAAGCGCCCATGACTACTTTGGGTGACCCGATGTCGGGCAAGAGTCCTGTGAGGGAAATGTGCCGTTCAAAATAGCAGAAATACGCGGTCATGCTGCTTACAGTACACAATATGCTGTGAATGATGCAATTAATGCCTGTATTGCTTTCTCTGGCTCATTTTGTGGATATTTCTTCAATGGGCATCATGTTATTTCCTACCAATGATGCCACAAACAATAATGTTGCCTCCTCACAATTCAACTTTAAGCTTACTCGTCTACGTTTGACTGGAGCAACAAGTTCAGCAGCTTTTTCTACATTTCGTTATATACTGTCGGATAGGATACTGTCGGATAGTTTGGCTTCCAAATCAGGTACCCTGGCTGATATCCAGCTTGGTTTCGAAACTGGTGTTACACGTAGACTGAACGCCCTTAACTATTTTAGTGTTGCCCAAATAAAATACATCTTTTGTAAATAAAACAAAAAACTTCCCTATAATCAGTGCCACTGGAATTACATCGCAGGGGAGGGCCAAATTATTCGGAAGGGTTGACTAAATTATACAGCGAGAAAAGGAAAGATATGCGGCATAATGCGGCACATTTTGTGATAGTACTATTTCATTAATTTGTCTTTTTTACACATGTTAACAATAATTGGGCGTAGGTTGCTCCTCGTTCAGTTTAACATCTAAATTTAGCAATAAGAATCAGACAGGTGACCAGTCAACGTTTGCCAAGGGCATTCCACTGCGAAGAAACACTTGCCACTATATTTTTACTAAATTTTGAACCGTTTGAGATAGAAACTATGTTTTTTGTGTTAAAATCTGCAGATTATGCAGTAGATGATGTATTATGTGTCAAATTCAGAAAATCTGTAACTATACAAAAAACAGTCCACACAATTACATAATTCCAATAGCCCTGCCTATATTTAACTTTATTTAGCTTTCATGGACCTTTCCTCTACTATGGGTCATCTTGGCCTCATAGGAGTTGGACAAAGATCTAGTTGCCTTGTTAGCTTCTTTGTACACTGACCTCAATGATTCTGTGGCATATGGTCCTCTGGGAACACAAATCTTCTTTCAGTTCAGAGGAGGCATAAGGCAGGGGTGCATATTGGCACTCTTCCTCCTGACTCTTCACTAACCAGCGGGAGGCTGAATTGGGGAGGGAGTGTGTTGGTGCCTCCAGTTAGGTAGTGGACAGCGTGTCCTGCTTCTTTATCCTAAAGAGGCTGTCCTTAGATCTCGCACCCAAACTTCTTGTATCCATATATGAGATCTTTATGAAATCTTTAGGCCTTGTCATCAATTTGAGTAAGTCTAATGTCAATTGGGAGTACCTCGGCTAGGATTGAGCCAATTTTCACTAATAAATAACTGCTATAGAGAGAGGATTCACATACAAACTATTTTCATTTATTTTTATTACTGGCCTTAATAGCTTGCACTAGCACAAACCAGGGTCCCTTGATGCTGAGCCTAATGACAAGAATAGCACCACAGCAGATTCCAGGTGAGAGAATAACCAGGTTTTAAAGCCTCCTGAAGTAAATATGACTGTATGTCAATTTCAGTATAGTGGGGAACATGTTCAAGAAGGAGGAAGTACTTATTTAAGTGGAGAGCTCTAGAGGGACATTGTTTGGCGAGATTATTACAGTATATGTAATCTTGAATATGGAGGCATTGTAGGGATTCTTGAATGGGAGCTGATGAGTTAAATCAGGGCACGTTTGTTAATAGAAGAGCACCTTGGTTTTGGATCAGCTGGGGCCAGTCCAGAAGGAATTTCTTGATTCCAAGATAAAGATTCTTACAATGATCCAGCTGGAAACTACTGAGGGCGACTACAGATAATTGCTTACAATGCAAGTTAAGAAAGGCACATGCAAAGTTGGCACATCTGTAAAATGGAACAGGACTTCATTGAAGCTACCTGAGAGTCGATTGACGCATAAGGTCTAATATTACCCCAAAGCTTTTAAATGTCTTTATAGGCAAAGGACATTTGAAAGAATCAATCTTAGGGTCACCTTTGGTGGAAGTCTAATATGTGCCTCCAATTAAGCATTCCTGGCCAGAGAGGTTAACAAGGTTAACAGAAGCAAAGGTGGGATTTACTAATTTGTGCCTAGCGGGGTAGCATGCCTGTGCTCATATTACCCCACCCTGATAAATCTTCATAAGGGTGAAACTGTTGTAACATATATACTGGCATTTGGGAATACATAAAATTTTAGGCCTTACCTATAACTGAGAATACATTTCTGAAGAAGAGTCTGAGTCTTTCGTTAGGAATCTCTGTGTCAATCCTCTTGTCACGTGAAGTATTTTATGTAGATTTACGTATGTTAATTTACTTATGCACATGTTTTTTCATGATTTCAGTCCAAATAAGCTAAAACAAAGATGACTGGTATCACTCTTCAAAATATTTGTTATGCATGTCAATCTTCCATTACGTCCTGATCCGTCTCCCTCGCACAGTCCTCAAAGAATGAGTACATCCCCATCTCACAGACAATATTTCCTTAGCCCAACCAAAATAATCTTCACCACATGGCACTACTAATTCCTAAAAGGAGGAATTTACTCTAAATACGTTCTGTTTTTCTCTTCTGTCGAAGCAGAGAAATGTACCTTCCAGAAATGTATACATGCTTTATTCATGTGTATATAGATACTTATCTTTTATATTTATTCCCTAAGGAGACGAGCTTTGATAGTCTCAAAAGAGGTTACTGTCTTCGCCTTCTTGCTGAGCAGAGGGGACTGAATGATTTCGAGTCCATGACTCACTGAGCGGTCATTTGTTGTCTAAAGTACAGTTTTCAATGCTGTTATTGGAGTGATCTTCTTTATCTTTGTGTGTTTTTATTGTCTGGCGGAAGTGGATTGGGGATTTTTGTGTGATTTCCGATCCTAAAATGGCAGCTCCTGTGAGACTTTGTGAACTTGATACTTCATTGCTTGGCAACTAGTTGA
The DNA here is from genome assembly GCF_964261635.1 of Lissotriton helveticus. Lineage (NCBI taxonomy): Eukaryota > Metazoa > Chordata > Amphibia > Caudata > Salamandridae > Lissotriton > Lissotriton helveticus. Next base: position 243,769,775 of record NC_136062.1, on the reverse strand, counting down.
ATATTTCAGCTGATTCCAGCAAGGTTTGTAATGTAGCAGGGATCTGAGCCATGAGGAGGTGCCACCATTGTGAGGCAGAAACTATCCTCTTGAAGACATGACAGCCTCTTCAAACAGTGCTCCGTTGATGTAGATGTTGCAGCAAATGATAGAGTCTGCTGTAGAGGCAGAATTTATGGTGAAAGAAGTTTTTTCTCAAGCGAAGGTGACAACGTTAGGTTATAAAGATGGACCTACTGGGGACCAACAAGTGAAAAAAGTCAGGGGTCATTTGTTCAAGGCTCAGAACTTACTGAGATAAAGCAGCACTTGAAGGACAATTTGGGATGTCCTACTCCATCTCCTGTAGGAATGATGACGATTTTTTAATGCAATATTAATGTATTGAACCTGAATCTCTTCGCCTGAAGGGTGATGTTAGGAGGGCATTAATGTGTGACTGGAAGGAGGCAGATAAATAATCTTTCCCGAGATTTTTGAATAGATGTTGACCTCTGGAGAACTTTGCAGAGGAATTCCAAGCTTCTCTGAAGGCTGATAATCTCATGACTGGGCTCTCTTCACAAGGTATGGTGATCAGAGGATGCTTAACCATCTAACTTTGTTGACAAAAAGACAGTGCTGTTAAGAGATTGTATGCTGCATCAAATATTTTCATCTGAGGAGCTCCTTAAATAACCTATACAATAAAGTCCTTCTTAAAGGACATCCAGATGTTAGTGGGTCAGATGCATGAGGCAACATACTGCTCTACTGCCCTTTCAAGGATGGAACAGCAAGTTTGCTTTGAGTCAAATGTTTCCTCTTGCAATCTATGTGCAGCTGCTACTGAGGCTTCCATAGCGGTCCCCAGATACATCTGGATGCAAACCTGGGACACTGATGCCACCCAGATGATAGTCTTAATGAAATTACCTTTTGAGGGATCAAAGATCTTCTGACAGCAATTAGACGACATGGCTAAGAAAAACAGTTGATGACACCAGGTCATACTGTTTTCTAGAGGTTATGGATTTGGTGCTATAAAGGCTTTTGGCCCAGGGACTTCTAAATCTGGTCAACAGCTCTTTCGAGCAAGGGGACATGGCAGGGGACCCATTTTACTGAAAGTCCCTTCACCAACCTGCACCTCTTCTACAGCCAACCCCACCTAAACCAGTGAATAGCACATCTCTATCTTCCAAGAGACTTGGAAATCTTCGAGTTTGGACATCTGGGCTCTGGAAATTGTGTGTGGTGGCTATCAGATACTTTTCAAGGGACCCCTGATCAACATTTTTGTCAAACTCCTCTCCCCGGTATGCAACTCATTAGCAGTCCTTCTAGGGGGGATCCGGCTTTAGCTAGAAAAATCAACAATAGTCACAGTTCCACAATCAGAGAGATTTGAATGCTTCTTCCTCATCCTATTTCTTTTTCAGAAGACATAGGGGGATTTTCGCCTAAATCTTGTCATACCCCGGCCAGCCTGTGCTGTCTGTTCTCGTTTGTTGTCACTTCTTTCCAGTTGGGCAGATGTTCTGTACTCTGCTAAAAACGTATTCCCGGTTTTCTGGTTGGCAGGTGCCATATAATTTGCTGTGCACTTTTACATTTTTTTTATGGCGGCAAGGTGGCATGCACTCTAATGTGCACTTTATCTGGGTATACTATGTACTTTAGTTTGAGTGCACTGTTTTAAGATATGTTTAATTCGGTGAAAATGCTTGGAATTTATCTTTGAACAAACAAGTGGTGCTGATTAGTTAAAAACCTCTGTTTCCTGTTGACCTAAAGGTTGCCTGATATGCTTACTTATTGTTTATTTGTTCAGCTTCCAGGCCATCTATTTAAAGGCCTCTATTTCCTGCCTCAGATTAGTTCAAAGCCTCTGTTTCCTGTTGAGCTCATGAAAACAGACGTTTTGAGCTTGCTTGGTTTTTATTTGTTCAACTGCCCTGTCTAGATTAACACTTGAATGACAGGCTATAAATCCTACTATCAAACACAGTGCACTTCTTTGGCTTCATTGATTCATCTTGAGAGAATACTATGTCTCCGAACAGTGGAATTGAAGGGTTCATGGTCCCACCACATGTAACAAGAATAACCTGGACATCTTTGCCTGGAAGCTGGGGGCCAGCACCCCTCTTGGAACTCCATCCCTTTGAGACAGCTTCCATCATGGAACCTGGTAGATCTGCCGGGGCGACCGTACTCTGATCGCCTTGACTATGACCATCTTTTCACTGCTCGACATTCCAGATATTCTGGCCTATTGCATGGACCTCAGGTTAGTTCACTAACTGGACACTTCTAAGTTTGGAATCCAATGTTTTATTCAAAAAAGACCTAGCAATTTGAATTTGAATAAGAAAGCCTTGGCTAAAGGGAAAAAACTAGAAGTGTAAAGTAACACAACGTTAAGGACAGATACAGATTTAGGAATCGTCTGTGCAGAGTGTTTGAAAGTGGGTTATTGGTAGGGGCAAATGTAGGTCTGCCACTGGCAATAAGGCCACTAACACATGATAGGACTCAGCATAGGTTTAGAAAATTATTCCTATGCTCAACCCTTGGTTACGTGGCTGCGAGCAGACAGGCTTAACTACAAAGACAGGTATGTAAAGCATTTAAAAACACCATTTCAACAAAACTCTTACAAATCCACTGGTACTCCAGGCTTTGAATTCTTTGTGAGGCTGTCCAGGTGAGCTCTGTTAACCTGTAGCTTGCAGGGAGTCCACCGAGTCCTTTTGCAGCAAGGTAATCCACAGGGCTGCAGTTTCAATTGGTGCAGTCTTCTGAGTTCGGCCTTAGAGTTCCTTGCACAGCAACATCTTTTCAGCAGGGCACTTTTCGCTTTATTCAGTTTCAAGCAGCAGATCTGGAGGGCTCTGCCCCTCTCAGATACTTATTCAAAATGCTCTGGGTCAAGCAACAGGTCACTTCTGACCAATGAGAGCAGGGCAACTCCTCATAGTTATGACCACACCCTGTAGAGTGTGGCCTTATTTTGACCCAGAGTGCATCATTCTTCCAAATCCATAATGGCTGATTTTCCAGCAAGGAGGTAAGAGCTGGCTAAACACACCCCCTGGGATGGCTTATTTCCATGGACTCTTCCCCTACCACCTGCACATACCTTCCTTATGCGTAGCCCTGACTCTGGGTCAAGAGTGTCAGAGTGAAACTGAAACCCAGGCCACCCCTCTGCCTTTGAAGAGCATAGTTTACGACTCCACCTCCTGGCCTGGCATTCCTATAGACCAGCACACTGCCCTCCCAACAGAGGGGTTCTTTATCACCTCTTCAAAGTAGCCTGGTCAATCCACTTTTCTAGCACCAGGGCTTATAAAAATATATTTTTAAAGTATTTCTCTAATCTCTACCGGACCCTCACCCTCTGTGCAACTAGGGGAGACTTCAGGGGTTCTGAATCTGCAGAAATATTGCAGATCCTCCTTACCCACTTCGTCTAGCATCAAAGTCGAATTTGAGAAACTCTTTAATACAATGTGGGGAGTGAAATGTAAAATTTCACATTACCCAGGCATATAAAAACTCCTTTTATAAGGGCGTATCTTATAGATAACTGAGCCCGCACCCCTCGGATACCTAGGGATGACCCTGGGGGTCCCTAATATGCAAAAACATGGTAGGTTTTTCATTTTTAAGTGCCCCTACCCCCAAAGTCGAGTTTGGGCACAATTCAAGGTTTAAAAGCAGTTTTGGCAACAGTGCTGCTTTTAAACTGACCCCAGGCTTCAGCACTGCAAACATGCTGGGGCAGAAACTCTGCTGGCCTCTAAACTGCCATGCCCCAGGATTCTGGAGACCTCTAGGTAGTTTCAATCCCCTGCCCTATTACATACTAGGGACTTATGGGGTAGGTCATGCCAATTACAGGGGTACCCCACCATACCATAGTGTACTCTAGTCTATGTTGGGTGTCTTAACTGTATTCTAATGTGTTCCTTTTAGTTTGGCACTGACCTGGGCCTGGTTAAACAGAGCCCAGGGTCAGTCAGTGTCAGTTACCACCAGTTCCAGTCAGCAAACAATTGGGGGGTGCCCAGGGCACTGGATGACTTTGCAACATAGCCCCCCGCCCTGCAGAGGCTAAAGGATACACACTCAGAATTTAGGTGGGGGTAAAGCATTAATTTATGCTTATCTGAAATTATTGTGTTCTTGATGCAGAGTGCCTCTCTTGACTGAAGGAGTGTATCTTGCCACTAGAACTTGAGGGGTCGTGCTCAGAAGGATTAACACCCAACATCTATCTTTTTCACTGGAGCACCAGGTACACCAGAACATGCCTTCTGTCTTTCTTTCTCTCTCTCCAACCCCCTTCTCCCCCAAGGGATAGCCATCTGTATCAGTCATCTCTTCTGAAACTAAGGATTAACCTCAAGTGGAAATAGTGGAAGATATTCGCTTCCACAGAAGTCCAGGGAATTCAGGTGAGTGGCCTTTAGTGTGATAGCTCTCAACCTCAAGGGACTAAGTCCATATATTGCCCAAGAGACATTCAAGATTGAGTCTTTAAAAAACATGTTCCTCTGATTAAGCCTAGAGGCTTCCTTACTTCCATAGCTATGTTGTATGCATATCCTCATGTCCCACTTCCAATCCATGCACTTGTTCAAACATTTCTACAACTGCTGTGATTGGGAATTATAATCAGTTTTGAGTTTTGCCGGTCTGGCTTCACCACCTTGAGTTTTTATGAAACTCTTGGCTCATCTGGTGGGTATTCAACGTGATCAAGGAATTCAGGTCAACCCCTACTTGGATGATTGGCTAATTGCATCTTCTTCTTTCTCTAAAGCAGAGAAAGATATAAAGAAAGTCGACAAGGTTCTACATGGCCACAGGTTTCTCATGAACTTCAAGAATTTCCATCTTGTTCCTTCTCAGACTCTCCAGTTTCGCACAGATTTTGGAAATGTTTATCTTTCAGAAGAAAGAGAGAAGCTGCTTATGTTCCATTTGCCCAATCTTATAGTGAAAACTCATGCAAAGACAAGGAAATGGTGGAGGAGCTTCTGAGAGATGGTGGCCACTCTTTTCATCCTTACTAGGAGTTGTCTCCATCTGCACCCTCTGGTATAGTATTTTTTTCAGTTTTGTTGTCCAATTTCTTAGGATTGCAAAATCCTGGTTCTGGTGACTTCACAGGTCCGGCATGAACTTCAATGCTGGCTGAAGGTGGCAAATTGTGACAACGGATTTCAGCTGGTATCTCATCCTCTGTTGGTTCTTACAATAAATTCAAGGACGACTGGATGGGTCAATTCTGAAAGTTATCAAAGCCTAGGGTCATTGAAGCAGGCAAGATAAAAGTGTTCTTCCAATTGTAATTAATTCTTTCTCCTCAGTTGTAGCCCACTGTTTGTCTACAAACAGACAACCAGGATGTGAGGTCTTACATTAATCATCGGTGAGAAATGGGAGTTCCTTTTCTGGCTTTCCTTTCCCAAGAGACATGCCTATAAGCAGACCAGACTATCCTATCTGTCTTAGCAGTTTATTCTATAAGGCAGGAGAATGGGCATGCAGACCTACTCAGCTGAATGTTTCCTTCTAGGGTGGCTCTTTGCCTTTGTCCTCTCGTCTCTCAAACGATCATGGAAATGTTTCGCCATTCAAAGCTACATCATTTTGCCACAAAATAGAGCGCCCTACTTCCTCATTTTTGCATTGCAATCCATTCTCAGAGGCCTTGTGTGGGTGATGCTCTGCTCCTACCTTGTCCCTCAGGTCTACTTTATACTTCCCACCCTTCCAGGTAACCCCCAAAGTGGTGCAAAAGATACTAGAAAATCATGAAGAGGTCCTCTTGCTAGTGCCGGATTGGTTCAAGAGGCCATGGTATCCTCTCTTCCAAATATCTGTCCTACCTCACTGGCAGTTCCAAATCCATCCTCCTTCTCTGCGATACCATCTTCTGTATTCAGCTTGCCTCTAGTATCTAAATCTGAGGGTATGGTTATTTAGCTCATGGGTGTTCCCAAGAGGAGGCTGAGCATATCCAACAACCTAGAAGACCTTCTACATTGAAGGTATATACTCCCCAATTGCATAGTTATGAATCTTGGTGTTGAAACCAAGGCCAATCTCAAGTTTTCTGGGATTCTTAGACGATTAGCTTCTTACTTGATTAAGAGTTTTTTTATTTCAATATGGTTTTCCTTTAGTCCTACAGTAGTCCATTCCAACCCCTGGTGTCAGCAGAGTGGGCATTTCTCTCAGCAACAGTAATTTTTTTGTGTCCATTTGTTCTGGGAGAAGGATAGGGTAGATTGGGGGAATGGATCTAGTAGATTGGGGTTTACTTTTTGCAGAGCCTTTTCTAAGATTTCCAGACAAGGTGGTCCTTCGGCCAAGTACTCTATTTTTCCTGAACTCTCTTCTAAATTTCATTGTTCAGGAGATATCATTGTACCAGTTTTTCCCCAGATCCTACTTCAGAGGATCAAATCAGTGTACACATTGAAGATGTTCATAAGGCCCTTTCTATTTACTTAAGGCATCACCTGCCCTCATACACCACTTTTTGATCATCATTCACCAGTCCATGTTATCATTCCATAGACGGAAAGAAACGGGGGGGGGGATTTATTTAAAAAAAGAATGGATCTGTGCTCTTAATTAAATAGTAGGGATTTTAACAACATAACCTTTCAACCTAGATCAAGGCAGATCTAAAACATAATGCAGACTTGATTAAAATACCACCAAAAAGTGGTAACACAATATAAAAAACAGTCAAAGTATAAAAAAGACTTTTTTATACTTTGACTGTTTTTTATATTGTGTTACCACTTTTTGGTGGTATTTTAATCAAGTCTGCATTATGTTTTAGATTGTAACCCATTTGGGAGGCCACAAATAAATTTTGTACATTATTTTTATAATTCTGGGAGTAGTGCCATTTACTCTTGTGTACTTTAGCGATCTGCCTTGATCTAGGTTGAAAGGTTATGTTGTTAAAATCCCTACTATTTCATTAAGAGCACGGATCCATTCTTTTTTTAAATAAATCCCCCCCCCCGTTTCTTTCCAGCGATCCTAGTCTGCTACAATAATAACAGGGATTCCCTAAATTTTTGAAACTGTGTATACCCCCTCCCTGATACAGACAACAGGGGCACCTCCTTTTCCTTGAGACATCATTCCATAGACCCCATAAAATGGCAATGTCTCTGTTTGCAACCACCAGACCTAGTCATATAGAATTTTGCTATACCTTGGTGGGGTGTTTTCATTCCATGTCTCCAACAGTGCTGTTCTGGGTGTCAGTTTGGTTAATATTTCCATTGCATTCCTGAGTCTGAGGCAGTTTTCAATTGTCTCCGCCACCCCAGAAGATTGCCAAATGGTGTCAGCACCACATTCTATACAAAAAAGCTCCCTCCACCAACACATCTCCTCAGGCTTTCCACTGTCTCTGCCTTCCCAAACTGAATTATTTGTGTATGCATGTATTGCAGCATTTCAGGCGGTATCTAAATCTAAACCCTTTCCACTTCCTTCCATTCTGTCACCGATCACACCCACATCTTGCACCTTCCTATTTTGTGGCTTCTCAGGATCTCTGGGAGTCTTCCACACTTCTCCCTTGCAAGCCTTAGAACAGTGTCCCTGTCATGCTAATTTAAGAGAAAGCAATTAGCAGCATATAGAGCCTATCAGAGGAGGTTGCCATGATACAATGAACTTATCAGAGAAGCTGGACCTGCCTAATAAATCAGTCAGAAGAGATTCCACAAATATTTCAGTCTTTCTTTTGGGTGTGAATTTCGCATCCCTCATAACTCTGACAATCATGGGTCTAGGTCTTCTTGTTTCCTCTTAATAGTCTCTAGTAGATTTCCCCACTTGCTGAATGTTGAACATGATACTCATCAGGTAGCGCTGCCAGAACTTATTTGCTTTTTCTGTCTGTGTTTTGCCGATTCTCTTATGTAGCCTCAAGGATCTGGACACTTTCACACTGTAAATACACATGAAAGTGTACACCCTTCCTATCTGGGTTGGAAAGAGGTGCTTATTCCATGTTCTGAAACATGGGCCAATATGTCATTGCCTACCGGTGGGTGTGCACTGGTATCCATTTTGAGTAAACTCATGAGCAGCTTGCCCTGATGGGCCTCTGTGAGTGTGCACCTGCACCTAAGGTGCCGGTGATTAAATGTGCCGCCTTCCAACGTGGGCTTGTGCATGCGCACAGACACTATGAGTCCTGCTCTTCCCATAGGTTAACATAGGGAAGTAGTTGACATTACGTTAGACTGCAATAGTGGATTGCAGTAGAGCAGCCTCATGACGTTTCATATCAATGGATTCGCAGTGCCAAAACCTTTCCATAGGTAAAGATAGAGGTTGTGGCACTTAGCCTCTAGGTGCCAGATCATTGCCCCACTAAAAATTGAGATTTGCATTCCACGGCCCCATTGTAGACAGGCCTACAATTTTGGGGAAATATATGTGGTTTAAAGGGAAAGCCCCATGAACTACCCGAACTTCAAGGACACACAACAGTATAACTATGGGTGCCATCCTTCAGCTTGTGGGAATGCGGGACTGGAGAACCTGCACTGTGTTGTGCACATGGAGGATAGTTGTCTGAATAGTGTCTGGCCTGGACCTAGAACCTGCTGAAGTGTGGCGCCCTGAGGGTGTTCTCCAGGACCTGACCGTTGGCCTCATGTTCTCCAAGAGATCGCAGGGACATCAAAAATACCCACAAGGGACCTACCCCATATACCTGTAAAATCAGGAGAGTAGTACCCTCTAAAAATGCCCACCACGGCTACTGAATTCCAACAGGTAGCATGGTGTAAGCATGGAACTAAGGCTTTTGTCAGGAGACCGGATTGTCTAGTGCAGAGCCCAGAAACCTTCCTCACATTTAGGAGATATTGTTCCTGTACTGCGGGGACCCCAGCACTCATAAGCGTCTAGTTTTGTCGATCGTGGTGCATCTCTCTCATGCAACATACTACCTGCATGCTCTTTGCTTGCGTGTCTGATTGACAGGGTGCAGCCCACAGAGGTTGGTTTGTACCCGCAGTGGTGCCTCATTCTATCTCATGTGGCTCTGCTGAACTTGCACCTGCATGTGTGGGCCAGACTGGTCTGGTGCAGCCTGTATCATCGTGCACCAGACGTGTCCGGAATTGCCTTGTGCAGTTCAACTTATCGAGTAGCGGTCATTATGCCTCTTTTCGCGGGAGGCGCAGTATTAACAACTCATCGTATTTGAAATCTGAAGTGCCTGGTGCGACTCATGCCAGCGTGCACCAGGTTTTGTGCACGGATGACCTGGGCATGACCCAAATCATTGTGTACCATCCTATCGAGAGGCTCCCCTGTGTTACTCCCCCTTCATCAGTTGTTCCCTTGTTGACCCCCATCTCAGCTGACCATCTACCCTCTCCACACCTGTCCCCTCCTGAAGACATCTTGGCACCAGGTGGGGGTAGTGAGAGAGATTGACTGGGCAGAAGGAATGCTTCTGAGACAGTTTGTAAGCGGGTCAAAAGACTGCGTGACTCCTTTGTGAGACCTGTGGGTGACCTTCCCGGGTGGCTGCTAAACTCTCCCTTGTTTACATCTACCTCCTAACCAAAATTGCTGTATATTCCCACCTGTTTCCCGAGGACGCAGACAGTGTGACTTCAGCTGGGTGTGGCCCAGTGTACCGGTGGCGGGTTGGTAATGTTCGATCCGGGGGTATAGGACAACCAGGGTAAACCAGAGGGTGGAGAGGGGCATGGGCCACAGAGTTTGCAAAGGGTGAGCCATTGACCTGCTAGGTACCTTTGGCCCCACATTTGGGTGCTGAGTGCGTATATGTGTGTGTAGGAATGTACCGTAGAGACTGGCTAAAATCTTTCGCCCTGCGAAGTGGTGTGGTGTGCATTTGTGTAAGTGATCGTGTGTGGCCTACCTGTGATTCACAACACTGGGCGGTGCTGGCATTTTATACGTTGATTGTTTGCCAAAAGCACAATACATTTCACATTGGCATTTCCTGTGCGGCCCGACCCGCAGTGCTGCTAAAAAGTGTTCTATTTTTGTGTATGTACATAATTTTGATATTGTGTACTGCATAAGGGTGAGCTCTCCCATTTTCGGGGGACGGTTAGATGGGGAATTGTCCGCAGTGTGCATACTATTGATAATAACAATACGAGTGGGCCTAGTAGTGCTAGTAATATTTCCAAATGTCTTTTATGCCCAAAAAGCGTATGATGTTTGTGTTATGATTGAATATGTGTGTTGAACATAAACATTATTACATACATCCTATGTGAAGTCTTTTTTGTGATGCTCAGTGTATTTATCGCGAGTGGCTACTGTGCCTTTTCTTTACACATTGCCTCTGTAGCAAGCCTGAGCCAAGCTACTCAAGGGTGAGCACCAGTTATACAGCGAGTGTAATCACCTGCCCTCAACGGAAGTGATAGTTCTGCCTTGCTGGGGGCATCTCTTCAGCCTACCAGACACTGCCGGTTTCAACAATGATGTTTCCTGACATATTGCAGTTGTGTCTTCCAACATTAATATTTGACTTTCCATCTGGTGCTTTGTCTGCCTAGCTGCTCCGTAAGGTGCTCCATCCATGTAGCAAGTGTGTCCGTTTTGGCATTGATAGTCTTGAGACTATCTCTAATTTCCAGCAATACAGCTCGAGTGTCCATTGCCTTCTCCAGTGCCTCAATCTGTGACACATGTGACCCTCTTCTTTCTTCGCCATTTGCCTGCTTTATAGTTTACATGTGGTCATAGAGTAATTTACTTTGAGCAGTGTCTCCTTTCCCCATCGAGGTCCCTGCCACGGGGCACCTTGCTGTTTTTCTGGGGGGGTCAGTTAGTGAGTACAGCATAGACCAGTGCAATTTCATATGGCCAGCGAGGAATCCCCTCACCACAACTTCTGCCTACAATCCACCATCAAGCAGTAGTTTGTTATGCCAGTAGACAGGGCAATGTTGGAGTTTAGAGCAGCAATTTCTATTTGGCTACATTATATTGCAGCTGCCATATAAACATATTGTTTACCCTGATCAGCTGGTGGCTTGAACATGTGTACTCCTGGTCCCATTGCTGTTTCCTAAGCTCTTTTTTGGCCGCCGCCACATTGTGCAACATCCAAAAAGGTGCCCGGATCAGGCCATATCGTCTACCAGAACGAGTGTTCAGCCATCTCAGCCTAGTATCCTCTAGGCCCTTCAGTCATCCATGCCATGTGGGGGGTGGTGGGGTATACGCTGGCAGCACATCTGTCTCTGAGGTGTAAGCACAGACACAATTTCAGGCTTGTGAGCAACTCCTGTCACTACTGAGGCCAAATTCCAAACGGCTTCATCCCCCATCTTTGATTCTGTCACCTACTCAGATGCCCACTTCTAGGATTTTCTCCAGGGCACTTCAGGCTCTCCATAGGCTGCAGTTGACAGGCCTCGGGCTCGAGGGCATTCTGATTCTACACAAAACGTACTTCAACATGCAGTTTTAATTTAATCATGTTATACAACTGCATAATACACAAGAAATCAAAGCGGAAAAATAGTACACAAAGTTAAAACAAATTGGGTAATGTTGGGCTGGAAGTCACCCAGTAGTTACTTAAGACTGCTCCAAGTTTCTTACAAGAACAGTGAAAAATACATTAAGATGTTCCAGGTGACCTGTAAAGTGAAATCACCTTAGACTTTTCCAATGCTGTAGATACAATAAAGATGCATGCAAATTAAGGTTGTATCTAAGCTATCCTTAAATCTGCCCCTGGGTCTGTTACTATTATTATAATTCAAGCAATGACTTAGTTGTGCACACTACCTTTGAATAGTTGTGTGTGGCACTGTCCCGCTTTACTGTGCCACCACAGGTTGGGGATGTTGCTCTGATTTGTGCGTGCATGCTCACGCATACATGCACAGAGAATGGCAGCATTGATTCTTAGCTGGCCTAAGTGACTATGATGATGTCCTGTGTCTTGCTGGTGCTCATCAGCATGCACCTCTGATCCAGGAAAGGAGAATCTGCGTGTGCACAGGCAGGGCGAGGCAGCATCCATGTGATCCGTGTTCTGCACCCTCTCACCCATGTGCTTCTCCCTTACCCACTGCGTGTTGTGGTGGTCGTCGTGTGCTTCTCCTCTAGCATTACACTCTCACCCATGTGCTTCTTCACATCACACAATCCACATTCCTCTCTCTCTTACCTTTGTGCTCCATGTTAGACATGTCAGTCTTAGGGTGGTCTTCCCCCCAAAACTTTTTGCCTTACTCATCCATTTTTTGCTGATCTCGTTTTTGTTGGCCTTAGGACTCTGTGCACTTTACCCCTGCTAACCAATGCTAAAGTGAGTGTGCACTCTCCTTTAATCATGGTTAAATTCGCTTACACCCTATTGGCAGAGTTAATTTACTTGTAAGTCCCTAGTAAAGTGGTACTACTTGTACCCATGGCCTGTAAACAAAATGCTACTAGTGGGTCTGCAGCACCCACATAATTGTCTTATTAGATTTAATAAATGCATTTTTTTTATTGGAAACAGGTAAGCATTCCATGTTTGGTGTCTGAGAAATTGTGATTAAAAGTTAATTATTTATTTAATTTTCCCTTGCCATTGTCCGTCGAAATTCCCCCCACCTGGCCGAACCGCCCTACCATTCTTACCTGCACGGGTCGCGGCTGGTGTAGTTAGCAGTTGGACTTTTTTTATTCCTTCCAGACAACCTCACAATAGAGGGATTAGGGGTGCCTGGATGGGCCATCAACTGGCAGAATGGGGGGGGCGACTTGCAACTGAATAGGCTGTGCCCTACCTTCACACAGAGGTCATGTCACCACTACATTGTTCATCCGGCCAGATTGGTGCCAAGGCGGGTGAGGCAGGAAACTTCAAAGACTTCAAAAAGAATTCTCTAGAAATTTCTCCTACCTCAAAGCTGGCACCAAGTATACATTTTGGAGCCTCAGACCCAACTCTTCAGTACACTCCTGGACCTGTAGATGCCAGAGAAGGGGGACTGCTGTCCTGCATTGCTGCCAGAAGGACTGCCACTCTTCTGCCCTGCTACTCTGCTCTTCTGTTGCCAGCTGCTCTCCTTGCTGAGAAGGAAGACTGGACCTGCACTCTTCATCCCAGGCTGAAGTGACTCCAAGGGTCAGCCAGCTGACCTCCTGTTCTGAGCTTCAGGAACATAACAAGCTACAGAGGCTCCCTGCAACTGCCCAGCTGATCTGACTCCCTGCTACATCCCAGGCTGAAGTGACTCCAAGGGTCAGCCAGCTTACCTCCTGTTCTGAGCCACAGGAATATAATATGTTCCAGAGGCTCTTTGCAACTGCTCAGCTGACCTGCTGCCTGGACCTGCAATTGGACCTGCAGCTGGTCCTCCCTGAGCCTCGCTGGTCTCTGTTGGAGTGGGTTCCTGACCTTCAAGAGGGTGCCCCTCTGGCTCAGGACCCTTTTGTGGCCTTATTTGAGCTCCTATCCAAAGACAAGGGGAAATTCTGATGTTTTGAACTCTTTAAGGACGAGAACGGGTCCTTTTGCATCCAGATCTTGCTAACTGCCAATGACACCCGGCAGCGTGAGATCTACACTTTGGGCTACAGTATCGACAGCACGTGGTAACTGCCAACGCAAAGTTCCAGCAATGGCTGTTTTCGACACCCAACAGGATTTTTGCAGTACAGAGGACCATCCTCGTAACCTGTTCTACTTTCTGCGCTACATCTATGACCCTCCATTACACTTTTCCTGCTTCTCTCCGCCCCTTCCACCTCCAACATAAATCTTCGCACTAGACTTTGAAAGTAACGTTTTAAGAAGGACTAGCCTGGTCCATGTATCCAGCCCGCACTCCATCACAGTCAGCCTGAACTAGTGACTTTCACCCGGTCTCGCATGACCAGATAACCACTAGCAGCACTCTGTGCATTTAGGTGCTTTGCTTACCTGAGATCTTTAAAATTGCATACGTCCGATTTTATTGATTGGATTTTTGTCATTTTGGTGTCAAATATTTTATTACATTTAACTCTATTTTTCTAAACTAGTGTGAGGTTTTTCTTGTGTTCTGTTTTCATTTTTATTAATATTTAAAGGGCTGCATAAATATTTTACACATTGCCTCCCAGGTAAACCTAACTGCTTTGTGCCTAACTCCCAGAGGGTTATGCTCGTGCTAATTTAGGGCTGCTTGTGACTTCACCCTGACAGAAATTGTGGTTGCTGCTGGAGTAGGGCTACACCCCCAAACCAGTAACCCAATTTCCAACATTCCTTTCTTGGTGTTGCTTCGGCTCTCCATATTACTTTCGCTTCAGGGGTGTTGCTTTACTCCACCCCCATTATTGCCTCCTTCCGCCGTCCTCTGTGTTGCTACTCCGAAGCCGCACCCTGCATCTTGCTTCCCCTCACCTGGCTTTTGGCAAAAAGAAAAAACACTTTTGTGCTACCTTTTCCTGGTCTGGCTTGACAGCATAGCTATCGCCAGACAATTATGTGAATCTCACTAGAGAGGGGCTTTGGCTCCACCCACACGTTGGGCGACGGGAGTACGTTTTGATTGGGCAGAAGTTGTGTTCTTCCACAAAAAAATACTCGCTCTCCACACAGCTGTGATCATTTTTTTTATTTACCCAGCTGCCTAAGCTTGAACTTCCAGGGTCGCACACATGACATTGGAATGCTATTAAAATGTCAAAATCACTAGAAAGTTTGTGTTGTTTTTTCTCAGACAGCAGTACAAATAGCAGGGGGTCAGTCATTAACCTACATATATGTTTAGGTCCGGCTTGACAGTGCAACTGTCATCTGACCCGTCAACCTACAGCAGTATACAGTTCTTTGCTTCCATACAAATATATGTCTATTCCCATGCTATTTACTTGTAATGCCTCATATTACCATACAACATTCCTTTAAGCCAGACTTATCCGCATTGCCAAAGCTTATTTCTTTCATATTTACTATCCAACTCAGACTAGTAAATAAATAGAAAAAGAGAACATGTGTCATTTTGTAGGGGTGCACAAGCACCCATGCAAAATGCCTATAAAATGACACAGCTGTCATAGTTCCTTCCTTTATTCCCCATCTCTTTTATTTTTCACTACATTTCTCAAACTTTTCCTTTCCTCTCTCTACTTTTATTTACTTTCTTCACCTTTCCTTTCCTCTCTCGGACCTTTCATTTCCCCTTTGCACTCTCCATTCATTTCTCTCTTTGCTATACTACCTGTATTCCACTCTAATTTTGTTTCCATTATTTCACCTTCCCTTGACTCTTTCTTTTCCTCTCTCCATTGTTTCCTCTTCACTTTACTTCCCTCCTACCATTTCCTCTCTGCGCTTTTTTCCACACTTCACTCTTTCATTCCCTATTTCCCTTTCTCTCTCCTTTCTTGTCTTCAATTCCTATTTCCTGCTTCCCACTCTTTCCTCTCTTCAACTCCTCGATTCCCCTTTTTTCCTCTCTTTCCTCAGTCCATTGATTACTATGCCATTATTTACTCTCTCAACTGCCACCTCCTCTATCCACTACTCCTTTCCTCTATTACACTTTTTCTTTCCTCTTTCCACTCGTTCTTTTCCTCTCTCCACTATTTCATGTACTCATTCCGTTCCACGTTTCACTTCCTTGCCCTCATGTGTTTTTCTACTTCTTACCTTACCTCTTTCTCTTCTCTTTCCTGCTGAACTGAGTTTCCTCTCACCCCATCCCCCACGTCCCGTCAAACCAGCCACTGCTGGGCTGCTGATGTCAACGAGCTCAGCAGTATCACCTCCATTCAGGCAGAGCGAGCAAAGAAACCCCCTCCAGCAACCCATTCACGGGAACTAATGAGAAATGTGAGGTCCGCTCCCAGGGGCGGCTGGTGACATTTTAAAGTGGTGGGCCGTAAACTAATTTGCATATTGCACCGCAGCGAGCGAACGCAGCGAGCGAGCCCGCACCACCTTGCATCCATCCATACATCATTCATGCATCCACCCATCCATCCACCCACCCATCCTGCATCCATACATCATTCATTCATGCATCCATACATCATTCATCCATCCACCCATCCACCCATCCATCATCCATCATCCATCCTGCATCCATTCATGCATCCACCCATCCATCCATCCATCCATCCTGCATCCATCATTCATTCATGCATCGACCCATCCATCCACCCACCCATCCATCCTGCATCCATTCATGCATCCACCCACCCATCCTGCATCCATCATTCAATCATGCATCCACCCACCCATCCTGCATCCATCATTCATTCATGCATCCATCCACCCATCCACCCATCAATTCTGCATCCATCCTGCATCCATCATTCATTCATTCATGCATCCACCCAATCCATCCATCCACCCATCCATCCATCATTCATTCATGCATCCACCCACCCATCCACCCACCCACCCACCCATCCACCCACCCATCCTGCATCCATACATCATTCATTCATGCATCCATACATCATTCATCCATCCACCCATCCACCCATCCATCATCCATCATCCATCCTGCATCCATTCATGCATCCACCCATCCATCCTGCATCCATCATTCATTCATGCATCGACCCATCCATCCACCCACCCATCCATCCTGCATCCATTCATGCATCCACCCACCCATCCTGCATCCATCATTCAATCATGCATCCACCCACCCATCCTGCATCCATCCTGCATCCATCATTCATTCATGCATCCATCCACCCATCCACCCATCGAAGAATCGCGGCCGTGCCCAAGGGGTTAAGTATATTTTCAATGCTAAAGCAGTAGATGCAGACATTTTCTGTGAAACACAATACTTCCCTAAGTAAATATCACTGAATGAAAAATGAGTATTGTATTTACCTGGGGAATTTCAAATTTCATACACCTATATAAATGACTCATTCAAGGAACTCAAATTTAGCATGCACATTAGCAATTTATTAAACCTATATATCGTGTTGCAGTCACACAGACATTTAATTTATACCTCAGCTCCTTTGCCGACTTTTCTTTCTGTCACATTACTTGTTAGTGCATCGAAAACAGCTCCGTGCAACCTAGTGTTACTTGTGAGCGCAATGTGTCTGATAGAGACAGTGCTCAGGAGCGTGTCCGGAGCTCCCGGACTTGTGTTCCGCTCTCACCCCACCTTGCCGTGGTAATAACTCAATGCCTTTTTTTAACCACCTTTTCAGTATATTTGCCACAAACACATTTCCACATAAAACACGGCACGTGTGCCCTACGCCATTGGCAGCAGAGTGGTTGAAGTGACAGGAGTTGACTGACCAGACAATCCAGCGCCAGGATTGGCTGGGGGGGCACCATGACTCCCCGCCCAGTCCCCTGTGTAATCCCGGGGGCTGCGGCCCGCCCCCTGGTCCTCTCTCTAAGGGGAAATTCACAGAAAAACGATCTGCGCATGCGCGGGCATGTTTGTGCCCAAAATGACACTTGCGCAGCAGGCCCATCCTCCCCCCACCCCCCCACCCCCCTGCGAACTCCGGGAAAGTCGGGCGTCTCCCGGTTTCCCGGCCGGCAGATAGCGCGATTTTTTTAAATATCTGTATTTTGCTTTGTGACAACGCGGTAGGTCCATGGGGCTTAGTGGGGCTACGCCCCTACGCCCCAATGGACGCACCGCGCCTCCGCTCCTCTGGGGAGGCCGGGCCCCTCGGGAAATCTGGAGCTATCGTTACCGGCGGTCTCTTTCGAAGGCGCTCGGGTGAGAATCAGTGAGCTATACTCAAGTACGGCTGACTCAGCCTTCAATCATTCCAGGTCGACAAGAGTAGCACCGTTGAAGTGGGTCATGATTGAACCCGAAGATTGTTGGCCTCCCTGTGCCTCTGAAAGGCTAGTAGAGTTGGGAAGGCGGAGTCAGCCGTATAAAAAACACGTGGCAGGTGCCTTTGAGAGGCTGACAGGGCTGGAACAGGATCCTTCACATTCCAGGCAGCAGTCAGCTCAGCCTTACATCCGATTGGGGTAGACACAATTAGTGCAATTAACACAAAATATAGACATGTACACGCAGGCAGAGCCAATGCATCTGAAAGGCCAGTAAGGCTAACAAAGAGTCAACACATGAGTCAGGTAGGGGGGCACTTCGCCTCTCACCCTCCTGATGTTATTCAAAAATTGCTATTGAGTTGGTTAATGATAAAAATGCAAGGAGGGTTGGGGCGCAGTCAGGTACCAGTCACAGTGCCTGGTCGGAAAATATCATTTATTTCCCCACGGGCCAGCCCGCCCCCGCAGCCACTAAACACTATTGTGCTGGTTGCACAGAACACATACACTTTGTAAAATTATTCACAATGTAAGTAAAAGATTCTGCCTCTTCTGTTCCTTCAACTTCTCCGCGCCTCGACGAGTAGCTTTGTTGCAGGAAATTGGTTCTGCTTTGTTGGCGAGGAAAGAAGTTCACTTCGCAAATTATTCTTAAAAATAGAAAATGCTAATAATTGCAAATTCAGCGCTGTAGGAAAAAGCTGCAGCGCCAGCGGTGGGGACAACCCGTGGCCCATCTACTTTCAGGAGACGCCAGGGCTGTGGAAGTGCCTGGATCAGGAACTACGGTTCACTCCCCCTAAACCATATATATATAAGAGAGAGAGAGAGAGAGAGAGAGAGAGAGAGAGAGAGAGAGAGAGAGAGAGAGAGAGAGAGAGAGAGAGAGAGAGAGAGAGAGAGAGAGAGAGAGAGAGAGAGAGAGAGAGAGAGAGAGAGAGAGAGAGAGAGAGAGAGAGAGAGAGAGAGAGAGAGAGAGAATATATAGCTTGTGACTGTGTAATAAGAGGCTATATATGCTGGATTAGGTAGTTTAGGGGCATATGTATGAACACATTTCCCCATAGACACAGAATGGGTAAAACCCTTTGATACATCTGGCCCTTAGTGGCGTAATGTGTCGCCCGCAGAGGCGACGCATTAGGCCACAGGTTCACAGGTTCTAAGTCCAGACAATGTTTCATCCTTCTGAGTTGATAAAATAAGTACCATTGGGTTGGGTAACAATAATCATCTGTTTTTCAACGCCAAGATACCCTTGGGTGAACGTGTGTTTTACAAATACATGTCACAGAGGGCTTGTGGTGACATTTATAAAACCACAGGACTGACGGCCAAGTGGTTTATACATGTCATAGAAGGCCGAGATGGCAATAAAGGACTATATTACTACACATCTAAATTCTAAAGTATTTTTATGTTACTGAGTTAATTTTTTTTATACTATACAGAAAGATTTGGGGTATTTGGTATCATCTGTTTAGTATTCACTGTTTGCTTGAGGTGGGGAAACATGTGTAACCTGGGTCCGACCATAAGCACGGCCCTTGCTGCAGAATTTTGAACAACCTGTAGGCGGTTCAATAAGTAGTCCGAAAGGCCCAGATACAGCACATTTACGTAGTCCAGCCTTGACGTGATCAGTGCTTGGACCACAGTTTTTCTATGAGGGATAGGAAGCAGGGGGAGGAAATTCCTCATAATTTTTAATAATCCAAAACAGGTGCCAGCTACCAACTGGACCTGGGACTTCATGGTCATGTCAGAGTCAAATTTCACTCCTAGATTTTTGCGATGGAAACTGTGCTTTTGGGGGCATACATTTTGTGGCCACCATTGACGCTATTCACCACCTGGAGTATGTCCAAAGAAAATGATTTCCGACTTGTCGGAGAAGCAAAGTAATTGATTTTGCCTGAACCTTCTCACAGGTAAACTGCAACTGAGTGTCATCGGCGTACAATATAATTTTTGCCCCTTGTTGTTCAGCTAGTGGAGCGAGGTGGGCCATGTATATATTAAACAGGGTAGGGCTTAAAACAGAACCCTGTGGAACCCCTACATTCAGCGGAGGGATGAGGGCTGAGAAAGGAGGAGACCTGACTGTTTGCTTGCAGCTTTTATTTTTTTTTGCAAAGTTTTATATAGCGCGAACTAGACCCGAACCGAATCAGGTATCAGAGCGCTTTACATAGCACCAGTTACGTTACATGAGGACGGACACACATTCATTTTAGGCACGGGGAGATTAAGTGATTTGCCCAGAATCACAGGAGGTTTTGGCGTTGTTACCGAGACTCGAACCCAGATCCCCAGGTCCGAGGTCGAGCGCCCTAGCCATTAGGCCAACTCCTCTTAGCTTTCCAGAAAGGAGGAGAACCATCTGAGCACCGTGCCCCCAATACCACTTTCCTTGAGTCTATGAAGAAGTCGATCGTGGAGCACGGTATTGAAAGCCGCCGAGAGATCTAGTAATATCAGCACAGCCTTTCCTTTACTATCAAAAGTGGTTTTGATAGTCTCTGAGATTTCCAACAGAGCCGTTTCTGTGCTGAAGTTTGCTCTAAATGCTGACCGGCTCGGGTGGAGCACTTGGCTTGCCTCAATAAAATCAGTGCTGGTGGCTTTCACGTATTTCTCCAATACCATGGAGAAATATGGTAGGAGCGATATGATGGCAGGTAACATCGAAGCCTTTAACCTACATGTCGTCCTCTGTGCCAGATGATGTATTTTGTATTTGGAGAGGGACTGAACTTGAAACCACAAGATTTGTAGAAACCCTCAATGACAACAACAAAATTAAAATTTACTTGTACAGTACATAGGGATGAAATTGAATTCTTAGACGTAGAAGTTAGGGTGAATGACAACAGACTGGAGAGTAGATTATGTCGAAAGAAGACCGCTGGCAACAGTTTGTTGCAGGCAGGTAGTTGTCACCCCAATAATCTCATTAACAGTATACCCTACAGAGAGCTATTAAGGACCAGAAGGAACTGTAGCTCGGATTCAGCCTTTCAGGAAGAAATGGCTAAAATGAAAGTGCGATTCAGTGAAAGAGGATATTCCAGCAAAATAATAAGACAAGCATGTGAGAAAGTTAAAACTATGAAAAGAGTTGACTTGTTGAAAGTAAAAAGCAGAGATGACAAAAAGGAAGAACCTACACGGTTCATAACAGCTTTTAGCAATCAAGCGTGGGAAGTAAAAAGAAATATTGACATGTCTTAGGCACAGACGAAACTTTGAAAAAACATGTGGGATAAAATCCTTGAATTACCTTTAGAAAATGCACCGCTCTGAATGAGATTCTTTGTAGCAGTACATTAAAAACTGTCAAGAACCCTCATCAGATACAAGGCTCCTTTATGTGTGAGTCATGCAAAGCTTGTTAGTTTAGCGTGAACCGTAAGCAAATTGAGTTATCCAAACATTATAGACCGTTTTTAATCAAAAAGCACCTGACATGCAAGTCAGACTTTTGCATTTATGCGTTGAATTGTTCATGCTCGCTAATTTATATTGGGAGCACCATTCATCAGGTGAAAAAACGTATCTTGGAACATATGAGGGCAATTGTCAATGAGGACAAGCAATATCCCATTGTGAGGCATTTTAAGGATTATCACAACAAAAAAGTCAGCCTTTTGAAATATTGTGCCCTGGACAGAATCCCTGTTTCTGAAAGAGGAGGGAACAGAGTTAGAGAACTAAGACGTTTAGAATCTAAAATGATTATAAAATGTGAGACTATGCATCCCATAGGCTTAAATAAGGATGAAGAGTTATCCATCCATTTGGGCTAATTGTGAAACTGTGATAAAGTGTCTGTAAAATGTAATATATTGTTGTTAATCATACACCTCTCATGTATGTTTGTAATTTTAATTGGTTATAGGTAGATCATCATCTTGCACTTGTTTTTAATTTGTAGGAGATGGAGATATCATCATACAATGTGGAGGAACGTAAAAGAGTCACAATATCGGAATGTTATTTCTGTTATTTGGGAGGAAGTTATTTGTGATTAAGTTAGTGTGAAAATAAGGCCCACTACGGCAGCATTAAAATTAAGTGTATTGCTGACATATTGGAATTAATGTCATATTTGTTGTCCTTTTGACGCATCCAACGATGTAGGTATAAGCCCACTTGGGCTTCATGTTAAGTTGCCGGATGGTGAATATTAAGCATTTGGTATTTGTCCACTGGGGCAGAATTGCATTGTTCAAAATTGACTTAGGCATTTACCACGTTTGTCATTAATGTAAAATGAAATTATGTGTGACAGTGACATGAAAATGGCGATGTTTACAATAATCCATTATGAATTCACTCAGTATGTTGTTAACATCCAAT
The DNA here is from genome assembly GCF_964261635.1 of Lissotriton helveticus. Classification (NCBI taxonomy): domain Eukaryota; kingdom Metazoa; phylum Chordata; class Amphibia; order Caudata; family Salamandridae; genus Lissotriton; species Lissotriton helveticus. Next base: position 243,747,595 of record NC_136062.1, on the reverse strand, counting down.
AATACTGTGGCTTGAAAAAAGATATGAAGTCACCGTTTTTCAAAGCTTGTGATGTGATATAGTAGTCCTACTTTCATTTTTGTTGATCTATGTGCACTATATGGTATAGGTGAATACAAACGGTACTCAACCCGTAACCAAGAAGAGGCTGCTCCGAAACGCTCCGGGCATTTTTTGCCAAATTAAATAATTAAAATACCACTCTAACAAGGAATTGGGCTTGGCTTTGTTTGTTTATCTACAAAGGATTATTGGGATATATATATATATGATGTGATCAAGGCAGGTAACTGCTGAAACGCGTCATGGCAGGGCTGTTTTGGAGCAATAAAACAAAAAATAGCACTTAACTTGGGTCCACTCTCGTTACCTACTGGCGGTCGCCAGTAGGTAGTTATAGTTACAACCTAGTTTCCATAGGAAAAGCATTTTTTGATTTGCTAATAACTTTGGCGTTGTTTGACAAAATTTCACGAAATTCTCCAAAATAAAGGTCTATCCAGGTCAGCTCCTATAAGTTTGGGGTTGATTCGTCAAGGGGGGGCTGAGAAAAGGGGGGGTCCCAAAACACGTTTTCTCCATGTTAATTTCTGTAGGAAAGTTTGCGACGAGCTACAGCTTGAACTGCTGAACAGAATTAGCCCAAATTAGGTAGAAAGGTAGAACTTGGTTCAGAAAGTGACCTTTTTTTTAAATGGTGTAAATCCGTTGAGTAGTTTTTGAGAAATTCAAAAAATAAGAGTGAAAAAATCATTTTCCCATAGGAAATTTTGTGCAAGGCAACAGCCGAAACTGCTGAACGGAATAACCCCAACTTTAGCAAAACGGTAGTGCTTGGATCAGAAAGCGATCTTTTTTTTAAAAGGTGTAAATCCGTTCAGTAGTTGCTGAGAAACTAGAAAAATAAAAGTTTCCATATCTGGGCAGAGCCTAAGTCCCAGCATGAGCTTCACTGTGATTGGCTGCCAACACTCCAAACCAGAAAGTGTTGGCAGCCATCTTGTGACTCGGTAGAAGCGAGTCACCAGAAAACAGAAAAACAAAGATATAAAACAAGAGAAGGGGGTAGGGTAGAAACACACTGACCCCCAAGGCCTACTCAGGGGATCCCAAAAGGACCCCCAAGACCCCCCCCCAAAAATGTATATTTTTTAATTTCGGCGTATTTGCACAGTGGTGCAGGGAGGGGGCGGGGCCTGACATAGCAAGTGTGCAAACGCACCCCCTGGCATATTGTAAATTGGGGGATTAAGTCCAATTCAATCCTGAGGGTCCCTGGGGGCGAACTAGCCCACCAGGTATCTCCAGTATACGCCAAGGAGCTGCATTGCAGAGAGGTGTTGAGAGGCCACGCCCCTTTTTACGCCTCTCTGCAATGCATCTCTGTGGCGCTTACTGGAGGTAGCTGGTGGGCTAATTGACCCCCAGGGAGCCTCATGACTCAAGGGGATGTAATCCCCCAATCTACAATGCTCCAGGGGGCGCGTTTGCCCAGTGGTGCCGGGAGGGGAGTGGCCTGATTTGTCAAGTGTGTAAACGCGCCCTGAGCCATGATTTAAGTTGGGGGATTAAGTCCCCTTGAATGCTGATGGTCCCTGGGGGCCAACTAGCCCACCAGGTACCTCCAGTAAGTGCCAGGGAGCTGCGCTGCAGAGAGGTGGTCCAAGGCCACGCCCCCTTTTTACACCACTCTGCAACGCAGCTCTGTGGCGCTTACTGGAGGTCGCTGGTAGGCTAGATGGCTCCCAGGGACCCTCAGGAGCATTTTAAGTCCCCTTGAATCCTGAGGGTCCCAGGGGGCCAACTAGCCCACCCGGTACCTCCAGTTTGCACCAGGGAGCTGCGTTGCAGAGAGGTGTTCAGAGCTCACGCAGAGAGGCGTTCAGAGGCCACGCCCCTTTTTACACCTCTCTGCAACGCAGCTCTGTGGCGCTTACTGGAGGTACCTGGTGGGCTAGTTGGCCCCCAGAGTCCATCAGGACTCAAGGGGAATTAATCACCCAATTTAAAATGCGCCTGGGGGGGGCATTTGCACAGTGGTGCAGGGAGGGGGCGGGGCCTGACATAGCAAGTGTACAAATGCACCCCCTGGCACATTGTAAATTGGGGGATTACGTTCCCTTCAATCCTGAGGGTCCCTGGAAGCAAACTAGCCCACCAGGTACTTCCAGTATGCTGCCAGGGAGCTGCATTGCAGAGAGGTGTTGAGAGGCCATGCCCCTTTTTACACCTCTCTGCAACGCAGCTCTGTGGCACTTACTGGAGGTAGCTGGTGGGCTAGTTGGCCCCCAGGGTCCCTCAGGACTCAAGAGGATATAATCCCCCAATTTACAACGCTCCAGGGGATGCGTTTGCACAGTGGTGCAGGGAGGGGGCGTGGCCTGATGTGACAAGTGTGCAAATGCGCCCTGTGGGCCGCAATTTAATTTGGGGGATCAAGTACCCCTGAATCCTGAGGGTCTCTAGGGGCCAACTAGCCCACCAAGTACCTCCAGTAAATGCCAGGGAGCTGTGTTGCAAAGACGTGGTCCAAGGCCACACCCTCTTTTAACACCACTCCACAATGCAGCTCTGTGGCACTTACTGGAGGGAGCTGATAGGCTAGTTGGCCCCCAGGGACCCTCAAGACTCAAGGGGACTTAATCCTCCAATTTACAATGCACCAGGGGGTGCCTTTGCACAGTGGTGAAGGGAGGGGGCATGGCCTGATGTGACAAGTGTGCAAAGGTGTCCTGTGGAGTGTTTTAAGTTGGGGGATTAAGTTCCCTTGAATCCTGAGGGTCCCTGGGGGCCAACTAGCCCACCAGGTACCTCCAGTATGTGCCAGGGAGCTGCGTAGCAGAGAGGTGTTCAGAGGCCACGCCCCTTTTTACACCTCTCTGCAACGCAGCTCTGTGGCGCTTACTGGAGGTACCTGGTGGGCTAGTTGGCCCTCAGGGACCATGAGGACTCAAGGGGAATTAATCCCCCAACTTAAAACACGCCAGGGGGCGCGTTTGCACAGTGGTGAAGGGAAGGGGCAGGCCTGACACAGCAAGTGTGCAAATGTACCCCCTGGCACATTGTAAATTGGGGGATTAAGTCCCCGTCAATTCTGAGGGTCCCTGGGGGTGAACTAGCCCACCAGGTACTTCCAGTATACGCCAGGGAACGGCATTGCAGAGAGGTGTTGAGAGGCAACGCCCATTTTTACACCTCTCTGCAACTAGCTCTGTGGCGCTTACTGCAGGTAGCTGGTGGGCTAGTTGGCCCCCAGGGACTATCAGGGCACAAGGGGATGTAATCTCCCAATTTACAATGCTTTAGGCGGTGCGTTTGCACAGTGGAGCAGGGAGGGGGCGTGGCCTGATGTGACAAGTGTGCAAATGCGCCCTGTGGCGTATTTTAAGTTGAGGGATTAAGTCCCCTTGAATCCTGAGGGTCCCTGAGGGGCAACTAGCCCACCAGGTACCTCCAGTAAGCACCAGGAAGCTGCATTGCAGAGTGGTGGTCCAAGGCCAAGCACCCTTTTTACAACATTCTGCAACGCAGCTCTGTGGCGCTTACTGGAGGTCGCTGGTGGGCTAGTTGGCCCCCAGGTACCCTCAGGACTCAAGGGGACTTAATCCCCAAATTTACAACGCACCAAAGGGTGCATTTCCACAGGGGTGCAGGGAGGCGGCGTGGCCTGATGTGACAAGTGTGAAAATGTGCCCTGCGTCACGTTTTAAGTTGGGGGATTAAGTCCCCTTGAATCCTGAGGGTCCCTGGGGGCCAACTAGCCCACCAGGTATGTCCAGTAAGCGCCACAGAATTGCATTGCAAAGAGGTGTAAAAAGGGGCGGGCCCCAGACCACCTCTCTGCAACGCAGCTCTGTGGCGCTCATGGGAGGTACCTGGTGGGCTAGTTGGCCCCAGGGACCCTCAGGATTCAAGGGGTATTAATCCCCCAACTCAGAGCCCGCCCGGAGGCGCGTTTGCACAGTGGTGAAGGGAGGGGGCGGGGCCTGATGTGACATGTGTGTACTTATGCAATCAGTACGCCAAAACCCAAGCACTTATAAATTCACTATGCACTTTCCTGGCAGCCCTTTAATCATCCAATTAGTACCCATGTTCTTATGCAATGACCCAGGCACTAACACATGCACTGCTACAATCCTCTGAGCACTACCCAGGTAATCCAGTCATCGCCCTGTCAGTTCCCATGCACTCTTTCAATCACCCCGCTAGCACCATGTACAATTACTCCACCAAAACCCAAGCACTTAAAAATTCACCATGCACTCTCCTTGCAGCACTCTAATCTTCCAGTCAGTACCCATGTACTTATGGAATGACCCAGGCACTAACACATGCACTGCTACAATCCCCTATGCACTACCCATGCAGACCTCTAACCACCTACACCGTACTTATTCACTCCTCCAGTTACCCAGGTTGTACCCATGCAGTCCAGAAATCCTTCTGTCACTACCCATACACTCCTCAAATCAGTGATGTAATTTTAGATGTCACAGGTGATGTCATCAGTGATGTCACTGACCATGTCATGAATTATGTAATATGTGACGTCATCAGCAGCAGTGCATTGCGGGGGCACGAGTTATAGTTAGCTAAACTAACTATAACGGGGGAATTTCTATGGTTTTTTACCAGTGAAATGTCCAACTAACTATAACGTCCCTGAAACCTATGTTTTTTTCAGTGAATTTCTATGTTTTTTAAATGCTAATTTCTAACTCTAACGTGCCTGAAACCTATGTTTTTTTCAGTGAATATATATATATATATATATATATATATATATATATATATATATATATATATATACACACACACACACACACACACATATACATTACCTACTGGCGGTCGCCAGTAGGTATATATAGTTAGGATTTTTTCTCTATGGGTTTTTTGAAAATTCTATGTCTAATAACTTTGGCGTTTGTGGACGGAATCGGCTGAAATTTTCAGGAAAATGGCACATTTTGTTTCTGAGCAGCCCTTGAAAATTTGGGGGGGGTTCGTCCAGTGGGGGCCGAGAAAAAAGGGGGGTCCCAAAACGTGTTTTTAACATTGAGTTTTCCATAGGGCGGTTGGCCTCACTTTTAGCCCGAACGGCTGAATGGATTTGCACGAAACTTGGCAAAATTGTAGGGACTGGTAGCCCGATGTGCCTTTTGTAGGTCTCAATATATGTGCTCCAGTGGATTTTGAGAAATTAACGTTTAAAAAAAGATATATATCTGTAACAGCGGACCGGTTAGCGCTCTGGTTCGCGGACTTTTCGCGCAACGGAGCTTTGTGAAGCGAAGCTGATTGGTTCTCCGGCGTCTGTCAACATTCCAAACAGTCCGTAGCGGCCGCCATCTTGTCTCTCGGTAGGATCGAGAGACAAGAGGAGGTCAAAACAAAGGGGGAAATAACTATAAGGGGGCATAGTAGATCCTCGCTGACCCCCTAGGTTTGATGTGGAGGTTTTAAAAGGGCCCCGCGGGGCAAAAAAAAATAATAAAAATAATAATTGAACGGCTGAATGGATTTGCACGAAACTTGGCAAAATATTAGGGACTGGTAGCCCGATGTGCCTTTGCTAGGTCTCAATATATGTGCTCCAGTGGATTTTGAGAAATTAACGTTCAAAAAAAGATATATATCTGTAACAGCGCTCCGCTTCGCGTAACGGAGGTTTGCGAAGCTGATTGGTCATTCTGTCACTGGGCTATAGTTGGGCTACATCTGGCTGATATTTGGGCTACATTTGTTTTTTTGTGTGTCTGGCGGCCATCTTTGGGCTACATTGGGCTACATTGGGCTTCATTGGGCTACATTCGGCTAATTAGCAAATAGCTCATCGCAAACTAGGAATGGTAAAGAATCGCTATTTATTCCTTAAAGTTCGCTATTTAGGAAATGCAAATAACTTTTATGATACATATGGCGGTTCATCTCTAACAAGATAAGAAGCATAGGGATAGATTTATGATGACTGGCGCATCACCAGGGATGTGTTAGTCATTCTGTGCCGCTGTTCCGTCACCTATGGTGTGCTGCATTTACAATGCGGCGCATCATGGGGCAAAAACAGCACAGATGCGTGATGTATCTGTGCCGTAAAGGTGGCGCATTGCTGGAGTTGTATCGCAAGTGTGATGAAGCTCCAGCAAGGGTCGGGGGTGCCCCTGTCGCAGGGTTTCTGTTCTCACACAGAACTGTGGACAGAGGATTGGAACCTCGGCGAATTAGGGTGTCCCAAAACTCACGTTAGTAATCAAAAACTATTTAGCAAGCTAGGTACAGTGTCACATTGGATATAACAAACTCTCAATGTTTAGACAATCCAGAATATGAACTTATAGTACCTCAGGATACGTGGAACTCATGAACAGTCGGTCGTTATATATTTCTTAGAAACCAGAACATGGAGTTAAGAAGAACACATGTGTATTTGAAATGTTTATTTACTAATGCCGTCTTCTCAGGCGTAGTACCTTAGATAATAAAAGTACACATATTATCAGTAGCAAAATTACCAGCATAGTTACTAGTACATAAAAAGTGAATGGTGATAGTATGTTAACATGCTGTAAATGAATAAGAGTTAGCAACACTTATAAGCAGCCGCGGGCCGTGGAGGGAGTTACGGTGAGGCAGGGAGGCGGGGAGGGGGAGAAGCAGGGTGGAGAATACAAGTACACATATTATCAGTAGCAAAATTACCAGCATAGTTACTAGTACATAAAAAGCGAATGGTGACAGTATGTTAACATGCTGTAAATGAATAAGAGTTAGCAACACTTATAAGCAGCCGCGGGCCGTGGAGGGAGTTACGGTGGGGCAGGGAGGCGGGGAGGGGGAGGGGCAAGGTAGAGAGGGCTCCACCCTGCTTCTCCCCCTCCCCGCCTCCCTGCCCCATCGTAACTCCCTCCACGGCCCGCGGCTGCTTATATCTCACCCTCCCTAATACACATATTATATTATTTGCTAAGAAGGTCTCTTTGTGTTGGTTTAGGGCGTGTCCATACTTTAGTGTCTTACATTTGAAGGAATCACATCAGCATACACCAGCTCTCTCTTCATGTGAACCGCATCAACTGTTGTGTATGTGTGTTCGGCAAAGCAATATAAAACCCGCCTCATGCCCAGAATTGGCAGAAGTTGCACTTATGTTATGAGTATGAAGTCGTGGAGATCAGACCTCATAACAATTCTGTATCGTGTTGTTCTTGAAACTTTAGCACTCGCTGTACAGATATAGTTTAACAAGTAAAGCAGATAGTAGACCAATAACATATTATTCTCATGTAAACCACGATGAACTATTAGGTGGAAAGCTAAAGCAACAACTAAGTGTCGTGTGCAGAAGTTGCAAAAAAGGAAAAATGGCGTTTAAACCGGTAATGAGCCCATGCTAACTTAACACGGTGTAAAGATATCCAGGACCTAGATGACACCTCCTCATGATCCGGAAACGAACTGAATAAGATAATAGAAGTGCCATCTCATGAGAGCAGATTGCAAGTTTATATGTGGACGGTCCGCAAGGTAAAGCATTAAAAACTAGGAAAATTCAATGCTAAAGAAAAATAAAACAGCCAAGTACTTTATCGAGTCTTAAGCCAATAGGCAAGGTAAATAATAAAAACTTGACAAATAAGTCAATGAATTGTCAATGAAATGCTAGTACTCAGCATATCAAACATGAAAAAGGTCTATGACATAACTGTGTATGCAAAATAAGCTGCAACAGCCTCCAATAGGAAGTCACCGTCTTCATCCGAAAACAGTTCAGCCATCCAATTGAAAAGCGGAAAAGAACATACGTGCTCTCCCAGCACCGGATCCTCTATCACCATCAGAGGACAGCTCGGTGGGTTTTCAAGAAAGCTGTGTTCCAAGAAAGACTGTGCTGCCGCCAGTAAATTCCAGGGACCAAGTAGTCCATGCATCAATGCCACAGCCATAATCCTTTCGCCAGGACAAATCAACTCGTGAGTAATGATAGGAGTCATCAGCTGATTAAAGTCGACGTCAGGAGAAACCGGTCCGCAGAGACACAAATCAATGGCCCAATCGAAATCACAGGTCAGGCAGTGAAATACAGGCTGGACACAGGTGAAGTAGGAGAACCGAAAAGATAATCCATATGCCGTGCTTAATATCGCCAACGGCATTGTGCCATAATATTCTAGCATGCGATTGCGGAACAGTGTCAGCAGCTGCAGGGTCGGAGGTTGCATAGGAGGGACATCCATATTTAAAAATGTAAAAAAGCACAAGAGCGTCCGCTGGTAATGCAAGTAAAAATGCAATCCACGAAGCAGAGTGGAGAAAATGGAATGAAAGGGAGCAGGGATGACTCCAAAGATTTTCTCAAATGAAGTCACGAGACCACTGGTAACAACTTTAAAAAAGTGTGCCAGGGATTTTGTGGAGGATGCGTTAAAGATAGTCGGAAACATGTTGCTGAAATTGAAAGGCAAACCTGTGTACGGGTGTTCGCTATGTGAAGTACGAAAGTTTCACGGGCCGAACTCAAGGCCACCTCTCTCTGAGACAAAAGAGCTCTTATTCTTGTCATGCCGTTGAAACGTGTCCCAAGGTTGGTATTTGTGGCCAGATTGAAAACTCCCTATGTTCATGTGTGGGAGGAAATAGAACATTTCTGCAGCAAATAACCCGTTCACTTACTGTTACGATAAAAGGAATACTTTTTAATTAACTCAGAACAATCTTCATTATTGAGCATCAAATAACTACCATTTTCCAACAACTTGAACGTGGGGATGATAGCAGGAACTGGCGTGCCTTGCAACACGCAAGCCATATTTGGTCGGTGTTTGTTGCATGAATCGTGTAACTGTATGTGCCTACACATTAGTGAATGATCTGGCGTCTCAGTGCATTCCTCTCCATTCAGATAAACTTCTTGATCATCTTTGAAACATCTGTATGTGTATGGAAGCGACCAGACCTCATGAACAAAAGCACTACCTAAAGGTTCATAAAGACCTATTGGTATATATTTCATACAATTTGAAAACTTATATAAAGCAAAAGGCAGCGTTATTAAACCGTGGATAAGGCATGTTGCCAAAAAAACCCGCAATCCTCTGCTGATGATGTCACTGAGCATGTCATGAATGATGTAATATGTGACATCATCAGTAGTGGATTATGGGTAATAGTATCTCTAGTTTACTCCCCTATAGCTGTCTTTCTTTTAACATAAGTGTGTGTTTCCTTCCCTTATACTTACTGTTTTTGGTTCGCTTCCAGTTCGCGTACCAGCGAGCGAACTAGGAAGCGAACTAAGAGAAATAGAGGTTGGCACAGTTCCAAATATTGTACCAATTTTTTAATAACGGGGAGGTAGTTCTGAAAAGAACTTTTTTTTTTATTTTTCTGAACATTTTTTTACTGTTTTTGAATTTTTCGGAACAGTTTTATATTTTTTTGGGTTTTTCTTGGAGGGGGCAATGAAAACGATTCATTGTAAAGGGCTCAACAGGAGCAACAAAACAAAAAAAAGAAGTATTTATTATTTTGGGCGTTTCGGACAAACTTGCATATGATAGTCAATAGCTCTGTTGATCAGAGTGATGCTTCTTTCTCCGTAGGAAATGAATCCATCGCAAAATACGCAGGTGTGTTTTACTTCACCAAATCTCATTTGTATATTTGGCACCATCTCCCTGCCCTCTGGTCCCGTTACTTCCGGTACAACAGATCTTCTGGCCATAATAGGGAGATTATCTAGGTCGTTCCGAAACTGTGCAGCACTGTAGTTGTTAGGATGCCACCTAGTCATATGGCGATGCATTGTGTAGTTTCCGAAACTGTATTTTTTGTCGGTCCCTCTGGACAGTCTATCTTGACATATAAGGCAAGTTACGTATCTTGCATTTACTTTTTTCTGACCTTTGGGAATTTTAAAAAATTGCCAAATGAAGTTTTCTTTCCGGTGAGACGTCTTGGGCTGCTCAGGCAAAAACTGCCTCTCTTCGTGCTCGTCCTCCTGTTCCTCTTCTTCTTCTTCTTGTTGAATTACAACTTGAGCAGGTGGTCCACTCTTCCTTGGATGTGGTGGAGGTGGTGGGGAAGCACCAGCTGAAGCTACTAAAGAAGCCATTGCTCAGTGATCACAAAGGGTCTTTCTCTCACAATGATGAAAGTCAGAGTGAGGAAAGAAGGAGGGATTTTCATCATTTGGGAAAAACAAGAGTTCTCAACCAATCAAAAGTGTTCATTTTAGATTATATGACCTAGTCTTACATCATTAGGAAACCAAAAGTGAAATGAACCAATGAAAAGTGTTATTACCAAGTCACATGACTTGCTGTGTTTACGTTAAGCGCTTTGCAGGGCCTCCCGGTTTGCTTCCAGAAACCTGCGCTTTGGCACTCGCTTCGCGTACCAGTTCGCTAACGTAGCACGTCATATGACGTATCACGCGACAACGTGGAACGTCATGCGGACGGGAGGCGTCACGATGTTGTTTTCTAACGCGGCACTTGCGGTAAAGAAACGTTTACCGGCTCGCGGTCTATTTCGCGGCATCAAGGTCAGCTAACGGGAAGCTTCCCGATTCGCGAAGCGGGAACGAAGAAAAAAAAATATTTTAAAAAAAAATTATTCATAAACATATAAAATATATTTTTGGATTTAAAGAAGAATACATTTTACAGCTACAGATATTAGCTGTTAAAAAACCAATGAAATTCACAGAAAAAACCATAGGTTATAGACCATATATAGTTAGGAATTAGCATTTACAAAACCTTGAAAATTCACTGAAAAAACCATAGGTTATAGACCATATATAGTTAGGAAATAGCATTTAGAAAACCTTATTTTACTCACACAAAACCATTGAAATTCCATATATAGTTAGTTGCACTAACTATATATCGCGCACCTGCAATCCACTGCTGATGATGTCACATATTACATCATTCATGACATGGTCAGTGACATCACTGATGACATCACTGATGACATCTCAAATGACATCACTGATGACATCACTGATGACAACATCCAGTGACTGTATGCTTCTGTAAAGTTAAAATATGTCTTACATATTGAAGAATGAGTGGATGTATAAGTGTCTGGATGAAGGATTTAGTAGGTGCATGACTGACTGTATAAGTGAGTGATTAAATGTGTCTCACTGAGTGCATGGGTTAGTGACTAAACTGTTTTAAATTGTGCATCATTGTGTCTGTTGTTTTGTAATCTGATGCATGTGTTGATCATTAGCTATATGACTAACTATATGGGTTATTGATTAGTTGCCCAAGTATTTGTATGGGAGACTGAGTGTGTGTGTGGGTGTCTGGGAGGTGTATGACTCTGTGCATAGATGTGTGAGCAGTTGATTCACTAGATGTATGGGTTCAAAAGTGCATGTGGAAACATCTGTATGGGCGGTTGACTGTGTGCATGAGTGTATTGGTGAGTGAATGGATATCTCAGTGCTACATGTCAAAGTAAGTACATATGTAAAACACAGTACATGTGATAGTTGACATATATAAATAACTGTGCATAAGAGCCAGTGAATGTGTGAGTGGCTGTATGGATTATTGTGAACTTGTATCAGGGATTGTATAACAGAGTAAATATGTGTTATTATATGTTCCAATAAGTAAGGTGTGTATAACTATATAGTTGAGGAAATCGAGGTGTGATTGATTCTTTGCAAGACTGACTAGGTGTGTGAGTAACTCCATGGATGAGTGACAGTCTGTGAGTGTCTGTTTACACTGAGTGTATCTAAGGTTATATTAGAGTCTGAAGAGGTTCATTGTATCATCACATGAATGATGTCATCAGTGATGTGATCAGTAATGTCAAATGAGATGTCATCAGTGATGTCATCAGTGATGTCATTTGAGATGTCATCAGTGATGTCATCAGTGATGTCACTGACCATGTCATGAATGATGTAATATGTGACATCATCAGCAGTGGATTGCAGGTGCGCGATATATAGTTAGTGCAACTAACTATATATGGAATTTCAATGGTTTTGTGTGAGTAAAATAAGGTTTTCTAAATGCTATTTCCTAACTATATATGGTCTATAACCTATGGTTTTTTCAGTGAATTTTCAAGGTTTTGTAAATGCTAATTCCTAACTATATATGGTCTATAACCTATGGTTTTTTCTGTGAATATACATATATATACCCTTTACAAAGATGGCGCTTTCGATACCCAGGTCCCATGAAAAGGTGGTGCGCTCGGCCGGCGGAACTTGCCGGACGATTATCGGAATCCACTAGGTGCAAGAAAGCGCACACTCAGGAGGGTCACAATAGAGTTCACACAAGACTGTCTACAGTCGAAACACGTAATGAGATCCATTAAATCAACTGCATTGTGACCATCCTGAGTGTATTTTTTCTTGTATCTTGTAGATTTATTTTATATATAGAATACACCCCCACCCCCACCCACCTCTACTGCCTGGAATCTCTCTCTCTCTACAGACAGATCTCAGTAGCTACTTTTTAGGTCTCACCTAAGCTTTTCCTCTCCACCCGCCCCCATTCCCATTGCTTTTCCACTCCACCTGCCCTCTATTCTTGTTGCTTTCCCCACCCTTCACGTGGCTTCCCTCTCCCCTCTCCTGCAACCTGCTCCCATTTTCTTTAAAGTATATTTTTGCTATTGGCTTTGCCAATATGTCTTATAGGTGGGACCTATTAAGTTTACCAAATAGTGAGAGATATTGAGACACATCTCCAATTAAAAAGGCAGCGAGGGCACTGCCATATATTTCACAATCCATCTACCCATAGGTAGAGGCAGTGCTCTGTCACTTTTTAGTTGGGAAAAAAATAAGTGTTTCATAAAGTATGAAGGTTTTTTCTGTTTTTTACTTAATAAATGGCAGATATAATATAGTTTCTGCTGTTACTATAAGGAATAAATCTCGGCTGGATAACTTAAAGGTTTCCAATTTCAATGCACTTAGTACTGACTCAACCGCACATCTTTCCTAAGTTGATAAAATCGAATTGTGGAAATAAGATTGAGTTCTGATGCGACATGAGCAGATTTAGTTTGGGGCACCCGATCTATCACAGTTGAAAATGTTTAGTATTACTGATAATCATAATACTATTATAGGAAGGTGTAATTAATTCCTTTTGGAAAGTTGAAAGGGTACGTCAATGGGCCGAGTTTTAATCCTGCTACCTTCAAAATACGCACAGGTCTGTGTCGCAAGTGCCTTAACCTACTGAGCTGTGTTTATTGAATCTCAGTGATGTTGCCACCATCTGGAAGGAGGGCAAGCAGCCATGCATGCCGGTTTGCCATAGTGCAGCCCACCTTTGTCTCGTTGTTATGGAGGGGTCCATATATGGGCATTCACCTTCTTGTCTCCCGCTTTCATTCGCCATCGCTTCTTATTATATACACAGCAATATTATAGTTTATTCAAAAAACCAAAAGAGACGTTTTTGTACACTGCACATCCTGAACTCACTTATTTGAAGGTGCTCTGATGCGATAATGAACAAAAAGGAAGTTCACTGATAAAGTATTTGCCTAGGATCAAACAATTTGACCAAGCAGTGTAGCTAGGACTGATCACAGATTTTCCAGTCACACACACTGTAATTCAGCCACTGGATGGAATGCTTTCATTGACTGTCACAGCTGTAGGTAAATGTAAATCCGTACTTGTAAAGCACAAAATACTCACCCTTACGGATCTCAAGGCGTTGGGAGCCCTCGTGGAAATTAAGTGAGCTATTGCCCAGAGTCACATGGTGCTGAGCTGAGCTGCCACCGAAGCCAGGGGTGAACCATGAACCCTGTGCTCCGTAGTCAGCTGCCCTGGCCGCTGCATCAACTATCAATGGCAGCACTGACCCCCAGATTCATCATTGTCCCGTTTTGCGAGTCCTTAATAGCGATTATTAAGGAATCGCTATTAAAGACTCGCAAAACGGGATTCATGTAGGAATCGCAATTTTATTTGCGATTCCTACAGCTTCCTTATTTGCGATTAGCAAATTGCTAATCGCAAATAAGGATGCGATTTCAAGGGTGCCAGGGGTGTAGACTGATGTTGCGCACACACATGTCCAAAGGACATATGTGTGTAACATACAACTTAGAAAAATGCACTAAAGTGCCTTTTTCTAAGTTTTCGCTATTTACCACGGTCAGACTTCGCGGTAAATAGCGGCCAAAAATTGCGAATTCGCAATTCTGAAAAGGTTCAGGAATTGCATTTAAGGAATCTCAAATAGAGATTCCTTAAATGCAATTCCTCGCAATTTAGCGATTTCGCAATTTACGATTTTTGCATTTGAGATGATGAATCCCAAATGCAAAAAAAGCGCTCGCAAAGGGCCAGATTCGCAGAATCTGGCCCTTTGCGAGCCGATTTCACCTTCATGAATCTGGCTGTGAGTATCCAGCATTTAGGGCCTGATTCAGAGTTCGGCGGACGGGTTTCTCGTCACAGGCAGGATGGGATGGATATACCGCCTCCCGTATTTGAAGTGCATTATATCCACTGGCACTTGTAATACTGTGAACCGAGATCTGTCACCTTGTGATGACATAACCGTCAGCGGCAGTGCAAATCAGGCCCATCCTCTTTTAGGCATACGCATACACTTAACCGTCAGCCGGGGTGACGTGCTGAACCCTGCGGTGTACCTATCAGACTACTTTTAATTACTTCAATGTAAAACTGACCTTTTAACCCGCGCCGCACTCCTTTATGTTTCCTCCTCTTCGAAAGCATATTTAATGCAGGTGAAGGTGTAACCTTCAATGCAGTCAAGCTGACAGAATAAAATAGAGAGTCAGCTTTTAACAATCACACTACAGGCCTCACCGCCTCCTGGAATTAATATTAATGTGAAGCGCGGGTAGGGAGATACAGGGGCAAATTCTGTCCCGTCCTCGTGTGTGACTATCACAGGCGCCTTGCATCGGTTCTTCTACTCATGAATGTTCCCAACACCACAGTGTAGAGATTACAGCGGACAAAGTGAGACTGATTATGACCGACAGCATAAATAACTCCTAAGAAGATGGCAAAACAACTCTGTGTTATCATCCAGTGCTTAATTTGTAAAAAAAGAAATTGGTCCCAGTGCCCAAAACTTTTCTCAGGAGGCAGAAGCCACTTCTTCCAGTTACTTACCGATCTACATTCCTGGTGTCACCCAATTGTACCATTGTCATGCCCTCCACCCACCAGTGGGAGCTGGCACGGATCGTGGGTGGCAGAGCTGAGGATTGTGGGGCAAAGGGGTGCAAAAAAAGAAGAAGAATAAACCGTATGTTATCGCTGCATCTCTCCTCTGTCTCTCCTTCGCGTCAGGCCAGAACAGGAAGCACCCAGGCTCCCCATAGCCCATCACAACGCTGGAATGCAGCGGCAGTGGGAGCCTTGGCTTGTTCTCCATCCAGGCGGTAATGCAGCCTGGGTTGAGAACATGCAAAGTGCGCATGACTGTTTGGCCGGACCAATATGGCCGGCCAAACAGTAGTGCAGCCTTACAGTGTGCCACCACTCCTCCCCCTGCTCCTCTGTCACCAGATCAGCCAACCCCACCCACAAAGCTGCAGCAGGATCAAATAGAATGACAATAGCTTTGTATTATTATCATTTTACTTTTCCTTTATTTCACTGCTGCAAATCAGTGGGGTGACGTCCCTCCGCCTTAGTGGGGGAGCCGCCACTGCTGCCTACATGCACAACTTGAAAGCCGCCTAAATCTAAAATATACCACTGCTTGAGAATCATGACATGGATTTTAACAGTCCACTTATTTCACAACAACCACATTCATTTAAACAAATGTGTATGAACGAGGGAAATGATTATTTGTACCAAAAATGAGAATGCCCGAGCAGAAACCCAGCACCTGTACTATAAATTGAAGTCTTGTGTTCTATCTACTTTACTATGGAGCTTCACGCAATTGCATTCATTCTAGAGACACAACTTTTATAATGCCATGTACATCCAAACTAATGAAGATGCTTAAAGCGAACACAGACACAACCGCCAAAGCCATGTACACAATCTGAAAGGCTCTGTCAGCTGAGCACAATCAACTTAATGGGTAGTAAAACATTGTACACTGATGCCTTGTAACCTGCATCTTCATTTTGGGAAGTTCTAACTATACCAGAATCACAAGAGTAAAGGACCTGGGGAGGGGAGTGCATATCCTGGTCCTGACTTTAGTGTTACTTGTCATTGGCACGTCATTGACTGATGATGGGGTAAGACTCCTACTACGGTGGTAACTGTGTACATGCCTGCAGGACGCTAGTATGACTACAAGAGCACAGAGTACTGCTCTGGGGAACTACTGTTTGTCAGTTCGGGTGTGCTAACCATTAAATGAATGTGGTTAAGTGAGGACTGGGTGCTGCATTAAATGCTTTGGTCGAACCTCTTCTGTTTCCAGGCCGCTTCACTGTAGGTCTTTGCATTCCTCGTGATTAGAAACTCTGTGATAAGAAAAATAGTTTTTGAAGCTGCGTTTTTGCAGCTGCTCCTCACAGCACCTCTGCAAAGCTCATGTTCACAATGTGCAGCTGGACCACGCACCAGCACTTCCATGAAGTCTCATCATGTCACTGCTGATCACGGCCGGACTAAGTAGGGAGGGGGGTGGAGAGTGGGAAGCACCACTCGTGCTGCCGCTTTTGTTAAAGGCGGATGATATTGCAGCACTGCTGCAAAACCAGCTACCTGTAACAAAACCGGCCCCCAGGGATCCATAACCGGCCCTCACCCTCCGGCCCAAAGGGGAAATGCCCGGTGCCCGTTACGGCCAGTCCGGCATAAACAGGTGCTGGGAAACAAGTATAAACCTCCGAGTGACAGCGTGAGGGGCTGAGAAATGAGACCTGTAACATCCTCTTTAAAATGTGACCCTGTTTCCACAAAGGATGCATTCTGGTAAATGTTGACTCGCAATTGTCTACTTTATTGAGCGTAAAAAGGTTTCTATGCCGAAACGCCTTGTTTCTGGTTTTTATTATTATTATTTTTTCTGATGATGCTAAACAACAGCAACAAAGGCATTGTTCTTTTTACAGCTCCTGTTCAGGACTGCCATAAAGCATTGGCAAAGACAATGGGTCCCAAAGAAGAGACGTAATGGCTTTGCCAATTCTTGTTTCAACGAGTTACAACTGAGGCCCATCCCTCTGCTCTTATCTGAAGAAAATCAACCTGTGTAGTTGGTGCAGCAATTAACTCCTGCCTTGATTATTCATTTACTGGGATTCTAACCATAACAAAAAACACTCACAGTAAATACTATACTATAAATACTCATCACCAAACGTGCCCAGCTGTCCCTGGATTCTGTAGCAAAGACATTTGCAATATGCCTCGCTGGTGTTGTACCACCAAGAAGGTCGACCGGCAGACATGATGACCATAGTATGAACTTCCAAAATATCGTCACCGCTGAGCTCATCATAGCAAATCCATATAATAGTAAATCTACACTTACCTTGATGATACTGTAGGAATCGATTGTAAGGTAAAATTATATCGGCAGATCGATACTTCAACCGTAATATTGTACAAACAGCCCTCAGTGTCCCTCTGAAATCTGGTGGTCCTTCCCCTGACAGTGTTTGGAAAGAAGCTTTAGACTGTCCTGATGGATAGCTGATGCACTTTGTACAGCTCCAAGACGCAACCCAAAGGGTAGCGGAGCTTTGCAAGTGTCATCAGTCAGGTCCCCTCATAGAAGCAGTTTACTGCCAGAGTATCCATTCACAAATACAGTGATCCAGTCCCATATTGGCAGTGTCTACCCATGCAAACCCTTTCTTGCATTCATTTAGCCCACACCCTTGCAGCTTAATAACAATGTAAATACCCAGAGGTGATAGCAATTATATGATCTTAAGTTACCCAACTTGAAAATATTGAAGACTGACTCAGCGCTATTGGTTCACGAGCCAGTAACGTGCGTGTTTCCCACAGATAAAAGCACTTGACGCTCTAACCCTCAGAGTTTGCAGATATTTTTACATTTATATAAAGTGGGATTCACCAGAGGGTATCAGTGCTCTATACAATGAAGCAGCCCATGTGATAATCAGCAATACTTACAAACAGCAAAACAACAAGTAACATAACAATAAATTCATAGTCTAACAAGTGTAAGATATGGACGAGAGAATACAAAGGCAGCAAAAGATTAAGAGGTAGGAGAGGGTTCATAGACAAAGTCTAATGCTGCAGGACCTCAAGGAGGGAGGTGGCCAATGAGCAGTGGAAAGTCAGAAAAATAGAGATTTAGGCACTGAATATGAGTCAATTGGCATGGAAATTGGTAGTCAGTAATTCTTCCTGGAAAAATCGACAAGGGCTTTGTCTGCAGCATCAGCCAAGCCTCTTTCCACTTTCTTTAGGTCTTGCCTGAAAAAGCACAAGCACTTTTACTCACGAACATTTGTTTGCATAGAATGCGCTTAGAGACCATCGATTGTTTACCATTGATTGGCTTCCTTGTCACTCTTGTTTCCTTGCTTCTCGTTGATCAGCGCATGCCGGTTTCACTTTCTGTTAATGTGCTTGTTCCTTCCATGGAACATGGCCCAAGTACTGCTTCCTGTTGGCAGCAAGTGTCCTACCACTGGTTGCGTACTTCTGGATTTACTTTCTTTTAATTTATGTAGTTCTGTAAGAGTGCATGTGCTTGCAGCCTGTCTCTCCTCCTCCTCTCTGTCCCACTCTGCGTTGTTTCTCCCCCATCCCCCCTCCTAGTTGATGCTCTGTAATCGTAGCTTGGTCCGTCACCCTTCCCACTCTTGCAGTGTTGCTTGACCCGTTCTTCTCTCCCCCATCCAAGTCATTGCTTGCCCAATCCCCTTCCCCCATCCTGCGGGCATTGTTGGCTTGTCAGTTTTGCATGCCACATTCTCCTATCCACTCCCCCTCCCACATTGTTGCTTGAACCAGGGCATGTCATGTCGCTTTTTTCCTTAAGCATTGGCAAAACCAATAGGCCATGCCTATGCGAGATCTATTGGTTTTGTCAATTTGTTTTTACTTGTTGTACAGCAGCTCAGCATGGTTCAAAGTAAAAAAAATAAAGAACTCTGATGCGTCCAGTGTTGATTCTGTCAAAGCTTTTTATTTACTTTCAGGTATGCTGCTTTACAACATGGCTAATAAAACACATTGACAGAGCCAATAGATCTTGCATGGACTAGCACTACTGCCTTTGCCAATGCTTGTTTTTTCTGGCATAGGGGCGCATACAATGTTCCTCCTGGCAGAACTTAGCTTCCCCTTCCCTCTCCTAACTCACCACACTCCCTTCCCTGCTTCACCACCACACCGCACAGAGGCCACACCATACATTTAACACCTGCTTGAAGCAGCTAGTACTTTTTTTAGTTAAACTTAATGGAATTCTCTGTGATTTTACAACTGGTAAATCCAGCACCACATGGTTATTTACTATTCCATGTGGTTTAATTCGTAATTGCATGGTACTGGCAAGGTGTTACCAGGCAGTAATATGTTTTGTGCAGATTTATCAACCACCAGTACAGTGAAACGTGTAATCAGTCCCTTGGAGTGGTGGGAGCAGGTATATCAGAGCTCAGAGGGACAGATCTGACCCGATACCAAGGGCAGCTCCTCCGCGATGGCAGAAGAGTGCCGCCCACCCCACCAGCAGACAAAAAAAGACAAAAAAACAATAATAACCCAGACTTTATTATCGTTTTCTTTTGTTTGCAGGAGTCTGGGGGTGTGGACAGGGGGATAACAAGCACCCATGGGGAGTGGTATGCACTGTTATCAATCCGCATGACGGTTTGGCTGGCCGTCTCAGGCCGGCCAGACCATTATGCGCAATGATGCTCTCTCCAACCCAGATGCATAGCTGGGCTGGAGACAGCACAACACAGGCTCCCAGTCTCCCTGAGAGCACAAGCGCAAATCATCGGTGCTCAGATCAATCCTGAAACTGCTCTCATGCCTGAGAGCAGCTTCACGATTGGCCGCAGGGGAGTCTCTGCCCGAAGTGGAGCCTCATGAGCAGCAGAAGACGGCGATGCGGCATGTAATTATTATTTTTTTAATTCATCTTTTTTGTTGTTGTTCGTCATCTCCCTCTCCCCTCAACCCCCTCAACCCCTCTCATCTGACACCGGCCACTACTACCCAATACTCTAAAGAGGCAACAGTGTGGACCATGCAAACATGTTTAGATTCATGTTCATAAGATGGGTTTTTACTCTATTTAAGAAGATCAACTGAGACTCACTTATTCTGATCCTGCCTTGGGAGAAAATTCAGAATTGAAGGGGTTGTACTGGAAAAAGACCTGGGAAGCGCCATTAGTGGTTTTAAATTTCCTTTCCCCAAAATATAGTTCTCACTCTTTACATTTTTCTTGGCCCCTATTAAATTGATGGTGCATCAAAGGTATTCCACTTTTTTGCAACTGGATGGCTCTGTGTGTAATACAGGTCAATTTAAACTCTCTTCTAGCATCTAAGGGGAGTCAATGAAGGCCTTTCAGCACAGGGGTGAAGTGATCATATATTTAGTGCCAGAAATGAGTCTTGCTGCAGACTGGATACATGCCTTAAAGGGTCTAAGAAACGATGTTGGGTGCCAGACAGGATGAAATTGCTGTAGTCAATCTTCGAAAGGACCAGTGTCTGTGCAATGTGCTGGAAGGCGTTAGGCTTGAGAAAAGGCTTCAGTTGTTGATGTATGCTGACAGATTTAGAAAAATGAGGAGGCAGGCAAGCCATTATCCAGTCTGCAGTGATTACCATGTGTTGTATTTAACATGGCCATTTCAGTGCAGCAACCCCTCAAGCTCCCAGACTGATACGGGCTAGAGGTTGCTTTTTGCTATAAGGTTAGTCAGTTGTATAACAATACATTCTCCAACACCCTACCCTAAAAAGCAGTGACAGCTCCTCTGCTATGGCAGAGGAGCGTCGCCTCACACATTATAAATAAAACAATAATAAAAGTGTTTATTATTGTTTTATTTTTCTTTCAATAGCTGAGTCTTGGGGCAAGGCCTAATCGGGGCCATCATGGAGGGTGAGTGGTGGGCACGGCACTGTTGTCAGTGTGCCTGTGGGTTTAGCGGGCTGTCTCAGGACGTACAAACTGACATGCGCACTGAAGCTTTCCCCAACCCGAGCTATGTTGCCGGGTTGGAGACTACAAACACAGGCTCCCGGCCTCAATGGGAGGGCAAATCATCAGTGCTCAAGCCTATCCAGACGCTGCTTTCATGCTGCCAGCAGCCTTAGAGCAACTACAGGATAGGCCGCAGGGGATTCTGGGAGCCTGTGTTGGTGAGAACGGAGCAGAGATGCGGCATTGCGGCTGGTATATCTTTTTTTGTGTGTCTCCTTTGTTATTTATCCTCCATTGTGCCCCTGCCCCGCCACTCTGACGGGACACGAGCTGATATTGCTACCAGGGCAAGATAATGACAGATCTGTAGTAAGCCAAAGAGTTTGGACCAGCTTGCGTTTTATTTAGCAGAGGTGTGAAGATGAGCAGTTTTTGAGACATCTGGGAAGGCATCTTATATTGATGAGGCAACATCAGCTATTGGGGACGCTCTAAAAGGTTGTTTTTTAGGTCGAGCCTGGACAGCGCATGCGCTGCTCTGTGAGGCATGCTGTATTCGAGTATGGACTTGAAGTCCCGCCCACTCTCTGCACATATTTGTCATTGGCTTGTGTCATTGTCTTTCGTAAATGCTGGCTTCTGATTCGTTAATAGGCTTATTAGTACCTCCTTAGTACTGCCTTGTCTTCATTTGTAACCTCATATGAGGACCGGCCCTCTTATTTCTGTTGTTACATGGGATGTCTTATTTAACCTCATTTTCTTTAATGAGTTTCTTCTACAGCAGGCACGACATGCTTTCCTGCAGCATTCAGCACGCCATGTGTGCTTTCACTTTCGAAGCAGCCCGGGACAATAGCGACCGCTTATTTGAAATAAATAGGTCACGCATTTACAAGAGTGTAAGCTATTGGCATTGTAAATGACAATACCCTTTATTCATGTGATAATTATCAAAACAGATAAATAAAAGGCATTGTCATTTACAATGCCAATAGCTTAAAATCTCACAAATGCGAGACCTATTGTATTGCAAATGCTTGTTTGTAAATGTGAGCAGGAATTATATCATCATGGAAGAAAGTTCGTATGGTAGCTTTGGAAATGAGTGCGTGATTGGGTTCTGGGACAGCCCTGCGCTAGGTCACCAGAAAGGTAGCAAGCAGTTACACAGTGTTGATCGAGTTTCTGATTGAAATCATTTTATTTGTGAAAACGTGTTTTTTTGTTTACTTGTTGCAACCGACTCATAATTGGGTGTAAGGTGGGGGGTGATGTAACAAGTTGCAATTTCACTAATTTAACTTTCACAAATTGTGCTTTGTGGCCATGAAGTCCCTCCTTGGCCTCACTATGGATCAACAACAAGGATTCGAGTCTAGTTTCCAGAATAGTCACTCTGCGGTCCAACTGCTAAGCCACACACACGCAATACATGTTGTGTAGCCACTGACAGCACTTGCCTATCACTGGAGACTGGAAGCAATGATAAGAAAGATCAGACGACTTTTTTTAAACTTTATTTTGCAGTTTTGTAAAGATAAGGCAACAGTCAGCAATATGCTGTGACGCATGGACAGAGGACACATTTGGTGCCCTCGAATCCAGTCTTCTGCCCATCCTGGCCTTGGTCCCTTTCTGTGGCACACTATCTACAGGGATCAGGGGTTCAGGGACCCCTGGCTCACATCCATTAACACTGCCTTTGTAGCACTCAGCTAGGAGGGGCAGAGCCCAGTGTCATGACCTCTCCGTGGCTGGCACTGCTTTGGGCGACGCTGACAGGCAAGGGCGGAACACACTCCTGCCACTGGATTTTCGCTGCTTCGCTAGGTTTGTGAATTGCATGCACGTTTTAGGCATTTTCTTAATTTCCCCCAGAAAAATAAAACATTGGTTTGAATACAATAGAATCGGTACACCAAACACACACGAATGTACACTATAGCAAGATTTACAGGTGTCCACTACAGAATGACTCCCAGATGTGCACTGTAGCATGATTTACAGATGTGCACTATAGTATTATTTATAGATGCGCACTATAGCATGACTCCCAGATGTATACTATAGCATGATTTACAGATGTGCACTATCGTATGATTTACAGATGTGCACTATAGCATGACTCCCAGATGTGCACTATAGGGTAATTTACAGGTGTCCACTATAGCATGATTCACAGATGTGCAATGTAGCATGATTTACAGATGTCCACTATAGCATGATTTACAGATGTGCACTTTAGCATGGTTTACAGATGTGCACTATAGTATGATTTACAGATGTGTACTATAGCATGACTCCCAGATGTGCCCTATAAGATGATTTACAGGTGTCCACTATAGCAGGACCTCTGCAATAGAAGGATTGCTTAGCAGCAAAAGGAGATGTGACTTGACAGCGTGTCCTAAGCAGCAGTCAAATCACTGACATCTGCAGTTTCAAACTCGAGCCTAACAAAAATCAGAATGCACCTTATAGATTAAGGCACTGGGAGGAAAATGGCGCTATAAACACAAAAAAAGAGTAAACATATAAAAGCCATGTTGAGGCAATTTTTACATAAATAAGATCAGTTTTTATTTCTGTTCTTTGCGTTTTTATCTCCCTCTGTGATTTCCAGGCACTTGTTTGCAAGGGGGCATGTTTATCATGTTAGTTTTAAGAAATTCTTTTTTTAACTGTATGCTGTTTAACGTAAAAAGCCTCATATCAAATGTGATCATTACCAACTAAACAGAACACTCTAAAGAGTCAGACATGCATTCAGTAGAAATATAAGCATTGGCAAAGCTAATCGGTTTTGCCTATCAAGAGCTATTGGCTTTGACAATGTGTTTTAGCCATGTTGTACACTAGTGTGGCGGCTATTCAGCATTGCTAAAAGTTAGTGGTGTCGAGGAAAATTGCATGGAGTGTCTTAGAGTGTAATGGCAAAGAGTGGACTAGAGTGTTGTAGACAAGAGTGGCAGAAGGTGTTGTTTATTGGAGTGGCATAAAGTGGAGTCATGTAGAGTGGCGTACAGTGGCGTGGTGTAGAATAGAGTGGACTGGCATAGAGTGTATTGGTATAAAGTGTTGCAGATTATAGAGAAGTAGAGTGCAGTGGTGTAAAGTGCAGCAGTATAGAATTCAGCAGCATACAATGCAGCATTGTAGAATTCACTGGCACAGGTAAGAGTGTTACTTAGTCGAGAGCAGTAGTGTAGTGTGCAGTGGTATAGAATGCAGTGGTGAAGAGTGGAGTGGTGTAGAGTAGAGTGGTGAAGTGTACAGAGGTGCAGAGTAGAGTAGAGTGGCATAGAGTGCAGTGGTGTACAGTGGTACTGAGCAGAATGGTGTAGAGTGGTGCAGAGTAAAGTATAGAGCCGCAGAGTGCAGTGGCATAGCGTGCAACAGCATAGAGTGCAGTAGCCTAGAGAGCAGGGGTACATACTACAGTGGTGCAGTGGCATAAAGTGTAGTGGCATAGAGTGGATTGGTTTAGAGTAGATTGTTGCAGAGTAGCGTGAAGTGGCGTGAAATGAAGTGGTGCAGGGTAGAGTAGAGTGGCATAGAGTAAAGTGGTGTAGATGGCATTGGCATAGAGTGCAGTGGTGCAGAGTATATTTGAGTGCCAAACAGTGGATTGCCAAAGTGTGCAAGGGCATAGAGTGGAGTGGCACAGAGTAGAGTGCATTAGCGTAGATTGGAGTGGAGCAGAGTGGAGTGGTGTAGAATAGAATGGTACAGAGTAGAGTGAAGTGACAGAGTGCAGTGGTGTGGAGTGGTGCAGAGTGGAGTAAAGTACAGCGGCGTGGTGTAGAGTAGAGTGGATTGGTGTAGAGTGGTGCAGAGTGGTGTGGAGTGGTGTGGAATGAATTATGCATGGTGTGGTAGCACACTGCCATTACAGACAACACATTTTATATTGAAATGACCATTACAATTGCATTGACGTACAATTTTACTAATAAAACTATGCAGCGGACAAACTATAATGTATGGAAATTGCATCAACTAGTGTATTGATTTGTTTTGACCTTGTTAAAGTATTGTTGCCAACACACTTCAGAATTAACAAAAAATGTTCTTCATTTTTGCTTTCCTGATTCTGATATATTCCAAAATAGTTAATTTAAATGATGTGTGCTAGAAAAAACTCAGAGAAAGAAAAGTAAACACCAAGCTTCCTCAGAATTCAGCCTGACATTTGACCTTTGTCTCTTAATGCATAGCAAATGTGACAAGATGAAAACAAGGTTTGCAGTCCTGTTTACAGAAAGGCGCACCCGTGGGAGACTACACGGTGAAGTAGTGTGAAAAGACTTTGCTTCTCTGGAGGGACAAATTGATGAAGCCAGCCAATAGGGAGCCAGAAAATGTGAGTTACAAATAGGGCTCCCTGTTTTATGGTATTCATTTTTTCGACATTTCAGTCTTTGCTAATTTTTTCTGTATTTATCCACTTTTATTTTGTATTTTCTGTATAAATGAAGCTGCAATGGTTATTTTTCCACATATATTTAACTGATAAATGCATGTTCTCATTCCAATGTCCAAAAGATTCAGCAGTATACAGTGCAATAGCGTTATCTGAAAACACTTGTATTGTAGAATATCATCAATAACTGTAGATCTGCACTTAATTAAGCTTAAATAAGAAATCTACTGTCTTTTTGCATCTCCCCTACTTTTCAATCTGTAAACCTACTGCTCTGGCACTCAGGATTGTTAGTAGAAAAAATATCCAAAGAAGGCCTATTTTCCGTATTTTTCTGTATTTAAAAATAAATACAGACAGTCAAAGAAATAGATTTCTGCCTATATTTATATGTAAAAATCAGTAAAAACTGAAAACTGGGATCCCTAGTTACAAACCACAAAGCCAATGCTAAGCAACGGGCAGAATGCATTCCAAGGGTATCTTTCCGAATGTCACCAAGATGTTGTTAAAAAAAACCAGCCAGCTGTGCTGTCTGGTAGGCTTTGACTTAACCCCTTCGCTGCGGCGGCAATTCCGCCGCAGCGCTAAGGGAGTGGGGGGGCTGCGCGGCGCTCCGGCGCTTGTGACGGAGCCGCTCCGTCACGAGACACGGTTGCGCTGTGCTCATGACGGAGCGGTTCCGTCACGGTCCCGCCCGCTCAATGGAACGCTCAGCGCAGGCGCGGAATCGCTGCCGCGCAGGCGCTCCGTGCGGACCGTGACGGAACCGCTCCGTCATCAGCACAGCGCGGCCGTGTCTGATGACGGAGCGGTTCCGTCACCAGCAGGGGAGGGGTTAAACAAATGGATATATGTGTATTGCTGGTAACTGTACCAGATAAGAATATTTCCTACATCACCAAAGTGCACTTCTTCCAGCTATGAAGTAGTAATGTCCCCAGAGCACAACTATAGTGAAAACCTTAAACTATGAAGAAAACACACTGCCTGTCCCACAATGCACCTCTCTAACAGCCACACTGAGCACATCTTTATGGTGTAAACATTGCTCCAGCGTCATCTCCCCTCAGGCTCAGAGTGCATGAGATTAATCCCAGGAGTAGGACTAATCCCTGCTACATGAAAATGACCTATCATCCCAGTGTCCAGAAGCGAACCCCTGCTAAATCCATCTCTTTCAGCCATGGTGTCTTTGTAGCTATGGCAGAAAACCACATGTGTAAGAACACAGCTCGGTTGCAGGCCCCAGTATGCGCATCTGCACTGAAGGAACCCCTTTTATGGGAACGCCATCCACAGCCCCAGTGAACACATCACAAAAACATTACCTGATACGACCATCTCTGCAAGGCCTTGGTATGAAATCTTCAGGGGAGCAACCCTTGCTGCCACTGAACGCCCTCATAATGATATATCCCGCAGATCCAGTGTGCATGTCTGAACAAGAATCCCTGGCATGAGAACTTTCCCTAGAACATATCCCACGGACGCAGTCTGCATGTCTGTATAGAAATAACCCCTGTATGGAAACTTCCCATAAAACTTATCCCACTGACGCAGTCGCCATAACTGTAAAGAAATAACCCCTGAATAAGAACTTCACTTAGAACATATTTCACAGACGCAGTGCGCATGTTTGTATAGGAATAGCCCCTGAATAAGAACTTCCCATAAAACATATTTCATAGACGCAGTGCGCATGTTTGTATAGGAATAACCCCTGAATAAGAACTTCCCATAGAACATATTTTACAGACACAGTGCGCATGTCTGTATAGGAATAGCCCCAGAATAAGAACTTCCCAAAGAACATATTTCACAGACGCAGTGCGCATGTCTGTATAGGAATAGCCCCAGAATAAGAACTTCCCAAAGAACATATTTCATAGACGGAGAGCGCATGTCTGTATTAGGAATAGCCCCTGAATAAGAACTTCCCATAGAACATATCCCAAAGACCCAGAGCGTATTTCTGTATAGTAATAACCCCTGAATAAGAATTATCCATTGAACGTATCCCACAGACCCAGTGCGCATGTCTGTATATTTTTGTGTTGTAATAGTCACCCCCAAGTGGGAAGGGCATGCCCAGAAGTGGGACCGGTGCTCACTATGCCATTGGATTCAAGCTAGCCTGGCTGATGAGGGCTGTTACCCCGAAACCGGTCCCAGGATGCTTGTTTCCGGTCCAGGGAAGACCTGACTTGGGAGTTTGGGCTGGACTGTTCCCATGAGGCGAAGGTTCAAGGCTGATTTGCATATGGCTGGGTTTAAACTGCTATGGCATGGGGAGCAAAAAAAAATATGAATATGCCCAGCTCTCTGTATCTCTGTACTGAGGTGAATGTTTGACAATGTTCATCATTCCGTCCATCATCTGTTTGTGTTTTTTTGTGTTGTATAGGAATATCCCTCCCTTTTAAATTATATTTTTGGGCTACGTTGGTAGGGCGCCTGAGACACTTAATTAACTCGGATGGTGCAGACAACCGACCTTACTTTCTTACTTTTATGTTGGATACGGACGCTAATTTGATTTTGTGGAGGATCAATGACCCTAACTACTTCAAAAGAGTACGATTCAAGACTGCAAGAGATTTGGTTAAAATTTGGCCTAACATACAGGCTTTTTGTAATGTGACTTTTTTTCACCCAAGATTGGTATTATGGGGAAACCCGGGTTTACCGGGAATATTTAGCGATGGATCAACTAATATTTGGCGGGAGCATGGAATTAAAGTACTCGGGGATTTGTATGGCGCACAAGGGCTCCTGAGCTTTGAAACTCTTAAAACACTTCACAATGTCTCGGACTCTATGAGGTATAAGTATATGCAAGTACACGATTTTTTGATTTGAAAAACGAAGCTTCAGAATGTCCTTGATTCTAATATTTGGGATTGCCTGTACACTCAAAAAATAAGTCCCTGATAAGTTGCTGCTATATTTGTTTTAATACATATAGAGAAATGATTGTAGTATTCTGGTGGAGAAATGGAGTAGGATGCTGGGGAGCAATATTACTTCGGCAATGATTAACACCTCTCTGCGTAATATCAACAAAGCAGTCCTCTCTTCAAGTTTAAGATTGCAACAGCTTAAAACAACATGTATGCTCTATTATACTCCCGAGAGAATTTCCAAATGGGCTACGAACAGCAACTATAGTGATCGATCTAAATGCCCCAAGTGCTCGTTAGCTGCAGCAGACTTGGTGCACATGCTGTATACTTGCCCTAGGATTTCAGAATTTTGGAGGTCTGTTGAGAATGTAATGAAACTGAAGTTAGGATGTACACTTTCCTTAGATCCTGCGCTAGTTCTGCTTGATGTAAATGATATGAACATCCCACAAAGGGCCTTGATTACAATCATGTTATCGTGCGCGAAACTTATAATTGCCCGTGCTTGGATTTCTCCTGATTCCCCACACATCATGGAATGGTGGGCATTGCTTAACGAGATACACTGTATGGAACTTGCTTTGGCCAGGATCAGGGGCAATAAGTCCTTAGCCAAATTTGATAAGATTTGGGGGTATTGCATTAGTTGAAAGGCATAAATACTTGATTTGCACATAGTAGATAAATTGTGAATTATGTAGTCCCCCTGCAACGTTACTCGTATTTGATCTGATTGGTTTCGATTAGCAGTTAGTAATGATGTAAGTCAATCCTATTCATGATCTGATTTTTCTATTGTTTTTCTTCTTCCTTCATTTTTGTTTTATGATTATATATTCATGCTCCCTGTGTTGCTAATAAAAAAAAAAGGAATATCCCTCCCGTGAGCACGTTCCATAGAACATATCCCACACACCTAGTGTGCATGTCTGCATAGGATTGGGAATAATCACTGCATGAGGTCCTTCCATAGAAGAAAATATCCCACAGACCCAGCGCCCGTGTCTGCATAGGCACACCCCTGCCTTGAAGACGTTCATGCTATGTGAAGTGCCCGTCGAGGAAGACCTTTCTCTCGGAACACAATCTCATCCACGTGTGGACATCTGCATGTGAACAACTCCTGCTGAGAGAACATCTCCCCACAGCCCCGGCTGGAGCTCCGCCATTCTCAGGACATTCCCCGATGAGAGCCTCGCCGGCTCCCCGTCCGTGGCTGTGAGATCATTGATATACAGGCACCGCGCTGATACGGACGCGGCCCCGGCCCAGCCTGCTCCGGGGATGGTTCGTGCAAGAGAATCATTGGCGCCTCTTGAACACTGGGGAACGGAGCGGGCATTGAGTGCCCATGCCAAGGCACGTGCCCGGCCTGCCACCCGGTGACGCTGTGCACTGTGCAGTGACTTTCAGACTCCGGGGTTTTTGTAGGGAAACTCCGTAAACGTAACTTGGAAGTCCTAGGACGGCAGTGACATCCCACGGCCCCCACCGCGTGCGGTGTCACCCCGTGAAGTGCCAAAGTCCAACGTGTCACACCCGTGAAGTGCCAAAGTCCAACGTGTCACACCCGTGAAGTGCCAAAGTCCTAGGTGTCACACCCGTGCAGTATAAACAGCATGCAGCGCGTGACCCCGTACAATGTCAGGGCCCGTTCCGTTGGCACCGTGCTGTGTCACCGCAGTACGGCGCCTTCGCACTGTCACAGGCCCGGTTCTAGCGGGTGGGCCGTAGGGTGACCA
Organism: Lissotriton helveticus; assembly: GCF_964261635.1. Lineage (NCBI taxonomy): Eukaryota > Metazoa > Chordata > Amphibia > Caudata > Salamandridae > Lissotriton > Lissotriton helveticus. The sequence continues at coordinate 243,717,397 of NC_136062.1, read as the reverse complement.
ACCGTCCGTAAATTTCACGGACAGTCCGTAAATTGGACCTCACGTCCGTTGTCCGTGAGGATCCTTTTAACGGACGCCGTTTGTCCGTAATTTTGGCCATCACAGGGAGCAGCGCTGCTCCCTGTGAGAAGCCTCGAGCCCCTTGATGCTGGCGCCTCGCACTCCTCCTCGGAGCACTAGAGCAGCCCCACCCGCCCATTGTCACTCTGTATGGGGCTGATGATTGCCACATACAGAATGACAATGGGCGAGTCTGAAGTGTTACCCCATGCGGTGGGCCTCCTCCTGCCTCGTCTAGGGCAGCGCATTTTGTTCGATGAAAGGAATGTGCAAACACGCACAGGCTGCTGCAGAATCCAGTTCATTCAAAGAAGCTGCTGAAAAAAGTTGAAAAGAAGAGGCCCGAGCTAGAGTTCTTTCAGTCTCATCATTGTAGCAAAGTGCAGTTTCAAGATTATATTGAACAAAAGCCATGATTGCTGCATTTTTATTTTATGCATCTAACAACCACTGACAAAGCCAATACTTCTGGCTTGTTGTAGGTGTAACGTTACTTGTGTTATATATCTGGATACAATGATATTGGAGGCAAAATACCAGTCCGGTGGCACACTATGCTAAGCACAGATTTTTAGCTTAGTTGTTTTAAGCCCCGCCCTTAATTACATCAAACACCCCCTTTTGAGAGACGCCCCCCTTTTTTTCATCCCGCTTAAAGCCCAGGAAACAACACCATATCACAGTCGCCTCAAGTCCTAGCACTGCATCATGCATGAATCGTGCCTTCCTTGATGGGCATCTTCTGTCTGGAACTCTGCCGATGAAGGCTCAGCTCATAATTACTATGAAAAGGTTGGCGAGTGAGTAAGTGAAGCGATGGATGGATGGGTGGATTGGTGAATGAATGTTTGAAAAGGTGAATAGATGGATAGATGGATAATGGGCCAAAGGATGGATGGATGAGTGAAAGGGTGGATGATCGGTGAGTGAATGGGTGGATGGATGAGTGAAGCGATGGATGAGTGATAGGGTCAATGGATGGATTCACAAGTGGATGAGTAGATGGATAAGTGGGTGGATGGATGGAAGGAAGGATGACTAAGTGAAAGGGTCGATGGAGAGAGAAAGGGAGGATGGATTGATGACTGAAAAGGTGAATGGGTGAAAGGATGAGTGACTGGATGGATGAGTAAGTGAAAGGATAGCTGGACGGGTGAAAGGGTAAATCGCTGAATGGAAGAGTGAATGGATTAGTGTACGGATGGATAGGGTGAAAAGGTGGAGGGATGGATGAGTGAAATGATGGCTGAAAGGATACACAATGGATAGGTTTGCAAAAGGATGAATATGTTTGGATATAAATGGGATTACTTATATACTATTGCGCAACCTCCTCTGGTGTGTCTGTAAAACCTACCTTTTGTCCCGAAGATTTGTCCTGAATTTTGACCCCCTGTCCTGAATTTTTGTCCTGAATTTTGACCCTTTGTCCTGAATTTTTACACTCACCGTCCTGAATTTGCACCCATGACAGTTGGTCACCCTAGTGGGCCGGGTGGGCCCGGCCCACCCAAAGATGAGCCTGGCCCACCCAAACAGGATCCTTGGCCCTCGCAGTGAGGGCTTGAAGGCAGGCGTGCAACACACAGGTCGTGTGTGTCAGCCCGGGGAGACAGCTTCCCGGGCGCACACACACACAGACAGTTTAAGATTATCGCAGCCGCACCAAAGTACTTAACAGGTCTTTAAAAGACCATTTACATGTTAAGGAGGCTTTGTTTAGTTTTTTTACCCCTTCATCTCTGCATGGTGAAAGGGGACAAATCCTTTCTTTGACAACGGTAACCTTTGTCCGCTGTCCTGCTGCGTTGATATTTCTTTTTCTATGCAGCGCAGGGGAAAAGTGGTCTGTTTATTCCTAGTCACCCCCTGACCCCTGCAGCTGCTTATCACATAAGGCTGTGACACAAAGTATGACTAATGGAGGAGGTAAGAGAATGTGTTACAAAAAAAATTCTTTTTAAAATCTGCACAGGCCCAGCAGGACACATACTTTGTATGTGCTTCATTTAAACAGTTTTTATCATTTCATCCTAGCCGATGCTGGTCAACAATAAAACAATACAAAATGCCCAGATAAAGTTGGTAATTAATGATCCTGCTTTAGAGCAATCGTTTTTCTGTTAGTATTTTTTTTTAATGCAGACACACTGTGTTTTATGTGGATAGCTCAGTGGGTTACTGCCTTTGTCACAGAGATCCTTGTGTTACTTCAGAAGTTACAATCCTAACAAAAGGCAGTGAACAATGAACTGCCACCAAAGAGCTGCAAACAAACATGAATGGTATAATTAGAACTTCGCTTTTTTGTTTTGTGATATAGTTAGAACTTCCCTAGTCTTTTCATTATTCTAATGTTGCTAAAATGAGTATGTTTGGGCAGATATACATTTTTATCAGTAAAGCTGACCCCCATGGAATACTCTTTAAATCCTAAGGTTGTGTTTCCCCAGACCAAACCCTCTTAAAATATACTACCCACCAGAATGGATGACCTATGATACCTACACCTTGTAATCCTCATTGGCTTATGTGACATTCACTGTAGACTGATTTACATACTTGCATGATTCATTGTCTCTGTAAGTGTGTGCGTGGTGTAAAGTACTGACACACACTACATTGATATGAGCAGCGTTATACAACAAATTAAATGCATATGAGAGAGGGGATATGTAAACATGAGGGGCGCTGGTGGAGGGTGCCAGTGAGGGAATCCGAGGAAGAGGTAGTGGGAGGGGCTATGGAGCGATGAGGGGCACTGTTGGAGGATGACAGTGAGGGAATCAGAGGAAGAGGTCATGGGGTGGAGGGGGAAGCTAGGGAGAGATGAGGGGCACTGGTGGAGGGTGGTAGTGAGGGAGTCTGAGGAGGAGGTCATGAGGGGGATGGGCTACAGAGAGATGAGGGGCGCTGGTGGAGGGTGGCAGTGAAGGAGTCTGAGGAGGAGGTCATGAGGGGGAGGGGCTATGGGGAGATGAGGGGCACCGGTGGATGGTGGTATTGAGGGAGTCTGATGAGGAGGTCATGAGGGGTAGGGGCTACAGAGAGACGAGGGGCACTGGGGGAGGGCGGCAGTGAGGGAATCCGAGGAGGAGGTCATAAATGGGAGGGGCTATGGGGAGATGAGGGGCACTTGTGGCGTGTGGCAGTGAGGGAATCCGAGGAAGAGGTCAATAGGGGGGGGGGGCATGGATAGATGAGGTACACTGTTGGAAGGTGGTAGTAAAGGTATTTATGAAGAGGTTTTTGGTGCAGCGCCAAAAAAGACGTTTGCATCAGCGCTGTCATGGCCTTTCTGTTTTTGTTTATTTAATTAGCAGTCGCGTCATAAGGGCCACTGTGGAACATACTTTAAAGTGCGTGCTAATTATATTTATTGTTCTATTCAATGTTTTAAGTATGAAGGTGATTTTTTTTTTCACAACAGGTAAGTATGAAGGTGATTTTACTAAAGTTTTTACCGGGAGATGGTGCCTGACATGGGGCGGGGCCCAAGGTCATCTGTGAGATAAGGTGCACTGTAGAGGAATAGTGGCTAATCAAGCCTGTAAGGGAGTGCGTTGAAGAGTCCGTGGTCAGGTGGAGGTAGTAATGAAGAGGGATTCTCCCTGAAGGCTCGCACAGAGGGAGCCCGAGAAGTGTCACTTGCCTGGTACTCCCACCTCAGAGACCTCCTCTTCCCATCAAAGGAACATTACATAGAAAAAACACTTTTTGTGAGTGATAACATTAAAAAGAGATTTGGAAAAGAGTGAGTTTTACTGGGCTTTGAAAGACTAAGAAGAGGTAAAGGAGGGCCCTGAAGCAGGCCTGCCTAGACATATATGCGACAAATCGAGTCCGCAGTGGCCCACCCAAATGCGTCCTTGGCCCACCCAAATAAAAATTCCTGGAGCCGGGCCTGCACTGTCACCGCCGTGCAGTGTCCCTCAGTCCTGTGTCACCACGGAACAGTCACCCCAGTACACTGCCAGCGCTGTGCTGTTACTTATCCCCAGGCTATGCCGTTCACTATGCTGTCACCGCCGTGTAATGTAACCAGTGTGCAGTCTCACCCCGCAGTGGGTGGGGCAGGACAGTGCAGTGTCACACTCGTGCAGTGTCACCCCCGCGCAATGTCACCCGCCGTCTGTCAGTGCCGTGCAGTGAGACACCCCGTCCTGTCAACGCCGTGCAGTGTACCACCAGGGTCGTGTCACACCTATGCAGAATGTCTTCTACGCTGCGTCTCCCCAGTGCAGTGTCGTTGTCGTGCAGTTACCCCGTGCAATGTGGTCAAATGTGCTCTCTCACCACTGAAACGAGTAATTGGCGTGCAGTGTCACCACTGTGCAGTGCCAAGAAGCGGTCCACAGTGAGTGTGAGGCGAGGCAGGAGCACAGTGTCACCACTGTGCAGTGCCAAGAAGTTCAAGTTCAAGTTCAGGAATTTATATAGCGCACTACTCACCCGGAGGGTCTCAAGGTGCTTGGGGAGGGGGTTCATAATTTATCGAATAGCCAGGTTTTAAGTTCTTTTCTGAAGGAGAGGTGGTTCTGTGTAAGGCGTAGGTGAGTGGGGTGAGTGGAAGCAGTCCACAGTGAGTGTGAGGCGGGGCAGGAGCACAGTGTCACCACTGTGCAGTGTCAAGAAGCGGTCCACAGTGAGTGTGAGGCGAAGCAGGAGCACAGTGTCACCACTGTGCAGTGCCAAGAAGCGGTCCACAGTGAGTGTGAGGCGAAGCAGGAGCACAGTGTCACCACTGTGCAGTGTCAAGAAGCGGTCCACAGTGAGTGTGAGGCGGGGCAGGAGCACAGTGTCACCACTGTGCAGTGTCAAGAAGCGGTCCACAGTGAGTGTGAGGCGAAGCAGGAGCACAGTGTCACCACTGTGCAGTGCCAAGAAGCGGTCCACAGTGAGTGTGAGGCGAAGCAGGAGCACAGTGTCACCACTGTGCAGTGTCAAGAAGCGGTCCACAGTGAGTGTGAGGCGTAGCAGGAGCACAGTGTCACCACTGTGCAGTGCCAAGAAGCGGTCCACAGTGAGTGTGAGGCGAAGCAGGAGCACAGTGTCACCACTGTGCAGTGCCAAGAAGCGGTCCACAGTGAGTGTGAGGCGGGGCAGGAGCACAGTGTCACCACTGTGCAGTGCCAGGAAGCGGTCCACAGTGAATCTGAGGCGGGGCAGGAGCACAGTGTCACGCTTGTGCAGTGCCAGGAAGCGGTCCACAGTGAGTGTAAAGCGGAGCAGAAGCACAGTGTCACCACTGTGCAATGCCAAGAAGCGGTCCACAGTGAGTGTGAGGCGGGGCAGGAGCACAGTGTCACCACTGTGCAGTGCCAGGAAGCGGTCCACAGTGAATCTGAGGCGGGGCAGGAGCACAGTGTCACGCTTGTGCAGTGCCAGGAAGCGGTCCACAGTGAGTGTAAAGCGGAGCAGAAGCACAGTGTCACCACTGTGCAGTGCCAGGGAGCGGTCCACAGCGAGTTGCGAGGCGGGCTAGGAGCACAGTGTCACGCCTGTACAGTGTAACAGCCATGCAGTGTGCCTCCGTGCAATGTCACCCAGCGTTCTGCCAGCGTCGACCAGTGTCAGAGAATTGCCATCCCGAAATGTGTCACCGGCGTGCAGCGTACCCCAGCCCAGTGCACAGCTGTGTCACCGCCGTGCAGTGTGCAGCGGCAGTCTGAAGGGAGGTGGGGGCTCTTCTTGTCCACGGGTCAGCAGGGGTTAAATCACAAAAGGCTTTTGCCGAAGCAGAATTGCATACCATGCACACGACATACAGACACACAGACACACGATACTGTGCAGACCCAGGCCTCAGGTCTGTGTTTATTGCTCACAAGTTGGCAAGTTTTCATTACAGAGAAGTGTATGTGAACAGTCAGGCCATATCTAGGGTACATTGGAGCGATATGGAAGGAGAGGGCTGGGGAGAGGTCACTGAAGCGAGGGTAGAGCAGAAGTTTTGCAGGATAAATAAGAAACAGTTTGAAGTGAACAGACAGAGGCAGGGTAAAGGAAAGGGGGTGTCCGGTGTGGGCAATATGAGTTCTAATCCCAGCTTCTCCACTTGAGCAACTAACTGTGTGCTTCTGGGCTAATGAGTTCATGCGGCTTTGCCAGTTCCCTTACCTGTCAGCACCGAAAGTGCCTATAAACAGTTTTAAGCGCTATACAAACACTGGGCATTTCCGCTAAGGTGAGCGGCCGCTTGAGAGTAGCAGCTCAGCATATAGTCTATGCGGATGTGGGCCATTGGGGGCGCCTCAACCTTCACCATCTTGTTCATCCCGGCCTGGCTTGGGCACTCCAGGGGCCTCTTCTCCGTCACCGGAGGGGTGCTGGCCACTTGCTGGAAGTCCAGATCCCCCCAGACGCCCTTCCTGCCCTCCAGAGGCGGGCGCCCCTCCTCCCGGGGAGCCCAGGGGTCCTTGGACAGCAGGATGGAGATGGCGGGCACGTTCTTGTGAACCACCAGCCTCTCCACGTGCCCGGGCCTCCGGGGGTCGTCCTTCTCCCAGACCTCCTCCAGGGCCCTGTAGTGCACCCTGGTGGCCTGCTGGAGGCCCGGCAGCCTCCTCTTCAGGATCTCCACGCAGGTCACCACCTTGGTGACTGCTCTCCCGCAGCCGCTGAAGACGATCTGCCGCGTGCCCTCGGCGCCCATCCGTGCCACCGAGAAGCCCATCAGGTTACGGATCTTGCTGCCCTCTTTCACCTTCATCTCTGGCGCCCCCGCGGGCAGGCCCGGGAAGGGCGGGGGCCCCACCCGCTCCGAAGTCTTGACTTTCCTGAAGTTTTCCATGCCGGACGGGATGGGAGGGGCGGTGGTCTGTGGCGCAGCCTTGGGCCCCTCAGCTGCTGTAGCGCCTTGACTCTGCACCCCAGGCGCGGAGGACGGGCAGGGCGGGCCCGACACTAAGCAATGGGGAGGGTGGGTCTCCCGTCCGACCGTGGTGATGACGGAATAGCCTCGCTGGGGTAGAGGGCTCTCCGGAAAATACATGGTGGCGGTGTGATGGGGTCAGTACCGAGCCACGGAAGTACGACCGAGTCAGTACTCTACTAGTCTGCAAGGAGAGGACAGCATAGCTGGGTTAAGTCCACATTCAGCACAGTTTGGGTCAAATCGGGCATTTTTAGAATGAGAGAGAAAGGCCTGAGCGAAGTGTGCTGGAAAGGGGCACGGGTGGGTGCAGTTTGCCATTTCCAGTCTGGGTAAAGTCAATACTGTTCCAATCTGCGGACACGGGGCAGCACAAGAACCTAAAGTCAATACTGTGCCCGTTTGCAAACAGAGGACATCACGAGTGCGTAAAGTCAATACTGTGCCCGTTTGCAGACAGAGGACATCACGAGTGCGTAAAGTCAATACTGTGCCAGTCTGGCGAACCAGGACAGCACGAATGGGTAAAGTCAATACTGCAGCAGTCTACAGGCAGAAGTCACGGTTGAGTGAAATGGGTCACTTCCAGTCTGTTGACAGTGACTACAATGGAGTGAATTCAATCCCGCGCTGTCTTAAAAACACATGATGTCTTGCGGTCAGTTGAAAGAAGACATGATTGGGTGAAGCTGGCTGCGCTCAGTCTGTGAATCAAGGACGCGATTCACTTAATGTCTGTCGCTTCACCAGAGGATGGACAACAGGGGTGGGTCATTTATCAGTCTGTGCAGAAGGACAGGATTAGCGGACACGTCACTCCAGGAATGCAGCTTGAATGGATGATAGGGCAGCACTCACTCCCAATCTGTGGTGAGAGGGCACAAGAGCGTGGAGTCGTCACTCCCATGTTGTGCATGCACAGGACGTGATTGGGAAAAGTCGACCGCTTCAGTATTTTAATAAAGGACCTCTGGGGGCGAGGCCTGTCATTTCCGATGTGTGATCCTCGGCATAGACAGCTGACACACTATTGCTCTAAGGTGAAGTGTGTCATTCTCCTTGTTTGGAGAGAAGACGAGGCTGGGTGAGTTCTGTCTCTTCCAGTCTGTGGACGGATGGGTGGGGAAACTCTGTTACTTTCAATCCGCGGATAAACGTCACGACGAGGCGAATTCTGTCACTTCGAGTCTGTAAGTAGAGGGCTCCTTCGTGTGACGTCAGTCTCTCCCGCAGTCTGTGGATGGAAGACACCTTCGTGTGAAGTCAGTCTCTCCCAGGCTGTGACCACCTTCAGGTGTAGTCCGTCTCTTCCACTCTGTAGATAGAAGACGCCGCTATGTGAATTCCGTGGAGTCCTGTGTGCGGCCAGAAGGCACGGTGCTCTGTAGCCAGTCACTCCCAGTGTGAGAACAGAGTTCGCGACGGCCCCGGCCGGTCATTTCGTTCTCACAGCCGAGGATGCGGTTGGTACCCGGCTTGGGTGAAGGCTTGGACATGGGTACCAGCATGAGAGAGAGGTTGGCACCGCTCACACCTGGAGGTCCTCGGGACGACGGTGAGTGGTGGACTCCTCTCGCGCCAGGAGTGCCCCATGCCGGCAGTGAGTGCCCCTTGCCGGCAGTGAGTGCCCCGGGCCGGCAGTGAGTGCCCGGGCCGGCAGTGGACTCCTCTCACGTCAGCAGTGAGTGCCTCGGGACAGCAGTGAGTGGTGCGAGCAGTGCGTGCCCCTGGCCGGCAGTGAGTAGTAAGCTCCTCTCACGTCAGCAGTGAGTGACCCGGGGCAGCAGTGAAGGGATATTTGCGCGCACAGCTGGAGTGCCCCCGTCCCGTTGCGAGGGGTTGGCACCGCTCACCCCAAGAGTGCCGGAAGTGAGGGTCGGCTCTTCACACGCCAGGAGCGCCCTGGCCGGCAGTGAGCGCTGTGCTCCCCTCGCCCCTCTCTCTCGATGCCCTCCGGGTTGAGGTCCCTCAGAGGAGCCGCAGTGAGTGTCTCCCAGCGGCACGGGGGCTCGGCTGCAATGCCGGAGCTGCAGTCCCCAGCTGCCGGCTGCTGCCACCTCAGCACTTCGCACAGCCTCCCTGCTCGCTCTGCTGGGCTCCCACTGCAGCGATCACCCTTCCCCGCTCCCCTCCCTGAGCAACTTCAGCAGCCCTCAGCTCTCCTCTGCAATTAGCCAATCCACACATCTATGTAGCCCTCCCTCCTTCCTCGCGGAGGGGCGGGTGGAGGGTATGTTAGTCCTTCACCCCAGTGGAGCATCTTAACTTGTGCCGTCTCACACTCTCTCTCCCTTTCCTTCTGCTGACTCCCCTGAGACAGTCTCCCCACTCTTAGTGCCACCTCTTCCACGGTCTCCTAGTGTCTATCGTGTCTTGCCCCTTCCTATTCTCTTTCCTCTCCTGCTCTCTATTGTTGTCTACCATTGTGCCATCCTCTTCTCTCTTCTGCTCTCCCTTATTTCGTGCCCTCTCTTGCTCTCTCCCATTGTGCCATCCTCGGCTCTCTCCTGCCCCCCCCATCTGTGCCCTCTCTTGTTCTCTCCTATTGTGCTATCCTCTGCTCTCTCCTTCTCTCCCCTATTTCGTGCCCTCTCTTGCTCTCTCCTCTTGGGCCATCCCCTGCACCCTCCTATTCTGTGCCCTCTCTTGCTCTCCTCCATTGTGCCACCCTCTGCTCTCTCATGCTCCCTCCTATTCTGTGCCCTCTCTTGCTCTCCTCCATTGTGCCACCCTCTGCTCTCTCATGCTCCCTCCTATTATGGGCCCTCTCTTGTTCTCTGCCATTGTGCCATCCTCTGCTCTCTTCTGCTCCCTCCTATTCTGTGCCCTCTCTTGCTCCCTTCCATTGTGAGGCACTCTGCTCAGCCCTGCTCCCACATATTCTGTGCACACTCTTGCTCTCTCCCATTTTGCGAGACTCTGCTTTGCCCTGCTCCCTCATATTCTGTGCCCTCTCTTGCTCTCTACCATAGTTCCATTATAGGCACAAGATCCAACCCACACCACAGCAGAATAGGCATGCATGAAATAAATACACAACACAACTTTTGTTTGCAGAAAATATTGCTGCAGGTTTATTCCATACAAAAGTATACAAATACGGTGGGTTATCTTACGGGCGATCCAAGTGCAGGCAGCTGTACCAACCTATGCTGCCCTGCCCGCCTGATAAGCCAAGCTCTGTGGAAAACCCAATCAGTGCTACCCTCATAGGGTGATCTCCTTACTGGATCATGTGACACATTGGTCCCTTGTTACTCACGCCCCTTTCAGGGCGGAGCGTAGAAAGGCGAGCCCCCGGTTGTTCAGACCCACAACCGCCCGAAGGAATAATGAGGCACCAACGTCATTGTTCCATAGTCGCGCCCTGTAAGGGGACTCCTCCTGGAGTCCTTCAGTAGTGAGTGGGAGTGGGGAAGTGCCCAAATGGATCTAAGGGGGCCTGCCCTCTGAGGTGGCCCCCAGCAGGGGCCGTGGGCAGCCGCATTGCGCGACCCTCTGCTTTGCCCTGCTCCCTCATATTCTGTGCCCTCTCTTGCTCTCTCCCATTGTGCGACACTTTGTTTTGCCCTCCTCCCTCATATTCTGTGCCCTCTCTTGCTCCCTTCCATTGTGCGGCACTCTGCTCCCTCATATTCTGTGCCCTCTCTCGCTTTCTACCACTGTGCGACACTCTGCTTTGCCCTGCTCCCTCATATTCTGTGCCCTCTCTTGCTCTCTCCAATTGTGCCATCCCTTGCTCTCTCCTGCTCTCTCCTGTCCTGTGCCCTCTCTTACTCTCGCCCATTGTGCCATCCTGTGCTCTCTTCTGCCCCTCCTATTTTGTGCCCTCTCTTGCTCTTTTCCATTGTGCCACCCTCCGCTTTCTCCTGCTCTCTCCTATTCTGTGCCCTCTCTTGCACTCTTCCATTGTGCCACCTTCTGCTCTCTCCTGTTTCCATCTATTTTGTGCTCTCTCTTGCTAACTTCCATTGCGGCCCCCTTTGCTCTGTTCTACTCCCTCCTATTATGTGCCTTCTATCGCTCTCTTTCATTGTGCCACTCTCTGCTCTCCTACTCCCTCCCATTGTGTGCCCTCTCTTGCTCTCTCCCATTGTGCCACCTTCTGCTCTCCCCGTTTCCTCCTATTTTGTGCCATCTCTTCTAACTTGCATTGTGCCCCTCTCTGCTCTGTCCTTCCCCCTCCTATTCTGTGCTTTCTATCGCCCTCTTCCAAGCTGCTACTCTCTGTTCTCTCCTACTCCCTCCTATTTTGTGCCCTCTTTTGCTCTCTCCCATTGTGCCATCATCTCCTCTCTATCCTGCCTGCCCCTAATCTGTGTACTATTCTGCTCTCTCTTGTTCTTTCTTCCATTGTGCCATTCTCGGCTCTCTCCTATTCTGTGTCCTCTCCTGCTCTCTCCCACTCTGTACCCCCCACTTTCTCCTATTGTGTGTTCTGCTTTCTTCCATTGTGGCATCATCTAGTCCTTCCTGCTCCCTCCTATAGTCTGCCCTCTGCCCTCCCTCCTGCTCCCTCCTATTCTGTGTCCTCTCCTGCTTCCTCTTGTTCTCTTCCACTGTGCCATCCCTTGCTCTTTCCTGCTCCCTCCTATTCTTTGCCCTCTCTTGCTGCCTCTCATTGTGCCATCCCCTGCTCTTTCCTGCTCTCTACCAATTCTGTGCCCTCTCTTGTTCTCTCCCACTGTGCCATCCCCTGCTCTGTCCTGCTCTCTCCCAATTCTGTACTGTTAGAATTGGGGGTCTCTAGTTGGCACAGGTAGGTACTTGTGACAAATAGGGACCCTCTCATCTAGTCAAAGTAAGGGGGGTACCCTCCTAAAATAACCCCTGCTCACCCCCTTGGTAGCTTGGCATGAGAAGACAGGCTTATCTCAGAGGCAGTGTGTAAAGCATTTGTGAAAACATACAGTAATCAAGTGACAACACTACAAATGGACACCACACAGGTTGTATAGTTATAAAAATAAGTATATTTTATAGAGAGTTATCACAAGACCATAAACGACAAAAATAATCTATAATACTATTAGAATTCAAGAGTTTTGGTTAAAAAGGCTTAAATCAAGGTTCTGTGCATGTCAGTAGCCCTGTCCTGCTACAGCGTAGCTGAAATAACACAGTCTAACAAATCCAGCGGACCGCGTCGATATGGGCCCACTCAAAGGTCGACAGACTCGGTCACCGTACCTTTTACTTGATGCGGCCGGCACGGACGTGCAAGCCGGTTCCAGTGTTTGTCACGGTGCAGAAAGGAAGCGTTGCAGGTCGCGTTGTCCCTCGATGCGGTGTAGGCAACGGCCCGTTGATGGAGTCGGTGAGTCCGAGGTGTGCGTTGCAGGGCAAGACGTTGTTCGCTGCGGGGCTTGCAGCTTGCGGTGCGGCGACAGAGCCGGAGTGCGGGAGCTGGTGTCGAAAAGTCCAGACAGCAGTGCGTGTCGGGCACTGCGTCGCGAAGCATGCGAGGCGGTGCCCCACTCTGCTGCGTTCACAGGACTTGAAGTCAGCAGCAGTGACCGCGTCAGTCAGACCAGTACGAGTCTGTGTAGCGAGGCGTTGCACGTCGCGGTGTCCACCAGTCGCAGTGCAGGCAAGGGCTCGGTGACGGCGTCAGGACGGAGTCGGTGAGCACAGAGCTTGCGTTGTTTGAGGCGGACGTTGTTCGATGTGGTGCCTACAGGACACCTGGACGGTCGTTAGGGTCGGTTACAGCTCCCTGCCTCTGTAGCCACTGAAACAGCGTTTCCAGCAGCAATCCACAAAGGCTGGTGAAGTCTACTGGTCCTAAGACTTCGGTCAGGGGGCAAGCTCTCTTCCGAGCCCTTAGAGATCCTTCACAAGTTGAAAGTAAAGTACACATAGGGGCATATTAGCAAGAACCTTGTTAAAATTATCGCTGTTTTAGCGGCAGAAAACTGCAGCTAAAACGGCGATAATGGGCTTGCTAATATGCGTTATAGAATTCCAATAGAAGCGCAGGTTAGATGTGCAGGACATCTAACCTGGGCTTTTATTGGAATTCTATAACGCATATTAGCAAGCCCATTATCGCAGTTTTAGCGGCAGTTTCCTGCCGCTAAAACATCGATAATTTTAACGATGTTCTTGCTAATATACCCCAAAGTTCAGCACAGCTCTGGAGCACTTTGTTGACAGGATTCTGTAGTATCCTGCATCTGTTTGGTTATTTAGTTTACTCCTCCTATCCTGGAGATATTTATATCCCAGCATATTGTGAATGTTATCCAATGTACTCTTCCTGCTCAACCAGTCTGTTTGTGCTGAGAGCTCCTCAGAATGTTGGTGATTGTTGATGCACCTCGGAATGTTGGGAGCTGGTGTGCTGTGGAGCGACAGTTGAGAATGGGCTGAGCAGCACACAGGCTGCTCTGGCGGGGCTCCTTGAAAGATCTTACCTACATGATGTTATCTACAATAAAGACTACCTGAATTACATCCTTCCTGCGTGGACCTTCATCACTACATTTTATGGCGACGAGGATGGGATAGGAATGGGCTTTCGTCCTATCCACAATGCTCCTCACACTCTTGCATAGGAGTAGAGGACGGTCATGGGTTACATTCCCATTGGCTGATATTGTCTTTTTACATTCAGTTTTTTTGCTGTTTTGTATAACGCTATGCTACACATATCGGATTGTTATTGTTTTATTGAAAATGTGGGGAAGTATTAGTTATACTGTATGTATTCTACTTTGCCTCTTCTCTGTTTTCCATTATGTCCAGCTTTCCTCGTGATGTCATACCTATTTTCATCCTTGGTCTCTGGACTTACATCGCTTGTTGTCTTGCTTTGTCTCCAGCCTTCCCTCCTGTTATTTTTCATTCTCTTTCTTTCCTTTTCAGGAGGAGATTCGCTTTCCCTCCTCTCTGTGTCAGTGTGTAGGCTGGTGTCCGGTTTGCGTCATGCCTTGTTCTTCCTCCCCTTCCTGCCTGCCTGGCCATTAGTTGCGTTCGGGGGTTAGTCTTTGGTGCGTCTGTGTCCTTCTGCCCCTTGGTGTTCCCATCATCTGGTTACTTGTTTTCTCCTCTCACCTTTACTATGTCCGTGAGTTTGGGTTATCACCATCAGTTTTCGCTTAACCCTTTGCTTCCTCCTCGTCTTCTTCCTCCTCGTCTTCTTCCACCTGTCTCTTCGCGCTGCTTTGCTTACTCCTTTCCTTGACATTGTTTCTGCTCCTCTGCTGTTCTTCCTTGTTATCTCTTCCTTGGTTCTCTCTCGCTATTTGTTATTCACATATTGGATTTGTGCTTCTGTAAGAACAAAAGGGGATATGTAGTATCCTGCATCTGTTTGGTTATGTAGTTTACTCCTCCTATCCTGGAGATATTTATATCTCTGCATTTTGTGAATGTTATCAAATGTACTCTTCCTGCTCAGCCAGTGTGTTTGCGCTGAGTGCTCCTCAGAATGTTGGTGATTGATGATGTACCTCGGAATGTTGGGAGCTGGTGTGTTGTGGAGCAACAGTTGAGAATGGGCTGAGCAGCACACAGGCTGTTCCTGGTGTGGCTCCTTGAAAGATCTTACCTACATGATGTTATCTACAATAAAGACTTCCTGAATTATATCCTTCCTGCGTGGACCATCATCACTATAGATTCCTTCTCTTCTTTCAGTGTGCAGGGCAGGGACATCAGCCGCACTACAGTAGGCGGAGCCAGCATTGTGGAAGGCAGGCACAGCCCTATTCAAGGTTCAGGTGCAACTCTTCCCTCCCATCTAGATGCACATCTCTCTATTCACCACTGGGCTGACATCCTGTCTCTTGGAAGCTCTAGGCCTGTCACTCACAAATCCCAGACAAAGGAATACACAACCTCGCAGAGGCAGGCTTGAAAGGTTTAGGCAAGCAAATACCTACTTTCGAAAAGTGGTATTTGCAAACACAGAATGTTAAAACCCACTTCACTAAAAGATGTATTTTATCATTCTGAGTTCAGGCATACTAAACTCGAATTTCTACCGTGTTCTCTGAGTCAGTTAGGATTATAAAATGTAATAATTCTAACAGCCCATTCTGGCCTATGAAGAACAGGTAGCCTTGCAATAGTGAAAAACAAAAATGGCTGTAATTCACTATTAGGACATGCCACACACATCACGGCTTGTCCTACCTTATACTTACAATGCACCCTGCCCATGGGCCTACCAAAGGGGTGTCTGATATGAAGAAAAGGGAAGGTTCAGGGACTGGCAAGTGGGTGCACTTGCCCAGTCAGCATGACAGTACCAGACTGCCCGCAGGCTCTGCAATGGCAGACTTTAGACACATTTTACAAGGCCGCTTCTGTGGGTGGCGCAACCAGTGCTGCAAGCCCACTAGCAGCATTTGGATTTACACGCCCTGGGCATACTCAGTGCATTGTACTAGGGTCTGACAAGTAAACCAAATAGTTAATCATGGAATCACCAATTAATACATTCATTTACAGTAGGGAGCACATGCACTGTGGCACTGGACAGCAGTGGCACAGTGCCCAAAGCATATAACACCAGCAAAAATACATGAGGCAACAGAAAAAATGGAAGGGAGACCCACGCCAATGGTGCCAGGTCTAACATGTGCCCTCTATTGTTCTCTCCCATTGTGCCATCCCCTGGTTTCTCCTGCTCCCTCCTATTCTGTGTCCTGTCCTGCTCACTCCCACACTGTGCCCTCCACTTCTCTCCTATTGTGTGTCCTGCTCTCTTCCATTGTGGCATCATCTACTCCCTCCTGCTCCCTCGTATTGTCTGCCCTCTGCTCTCTCTCCTGCTCCCTCCTATTCTGTGTCCTCTCATGCTCCCTCTTGTTCTCTCCCATTGTGCCATCCCCTGCTCTCTCCTGCTCCCTCCTATTCCATATCCTCTTCTGCTCTCTCTCACTATGTGTCTCCATTGCTCTCATATTGTGAGTTCTGCTCTCTTCCATTTTTGCATCATCTACTCCCGTCTGCTCCCTCCTATTGTGTGCCCTCTCCTCATCTCTTCTGCTCCCTCCCTTTGTGTGCTCTCTCCTGCACTCTCACATTGATTGCCCTCTCCTAATGCCCCTCACTGAGTAAACTCTCCCACTCTTTCCAGCTCTCTCTCACTGTGTGTGTCCTCTCCTGCTCTCTGCCATTGTGTAATTTCCTGCGCTCTCCCAGTGTGCGCCCTGTCTTGCCTCTCTCACACTGTGTGCCTTCTCCTGCTCTCTTATGGTCACTCCCTTTCTGTGTCCTTTCCTGCACTCTTTTGCTCTTTACCTCTGATGTCCTTTCCCGCTCCCTCCCAGTGTGTGATCTGCTCTCTCCAATTGTGTCCCATCCTGCTCTCTCCCATTGTGTTTCATTTCCTGTGTCCAGCTCTTGTATGTTGTCTTATGCTCGCTCCCATTCTGTGTCCTCTTCTGCTCTCTCACATTTTGTGTCCTTTCCTGCTCTCTCACATTCTGTGTCCTCTCCCGTTCTCTCCCATTTTGTGTCCTTTCCTGCTCTCTCCCATGTTGTGTCCTCTTTTGCTATCTCCCAATCTGTGTATTCTCCTGCTTTTCCCTTTGAGTGTCTGTACGGTCAGTCTCCAGGTTCTCTAATGTGTATCCTCTCCTGCTTTCTCCAGCTCTCTCCCATTTTGTGTCTTTTTCTGCTCTCTGACATTGTATGTCCTTTCCTGTTCCTTCCCGTCTTGTGTCCTCTTCAGCTCTTTCCCGTTTTGTTTCCTCTTCTGCTCTCTCCCATTCTGTGTCCTCTCCTGCTCTCTCCGATTTTGTGTCCTCTTCTCTCCTCCATTCTGTGTCCTCTCCTTCTCTCTCCCATTGTGTGTCCTCTCCTTCTCTCTTCCATTCTGTGTCCTCTTCTGCTTTCTGCCATGCTGTGTTATCCCCTGCTCTCTTCCATTGTGTGTCATTTCCTGTTCCTTCCCATCTTGTGTCCTCTGAAGCTCTCTCCCATTTTGTGTCCTCTTCTGCCCTCTCCCATTCTGTGTCATCCTCTGATTTCTTCCATTGTGTGCCCTTTCCTTTTCCTTCCAATCTTGTGTCCTCTCCAGCTCACTCCCAGTTTGTGTCCTGTCCTGCTTTTCCTATCGAGTGTCCGTACTGTCAGTCTCCTGCTATTTCTCTTGTGTATCCTCTCCTGCTTTCTCCAGCTCTCTCCCATTTTGTGTCCTCTTCTGCTTTTCACATTGTGTGTCCTTTCCTGTTCCCTCTCGTCTTGTGCCCTCTCCAGCTCTGTCCCTTTTTGTCTCCTCTCCTGCTCTCTCCCATTCTGTGTCCTCTCCTCTTTCCATTTTGTGTCAACTTCTGCTCTCTCCCATTATGTGTCCTCTCCTGCTCTCTCCCATTTTGTGTCATCTCCTGCTCCCCCATTCCGTGTCCTCTCCTGCTCTGTCCCATTTTGAAAACACAACAGTGATGGACAGAATGTGGATCAATGTCACACATTCACCCCAGTCAAAAGATCTGGGCCCAAATCCATCGTTTTTCCACTCCACACCACCCTGGGTTAGACAATGGCGATATGCAAATCAGCGCTGACCCTGTGCCCCATGGGAACAGTCCAGTCCGAACTACAAAAGCCATGTCCTTCCCAGAACGGAAACAAGCATCCGAGGACCGACCCGGTTTCGAGGTAACACCTCTCATCAGCCCGGCTAGCTTGACTCCAGTGGTGTGGAGTGCCTGGGACTCACGTCTGAGCATCCCCAGTACACTTAGAGCGGTAATTGCAAACACAACAGTGATGGACAGAATGTGGATCAATGTCACACATTCACCCCAGTCAAAAGATCTGGGCCCAAATCCATCGTTTTTCCACTCCACACCACCCTGGGTTAGACAATGGCGATATGCAAATCAGCGCTGACCCTGTGCCCCATGGGAACAGTCCCGTCCGAACTACAAAAGCCATGTCCTTCCCAGAACGGAAACAAGGTATCCGAGGACCGGCCCGGTTTCGAGGTAACACCTCTCATCAGCCCGGCTAGCTTGACTCCAGTGGTGTGGAGTGCCTGGGACTCACGTCTGCGCATCCCCAGTACACTTAGAGCGGTAATTGCAAACACAACAGTGATGGACAGAATGTGGATCAATGTCACACATTCACCCCAGTCAAAAGATCTGGGCCCAAATCCATCGTTTTTCCACTCCACACCACCCTGGGTTAGACAATGGCGATATGCAAATCAGCGCTGACCCTGTGCCCCATGGGAACAGTCCAGTCCGAACTACAAAAGCCATGTCCTTCCCAGAACGGAAACAAGCATCCGAGGACCGGCCCGGTTTCGAGGTAACACCTCTCATCAGCCCGGCTAGCTTGACTCCAGTGGTGTGGAGTGCCTGGGACTCACGTCTGAGCATCCCCAGTACACTTAGAGCGGTAATTGCAAACACAACAGTGATGGACAGAATGTGGATCAATGTCACACATTCACCCCAGTCAAAAGATCTGGGCCCAAATCCATCGTTTTTCCACTCCACACCACCCTGGGTTAGACAATGGCGATATGCAAATCAGCGCTGACCCTGTGCCCCATGGGAACAGTCCAGTCCGAACTACAAAAGCCATGTCCCATTTTGAGTCCTCTTCTGCTCTCTCCATTCAGTGTCCTCTCCTGCTCTCTCACATCGTGTTCCCTTTCCTGTACCTTCCCATCTTGTGTCCTTTCCTGCGCTCCCATTTTGTGTCCTCTTCTGCTCTCTCCCATTCTGTGTCCTCTCTTGCTCTCTCCCATTTTGTGTCATTTCCTGCTCTCCCAATCTGTGTCCTTTCCTGCTCTGTCCCATTTTGTATCCTCTTCATCTCTCTCTCATTCTGTGTCCGCTCCTGCTCTCTCCCATTTTGTGTCCTTTCCCGATCTCTCCCATTCTGTATCCTCTTCTTCTCTCTCCCATTTGATGTCCTCTTCTGCTCTCTCCCATTCTGTGTCCTCTCCTGCTCTCTCCCATTTTATGTCCTCTCCTGCTCTCACCCATTCTGTGCCTTTTCCTGCTCTCTCCCATGCTGTGTCCTCTTTTGCTATCTCCCAATCTGTGTATTCTCCTGCTTTTCCCATTGAGTGTCTGTACTACTGTGAGTCTCCTGCACTCTCTTGTGTATCCTCTCCTGCTTTCTCCAGCTCTCTCCCATTTTGTGTCCTTTTCTGTTCCTTCACATCTTGTGTCCTCTCCAGCACTTTCCCGTTTTGTTTCCTCTTCTGCTCTCTCCCATTCTGTGTCCTCTCCTCCTCTCTCCCATTCTTTGTCCTCTCCTTCTCTCTCCCATTCTGTGTACTCTTCTGCTCTCTCCCATTCTGTGTCCTCTCCTTCTCTCTCCCATTCCGTGTAAACCCCTGCTCTCTTCCATTGTGTGTCATTTCCTGTTCCTTCCAATCTTGTGTCATCTGCAGCTCTCTCCCATTGTGTGTCCTGTTCTGCTCTCTCCCATTCTGTGTCATCCCCTGCTTTCTTCCATCCATTGTGTGCCCTTTCCCTTTCCTTCCATTCTTGTGTCCTCTCCAGCTCACTCCCAGTTTGTGTCATGTCCTGCTTTACCCATCGAGTGTCCGCACTGCCAGTCTCCTGTTATTTCTCTTGTGTATCCTCTCCTGCTTTCTCCAGCTCTCTCCCATTTTGTGTCCCATTTTGTGTCCTCTTCTGCTCTATCACATTGTGTCTCCTTTCCTGTTCCTTCTCGTCTTGTGCCCTCCCCAGCTCTCTCTCATTTTGTGTCCTCTCCTGCTCTCTCCCATTCTGTGTCCTCTCCTCTTTCCATTTTGTGTCATCTCCTGCTCTCCCATTCTGTGTCCTCTCCTGCTCTGTCCCATTTTGTGTCATCTCCTGCTCTCCCATTCGGTGTCCTCTCCTGCTCTCTCACATTATGTGTCCTCTCATGCTCTCTCTCATTTTGTGTCATCTCATGCTCTCCCATTCTGTGTTCTCTCCTGCTCTGTCCCATTCTGTGTCCTCTTCTGCTCTCTCCCATTCTGTGTCCTCTCCTTCTCTCTCCCATTTTGTGTCATCTCCTGCTCTGTCCCATTTTGTGTCCTCTTCTGCTTTCTCCTATTCTGTATCCTCTCTTGCTCTCCCACATTGTGTTCCCTTTCCTGTACCTTCCCATCTGGTGTCCTCTCCTGCTCTCCCATTTTGTGTCCGTGTCCTCTTTTTCTCTCTCCCATTCTGTGTCCTCTCCTGCTCGCTCCCATTTTGTGTCATTTCCTGCTCTCCCAATCTGTGTCCTTTCCTGCTCTGTCCCAGTTTGTGACCTCTTCTGCTCTGTCCCATTCTGTGTCCTCTCCTGCTCTCTCCCATTTTGTGTCATTTCTTGCTCTCCCAATCTGTGTCCATTCTTGCTCTGTCCCATTTTGTATCCTCTTCTGCTCTCTCCCATTTTGTGTCATCTTCTGTTTTCTCTCATTCTGTGTCCTCTCCTGCTCTCTCACATTGTGTTCCCTTTCCTGTACCTTCCCATCTGGTGTCTTCTCCTGCTCTCCCATTTTGTGTCCTCTTCTGCTCTCTCCCATTCTGTGTCCTCTCCTCCTCTCTCCCATTCTGTGTCCTCTCCTGCTCTCTCCCATTTTGTGTCATTTCCTGCTCTCCCAATCTGTGTCCTTTCCTGCTCTGTCCCATTTTGTCTCCTCTTCTGCTCTCTCCCATTCTGTGTCCTCTCCTGCTCTCTCCCATTCCGTGTCCTCTACTGCTATCTTTCATTTTGTGTCCCTTCCTGCTCTCTCTCATTCTGTGTCCTCTCCTGCAATCTCTCCCATTTTGTGTCCTTTCCTGATCTCTCCCATTCTGTATCCTCTCCTGCTCTCTCCCATTTTGTGCGCTCTTCTGCTCTCTCCTATTCTGTGTCCTCTTCTCTCTCACATTGTGTTCCCTTTCCTGTTCCTTCCCATCTTGTGTCCTCTCATGCTCTCACATTTTGTGTGATTCCCAGTTCTCTCCCATCCACTACTGCAGGAGAACATGTCAAACTCAAACACTACTAAAGGAGAACCTGACATACACACACACTACGCAAAAGGAACAATTGATGGACAGACTGCAGAACAATGTCATACATTCACACGAGTACAGAGATCTGGGCCTAAATCCATCGTTTTTTTGCTTCCCATACCAATCCAGTTTGAACCCAGGCAAATGCAAATCAGTCTTGACCCTGCACCCAATGGGAACAGTCCAGCCCGAACTGCCAGGCCAGGTCTTCCCTGGACTGGAAACAAGAATCCTAGGACCGGTTTCGGGGCTTCACCCCTCATCAGTCAGAATAGCTTGACTCCAGTGGCATTGAGAGCATGGGACCCAAGTCTGGGCATACCCATCCCACTTGGGGTGACTAATGCAAAAAAGAACAATTGATGGACAGAAGGCAGAACAATGTCATACATTCACCCCAGTACAGAGATCTGGGCCTAAATCCATCGTTTTCTTTGCTCCCTATGCCATTCCAGTTTGAACCCAGCCATATGCAAATCAGTCTTGACCCTGTGCCCAATGGCAAAAGTCCAGCCCGAACTGGAAGGGCAGATCCTCCCTGGACTGGAAACAAGCATCCTAGGACCGGTTTCAGGGTTTCACCCCTCATCAGCCAGGATAGCTTGACTCCAGTGGCATGGAGAGCATAGGACCCACCTCTGGTTATACCCGTCCCACTCAGGGTGACAAATGCAAAAAGATCAATTGATGGACAGAATGCAGAACAAAGTCATACATTCACCCCGGTACAGAGATATGGGCCTAAATTCATCGTTGTTTTGCTCCGCATTGCCATTACAATTTGAACTCAGCCATATGCAAATCAGTCTTAACCCTGCGACCAAAGGGAACAGTCAAACCCGATATGCCAGCCCATGTCCTCCCTGGACTGGAAACAAGCATCCTAGGACTGGTTTCAGGGTTTCACCCATCATCAGCCAGGATAGTTTGACTCCAGTGGCATGGAGGGCAGGGACCAATGTCTGGGCCTACCCGTCCCACTCGGGGTGACAAATGCATAAAGAACAATTGATGGACAGAATGCAGAACAATGTCATACATTCACCCCAGTACAGAGATCTGGGCATAAATCCGTTGTTTTTTTGCTCCCAATGCCATTCCTATTTGAACCCAGCCATATGCAAATCAGTCTTGACCCTGCACCCAATGGGAACCGTCCATCCCGAACTGCCAGGCCAGGTCCTCCCTGGACTGGAAAAAAGCATCCTAGGTTTGGTTTTGGGGTTTCACCCCTCATCATCCAGGATAGCTCGACTCCAGTGGCATGGAGAGCACAAGATCCACGTCTGGTACCCGTCCCACTCGGGGTGACAAATGCAAAAAGGAACAATTGATGGACAGAATGCAGAACAATGTCATATATTCCCCCCAGTACAGAGATATGGGCCTAAATACATTGTTGTTTTGCTCCCCATGCCATTCCAGTTTGAACCCACCATATGCAAATCAGTCTTGACCCTGTGCCCAATGGGAACAGTCCAACCCGAACTGCCAGGCCAGGTCTTCCCTGGACTGGAAACAAGCATCCTAGGACCGGTTTTGGGGATTCACCCCTCATCAGCCAGGATAGCTTGACTCCAGTGGCATGGAGAGCACAGGATCCATGTCTGGGCATGCCCGTCCCACTCGTGGTGACAAATTTAAAAACCAACAATTGATGAACAAAATGCAGAACAATGTCATACATTCACCTCAATACAGAGATCTGGGCCTAAATCCATCCTTTTTTTGCTCCCAATTCCATTTCAGCTTGAACGAAGCCATATGCAAATCAGTTTTGACCCTGCTCCCAATGAGAACAGTCCATCCCGAACTGCCAGTCTAGGTCCTCCCTCGACTGGAGACCAGCATCCTAGGACCGCTTTCGGGGTTTCACCCCTCATCAGCCAGGATAGCTTGACTCCAGTGGCATGGAGAGCATAGGACCCACCTCTGGTTATACCCGTCCCACTCAGGGTGACAAATGCAAAAAGAACAATTGATGGACAGAATGCAGAACAAAGTCATACATTCACCCCGGTACAGAGATATGGGCCTAAATTCATCGTTGTTTTGCTCCCCATTGCCATTACAATTTGAACCCAGCCATATGCAAATCAGTCTTAACCCTGCACCCAAAGGGAACAGTCAAACCGGATATGCCAGCCCATGTCCTCCCTGGACTGGAAACAAGCATCCTAGGACTGGTTTCAGGGTTTCACCCATCATCAGCCAGGATAGTTTGACTCCAGTGGCATGGAGGGCAGGGACCTATGTCTGTGCCTACCCGTCCCACTCGGGGTGACAAATGCATAAAGAACAATTGATGGACAGAATGCAGAACAATGTCATACATTCACCCCAGTACAGAGATCTGGGCATAAATCCGTTGTTTTTTTGCTCCCAATGCCATTCCTGTTTGAACCCAGCCATATGCAAATCAGTCTTGACCCTGCGCCCAATAGGAACCGTCCATCCCGAACTGCCAGGCCAGGTCCTCCCTGGACTGGAAAAAAGCACCCTAGGTTTGGTTTTGGGGTTTCACCCCTCATCATCCAGGATAGCTCGACTCCAGTGGCATGGAGAGCACAAGACCCACTTCTGGTACCCGTCCCACTCGGGGTGACAAATGCAAAAAGGAACAATTGATGGACAGAATGAAGAACAATGTCATATATTCACCCCAGTACAGAGATATGGGCCTAAATACATTGTTGTTTTGCTCCCCATGCCATTCCAGTTTGAACCCACCATATGCAAATCAGTCTTGACCCTGTGCCCAATGGGAACAGCCCAACCCGAACTGCCAGGCCAGGTCTTCCCTGCACTGGAAACAAGCATCCTATTACCGGTTTTGGGGATTCACCCCTCATCAGCCAGGATAGCTTGACTCCAGTGGCATGGAGAGCACAGGATCCATGTCTGGGCATACCCCTCCCACTCGTGGTGACAAATTTAAAAAACAACAATTGATGAACAGAATGCAGAACAATGTCATACATTCACCTCAATACAGAGATCTGGGCCTAAATCCATCCTTTTTTTCTCCCAATTCCATTCCAGCTTGAACCAAGCCATATGCAAATCAGTCTTGACCCTGCTCCCAATGAGAACAGTCCATCCCGAACTGCCAGTCTAGGTCCTCCCTGGACTGGAGACCAGCATCCTAGGACCGCTTTCGGGGTTTCACCCCTCATCAGGCAGAATGGCTTGACTCCAGTGGCATGGAGAGCATGGGACCCACGTCTGGGCATACCCGTCCCACTCGGGGTGACTAATGCAAAAAGAACTATTGATGGACAGAATGCAGAACAATGTCATACATTCACCCCAGTACAGGGATCTGGACATAAATCCATTGTTTTTTTGCTCCCCATGCAATTCCAGTTTGAACCCAGCTATATGCAAATCAGTCTTGACCCTGCACCCAATGGCAACAGTGAAGCCTGAACTGCCTGGCCAGGTCCTCCCTGGACTGGATACCAGCATCCTAGGACCAGTTTTGGGGACTCACCCCTCATCAGCCAGGATAGCTTGACTACAGTGGCATGGAGAGCACGGGACCCACGTCTGGTCATACCCCTCCCACTCGGGTGACAAATGCCAAAAGAACAATTGATGGACAGAATGCAGAACAATGTCATACGTTCACCCCAGAGATCTAAATCCTTTGTTTTTTTGCTCCCATGCCATACCAGTGTGAACTCAGCCATATGCAAATCAGTCTTGACCTGGGCCCAATGGGAACAGTCCAGCCAGATCTGTCAGGCCAGGTCTTCCCTAACCTGGCAAAAATCATACAGTACTGCACAAGAACCTGTCAAACTCACACTACCGTAGGAGAACATGCAAACTCATCCACTACTGCAGGAATACCTGTCAAATTCATCTCATACTGCAGGTGAACCTGGCAAACTCATACACTACTGTAGTAGTACCTGTCAAACTTACACGACTACAGTAGAACCTGCCAAACTCATCGACTACTGCAGGAGAACCTGTCAAACTCATCCACTACTGCAGGAGAACCTGTCAAACTCATCCACTACTGCAGGAGAACCTGTCACTCTAACACCACTGCAGAAGAACCTCTCAAACTCATACACTACTGTCATACTCACACAATGCTGCAGGAGAAACTACCGTACTCATACACTATTGCAGGAGAAGCTGCCATACTCATACACTATTGCAGGAGAAGCTGCTATACTCATACGCTATTGCAATAGAAGCTGCCATACTCATATACTAAGGAAAGAGAAGCTGCCATATTCATACACTATTGTAGGAGAAGCTGCCATACTCATACACTATTGCAGGAGAAGCTGCCATGCTCACACAATGCTGCAGGAGAAGTGGCCATACTCATACAGTGTTGCAGATCAAGCTGCTATACTCATACACTATTGCAAGAGAAGCTGCCATACACATACACTATTGCAGGACAAGCTGCCATACTCATATACTATTGCAAGAGAAGCTGCCATACTCATATACTATTGAAAGAGAAGCTGCTATACTCATACACTATTGCAAGAGGAGCTGCCATACTCATATACTGTTGAAAGAGAAGCTGCCATACTCATACACTATTGCAAGAGAAGCTGCCATACTCATATACTATTGGAAGAGAAGCTGCCATACTCAAACACTTTTGCAAGAGAAGCTGCCATACTCATATACTATTGCAAGTGAAGCTGCCATACTCATATACGATTGAAAGAGAAGCTGCCATACTCATACACTATTGCAAGAGAAGCTGCCTTACTCATATACAATTAAAAGAGAAACTGCCATACCCATGCACTATTGCAAGAGAAGCTGCCATACTCATACACTATTGCAAGAGAAGCTGCCATACTCATATACTATTGCAGGAGAAGCTGCCATGCCCACACAATGCTGCAGGAGAGGTGGCCAAACTCATACACGATTGCAGGAGAAGCTGCCATACTCATATACTATTGCAAGAAAAGCTGCCATACTCATACACTATTGCAGGAGAAGCTGCCATACTCATATACTATTGAAAGAAAAGCTGCCATACTCATATACTATTGAAAGAGAAACTGCCATACTCATATACTATTGCAAGAGAAGCTGCCATACTCATACACTATTGCAAGAGAAGCCACCATACTCATACACTATTGCAGGAGAAGCTGCCATACTCATATACTATTGCAAGAGAAGCTGCCATACTCATATACAATTGCAGGAGAAGCTGCCATGCTCACACAATGCTGCAGGAGAAGTGGCCGTACTCATACACCATTGCAGGAGAAGCTGCCATACTCATATACTATTGCAGGAGAAGCTGCCATACTCATATACTATTGCAAGAGAAGCTGCCATACTCATATACTATTGCAAGAGAAGCTGCCATACTCATACTATTGCAAGAGAAGCTGCCATACCCTTAAACTATTGTAGGAGAAGCTGCATACTCACACAATGCTGCTGCAAAGTGGCCATGCTTCTACACCACTGATACCCTTGTGGGTGGTAGTCCATTTTACAAATACACCTAACATAACAGAAAATAACATAATATATTATAACATAACATAACTGCTAGCGAAGATTTCATACTTATGCACTACTGCAGGAGGACCTGTATTACCTAACAGAAGCTGCCATACTTGTAGAACACTGCAGGGGTGGAGTAGCTACCATGCTTGCACTGCTGTGGGAAATGCTAACACGTGTACCCATTACTGCAGGAGAAGCTGCCATACTTATCACTAGTGCAGTAGAAACTCCTATACTTGTACAGTGATACAGGTAAAGGTGCCATATTTATATGCTACTATATGGACTTCTACAATATAGTACTGCAGGTGAAACCGAGATACGTTATTACCACTACACAGGGCACACGTCCTAAAAAAAGAAGTGGGGGGACGCTGACGTCACAACAGGAAGTGATGTCACGAAAGGTGGCTTGCACCTTCAGACTCATTGCCCCCCTCGCTCACCCCTTAGATGTGATTGCATCAGAGAAGCGAGCACGTGTCATACAGCTGAGACACTTCATGTGTACTGTATTTTACAGATGAAAGGAGGTGTCACTATGGCCGTGAACAAGTACGCACAGTAGACTCTGGCAGTAGTTCATTATCAAGCTCCCGGTAAAATAAATGGAGGGACGCCGTCCACCCGCGTGGTACCCCGACTCGAGCCCTGCCACTAAAGGAGAAGCTGTCATCTGTATAAACTGTGCATGAAAATCTGCAATGCTTATGCATTACTGCATGGCAAACTGGCATACTTTATTGCAAGCACTGGAGTACCTGTGATAGTTATACTATATACTTACTCATCTCTGCAGGAAAAACTGCCAGGCAGATACAGTGCTACAGGAGTAGCTACCACACTTATACAATAATAATACACAGTACATTGCCACAGGTATATGTCACTATGCCCACTTGGCTACACTGGGGAAGCTGCTAAAATCACACTGTCCTGCAGGAGAAGCTGATGTACTTTTTTTTATATCCCTGATTTCTCGGAGGAAACTTTGGCAGTCTTTATTGTACAATTGGATTTAGGGGATCGGTATATGGCTTCCATGTTTCACCATCTGTACAAGGTATCAATCATTAATTAATTAATAATGCCACTTGTCAAGATAAAATATCTCTCATTGCTGACGATATCCTCCTGTTTGTGATGGACCCTGTGATGACCCTGGACCATTTAATGCAGGTCCTCACCATCTTCGGTAGATATTCTGGCTACGCTATCCTTTGGCACAAATCCATACTGTATCCCCTAAAGGGCCATGTACTTCCACTGTCGCTGGACTGTGTGGTAAAAGTTGATTTGACGTTATTCCAGTACTCAGGGATCTACATTACTTCGAACCCAACTTTATTTCAGCATTGAACCCTTTTGCCAGTGCTTGATAGATTGCAGCAAGATATGCAACACTGGAAATTGCTTCTACTCTCCTCTCCCCCCTGGGCACAGAATGCCTTTTTAAAACGATGTCACTGTCCCGATTCCTCTATCTCTTGTGAAACACTCCTTATGATGTGCCGAGTTCCTATTTTAAGCTCATTGCTGTGGATGGGTTGGTCCACCAGGTATAGCTCTGTCCAAACTCACTAGGGGATGGTTCAATTACAATGATCGGTATCCAAAATATTATTACCCAGCTCACTGTACTCAACCGATAGGTATTTATCCATATATCAGAACAGGCGCTCTGCATGGATAGGGTGATGTTTGGGCGACAGAGCTGCCCGAGGGCCCTGTATTGTGATAGGGTGCAGACAGAGTGGCCGGACCCTCTAGTCTGCGAATACAGCTCTGGAAGAAGGCAATGGCATTTTTGGGGTGGAAAGGCACTATCACACAATTGACACCATTGTGGGAGGCTCCTTTTCTACACTCCCTGTAGGATCAGCCGGGATTCGATAAATGGATATAATAGGAAACTCCAGAGTGGGGGACCTTTAGAAACAAGGAGGCCGGTCATTCCTTGGCCATGACTTACAACAGGAATATCAATTGTGCCTTGAGGAGGTCTACCGATACTTACAAATCTGACACCTATTACAACCAATCCTCTCAAAGGGGGTGGATCTGCCAATGTCCTCACCCTGAGAGGATAGACTTCTAGATGAATTTATGCCCCAGTAGGCGATTTCACTCACTTATAAAAAGCTGATTAATAATGCACCAGATATTAGGCAACAGTTGAAGGGGAAGTGGGAGTGTGATGTTAAAAGTTTTGAAGATAGCGAGTGGGGAAGGCCATGGCAAGGAGATGGTCATCTGGCTCAGGATTTTGCTTGACCCAGATCCGAATCCTGCACAGTTCCTACTATGCAAGAACTGCCATGGTTAGGATGGGTCAGGTAGGAGATGGCCAGTTTTTGAGGAGCTGCAGGCAAACTGGCATCTTCTTTCCCATCCTTTGAGAGTGCCCGCTTATACACAACTACTGGACTGAGGTGATTGACTGTTTGAGGTTGATTAGGGGTGCAGACATTGCTCTATTTGCTAAACGGTGTATTTTTAATGTTTGGGGCGAGACTGATGCCACAAGGGCAACTAGATTACAGATGACAACAGGCCTGGTAGTGGCTAAAATAAACCTGGCTAAAGCCTGGGGGTCCACCCAACCGCCGGACAACGAGGCATGGACACACGATTTGGATTGGTGTATGTTGGCAGAAAGGGAGTATATGAGAGCAGAGGGTGCCCCAGGAAATGGGAAAAAATCTGGGCGAGTTGGATGGCTCACAGGGGCAATATTTGTACACATGATCAATATTGAAGTACACGAGATCCCGACATCAGATGTGTGGACTTGTGACATGTATATTTGGACTGCCAGGGTGGGGGAGGTGAGATGTGATGATACTGAAATCTGTTACAGTGCTTTGTTTGCTGAATCTATTTGTGTTTGATGCTGTTGGGACGGGAAGTCTCCTGCATGTCGCTGGAGAGAGTGCTTCCCCTGCCTTATGCTAATCTCCAGGCAAGTCACTCAAAAGCTACTGTATAGTTTTGAGGTTCTGTAATTCTCGAGTCTGACTCCATTTTGTTCTGTGCCACCATTTTGTGTTGCCCTCACGTAGGCCTGTGAAGGTAGCCTGGCGAATAAAGTGGCCTGGCCTTCTTAGTTCATGTATACATTAACCAAGGTTTCTTTTTTACTCTGAAATGAACTGTAAGAAACTGACCTTGCAAAGCCAATTTCCCTGATCGATCTTTGTCTGAGATTGCCAATCAATGTTCAGGACATCGTTAACTTTTAGTTTCCTTGCACATGCCTTATCTTGTTCATCATCTGTTACTGTTTCTTTTTATGTTTCTTCATTACATTGGTTATGCTTTCAATTATAGGTTTGTCCGGCTTTTGGAGGTTGAATTTGGGACATTCTTAATTATTAACTTTTGGGTTGGGATACTGTACATGTAATCATGCCATGCCCTGCAGTGCCATCTAAATCAGATTAACCTTTGTGAACTATGTAATTATAATGTTTTGTATTATAAAAAAACAGGGAGGTCTCCTTATAAATCCAATCAGGGACAAGGAGAGGTACATAGAAATAAGAGAAGGGTCCCTATCTGGCCAAAAATTGGAAAAAAGTGTAAAAAATAGGAATTCACAAACCCAATAAAAACATAACCACTTGTCCAACAAATCACAATGATAGGAAAAATAAGATCAGAACAATTAAAATGATGTATAGAAAATTGTACAATTTATTCAATACAATAATACATTCCTACAAAAATACAGTGCCATTTAATACAATGTTAAAAATGTGTCGGTACACATAAAGAGCAATTTAAAATTCCACACAGTTGTCGACGCAGCGTTTCGGTTTTATGATAGCACCTTCATCAGGACAAGGTTCTAATCAAAGAGAAACATACAATTAAACACATTTACTAATTAATTCTTTTTTTTAAAGAGTTCATCAATCACATTGTTTTTTAAAGCAATACAGTTGAACCAATATCTAAACATTCGGGGCACAATTTATTCCTTTTTTCATTTGTTAAACAAGTGGTATGATGGGTTTGGATTCAAAGGAGGGAGTGAATCTCCCACTATAAAGTACTACTATTCATAGAGTTCTCTACTAGTTACACGATAGATAATCGTAATAATGCATACCTTGCAAGAAGACTATAATAATTCCTCAGTGTTCAATTCGAGGATTCTTCCTGTGTTATACGAATCACCTTCTTACAGAGTGGTGCAAATTCACTGGATAGTTGGGCACATATGGATAGTGCACAATTCTGAATTTAGAGAAGTGTGTGGTATTAACAAAACAAGCCCAAACTTAGTATCTGCTTATACATCGCTGTTAGAAATCATATTTACCTTAAAATATATGTATAATCTCTTAAGGTCGAGGAAGCCACCGTTTACTGTAAATGGAGGGCGGGTACCCTAGGAAACATGAAAATAGAGATTGCAGGGGCTACTCCGTTTTAAATATAATCCCCCTGTTTCTGAGTCACTAATTCGAAAAAGAGGGGGGGTTTCCACCTACCCTGTTTTTATTAAAAATAGGCCCGGTACGCAGCTCATGGCTGGATGCTTTGATGGTCAAACGTGCGTGGGTTTATTTTATAACTTGGTGGACGTGTTTTTCATCAAAATCGCCCTTTTCGAGAACTGATTTAATAAATTGTCAGGCTCTGGAAAGAAGGATTGATAAATCAGTCTTAATAATCGTAGTTCTCTTTCAAAACAAATACTTTAGAAGGTTTATTCTTCGCTATCTTACAGAAATGTTTATTCTTTAAAATCACTCTTTTTTATATCCTATAGCATTCCTGACTTTTATTTATTGCCTCAAGATGATTCATTAATTATCATATCTGGATATTTGTCGCTCTGACACTCGTAAATGCGCAGAGTTCTCTCTTATCATATCACTATCTAGCCCCTGATATTAACTGCTCAAAGTTAAAGCGGCATGTCTCGCTCTGCTACAAGTCTTGGCTCACTAGCAAGCGGTCCGTCCCGAGTTTCTAGGACGAATGTACTAACTCAGATTGTTTACTATCCTCAATCCATTGTTAGTGATCTTCTTATTTACAACTTATTGACAATTAAAGACTTGCTTCAAAGGAATTATACATATGCCCGGGGCCTTTTCTGCCATTATACTATAAAATAAGGATTCATGGGGTAAACTGCTCTAAACTACTAATTCCTCCACGACACCACTTATCGTTTGTCAGTCCGTCGGCCTCCCTGCTCCACTCGTGCCTTCTCATTTAGGAATTAATGACGGGTTCATTTCGGGGAGAATTTATACGTAAAAAGGTGCGGTTCTCTACCGACTAATTAACACTAATTACCGCGTCATTTCCTGTGCGTCTAACGATGTTACGAACTACTCAGGTAGTTTCATTAGCATCCACACCATACTCATCCACTAGAATTTTTGATGTCAATCTCTGTGACCAAATGATGCATGCCTTAATTTATATCGAAGAGGGCACTTGTTTTATCCTTGTGTCACGTTTTATTCGATTTCTATAGTGTAGTTTTCGCTAGTTGCCTGGTCGCTATTCTGATTGGTCGTATGATCCATCCCTGATCGCAGCCTACTCTCGTAGTTATAACATGTATTATTACGAGAAGTCGAATTCATTAGTGCTTCTCTGTAGTTATCAAGTTATACCCTTATATAATTGTCCACGACTTAACTCCGTGTATGAACTATATAAAACTGCATGGAAGGCTAGGGGGCAGGATAAAGAGTATATAATACGTGAAGTAAGACCATTCTGGCAGACTGCCTCATTCAGTTGCTAAGGCTTCTGTGTGACGTAGTCTCACTCATTTGAGGTTAATAAAAATGTACTTTTATATTCCAGCTTCTGTGTCAAGTTCTTCTTTGTGAGTTTAAAAGGACTAAGTATCAGTGGAACCCCTGAGAAGTGGATGTTTGATTTCTACAAATGGCGCGGCCAACGCGGGCCTCATCAGAGAAGTGGCTATCTGAGGGAGTGATTTTGTCAGAAGACAGAAATCTACTGAGGAGGACAGGACATGACTCTACTAAGGAGGTACTCTGTGCAGGGAGGTTCTGGGGATTCTTTGTCTCTGCAGCCCAGTATATTTCTGATCTTCCTGATTTTGATCCTCCACATGATGTCACTCCTGACTGAGAACCTTTTTGGCGTGAGTATTTTAAAAAAAAGACCGTTAGGTCATTTAGAACTTGGCAGTTAGAATTGGGACAACCTTTTGATTGGTAAGAGTAAGGTAGTTTAGTAACGCTTACTGTAGCTTTGGAATTTTGGAATTTGTGTTGGCCAACTTTGGATATGTATTTGATATGTAAATTGCAATTTGTGTAGGCAGGTAATGAGGAGACTTTTCTCTACTTTGTATAAAATTTGAACGGTGCACGTACGAAGAGTACTTTAAGCACTACTTCGGGTATAATATTGTATATTCTGCAATATTTTTGGCATGCCTGTTTCAAGCTCACATCAAAGAATGTGTTGCTTTATTTGGAAGGTACCATAGTGAGATGTGAATTAAATTAGCCGGCTCCCTTAGAGGAAATACCTAAATAGGTTTAGGTATAAAAACATATTTCTTCCTTGGTGATTTTCTATCCCCAGGGAATTAAAATATGGACATAATACAAACAAGGATCCTTTGTTCTGTGCAATTTTATGAATGGAGATATGCTGGGCGATTTTTGGTGTTCTGCCAGCCAAAGCAAGTGAATTGAGTGTATTTTGGCTTCTTGGACATACAGCAGTCTGTTGGACTGTTTTGCAGTCTTTCGGAACACTATTGAGAAGCGTTTCTTGTAAATATGACTTACAACTAGTATTTACAAATGGTTTGGTTTAAGTACAGTCTGTGGGCTGTCTTTTGTTTCCGTTCTGAGTGTTGATCTGTGGGTTAAATGTGTGTTTAAATGTTTATGTGATTTTCCCATTAGTGCAACTTCTGTACGTGAATAGCGATGGCTCTATTTATGAAATGTTGTTGTTAAGTGCGCTGTATAGTGCGTCCTGAGTGTTTTCACCCCTTTCTGTATATGTCTGATAATGTGCTCAATATGTGTTTGTGGTCTTTCTTGTTGTCTTTAGTCTGTTATGCAAAATGTTAGTTAATTAATATTAATTAGAAATGAAATAAAATTCAGAAATGAACCATATTATATGCTACAATAGCTATATGTTGTTATTTCATTTATAGAGTAGCAATTGCGCACATGTACAAAACTGTTCAATGCTTAAAAAAAAAAGTTAGAACTCACATTCACTAGGAATGAAAGGCCTCAAAAAGGAAATTGTGTGTTTTGTGGCTGTTTTAAATAAGACTGCCACCGTGCCCACGTTTTCAACACTAAGAAACAGCTGTTGCTGCCGCTAAGTAAGCAACACGAAGCAATTACGAATAGACAGGAATGTTTACTCAGTAAGGACTTTCCCAGTTAAACACGGGTGAACCTTTGCATTTCAGAATGCTGTTTTGAAAAAGGTTACAAAAATAAGGTTCATTATTTTGTATCACAGGAAGATATTTCAAGTGCGGTATTCTTCTCTTTAAGCATTTTTTGTAAGCATATTCTCGGTTTTAATGTTACAATAATTGTCCTTTTAAAAAAAAGGTGGCGCAAACATTTGCCATGTTTTAAGTTAGGCTTCTGTGCTTAGGCTTGTGAATGAATGCGTCTAAAATGATAGGCAAGGGATGCAGCTTGGTTTTCATGTGGAATTATCAAAAATGATTGGTTTTATTGAAGAAGAAGGAATTATTATTAATTATGAAAAAAAATATATTTTTAAAAATAATAAGTGCTTCTAAAATCGTTTTTTAATATTCATGAAGCTTACTACTCATACTATGACCTCCTAGCATTAAAATTTAATTTAAGTTGTGTTTAACAGCAAAAATGAGAACATTTGCACATGGAATTTCACTTGGCACAGGCATAAAAAACTCATTTTTCTAAGGATTTACATGAGAGATGTCCAATGTCCAATCTCTGCAATGTGTAAAGAACATTCTGAGGATGATTAATATGTAAAACAATCATAGGATATTATTTTTAAGTGCCCCAAATACCAAAGTCGAAAATGGGTAAAATAGACTATTTAAACAGCTTTTAAGGTGCCTTAAGCTTCAGTGAATGCATACATTTAGGTATAATACAAGTTTCCAGGTTGTTCTTATTTGGTGTTGCTTTTAATGACTCAGTGAGCCAATGTGCCCGGTGCAGAGGTTTGATATTGATATCAGGGTTGAAGGTTCTAACTCTAGCTGGACCTACTGAGACGTTCATCCATTTAAGGTTGATTAAATGAGTACCATTGCATGGGGTGGTAACAAGCATTTGTTCTAAAGCTGGTATGTTGTGTTGTTGTGTTCTGCGAATTATTCACAGTAGATGTTTTTGAGTCTGGGAATAGGAGTGGATTATGGCCCCTAAAGGGAGTAATGTATATGATATGTGGTATGTGGTTTTGGATAGGGTTGGTTATTGCAGGTAAGAAAGAGTTGGAAAGGCTTTTTGTCTTTGACAGCCTCAGGGTGAGGAAAAAGGGCTGAGTAGCGCAGAGCGCGAGGCAGATTTTGACCTTGAGGTCAGTGAGGTGGGAGTTAGGAGTGAGTGTAAACAGTTGGAGAAATAATTGCTTGGAAAAGCAGGGCCTCAAAGGGGGTGATACATTCATATTTCTGCTTTTGAGAAATAGTGTCAATGTAGCTGCCTTAATTTAAGATGGTTAGTTACAGTTGATATTTTGTGTGTTATGTGAAGTATCAGCAGTATGTTGAAACAAGATGAGTTTTTTGTATGACTCCTTTGAGAACAAAAAAAATGTGTTTGTGTGTTTTTCATGTTTTTTGCATTTTGTCCTTCTATGAGTTGTTCCTGCTGGTACTGTGTGTCAGAAGCGACACAGTAAGTTGTATTTGACAGCCGATCTCCACTAACTGGTGATCTGCTGTCAAAAGGAGGGAAAGTAAAAGAAAGTGTAATTTTGGTGTAATTTTGATTTTAAGCCTGACAAATTAAGCAGGCCCGAATATTGGGTTTTGGGCTGCAGGTTCACAGTGCATGAAGTGCGTGCGTCACCGCTCATTTACATGTGCTATTGTAATTTGTCTATGCTTTCTGTGCTTGGTATACAGCACGTATATCTGATGGCTTGATATGTGCGTTTTTTATTTTATGCATGTTTTTGTTTTTTGTTGCTGCTTTTGATACTATTACAAGTTCACCTGTGTTGTGAAGGGTTCTACATGACGATGTATATCGCTGCACAACAGTTGGGTAAATTTGCTCTGACACTAAATTTCACAGATATGATATTTTCATGCTGTGAACAAGACAGACGACACTTCACCAGTGTATGTCAAATTTGGCCATAATAGTATTGAAGTAAAATAAAAGAGATATACAGGATCAAAGTGTGTCACCTGCAGTTAGTCACGTTACTGCCCCCTTCCCTTAAGGAACAGGCAGCCCTAGATTTATGTTTCCTTGATTGGACCTAAGGATGAAATTATAGATTTGTGACTCTTGTACAAGGTGACCTAATTTCTATATTGCATTAGTTAATCATGTTCTGCTTCCTAAATAGTGTATGGCTTTGTTCCTCAAAGGGAACCAAGCTTCATTTTTTCCCTGAAAAAGGAACTGGAACATTAGCTGAGATTACCGTATATGGTGTAGGGGCCAGCGGTAGAGTTAAAATTTGTGTACTATTTTGACTTTTGTGCATCACCCATACTCTTGGTATTATGTCACAAACTTGACTATCACCCGAGTAATTTCTTGTTCTTACTATAGATTTTTATTTTGACGCTTCTCCCCTTGATCAATGTCGCATTGTGTCTAGTTATTGGGGATATTAGCTGTGTCCTAGTCCCATTTCCCTTTTTAGGGCTCGCACTGCGACGCAATCGCGAAAGCGATTGTCGCAGTGGAGTCCTATTGTAATCATTCTGGCTTTCAAGGACTAACGAGGTTTGGGACAACAGACTGGCACGCGCACGCATGCAGCCTGCCAGAATCGGATCAGGTCGCGCGCTCCGATTCCGGCAGGCTCTTCAGTCACCATGAATCACGCACGCACACAGAGACACACACACGAGCGCACACATACAGACACACACCACACGTCCCCAGACCCCCCCCCGCCGCCGCCCCCGCCCACACACACATGAGCGCACACATACAGACACACACCACACGTCCCCAGCCCCCCCGCCGCCGCCGCTCCCGCCCACACACACACGCACACAGAGAGACCCCCCAACTAACCTCACTCACCGCATCGCCGGACTGCAGCCTCCGTGGGGCTCTCCCTCGGACATGAGAGCCCCGCGTCACCACTCCTCTGGCCAGGCACTCCGTGTGCGCGTGCGCGGGCTTCTGAAGACGGAAGTCCCGCCCCGCACCAGATTTCAGTTTCGCTCTTCTCTGTAGTTCAAAACTGGCCCCGTCCAACAGCCGCCTCTACAATCACAAGCCGCCCTAGGGTAACGAGGATCACAACCCCTACCCCTCCAGACGAAAATGAGGAGGAAGAAGAGGACGAGAACGACGAAGACGAGGAAGATGTGGGTGTAGAGGAAGTGTCAAACTGGAGCCAGCCGCCAAGAATAAAACTATTGAGCGCGGGCGAAGCCAGTTGTGGAGCACAATTGTGCAGCTCCGCAATTACCCGACAGCGTCTCAATCCTGGCATGCATCTCCGGTCTACCGAGGTAATAGTACAGTCTCCTTGCTATGCCTGCCATCCCGAGCAAGGCTGCGTCCCTGTCCACCTCTAAGCTCGCAGGTGTCTCTGCCACCCCCAGGTGCTCAGTTGCCCCCAATGCCCACGCCCCGAGGGCCCTCCGCATATCATTCCGAAGCGGCGGGGCACTCTGGGGCCCGGGCACTCACTGTCCTCACCGAGCCTGAGTCCAGCCTTCCCTACAGCTGAAAGCCCCCAGAGCTGGCAGCGGGTCGTGCAGGCCGCGCCATGAAAGTCTGGCTGAGAAACACCCCCCCCCCACCCCCTTCCTTTGTAATTAGACTCCTTGCGGCCTTTTCTTCGGCTGCCAAACGGATGGCCCTTTGACATCGTACCCATAATGCGACTCCAGCATTGATGCTCTTTACCGGAGCACCCATAGCGCACGCCAGGACCATATCCATTTTCTGGTACTTCGATGACATTTATAAATCTGCCCAGGATCACAAGATGCTGTTCAGGCTAACAACACCCCCCCTCCTTCCCCCAACTTTGTAATTAGACCCCTTCCTTCTTACCCTTGGGCACCCGACTCAGCTATTGCTGCACTTTTCTTTAACACGTGCCTGCCCCTCCGCCCCCCCCCCCCTCTGTGCCTCCACCTCCCCCCACTGTCGGCCAACCAAGCCCCATGCTTGTGCAAGCACTGCGCTGCTGCCTGGCCCCGCTCCCTTTCCTCGGGCAGAACTGCGCTGTGCTACCAAGAGATTCTCGCAGACGGGCTCCTGCCCCTGTGGGATGCCCGCCCTGTGCGACCCCCGCATCAGGCCCGGCCCCCCAGCGCCATCCTCTCCCACAAAGCACTACCTTGCTCCCTAACATACTATCCATCCTAAGGGCCGAGGACATGAAGACTGGGCATCTAACGGTGCACAAGGGACACCAGCTGCTCGCTTCATCCTCTCCTTATGTGCGGGTTCGAGCCACTAACTCGCTCTGTGAGGGAATTTAGACTGGGCCTCGCACCGCTTTCCAGGGACACCAGTGTCTCCTTCCTCTCGTGCGAGTTACTACCCGACCACCAGTCACTTCAAGAGCGGAGGACTGACTACCTTCCCACTCGTCCCACCGGCCTATCCCATCTTGTGCCTGCGCGCTGCCCACCTCCCTGCATGCCCTCAATACCCCCGGTCCATCAGCCTACTCTGTCGGTTGCCCAAGCATCTTTTCTATTCTCGCTCCCTTGTTAACAGCGCCTCCCAACAGGCTAAATTATGCTGTTAGAAAAGGCAGATTATGCGTCACATTTGGTGACAGTATTGGGACTGAGGGACCGCTTTTGGCGCGTTGCGTTTGCGGAAAAGGCTGCTGTATTGAAAGAAAGCAAAGGCCAGATACACTGCAACCCAGCTTTAAGAGTCGCCGGCTCCGCATGCGGTAAATAACAATACGCGTCTTACACGTCCGTGCATTAATAGGCTTAGAGACAATAATGTGAGCAGCGGCCGGGGTGCTGTGCCTGCGCTAATCTGCGCTAATCTAAAGCCGGATGTGAGGGCAGCCCCAGTGCGTGTGGCCACCTAGAAATGCCCGATGCATGAGGGCACTGAGGAGATGCTGGTGCGCGTGGGCACCGAGGCTTCAGAAGTACTTGGGGGCACCAAGGCAACATAGTATATGTTTTGAGGCAACGCTAGGGCACATGGGCAAGTCCACGGGGGCACCGGGGCAGACTCAGTGTATGAGGGCTCCGAGGCAACGCAGGCACACGGTCACCGAGGATGCATCGGAGTATGTGGCCAGAGCTAGTTAGTGCTGGAGGGCACCGAGGCCAGTCTCAGTACATAAGGCACAGAGCATAATGGTGCCGAGATAACCCCACTGCATGAGGGCACAGGGGCAGCGCCAGTGTGCGAAGTCTCAGAGACAGCGCAGTGCCAGGGCCGTAGCGCATTGTATTCGTGTTTCATCCACCTCTTTCTTTTTTCTGGCAAACACAGTGCGTACAGTGCGGACTGCTCTGTCCTCCTGCTGCATCCAGGTCCTATCTCGTACAGCCCTAGTGAGTGCACTTCCGTTTCTGCTCACAGGGAGGCACATTGACTGCAGTCCTGCCCTGACAACCAACGTGTCTCTGTGCAAACCGTGCTGCACGAGGCAATGCTTCCGACACTGGCCCCCTGTGCCCAGGCAAGGACCAGCTCTGGTGCTGTGGCGCCTCCGAGAGGTGGTAATACACATCAGTGGTAGTGCACTGGGACACTCGGCTTCCTCGAGCAGCCAGCGCCTCCCACTCCACAACGTGCTGCCTGGCGCAGTCCTGCTCACACGAGCCCATCCAGCTGTTGTGCTGTGGTACCTCCAGGATGTGGGCATGAACACCAGGGGCAGTGCACTAGTCCAACCAAGGGGTAGCTGCACACTTGCCCGTACAGCACTGGTGCCAGGAGGGGTCCTCCTCTCCAGAGGGGGCAGCGGGTTCCGTTTGAGGCATGTGTTCCGAGAGGTCATTTAATGATTTCCCATTACAGCTGCAGAAACAACTCTCGCAGCGTGAGTGGCACACATTCAGCGCAGCCCAAGTTTAGACCAGGCAGGCAGGGGTTTCCCTTTATAACCGGCCCCTTCACGCAGGCGATGACACTGTTCGCCCACAATTTTTTAGAGGAAACACTGAAGGATTAAAGCAAGAGTAATTACTGGGCTTTCAGCTATGAAGGTGCATCATAACTGAAAGAATTGGCTCAGCAACCACGCTGAGGAAGGAGCGACCTTAGTAGCAAAGAGCTCTCCAACACCCCTGGCAGCACACTGCAGCTATTGCAACAGAGCAGGGCTGTCCCAGACAGGGCCCGCTGTACGAAAGCATCGATAGTTCGAATTTCGCATACAAATGGACTACTTTATGTACTGCAAAATTGCGGAGGGTGGGAATCAAAGTTCCTGAGATGTGTGTGCAATTAATCAGCTCCTGTGTATTACTCTTTACCTTCTGTCTTTGTACACCTCACAAGAGAGCTGCCAGTAAGTCACATGCAATCCCTGCTACACCCTCACACACCCTCACGCTCACATACCCCCAACACTCACACACCCTCACCCTCCCTCACCCCCCTCACACCCCCTTTCCCTCACACCCCCTTTCCCTCACACCCCGTCACCCTCACACCCCGTCACCCTCACACCCCGTCACCCTCACACCCCATCACCTGCACACCCCGTCACCCTCACACCCCCTCACCCTCAAACACCCTCACCCTCAAACACCCTCACCTTCACACACCCTCACCTTCACACACCCTCACTCCCTCTCGAACTCACACACCCTTACTCACCCTTACACCCTCGCCCTTACACCCTCACACGCCCACCCCCTCCCTCACACACCCCCTCACACACCCCCGCACCCTCTCGCCCCCACATCCTCACACCGCCTCACCCTCCCTTACACCCCCTCTCACCTTCACACACCATCTCTCACCCTCACACACCCTCTCTCACCCTCACTCACTCACCCTCACTCACTCACTCACACTCACCCTCACCAGCATAGCATCACAAAACATAGCATAGCATAACAAAACACAGCATAGCATAACAAAACACAACATAGCATAACAAAAAAAACACAGGATAGCAAAAGATAGCATATCCTAATTATTCCCAACTCTCCTTATTATTAAGCAACATCTGAGAGTTTGCAAATCATCTTTATACACTAATTCAGAGTTTTCGAAAAAATGTATGCAATGCATTGTCATTCACAATGCCAATAACTCAAACTTTAATGCTGCGAG
The DNA here is from genome assembly GCF_964261635.1 of Lissotriton helveticus. Taxonomy (NCBI): domain Eukaryota; kingdom Metazoa; phylum Chordata; class Amphibia; order Caudata; family Salamandridae; genus Lissotriton; species Lissotriton helveticus. The sequence continues at coordinate 243,676,520 of NC_136062.1, read as the reverse complement.
ACCTATTGCATTGTAAATGCTTGTTCCATATTCCTTTCACTAGTCAGCCCATTTATTATTATTATTGGTGTATTGTTCAGTTTCATACTTCTAGACTGCAGTGATGTACCAGGGACCCCCATATTATGTATAATTCCCTTTTGTATGACCAGACTGGTTTTCAAGAATTTTCTTTAGGCCTTCTTCGATGTTTTCCAGTCTGAATGTCAGGGTAGTGATAGACTGGTTAACTGACTCAATACTATAATAAGACAAGTTTTCCACCTCAATAGGAGACACCTTATGTTTTTTTTTGTATTATGACAAATTCAATGCCTATTCTAATTTGGTTTTTAGTTTCTTTTTTCTGCTGCTTTAATTTTTGGTAGATCAGATGTGTTCTAATCATGGAAATACTAGGACTCTCTAGTTCTTGTCTTTTGTTTCCACATTTTTTGATCATTAGCTTGTGTATTGCATAGTGCACCTGATGCACAATTATTAAAGGGAGGTATCTACATGTCTCTGATAATCTGTATAATGTGATTTCTCTTTTGAGGTGTTCTAGATAAGGAATTTAGGAACACCTAGACGTAATCATTGAAAAAGAAAGAAATGTTTACCCCATTAGACGATGCCACTATGTGTGAGGACATCCATTCAGATAGAAATCCCATGTAGCTATCTACCCTTAGATGGCAGAGAATAATGAAGAGAACCCAATTGAAGAGGCTAGAGGCACTGTTTTGCCTACTGCCTTTGTCTTTGTATTCTATGAGATTGACAGTGTATTTTAGATCACAATAGTCCCATGGCGTATGGCCATTCCTTTGTAGATTGCAGGCCACTTGCTTGCAGTCCCCTTGTTAAAACACTGAACTGTTTTTGTACTGAATTGAAAGAAACTAACAACTGTGTTACATTTCCTACGTCACTGGGTTCTGCGGGATCGAGTCATGACCTGCAGAACGCTGAGAAGCCTAATTCCCATCAGTGACAGCTGCAGATGAATGGCAGACGTCTTGGCCCTACAGTCCCAGCACCCAGAAAGTAGCAAGGCTGGACAGCCATCGCCAGCGTGCCATCAGTGGTATCTTCAAAGTATTGTGCTTGCTTCATCAGAAGGCGTTGAACACCAGAAAAGAAGGAGGAGCTGGTTTTGCCACAGAACCAGAGTTTCAGTGCAAAAGAGCGAAAGAATTGAGGCTTGAGTCTTCTACCTGTCATGTGCTGGTAACCTCTGACAGTGTGCGGTCCCTTGAGCCCCTTGGCCTGAGTTTTTGGCTACCATCTCTTTTTCTTTGCTCCAACGGAAGGGCAGTGCACCGGAGGATCTACGGCACTACATTATGGTGTCCATGAAAGAGCAGCTTGAGCGTCCTCTGACACTGAATAATGAGTGTTGGAGCCTGAAAGTGCTGCTGAGCGTGAAAGTCTGTTGCTCTTTTCAAATTAATAGTACTTGGGTCTGTACGAGATGATCTGTGCCCATGATCAATGAAGAGCACACTATCTGTAGTGCCTGCCGCAGAGGAGAGATATTGGTGCACTGCCTTGAGACATTGAGACTTTCGAGTGAGCTGTGAGTGTTTGCCAGGAGGGCACTCCAACTAAACAGTAGTATTTTCATGAAGAGGCCTGAATCGAGAGGCCCAATGCGGAAGAAGACAATGGAAGCAGATTTGATGGACGATAGAAGCCTGCCAGAGAGGCTTTGAACGGACTTTGGGCACAGTTGCACAAGCGATTCCAGTGCAATTGTATAAAGTAAATGTTAATTAAGTTCTCATTTGACTGAATTGCCATGGAAGAGGAAGTGGCTCCGCCTCTAGCATCCAAAAATGGTCCACCAGAAGTGAGTCTTTGTGCTACTATGTGTGTTCGGAGACCTGTCCCGAGAGAAGTAGAGAATAATAGGATGATGCTACAGCAACACTTAGATGACCTAATGAAGATTGATATGGACCTAGATTCAGATTAACATGAGTTTAGGTTATTGCCTACATAATGGCAAAAGGAGGGCCTGAGGTTCTGTAATTCTCGAGTCTGACACCATTTTGTTCTGTGCCACCATTTTGTGTTGCCCTCACGTAGGCCTGTGAGGGTAGCCTGGCGAATAAAGTGGCCTGGCCTTCTTAGGTCATGAATACATTAACCAAGGTTTCTTTTTTACTCTGAAATGAACTGTAAGAAACTGACCTTGCAAAGCCAATTTCCCTGATCGATCTTTGTCTGAGATTGCCAATCAAAGTTCAGGACATCGTTAACTTTTAGTTTCCTTGCACATGCCTTATCTTGTTCATCATCTGTTACTGTTTCTTTTTATGTTTCTTCATTACATGGGTTATGCTTTCAATTATAGGTTTGTCCGGCTTTTGGAGGTTGAATTTGGGACATTCTTAATTATTAACTTTTCGGTTGGGATACTGTACATGTAATCATGCCATGCCCTGCAGTGCCATCTAAATCAGATTAACCTTTGTGAACTATGTAATTATAATGTTTTGCCCATATCCTGCTAAATCCCCAAAGGCTACTCACCTGCTGACTCTCCAGATTTTCCATTTGTTTAGGAATGTAATTGGTACAACTCCCTTACATGCCTGGGGCAGGATAAAGAGTATATAATACGTGAAGTAAGACCATTCTGGCAGACTGCCTCATTCAGTTGCTAAGGCTTCTGTGTGACTTAGTCTCACTCATTTGAGGTTAATAAAAATGTACTTTTATATTCCAGCTTCTGTGCCAAGTTCTTCTTTGTGAGTTTAAAAGGACTAAGTATCAGTGGAACCCCTGAGATTTTTGATTTCTACTGTTTCTAGATCCCTACCTCAGTGAGCATGACAATCATACATGTCCACTGAGGGTCTCCCTGTTTACATGGATTGAGACCTTAGAGCTTGGCTCTGAGGTCGAGGGGGCATGCCTAGTGCACCCCTATTTTTCAGAGAGTGGCTACTGCCCTCTCTATTAAGGCTGTGGTAGACTGACAGTGGTGGCAGCAATAAATCTATAGTCAGGAGGGGTGAGTCCCTAGGCACCCTCCTGACCAAGTCTGTGCAGTTTTCCATGCCTGTGGGCCTGTTGCCTTTGTCTGACTGATGTATGTTTGAGAGCCCGTGGGTGTACAGGGGAAGAATGGGGATTTGAGCCCGTGTGAGGAATGCAAGCTGTTCTGCTGGACATCCTAGCTCCCCCGTGCCCCTCCCTATTTCCTTGGAAAGACCTGGTGGGCTGTGGTAGACACTCCGCTCTTATGTGGGTTTAGCTGCACTAACTTTGTGTAGAGGACCCTCCCCCACTGGTCAGGGCCTCCTGGGCTGGAGGTAATTAAAATTCCTCTCTAGGGAGTTGCACAGCCTGATACCAGAAAGGGACCTGGTACATGCTTTACACATCCATTGAACACGCGATGAATGGTTTGTGTTTGGAGGTGTATTCAGGATGCAAAAGTAGCAGACCCTCTGATTGGATGAGGCTATCAATCAGAGGTGATAAAAGTCTGGCCTGAGTGGTCAGCTGTTGTTCAAAGACTGGTCTATGATGGAAGAGGCGGCCAAACTATGCCCTCTGAAGATGGCCAGATGTGACCCGCAGTGTGAAGACAGGAGATAAGACTCTGTTCACTGTGTCTGAAAGGAAGGCATCAGCAACATTAAGGACCAGCTGTTCTGTGAGGTTTGGGGGAGCCTGCGCTTTGGACCAAGGAAATTACAGACAGCCGCCCAAGGTGTGGAAAGGAAGCTCACGGCACATCACCCAAGGTGTGGAAAGAAGCTTGCGGCACATCAAGAAAAGCTGGTGGAAAGAAGCTTGCAGCACATGACGAGAGCCAAAGAAGAGGATGCTTGAGTCTAGTCTTTGAAGGTGAGATCAAATCCCCTCTAGGCTCCTCCCTTGCCCTGTGGGAGCCTGTACAAGCAGTAACTGGGAATAGAGGCCAGTGAAGCAGGCCCTCACCTTTCTTTTTGTGATCTCTGAGGGCGTCAGGGTGAACTGGCACTCTGTCCAGCCACTACCCTCCTACAGCTAGCCAGTGGCTACTGGACTAGTGGGACTCCAGTAAACTGTGCCAAGACATCCGGCCCTGTGATCAGATCCCTGACACCACTAGAGCGGTGTTCTCACTCACAATGGGAGGGCACTTCTGTTGCTTTGGGTGGGGGTTTTGGGGCTGATCACGAACATTTGACTTCACATCATATGCTGAAACTATATCCTTGCAATACAAAGTTTGGTATCAAGGCTCTAGTGAATGAGAGCAGCCCTGTGTCACATGATCTGTAATATGCAATGCTTACTGTGTGTTTTCATGTTAACTGTGTTTTTATAGTGCTTGGCGTCTAGGCGCTATAATACTGTTTGGGGTCAGAACTCTGTCCCAGAGGGTTGTAGAGACTTCTGGTTTTCACTGTTTATCCTAGTTTTATGTGTAGAATAATTATCTTATGTGTATTAAAGTACTTTTCTTTTATAAAAAGTAAAGCACTGACTGGACATTGAGTTTATCAGCTGGTGGTACGGTTTACACTGTATTCTGAATGTCTAACCCCACCTCACCTCCTTGAGTAAGCCATGGACTGCTCTGTCTCGCTACCCTGAGAGAGTCAAGTGCTGGAGAGGAGTACTTGGTTATCCAGTTTTGGGTCCCTTAGTACTGAGGCCCTAGGACACCAGTGAGGGAACACTCCAGTTGATGCGATTGGAGTGCAGTTACCCCTGAGTGCCCTGGTGCCCAGGAAGCCGGATCTAACAGATGCTTTAATAAAAACATTTTTTTTTTAAATGCCAAGCATCTTGGATGCTCTATTTCTACATACTTTGCTTGTGTGATGCTTTGCGTATGAACATTTTGATCTATGATACACTGTGCTGTTGTTTCTTTAGGGGACTGCTTGTACCACAAGGCCTCTTTTCTCAGTACATTATATTGGCCTTGAAAAAGCACCTTCTAGCTGTGAAACATGTTTTGGCTGTAACTTTGTCATTGTATTTTATTTGGTCTGTGCATATTTAAATATGATGTTTTTATTTTACCATGATTATGATCGCATTTGCTACATGTGTCTAATTGGTTTTATATTGAAAAATAAAAACTGTACAATCAATGGCAAAACAGTGCCTATGTTGTAAGTATTGCTTTATGTGCAAAGGTTCCTTCATAGTGCCTGTATGTGCAAAGTGCCTTTCTTTTTGTGCCAATTTGCTTCGCACCAGGAAAAGTGACTGGTCATGAATGAGTGCACCCCAACGTTGGCACCTCAAACTCTCAGAACAGCCGAATTTTAATCTGCTGTTGTACTTGTAATGAAGTAAAGGGGAAGGGTTTCACCCACAACATTAAAGGAAGAATCCTTGAGATTCGATTATACGCTTCCCTCTCATTTGGTAGGAAAATCTATTGCCCCTGTAACATTTCGATTGTGGAGACCTCGCGTCGGAAGCGTGTATATTCTTAGGTTCATAGTAGGCCTGTGGTTGGGAAGGATCAAGCAAGTAATCAGTTGCTGCCTAGGCAACCAAGCGGAAATGGCTTCCATTTTATCAGAACTCTCCCATTATTTTTCAGGTCCAGTTGCAATCTCTTCATGCTTCCAAACATCTCCTGAAATGATCTAAAGATGCTCCCGAAATGCCCTTCCACATGGCAAGATACTCTTGAAATGGGAATCAGATTGTGTTACAATGTCCCAAATCACTCCTAAAATTCTCTTGAAATCCCCTTACCTTCACCCGAATAAATAACTGAAAAGGGTTTCCTATCCACTCCTTAAATGCTCCAAAATGTTAATGGGTCATGGGCTGTTTATGAAAGTCTAAGAGATCTACTTTAGTTCCCCACTCCTTTGCACACAAAGACAGGTGCGCGTCCAAGCACGCTGACACACCAAAACATACACCCACACAGACTACACACACCCACACACAGACCATCATGCTATTTTCTATTTCGAATAGTGCTGCTGCGACCATCTGACCAACTCAATCATATCTGCTAGGGCCCAGACCAATCCGGTCCCCGTTGAGCAGGGTTCACCTGCAGAAGCAGAGGGACGCCATCTCTGCCACACACTGGAGCAGTGCAGAGAAAGGGCAATGAGTAGATGAAATGGACAGTACCCCAAAGTTAACAAGGTAAGGTTTCATTACCAACTTGTGCATCTATGATCCTGAATTCCTATTAGGACCATAATCCTTTGTGTATGTGGCAAGTGAAGTAAATGTAAATGTAAATGTGCTGGATTTGTAAAGCGCACAGCTGCCCGTGAGCGTCCCGGCGCTTGCTTAGGGAACCCGTCCTGGTATTCCCCTGTGAGAAACCCCGGCAGGGTGTCCACAAGGTGAAAGCCAGGCATCCCGCCGCGAGGGGCCGTAGTGGAGATTAAGCAAGCTATTGCCCAGAGTCGCAGAGTGTGACCCCGTGGGTTGAGTAGGCACCAGAGCGAGAATTGTCGAGTCCGTGGAATTTTTGAGCCCGAGACCCGCCGAGGCGGGGAATCGAACCCAGGTCCACGGTCGATCTCAGCTTCCGGGTCTGCCGCCTCTAACCACTGAGCCACGCTTCTCCACAGAAGTACCAGAAGTACCAGAGGCAGTGCGCGGGCTGGGCAGTGCAAAGAAGAAGGGCGAGTTGTGAATATTAATGAGTTCGTTTATTACTTTGTGGTGCCACAGCTTCCCATTGCTCCTGAGGCGTCACGGTAAGCAGATGTAGTAGTGTGTGTAGTTTGGGCTTCCAGTATGATCTGCCTTTGAAACCCAGCACTAGAGCCTCCAGCCTGGACTACGCGCAGCGGAGGCTCTTAGCTCCTCTCCAGAGAAGTCACACCACAGATGAGGCTGCACCTTCCCTTTAACACCCCTGTTACCTAAGCAGGCACCAACAGTGTATATAACAAGGACCCCCTGAGCAACAAATAGTTCAATTCCTAAGTCAGGGAAAGTAATTTATGAGAAGTAACACACCTAGGCAATTGTAAACTCTTGTCTATGCAAAGATCAGTGGAAGAATTAACATTTCAAAAATTAGAGTTTTGTCTTTATTATCAGGCTTTTTATTGGTTTATAAAAACACGTTATGCTGAGTACACATCAGTTTAAAAGTTGTATCAACAAACAATATAAAAACAAGAGAATGTGGCACAATAATAATCATTATTATTGTGCCACATTCTCTTGTTTTTATATTGTATTTATGCTTTTAAATTTTGTCATAAATGATTTGGTCATTACAATACTATGTTTGATGTGCTTTATATTGTATGTTGATACAGCTTTTTAACTGATGTGTACTGATGTACTCTGCATAACGTGTTTTTATGAACCAATAAAAAGCCTGATAATAAAGACAGAACTCTAATTTTTTAAATGTTAATTCTTCCTTTTTATTAAAACAGATTTTTATTGATTTTCGTATAACATCATACAAACATATATCCAATAACAGTTCCCAACTTCATGGTCTAGATCAGGATAACCTCCACTTTGGTCCCCAATAGCCATGTCCTGTCCAGCCCCCCCTGCCCCCTCTACCCCCACCCCCCCTTGTCAGTGTACCCCCCATAATCTCTCCAGTCGTGCAGCATAAGCCTTCGTGTGATAGTGTGCAGCTCCTCCCTGCTCTCCCATGGTCTCGGCCCCCCAACCAGTGGATGCCCCAGATGCACGCAAGGTCATGCAGGGTGCCCAGGCCACCCCTCGCCCCTCATCAGCGTAGGTAATCCAACCCCGCGTGGTGTAGATTGCCCCTGTCTAGCGGGCCCCGCCCTCAGCTAGTGACCCGGCATTCTCCGCCCCATTCTCCCCTGTTTGGCTCGCCGGCACATCCAGCCCCTCTCCCTCGGTAGCTTCCGATAAAGAACCAAGGTCCGCCACCAAAGCTACCCACGCCCTGGCCGCATCTAGCGCTTTATCATTATCAGTGCGTCTGGCTAATTGCAATCGAAGAGTGCATCCCCTAGCGCCTTCCCCTGTTCAGAAGCTAGTTGCGGTAATTGTGCCTCATTTAAGAAGGCATCCAGCTCTGCCGGAGCGACCGACAGTCTGCTCCGATAGAGCTCCGAATAGTAAGCCAGGAACTGATCATTAATCTCCTTTTGTGAATAGACTAAGTCTCCCGTAGGTGTGGCCAGCGACAGTATCGGCGTGCCTCTAGATTGGGGGTTGGCCAGCCATGCTAACATGGTGCCAACCCGGTCCCTCTCAGCATGTGCCCGCACCATGTACTCTCGATAATCATGGCAATGAAGCCTTTCGATTTGGGTGGCTACCCGCTCCTGTGCCATTAGCACCTCCTCCCTATCGCTCCTGCCCTCATGACTAGCCTTCTCTACCTGCCGCAGTGAAGCCTCTTCTCGCTCTACGTCATCAAGCAATGTCTTACGTATCCCCGCCGAGGACGAAAGACACGTGCCTCGCACCACCACCTTAAAGGCGTCCCACTCGGCTGCCCTGGTGGTCGCGGTTCCTGCATTCTCCCGAAAATAACGCTCAATGCACTCCCGCACCTCGGTGTTAAAGGCCGGGTCTTCCAGTGCCAACGGGTTCAACCGCCACGTGGGGACCGGCTGCCGCTGCCTGGACCAGAGGACCGTGATCAGACAGGGGTGTGATCCGATATGGTTCTCGCCAGGTATTCACTACTGCGCGTGAGTTCCTGAGCCCCTGGGGTACAAAGTACAGTGTCAAGTCGCACGTGAAGGTCATGAGGGGTAGAATAAAAGGAGTAGTCCCTGTCAGCCGTGTGCTGCGTCCACCAGGAGTCTAAGAGACCCCACTGATCTTGCCAGGTCTTTCGCGCTTTGGCCACCCTGCGCACCACTGATTGCGCCAGCGGAGGGTGAGAGCGATCCATCTCCACATCCACCACTGAGTTAAAAGTCCCCTCCCATAAACACCGTGCCCACCAGCAGGGTGGCTAACCTCTTCGATAACGCCGAGAAGAACGCAGCCTGATCAAAGTTTGGTATATAAACGCTGCAGAGCGTGACATCCCTGCCATCCATATGCCCCAGCCCTGCCACAAACCTCCCATCTGAATCCACCACCGTAGACATGGCCTGGAAGGGGACACCTGTGCACACCCAGATCAGCGTTCCCCGGGCATGAGCGGAATAGGTAGTATAAAACAGTTGCCCCCTCCATCTACGCTGCAGCGCTTGCCCCTCTGCTTGTGTTAAATGCGTTTCCTGCAAGAAAGCCACCTGAACCCCCCTGCGGACCAAATATGCATGCACCTTATAGCGTTTTCTCATGGAGTTGAGCCCCAGTACGTTCCAAGTAATACATTTAAGTTCAAGCCTAGCCGCCATCTATAGGCCTGTAGCGAAGTCCATTCCCACACATTCCTAAAGGTACACTGACAATCCCCCGCAACATGAAACAGTCCCAAGCAACCCCCAACCCACCCACCCCCAGAACAGGCATCAAACAGTTGCTACCCATCCAAACCTTACCCCCGTCAGCGAGGGAAACTCTGGAGTTACCAGAGACTCACAGGTTATGTGAGACAGAGGGGTGATTCCAACCCAGCCAAGCCGGCCAGCAAGAGACCCACCACCCCGTGATAGGCTGACCCCGACTAATGACGGCTCCTCCCCCCAGCTGCGCCCCCACCCAATCGAGTCCCCAGTCCAGTAATGCCCCCCAACACCTCGGCAACACCCGGGCAGGACAGAGCAGACCCCTCCACCCAGCGCCCCAGGAGTGATTCCCCACTATCCCCGGCAGCGCGCACCCCGCAAGCTGAGCATGCCCCCTTACTGTACTGCTCACAGCTCCCTGAAAGTCATTCGTCCATTAGCCCATCGGCTGTCTGTGGGGTAACTAGAGAAAGCTCCCCAGGATCCCTCTCCAAACCCCGGTCTGAGCCTCCCGTGTCCACTTCATCTGAACCCAACCGGGATTCCGAATCCACCAATGGAGTCTGCGTCGCCGCTCCAGATATTTCTGAGACCGCCTGCAGGGCAGCCTGCCTCTCCAAGTCCGTCTGCGATGCCGAAGGGGATGGCCTGTTCTGCACGCGTCTCCGGTTGCGCCTCCTCCTGCGTGGCTTCGGTCGGGCTTCGGTCGCCTCCGCCCAGGTGCCAGTGCCATCCTTGCCCGCCCTGTACCGCTCCAGCCATCGCCAAGCGTCGTTCGGGGAGTCGCAGAACGTCACCATTCCATCCACCATTACTTTCAGGCGTGCCGGGAACAGCAAGGAGTACTGCACTCCTTCTTCGCGGAGGGCCTTCTTAACTGCCAGGAAGGAGAAACGACACCACTGGACCTCCTGGGAGTAGTCGGGAAAAAGGGACACAGATGCATTGTCCACCCTATATGGGCCGGCCGAGCGAGCTTGCCGCAGGATAATGTCCCGGTCCCTGAAGTGCAGCAGTCGAGCTATCACCGGCCGGGGAGGGCGCCCCGGGGCAGGAGGACGAGCCGGCACCCTGTGCGCCCTCTCCAGTGTGTAAAAGGGCGTCAGTCCCACGGGAACCACCAGATGCAACCAGCCTTCCAGATAGGAGATCATGTCGTTCCCCTCAACAGTCTCTGGCAGACCTACGACTCGAATGTTATTGCGCATATAGCGCCCTTCTGCATCAGCCGCTCTCCTCTCCAAGTGCTGCACCCTGCGTGTTAAGTCCTCCCTCGTGGCGTCCGATGCCTTCTGGGCCGGTTCTAGTGTCTCCAGCGACAGCTCCGCGGCCTTGACTCGATCCGCGAGCTTAACATGGTCCGCCTTCAGGAGGCCTAGGCTTGTAGAGACCTGCGCGATGTCCTGACGCAGCGCTTCTCTGGTGTCTCCTATCGCTTTGAGGATCTGATCCATCTGCTGCTGTTGCAGCCCCACCGCCTGGCCGTCCATCGGGTGCTGTCCGGGAACGTCCACGGGGTCCTCCGTCGGGTCAGCCGGTGCCGCGCCTGCTCCCTTCCTAGGCTTTCCCATGGCGCAGTTCTGGGCCTCGCCAGCCTTGCCTAGCGCCAAAAGTCAGCCCCGTGGCGCGCCTCCGAGGGTACCGGGAGCAGCTCCCCGTGGATCCGGCCAAGTGAGGAACCAGAGCCGGCCGCTCGAGATGGCTCCGGGGGGCGCCGCAAGTTCGCAGGCACTCGTCGCGGTGAGGGGGTACCGCCCGCCAGGGTCAGCGGCCGTCGATGAGACCCGCCGGCGGAGAGCAGCCGCCGCAGGCCTTCAACAGTCCCAGAAAGAGCAGGCCGCCAGCATCCGCTTCTGGGGGAGGTCCAATGGCGATCCCTGCGCTCTCGCCTGTGCTCTCAGGGGCCGCTGTGGGAAGGTCGCGCCCGTGGGACTATCCCGCTATCACAGGGCGTCCAGAGGTCCGCCAGCGCCCAAGGCCCGTGACGCAGTTAACAGAGTATCACTTCCCAAAGTCTCACCAGGCTAGGACTGTGCACCCTCGGCCCGGTCAGAGGCAGGCCGCCGACCCTCCAACCAGCAGCCCCGCACCTCAGTGATGGCGGTCCTATTAACTCCCGGACCCGCGGCAGCCCTGTTCCTCAGTCGGGGCTCATGATCCCACCGTCGCGGGGATGCGCCACTTCTCTCAGCGCCGGTGTCCGCTGAAGCCGGTCCAGGGAACGCTCCTCTTCAGCCTAAGGCCGCGTCGCCGTCCGGGCCCAAGGACGTCACCACTCCCCAAGATCGGTGCCAGCGCTCCCTGCCAGTCCCCTGCCAGTGCTCCGGGTACTCAGGCGCTAGCGCTGGTCACCCGTGTTCGCCCTCGCTCGGGGGCCGTCACCAGGTCCGCGCCAGCCGCCGCTCCCCCACAGTGTCCGGGGCTCCGGAGGTCGCCTCAGCAATCGAGGCCGGGGATCCACAGGTTGCGGAAGGCTCCAAGCAAGATGGCCGACCGCCGCGATCGGGACTGCTCCCAGATCGCCGAGATCCAGGCAGCCGGGGGTCCCCTCTTTCACCCAGCCGCCGCCGAGGTGTCCCGTAGTGCCTAGGGACCGTGCTGTGCCAGCAGCGCCGCCGGGGGGGGGTCACAATCAGGATAAGTCCAGGGATCGGCCGGAGCTCGGGTCTCAAGCGACCATGCCCAGCGAGGTCCAAGCCACGCCCCAAATGTTAATTCTTCCACTGATCATTGTATACACAAGAGTTTACAATTGCCTAGGTGTGTTACTTCTCATAAACCTAAGCAGGCATCGCCATCCTGAGATTTTCAGGAACCCACCAAGACCGTCGCCCTATACCAGGTTTGGACATACAAAATTCAAATTCAAATTCAAAGAACTTTATTCGGTTAAAATACAAATAACCATGAAAGTAACAAACATATATGACAGGCTACAGTGATTACAACTCTAAAATAGGTGTTCAGTGAGGGAGATCAATAGATAGTTATTCAGTGATAAAAAGATAAAAAAGTTTAGACCATTTCTCTTATCATTTGTTTCCGTAAATAAAACACAGTTTTTAAGAATTTTAAAACCACAGTTACAGTTAAAACCGTATCCATTCTCTGGACCTCTAAAAAAGCTGGGCGGCATCTGGTTAAATTCATTTCTTTTAAAAAAGGGACGATAATTTCACTACGTGAGGCGCTATAAAATCTGCAAAAGAAAAGGATATGGATATCCGATTGTTGTGAAATGCCATCACATGAGCAAGTGGGCAATGTGCGTGTCCATAGATTCATACTAGGGAAGGACACCAATCTAAAAAATATACAGAATCTAAATTGAGTTAAAAGAAAACGATCATAGTTTAACATGGGCAGGGAAAGGTATGGCTGTACAGTCTTAGTCTCACATAGAGTGGGGAGGTGGGATTGTACTGAATGTTTCAGAGTTTCAACTCTCCTCCTCTTATCCTCAAGATGGTCCAGGCAGAGGGCTTTCAGTGTGCTCCTTGAGATGCTGTCCATTGTAGATGGATCCGAAAAATAAGAATAGCACCCAAGATCAGTCAGGAAGCACTTAACATATCCCAGCCACTGTGATCTCTCCACGTGGTCCAGGCGGAGGGTGTCCGGTAGAAGAGCCCGATTCATGGTACATTCATTTGTAGTCCATACCCTGTGCCACAACAGGATGGGTTGAATTTTAATAATATCTGTTATATGGAATTGACCCAGTTCAGCGTGGCAATTAAATGTGGCAACGCACTGTGGAACTGCAAGGACTTCCCTCATAAACTTATTTTCCACAACCTGGATTGGATCAACATTTGCGTACCCCCACAAGCCTGAGCCGTACATAGCCACAGATAAGCATGTTGCTTTATAAATAATTAACAGTTCTTTTATTGGCTTCCTGCCCAATTTTCTAACAAAGTTCTTTAAAGCCATGATCGTTTTCATGAATAAAAGAGTTCTGGCCTTAATTGCACTTGTCCAAGAACCTGACTCATGGAATAAAATGCCCAAATAAGAAAAGGTTGGGGTATTGTCTAGTGGAACATTATTTAAAAACATTCGTTTCATCGGTTTACTTGATTTAGGGCCACAGTTCATTGTAAATGTTTTGCTACAATTTACTAGCAAATCTAGATTCAGCATAAAATTCTCAAAGCTTACTACTAGCTTTTGCAGAGCCTGGGGTGTACGTGCCATAAGCACAGCATCATCCGCGTACATGAGCGCAGGGATTGCCCTCCTCCCAACCCTGGGCATATCCCTGCACTCATGCAGCAGATGATGCTCAAGCCCATTAATGTAGAGGAGAAAGAGAAAATGTGCCAATACACAACCTTGACGCACTCCACGACCCACACTAAATTTTCTGGAGCATTCACCCCCTCTACCGTAGCGAACAGAAGCTGTGGCTCCACTATAAAGTTCCCTCAGAAAAGAAATGATGGTATTATCCACTCCCAAGCTTTTCATTACTGCCCATAATTTGGCATGCGACACGCAGTCGAACGCAGATGAAAGATCCACAAAGGTAAAATACAAGCGTTCCGACTTAATCCTTATATACTTGTGTTGCAATAACATTAAATTTAGGCCTTGCTCGATTGTGCCAATCCCTTTTTGAAAGACAAATTGCAAGTCACTCATGACATCATTTTCTTCCGCCCAACTTTGGAGTCTTGCCAACACTATTCGACCCAAAATTTTTATTGAGGAATCAAGAAGGGAGATTGGCCTATAGCAGGCACAACTGTTTCTGTCCCCCTTCTTGTAAATAGGGACAATGACGGAGGTGAACCAGGAATCTTTTAAGCCCCTCGACAAAGCTGCATTAAAAAGTTGTACCAACATAGGGGCCCAGATTTCAGAGTTTGCTTTGAATAGGTCCGCGGGGATCCCATCAGGCCCAGCTGCCTTTCCTCCCTTAGTAGCTCTTAAGGCAAGCAATACCTCATCAAGTGTAACAATCAAATTTGGACCTGGTTGTAAGTCCAAACTGGTCTGAGGACCTCCACCTCGGTTGTCATCCTGAGCCTTATAGAGATTGGAAAAATGATCCACCCAATTATCCTCATTTATTGCAATCTCAATTCGCGCAGTGTGGGTTTCATAAGGAAAAGGGGTGTTAAGTACTTTCCAAAATGCAGCAGGATTTTTGGTTTGTGAAGCCTCACAGAGTGAATCTAATGCCTCCTTATTTAGCGCAGTTTTCCTTTCTTAAAGGGCCTGGTTATATACTGACCTACATGTTCTTATTTCACCTGGGTCTCTGGGGCTTCTGTGAACTGCATGTTTTAAATTTTTCAGCGCCCTAGTGCATGCATTATCAAACCAGCTCTTAGATCCCTACCACTACGCTTTGACTCCACCCTTAAGCTACTTTTTATATTTGCGGCAATAATGCCAAAGTGCTCAATTATTTGATCACTACTCGCATCGTGTCCCAAACAGGTCAAAAAGCTAGTAGAGCACGCCTCCCAGAGTTTCTTAAAGAACATTGCGGGGATTATTTTGCTCCAATTAAGTGAATACCCATTTTGTCTCCCAAGAACCACATCAACCGCTGCCTCAACGAGAGGCGCGGCCGTAGATGGGTCTGGGAATAGATCTACTACCTTAAGGCATTGCGGGAAATGATCACTTATGGGCAATGGGATATTTGTGACCTCCACCACTCTATGATTAAGATTACTGGAGGCGATAATGAAATCAATAGTTGACGTCAAACCTCTACCAACAAAAGTGGGGACAAAGGGTGTGGGTTTTAGCGCTATTTCATTAGCAAACCCCAAGTCAAACGTGAATAGTAATTCGTTCAGCAAATCCCCCATTAAATTGTGATCAAAATGGGTCAGATTCGTATCTCTCTCTGTCATTAGACCACATAGTCCCTGACTCCCTTTTGAACAGAGTGAACAGTTAAAATCTCCCCCCCATAAAATTACAATTTCTCTATCATTTTTATCTACCTCTATCTGAACTTCCTCCTTAAGCTGCTTCATTGCAACCACAATTTCTTCCCTCGGGATGTTATTATAGAAATTAATAATGATCACCTTTGCTCCTTTTAGGTCTCTTAAAACTATAAACTGAAAATATTTGGAGTATAAGTGACAATGGGCCTGTTTAATTTTAAGGTTGTTTGAAATGAACGTAATCAAACCTCCCTTTGCCCTTCCAAAATGTCCTCCAATTGCTGGGGTAAAAAAGGTCCTATAGCCATTTACGTGGATTGGGTCCTGGGTCCATGTTTCTTGCAGGGCCACTATATCCTGACCGCTTATTAGAGAATCCCAAGCTGGGTTACTAATTTTTTGCCTCAACCCAGCTACATTCCAGAAAAGCAGTTGGCAAAGATCACTCTTCGCCTGTATCGGACCATTCCCTGTTTGTTCTCTACTCCCATTATTGTCATCTCCGATAGGCTGCATCTGCTCCAGAAAGACACTGTCACAAGGTGTCAGCCTATCGGGGATGCAGGTCTTATTTAATATGGGAGATTCATGAGGTGGTTTAGTGGGGACCTCAGTGATACTTGGGAGTACCCTGCCCCTAGTGGAAACTTGAAGAGCTGGGGGTGGGGACCGTTCCCCAGCCACAGATTCAGTGGGGGTCTGAGCTTGCTGTCAATCTACACCATCCAGACCAGAAAAGATCTGATAGCGGTTTTGGATCGGTAGATTATACATAGGCGGCAGCGGTCCTCTGTTATTCCATGGTCTCCCTTGAGTAATGTTAGGTCCGAAATAAGGTGGGTAGTGATTGCTGGTAGGTGGATATTGATAAACCTGGTAATCATTCCTGGAATAAAAGTCCTCCGGCCTCTCAGTATAAAGAGGGGGGCCTTGACCACTTGCATAACCAGAACTAGCCTGCATAGGCTGTTTTCCCCCAGGCCCATCCCATGATCTTACATTTTCAAACCCCCAACGTTGGCGGACTGGCTTCTTAATAAGCTGCCTGTCCCTGCCCCAATTGTTGAGACTTTTTGGGGGTGCATAGGGATAGAAGTAGGAAAGGAGATGCGTAGAGATAGAATCGCTGCTGCTAACATCGAACCAATCCCCAATATGCCTCACGGCCCTATGATCCTTAAAATTGATGATTATAACATCACCATTTTTGTCCTTTGGCCTAACTCCCACCCAATTAGCACGCCTTAGACTTATAATTTCACCATTTATTGAAGCAGGTAACGGTCTGTTATCACGGAGCCAAAAAACAACCTTATTTCGTAATGCTCCGTGATCTTCCCGTTTACCTGCGGGAAGTTCTGGGACCCCTGCCATTACAATGACATAAGGGGCAGAGTCAGGGGTTAAGTCCACGACATAATTAATTTTAGTTTTTTTGGGAGCGGTTGTCAAAGCGTTCCCTTTACTTAACTTGGTCGTTTGCGGGTCCTTACTACCACCTTGATTTTGGGTGTCCCCTGGTTTAGATGGTTGCTCATTAATTACCGGAGCCACCAATTGGGGTGTAACCGACTGTGGGGCTGGAGTAATTAACGTAATTGCAGGGCTACCTGCTCTTACCCCCTTTTGCACGGATCTCTGTTTTTGCAGGGGTGCCGGCGTTATTACTGTTGGTGTTATGGGTACTAGTGACGGAGGGGGCCCTATTACTATGGGTTTTACAGGTGGGTTGGCCTTGGGTTTTACAGGTGGATTCGCCTTAGGTTTTCCTAGCCCCTTTACCAGGTCAAGTAGGAGAAGGGAATTATGTTCAACCTTCTTCTCTATTTGATCTAGATGAGCACACATCATAGTTGTCTTGTCTAGGAGTGGTTGCATCGCACCCTTGATAAGTTCTGCAATTTTGGCCATCATGGCCACCTCACATCCTAGGGTTTGGCCAGTTTGTGTCAGGGGCGCACAGACAACCCCTTTTCTTATTTTATGTGCTCGGTTTCCCAGTGGCTCACCTCCCCTTTTTAAACTATTTGTCATAGTAGGGGGGGATGTTGGGGACATGGGAGATGGCTCAATGGGGAGTCTAGGGGAACCCGATAGCCTAACAGTATCGTTCCCAGTAAGTAAGTCCAATACAGGTGAACTAGTAGGTGTACTGGACAAAGGATGCTCATTAATCATGCTGGGGTCATAGAAAGACTTTTCAATATTATCGGTGACCCCCGAGGATGACAGATCGATAAGGAGCAAAGAATCTCTAGGGCATTCGGGCACAATAACGTCCCCTATTTCTCCTGTTTTACCTGATCTGGTTTCAAAAAATACTGATGGTGAACCAAACATTCCCCCCCCTCCTTGTTTGGTTTTATGGTTGCTTTTCCTTTGCTTTCCCCTGCGTCTCACTCGGGCTTTCCTAAATATTCGTGGGGGGTCCTTTGCTACAGGCTCCTGTATTTCAGAAGAGCCTATACCTGTCCCCTGGGCATTGGAGACCTCATCGTTCTGACCCGCATGGAGCATAGCCACTACCGTCGTAGTTTTGCGTGCAGGGGCAGGGGGCTCCTCCAACAAGGGAGTATCTGTGACAGTAAGTGGAAGCTCCGGAGAGTTTGTCAGAGGAAGCTCCAATCCCAAGGACGCCCTTCTGTTGCTGTTAATTAGTGCAACCTTTTTAATTAGGAAGTTGTCCATAGTTACAGGTTTGGGAGGCATAGTAGGCAATAGTTCCAGACTAGTAATGGGAGCAAATGTAATATATAGGCAGTAAAGTCTAACTCACATATGTAATGAGCTGGAGCAATGATTAAGTAGGGGGTATAGCCCCGGCCCGGCTCCCTCGGTCCCCGGAGGGCCACAGAGGGCCCGCCCTTTGCCCGAGCTGCGTCCCGCGGTGCGGTAAGGGCCACTCTTACTTTATACAAGAAGGTTGGGGGCGTGGCCGCCGGGGGAAGAGGCACCAGCTGTGTGGAACTGAGGCTGCTGGTCCTCGCAGTCCCCCGGTAGGCTCGCCGCGCTGTGAGAGACCCGCCGGACTCGACCTGGGAGCGAGATTGCCTTTCCACCGACTGTGGACGCTCACACCAGGGAGGACGGGGTCAGGCTGAAACTGAGCGGCACCCGCGGAGCGGGTGTCGCGAAAGGTGGCCTCAAGAACGGGAGCAAACAGCAGGAAATCCACCCGCAGGCGAGGAAGGTATGGCCAAGAAACACCCACTCAGGCTGGAAGGCACGGCGTTGAAATCGCCGAAGGCTGGAGGCGTGGCCGCCGGGGGAAGAGGCACCAGCTGTGTGGAACTGAGGCTGCTGGTCCTCGCAGTCCCCCGGTAGGCTCGCCGCGCTGTGAGAGACCCGCCGGACTCGACCTGGGAGCGAGATTGCCTTTCCACCGACTGTGGACGCTCACACCAGGGAGGACGGGGTCAGGCTGAAAGTGAGCGGCACCCGCGGAGCGGGTGTCGCGAAAGGTGGCCTCAAGAACGGGAGCAAACAGCAGGAAATCCACCCGCAGGCGAGGAAGGTATGGCCAAGAAACACCCACTCAGGCTGGAAGGCACGGCGTTGAAATCGCCGAAGGCTGGAGGCGTGGCCGCCGGGGGGAGAGGCACCAGCTATGTGGAACTGAGGCTGCTGGTCCTCGCAGTCCCCCGGTAGGCTCGCCGCGCTGTGAGAGACCCGCCGGACTCGACCTGGGAGCGAGATTGCCTTTCCACCGACTGTGGACGCTCACACCAGGGAGGACGGGGTCAGGCTGAAAGTGAGCGGCACCCGCAGAGCGGGTGTCGCGAAAGGTGGCCTCAAGAACGGGAGCAAACAGCAGGAAATCCACCCGCAGGCGAGGAAGGTATGGCCAAGAAACACCCACTCAGGCTGGAAGGCACGGCGTTGAAATCGCCGAAGGCTGGAGGCGTGGCCGCCGGGGGAAGAGGCACCGGCTGTGTGGAACTGAGGCTGCTGGTCCTCGCAGTCCCCCGGTAGGCTCGCCGCGCTGTGAGAGACCCGCCGGACTCGACCTGGGAGCGAGATTGCCTTTCCACCGACTGTGGACGCTCACACCAGGGAGGACGGGGTCAGGCTGAAAGTGAGCGGCACCCGCGGAGCGGGTGTCGCGAAAGGTGACCTCAAGAATGGGAGCAAACAGCAGGAAATCCACCCGCAGGCGAGGAAGGTATGGCCAAGAAACACCCACTCAGGCTGGAAGGCACGGCGTTGAAATCGCCGAAGGCTGGAGGCGTGGCCGCCGGGGGGAGAGGCACCAGCTGTGTGGAACTGAGGCTGCTGGTCCTCGCAGTCCCCCGGTAGGCTCGCCGCGCTGTGAGAGACCCGCCGGACTCGACCTGGGAGCGAGATTGCCTTTCCACCGACTGTGGACGCTCACACCAGGGAGGACGGGGTCAGGCTGAAAGTGAGCGGCACCCGCGGAGCGGGTGTCGCGAAAGGTGGCCTCAAGAACGGGAGCAAACAGCAGGAAATCCACCCGCAGGTGAGGAAGGTATGGCCAAGAAACACCCAACATCCAACATTTGGACATACATCATGGCATGCTTCTACTGGATGCAGCAGGACTGATGTCCTCCATGCTAGTTAAAGCAACATATACCAACCCCACCTCCACTGCAGAGATACGGCAAGCCCTCCTGCTCACATGCCACGTAAGCTACACCACGAGGAAGACAGGGAGAGTCATGAATGATGGGAAAACTGGATAGCTCATTCTTTGAAAACATGCAAGCTAACCACACCCACCCTGCCCTCACTAAACACCCTGGAGCCTATTTACAAGCCCTTTATGCTGCATCACTTTTTGTGACCCACCAGTGGCAAATTTTGCTGCCCCATATTAACAAGGATACGCAAAGCCACCATGCGTGGCTTTTCGTGTCCGTGTAACTACGGTCCCTTTTCATGCAGCACTTTGCGTGAAAGGGGCATGCCATGGGTGTTGCTGTGGGTGTTCCCATGCAACACCCATGGCTTCTGCCTTATTCCCAGATTTACACCCTTTTGTAAACCTAGGAATGCGCCAGAATGCTACTTCTCCCCAGGGGAGGCGTAGGGAGGTGCAACGAGGAGAACTGTGTCCCTTCCTGAACAAAAACAATCTCCCCTAAAATGCAGACACCCTTGCACCATGGTGCAAGCATGGTGCAAGGGTGCCTGCATTGGCGCATGGAAGCCAATTGTGTGCCAGCACAGGGGAAAGTACAGGGATGCGACATAGCATTGTAAATATGACGCATCCCTGTGCTTTGAAAGTGACTCAGCGCTGCACAGCAAATGGCTTGCGGTGTCGCTCTGAGTCACTTTTTTGTAGATAAGGACCCTGAGAGCAACGTTGTAAGTAGTTTCAGAGAGAAAATTGAGAAGAGGCATATCTCAAACTATTCCCGATCACCCATCCTCCTTTACTGAGCAATATTACCCCAAAAAAGTATCTGTAAGAGAAAATCTGGACTACACTCTCCTTCAAGGCTATCAGTCCCCTTTCATGCCACATTGCAGCTCAAAGACAGCAACAATACATATGCACATTTACGGAGAGAACTGTGGGAAATGCCTGTGTATGCTAGCAGAAATTCATTCTTCAACGGTCATCACGAAGGTATTAAGAGATGTGCTTGGTACTCATCATCAAAATGCAGATGAAGGATACCTCTCAATTTGAGGTGTGAGTGTTCTTTAAGTCACAAGTACTGTTTCTGTTCCCCTTCCTATGCAGGTGTCTTTATTTAATAAGTAATTATTTTGTGTTAGTGGCATAGCAATTCACATATACGAAAACCAAAGTCAAGGATCAGTTTCTTATTTAAAAAAATATCAAGCAATGGTAAGGCACATATTTGTGGCTTGCATTATGTGTCTCAAGCAAAAATATTAAGAATCCAGAAAAACAAATTTAAAACGCTTTCTCTGATTTTCAGGAAGTTGTAGAACTCTTTGGCTTGTAGGTTGTGGGTTTCCTTGAGGGTGTCAAATGTTGTGTACTCGCCTTGTTTTTGCAGGTCTTGGGCGGTGGAAATGCCATGTTTATACCATTCGTGCATGTCTAGAACCCTACCCGTGTATCTTAGCTTAGGGTTGTACCAGATGGATTGCTTGTTGTTAGGAGTTTATCTACACTTAGGAGCGCTAACTTCGTGTTCTTTAGGACTGGGTTATCCTTGGCAGCTGGGTGTCGGGTGGCGGTGAGTAGGGCTATGGGGTTCATGCCTTTTAGTAGTTCACGCTCGAGTGTGAGCCATGCTGGGGTATAGTCCTGTCTTTCGTCTAGCCAGTGTAGCCCTTGTCTGGCTATGCAGGCTGTCTGGAATCGTTTGAAGTTAGTTATGTTCAGCCCACCCTGGTCTTTTGAGAGTCTAAGCTTGTGCAGGCTTATTCTGGGTTTTTTCCCCTTCCACAAGAAGTTATTCAGTATTTTGTCTAGTCTCTTGTGGAAGTCTTCTGTGTTGGTGAGCGGGAGCATGGTTAGCATGTAGTTGACCATCGGTGTGAGCATCATTTTTATTGCTTCTACCCTTCCCCACCATGTTGTGAATCTTGGGGACCACCCATCTACTTTATCTTTGATTTTCTGGATTGTTGCTTGCTCATTATGTTCCAGTGTCGTTCTCAGGTCTCTCTCAAAGAGGATGCCTAGGTATTTTATGGGCTTCTGTTGCCAGGCTAGTCCAGACGTACCTAGTACTGTTCTTGTCGTGTGGACGTTTAAAGGTTTGCACTCAGATTTGTCTGTGTTGAGTTTGTACCCCGAAACCTGCGCGTATTTTTCGATAGTGTCAGTCAGTGCCCATATTGATCTTTCTGGGTCTTCCGTGACTATTAGTACGTCATCGGCGTACACTGCTAGCTTGAATGTTTCTCCTCCTATTGGTATCCCCGCTATGTCTTTGTTTGTTCTTATCATTGTGAGGAGAGGTTCTATCGCTAATAGGAAGAGAGCTGGTGAGAGAGGGCAGCCCTGTCTTGTTCCCCTACCTAGGTGTAGTGTGTCTGATGTGCCGCCGTTTACCACCACCCATGCTTTGGGATTGTTGTATAAAGCCATCACCATCCCTCTGTAGTTTGGCCCTAACCCGAATTTCTCCATGCACTGGTCTAGAAAGGGCCATGAGACCCTGTCGAAAGCCTTCTCTGCGTCCAGGGCAATCATGACAGCTGCGTTGTTGCTTCGGGATGAGTGATTGATTATGTGGCATAGTAGTCTGGTATTGTCATGGGACATGCGGTTTTTGATGTAGCCCACCTGAGAGTTGTGTATCAGTTTGGGTAGGTACGCATTGAGTCTGTTGGCTAGTATCTTTGCGTAGATCTTGCCGTCTACGTTTATGAGGGAGATCGGTCTGAAGTTCTTCGCCTCATTTGTGTCTTTCCCTTCCTTAGGTATCACGATTATGTTTGCCTCCGCCATTGAGGGAGTCATACGTCCAGTCTGGACACACTCCGTGAGTACTTGTTTCAGTGTATGATTTAGAGTGGGCAGGTAATGCTTGTAGAAGGCAGCTGTGAAGCCATCCGGGCCTGGTGCCTTGTTGTCTTTGAGGTTTGCCGTGGCTATCCCTATCTCATCCTCTGTTATGGGCTGCTCTAGGATGTCGCGCTCTTGGTCTGATAGTGTAGGTGTGGTTATGCTCCCTAGCAGTTCCTTTCCCCCATCCTTCTTGAGAGTGTCATCCCTGGTGTACAGCTCCTCATAGAAGGCTCTGAATACCTCTAGGATGTCCTTGTTTGCGGTCTGGGACTTGCTGTGTCTGTCTTTGAGTGCGTCTATTGTGTGCTGTTTCTGTTTCCCTTTCTCCACCCTCTCTTTCTCAACTTCTATCCACTATCCCCCCTTTCGTCCGGGGCGTGGGCCAAGGACACCAATTGGGCCTCGCTGAAGGGGTAACAGGAGACGACTACCAGATGGACATGGAAACTGAACTTTGAACCTGACACTTGAACGAGCCACGGAACAACGTGGTCAACACCCACTTCCCCCCCCCCCGGGCACCCTTCTCTTTTTTTTTTCTTCCTTTTGCCTTCTTCTCCTCTCCTCTCCTCCCTCCACTCATGTATACTCCGTGCTCCATGTAAATATATATATTTTTTTTACAATAAAAAATTACAGAAATAAAAAAAAAACGCTTTCTCTATACAATGCAGTAATGAATTTAATTTGTGATGAGTCACAGTACTTTTGGGATGGTAAACTAGGCCCTGGTGGATTGGAAGCAAGCACGCCATAGAGGCGAAATGATACACAAAACAGCCAATAGCCGGAGGAGAGAGAGATATATTCACCCGGGCTGAGACAAACCCCTCTCTATGTATAATTTAAAGATGTAGTAACAATAAGTACAAGGCAGCAATGCTATCAAGCCAGACCTAATCATTTACAAACTATCGATTTGAGTATAAAGTATACTTCTAGGTAATCATGGTGTTGTTTTAACTTCACAAATTCTATTAGCTTGTGATAAAAACACATGTAATGGACAATCAAACTGATGAAATTCAGAAGAGTTGTTAAAATGCCTTTTCAATCAGATAGTGTTACAAATTGTATTCCACCGTTTCACAAATAGAAGATTTTCAAGACCCTTTCCAATTGTGCGTGACAGTGGTGAGGGCTACAGTACTCAATTAAGGATTAGAAACAGTGAGGGGGGGAATTTTCAAAGAAAAAGAATATTAATGGAAATCTAGAAAGAGTGGAGAGACACCAGATCCTACAGGCTGCAACAGAGGGTATGGGTAGGATGCGGGTAGTACTGAAGACTGTTGAAGATCTAAATGAGAGCCAGAAGCGATGCACAGCCTTCTATCTAAAATGCCAGAATTACAGGCGTGCATTATAATATTACAAGAGACTCATTTCCAGGTGCAGAGGTTCCAATATTCTTAAAGGAACAGTACTCATATAGTTATGCTTTCTTGTTGACGGTCCTTTCATTAAACAGCCTGTATCGAGTTGTTATGTATCCTTAGGAATTACCTTGTGGGTGGCAGTCCCATCTCAGTTCCGACCCCCTGCACTGAGTTGAGACCAATTGATCAGGTAATTGGTTTACCCCAATGATTGTGTCTTCGTATGTACCAACTATTGGATTTCCAAAAGGCCTGTGAAAAGAACATCAAAATGCTGCATTCACCGGTCTTTGGGATCCTACGCAACTTTGTCAGAGTGGTCCAATGCTTGTTCCAGATTTGTGGGTTGAGCTTTGACCTTGCTAGCTTTGGACTTTCATTGTTATAAACTTGCCAGAGGTATCTACCATTAGTGCAGCATATACAGGGGCACTGCTCTCATGAGTATGAAGGGCGCACTACACCGAGATTATGGAAGTGCTTTACTTCCCAAACTGGATCAAGATGTGGTATTTTCTTGTTTGCTTTATGGATGAAGGCAGCTGTGCTACGCCAGTGACTACATGGGCTTAAACCCACTGAATCATCCAGCTTTGCATCCAGGGCTGCCAAGAAACTTAACTGAACAAACCAATGGGACCTTCCGTAGGATACAGTGTGGAAAATCCATAGAGTTCTTAGTTTTAGATACCTTGGACCGTCATCCCACACAGGTGGCACGCTTTATTCTCGGGGTTCCTGCTCCTCTTTGGTCAGGAAGCGCACACAGGTGGCACGCTTCATCCTCAGGGTTCCTGCTCCTCTTTGGTCAGGAAGCGTACACAGGTGGCACGCTTTATCCTCGGGGTTCCTGCTCCTCTTTGGTCAGGAAGCGCACACAGGTGGCACGCTTTATCCTCGGGGTTCCTGCTCCTCTTTGGTCAGGAAGCGCACACAGGTGGCACGCTTCATCCTCGGGGTTCCTGCTCCTCTTTGGTCAGGAAGCGCACACAGGTGGCACGCTTCATCCTCGGGGTTCCTGCTCCTCTTTGGTCAGGAAGCGCACACAGGTGGCACGCTTCATCCTCGGGGTTCCTGCTCCTCTTTGGTCAGGAAGCGGCACGCTTCATCCTCGGGGTTCCTGCTCCTCTTTGGTCAGGAAGCGCACACCGGTGGCACGCTTCATCCTCGGGGTTCCTGCTCCTCTTTGGTTAGGAAGCGCACACCGGTGGCACGCTTCATCCTCGGGGTCCCTGCTCCTCTTTGGTCAGGAAGCGCACACAGGTGGCACGCTTCATCCTCAGGGTTCCTGCTCCTCTTTGGTCAGGAGGCGCACACAGGTGGCACGCTTCATCCTCAGGGTTCCTGCTCCTCTTTGGTCAGGAGGCGCACACAGGTGGCACGCTTCATCCTCGGGGTTCCTGCTCCTCTTTGGTCAGGAAGCGCACACAGGTGGCACGCTTCATCCTCAGGGTTCCTGCTCCTCTTTGGTCAGGAAGCGCACACATGTGGCATGCTTCATCCTCGGGGTTCCTGCTCCTCTTTGGTCAGGAAGCGCACACAGGTGGCACGCTTCATCCTCAGGGTTCCTGCTCCTCTTTGGTCAGGAAGCGCACACAGGTGGCACGCTTCATCCTCAGGGTTCCTGCTCCTCTTTGGTCAGGAAGCGCACACAGGTGGCACGCTTCATCCTCAGGGCTCCTGCTCCTCTTTGGTCAGGAAGCGCACACAGGTGGCATGCTTCATCCTCGGGGTAAATGTAAATGTAAATGTAAATGCCAGCATTTGTAGAGCGCACAGCTACCTCCAACGGAAGTGTCCCAGCGCTGTCCGTATACCGCTTAGGAACCCTTCCTGGCTTTTCCCTGTGAAATGTCCACTCCTGGGCACCCCCAAGGTGAAGCCAGGCATCCCAGCGCTTTTGGGGCCATTGTGGAGATTAAGCAAGCTATTGCCCAGAGTTGCAGAGTGGGACCCATGATTAGAATAGGCACCGAGGCGAGAATTATCAGGTCCGAGGAAATTGAGCCCAAGACCCGTCGAGGCGGGTATTGAACCCTGGTCCCGGACCAGACCTCTGCATCAGGGTCTGCCGCTCTAACCATTTGAGCCACACTTCTCCACACTGCTCTTCGTTGGTCAGCAGGCACACATCCCACCGGGCTCCAAAAGATGGAGCGGCTAGCGGAGTTCTTTTATCAAAGACAGTCCTATATGGGTTACCTAAATGATATGAAGTAAGTACTTGTAAGAGGTGATTTATGATTACCTGGAGGTAAACACTGATGTACTTATTACATTTTTTGCTACCTCCGGTAAGGTTAAAAAACTGAGCGCCACTTGGTTGGATGAAGTGGTTCTATCTAGTCCTTACTTCTCAACATGTTTCTGCCTGGTATTGCCCGTCCAGGTCAGCAGCATTCTTCAGGACCACATAAATGATATGTAGGTCCTACTCTGAATCATGTCCATAAGCTAGACATGGATAAGGTCTAGACAAATATGGCAGAAAAATATACAGATGACAAAATACAGTGAAAAAGATAATAGAGAGTTGATTTACTAAAGCATTGTTGCAACGCCTCTATAGACCTAATCAAATATAAACAAAAATGAAAGATAACTTTTTTCAGTTTGAACACACCCTATACCATAGCATAGAGGGAACCTTATTAGGGAGCGCATTCGTCCGAGTTTGGCCTGCCTTTATGTCCATACTTTTGAACTACTTTGGGAAGCCAACTTGAGGAAGACAATCCCTGGCAAGCATTGATTACGCAGAAGGCATGCATGATCTTATTGGAGGAGTCTCCCACTATATGGCCACAAAGAACTAATTGGCCAAGCCAAGAGCAAAGGCTGGTCAAATGATTTGCTATGGTGCCAAGGATTCTCATTGATCAGTACAAGGCCTCACACAGCTGCGAGTACAAGGAGGCTATTATACTTCAGATGAGGGACAAACCAGAAACAAGCCCAGCAAGGATAACTGAAAACTGTCTGTAAGAATGAAGAATTGCCTCCAGATTCAGGGGATTGCTGATCTACTTTCCCCATTGGAGTCTCCGCTTGCACTGTCACCAGCCCAGCTGCCTACTGCCTACTGAGATGTGAATCAAACTTGGTTCCTAACTCTGCTGAGTTGCTGCATCAGTTTTGACTTAAGAGAGGAGCTCGCTGAGCAGGAGGTTCTGGAAGAATACCCCTGCGGAAGGACACTATTGAGAAAAGGAAACCGCACTGTACAGGCAGGACTAAGAACTACCACTATCACTGCAAAACCCAGGGGAGCTCCAGGTCTGTAAGATCTTTAGAGTGAGCACCTGTGTCATTGATTAACAGTGTGTGCCCTTGGTAGCTCTCAACAGGACCTTGAGTGTGTTTGGTCCTCTCACCTGACCTGGAAATGATCAGCGAGGCTGCTAGAAGAGGTGAAAAGGAACAGATCTCATGATCCCTGTTCGAAAGTCAAAAAAAATAAAAATAGAAACACTATTAGCAGAGGAGCAGTCCAAAAGTGAGTCTGGCTATCTCCTTTATGGGAATACTGTCCATAGACCTTACAGGTAAGTTAATGACTGTTATGAGAAATCCCCTGTCATAAAGTCAGAGGTAGTGACTTATTCTATATGAAAAGCACTTTGTCGAAGTGTGTAGGTCAGGGATAGTTTGTTGTGTAAAGTCTGTATTACATTGCCTGTTGCTTTTCTGTGTCCATTTATACTTATTTATTTTATTTTTTATTTTAGGAGTTTTGTATAGTGCTTGCTGGACCCGAGGGTATCAGAGCGCTTTACAACATGTACAGTTAAGTGCAGATATACAATACAGATATTATGATAGACCATGCAGGATCGAGCCGGGTATAGATCGGATATGAGAGCGAACGAGCATGGAGCGGGTAGGAAGTTTCTCATTCAGGACGAGCGTCTAATCGGATTCTATGTTAAACAGGAAGGGAAACCAAGAGGTTTTCAGGGTCGAAGTCAGAGTCCACAGTCAAGATAATACAGTAAGATGGAGAACCGTGAAAGGAGCTTCCTTGGATCTTATCGTTTCGCTCGAGAATGGTCTAGGAAGAGGACTTTGAGCAGGTTCTTGAATTTAGGGAATGAGGGGATCGTTCTGATGTGGGGGGGCATGGAGTTCCAGATTTATGGGGCGTTTCCAGCGAAAGATTTAGCTGCGGTATTCTGCTTGCGAGCTTTCAGAGGGATGAGTAATAGATTGTTGGAGCTCCTGGGTTCCTGGACTGGCCAGCTCTTTTGAGTTTGGTGGCTAAGTATTCCGGTTTGCCTGTGTGTAGGGCTTTATGCGTGAGGCAAGCTGTTCTAAAGCTGGCTCGCAGTTCAATTGGGAGCCATTTAAGTTCCCTGAGTGCAGGAGAGATGTGGTCGAATTTATTAGTTCCTGTGACATTCTTGCTGCAGCATTGAAGGTTCTTTTTAAGGGTGCTGGGTGAGATTTTGCTGTTCTGGTCATACTTTCTTGAGTAGTATTATCTCTGCATAGAATTTAGCACTTTTTCTTTTTAATGTGAAAGTACTGGCTGGAGCAGTAGTCTATTGAGTGTTATTGTCATCTCTCCTGCCTTCTGAGTTTCTAACCCACATAACCTCCTGCAATAAACTCTGGACCACTCTACCTCATTATCAGGAGGGCCATTTGCTAAAGGAGTCCTTGATGCCCACTTTTGGGTCCAATAGTAGGATGGCCCTACGCTAATTGCTGTTATAAGGGTTCACGTTACACAATTGAAGCCCAGTAACCCTTAACTGGGCTGGCATCCCCTAAGCCAGGCCCCACAGTCTTTGTCACTCATTTACTCTATTAAACTCATTTTGAAATTCTCACTTAATGGCAGACGATGAAATAGTGGCAAAGGGAAACATGATTTGCAGAAGATCAAATCATTTTGTCAAGTAGGAAAATTAAAGTCATAATACAGGACTGCTGGCTTCAAGGACTTCATTTCCCAATATACCACATTTTGATGAGTCGACCTTGACATAAGGTGCCGTTTCCCTTGAGGTAATATTCAATATATGCTTGTTTCCAGTCCAATCTTATCACACACTTGCCATCATTTTTTGTGTGTAATTCTAAATACCCCCAATCCTGGCAAAAAGTAGAACATTGGAAGAAGTTTAAAATGTGATTGCTGATGAACACACAATTTAATCATAGTGGAAGCTAATGGCACTGACTGGTGCAGGGAGTAGCGCTTGGGCTCCAGGTAGCTCTCCAACTACTTATAAGTGGCTCTCCTTT
Source organism: Lissotriton helveticus (assembly GCF_964261635.1). Taxonomy (NCBI): domain Eukaryota; kingdom Metazoa; phylum Chordata; class Amphibia; order Caudata; family Salamandridae; genus Lissotriton; species Lissotriton helveticus. The sequence continues at coordinate 243,647,173 of NC_136062.1, read as the reverse complement.
GTGCAGCCCAGCCTACAAAATGTGAAGCTTTTAGTTAATAGAATTAATACATGTATACTAAGTTGAAAATCATGTATTCGAGAAGTAAATTTGTGTATTTTCAGAACTCATAAGCTGATGTTTGGAGAAAAATGGTTGAATTTACAATATATATTTTAAGTTGCGATTTGAGTGATAAATCATGTGGCGTTGGGGAGACTTATTACCTTGGTGCCAGGGGCATTGCAGCTATGGCTGTTATGTATTACCACACATAAAGGCATACCACATTGGTAAATCTTTTTTACATTACTCGTGGCAACCATGTTTGATGAACTGAGGTGATGACTTCCTGTAATTTTGCTTTTGGTGCCCACTAATGTAATCTGATCTACTATGCTCACAACAATTACAACATTAAAAATATTAGTTGTTCCCTATGTATTTCATTGAACATAAGTAGCTTTTGTTAAAGAAAAGGCTGGCGACGCCTGGACTAGTGACGGCCCTGCTTTGTCACAGACTCAGTATTGTGACTGTGATGATGTCAATGTCAATCCCTCGCTCTCCCACTAGAGCCAAACTCACCCCATTATATTGGTTCAATTAGGGTAACAAAGTGCCAAGCTAATAGGAAATGGGAGTAAGGCAACGAACAGAGAGAAATATCCCTGCAGCAGGTTGCTAGTTGGAAGATCCAGGCTGGATTCCTAGGTCCTGCCTTATCAAGGTACGGTCTCCACCTACCAGTTGGAGAACACAAATTACTGGACGGTCTCAACACAGAACAGATAGACGAGACACAAAAATCACAAACTGAAACCTACCTGTTGCAAGCAGATGTGAGTCAGGCCTAAATACTCTAACTACCACAACTGAGCTGGAAGAGTGTCTGAGTGTCCTGGTCCTCTGATGGCTGGGGATATAACCCTGACTTTGGGAAACGGAGTTTTCCATGTCAAACAATGTAAATTCCGTTGTTTGAGTGTCATCTTTTCCATGTTTGCCTTCTCCAGTAGCTTACTGTGTCCCATGACCCAACATCTCAAACAAAATGCCCCTGTGTTGAATGCCCAGCTCAGATTGTTACGGCAGGGCTTACTACCAGCCTTCTTTATTAGTAATGCTGGAATTAGACATCCAGTCTTCTGTTTCATTACCAAAATGTTACCCACTGGACGACATCTGCTCATGAGGATTTCTGTCCACCCAAGTGGATTGCCCTGCTTGTTGTGGATGGTGTAAAGGTTTTCTGTGGCAATAAATCATAGAATTAGGCTTGTTTCTGTTTGCACCTAGTCATTGCAGAAAATAAACGGAAGGCAGGACTAGTTTGTGATGCCTTTTGTGGGCTCCAATGGCAGTAGGAGATTACTGGGCAGTGTGTGTGGTGGGTACTGTTATATACCCAGATAATCAGATACTCTTCTATTCGGGTTGGATCATTCCAATTGGATAGCCAATGAGTTCCCTTTATACTCTTAAATCTCCAATACTAGTGTTTGCAAGAAGCCAGGCTATGCAGCGGGTGCAGTATGACACCGTAATCACAGTCAATGGGCTCAATATCCATTCAGCTCTTTGTTTTATAAAAACACAAGAGGACTGATTTAGATGTGGATAGCATGGAACAAAACCCTAAAAATGCTACCATGGTTCATAATCCCCAAATACACCCCTTCTGATGCCCAATTTTGTACAATGTGTCTCTGCACGAGCTAAGGTTCTCGATGTGGGCAAACTGCCCATCAAATAATAACAGAAAGTCGACTACCCCAAGAAGAGGAGATGTGGACGAGGAGACAAAGGGGGAGAATTGTTTGGGAAAGGAAGCAGTATGAGATGATACACTAGAGAAATTCTAGTTGGAGAGGTAGGAGTGGAGGGGTGGTGTGACTAGAAGAGAAGGCAGTGTACGAGAAAATGGGAGGGAGGGGACTAGGAGATGAAACATCAGGACACAATAACAGTGAAAAGGAGGCAGTGGAAAAGTGTAGTGGGGAAAAAGAGGTTGAAACAGTGGAAGGGAATGTGGTGGAAGAGGACACACTGGAAACATGGGTGGTGGGGAACGCACCATAGCTAGAGCAACCAGGAGAGGTGATCAGACTAACAGATGATGCAGTGCGAGGTTAGAGACTTTGCAGAAGATGACCAGGGCAAGATTAAGAGGTGACAGAGGAAGCAGTACGAGCATTGGCACAGGGAGGGCAAGCCGTGGGATAGAAGCCACTGGTAGAGACGTCAATGGCATAGGAAGCAGCTGGAGAAGAGCTGTTGAAAGGGGAGGCTGCGAAAAGGAAGGCTTTAGGAGACGGGCCTATAAATGAGGCGTCTGTGGGGAGCACGCTGCGAAAGAGAATGGTGTAGGAGAGGAGGCCGTGGAAGAGGAGGTTGTGGAAGAGGAGGCTGTGGAAGAGGCAGTGGAAGAGGAGGCTGTGAAAGAGGAGGCTATGGAAAAGGAGGCTATGGAAGAGGAGGCGGTGAAAGGGGAGACCGTGGAAGAGGAGGCCGTGAAAGAGGAGGCCGTGGAAGAGGAGGCTATGGAAGAGGAGGCCGTGAAAGGGGAGACCGTGGTAGAGGAGGCTATGGAAGAGGAGGCCGTGAAAGGGGAGACCGTGGAAGAGGAGGCCGTGAAAGAGGAGGCCGTGGAAGAGGAGGCTATGGAAGAGGAGGCCGTGAAAGGGGAGACCGTGGAAGAGGAGGCCGTGAAAGAGGAGGCCGTGGAAGAGGAGGCTATGGAAGAGGAGGCCGTGAAAGGGGAGACCGTGGTAGAGGAGGCTGTGAAAGAGGAGGCCGTGGAAGAGGAGGCTATGGAAGAGGAGGCTGTGGAAGAGAAGGCTGTGTTAGAGCAGGCTGTGTCAGAGGAGGCAGTGGAAGAGGAGGCCGTGAAAGGGGAGACCGTGGTAGAGGAGGCTGTGAAAGAGGAGGCCGTGGAAGAGGAGGCTATGGAAGAGGAGGCTGTGGAAGAGAAGGCTGTGTTAGAGCAGGCTGTGTCAGAGGAGGCAGTGGAAGAGGAGGCCGTGAAAGAGGAGGACGTGGAAGAGGAGGCCGTGGAAGAGAAGACCTTGAAAGAGGAGGCCGTGGAAGAGAAGGCTATGGAAGAGGAGACAGTGGAAGAGGAGGCCGTAGAAGAGGAGGCTATGGAAGAGGAGGCTATGGAAGAGGAGGCCGTGAAAGGGGAGACCGTGGTAGAGGAGGCTGTGAAAAAGGAGGCCGTGGAAGAGGAGGCTATGGAAGAGGAGGCTGTGGAAGAGAAGGCTGTGTTAGAGCAGGCTGTGTCAGAGGAGGCAGTGGAAGAGGAGGCCGTGAAAGAGGAGGACGTGGAAGAGGAGGCCGTGGAAGAGAAGACCTTGAAAGAGGAGGCCGTGGAAGAGAAGGCTATGGAAGAGGAGACAGTGGAAGAGGAGGCCGTAGAAGAGGAGGCTATGGAAGAGGAGGCTGTGGAGGAGGAGGCTATGGAAGAGGAGGCCGTGGAAGAGGAGGCAGTGGAAAGGGAGGCTGTAAAAGACAGGATTATGACAAAGGAGACTGTGAAAGGGTAGTCTGTGGAATAAGAGGTAGTGGGAGAGGGGGTTAAATAGGAATTTGTGGGTGAATGTGCCATGAAAGAGGATGAGAAGAGGGGATGTAATAAATATAGCTATGATAGCGGAGTTTAATAGAGAAGAGGTTGCAGGAAAAGAGCCTGTGAAAGGGGTATATGGGAAGAGGACTGTGAAAAAGCAGCCTGTGGAAGAGCAGGCTATGGATAATAACGTGGGAGAAAAGGCTGTGGCAAACGAGGTGGTGAAAGAGTAAGATCTGGGAGAGAAGACTGTGGGAAAAGGACTCATGAAAGGAGAGACTGTGGGAGAGGAAGCAGTGAAAGGGGAGGGAGTGGGAGGGAACGTATGAAGAGTTTGTAAGATATGATGTGAAAGAAGGTGTTGTGAAAGAGGAGGCCTGGAAAGAGCTGGTTGTGGAAGAGGGCGGTGAAAGAATAAGTGGTGGGAGACGTGATTGAAAAAAGAGAAGGACAGTGGCACAGGAAAGCGTAGGTTATGGGAGAGAAGGTTGTGAGACAGGACTCTGCAGAGTGAAGCCGCGGAAAAAGAAGTCTGTGGGAGAAAAGGCAGTGAAAGGTTATTGATGAAGACAGAGTTGTGAAAGATGATGTTGTGGTACTGGGGCTGTGAAAGAGTGGGTAGTGAGAGAGATAGCTGTAAAAGGTGGCTGATGGGAGATGAGGATGCATGAGAGGAGGTTGCAAGATAAGAAGTGATTATGAAAAAGGAGATTGTGGGAAAGGTGCCTTTGATAAAGAAGCCTGTGAAACAGGACGGGGAAGGAAAGGGGAGGTTGTGAAAAGAAAGTCCATGCCAGAAGCGTCTTTGGAAGGGGGTCTTTGAAAAATTAAGCTGCAAAATGGAAGTTTGTGTGAAAGAAAGTTGTTGAAGAGGAGATGTTGAAATAGGAGTAGAAATTGTTAAAGAGATATGGGGGAAGGGACTGTAAAAATGTGGCTATGAGAGTGGAGGTATGATAGAGGAGGTTGTGAAAAGGAAGGCTTTGTGTGAAGAGACTATGGGAGAGGGGAAATGAAAGAAGATACGGGGATAAAAAAGGCAGAGTGGTGGAGATGTCACCTAGGAGCTAGAGCTGCTGCCTTTGAAAACCGGTGACCTAGATTCGAACCCTACCTTGGTGAATGATTCAGAAATTTGTTGCAAATCACCTATCTCCCAGTGCCTAAAAATGTTACATTCACTTTTGTAAACCCCACTTAATTTAGATGAACTTGCAGATGATCTCGCAACCACCCCAGTCTCCTCCAGCTCCATTGCCTTGTAGCAAGGTTTGGGCTATATAAACAAGCATTGGCAAATCCAACAACTCTCGCCCATCTGAGGGCTATTGGTTTTGCCAATGTTTTTTAGCCATTTTGTGCAGCAGCATGGCTGCTGTGCAGCATGGTTCAAAGTTAGAAAAAAGCACTGTGACGTTGACTGCTTCATATCACATTTTAGGTCTTCCCTAGGCAGCGCTTGCGCTGTCTCTTTGAGACTTGCTGTATTCAGGATAAGGGAATGAAGCTCTGCCCACTTTCTGACCATCTTTTTAACTGGTTCCTGTCCTTTATAAATGGTGGCCTTTCATTGGTCAATAGGCTTAGCAGTCACTCCTTAGTACCCCCTGTTCTCTTCTTGTAATCTCCCATCAGGACACCCTCTGTTACATGTGTTGAAACTTGGTAGGCTTTAATTACAGACTCCAAGCACTATTTTCTTACATGGCTTTATCCTGCCTGCAGTTGCAGTCAGGACATGCCCTCCTGCAACATCTTTTTTTTTAACTAGCGCAGCACACTTTGCGACCGCGCAGCGTTCTTTATGTAGGGCTCGCCTGTATTTTACTTAATAACATTTTTTTTTAAAGACCACCATTCGCGACTTTACCATAACGGCGGGCGCACTCTTTTCTTTATAGCTACTCACCATATTTACATTAAATACTTTTTTTAAGCACACCCATGCCGCGTTTTTACTTTAATGACGGCTGTACGCCTTTATTTATAGTGGCTTGCTGTATTTACATTAACTATTTGTTTTTAAAAACACACCCATTACGCACTTGCTCTTTCACTTTAATGGCGGCCTTCTCGTGGAGAAGTGTGGCTCACTGGTTAGAGGAGGCAGACCTGGAAGCAGAGGTCAGCCCGGGACCAGGGTTCAATTCCCGGCTCGGCAGGTTCTTGAGTCCTAAAATGTCCATGGACTCGACAATTCTCGCTCCGGTGCCTACTCGATTCACGGGTTCACACTCTGCGACTCTGGGCAATAGCTTGCTTAATCTCCACAACGACCCCTCGTGGCGGGATGCCTGGCTTTCACCTTGCAGATACCCTGCCGGGGTTATCTCACAGGGGAATACCAGGACGGGTTCCCTAAGCAGGCGCTTAGAAATCGCTTGGTGATTTGCGCTATATAAATTCCTGTACACGTTAATGGCGGCCGGGCCCCGTAGAGCGCCTTGATGAAATGATTGGGACTGAAAGGAAGTGGCAGGCTAATACGCTTGCGCGCAATGGGGCACATGCACTGTATTGAATGCGGGCAATCGCGGGGAGCCTCAAGTTGTAGATCAGTGGCTTCAAGGGGATAATGGAGCAGCCTGCCCTGGAGGCAGCACAGCCAGCACTCCCTGAGCGTGGAAGAGGTAGTGAGGCTTGGTGAGTACACAGATACTACAAAAATCAAGACAGGGAGAAAGAAGCAATGATTAATTTAGCTTCCAAGTATAATAGTAATTAATCAAAGGGGAATGAACCACTTCTTGGAATGCCAGGCTCTATAGGTGTTGTACAAAGGCCATCATACACTAACTATTTGGTAATGTATATCTTGATTCGCTGCTTGAAGATGTTAGGTGAGTAGTTTGATCATTGGGTCCTTTTCCACCTGAGTTTCCCGTTCTCCAGGCAGTCAACTTTCCTCCTCCTGGAGAGAGACCATCTGGTTATCTGACAATAGTGATAATTACGTGAAAATATGCATAAAAAATTGTGTAGTTAAAAATATCTCCTATCCTGTAAAGAGTATTTTATTGATCAGGAAGGGGTAAGATTAAAAACAGTGCCACGTGCTATAGTGGGTGTGTAAGTGGTTCACTGCACCTATATAATATTGATATTGGTGGTCGACATGTTACCGCTACCAAATAGTTAGTGTATGAGGGTCTTTGTACAACACCTATAGATCTGGCATTCCAAGTCACGGAGTACATAGATACCTAATCAGAACTCCTTCCCACTGCTTTTAACCGCATCAGCACTGCATAGTATGTAAACGTTACTACTAAACTGCAAGGCTAATGTCAAATTGCATGTAACTTGGTGGTATACAAAAGATAATAAACAAAAACTATAAGGGTCACTGTGAAGAGGGTGTTACAAAAGGCGTGTGGCACTTTTCACAAGTGGAACTACATTCTGCTTTATACAAAGACGTCAACCTTAACAATACACTTTGCAGGCGATAGAGTTGTGGAGTATTGTTCGAAGAAACAAATGCATGAAAATGAATGGAAATGGGCATACCTAGGTTAGGAAGATGACTACCTAGGTCGGTCAATGCTAATAAATACTTACCCACCGCACTGCAAGGAAGAGTACTGAATACAACGAAGACGTAGACCTAGTTGACAGGCTAGGAGAGGTCTTCTACCCTGTGTCCGTTAGAAGGAAGAAGAGGATACCAACCTCAGCTTGGTATAATTCTACGTGTAAAAAGATCAAGACCGAGCGGATTTTAATGGTCAACTCTGGCACCAATAAACACAAAACACATGAGCTCAGACGGAAATATAAGGTGGCAATTGCCCACGCAAAGTCTGAATGGGATTGGGATAGATGGCACAATCTAACAATGGCCCTGGAAACCAGGGACTCTAGAAAATTTTGGTCATTAGTACATACAGGATCAGGGGAACCGAAAGCTGCTGTAGAGCCAAACATTGCTGCTTCGGTATGGGAATCCCACTTTAGTAAATTGTATCATGATGGTCCTACTATGCCTACAGAGGCAGTCACTGACACCCCTTCTGATCATAACGAGCAACTAGAGTTTACTCTGGGCGAGGTACTAAACGCAATAGGGAGACTTGCATGGGGGAAGGCTCCAGGCCTGGAGACTTATTCAGGCACCAACCAGAGATCTGGGGTCCCTGTCTGCTCATTATTTTTAATTCAGTTTTGAGGGGAATGGAGATCCCCTGTACTTGGCTGGGCGCAGAGATAGTACCGATTTTTAAAAAGGGCTCTCCTCTGCTCCCAGCCAACTACAGGCCGATCAGCCTTATAGATGTACCCCAAAAACTTTTTGCTCGCCTTCTGCTGGACCAGCTCTTGGATTGGATGGAGGACAATGCGATCCTTAGCCCTCTCCAAGCAGGATTTAGGAAGAACACATCCACCATGGATCAGATTTTTCGCCTCGTTCTTCTTTTCTGGAAAACGGCAGGGATCGAGGGGGGAAGTCTGTACATGGTGTTTGTGGACCTGAGGTCCGCATTTGACTTAGTACCACGCGAGAAATTATGGGCGGTCCTTAAGGAGTTAGGTGTTCCACCACAACTCCTGCATGTCATAATTAGGCTCCACAAAGGGAATTTTGCCCAGGTCAGGTGTGGGAGGGATGGGGCATTGTCATCTAGGTTTCCCGTTGGCAGGGGGGTGAGACAGGGTTGTGTCTTAGCACCAACCCTGTTTTGCCTCTATGTCAACGGCGTAATATCTCACCTTGACAACGTCAATAACAATGATGCCCCTAGGCTGGCAGGCAGGAGGGTTCCGGCAATTATGTTTGCCGATGATACTCTCCTGCTCTCCAAATCCCCCATGGGGATCCAACGGATACTGGATGGGTTTGGGGACTTTTGCAGAACCCACGGCCTTGAGATCAATGCAGACAAAACCAAGTTTATGGTATTCAATCCCTCGGCAACAACCAGGCCAAATCCAACCTTGGGATCGGATAGGCTGGAAAGGGTCACAACGTTCCAGTACTTGGGGGTAACTCTGCACGAAAACCTATCTTGGGGTCCACAGATAGCAAGATCTCGTCTAAAGCTATCGCAAATGGCGGGGGCGATTTTGAAGGTTTCAAATTCTTCAACCTTCAAGCCAGTTAGTCCAGCACTGGAGATGTATAAAACTCAAGCCAGAGCAGCCTCATCATATGGTGGTGAACTGTGGGGCTATAATGCTGGAACAGAACTCATCAAGGTAGAGACTAATTTCCTTAGGCGGTTGTTGTCTCTACCACAAGGCTCGCCTCTTTTACCATTGAGACTAGATCTGGGCCTCCCTTCTATAGGGAACGAGTTAGCCCTAAAACCGTTGAGGTTTTGGCACAGGCTATGGTCCACTACTGAATTGTCCCACTACAGGCAAGATTTGAAGCATGTCCTGAGCTATAGTTGTTCTGACAGAATCCCATGGTTGGCCTATGTAAAACGAGAATTTATGCGCAAGGCTTGGCTGATCTGTGGGATGATCCAGAAAGAGGCTGTCTTGAGGTCTCACGTAAATCGCTCAGTAGGATCTTCAAGGATAAAAGCCTAACTACGCTCCTGTGTGCCCCTAAAATTGGCTCCCGTACTGAACAATTTTTGGTCTCCAAAAGTTCATTCAAGTTCGAAGATTTTATGGATATTATTTTTCCCACTACTGCAAGGAAACTTTTTATTCAATTGAGGTTTGGTACATTGCCCATCAAAGACTTTACAACCAAATGGTCTACATCGGACGATAAAACCTGTCCAGGGTGCAGCGCGAATGTGGAGGATATACTACACGTGCTGTTTTTTTGCCCTGCCTATAGCAGACCAAGAAAGCACTGGCTAGTACCTTTGTGTAGGAATCTAGGCTTTAGACACTGTTTACATTCGTTTAGAATTTTAAAGTCAAGCACTTTACACTGTATTGTATTTGCACTATCTAAGTATTTAATTGCTATGTGGTTGAAAAGGAAAAAACTGCTGAAAGGCTAATCCCTAACCGTGAGATGAACTGCAGTGCATAGTATCTTGACTTTCCTGGATCCTCACACATAATGAATCAAGTTAGTTTCCGCTTCCTTGCAATGGCTGTAATATTGTATGTTGATGCTTTTTTTAGCTTGTATTTGTATTGCACGAGGATTTTACTGTTTTTACCGCATCTTTTATGGCCTTGATGGCCAAAATAAAGAACTTTTGGATTGGATTGGAATACAACGAAATGGGGGCCCCGGTGTACACAGAGCACTTGAAAGAAAGGGCTGTTATGTGTTAACAGAGGGGCAATCCTGTTTGACACCTCTTTCAACAGCCGGACGTCTTTTTCTGTTCCCCTGCAGCCATCCAGCTATCTCCCACCATTTTTGCAGCCGCCAGTGTGCACTGCACATCTTTCACTCTTGTACCCACAACTTTAAAATGTTTGCAGATTGTTAGCGCCAGAACAAGGGGTGACAATAAATGTAGCACTGCTCCTCGCCCAAACTAATCATCGATGGTGCTACACGCCTTGTCAGTCTCTCTCTATTTTTACACTCCGAGGGGCTGTTCGTTGTTGTTAATCGGGTTGTGCCAAGCTTCTTCTTTCGCTTCAAACTACCACCTTAAGCACCGGGACTACAGACTGACACAATATACACCATGCCACATAATTCTAATCCACAAATATACTACACAACACACAATTCCGCACCACACAAAAAAACATTGAACAATTCCAATACAACACACATAATTCCACTACACACCAAAAGCATCCATTACACTACAATACAAAACACATAGGTAAAAAACATTATCATTCACTAGTCCAATAACTCTAACTCTAACAAATGTGAGACCTATTGCATTGCAAATGCTTGTTTCCTTATGGAAGGTGGGGCTGGGCAACATGGTTAACAGGGAACAGGCAACACAGACAATAAGAGGGAGGGAATAAGGGCCAGATGTAGGTAGGGTTTTACCGGTCGGTAACGGCCGAATTCGGCCGTTACCGACCGGTATTTGGCATTTGATATGTAGGGGCAGGTAAACAGGGAAAATCGGTAATTTTACCGATTCGGTAAATATACCGGTCGGTAAATTTACCGACCGGTATATTTACCGAATCGGTAAAATTGATATGTAGGTGGGACTCTTCTGAGTCCCACAAGGCCTACAAAATCGGTATTTTACCATCAAATTGTATTTGATGTTAAAATACCGATTCAGGTGTGCATGCACATGTGTGCATGCACACCTGTGCCATATGACAGGCAGACCTGCCCTTAGGGCAGGTATGCCTGCCATATGGCCCCTGAACCTTTTGTGGGGGTGCTAGAGGGTGTCAAAGTGACACCCCCTGCACCATTGTCAAAATCGGTATTTACCGAATCGGTAAATACCGACCGGTAATGCCCCATTCATTCCTATGGGCTTCAAAGCCCATAGGAATGAATGGAGCATTACCGGTCGGTATTTACCGAATCGGTAAATACCGATGCTTAACGATTCGGTAAATGGAACATCTGGATGTTCCTACATACCCCCACTTCTTATTTACCGATTCTTAATTACCGAATCGGTAAAATTCGGTAATTAAGAATCGGTAAATAAGTTTTACCTACATCTGGCCCTAAGCAACAAGGACAATGGGAAGATAAACAAGTCTTCTAAGAACACTTGATGGCAGTGGTACACTACAGCCAGCACCTCTGTGTATGTTTTGCCCCAAAGTTTAGGAAGTAAGGAGGATTTTCTCCAGCGTGCTCAATGTCAAACACTGTGTCATCCACAATGTTATTAAGTATGTAAGATGCCCACACACAAACAGAATGAAAAAAATGGTTGACAGAGCACAACCCAATCAATTTACATAAGTCACTCCAGTGAGTCGACAGTTCCATAAACAGTACTAATACAAATCCAATGGTATGTGTAGCCAAAATATGTTTTATTCTGAAGTCTTCTTCAATGTTGACCCGTAGGGACAGAAACAAGAACAGCCCACACATGTTTCATCTTGAGACGACTTTTTCAAGGCTAAGAACAACAAACTAGATGTGTGATGACGCTTTCAGAATAGCTTTCGAGACGTTCATATATGTTGCCCAGGCTCTAAATCTGATGAGGAGTAAGTATCCTGTAGTCAAGTCAGAGCGATACGGTCAAATGCATCCGAGAAAAAGAAAGGCCCTTTCAGACGTAAGAAACATGAGTGACCAGCAGTTTAAAGAGAGGTGTCAGCGGCCAGGGCAATATTGTTGAATTCCTCCATTTAGAAAACGAAACCCCCGTAGGTATAAATATAAATAGACAGTGTAATACACTGTAAAGGATTAGAAAGTTCAAATAAATATGCTGGATAATTTGTAGGGGAGCGCCAAAAACCAAATTGCCTCACTTGATAATGAGGTGCTTCTAACCGCTCCCAAACACAGGTAGACCGTCTGGGAAGGTAGCCGCTTTCATTCCGATTCCCGCCACGACCTGGCGGGAATCGGAAAGAAAGCGGCTACCTCATTATCAAGTGATACAATAAAATGGGTGTGGAAAATAAGAAAGACCATGGAAGAAAAGGGGTGAGTGCCCCCTTAGTCATGTGCCCTAGTGACCAAATACCTTGAAGAGATTCAGTATATACTTCCTTAAATGAGAATTAAACTTCCCTATGTGTGTCGTTTCACACTATGTGATGATGATATACCAACTTGTTAAAAGTGTTAAAGATAAAGAGCAGGAGAGGGTGCACACTGGAAAATAACAGAAGAGTACACATCATGGAGGGAGCTGGAGATGAGACAACGCAAAACACCAGGAGAGGCTACACAATTGGAAGGAGAACGCAAAAGCAGAGGAAGGAACACAAATGAAGAAAGAGAGAGCTTAAGGTGACACAATGAGAACGAGGAGAGAACACACAACAAGGGAGAGTACGGCATAACAATTTTCAAGGTGAGAGAGCATGCAAGTACCCACAATGGGAGGAAGCAATAGAGGACACACCATGGAGGGAGCAACAAGATACTCAATGGGTGACGGCAGAGGAGCAGGAGAAGACTGACAAGCCAGGAGACACAATGGGAGGAAACAATGGAGGACACAGAATGGGGGAGAGCAGAAGATAGCACACAGCTGCAGAAAGAGAGATCATAAAATGACAGTGAGAGACAGCAGGAGAAAGCATACAAGAGAGAGCAGGACATAACACACAAGGGGACAGAGCAAGAATGGACACGTAATGGGAGCGAGCTTGAGAAAGCAAGATGAGATCCACAAGAGAGAGAGCAGAAGACTGACAGTGCGCTCACTCGATGGGAAAAGCAGGACAGGACACAGAATGGGATCGAGCTGGAGAGGACACAAGATAGGAAGGAAAAGGAAAGGGCACACAATGTGAGAGGAGGACACAGAATGGGAGAGAGCATAAGAGGACACGACATGGGAGAGAGCTGAAGATAGTAGGAGAGGATACACAAGAGAGAGAGCAGAAGACTGACAGTACGGACACTCGATGGGAAAACCAGGACAGGACACAAAATGGGAGCGAGCTGGAGAGGGCACAAGATAGGAAAGAAAAGGAAAGGGCACACAATGTGAGAGGAGGACACATAATGGGAGAGAGCAGAAGAGGACACAAAACGGGAGAGAAACGAAGAGGACACAAAATGGGAGAGAGCGGGAGAGGACACAGAATGGGAGAGAGCAGAAGAGGATACAGAATGGGAGAGAGCAGGAAGGGACACAGAATGGGAGAGAGCAGGATATTACACAAAATGGGAGAGCAGGAGAGGACACAAGATGGGAAGGAACAGGAAAGGGAATACAATGTGAGTGAGCAGAAGAGGACACAGAATGGGAGAGAGCAGAAGAGGACACAAAATGGGAGAGAGCAGTAGAGGATGCAGAATGGGAGAGATCAGAAAAGGACACAAAATGGGAGAAATTACAGGAGAGGACACAGAATGAGAGAGAGCAGGAAGGGACACAAAATGGTAGAGAGCAGTAGAGGACACAGAATGAGAGAGAGAAGGAGAGGACACAGAATGGAGAAAGCAGAAGAGGATACACAATGGGAGACAGCAGGAGAGGATACAGAATGGGAGAGATCAGGAAAGGACACAAATTGGGAGATATTGCAGGAGAGGACACAGAATGAGAAAGAGCAGGATAGGACACAGATTGAGAGAGAGCAGGAGAGGACGCAGAATGGGAGAGAGCAGAAGAGGACAAAAATGGGACAGAGCAGGAAAGGTCACTGGAGTGAATGTATGACATTGTTCTGCATTCTGTCCATCAATCGTTCTTTTTGCATTAGTCACCCGAGTGGGACGGGTATTCCCAGACGTGGGTCTTGTGCTCTCCATGCCACTGGAGTCAAGCTATCCTGGCTGATGAGGGGTGAAACCCTAAAACCAAACCTAGGATGCTTGTTTCCAGTCCAGGGAGGACATGGCCTGGCATTTCGGGTTGGACTGTTCCCTTTGGGTGCAGGGTTAAGACTGATTTGCATATGGCTGGGTTCAAACTGTAATGGCATGGGGAGCAAAAAAACAATTAATTTAGTCCCATATCTCTGTACTGGGGTGAATGTATGACTTTGTGCATTCTGTCCATCAATTGTTCTTTTTGAATTTGTCACCCAGAGTGGGACGGGTATAACCAGACGTGGGTCCTATGCTCTCTATGCCACTGGAGTCAAGCTGTCCTGGCTGATGAGGGGTTAAACCCTGAAACCGGTCCTAGGATGCTTGTTTCCAGTCCAGGGAGGACCTGCCATTCGAGTTCGGGCTGGACTTTTGCCATTGGGCACAGGGTCAAGACTGATTCACATATGGCTGGGTTCAAACTGGAATAGCATAGGGAGCAACGAAAACGATGGATTTAGGCCCAGATCTCTGTACTGGGGTGAATGTATGACATTGTTCTGCCTTCTGTCCATCAATTGTTCTTTTTTGCATTTGTCAACCCAAGTGGGATGGGTATGCCCAGACGTGGGTCCCATGCTCTCAATGCCACTAGAGTCAAGATATCCTGACTGATGAGGGGTGAATCCCCGAAACCGGTCCTAGGATGCTTGTTTCCAGTCCAGGGAGGACCTGGCCTGGCAGTTCGGGCTGGACATTTCCCATTGGGCGCAGGGTCAAGACTGATTTGCATTTGGCTGGGTTGAAACTGGATTGGCATGGGAAGCAAAAAAACGATGGGTTTAGGCCCAGATCTCTGTACTGGTGTGAATGTATGACATTGTTCTGCATTCTGTCCATCAATTGTTCTTTTTGCGTAGTGTGTGTGTATGTCAGGTCCTCCTTTAGTAGTGTTTGAGTTTGACATGTTCTCCTGCAGTAGTGGATGGGTTTGGCAGGTTCTTCTGCAGCAGTCGATGAGTTTGAGAGGTTCTCCTGCAGTAGTGTGTGGGTTTGACAGGGTCTCCTGCAGTAGTGTGTGGGCATGTCCACTGCTACAGTCTAGTTGTGTGGTCGTTAACCAGAACCTGCAGCATGAGAATAAGTTCCCTCACAAAGCCTCTCCGAGAAGGGGCATTGTTTGCACTGCTTCAGGCCTCATCTCTCACCAGTGAAGAGTGTCAGAGAGGACCAGGCCCCTCTGACAGAGTACATGAATGTATTGTATCAGCATCAGGCACCTCACAGCACCAGCCTCCCTGGGAGAGGTCTCATCCATCCACAGCTCCATGTGTCCCCTTCCGCTCTCCTCTGTTGTTTAGTGAGAAGGATCAGAGAGATGAATCCGACAGAGTGCGCGCCCTAAGCGCCCGGGGCCTGACAGCGCACCCAATTGGATATTGATCCCTCTCGACTTCTCCTTCCAGGAGGTTTGCTTTTCTTTCTGCCTCTCTCTGTGTTTTGAATGCCTCTTAAACAATCGATTGTGCTCTCATTGAGAACACATTTATCACCAGCAGAGCCACACTGCTCTCGGGATACAGAGCCTCCAAGCAGCTGGCGACCTGAGCCAATCACTGAGGCCCTGCAGTGCGAATGACCATGCTGCAGGATTGAAAGAGTCTATATTCACTTTTTGCTGCAAGAGGAAGCTGCGTTGTCCTACAGGTGCCTGGGAGGTGGTATCTGCTACACAGACTGCACTCCAGGGAAGACTGTAATACACAAAATGTACTCCAGGGGGCTCTGTAAAGCCACAATACAATGCAGGGCAATATGTCAGGGCAATCTGTCCTACTCACACTTTACTGCAGGAGGGAACTACAACACCACTGTGCAGCAAGCCCGGCTCAACTCCAAGGCAAGGGTGATATTGTTAAACAGCCAATGTTTACTGAGTATGTGAAAAACTAGACTATACTGTATGGCTGTAGTAAAGAGAAGAGCAATAATATATATGTAGTTAATACCATGGGGATAAATAAAACATGGTTTGCTTTCTTAAAAAACACACACTTTCTGTCTCTTTTTGGAGTCGGATGTTTTAAGCCGTTGGCTGCGAGGAAGAGCTAATGGGGCTCTGACTGCAATTAAAATATTCAGGCTTCCTGATTATTAGCTGATAATGGTAAAGCTTAGCAGAGTGGTTTGGGGCGTCATTGTCTGAAAGCGCTGTCACGTGGAAAGCATCTTGTAGTTTCAGTGTTGCAGCACAGTCTGAAACAGACCCAGGGTCTTGTCGGGTGGGCGGGTCTTCTGGGTTCAGCTGTGAGGTTTTTTCAGTGGCCAGACGGTCTCTTCCGTTTCAATAAAGGGTTGCATTCACTATGCTGCGGTGTGTGAATATTTTCGTGGACAGGGATTTTTTGATTGCAGATGGGAGAATGGTCTCACCCCATGGTATGGATTTCAGTGGGGTTAGATGTAAGTAAAATCCGTATTAGGAGGAGGCATTTTTAGGGAGGTCCACTTCAGTGTATTGCACAGCAGGATGAGGGAACCAGCAGTTGCTCGCTTCATACTACTGAGGTGGTCGAAGACCTGTGGCCGTATTATACATATGGGATACAAAAGGGGATGATGGACGGAGCGTTTGAGCAAATCAAACACTCACCCCCAGTCAACTGATTTAGGGTTTAATCCATCACCATTCTTTAGCTCACTCGGCCACCCCAGTCAGACATGGCCATATGCAAGTCAGTCTGACCCTGTGCCTCATGGGAACAGTCCAGCCCGAACTGCCAAGCCATGTCTTCCCTGGACCGGAAACAAGCATCCTGGGACCGGTTTCGGATTCATAATACTCATCAGCCAGGCTAACTTGAATCCAGTGGCCAAGTGAGCAAGGGACTCACGTCTGAGCATACCCTGCCACACTTAGGGCAAACAAAGCGATACAAAAGGGGATGATGGACGGAGCTTTTGTACCGTATTATACATATGGTGCATCTTGCTTGCTTGCGCCTGGCGCACCTTTTAAAAAGTGCACCCGGCCCAATTAAGGAAAATGCGCCGTATTAGGGTGAATGCACTACCCCCAGGGTAGTTGCGAACTCACACTGCCCCCAGGGCAGCTCACTCATGTGAAAAACAAAGCAGCTGCTTTGACGCAGATCCATATTTGACTGTGCAAGCGGGCCGCCTGCACTTTTAAAAGGGATTAGAGTTCCCTTGCAGGCGGGTGCAGTGAGTGACTGCACCCGCCTGCAAGGGTATGTCTGGGGGTCCATGGGGTCCCTTTTTCCCCCTCCACAGGGCTGCAGTCAGGGGGCGCACTGACTCTTCGCATCCTGAGAGCTTCTTTGCCTCTGTGCCCGCTTCTGTAATACGGTGCAGGTAAATGGATTCCCTCATTTGCATGGGGCCACTCCCCCATGCAAATGAGGGAACGCCCTCTTGAAGAAGCGCTGGTGATGTATGTGCGCCAGCTCTTTTAGTATTAAAGAAGGGGGTTCCAAGCATCTGCGGCCTCTTCTGTAGTACCAAAGTGCCCCAGAGACGCGCAAAGCAGGCGCAAATGCCTGTAGTGCCCCCCCCGGCCCTCCCCGGGGCACTTCTATAAAAAGTCCCCTGGTCTTGCTTTTTATATGTGCTGCTCTGGGATCATACTAATGCTTGATTGCTTTGTCGATGGCCTGGATGGCTTCGAAGATGCAGCACAATGGTTGACTTCTTATTGGTGTCTTGGGCTTGAGAGTTCAGCATTCAGTATGAGGAGTAGAGAGATTTTGGTCTCAGATTTGGGGTTTATGCTGTTTCAGTTTTGCTTCCTGATAACTCATTTTCTCTCAATGAGCCCTTGTGCACCCCATGATGTAGAGCACTTCAGTTTTAAAGAGCAGACCATCAAGGGAGGGTGAATTTGACACTGGCTTTTGGGATGAGGTTGACTAAGAGCAGGAATGAGTTGACATCCATTTTAGAGGCACTTGTGATGGCCCAGGGATGAGGCCTTACTCAAGAATTTCAAGTACAAAACCATGAAGGACATTACAGTGCTTTGGTGGGTTTTAATTAATTCATGTTAATTCTGGAGACGGCAGGCTAAAGTCAGCATTTGCCTATGTCTCCCTGAAAAAATACAGTGTCTTCTGCCCTTATTCCTGGTCTGGCTGATGACTCAAAACTATTTAATGTGTACTGCATACAAGGACTGAGGGAATTCATCCCAGGCATAGAGAATTAGCAGTGGTGGAATTTCTCTTACTGTGTATTGTTCTGAAAGGGGGGCTCCTCGGATAGTTGACATTAGACTATGCGATAAATAGAAACCAGTTGTTCATTACTCCTCTGCGCTTTACGCTGTAGTTGCAGGGCTGACTCCATGCCTTTATGTAGCGGCAGCAGCCATCCACCTTGTTGAAGTGTCTGGAAACATTGTTCTGAGATGTGTTACTATTGCCATCATGTGTAGCAATACACCACACCACCTTTCAATGTCCTGATATGAAATAATGTATTACTTCTCTCATATTACTTGGTAAAATGTCTAGTATTAATGTCCGCTTCACTGTTCCCTGCCTCCCGTATTGGGGAGCTGAGGTTGCATCCTCACTACTGGGCACCTTACAAATCTCAGCATTGGTCTTGCTGATGCTCCTGAGATGCACCACTACCTAACTGTGAAGTCACATTCATGTTGATGGAACTTGTCTTGGTTGAAGGAAGCCAGAAGCAGTTTACATGAGGTAGAAGAAGAGTGATGTTTACCACCAATGCACTCCATCCACGTTAATTAACGCATTGCCCTAACTCAAGACTGTATCTTAGCTGCAGAGAAAAGTGTCACCATGTTCACCCCATTAGAACCCTACTGGTTTGCACCATATTGTCCTTTCATTGCCCAACATGTGCTGTTTGCCAAAGCTGTTATGTTGGGGAGAGTGTCCAAACTGACAATGATGCCCATCCTGCTCCATGGGGCCTCTTCATGCTGATCTCATTCGAAAGGTTCAATGTTGCTTTTGAAGTCTAGCCATGGCATGTATGTTTTAATGGTGGTCAGAAACCTACCACTGTGCAGAGGCTGATGCTGTCACTGTGACCAATATAGTTATCCAAGACTTTGTCCCAAGGTTCGGTATCCCACTCAAGATACAGAGTAACAAAGGAACAACATTTGGTCAAACTGTGGTCCAGGAAGCCTTAGGGATTTGCCAACATTTCACCTGTAATTATCACAGACTTGTAGAGGAGAGTGGAGCATTTTAACGGGACTCTGAATGAAAAGATGTTTAATCTATGTGGAGAGACTGCACTTAAGTAGCCCTTTTTTTTCATGTGCACCATTTCTAAAAACCAAAAATATCATGTGGATAGAATATTGTGTTTAAAATATCATGAACCAAAAATCGGGAGGGTGAGTGCAAATAGGTAAGTATGGATTTATGTGCCTTGAAAACATATATATTGTCATGGTGCATATCTCTGGAGTTATATATATAGTAAAACTTTCCTTACCTATAGAAACTTACCTTCACAATATTTTTGTCCTCAATAGCCTTTACACAGTATTTGTCCATCAATATATTTGGTTGCTATTTTCTATGTAAACACCTCCTCCAAAGAAGTCCTGTAGAAACAAGGGCCAGAGAACACAGAAGGCTGCTGCAGGTATAACAATATCAGTCATTTGCTTGCAAGACGTCGTCAAGGAAACTAACATGGTTGAATATTTGGTGTACTGGCTTGCAAAAGAGGTGGCACCAGAGGTTCTGTCCAAGTTATATGTCATGGAAAGGGCACACAAAGTCCAAGCAATGTATCCATCCTCTGGCTCACCCCGAGGCCCATTGTGGCACAGATGCTGCACTATTGAGAAAAAGATGTGATATTGCAAAAGGTGTGCAACTCGAGTGGAAAAAAGTTCAGTGATGATTTGTTTTCTGACTACACAGCTGCAGTACTGATGGAGTGCATATATCTGAACCTCAATCTCTGAGTGAAATCCTCATTGGCCGTATGGACCTTTGTTAGTCAACTTGAAGCGATGTAAGGGCGCTAACATCAGAAATGCATTTCCAAATTTCAAAGCCAATGTGACTCAACAATGAAGAGCAGGAATCAATGAATTCAGCCATAAAGGTTTATTTTCGAACATTAATCCAACCAGTATATATGCAAAGCTGGAATAAATTCAAAAAGGTATAACAATACGATCTGGAGACCACAGTTTGCCAATAAAAGACAATACAAAATAGCCACAATGCAAAGGAAACATATTGATGCGAACAGGTGTTCCAGGTGTGACCGCATTTGTGGGGATTTGACATACTCTACAAGGACCTTATGTATGAGGCCCTTACACCGCAGTTGCGTCACTTTTTGTGACGCTGTGGCGTCGTAAAAAATGCACCACACTGCACCATATTTACAAAGTCCTGCATCTAGGCAGATGTGCAATTTTTGTAAACCCCTACACTACATTATACTTGTGACTGTTATAATGTATGCATGGTGGGCGTTCCTGTGCAGAAAAGGCTCGTAGAAGTGTTGCAGTAAAATCTATGAGATTTCACTGCCGCAATTCTCTGGCGTCAGTGCGTCAGATCTTTACGCCTGCTCGAAGCAGGCCTAAGGGGTGAAGCAGTGCCTTTCACATGGGGCTTGCCAATTTCAGTTAAGGCCCAAAGTCAGGCTAAGATAACTAGCGAATCAAGATGGATGCATGTTACATTATTTTAAGTAAAATAAAGCAATCATTTTTAAACGTGAATATGCAACGAACATGAATGACAGCATCTAACTATTGATCAACCTAATACACTAGATAAAAACGCTTAGCAGTTGCAAAGGTTACATTCTATCAATTTATTTAAATCTATTACACTTTAACAAAGTTGAACCACACAGTAAATATAGTGTTGTTGTAGGAGAGTAGGGTCTGCTATCCTATGGTCACCCAAAATATTTGCTTTTTGCTTCACTGGTTTTCGACTACTGAGGCTGTGGCCTGCTAATCAGACCCCCAGCCTGCTGTTCTCTCTCTAAATTATTGATACATGTGCTATAGGTACATACCACAATTTGAAATGGACTCCTTGTCAGCCCCTGTACCATGCACTATAGGTGCTCAGGGCATAGGTGCCACCAAGGCCTACCAGGGGCTGCAGCATATCTTTTGCCACCCCTGGTTGGTTCTTAAATTGACACAACTGGCTGATCACTCAGCTGGGGCAAGGTGGTGTAATCACCCCTTGCTTAGATATAGTATACCTATATCTAAACCTATATCTGGACACATATAAACCTGTGAGCCACTCCTATGGAAGGCCTTATCAATTCTGGAGGTAGAGTGCGTGGTTTAATGTGAGATGGAGCTCTAGCATGAGCTGAGCCTGTCTGCAGCCGTCGGGAACAAATCCCTAAGCTGTTTCAGGATAATGCCATACCATATACTATTAAGTGCATTATAATCCTTGCGGTTATATAGCAACTTTGGTTTGGCTTTATCAAAACATGTCGTGTAAGGTGTCATACGATTTGGAATACTATCCCCTCGCCAGTTCTGGCGACTGGGATAGTATTCCACCCCTCTAGAGGGGTAAGACATGTTACTTTACTGAAATGCGGTTAATTTCTAAAAGAGCCTCAGATCCACAAAATGGATGCTTCTGCCACAGACACAAGTCTGACCCCCTGAAGCTGACCGAAACTCAGCCAAGGGGGCCTGGACAAAGGGTTTCCTGTCGCAGGGAGGTGTCACACCCCCCCAGACAGGAGTTAGTGGATTGTAGCATGGAGGTTTAAAAGAAACCAGACACTGCATGGGGTGCACAAGGCTGCCCCTTGCATAATCCGGTCAAACCGGTTCTGGGGCACACCAGCCCCAGTCCCAGCGCGGCCTGGATCAAAGGAAAGGGGTGTATCCACCCCCTTCCTGGGTCCCACCCATAGGAGGGGACCTAGCAGGTAATCCAGCCCCCCAGATTCGAATAAGAGTGGGAGCAGTGCCAATGCACTTCAGATTATCCTGATGAAACATAAGAAACAAAACTCTGGACCCTTCGACATCCTACTCGACGTAGAAGACTGAAGAATCTCCCTTGTGGTCAAGGAGTGACCACCCTGTGCAAACAGGCACCATCCAGCACCTCGACGTCTGCTTTGTTGCAGTTCCCGCCGGAACTCGAGCGACAGAGATCGACAAGATCAAGCTTGCCTGCCTTCTAACAGCCCGATCCACAGTCCCTGCAGAGCTGAGACCCGTGGAGGCGACCGGAAGCGCGGGGCACGCCATCTTGAAAAGACCACGAGACGCTGACCGTGCAGCTCACGAGTTACCCTCGAAGTTGTACACCGGGGTTTGAGAAGCCCCAACCCTGAGCCACTCTTGCACCGAAGTTCAGCCCTCCACACTTGACGAGTGCTGCGTGGGGCCCTTTTGCTTCTTTTGGCTCAACGCATTGGCCAAGTCACTTGCCAGCTGGCTTGTGGCCCCTGTGCCGATGAAAACCGAAATACAACTTGTGATTCTGGTTGCTCCAGATTTGCACCCACTCCTCTGAAAAGGAGTACCCACTCTGACCCTCCTGGTCCGAGTGAGAAGCAATCTTCCAGTTCCGCGTGGATTGCTTTTGCCAAGTGTTGTTTGCTCCAACCTTAAAGCCGACAGCGCCGACAGCGAGAGCCTTTGTGGGACAGATCGTGACCCGCTCCTGGACTTCGTAGATGCCCCAGAGCCAACGTGACAGCGGAGAGAAGCTCCTTGACAACCACCTGATTGCGCCCGACATTGCCTGGTTCCTTCCTTTTTCCACCCTGGTCACTGCTGAGTGACCCAGACTCTGTCCCCTCTGCTTTCAGGTACCTTTCGACTTCGATCCACCCTTGGATCCCACCGGACACTTCTCCTTCACAGCGCCTGCAGCCTCTTCAGCTTCAAGCACCAAGAACCAGCGTGACGAAACCCGACATTACTTCGACCCTGTGCACCCGCTTCCTGTGGGTGAGGTAACATTGCAAGGCCGATGTTCCCACACTGGTACACACCTCTAGGGTCTGTGTCTTAAGTTTTGTCTTTCTAGGTTCAGCGGAAGTGTCCTAAAACTCTATTTGCTTAACTTTTACGCACCATTGACTTGCATTGGTGCATGCGTGTGCTTTCAGCACTGCACCCGAATCCCGCGGGCTTTTCCCGACTTCAGCATTGCTAGTCCCGACTGCTCCCAGCAATTCCCTAGGCCCTAGGCCTAACCACTGTTCGATTGGTATCTCTTATACCACTTTCTTAGTATATGGTCTGAGTGGCCCCTCGCCCTCATCCATAATTGTGCAACTTTGTATGTTATACTGTGCTTTTGATTTAACGCTTGTGCCCCTTTGTTCATAAAGAATACTGGGGATTATTTTAAGTAATAAATACATATATTTTTATAATATATACTTGTGTGGTGTCCTTTCATTTGATATTACAGGACTGTGATTGGTAAAACAGCTCGCTTAACACGACCTCTTGAGTTAAGCCTTTAAGGCTGCTTAGTCTATGCTACCATTAAGATAGCTTGTCTACAAGGTTGACTTACAACCAGACACCATAAGGGAAAGCTTGGACTGATACAAGGTGGTTCCAGAATTGGAAACATCATATATCAGGCCAACTTCTCACAGTTGTGAATGAGTGCATAAATAAAAATACATGACGTAAATATGGTACAGTCTAAATAACGCTACTCTAGTACAAAACAGAGATCATCTTTCTTAAACATAATAAAACAGTTGCTAGAAGCTGGTATACTCTAAATGCTATTGTTACTGGCAAAATTTAAAATAATGGTTGGGGCAAAGCAGCCTTTTTACAGATCCCACAGAAACATGTGATTAGGTGGAAAAATACACAGTGGGATAGGAAGGCAGATAACACAGCAACCCTAAAGCAGTGAAAAGGCAGTGGAGGAAATCCAAAGCCCTTTGAATTGAACGATGATCACAAAGTTAAGTCCAAGTCAAGAGGCAGCAACTGTAGCAGCGGTGGGTACAGAAGATGACCCTGAGGCATATGTGCGGCCACAAGAGATTCCACTCACCTTGGTTCAGATACTGAATATTCTCTGTGGAATAGTCTCCAAGGTGAGCAGACAATTTATAACAACCTTTCACGAACACAACACCATACGTCTGCAAATATAAGCCTCATGTACTGTAACTGATCCAGTGGCGTGGGAAGGGGGACGTGGTGGGTGCGGGCCGTTTTGGGTGTCATCACTGAGGGGGGTGACAAAATGGCAAAAATATGTGTTTTAAACACATATGTTTGCCATTTTGTCATGCCGGGGCTTTTTCTGCACCGGGTACCACCTGACCTTGCTACTCTACTGAACTGAACTGAATTGAATATTCTTGTTGATGCCTTTGGGTAACTCATGATAATACAACATTACATTGAGTTGATGAAGATGATGAGGCGTTGCTGCCGGGGGGAACTATGGATAGTGATCAATCCGCTTGATTCTTTCCCTTGAACTTTGAAGACCAGAAATATCTTTCAAACAGTTCTTGACTTACGGGATGGTAGACTTTTGTCCTACCATCTTGGGGTATTGTTCTTACGGAGATTTGTTTAAATAGATCTAATCCGTGTTGTGAATATGTTGATTATGCTGGTAAGGATAGACCCGAGCGCAGGAGTACCTTGTTAGGGGAGAAGCCCATGAGTGGCCTAGTGAGGGGATCCTCAGCCCCAAGTGCACTATTCATGACATACATCACATTGAGTGTCAGAGGTCTGAAGAATATTGTGAAACTATATAAAATATACTCTTAGTTAAAGAAGCATGGGGAGCAAATTATTTTTTACAGGGAACCCATTTGATACTAGCATAGGGGATTAAAATAGAAAAGATGGGGAGGTCAGTTATAATAGACCAGTTTTTGCTCAAAAGTGACAGAAGTCCTAATATGGGTAAGGCCTGAGATCTCCATTGAGACTGCAGTGGTGGACTACATGAATATGCCAAGGTGATTTGGCCTTGTCTGCAGTAAGCTGAATGGAGCGAATGTGCTATTAGGTAGAATATATGCACTGTAAGGAAATGCCTCTTTTTGCATGATCACCCTGATCCTGCTGTTTTTTCTACTCCTTAAACTGGCCTGAGTCTTGGCACAAGGCCTCAGTTCTAGGTCTCCGACTCTTTAAAAGGTATATGTCTGAGTGGTTCAACCACAATTAACATAAGTTAACTTACTTACACATCCATACTATAAGATACCAGGGGTACTTAGGGTCTGTAAGCTAAAGTGTCCCTTGTGGACTACAGCACTTATTGTGCCACCACAAGAGTGACAAGTCAAAGCAAGACTCCCAGCCCGCTGTTGCTGGCTGACAGATCGATTTTTAAACTGCAAACTCGACATTACCATTTAAAGTAATGGCAAAGTCCAAACCTCCTTTTTTAATATTTGTAAGTCACCAATGCGGGCCTACTGAGTCCTAAAGGCTGGATGCATTATATTAAAAATATGGGCATGTGTTTATTAACTTTTTCATGTCCTGACAGTAAAACGTCTCAATTGTTTTTTATATTGTGAAAAAGCTATTAGCCCCATTTGGAGAGTACACGTTGACAGCTCAGTAGTGCTAACTTCTGAATGGGGCTATTAACTGTGGTACTTCAAGGTATTAAAAGAATTTTGCATTAAACCCAATTTGCTCAAGTTACCTTTCTACAAATGACAACTTTGAGAAAGTTGCCATTTAGTTGCCCAAGGTATTCCAGTGTTTACGGTTGCACACAGGCAAGTGTCTTTGAGACAGCCTTCTGCCCACCTGGTTGAGGTGTGAATGACACCCAGGAAGGAACACAAATGGCCTGCTGTTGGAAGAGGGGTGACCTCCTCCTGGCTGAATGGCCAAACAGGCAGTATGTAAGCTCAACAGACGAGCTTCAAAGGGAAAGTTGCCTTTGATGGACAACCGGTGGTTACACTCAAGAGGGGCTCCTTTTTTGTTTTAGCAGATAGGCTGCCATTTTGGAGAGATAGGGGAAGCTGCTTCCAAACACTTTTTCTGTAGCCCATCATCTCTGGGATAGGCTATGGAGCTCCACACACCAAGACAATAATTTTGCCATTTTAGGAGTTGGCAGAATGATGCATGCTGATCTACCTAGATTCCACACCTCACAGGAAGTCAACACTGGACAGGAGGCGATCTGGTAGCCTATTGGCTAGTAGTCGCCACATGCCTGAAGGCAAGAAACAGGCATAAAAGGGGCACCCCTGGCACCCAGACCTCAGATCAAGTTTGCAGAGGGGAGAGGGCCGAGAAGGGCTGCCTTATTGTTCCCTGGACCCAGCAAAGAGAAGGGCGTACCAAAGCCTTGACTGTACCTGCTTCATCTTGGGCTAGCAAGAAGAAAACTGTGCTTTAGGGGCCCACTTGAGAAAAAGTCATCCTCAAGCCCAGACGCAGAAGGTGACTCCAATAGTCAATTATCTGACTCCCTGTTACAGCCACAGGGCCATAAAAGCTGTGGAGTGCCTTGGAGAGTTGGTTGCCAAGAGCCCCTTATTACTGATGACCGCTGAAGTGAAGTCTGGGAGACTAAGTCCTAACGTTCAAAGGGTGCCCCCGAGTTAATTGGACCCGGGATAGTCAACAGAGTGCACATTGGTCACCTAGCATGTAAGTTACTGCCAGTTAAAGGGAACCACTGATTTTGCTGTAACCAGAGACTAGTAGAGCAGTGGCAACAGTTTTTTTGGCTGGACTTCATCTGGGCTTTGAGATTCTTTGACCCCTGAGGCCAAAGTCTCACCACCTTGGTTGTGGACTGAGGGGTGGCCACAGAAGAACCCAGACACTGGCTCAGCATCTTCAGCATCTTCAGCATCCTTGTGCATCTACAGCATTCTGTATCCCTTACAACAGGACCACTCCATTGATTTAGCTGTGAAGTCACTGTTGAACTGGACCTTATTGGTCCCTGTGACTGACTCCTTGCCAGAGCTGGTTGTCACAAGAGTACCCTTATAGCCATTTTCAAGTTACATGTTGTGGCTAACCCTAAACCGTGAGTTACAATAGATTATGGTGATATAATGCTCTAAGTAGAAATCTGTGATTTATTGTGTCTTTAAAAATTCATATCTCTGGAACCCTCTGGTGGATTTTTGTCACTGAGGTATCTATTTAAAAATAAAAATACAACTTATGATTTTAAATTGGTGCTAGATTTTGTTTGCGTTGTGTTTTCTTGTTCAACTGTTTTGTTACTTCTAAATGCTATACGTTTATTCCTGTGATAAAGCTGTACTGCTCTGAGCCACAGCTACCCAGGACAGAGCTAAGGTTTTACAAACGAACCTGACTGGATCTGATACAGAATTGTGACTTTATTGCACAGTGAGGTTGCACAACCACACCATATAATAAACCACCTTCCTCACATGCACCTAAAGTTGACCCCGCTTTTTTTGTAACAGCTTTATTGGTTGGTACAGATGGCAAAGTTGTCCCACATTCCTCTGATTATTCGGTGACACAGTAACAACATATGTAATGTGACATTAGATTGGTCCCACTCACCCTTGCTTTTGTCAATTATAACTAAGGTAGCTGAGACACAAGAGAATGGTCTACTAGATGGTGTTTACTTAATATCTGGCAACTACATAACTGTGATATTAGGGAATGCTTTTATTTTTCACACAACCTCCATGTTAAGCTAGATGTAATGTAGGAGATGATTGTGGGCATGATTCTCATCTCAACAGGGAGCCAGTGTAGAGCTTGCAGGTGTTGGGTGATGTGGCAGTGGCGCGGTAGGTTAAGGACTAGTCTGGCGGCGGTGTTTTGGATGTTCGGAATAATCCTGGGCTCCGAACTCAAAATGGACTGCTAGATCAACGCCGTCACCTCTTCCTGTTTCCACACCTTCCATCTCCTACGTAAAACTTTCAACTGGATCCTCCTCGAACACAGGAAAACCATCACCCCCCCCCCCCCCTCATCAGCTGCAGACTGGACTACGGCAACGCACTCTATGCCAGGATCAACAAGAACCTCACCCGCAAACTCCAGAACATCCAAAACGTGAAGAGAAACACGTTCAAGCTTCTCACCCACGCCCACAAATCCCTCCACAACACCGTAGTAAGGGAGGTGTCTTATTTTCACCTCAATCTCAGCCCAACACAAATGCCTCACTTAAAGAACCACCAACACTCTTTTTTTTCATCCAGGCTGGCAGATAGCTAGCTAGAGCCTAACACCATGATGTCAGTGCCATGCAGGAAAATATTAAGGGCCTGATTTACATTTTGGTGTAGAGGGTACGTGCATGCAACAGTGACGGAGTTCCCTCCCTGCCAACAGAGGTGTACCCGCTGCATTTACAAGCAGGCAGACCTAAGGGCAAATGATGGTGGAGACTACTCTGTCTCAGCCGTGATTAATCCCCTCCGACAGCACTGGGGAGTAAGGGCCTTCAGAGAAATGGCTACATGTCCGCCCACCCAATTTAGATGGGCGGACATGTAGTCATTTTTTACTGTTTCAAGGAACAGTAAAATAATTATCACTTCCCCTGCCTTGTGAGAAGCCTCCTATGGTGAGGGAAGCATTATATTTTTTCTTTCCAAAAAGAAAAACACATAACAGGATCTTCTTTTTGAAAAGAAAAATTATATACTCTGTGATACTGGGCTGCGTCCTGCTGATGCAGCCCTGTAACAGAATGTAAAATGCATTGACAGGAACCACCATCACAGCGGTTCCTGGCAATGTTTTTATAAATGACCGACTGCTGGCAGGCGGTCATTACACTAGGCCAACAGAGTAATTTACTCTGTTACCCTGGCAGACCAATGGGCCGTCCACCAGGAGTTTAATCAGTGCCTAAGTTTGCTGCCACTTCACAAGTGCTGTAGAGGAAAACTATGATTTGGAGGAAGTAGCCCCGTCAGCTGGTTACATAAAATACAAATCAGTGACCTGCATGTTAAACATTATGCTTTATGCAGGCATGTTAACTTTCTATGCTATTTCATGATGAATCAATTCTGTTATTGAACTGCACACATATTTCTTTAGCAAGTGCATTAACCACCAGATTTATCCTAATATTATTTCACTCTGTAAATTGCAGGGTACAGAAAGAACTCTGCAGTAGGTACCTGACCTCAAAGTATATTTTAAAACACATCCTGTTTATGACAATCAAGTAAGCTATAACAGCCTCAGGGGCAGATTTTCAAAGGTTGAGTAGAATTTGCGCTGTGCCAGAAACCCATAGCGCTGCGCTACATGCGTGAAAGCAAATAACGCTGCATCATATTTAAAAAAGCGAAGTGTCGCGAACTAGTGCATGCGCAAAAATTGTCTTGCGTCTTTGCGCAAAATGTATGTGCATCATGCAAGGCCTTAAAAAAAATTGCAAAATGCAGCAAAAAGATGCAACATATTTTGGTGGAAGTCCAAACCCATGAAATGGCCGTGCCCCACAACCCAATCCTGTAATGCAGCAGTCAGAAGAGGATCCAGCTACCAGTATCTTCTGGCAGGATCACAGGAAAAAAGAAGAAAAAGAAAAAAAAATAACACTAGAGGAATTAGAAATATTAATAGCTGAGGTCAGCAAACTGAACACCATCTATTTGTAAACACAAAAATACCTCAAGCCAAAAAAAAACGCCTTATGGAATTCCATATTAGGCAAAATGAATGCAGCGGCACCTACCTCCAGGACGGCTGAAGGAATGTATGACATAATATCAACAGACAGAATATCTACATACAAAAATATCGACACAAAAATATCGAAATCAAAAATATCGAAATTATATCTACATAATGGTAAGTACAAAAATATCGAAAAAATAATATCGTTGTACAAAAATATCGAAATTAAAAATATCGTTTTTTTAAATGTATTAATAATAATTTAAAATTAATTTAAAAATACATATAATTTTACAAATATTAACGCATGTTTTTACAATGCAGATACTTTTACAACGCATACCATTACAACGTAAGTATTGGTAAGTATATAATACATTTCTTATGTAAATTAATTAAAATTAATATAATATAATTTAATTTAATTTAATTTAATTTAATTAATTTAATTTAAATTTAATTTTACTTTAATTTTTACACTGTACCCCTGTACCCCAAAAACCCAAAACTGACCCTGAACCCTAAAAATACCCCTTTACCAAAAAACTAAAAACTGACCCTGAACCCTAAAAATACCCCTTTACCCAAAAACTAAAAACTGACCCTGAACCCTAAAAATACCCCTTTACCCAAAAACCAAAAACTGACCCTGAACCCTAAAAATACCCCTTTACCCAGAAACTAAAAACTGACCCTGTGCCCTAAAAATACCCCTTTACCCAAAAACTAAAAACTGACCCTGAACCCTAAAAATACCCCTTTACCCAAAAACTAAAAACTGACCCCGAACCCTAAAAATACCCCTTTACCCAAAAACTAAAAACTGACCCTGAACCCTAAAAATACCCCTTTACCCAAAAACTAAAAACTGACCCTGAACCCTAAAAATACCCCTTGACCCAAAAACCCAAAACTATAACATTTTAAATATAATTATATACTTACCAATACTTACGTTGTAATGGTATGCGTTGTAAAAGTATCCTTATTTGTAAAAACATGCGTTGTAAATGCATGCGTTGTAATAGTTTTTGCGTTGTAAAAGTTTCGTTGTAATGGTAGTGCGTTGTAAAAGTTGCGTTGTAATGGTTGTTTCCCTATAAACACACAACCCACTACACATAAATAAATGAAATCATTTAATCACTTAATAGTTATTAATTACCAATTAATTATTAAATAACAATATCAAAAATTAATAAATAAAAAATATTAACACATTAACTCTAATTAATTTAATTTACTACTTAATATGATTTCATTACAAATTAATTATTAATTAACAATAACACTAAATTAAATATATTAGCACAATAAATCTAATTAATGTAATTAACTAATTAACATTAATTAATTACCAATTAATTATTAATTAACAATAACAATAAATTATATATCTTAGCACATTAAATCTAATTAATTTAATTAACTAATTAATATTAATTAATTACCAATTAATTATTAATTAACAATAACACTAAATTAAATATATTACCACATTAAATCTAATTAATGTAATTAACTAATTAGTTTCAATTAATTACAAATTAATTATTAATTAAAAAATATTTAAAATATATATTAATTATTTAATTATTATTAAATTACTTCCCACCCTATTCCCCTATAAACCCACAGCCCGCTCTAATACTAAAACGCAAAATGTTAACATAATTACTAATTTTCAAACATACATTTCTAAACATATTTAGCAAACAT
Source organism: Lissotriton helveticus (assembly GCF_964261635.1). Taxonomy (NCBI): domain Eukaryota; kingdom Metazoa; phylum Chordata; class Amphibia; order Caudata; family Salamandridae; genus Lissotriton; species Lissotriton helveticus. The sequence goes on along the minus strand of NC_136062.1, from coordinate 243,615,934 downwards.
ATAAACAACATAATAAAATACATAACACTAAACAACAAAATTTCGATATTACTAATATACATACCGTAATCTTGATATTCTGTCTGTCGATATTATGGCACATCGATATACTATACCATCGATATTAAAACATCGATAATATTGTATATCGATATTTTAATTTCGATATTTTGTCTGACTACCCGGCTGAAGAGTGTAAAAAGTGATGGCATGACATCAAACGCTATATTAAAGAAAAGTTAGAACGTAATCGCCGTGCTGCCCTGAAAACAGGTGGTGAACCTGAGAGCAACAACGAGCTTACACCTAAAGAGGAACAAGTTGTGGCTGCAATAGGGCCTGACTTGGATGGTGGGGTACAAGGTCCAGACACTGCTGAGCTTGAGGAAAATTAAGTTCATGGTAAAGTATAATATTTCACACATTTCTATGGATGACAGAAAGTACATAGCCCATGCAGTCATAATGAAAATGTGTAATGATCACGGTAGTAAATATTAATTACCAATTAATTATTAATTAACAATAACAATAAATTATATATCTTAGCACATTAAATCTAATTAATTTAATTAACTAATTAATATTAATTAATTACCAATTAATTATTAATTAACAATAACACTAAATTAAATATATTACCACATTAAATCTAATTAATGTAATTAACTAATTAGTTTCAATTAATTACAAATTAATTATTAATTAAAAAATATTTAAAATATATATTAATTATTTAATTATTATTAAATTACTTCCCACCCTATTCCCCTATAAACCCACAGCCCGCTCTAATACTAAAACGCAAAATGTTAACATAATTACTAATTTTCAAACATACATTTCTAAACATATTTAGCAAACATATAAACAACATAATAAAATACATAACACTAAACAACAAAATTTCGATATTACTAATATACATACCGTAATCTTGATATTCTGTCTGTCGATATTATGGCACATCGATATACTATACCATCGATATTAAAACATCGATAATATTGTATATCGATATTTTAATTTCGATATTTTGTCTGACTACCCGGCTGAAGAGTGTAAAAAGTGATGGCATGACATCAAACGCTATATTAAAGAAAAGTTAGAACGTAATCGCCGTGCTGCCCTGAAAACAGGTGGTGAACCTGAGAGCAACAACGAGCTTACACCTAAAGAGGAACAAGTTGTGGCTGCAATAGGGCCTGACTTGGATGGTGGGGTACAAGGTCCAGACACTGCTGAGCTTGAGGAAAATTAAGTTCATGGTAAAGTATAATATTTCACACATTTCTATGGATGACAGAAAGTACATAGCCCATGCAGTCATAATGAAAATGTGTAATGATCACGGTAGTAAATATGTATGTTTATGGCATATGTTTGTTGGGTAATATTTTAAGGGTGGGTGACCAAACATTTTGTGCTGGGTTAGATTAACAAAAATGATGAAAACCATGAATTTGTTTATAAGTAACTTACCAGTTCCAAACTGAGGGCCTCATTAATGAGGCCCTACCGGCACTATTGCGTTGCTGGAACACCAACTTTTTGATGTTCCAGTGGTGCAATGTGCCACTGGCATATTTATAAGGTCACGTAAGGCCACGTTACATGGCTTTTTAATAAATTATAAATATGTGCCCCTTGCGTTCCAAGGGTGTTGCTGGGGCCATTCCCACCAACATCTAGGGCTTTTTGACACTGTCCCAAATTTACCAGAAGTCTGAGGCAGCGCCAAAAACATACACCTCCCCAGAGGAGGTGTAAGGGAGGCACACAAAGGAGAAAAAACTTTATTTCTCCTCGTTTCGTGTTGCATTCTGCAGCACACATAGAAAGAGGAAAGGGCCTCTTATGATTATTTTTGTGCAGGAAGGTTTCCCTTCACAGATCACAGGCACAAATATGGTGACAATCACATAGAGATGCTGCATCCCCACCATGGTGCAAGGGTGCCTGTGCTGGCGCACGACAGACCATTGAGCGGCGGGCAGAGCAAAAGGACAGGAATGCACTGTATCTAACAAATTTGGCTCATTCCTGCCCTTTTCTTTTGCCGTAGGGCAGCGCAGTAGCAAGGCCTGCTGCACTGCACTATTGCAAAAAAACAATAAATGAGGCCCTTAGTTTCGTGCTGGCAAGTATCCTTTGCACTGTTTTGTGTAACTTAGCGCCAAGGGAGTTTTACATGGGTAGTACATGGGTGTTGCCATGCACCCACCCATGCCTTTTGACGCCAATCCCTATCTACAAACAAATAGTGGACCGAGTTTATTGTGAAAAGGCGATGCCAAGTAATGTATTTCTCCTCTCTTCTCTGCATGTGTGCTGCACTGTGCAGCACACTTACAAAGTAGGAAAAGTCATGAAATGTGTTTAAGCACAGTATTCTGTATTGGAAGAGTACCTTTCCAGTACTAAAACTATGATAGTGTATGGCACACACCCTTGCACTGCGGTGCAAAGGTGTGTGACAGGCGCAGAGCATTCAAAATTAGCGCTGGTGCCAGTTAGAGGGGAAGAGCGAGTCATGGCACTGTAAAACATGGCTATCTCCTACTCCCTCCATGTCACACAACACAGATCAGCATCATTTTGTAACTGTGCTGTCTACTGTGGTAGTTTTGAATGTTCGGGTAGAAGTTTTTAAGGTGTACCATGTTGCAAGGGTGTCTGAGTGAGTGTAGAAAACAATTTGTACTTTAATGGATATTTCACAGTACAAAATAATAAGCCAATGCTAACAATAATAATGTGCAACTTTGTCCGAGTGGGTTACGTCAAAAGGCATGGCTGGTTGCATGGGATTGCCCATGTACCACCCATGTAATGCCCCTTCCACGCCAAGTAACGCAAAACAGTGCTTTGCACTGCTTTGCGCTACTTTGAGTGTACTTTCCAGTGCAAAATAAATGTTGAGCTGTAAAGTAAATTCCCCCAAAAAATTTGCACTGGTTAGCGTCACTTTTGTGATGCTAACCCAGCACAAAAGGTTTGAAAATATCCCCCTACATTTGTTGGGTGAGATATTCTATTCCATGATGAAGGTGTTTACAATGTTCAATCTTAATACCATGCGCACTGGGTGCATTTCTGTGAACTGGTTATTTTTAGGGCCATATTGATGTGGGAGCTTTCCACCTGAAGTGCAATGCATTTATCTTGTTACCCTTCACACATTGGCCTCTCCTGATATGTATACAGATGATGATGGCAACAAGTCAGGCCACATTCACCCTTGTAAGCACAAGCTGTGGACCTTTGAGTATGTTATGCCACAATCATGGCCTTCAGCATGTAGCCTTGAGCATCTGTCCGTCTTTAGCCACACCTGGATAACTTAAACCTTCCTCTAGAGGTGGCACTGCTTCTATGGGTAGGATTACATCCCTCATCCGTAATTTTATGAAACTTGCATATGATTTACTTGTGTATTTGGGGGAAACACACAGCAGGTTCACTAGCTGTAGGACAACATATGTGGAGTAATCATTATAGTTTTGTGTCTTTGGCTTCAACACATTTGTTTTGCCATTGAAAGGGATTAATTGGACCTAAGTCAGTCTAGTTAGTGTTCACCGATGTGACCTTTGTATTTATTTCTACCTGTGTGTATTGTCATCTGAAGCCCAAAATGTAATTTTTCAAGCACTACTGTTTTACTGGCTCAGTTGAACATGTAGTTGTAACTCATATGTGATATATATGGTTACTTTATACAAATTCACAGCTCTCTGTAGTTAATCCTTACACTCCATTTGGAGCTCCTCGTGAACATCTATCATATACCAGCTAGGTTACAGACATTCTGCTGTTTTAGGTGATACGTTCACCCTCCTTACAGACTGTTGTAATAGCATTTAACGTCAGCTGACCATCACTATGCTGGAATGCAACTGTACACCTCAACCCCCACCACATGGAGCTGTAGATTCTGAATAGTTTCAGTTTATATGGGATGTAGCCGAGACATATTTGGTGACAATTGAAACATTGTAAAGATAGTATTGTTAACGTTTCTTACTTAATGTTCAAATATGTTAAGGCCATGCACAGGAACAACTTTTCCTGTGGAAGGAATGCGTGCATCTATTTCACCTCCACATTTGGCAGGCACAGTAATTTGTTATTACTATCTGTAGTAACATATAGATTTGATGGATATGAAATTTGGGTCTTACCTACGTATACATTGCCCCCTACACTCAGATTACTATGCAATCTGGTATTAATTGAGCTAAGATAATACTTCCCCACACCCAATACAATGGGAATGCTTGCTTAAATGTTGACCTAAAATAACAATCTCCATGGTTGCCACAGACAGTAGATATTTGTTGTGCTTCTGCTGGTAGATCTCCTAGTAAATGGGTACAGCTCTTTTTGCGCCTGTTTTGTACCCACGCTTTTCTTTCTGCGCTAATCTTTTTTGCACTACTTCATATCACTTTGCGTCACTCTTGTAAATACTTGTGCCTACAGGGTTTTGGTGCATTTGCGTGGGTAACGCCCTGAAACACCCACTCTGCATACATTAAATCGACTTTGGTGCAGAGAGGCGCTAAACCATTTGTGCATCATGCTATCTTTAAAAAATGGCGCAAATACTTAATTGTGCCTGTCTGAAAATGTGTGCGAGGTATTGCGCCACTTTGTGTCACACCATGGCGAGCGCAAACTCTTTGAAAATCTGCCCCTCAATGTCATATTTGTCCTTGTTGACAATTCCCTTGTAGCAGAATTTTTATTTAAAAAATCAATGAATGTGTTGCCTGTCAGACTGACTCGCTCCTCGTGACTCCATGTGTTACATCACCCCCTTACTGAGCAACACCTTGACCCCCAATGTATGAGATCCCAATCTTGTCTGTTTCTAGCACTACCTTAGACCTAGTGGTGTCCGGGCCAAACTGCCCATTGTGCTCTGGGCTAATGGCCGGGAGGGAATGTATGACGTTACAACGCATGCTTTTACCACGCATGCTGTTACAACGCAAGTATTACAACGCAAACCTTTACAACGCATTACACTTGGGGGTGCTGGATAGTGAATAGTTTAATTTACTATTCCAACTCCAGTCCCCGTGGACACTAGGGAAGGTGTTGGATAGTAAATCAAAACTATTCCCTATCCTAGAGCGCCCCCCCAGTGTAATGCGTTGTAAAGGTTTTCGTTGTAATACTTGCGTTGTAACAGCACTGCGTGGTAAAAGTTTCATTGTAAAGGATGTTTCCCGCCGGGAGGATGTGAGACATGGAGGCTTTTTTGTATGGCTGTAGACTGCCTCTGCCCTGTCCTGTCCCCTAACTCACTTGTTGCACCAATAAATACTTCCCATGAGCCAACATGTGATCTGATGCCCCATGGGCAGGTATTCCATGTGGTGGCTGGCTAGTGTGTCGCAATGGTCTTGTGGTTTGTTGCTTTGAAGGTCATGGTAGTCTTCTGAACTTCACCTTCACCACTTTAAAACACTATGTAAACATTTTGACATCATGGTGGTGAATACTCACTCTGTGTTAAGCAAGAAAGCATGTAACTTGTAACGTACGGACAGTGTTTTAAATGAGAATATAAAAGGGCAGGTACCCACAAGACTGAACTAGAGAGCTGTGTTGGGGCTCGGGATACGGTTGCGCAGAGAAACAACCACCTTTATGCATTTTTAAAGTTTTCTTTTTGCCCTTTTTTTTACAAAATGATATATTTAATAGTCTATTGCAAATTTCTCACATGTGCAGATTGGTTCTGCATATGTGGTACATAAAATACATTTTTAGTCAGTTAGAAACTCTCTTATAACCTGAAACTCTTGGTTAACCGAAACCCAATTTGCTTTTCTTCATGGGTTTTGCTGATTCTCTTTTCGTGGCCTTAGTACTCTGGGCACTTTCTCACTGTAATGCAGTGTGAAAGTGTACACACCCTTCCTGTACATGTTAGTACGTGGTGCTTACCTGATGTTTTTAAACATGTCTCAAGCCAGCCATTGCAGACTGGTGTTTGTGCATTTGCTCTTATGCTCAGGTGGCCTTTCTATATCACTGGCCAATGTTGAGGGTGCCTTTCACTAACCCTAGAGCATTCCTAGTGTAACCAGATTATCTGGTGTGACTCGCAACATCATGCACCTGATGTTATGCCTCATTTCAGTGAGGTACGGTGAACCTAACTGTGGGTTGATTGTAATAGGATTGTCCGGAGCGACAAGTATCATTGTGTACAGACATGGTGCCTCATTCCAGAGAGGTACAGCGAACCTGACTGTGGGTTGATTGTGACCAGAGTGTTTGGTGCGACTCGTATCATCACGCTCTAGACAATAGGCCTCACTTGCAGGAAGGTACGGTGAACCTAACTTATGGTTCAATGTGCCCTAATTGTATGGTGCGACTGGTAAAATAGCGCACCAGATGTCGAGTCTCATTTCCAGGAGGCACGGAGAACCTGACTTGTGGTTCATTGTGACCAGATTGTCTGGTGCGACTCGGATCAACGCGCTCCAGATGTTGTGTATCACTTCTGTGGAGTGCGGGTACACTTGAACCGCCACTTCACCATGTGTGTCCGTCTTGCCCTCAGTTTGGCGAATCAACTGCCATCTTCTCACTCTGCCCGACGACTTTGTGTTGCCAGGTAGTATCGACCGGACTGGGTCTGGGTGGTAGAGTAAGTACAGGGCTGAGGAATACTTCCCGGAAGCGGGTCGAGAGACTGCATGACCCCCTTCTGATTCGCAGAACTGGGCTGGTGCCAGAAGGCGAATTAAGGGACCTCTTGATTGAACTGGGCAGCCTCTAGCCCATTTCTGTACCGCATAAAGTGGATACACTTCCTGAGTGGTGGTCAATCCTCCATTTGTTGACTGTTTCAAGGTTACCCTGATAGTTACTTCAGCCTTCTCCCCTGGGCCCCTGACTAAGTGTGACTCCGGCCTTATACAGGTCTAGGAAGGGGTGGAGGTTTTTTACTCTAACCTGTGGGCAGAGTAGTGAGAGGTAACTGAGAGGTGTGGGAGGGATTGTGCCATGGGGTCTGCGTTCATATTATTAATGGACCTGCCTAATATCATTTGCACATGTTACGGTGCAGAGTGTGTGTGTGTGTGTGTGTGTGTGTGTGTGTGTACGCTAGTGTGCTTCATAGAGACTTACAGATATCCTTTGCACTGTGGTATGGCAATGTGTAAGTGTAGGAAAGTGTGCTGCATGAGAACAGCCTGCTAATAGTTGCACCGCACAGCAGTGTTGGTATACTTGGTTGTTTCTTTACCTAACGAATACTCCATTTTAACATTGGTTTTACGCGTGAAGCCTTGGCCTACGGGGCTGCTGAAAAGTGTTATAAATTCCATGTGTACACATTCATGATATCGTTGTGACTTGGGGGGCACCCTAGAAATGTGTGGATTTGAATTATGTTATTTGCCAGGGTGGGTTCAGTTCTAAGAACGTATCGCATCGCATAAGGGTGCTGGGTGTAAAATATGATTTTTTTCCAAGTGTGCACATTACTGATGTCATTTGAACACTGTTGGGCCGTGTACTGCTAGTGATTTTTCCAAGTGTGATTTATGCCCCAAAATACATGATGTTCATGTTGCGTTAATTAGTGTGTGTGTTGAATACAATCCTAATTTACATACACCATGTGTGTAGTCTCTTTTGTGACGCTCAGTGTATTTACTGTGTGAGAGTGCTGTGCCAATCCTTATCACATTGCCTCCATCATAAGCCTGCCACTGCCAAGCTACCCAAGGGTGAAAGTTACACAGTGAGTGTAATCATCTAACCCTGACAGGAGTGGTAGGTCCTGCCTGCCATGGGCACCACCTCAACCAACAAGAAGGTACCACTTCCAACACTTATGCAGTTCATTACACTTGAAGAGACATATTAAGTTATCACTTCTACGTTACAGAATCTTCAGCACAATTTTACCAGGTTTAGAGCTCTGCATATTGGGGCACACTTTGTGATACTAGATGAGCAAGGCCTTTGGCCTAATGCATTTAGGCATCAGCGCTGAATGATCCTGTCTGATCACTGTGATCTTGTCCACCACTGTGTGATCTTGATTAAGTTCTGTGTTATTGTGAGTCAGCATTGTGTCATCTTGGGCTATAACCTACTCAGGCAATTACCAGTATACCACGAAGATCCTCTGGGATATACAGATTCCATTCCATTTCATTAAAACATGGTGAAGGTGGAATATCATTTCTAACTCTTATGATATTTGTTACACAGTTGAGAGCTCGGAATCTATGCCTATTGATCCAGAAATATTTGATATTGATTTATGATGTTGTGCAATTTTGGTCCTGTACTTTGAGACCTTGATGCATTGCTATATGACCCTAACCCTTGCTGTGTGGCTTTGTACATATAACAAATGAGCTTGGGCTAATATTCTTTGATCTTGGCTCAGTAATGTTTGATCTTGAACCAGTGATGTCTCACCTTGAGCCAATGATGTGTGATTTTAGGCCAATGATGTGCGATTTTAGGCCACTACTGTGTCTTAATGACCTGCTGCTGTCATATATTGTGCTAGTGTTGGGCCAGTCTTTTCCAATCTATGGCCAGCCATTACCTCTACGTCCCTCGTCCTCGACCCAGTCATCACTCATGAGGTATTCCACAGACAGGAAACAAAACAGGAAACGCTTTTAGGCCCCACCCCCCCTCTTGCCAGGTGCTATATCAGACCCAACCACTAGAAGCACATCCTGTTTTGTTTCCTGTCGGTGGATTACTTGATGGGAGACGCTGGGGTGGGTGCCGGGCACTTACCTCCATCTTTGTCCTGTGGATCCTCCTCTGCTGGGCTCTGGGAGGCTCCCATGGACCGTCGTGGGATTCTTTGGAGTGGGGCTGCTGGCCTTCCCCGTCTCCTCCTGGGCTTGGTTGGCCTGAGCTGCTGGGCTTCTCTGGTCTTCCTCCTTCTTCCTGCCTGGTTTCCTGCTGATGTCCCTTGGTGTGGAAGGCGGTCGTGGCCGGCTCCTCGTGCTCGCCTGATGTCAGGTAGGGGGGGGGGGGGGCGGGAGCGCTGGTCTGCTGTGTGCGCGCTACTCCCCGGGGTGTTCCTTGCCCCCCCATCCCCCCGGGCCCCTCTGTGGTTGTGGGGGCCCGGGGTTGTTTTCGTTGGGGTAGTGCGAGGGTTGAGGAGCGCTGGATTCTGCGCGCTCCTCCCCGTGTTTCCCGATTTCCCCCCTTTCCCCCCCCGGCCTCTCTGTACTGTGGTAACCAGGGGGGGGGGCTCTCTACCGGTGCTGCTGGTCGCGGGGACTAGGACGGCTTGTTACCACTGTCATAGCCCAGTTTTTCTTGAGAAAAGCATCCAGCATCGGAAGTGGTTCTCCTCCGTTTTCTCTCCGCTTGCTCGAATTGCTGAGCCTCCATTCTTGCACGGTTCAGTGTGTTGCAGTCGGGGGTGGAAGAGGATGACAATGGGGAGTTTCCTTTACTGATCGTGCCGACGGCCGCCTCTGCCGCCCTGTTTGCTGTGGCCGGGCTTCCTCGTTGTGCGGGAGCCCGGCCTCCTCTCGCGATGCCTGGATTGCACACATGCTCTGTTGACATTTCCTGCCTGGCGTCTATTGGGACGGACGCCCGGGTGGGCTCCGGGCGCTCCATTCCTTGGGGGCTACTTTGGTTGTGCCGCCGCCTCCGGACCCTGGCCGGCTCCGGCTCCCCTGCCTCCCTCCCGCTTCTGGAGTGGGTTTTCCTGCTGTCCGGAGCCTCGCATGGTGCCGTGCCTTCGTCTGCTGCTTTGGGAGTCGTGCTGGTGTGTGTTTCCATCTCTTTGGATGTCATTGAACTGGTCCGCAGTGAACTCTTCGTGTGTGTCTCTGTGTCCGGGGGGGGGGGGTGCTTTGTGCTTTGGTTGTTTGTCATGAGCATGCACCTTCGCCTGTGCCTCCCTCTTCCTCGGGTTCCGGTGGGGCCTCCTCTCCTCCTCCTATGTCGCGTACCTAGGGGGCTGATACTGATGGGATTGTGCGTTTTCTCCTGGAGTTCTTTTCTGATTTCCATGTTCACGTGGGCTTCCCGGAGGTTTCTGCAGTTCCTCTCTGGATTCGCTCCTGCCGCGGTTTCTGTGCCTGTTGCCTCTCCTTGCCTGTGCGCCCTTTTGTTTCTGATGTTCATGTTGCAGGTGTGATCTTGTTTTCCGTGCCCGGATTTGTGTCCCGGCTTCATCCCTTGTGGGATGTGGCGGTCCTTTTGCCTGCTTCCATTCCTGTGGCCTCTGTTGTGGCCTGTCTTGTGGGTCGTCCTTCTATGGCGGATGGTGACGTTCTGGAGGACGGCGTGGACAATGGGGTGGTTTTCTGCCCTGTGGATTCTTGTGCCGCCTCGCTCCTGGCTACTCTTGCTGGTGTCTATGGAGCACCAGGCTGAATTCCTGTCGGACATCGCCTTTGACTCTGTGAGGGCTTCTGCTATGTCCTGTGGTTCCTCTGTGGCTGCCCGTCGTATCCTGTTGCTGGGAGATTGGAAGACGGACACGGCCCAGCGTTCCTTGGCTTTGGGGATGCTTTTCGCTGGTGCCCGTCTGTTTGGTGGCTCGCTGGAGGAGGACCTGCACCTGGATCTTCAAGGAACGCAAGCATTCTTTGTCCTTTCGTGATGTTCCTCCCTGTGGGGGTTCTTCCTTCTCTGGTGCCAGGACTTTCCGCCAGCCTTCCAGGTTTCAGCAGTCCTCCTTTCGGAGTCAGCGTGGCACTGGCCGTTTTTTTCCCAGGAAGTTTCAGACGTAGTCACAGAGGGGTGCCGGGTCTGGTCCGCAGCGTTCCTGACTTTGCCATCCTGGGGACGTTCTCGCTGGTGGTCCGCCTCTGGTTGGTGGGAGACTTCGCTTGTTCCTTCCTGCTTGGCGCCTGACGACCTCCGACGGATGGGTGCTGGATGTCTTGTCGAGGGGCTACCGGATCGAGTTCCTCCCCCCCAGCCCTCCCCCCCCCCTCAGGGGTGGTGTTGACCCCTTCTCCGCGGGTTGCCTTCCGCCATCTGGCCTTGTCGGACGGGGTTCGTTCTTTGGTCAGCAAGCTTGCAGTTGTCCCTGTTCCGATGGCGGAGAGGGGGTTGGGCGTCTACTCCTTCATCTTTGTGGTGCCGAAGATCCCAGGGGGCTTCCGGGTGGTCGTCAACCTTCGGGGTCTGTACTTGTTCGTGTGGAAGTTCCCGTTCGGGATGGAGACTCTCCGGAAGGTTATCCCGCTGATCCAGTCCGGTTGGGTGTTCTCCACTCTGGACCTCCAGCATGCGTACCTGCACGTCCCAGTGGCTGTGAGGGATCAGCGTTTCCTGCGCTTCTGCCTGGAGGGCCAGCTCTGGCAGTTCTGCGTCCTTCCCTTTGGTCTTCGGTCCGCCCCCCGGGTGTTCACCAAGGTGGTGGCTCCCTTGGTGGCCCATCTCCATCTCCTGGGGGTGTCGGTGTTCCCGTACCTCGACGACTGGATGGTTCAGGCTCCGTCCCTGGAGGTCATGTCTCGCCACCTTCTCTTGACCATGACTACGCTCAGGGACCACGGGTTCTTGATCAACTTGCCGAAGTGCCACCTGGAGCCTGCCACTCGGAGGACCTTCATCGGGGCTGTGTTCGATTCTGTTTTGGGCAAGGTGTTCCTACCGGAGGCCCGGATTCGACGCCTTCAGTCTTTGCTGGGGAAGTTGTTGTCGCAGGACTCGGCTCCCCTCCTTCAGTGGCTGGAGGTTCAGGGCCACATGGCTGCTTCTGTCTTCACCGTGCCCTGGGCCAGGGTTCATCTGCGCCCTCTGCTGTGGCATGTGCTGCGCTGGGTCCCCTTTCCTGTCCTGGATTATGCGGTTCCTGTGCCTGTGTCTCTGGACGTTGTGTCTGCTCTTTAATGGTGGCTGGATCCTTTCCACTTTTCTGTGGGGATGTTGTTCCATCTGCCTCCTCCTCTAGTTGTGGCCACGGATGCCAGCGCTTCCGGCTGGGGGGCGATTCTGGACCATTGGGCTGTTCAGGCTCGTTGGCTGCCGTCGGAGTATCGCAGGTCGTCCAACTGGAGGGAGTTGTCTGCAGTGGAGAGGGCGCTCCGCTTTTTCCATCTTCATCTGAGGGGTTGCCATGTCCTGGTGTGATCGGACAACGCGGTGTCTGTGGCCTACATCAATCTCCAGGGCGGGACCCGCAGTTCTTCCCTGAACCTGTTGGCCTGCTCCGTTTCGGACTGGGCGGAGTAGAATCTTCTGGCCCTGTCTGCTCAGTATATTCGGGGTGTGGACAACGTGGTGGCGGACTCTTTGAGCCGGAGGTTTCCTTCGTCTCTGTCCCTGTGCTTGGCTCCCCGGACTTTTCGCTTGCTTTGCCTGAGGTTCGGGACTCCTTGTCTGGACTTGTTCGCCTCCCAGTCCAATGCCCTGGTTCCCCTGTTCTGCTCCAGGTCTCCGGAGGTGGACGCCTGTGGAGTGGATGCCTTGTCTCTCCGGTGGCCTCCTTGGCTTCTTTATGCCTTTCCTCCCTTTCCTCTGATTCCTGCCTTCTTGCTGAAGGTTCGGCGGGAGGGGGCTCAGGTAGTGGCTGTTCTTCCACACTGGCCGAGGAGGTCCTGGTTTCCTCTGCTGCTGGGCCTAGCGGTGGGCCCTCCTTGGCTTCTGCCCCGCTACCCCTCTCCTCTGAGGTCCCCGTCCCTTCTTCTGGTTTCCCTCTCCTTGGCGGTCTGGAGGTATACGGTTGTCTCTTGGGGTCCGTGGTCTGCCCGACCACATCATTTCTGTGATGCAGGCCTCTCGTAGGCCGTCTACTTTGTCTTCTTACTCGGAGCACTGGTCTTCTTTCTCGGGCTGGTGTTCCTCTTCTGGTATGTCTCCTACCTCTTGCCCTGTGTCTTCTATCCTTCAGTTTTTTCTGGATGGTTTTCAGAAGCGTTTTGCTGTGTCTACCTTGCGTGGTCAGTGGGCTGCTATCCGGGCCTTCCGGGACCCGGATTCCTTTCTTGCTTCAGATGGCCTTTTGGTTTCTCGGCTGTTTCGTAGTTTTTCTCTTTCTGCCCCTTCTGTTCGTTCTATGGTGCCTCCTTGGGATTTGTCTTTGGTGTTGGGTGTTTTGCAGTCTTCCCCCTTTGAGCCTTTGGAATCTGTGGACCTTCAGTTTCTGTCCTACAAGGTGGTTTTTCTGGTGGCCATCACTTCTGCGAGGCGGTTGGGGGAGCTTACGGCCTTGCGTTGTTCCCCGCCGTTTTTGCGTTTTCTGGATGACGCTGTGGTGCTCTCTTTGGATCCTGGTTTTGTCACCAAGGTCCGCTCCCGTTTCCATTCCTCTCAGGAGCTGGTTCTTCCTTCTTTGTGTCCTTCTCCTTCTTCTCCTTCTGAGCTTTTGCTTCATTCTTTGGACCTGCGGCATGCCCTGTCCATTTATGTGGCTCATTCTGGGGAGTTTCGTTCTTCTGACTCTCTCTTTGTGACCTTTGGTTTGGCTGGTAAGGGTAAGGCTGCCTCCAGGCTCCCCTTGGGTCGTTGGATTCACGCTGTCATCACTCTTGCCTTTCGTGGTACTGGTTTGCCTTGTCCAGCGGGGGTTCAGGCGCTTTCCACTCGGGGCGTGTCTGCCTCCTGGGCTGCTTTTCCTGGTGTGTCTCTTGATGAGATTTGTCGTGCTGGGTCCTGGGCCTCCGAGTCCACGTTTGTGCGACACTACAGGTTGAATTGTGCCCTGTCTGACCGGACCAATTTTGGTCGTGGGGTGTTGCAAGCTGTGGGGGTTCCCCCTCCGCTCTGTGTTCTGTTTGTGTATTTCACTTTTTCGCTTGCTGCACTCCTTTGTGTCTGGTCTGTGTTTTGCTGTGTTTGGGTTGCCAAAGGCCTGTTTGGGCGTTGCTTTGGTATGCCTCATGAGTGATGACTGGGTCGAGGACGAGGGACGTAGAGGTAATGCTATGATTACGTATGGTAATCCCCATTACTCTTAGTCCTACTCGTCCTCGACCCAGTCATGCTTCCCGCCCTCCCTCCCTGTCCAGGCCTTTGTTGCTTGGTGTGTCAGGATGTGCTTCTAGTGGTTGGGTCTGATATAGCACCTGGCAGGAGGGGGGGTGGAGCCTAAAAGCGTTTCCTGTTTTGTTTCCTGTCTGTGGAATACCTCATGAGTGATGACTGGGTCGAGGACGAGTAGGACTAAGAGTAATGGGGATTACCATACGTAATCATAGCATTTCTGACCTTGCCGCAGTGCTGCATGCTCCACAATGACACTGGACTCAAGCTGAAACTACCTGACGAGGCCTAAAGAGGTAAAGATCAGCCTAGGGTTCCTTGTGTCTGTCTAGAGGGGACCTGGCAGTCTGGGCTTGACTATTCCTAATAGAGCAGACAAAGTTTAGTTTGCATATAGCCTTGTCTTCAGAGCAGCAAAGTGGGAAAAAAACAATTAACTACAGTTTTGCTCTAATGACTGAGGTTAATGCAAGCATTATGCTCAACACTGTTTACGTTTCTATATGACGCTTATGTTCAAACAGGGGCCCCCTGGTCATTGTGCATTAGAATCAAGAAGAACCTTATTAAGGAGGCCCAGAAAGACTGAAATGTGTCTTGTGTTTGCTTCTAGATAGAACCTGGTCTGGCAGTTCGGACTTCCTAGTGGTCCAAGACCAAGTCTGAACAGCCTGGGTGTTGTGGCCGAGCCGAGCTGCAAGATGGACGCTCGTTAGTGTGGCTCTGCCGGCCGAGCGCAACATCTGTAAAGTATCCAGTGCTTAACCACGAATCTGTAGCCCAAAAGCAGCCAGGGAGAAGCGGAAACAGCAGAGGTGCGAGCAGAGGGAACTTTAACAGAGGCTCGCTCAATATTGCAGGAGAAAATTGAAGTGGAGTTGCCGGGCAGGTTCCTGGCTGCGGCAGTCAAGATGGCGCCGACTGCATGATGGAGGACCAGACCGGTACTCACCAGGCCGAGCGGAGCTAGCGACTACCACTGGCTGTGCCAAGAGGTGAGCGCGCCGGCGTAGCCTGGTGACGGCGACCGGCGGACCAGCAGTAATCCGGAGCTGACGGCGGATGCAGTTGAAGAAAGCCGGGTGAGTGAGCGTCTACTGCGGTGCCTGCACGTGAGTCCGAGTGTTCATCCGGAGGGCTGCGGAGGCCTGGAGTAGTGCGAGAAGACGCGCATAAGCAGTGTGCATACACTCCTTCTGCCAAGAGAATCCGAGCCGGCATAATTGAAAAAGGAGCCGCATACATACCTGGAAATACCATGGGGGCCCAGTGGGACATAGCAACTAGCAATTGGCGCCTGCGCCCCCGGCGATCAGCACCAACTGTAAACGAGTGTGACTAACAGGGACAGACCATGAACAGGACGACATACCGTGAAGCAGTCAAGCGTGACAATGGACAACTTCTGTCTCAGCACAGGGTTCAGTGTGCGGTTAGCGGGGACAGTCCACAGGGCACACATCCACCATAACTAAGAGGAATCCAGTGGAAAACAGCCTCTATAACGGGGCTGAAATCCTCACATAGCTTTCACAGGACTAGGAGACAGAGTGCACTGCGGCCTATAGAATCCCAATCATAGTGTGCACCGACCAGGCGGTGCGAGACAGCCAGGATCTAGCAGCCGAGCATAACCCTGGCAAAACGCGGCAGCTCCACGGGCCTAGCAACTTCCCCCCGAGACAACCAATACCATCCCTCGAGGACATTGAGGCTTGCAGATCTGGAGAGCCTGGGTCTAGTGACTCCACAAGCTGCAGACAGGCGATACAGAAGGAAAACGGCAATGGGGAAATCGGACAACAAGCAAGCCAAAATCACTTTCGAGAAACGCTCCACCAGACTGCAGGATGTCAACTCAACGCCGCTCACAGTGGTGCCAGAAACGCAGATGAAACCGTAGCAAGAGGACGATATCAAAAGCATGCTCCAGTAGGTCAATGTCAGTCTCACAGTGATAGACGCAAAACTGGACTCTCTAGCGCAGCAGATGGATCATGTCATGCAAAAAGTGGATAAACATGAAGCCAGGATTGACACCCTGGAGACCAGAGTCTCAGACTCGGACGATCGGCAAGTGGAGACACAGGAGCACCTACTCCAAATGGATAAAGTGTTGGACGTCATCAAGGCCCGCAAAGGAGACTTTGAAGCGAGGTCCTGCAGAAATAATTTTTGAATAACGGGAATACCAGACTCCACAAACATGGAAAAATTTGTAGAAGAACTCCTGAAAGATTTGTTTGGCCCTGACCTATCGCCGATGTTCTTGGTAGAGCGAGCACACCGTACGCTGGGGCCTAGACCCCCCCCCCCCGGCGCCCAACCAAGAACAATCCTAGCCCACTTACTCAACTACAGAGTTGGAGATACCATCCCAAGACCGGCTAGGGAGAAAGGAGATTTGAGACACCAAGGGAACAGCGTCACATTTTATCCAGATTTCACCCAAGCAGTACAGGCAGCACGATGAGAATTAATCCCCGCAAAGAAGCTATTCCAAAAAGCTGGCACAAAATAATATGCAATGTTATACCTGGCGAAGTTGAGAGTGCAGACGGGGGGCAAACCTTTGGTATTCACCGAAGCCAACGCAGCGATGAAGTTTGCTAAGCAGATGGCAACAAAACAAGTGCGCGGAGTCTGCAGGATCCCCAAGCAGCCAATTGAGCGACAATGACATGGCATGCATGAGTGTGGTGCTCATAGCATCACACACCACCTGGTACTTCATTTATTGCTTTGAATTGTTCTGCTAAGCAGGTACAATGCTCGGCCACCCTGTCATCATGCTGACGGAGCAATATGCCGGCAACTCTATGCCCCCACGGGATGATTTCGACAGACCTTATGTTATAGTGGTCAAAATATGAAGCGGGAGGGGTTCTGAGGGATACACAACCTGATTGGGGGTTGGTGTGGGAGGGGGAGGGCAGGGGTTGTTTATGTTTTGTGTTGGCTAATTCATTACACTTCAGATCTGTTGGACAAAACTACCAAGTCGAGAAGTACACCACAACCATGGGACTAAAATGAGGCATTTCACAGGCATACACTACATGACAGGATGAGAGTGGGATCTAACGAGAGGACACCCTGTAATTGGGATCCTAAGATACCTATAGCACTGAGGTGCGGTATCATCCACTGTCCAAACTAAACTGCATCACCGGGAACGTCCGTGGTCTTAGCGACCACCGTAAAGGGAGACTGGTACAAACATATCTAGCCAAGCACAAGTTGGACATATGTCTTCTACAGGAGACCCACCTGAATGACAACGCCAGGAAGAGATTGTCCAATAGCAGATAGGGTGAGGTGCATGTCTCAAGTTACTAAATCTACTACCGTGGGGTGGCTATAATGATCAGAAAAGGGGTGCCCTGGCAGACACACAAAACAGTAAGTGACACAGAAGGCCGGTACCTACTACTAAGGGGGTCGCTATACAATCAACCGGTGATCATAGCACACACATATGGGCCCAACACAGACGATCCAACCTCCTTCCAATGACTGTGGCACAAGATGATTTCAACATTGTTCTGTTGCTCGACAGGGACAGGGAGGGAGTATCCCGCACGCATCACCCACAAGCCACTGCGGTGCTGCAGGGAATATTACAGGATCACCACTTGGTAGGCTCGTGGCGCACACTCCACCCACGACCCGGGAGGGCACATGTGTTACACAGCAATATAAAGCGTGGTCCAGACTAGATTTCTGGCTAGCGACCAAAGACCTGCATGCATGGGTGTTGGGTGTACAACATCAAGCCTGCACATTATCAGACCACTCCCTTGTGATGCTGACCCTCGCAGTACCACAACCCTATATACAACCGTTCACGTGGCGGCTTCCCCCCAATGCCCCTTTAGACACAGCATTCAGGGAAACCCTTCGAAAACAAATTACAGACTACTTTGAGCAGAATTCGCGCTCAGTAGACACGATGGGAACTTTGTGGGAGGCATTTACAGTGGTGATACGTGGACACTGCATAGCAGGGCAGTCTGGAGTGCTCAGAGACATCATAGGACGCTTAACAAGACTGGAAGCAGAGATACATACGCTAAAGACACAGTGCTACCATACGCCCACCCTTGTGATCCTAGCCGATATTCTAGCAAAACTGACTGAGTACCAGGAGGAGGCAGACCGAGAAACCAAATTCCTACACAAACATACGAAGGCGCGCTGCTATGGGGAAGGGGACAGACCGGGAAAGACACTCGCAAACATACTACGCATCCCTTGAGGGTCCACATTCATCACTGAACTTACCACCCCGATGAACACTGTAGTGCACACCCCGCCTGACATTCTAGACACTATGACAGAGTTTTATGACAAGTTATACACCTCCCGGTCCCACCCTCTGACAGAGGTACTGCAGGAATACTTTGACTCAGTGGAACTACTGTGGTTTAGCAGGGCACACCGAGAATATATGGACTCTCCCTTCACTGTTGAGGATGTGCGACAAGCAATAGGTAGCCTACCAGCTAATAAGGCACCTGGGACGGATGGCCTAACGGCCAAATGTTGTCAAGAATACTCCAAAATCCTGGCACCACAGCTTTTAGCTGTTTACCAAGAAGCCGCGGAGTCGGGCATCCTGTCCGACTCCATGCGTGAGGCCATAATCATCACCATATTAAAACCTGACAAAGACTCCGTGCAGTGCGATTCTTATTGGTCGCTCTAACTAATTAATCTGAACGCAAAGAGTTTTGCTAAACTACTGGCAACTCGCTTTCAGCCATTATTGCCCCTGATAGTCACACCGGATCAATCCGATTTCATACCGGGGAGATACACCTCTCATAACTTGAGAACACTGTTTGCACGTATGCACTACCTTGCTCCTCATGGGCCCGCGGTGGCAGCGCTATTGGATGCCACCAAGGCATTTGATTCCTTAGAGTGGGGATTCCTGTTCTCGCTCTTGTATAGATTCGGCATGAGTCCATTCACCCTACGGCCCGGCACCGGGTGAATGGACTGGTCTCCAACCCGATATCCATCACTAGGGGCATGTGACAAGGCTGTCCCTTGCCACCATTATTATTCGCCATAGCTACTGAGCCGCTGGTGGCAAGGATCAGGCAGCACCACACAGTCCGGGGCTTTGAATTTACCACGCGAGGACTCACTGTGTCAATGTACGCAGAGGATATCACCTTGTATATGGTAAACCCAATTTCTCACACATGACGCGTGAGCTGGTGCGGTACGGGGGATTGTCGGGGATAGAGATAATATGGAGCAAATCGGTCATAATTCCGTTGAGACACAGCCCTACGATACTGAGTGCCCTATTGGCTGGGCTACTGGGCCGACACGATACCTGGGTATATGGATTAGTTATGACGTGCAAGAACTCTGGACATACATGATTGAGCTGGTCTGGGCGGGGCAACAGCAAAAGTTCTCTTGGGAAACACTCACACTACTGCAGGCTCAGGGCGGACTGGCTGCTCCAGACTTCACCCTATACGTGTATTGTGCACAGGCGCAGTTCCTGCTCTACTGGGTGCCCATTTCAACCTAGCGTTGCTATCAAACTGGACAGGGCTGCTCCCCTCCCACTTAGGACTGCCATATGTAAACCCTTCAAGCACCCGCACAATTAAGTGGACTCAGTGGAGGTGCTGCGGTGGGTGTAGGGGGGACTATGCAAACGTGCCAACATAGACACACTATATGCTCCCTCCATGCCCTTAGCAGACAACCCATTAATCCCACCACTAATGGAGAAACAAGCCCAAGCGGGAACCCAGGTACACAATATACAGGCAGGTCAGGATCTATTGAAAATATTTTCAAATATTTTTTGGGGAACATTTTTTTTACTACGCTTCACCTAGGGCCAACTCATGTCCTGAAGCTCAAACTGACAGCTTATTTTTGCTACCAGTTTGTAGGACTCTAGGCTAACAACTTTAGAACTGAGTCTCATCAGTAGGGACCATCAGAGGTCCTGATGAGCAAGCAGTAGGGGACTGCCTGTGAAACATGTCGACCTGGTAGCTAGCTAATAGCTCTACCACACAACCCCTGTTTTAACATTCCCAGCCAGAGAAGCGAATAAGCTATATTTTTTCTACTAGCCAGGGAATTCTTAACCTTTTACTCACATTATTAGGTCCCTACACTTCACTGACATCACCAACACTGCACCAACACATAGCCTTCTGTCACAAAAATAGTGCTCCCACGTAATCCGTAGGTCGTAGCACGCCCCGCCCCGTAGAGGGGCGGGAAGACCCCAATGATGAAGCATGGCACTAAGGGATTCTTAGTGTGTGAGGGGTATTTTAAAAGCACATAGTGCCCTCGTCTCACCAATCTGAGAGAGAGCCCAACACCGCACTTATAAATTTGCTAAAACCCTAAAAATGAAAAATTACAAATTTATCACCAACACACATTGATAGAATCCTTTTGTTTGAACGGATCTGCAAGGAGGGTGATTCTATCATTTCCTCTGTACTTCCCCTATTGTTTTGGAGTTAGTGGCAGCGCACAGCTGCGGAAGTTCAAAAGACACTTTATCTTGAAGCACACAACGTGACTCTGCATTTGATAGGCGCCCGACGAGTGGACGGATAGAAGTGAACGAATATACTATCTGAATTCCAAAGATGGCCGATCTGGGCCTCGCTTTTACCGAGGATGAAATTTCTAACCTTAGGGACCTTTGAAGGTCTAAACTGCGGAGGCCCCTCAACAAAAAACAACGATTGGAATGAGTTAGAGGAACTAAGAAGAACTCAAATCAAGACAGCAATTCATGGGTTACTGATGTCTGAGTACCTCAAAGTTAACACTGCTCCGTCAGGCCTCATTGTCCGCAATGAACCTTTCATATTTTTGGACAATAAAACTTTCAAAATCGATTGGTCCCAAATCTCGTGGCGATGCACACGAGATTGGATTGTGTTGATAATAAAGACCGCGAGTAGACTGGCGTCAGACCTGAAAGTAGAGATACAAACGATTGAAGTACGACTAAAGAATTATGAATCTCCTGCCAATCTGAAGAAATACCTAGATGAACTAAACAAGACACTAAATGAATTCGAAACATCTCTTAAACAAAGCAAATACGAGAAACTAAAGAAAGATACGAGCAGATGGACCAAGGAAAGAACGTATCCATACATAAAAGATGATTATAAACCATCTCGTGAAAATACCACCAAAGATGAATCATCAGATACTGGATCCAATAGCTCGGATTCCAGTAGGAATAGAAGTCCTAGGTATCAAGGCAGAGGAAGAAACTTTCGACGACCAAATTACCGAGGCACAAGAGGATGGAACAACTATCCTCCCCAGATGATGTACCCGCAGAAAGGATATGGTCCGCCACCCTTCCAGCACCCACAGGGCCCCTTTCCACCTTGGGGTTACCAACAGCAAGACTATGGATATTTCGACCACACGTCGTCTTTTTTAGGGCGCGCCAAGTACGAAACAAAGGAAGGAACAGGAGAGGAACCAATGTGCATTGGGACACCGCAGCGGAGGACCCCCGAGAGTGTCCACGAGGAGCATGACAGGGGCATCGAAGAAGCAAGCCTAGTGACATTGAACTGTCTGAACCTCAGAAAAAAGTATTGGAGAAGGGACTTGGATATGTTCCCACAGCCAACCTGGACAAATTCCATTTATGTAAGGAAATACAAGAGTTTATGAGACGCCTGAAACTCCAAGTCTTCTTTAAAGATAAAGAAGAAAAACAAAACCAAGGAGACACAGGACTCAAACCGAGATCCAATTTTACCCCGATGGACAATACATTACCCATAGAACTACTTACTTTCGAGAACGCTGTTATGAAAGAGCTCGAAGAACTGAACCCAATTAATAAACAAGTGTACCAAAACGTCTCTAGAGAAGAACGAATGGCTCTGCGCGAACTGAGCAGTAACAAAGAAATGGTGATAAAACCAGCTGACAAGGGGGGCGCCACGGTAATATAGAGCAAGGAACAATATGATAACGAATGCATGCGACTTCTGAGAGATCAACGAAATTACGAGATCCTCCGAGAAGACCTGACTGAGAAAATAAGAACAAAGATCAACACAATGGTAGAGGAAGCTTTGGCCCACAATTGGATTACGAAAAAGAAAGGGGAATTCTTATGCCAAAAAATCCAAAGACTCCCTACCTGTACACATTGCCAAAGATCCACAAAAGTCTACACAACCCACCAGGACGCCCCATAGTCTCAGGGATCGGATCAATTCTGGAACCTGTCTCCAAATTCGCAGACGCATTCTTAAGACCAATGGTCCAACGGACATCTACATACCTAAAGGACACAAAAGATGTGTTGAACCTACTTGAAGACCAGACTTTTGATCCCAACACCCAGCTTCTAATTAGCTGTGATGTGGAAAGTCTCTACACGAGTCTACCACACCAAGAAACCCTTACAATCATTGAGGATGTCTTCTTCGAGGAGGAATGGGACTACCAGACTCCACGCAACGTAATTATGGAGTGTTGTTCATTGGCGTTGAAAGAAAACTTCTTTGAGTATGAGGGCACCATATACCTCCAGAAGCACGGGACCAGCATGGGGAGCACTTTTGCTCCCAGCATAGCTGGTCTCTATGTACACCATCTAGAGGTCACCAGGATACTGAACCAAAGAAACCCTTTCAGGAATAACATCAAAACCTGGAAGAGGTACATTGATGATATCCTGATCATCTGGGATGGAGATGAAAGGACCTCCAAACAGTTCTTAACATGGCTGAACTTACAGGACGATTTTCTTAAGTTCACAAGTACTACCTCGAACAGTAATCTAGTTTTCCTGGATTTAAACATCTTTCCAAAAGATGGTAGGCTGATGACTACCACACACTTTAAGAGCACCTCAAAAAACTGTCTGCTAATGTACCAGAGTTTCCACCCGAAACATTTGCGGGACAACTTGCCCTATGGTCAGTTCCTCCGACTCCGAAGGTACTGTACAGAGATCAGCAATTTCAAACTCCAATCTAAAGACCTACGGAAGAAGCTGGAAACACGCCAATACCCTAAAAAAATCATTGACCAGGCATACAAAAGAGCAAGGAATAACTGCAGAGAAAGCCTTCTCGAGGAGAAAATTCAGAAAGAGGAAGATCGAAGACCAATTTGTGTAATTACATACAACACAAGCTCCAATCAGGTGACACAAATCATCAACAAGAACTGGAGGATCTTGAACAGTGGCAACCTCCAATTACCAAAACCAATCTTCTCACACAAAAAAGCGCAGAGCATAAGAGACATTCTGGTACATACAAGACCAAAAACTGACCGAAACAACTTTGTGAGAAACCTGAACTTCACACAAGGCCACTACCCCTGTGGCAACTGTAAAGTCTGCTGTCTGACCAAGAAAAGTACAAAACTCACCTTCAACGATGGCACCATGTGGGAACAGAGAAGTTTCAGCAATTGCAACAGCTCAAACGTCGTGTATCTCATCAGGTGCCCATGTAACTTGGAATATGTGGGCATGACCAGTCGGGCCATAAAGATAAGGATAGGAGAGCACAAAAGCACCATCAAATGTAAGAAATCCAGCACAAAACTGACCAACCACTTCCTAGAAATCGGCCAAAAAGCTGAGGACATTCCCTGGACAATATATGAATTGGTCGCAAGAGAAGAACACCTCCTAGAAAAAGAACAGAGGTGGGTGTTCCGCATCAAGTCCAACAAAAACGGCCTGAATGATGATATACCTTGGGGCCGATTATGAGGGTCCGTACTACGCCAAACTTGTAAAGTCCCTCCATTCTGCAAATAACCTGCCTAAGAACTTCTTGGAGAACCTGTAAACTATTGACAAACTCCAGCTTGCGTCTGTATGATACCCACTGGAGGAGTATAAACCAGAAATAAACATCTGCCAGTCTAGATATTGAGCAGTACTAATCACAATCTCTGTTCATACAATCCCTCCGAGATTGTGCCCCATCACGACATCAGTCTATGTAGATATTTGAATTTTTGAAATGTAATTACATTCGTAGTATTTTCGGGAAAAGAATATTAAAAATAACCCACAAAGTTAATATGTTCGTTGCACCAGAACAAATGAAATAAAAGTAATCCAAAAGTAAAATTTCCGTTATGTGAACGAACAAAGAAAGGAAATAAAAGAAATATTCCCGAAAAATTGGACTAACCAGGAAGTGTCTCGCGGTAAGCGGCCATTTTGGGTTAGCGCACTAGTGTCTGAAAACGCCAGATGGTGATGACATTGCTAAATGAGCATTCTCTTTAAAAAGATGACAGCTCCGTGACGCTGGTGTTTCCTCGGAGCGGCACGAGGGTAGGATTAAGGCAGTGCACACATGCGGTAATGTAAGTAGGAGACTTTGACCAAAAGTCTGAAAAATCTGGTCTTCTCAAACAACGAGGTAAAAACAGACTTCTGATTAACGTAATTGATGGGAGGGTGCGGCTTTATTTATTCTTTCAGTTGACCGCGTTGAAAACCCTCGGTTTTGCCGGCTCATGAGGCACGCAACTTATACCTGGAAAGTATGTATATCTATGTTTCCTTTGATTCTTTTCCCTCTTGCAATCGCAACTCAAAAAACGAGCAACTCGATCGCAAAAAAACGTTCTCTTCGTATCTCAGGACACTCACCTAACGGGTTCCTTTTTATATGTATTGAGTCACATCTGTGTGTGTTAATGTCGAGATTCTGTGTTTGTCTTCACATTTGACAGGCTCCAAGGAGGGAGCAAACAACCATTGGCAAGAAATCGTTGCATAAAACCTATTGCCTTTTCCAATGCAGCTCAAAGTATATGCGTTGTTAATAGTTACCTCATAAATAATGGTAACTTGGACAAAATGAGGACGCTGTGAACTATGTGCTATATTGATATGTTTATAGTCTTTCTTTTTTCCCTTTTCTCTTACAGAGGCCAGTGTGTCAGTATTTTCAAATATTTTTGGGGGAATTTTTTTTTACTACGCTTCACCTAGGGCCAACTCATGCCCTGAAGCTCAAACTGACAGCTTATTTTTGCTACCAGTTTGTAGGACTCTAGGCTAACAACTTTAGAACTGAGTATCATTCAGTAGGGACCATCAGAGGTCCTGATGAGCAAGCAGTAGGGGACTGCCTGTGAAACATGTCGACCTGGTAGCTAGCTAATAGCTCTACCACACAACCCCTGTTTTAACATTCCCAGCCAGAGAAGCGAATAAACTATATTTTTTCTACTAGCCAGGGAATTCTTAACCTTTTACTCACATAATTAGGTCCCTACAGTTCACTGACATCACCAACACTGCACCAACACATAGCCTTCTGTCACAAAAATAGTGCTCCCACGTAATCCGTAGGTCGTAGCACGCCCCGCCCCGTAGAGGGACGGGAAGACCCCAATGATGAAGCATGACACTAAGGGATTCTTAGTGTGTGAGGGGTATTTTAAAAGCACATAGTGCCCTCGTCTCACCAATCTGAGAGAGAGCCCAACACCGCACTTATAAATTTGCTAAAACCCTAAAAATGAAAAATTACAAATTTATCACCAACACACATTGATAGAATCCTTTTGTTTGAACGGATCTGCAAGGAGGGTGATTCTATCATTTCCTCTGTACTTCCCCTATTGTTTTTGAGGTCAGGATCTATACCCTGGGGACAACTTCCTCATACTACAGCAGATGTGTGGGCCCATAGGCCCATCAACGTCAGACATGCTGCTTTATTATCAGATGCGGGTGGCCTGCAAAAGCAAATTTGAAACATTTCCAGCGCCGTCCCCATAGTTGTCCACACATACTTACAGTGGAAACAGGTCGTAAACTGATCACACAACTTTATACGATCACACAAAGAGATCAGCCGATCATAGTACCGGTGGCTCGTGCGGCAAGGGAGGAGGATCTGGGCGAGAACCTCACAGATGAACAGTGGGCTTTCAGCTGCAGGCAGCTAGAACAGATGACCCCAAATTATCGGCTCAGGCTAATACACTTTACTTACATACACCGATGTGTATAGTACTGCCATGCAACTGCAGCGGATGGGGCTTCGCACAGATGATAACTTCTGGAAATGTGGAGCGCCACAACCAACATTCATACATTTGGCATGGCAATGTGGGCCAATAGCAAACTACTGGTCTAAAATAATGCACAATATTGGTATCATAACGGGATTAACCTTACCCTGTTCGCCCTTGATGGCGCTATTGGGGGTCATCCCTCATATACCACGAAGGTGAGGAAACTGCCAGCTATTTTATTACTGATGGCTAAGAGACAGGTGGCAATGCATTGGGGGGCTGTTCATCCTCCCATGGGTCCGGGAGGTAGCCTACTGTAGGACCCAGTTAGTGGAATATTAGGAGCTAATGCCGATGCGTTCCCGCCCCAGAGACATATGGGAGCCATTTGTGAGTTGGCTGGGCTCTGTAGATATGGTGGAAACTTAGATAAAACCACAGTGTCATAGTGCCAAGCACCATGTGCCATCCTGGTAACCTACAGGCTAAGATGCGTAAGAAAATGACATACATGTTGATTACCCTTTATCCTGTTTACCCGGATGTACTTATGGGCCGAAAGTGTAAAGTATTGATGTACTGTACCATATTCAAAACAAAACGAAACAAGGAAAAACTAACAAGGAAATGCTCATGATAAGTCACAACAGTTGCTACTTCTCTAATGTTATATGACAGATCGACTTGTACCACAATATTGTGTAAGAAAGGCCACTGTTTTGTATTCTTATATGAAAATGCCAATAAAAAAAAATAAAAAATAATAAAGTCTGAACAGCCTATGGCTGGCTTCTCTCTGGAGCGGCACAGTCGACTAAAATATAAAAGACTGAAATGCCGGCCAAGTAATTGCTAGCCGAAGGTTAATTAAATGAAGGGCAACATAGGTAGTACCAAAGCTGCTGATATAGGCCTCAGTTTGTGTACGCTTCCAAGACAAGGTCATTCTATGGACATTAAAACTGAACATAGATCATGTCAGTATAACCGTGAATAAAAAGAATAAGTTATTCTTATCATCAGATGTGAAGCCAAGTTTATCACCAAGGCAGAAATACTTTCCACAATTCTACAACTAGATTTGTTGACTTTGTCTGTGGTTGATTATGAGCTAATGGGTCAGCACAGTGTGAATGTGATTGTCAGCAGGGCCTGATTTGGGCTTGCCCTGTCAATCACAGACTGGCATAGTGGTGCCCAGCACCTGGGCAGTCTGACTTCAAGGCTTATGAGCCTATGTTAAGTCTTTAGGCAGCGGTTCAGCACAAGACTACACTGGCTGTGTGGTGGCTGTCAGAGCGACACATTAGCTGTCAGAGTGAAACACAGACAAGCTCCACTCTGACATCCTCGTCCTCATCGGCTACTGACAACAGAGCTGATGGCTGCCCAGCTACCCATACTCTCACAGGGCAAGGAAGAAGTTCAAGAACATGAAGGACAATAGAATGCAGTGCTGGTACTCAGTAGCTGTGTGCACAGGCCCGTGTGAAGCACCGACTATAGGTAAACCTACTTTTAAAAGTTATTTTCACATTTGTATGTGTGATATTATGTAGCTTATTTGTTGATTTATGTAGCTCTCACACAATCAGGAGGCAGCTTTTAAGCACTGATAATACATAATCACTAACTTCCGAGATCCCTGGATGTTAACTCCATTCATGTCCCATGACATTCTATGTTTCACAACTACATTGTATTTGATATTTTACATGATCACTGATATTAATTTGGTGAGATCCATCTGTACAGTATAGTAACAGTGTGCAAAGTTTTATTAAACAAATCTTTTTATTCTTTAGTGTCTAGTTTATTGAATTGAAGCATGGTTGAAAATGTATATATATATATATATATTAAAGCTCAATCTCTCCCCGGTCCCGGGAAGAAATAAGGACTGCACACTCGGGATCAATTTTCCAAACAGCAACTTTTACTAGCACAGACGCGTTTCGGAAGCTGTGCTTCCTTCTTCAATGTGGTTACAACGTCCCGCGCTTGTAGGCGCCATTTTATTACCCATGAGTACACAATTGAAATTGAGGGTCACAAAGAAAGGACTAGCGTGCGAGCACCATATTGGTAGTACCAATGAACATTTACAATGAGTACTGTTGTATTGTGCACGATT
Source organism: Lissotriton helveticus (assembly GCF_964261635.1). Classification (NCBI taxonomy): domain Eukaryota; kingdom Metazoa; phylum Chordata; class Amphibia; order Caudata; family Salamandridae; genus Lissotriton; species Lissotriton helveticus. Next base: position 243,587,781 of record NC_136062.1, on the reverse strand, counting down.
GAAAACCCAAATAGCAAGTCTGTAATAGAACATGCGATTTAAGAAAACAAAGAAAAATAATCAATCTCAAATCACGCCGTGAATCGGCAGTTGTCCTCCCATAGTTTGAATGATGGGTCAGAAACAAAAAATCTTGCCGTGGATCGGCTTTTGGCAACCTTATTCGGTTGCCAAATATTAAAGTTTCCGTGCCCATTATGCAAAAAATATATATCCCCCTCGTAGGTACTCATTAATTCATCATAGGGATAATACTATACATTCTCTTCAGTGTTACCCAAAAAGTTTTTTTGCCTTTATAAAAATCCTTAAATCTACGTACATTTCAGCTGTATGTCCAATTCATTGAAAGAAAAGAAAAGCAAACATAAGCATGAATCATTCATTATACATTACTACAGTGTTTAAGAGACAAAGACCAATTTGCTGATTTACACAAATTCATGCAGATTAACTGCCCAGATGCACCGCCAGTTCCTCCCCACAATTTAATCCGTCCGGATTTTTTGTTTGGTTATCAATTATGTGCCGGGACTCCAATCTTCGTAGCTTTTGTAATTTATCACCTCCCCTGATGTTATCGGGTATGGCATCTATACAAAAATACTGTAGGAGATTCCGGTCACCATTGTGTTTGATGGAGAAATGTCTGGCAACTGGATATGAGAAGTCCCTATTAGCTATGGCCCTCATATGTTCCAGAATGCGCAACTTCACTGGGTTAATAGTGCTCCCTATGTATTTTAGCCCACAGGGGCATTTTAAACAGTAAACCGCGAATGGCGTGCTACATGTTAGAAACTTGTTAATCTTCTTTTGTTTATGCTTTGTGATGTCATACGAATAAACCCTTTTGCTATTGGCACATGCTTTGCACCGTCCACACGGAAAGAAACCTTTAGCATCTTTCAACTGGCCAGACTTTGGTGGAACTGGTGATAAATGGCTATGTACCAACGTATCTCTTAAAGAGCGCGCCCTTTTAAAGGTAATGAGTGGATTCTCAGGTATGTCCCCTCCTATGATATTATCTAATCTTAGGATATGCCAGTGTTTCTTCAGAATCATTCTGAGTTGATGACTATCCTGCGAGTAGGGAGTGATCATCCTGAATTTCTCTTTGTCGCTCTTGGGTTTATGTCTTTTACAAAACAAAGTATTCCTTGGAGGTATCCTAACCCTGTCCAGGGTTTTATTAAGAAGTGTTTTGTTATACCCCCTTGCCTGAAATCTCTCAATGCTCTCAGCAGCGGCTAGCTCAAAATCTTCATTTGTAGAGCAATTGCGTTTCAACCGCAAAAGCTCACCATAGGGTATTGACTGAATGAGTTTGCGGGGATGGTTACTAGACGCGTGAAGCGTACTGTTTCCCGCTGTCGGCTTCCTATATAGGGAAGTTATAACTTTGTTGTTTTTTACTTCAATTTTCAGATCAAGGTATATCGCTGCACTAGTGCTGACCTGACCTGTGAAGATCAAGTTATGAGTGTTGTCATTCAGTATCCCTATATACTGCTGTGCTGACTCCACTGAACCATTCCATATAATACACAAATCGTCTATATAACGATACCATGTGACGATATTTTGGGACCATTCTGCATTTTTAGGTGACCACGCCTCCTGCTCCTCCCACCAGCCCACGAATAAATTCGCGTAGCTGGGGGCGAAGCAGGAACCCATGGCTGTACCCGAGAGCTGTCTGAATAGTGCATCCTGAAACAAAAAGATGTTATTGTTTAAACAAAATGCAATTAGCTCCATCAACATATCGTTATGTAAGGCATATTTCAAGGATTTTTTGCCCAAAAAATAGGCAATTGCCTTCAGTCCTTGTACATGTTCAATGCTCGTATAGAGACTTGTGATGTCAAGCGTTATTATGCAATAACTCAAGTGCCAGTCAATGGATTCAATCTTCTCAATAAAATCTGTGGTGTCACGTATATATGATTTCAGATCTAACACCATTTCAAAGAGAAAGTGATCCAGGAATTTTGAAAGATTTTCCGTAAGGCTGCCCATGGATGAAATAATTGGGCGGCCCGGTGGCTTCTCCATCCTCTTATGTACTTTGGGCAAGTAATAAAAGGTAGGTGTGATTGGATGTAATGTTTTTAAAAAGAGATATTCATCAGTTTCCAACATTTGTTTATCACGCCATTTCTTTAACAGGTCATATAACTCATTGACACTGGATTGATATCTTTGTCTGGTGGTTGGTTCGTAGCAGATTTTGTCTGACAGTTGGCGCATGGCTTCTTCCACATAATCCTTGCGATCCAGTATTACAACGTTCCCACCCTTATCCGAAGGTTTTAGGATAATGGTGGTGTCTGCAGCTAAAGTTTGCAATGCCGCGTGTTGTTCTACACTTAGGTTTCTGTGCCTTATGTTGCTGTTGTTTTTCATGCGCAGTTGCCTTAGATCCTTGATCACTAACTCCGAAAATGTGTCAATCGTGTCCGTTTGTGTTGGCGGCACGAATTTAGATTTTAATTTCAATCCACTATTCGGAGCCTCTTGTTCCACGTCTACCACCCTGAGTCTTTGCGATAAAGTTTCCATTGGGACTGGTGTTGTAATGGCTGCCCCCTCATGTCTTAACTCCTCCAAAAGTTCCAAAGATGTTAAGTCATTGACTTTCAGGAGGTCCGTGTCTTTGAAGCGTGATCGGATTAATTTTGCCTCCTCCGAGGTAGGTTTGGTTTTAAAGTATTTATGTAGACGAAGTCTTCGAACAAACTGAAACAGGTCGATCCTGGTTTGGGTATATTCTAAGCCGTTGTCCGGGCAAAAAGTCAATCCTAATTTTAGGACAGATTCTTCCTCAAGCGTAAGATGTCTGGCAGATAGGTTGATGATGGTAAGGGAATCAGAGATTTCAGCTGACTCTACCATTTCGCTCCTCTTCTGCCCCTTGTCTTGCGAACCGGGGCATCCGCTGTAGCCATTTTTCCCCTTCCTCTTCCTCTTCCGACCACCCCTCCTTGGTTTCCGGCGTCTTCTGGGGGCTTGTTCTTCCCCCCGCGTAACCAATTCATTCTGATTACTTGGAATTCCTGTTGAAAAGGGTTATCATTGGTCTTCTTAGGGTTTTCTCTTGTGTCCTCATCAGATTGTTCATCCCCAGTTACTTCTGACTCAGAAGTTTCAACCTGTACTGATGCAGCAGCACCAACCACTTTGTTTTTACTAATCAAATCCTTCCGTGTTTGGTCATATTTTTTCGAGAACGTCAGGACTCGCCCCATGGCGTAGTCCCTTTCGTCCCTATCAAATTTTTCTTGCTTTCTGGTACGTATTTTAACCTCATATTTCTCCAAGCGTTTTTTCATCTGAGCCCTTAGTTGATCCTGTTGTTCTTTATCCTCATTGGTAGCTAATTCAGTTTCCATTGTCTCAATTTCCTTGAGGACCTTGTCCCTGTCACTCCAAGCAAATTGGACCAAAATCTCTAGCATACCCTCACAGGATTGGGCAATGTGAGCAGCCCATGTATCCAATAATAGAGGATCCGGATTCTCATAGGCAGGAATCGTGAATATCCGCAATCCTCTTGGTACTCGGTTGACCTCTATGTACCCTTGGAGTGATGTACCTTCCCACCATTTCCGCAGCTCACGTTCATATCATTTCTCTAATTTTCCATATTGTATGGCTAAGGGGCTCGAAACAGCAGCAGGTTTCTTTACCGCTGGAGCGGTGACATCAGGATTTTTGTTCTTAAACATCCCCGTTGCCAAGTCACGACGTTGTGAAATGTTAAACATGACTTCGTTTTAAGCTTGGCGGACCCCCGCTTGCGAGTTGTCCTTAAAAGCTGCTGTTAACAGGAATAATTTTCTCTTCCCTCGTCCAAACCAACCACCCGTGTATGAGGGAGCCCAATAGCAGGTTCAATCCATGCAGGTATGGAACGGATAAGTAGCGACTTACCCTGCTTTGATCAAGGGGCGCCAAACGTTTCTTCCGTCCAAAACCGGTTACTAGAACCTCAGGCTATGCATGTCTCCCCAAGCTTCTTCACACGGGTGGCGGCGGTGCTCAGCGACAATTTAAATATTCGCTCTCTGCTCCAAAGGCGCGGCACTACTGGTGGGCGGGTGCGGTCCAAGCGCGTCGGAGCCTCGCGCTTTACAAATTAAAGCTCAATCTCTCCCCGGTCCCGGGAAGAAATAAGGACTGCACACTCGGGATCAATTTTCCAAACAGCAACTTTTACTAGCACAGACGCGTTTCGGAAGCTGTGCTTCCTTCTTCAATGTGGTTACAACGTCCCGCGCTTGTAGGCGCCATTTTATTACCCATGAGTACACAATTGAAATTGAGGGTCACAAAGAAAGGACTAGCGTGCGAGCACCATATTGGTAGTACCAATGAACATTTACAATGAGTACTGTTGTATTGTGCACGATTGAAAACCCAAATAGCAAGTCTGTAATAGAACATGCGATTTAAGAAAACAAAGAAAAATAATCAATCTCAAATCACGCCGTGAATCGGCAGTTGTCCTCCCATAGTTTGAATGATGGGTCAGAAACAAAAAATCACCTAAAAATGCAGAATGGTCCCAAAATATCGTCACATGGTATCGTTATATAGACGATTTGTGTATTATATGGAATGGTTCAGTGGAGTCAGCACAGCAGTATATAGGGATACTGAATGACAACACTCATAACTTGATCTTCACAGGTCAGGTCAGCACTAGTGCAGCGATATACCTTGATCTGAAAATTGAAGTAAAAAACAACAAAGTTATAACTTCCCTATATAGGAAGCCGACAGCGGGAAACAGTACGCTTCACGCGTCTAGTAACCATCCCCGCAAACTCATTCAGTCAATACCCTATGGTGAGCTTTTGCGGTTGAAACGCAATTGCTCTACAAATGAAGATTTTGAGCTAGCCGCTGCTGAGAGCATTGAGAGATTTCAGGCAAGGGGGTATAACAAAACACTTCTTAATAAAACCCTGGACAGGGTTAGGATACCTCCAAGGAATACTTTGTTTTGTAAAAGACATAAACCCAAGAGCGACAAAGAGAAATTCAGGATGATCACTCCCTACTCGCAGGATAGTCATCAACTCAGAATGATTCTGAAGAAACACTGGCATATCCTAAGATTAGATAATATCATAGGAGGGGACATACCTGAGAATCCACTCATTACCTTTAAAAGGGCGCGCTCTTTAAGAGATACGTTGGTACATAGCCATTTATCACCAGTTCCACCAAAGTCTGGCCAGTTGAAAGATGCTAAAGGTTTCTTTCCGTGTGGACGGTGCAAAGCATGTGCCAATAGCAAAAGGGTTTATTCGTATGACATCACAAAGCATAAACAAAAGAAGATTAACAAGTTTCTAACATGTAGCACGCCATTCGCGGTTTACTGTTTAAAATGCCCCTGTGGGCTAAAATACATAGGGAGCACTATTAACCCAGTGAAGTTGCGCATTCTGGAACATATGAGGGCCATAGCTAATAGGGACTTCTCATATCCAGTTGCCAGACATTTCTCCATCAAACACAATGGTGACCGGAATCTCCTACAGTATTTTTGTATAGATGCCATACCCGATAACATCAGGGGAGGTGATAAATTACAAAAGCTACGAAGATTGGAGTCCCGGCACATAATTGATAACCAAACAAAAAATCCGGACGGATTAAATTGTGGGGAGGAACTGGCGGTGCATCTGGGCAGTTAATCTGCATGAATTTGTGTAAATCAGCAAATTGGTCTTTGTCTCTTAAACACTGTAGTAATGTATAATGAATGATTCATGCTTATGTTTGCTTTTCTTTTCTTTCAATGAATTGGACATACAGCTGAAATGTACGTAGATTTAAGGATTTTTATAAAGGCAAAAAAACTTTTTTGGTAACACTGAAGAGAATGTATAGTATTATCCCTATGATGAATTAATGAGTACCTACGAGGGGGATATATATTTTTTGCATAATGGGCACGGAAACTTTAATATTTGGCAACCGAATAAGGTTGCCAAAAGCCGATCCACGGCAAGATTTTTTGTTTCTGACCCATCATTCAAACTATGGGAGGACAACTGCCGATTCACGGCGTGATTTGAGATTGATTATTTTTCTTTGTTTTCTTAAATCGCATGGTCTATTACAGACTTGCTATTTGGGTTTTCAATCGTGCACAATACAACAGTACTCATTGTAAATGTTCATTGGTACTACCAATATGGTGCTCGCACGCTAGTCCTTTCTTTGTGACCCTCAATTTCAATTGTGTACTCATGGGTAATAAAATGGCGCCTACAAGCGCGGGACGTTGTAACCACATTGAAGAAGGAAGCACAGCTTCCGAAACGCGTCTGTGCTAGTAAAAGTTGCTGTTTGGAAAATTGATCCCGAGTGTGCAGTCCTTATTTCTTCCCGGGACCGGGGAGAGATTGAGCTTTAATTTGTAAAGCGCGAGGCTCCGACGCGCTTGGACCGCACCCGCCCACCAGTAGTGCCGCGCCTTTGGAGCAGAGAGCGAATATATATATATATATATATATATATATATATATATATTTTAGTTCCTCACGGGCTGAGGGGTCGCTCCCAGTGTCCCTCCAGACATCTGGTATCCCAGCGTTTCTTGCCCTCTAACTGTTTGCGTTGCTCTGTGCTTGTGCTCACTTTATTGATTGCATTGGCGCTCTGTGGCTGTGCTCGCTCGCTGCCTGTTATCTGATTGCATTGGCGCTCTGTATTTGTGCTTATTTTACTGATTGCATTGGCGCACTGTGCTCATTTTACTGATTGCTTTGGCGCTCTGTGTCTGTACTTCATTCGCTGCCTTTTAATTTCAGTCCGCCTGCTCGTGGTGTCATTGTGTCCGCTTCCCTAGCCTTACCAGCGCGTTTACCTGTAGCGATCCGCTGTGCCTCCCCCCTCCGACTCCATTTTGTTTGTTGTTCTCGTCGTCCTCGTGTGCCCGCCCCGCCTCCCAGCTGAGACGCCCTCGCCCCTCCCCTTCCACCATCCATATATGACAGCTGTTCCCGCGCGCAGCGATCACGCGCAGCGACCGCGCCCAATCCGCGCCGAAGGTGCGCCAAAGGTAAGCCCGTCTACGCCCGTCCGCGCCTGGACCGCGCCCAGCGCCAGACCCCCTGCCCCTCGCGCTGGCCAGCCCCCCCGCATTACCTACGATACCGCCACCCTCCTAACCCTTAACCCCGGTCGCGCCCCCAACTGCGTCCAAGCCGCTCCTGGACGCACCCATGGACCGTTCTCCTGCCTCTCCTGCAAATTTAGCGGCACCAACAACATCTCCGCTACGACCACACCACAGATTCCCGACCCCAACCACCTACAATGCATCCTGCTCAACACCCGCTCGGTCCACAGACACGCCATCGACCTATGGAACCTACTAGACACCATCTCTCCAGACATCGCCATCCTAACGGAAACATGGATGAACGCCTCCTCCGCCCCTGACATCGCCATCGCTATCCCTGATGACTATAAGATCACACGCAAGGACCGCACCGACCATACAGGAGGAGGAATCGCTATCGTCCATAAGAAATCCATCCGCATCTCTACCAGCTCCGACGCCAACCTCGCTAACTCCGAACACCTCCACTTCCAGATCCACATCGACCCCAAGACAACTCTCAGAGGCACTCTCCTCTACAGACCACCAGGACCCCGCGCAAAATTCAGTGAAGACATCACGGACTTCATCACCCCTCACGCGCTCCCCTCCAAAGACTACATCCTTCTGGGAGACCTCAACTTCCACCTTGAAAAGATCAACGACCGCAACACCGCCACCCTCTTAGACAACCTCGCCAACCTCGGACTTAAACAACTGGTCACTTCCCCCACCCACATCGCAGGTCACACACTCGACCCCATTTTCACCTCCAGCAACCATGTCTCCTTCAGCCACACTACTGATCTCATCTGGACTGACCACAGCTGCGTTCACTTCACCTACAACAAGCCGAAACCCATCATCCACCTCCAACCAACTCTGCAAAGAAACTGGAACAAAATCACCACGGATCAGATCTCCACATCGCTCCTTCAAACCTCCCCAGCCCTCTCTTCTAACGCCAACGAAGCCGCCTCCAACCTCACCCTTTGGCTATCCAACACCGCCAACACCTTAGCACCACTGAAAAAACGTCAACACAAACTTGGCAACAAGAAGGCCTCATGGTTCAACGATGATCTCAAGAAGTCCAAGAAACTCTGCCGCTCCCTTGAAAAGGCCTGGAAAAAAGACCCATCCACCAGCAACAAGGACGCCTTCAAAAGCGCCACCCGTACACACCACCAACTGATCCGAAAAGCCAAGAAAACAGCATTCAAGGATCGACTCGACAACAACGCCCACAACAGCAAGGAACTCTTCAACATCGTCAAGGAATTTTCCAACCCCTCGGCCAACTCCAACGACATCACCCCCTCTCAAACCCTCTGCGACTCCCTAGCCTCTTTTTTCCACAACAAGATTGCTGACATCCACAACAGCTTTGACAACCAACCCGGAAGCCAACCCACCCTACCATCTGCTGACCATCTTCCCCCCGTAAACACCCTTAACGCCTGGAACCCAATCTCCACGGAGGACACCATCCGCCTGATGAACTCCATCCACTCAGGATCCCCCACAGACCCATGCCCTCACCACATCTTCAACAAAGCAGACTCTGTCATAGCTCCGCACCTCCGAGACGTCATCAACTGCTCCCTCAACTCCGCCACCTTCCCGGAAGACTGGAAACACGCTGAACTCACCGCCCTTCTGAAAAAACCAACAGCAGACCCCACCGAACTCAAAAACTACCGCCCCATCTCGCTTCTTCCATTCCCGGCCAAAGTCATCGAAAAAGCCGTCAACAACCAGCTCGCCACCTTCCTCGAAGCCAACAAATCACTCGACCCCTCACAATCTGGCTTCCGAGCCAAACACAGCACTGAGACCGCCCTCATCGCAGCAACAGACGACATTCGAACTCTACTGGACAATGGAGACACAGTCGCCCTCATCCTCCTCGACCTCTCTGCAGCCTTCGACACAGTCTGCCACAGCACCCTTTTACAACGCCTCAGAAACATCGGAATTCAAGGAAAGGCACTGGAATGGATCACCTCGTTCCTCACAGGAAGAACCCAGAGAGTCCGCCTCCCACCATTCAAGTCCGAAGCCTCTGAAATCATCTGCGGCGTACCTCAAGGATCCTCACTCAGTCCCACCCTTTTCAACGTATACATGAGCCCCCTCGCGACCATCGCCCGCCAACACAACCTCAACATCATCTCTTACGCGGATGACACTCAACTAATCCTTTCTCTCACCAAGGACCCCAGCACTGCCAAAACTAACTTACACGAAGGAATGAAAGAAGTCGCCGAATGGATGAAACAAAGCCGTCTGAAACTGAACTCAGACAAAACAGAAGTGCTCATCTTAGGTTCATCCCCCTCTGCATGGGACGACTCCTGGTGGCCGGAAGCCCTCGGAAAAGCACCCATCCCGACAGACCACGCACGGAACCTTGGCGTCATCCTGGATTCTTCACTCTCAATGAACAGACAAGTCAACGCCGTATCCTCTTCCTGCTTTAACATTCTTCGCATGCTCAGAAAAACATTTCGCTGGATCCCCTCCGAGACAAGGAAAACAGTCACCCACGCTCTAGTCACGAGCCGACTGGACTACGGAAACACCCTCTACGCAGGTACCACCGCTAAACTCCAGAAGAAACTACAACGAATCCAAAACGCCTCAGCCAGGCTCATATTAGACATCCCACGAAACGAACACATCTCTGGTCACCTTAAAGACCTCCACTGGCTACCCGTCAATAAGAGGATCACTTTCCGACTGCTTACCCACGCACACAAATCACTCTACGACATCGGTCCAGATTGCCTCAACTCTCGACTGTCCTTCTACACCCCCTCCCGCCAACTTCGCTCTTCCAGCCAAGCCTTCGCCACTGTACCTCGCATCAACAAGACCACCATGGGAGGCAGATCCTTTTCATACTTGGCTGCCAAAACATGGAACTCACTCCCCGCCTACCTTCGCCTCACCCAGAATCACCTAGCGTTCAGAAAGCAGCTTAAAACGTGGATATTTGACAAATAATCCTCCTCCCCTTCCTAAGCGCCTTGAAACCCTCTGGGTATGTAGTGCGCTATACAAATTTTATGACTTGACTTGACTTGACTAAGTTGCCCAAAACGTAGCGCACTCGCACCAGAACAAAATAACTCTGCAGCGCACCACCAGACAGCGGGATCCAAATGCTTCTGCCCGTGAACAAGAATGGGCGAATCTGAAATGCGTTGGGCAATGCAATTAAAAGGAACTTACACGCTGTCTGGTGGTGCGCGGCAGAGTTATTTTGTTCTGGTGCGAGTGCGCTTCGTTTTGGGCAACTTGTGGAACTGTATATGCACGGCAGCCCTGCCGTGGAAACGCACCACCGCTGATATCTGGAAAGCGGATCAGGGGCCTCATTACTGTGGAGCCTGTGGATTGCGATATTTAGCGCATCACAGCACCGTGTGTTTTCCGAACTTATCATGGTTTATTAATATAATATGATGTACTCAGCGGCACTTGGGAAGTTTTTTTTTCAAAACACATTTTATTAGTCTGCACAAATATACATGCAAAGCCCCGATCACCGGGTTCTGTTGCACACAGCAATGGAACGAGCACAGCAGTGTCAGACATTTTCATACAATACAAACACCCCCCTCCCACCTCCCCCCTCACCAGGTTGCGCTGCTACCATATACCAGGTCACTGAGAACAATAAGATAAACAATGAGCACATGCCAGAGTCATCAGAGCACTACCAACGTGCTCCAGCACTCCCGTGTAATTAAAATGTCAGAGTGGAGTCCACCCACCTTTTCCAAATCCGAAAGTGCTTACAGGGGCATCCCCTGGCCAGGAAAATAGGCTGCTCCAGCCCCATACAGAAGTCCATGCCGTTCTTCCAGGCGGCCAGGGGCGGGGCCAGTGGCGCCTTCCAAGCTCTAGCTATGTCACGTCTAGCCAAGGTCAAACCAAGCAACAGCAGGTGGCGTTTGTATCGATTGCCTCCAACCCCCTCCATAACATGCAATAAGGCCAATTTCGGTTCTCTAGGCAGTTCCCACGCCAGTATCTCTGATAGGCATCGAAAGACCCCGGTCCAGAACCTATGCAGCGCCGGGCAATCCCATGTTGTGTGCAGAAGTGTGCCTACCTCTGAGCCACATCGCAGGCATTCAGGAGACCCTATCATACCCGCCTTCCACAGGTGCTCCCTGGTGAAGTATGTGCGATGGAGGTATTTAAATTGTATAAGTCTCAGTCGTGTGGAAATCGCCGCCCCCCCAGGACTCGCCAGGTCCTCCATCCAGTCTTCCTCCTCTAATTCCCCAGCATCCCCCACCCATGCCTCCCGCAACTTCTGTAGGTCAGGGGAACAGTGTCGCACCAGGGATTGGTATATAGGGGACAGTTTTTAGGTCTCGTGACCTACAATGCGCGCAAGCTCATTGAGGGATCGAGAATTCAAGTGCTCGATCGTCTAGTGAAACCACTGCGGTTTCTTCACAGTGCATGTGAGGTCACGTGGCCACAAAAGCGGGTCACGTGACCACACAAGCACACGCATCTCCCTAATCTGCCTGCCTCCCCTCGCTAGCATTCACGCCCCAGGCTCTCCCACCCCCATCCGGCTTCCCTCCTCGCTCGCATTCACGCCCCAGGCTCTCCCACCCCCATCCGGCTTCCCTCCCTTGCGTTCTGCTGTCTCAGTATATGCGCTCAACTGACGGCATGTTTCCCCTCACACACGGAATTAAAAGTTTTGCGATCGCTGCTGTCATCTACCCCTTCTCCAGGCCCCTCTTCCCCTTTTCAATAGAAATGATCCGTGCCACACGGATGGCAGTTTATTGTTAAAGTAAGACCTTCAGCCGTTTCAGAATTATTTCAACTTATTTTTAATCGTACTTTTTTCGGAATCTTTTTATTCTGTGTATTTAATCATAACAATTTACAGGCTTCTTGTGCTTTTTTAAGAGCTATTTTTGCTGACAGGGCTATGCAGCTCCAACTCTGTTGTACGCAAACTGATATTTCTGCAGCAACACAGTTTGTCTCGCCATGCGTTGCCTTTGGCTGTCTACGATGTAACTTAGAGTGAATCAACTTGGTTGTGCATTTCTGTAGATCTCACACTGCCCCTACCCCCACAGGTGGACGGCAGCTGCTATTTTTAATCACTTGTTCCTTATTTTCTAGCATAGCACTCCATAAGATTGCATAGATTTGCAAACCTGTTCCTCTCCGGCTTCCCTCCTCGCTCGCATTCACGCCCCAGGCTCTCCCACCCCCATGCATTCAATGTCGTGATGAAGTGGGCTAATTGCAGTTGAAAGTGTAGACCCTTTGTGATCTTTGACCAAGCCAAGTCACTGCACCTTTGATTTTGGCTGAGACTTAAAATGGTCTGTCGACAAATCCAGCCACTTGGGAGTCATTGGGAATCCAACTGCTTTGTGGAGGCAAACAACTGCCATCTGCAGAAGGGTACCAATATGTGCAGAACTGTATCATGCTAAGCAAATGACGAACAACGTACGGGAGTCAATCCATCCTAGTATCTGGTTGAAATAAGCTACTTAACATACAGGGGTTGCAGATTAGCACCCCTGAGTGAGTATATTCATCTACCAATTACCACCGGTGAGCACTGCATTGTGTGTCACCACACTGTTGGACCAGTCCATATTAACACACCAGGAACGTGGCCCGTATGTCCCTGCAACAGGCATTCCCACATGAGACATCTCTTTCTTGCAGAGGGTCGAAACGCCGTCAACAATATAGGATAACCAACGACATTATACCAATGTGTTACTGTTTACTATGAAACGTAGTTTGTTATATACACAATATTTTGCATTACGGTCACTACTTTTTGGTTAGTCTTGGTTGTGATTTCTCTTCTTTCACTGACGCTGTTGCTTCTATGTTGGGACAATGATTGTTGGATAATGTTGCTGGATAAAAGAGTGCCTTTCTAAAATAAGGAGTGTTTTAGCCTTGGGTTTCATAACAGTCTTGAAAGAGAAAGTGTCCTCGCTGCAAACCACATGTGATCCCTGAACCGGCTTTGAAGTGGAATTAGCAGAGCACATTTATCAGCAGAGGGCGAGTCCACAGCACTGTGTGTGAAGGACAGCAGGGGTTTCTATTTGAAGTCACCGGTTTCGCATCCTCGTGACACGTGGACTTGAACCGGCCAAGCAAGCCGGGTACACAGTGTGCTGAGTAGCGCACAACCGGAGACAGCATGGAAAGGGGTCTTGGGGAACATCCATAAATGAAGCGAAATTAAAACGAATGAAAGTGGGTGAGCAGCACACAGCTGCAGCACAAGACCCCTAATACATTCCACTCAACCCGTCCTTTCCTTAAAATGTGTGCATTACGCATCTTTGTGGATATGAAGTTTGATATGCATGCCCCCTCAATCTCTGGCCTCTTTGCTGAGCCTAAAACCGAGGAAGGCAGCGCTGGTGCCGCGATTGTTGCAAAAGTAAAGAAGTAGAAAAAAACATCTATTTCTTTACTTTTGCTATAATCGCGGCACCCTTGCTTTACTTTTAATTTTAAAAGGGGAATTGGTGTCTGCCTCTTTCTTCCCCATTATCTCTAATCACAGGGCAAACTCCCCCTCTTTTGTAGTAATAGGTACTGAAATCCTGATGAAGCTTTTACTAGTTTCCAGAATGCCATTCCTGGGAAATCTCAGTTAACAACTTCAAAAATACATGATCAATTGGGGTTCACACCCAAACTCTGCAGAGACCGCATCCAAAGTGGTTCTGGATGAAGCTCTGCCGGTGATGGACGGTGCCGAAACCTGCCATCTAGTAAAACTGCAGCCCTCAGCGGCATTTCATGCTCACAATCAATACTAAATATACTTTCCACAAGATTGCAGATTAGTGGAACCGCCTCTCATGATCCCTCAGCAACCACTCCACACACAACAATAGGTACTAATCTTCAGACACATAAATTATGCAGTGCTCTCACAATATCTCTAGCAACTCCTTCAGGTCTTTCAAAATTACGAGAAACCCACAATCGGATGCCGATCACCCTTTGCTGAAAAGACTGCACCAGCTACTGAGAGAGCGCAAACTGATATAAATATATGAGTACATCACACTTACCTATAGAGAGCATAATTCATGAAGAAAAATGCCATGAGTGCTAATAGTATATGAAATTATATTCTAAATGTATAGCTAATATAGAGATTTAAGTAGAAGTGGAACTAATACAGAAATGTGTGACATTATATGATTTTATTAGACGTGATTATTTTGAATCTATGTCGTGTAGCTGTTAACATATAAGATGGTCTGTGGTAAAACGCAGAACGTGGTAGGCCTCAGGGCCAGAGCTGGAGCTAAAAGGGAAGGTGTTTCTTTTCACGACACAGATTGTTTAACGTTTTTGGTCATTGCATTAATGGGCCATGATTTAGAGTAATGTTTTCTAAATAATAGAATAAGAGTTTTAACATGCTTTAATTAAATGAAGAAATTGAATGCTATAATCATAATGTGAAATATTGTAGGCCTGAAATGTTTTAGCATTGATTTACACGTACATGTCTGGGCTGAGAAATGTTGCAAGCCTTTTTAGAAGTCTATGAGAGTTGGGTTCTTGGCGGCAGATATCTGTCTGCAACAGGAAAGGGGGGATCCAATTATAAGTGAATGAATAGAGGTCTGTTCAGTAGACGGCCCAGACATGGAGGAGGGTTCTGGAATGTTTAAGGGGTATCAGCGGGCCGGAGAAGAGACTGAGAAGCAAGGTCAACTCTAACGTCTGAGGCCCAATACAAAGCATCATGGAAAAAGCCTGAAGTTGCACCACGTGAGAGGCGTTTCGCAGGGGGCGTCTCAAATGTTGTTGACTGTTTTGTATTAGGGACAGCACCCCTGGGTGGAGTTAGAGCAGAGACCTGAGGACCCTTTAGAGAGCGGATGGGTAGGCAGTGAGGGGTCATGACTGGAGAACTTTAGGTTTTCACCAAGAGACTTAGAGTGGGTGACTTCCCTTGGGGGTCATTCATTGCTGACACCTTTGTTAGGTTGGGATTTGGTTAAGTAGGGATACCATCTAGAACAGGGTAGGGACGCCTAACCTGTGTTTGTTTTCCTCCAACCTAAATGAAGGAGCGATATGCGTCTATGCTGATAGCTTTGCTATTTTTAGAACTTGTGTTAGTGATTTCTGTTGCTCGTCTGAGGGCTTTTCGAGAGCACATGTATGTAATTGGACCTGTGTATCTCGTGAATCTCATTCTGAGATGCTTGTATTTGCAGCTCATTATATCTTTACAATAAACTTTTGAAACCTAGAAGTTGTCCGTGATCTTTGAGAGTAGAGTCCTTTCTTGGGTGAACTAATTTGCAGATAGGTGTACTGTTTCCTTCCAAGACAGGCAATAAAGGTTCAGTCGACCAGATCGAGGTTTGGATCAATAGATATAAGGTATCGATCAAAATCTCGCCCTTTCAGTTGGTAGCTATAGAGGATGGTTGCCTTCTTGAGGACGGTGACCTAGGCCAGGTTAGCTTACCCCAAGGCCCCTAGAAATCGATGATCGGAAGAACAGCCCGCAGATGAAGATCCGGATGACGTGAGACAGAAAAAGCAGCAGTATCAGAGAGAGTGAGTATAAAGGGTTATGCGTGTTAGATTGCGGTGTTTTTGTATTGTATCTATGTTGTAATGTTTGGCGGAGTTGAATGTCTGTAGAGTGACTGTGGAACAGGTTGTGAGCGCGCGCAACCGGTGGAAATCTTAAGTTCAAGGAGAGCTTAAGTGGTTCGGGTGTATCGGACACCCAGAGTAATTGTCAACTAGTGTGAAGGGGGTCATGAGGTACCATTGATCACCCGAGAGACCGAGATAGGGGGAACGTAAGAGTGAGTGCGTGAGTAACGGACGCTGGTCGGAAGTTACTGTGTGTGTAAGTAACCTATCAGAGAGACGATAGACATCTCGTCAGTTGTGTTGACAATTACAGATAGACTGTGGACGTACAGTCGAGAGAAGTGACCGCTTGGTCGGAAGTAGTCATTTTTCAGTGTATGAATGGGACGCATGCATAACCGGGAGACGAGTTGAGAAAGGAGGGGTGCTGCTGCGAAGCGGAGAAAAGAGACGTCAGGTGGTGTCGCGCAGTGATTGGCTGACCGGAGAAAGACCGCGCTGTGATAGGCCAGCTAGCGAACACGTCATACAGGGTCGCGACGTGATTGGCCAACAGGAGAAAGACCGCGCTGTGATAGGCCAAGCTAGCAAAGCCGCGACAGGATTGGTGGATTGTCATCAGGAAGTAAACAGAGTAGCGAGGCTGAATTTTGTGCGCATAATTATGAAGTGTTTTAAATGGTTGAAAGCGCTGTTTAAGAAAGAGAGGCGAGGATCGTATGAAGGGGAAGAAGCCCCGCCGGAGGGTACGCCAGCTCGTTATATGGCAGTAAATGTTGGGTTGCATACGATCCTTTGGATATCAGAGTGGAGTAAGATTACTGAAGGAAACGAGGAACTGACGTTCCCGAAGTACGGGACGTTCAGATTAGAGGTGTTACATCGATTGAAATCAGTCATGACCTCAAAGAGACCCTTGCCTAGACCAACCCAGTTTGAAGCCCTTGAAGCATGGCTTAGGGCAGCGCATGAAAGGAATATGAACAGACGACAAGAAAGGGTGAAACGCTCGGTAAGGGCAGTACAGGATGCCAGGTGGGATGCGGATGCTAAAAGATGGAGAGTGCATAATTTGGAAATAAATAAACTGTACCCAGTGTTAGAGGCGCCAGTAAATAAAAGCCCCCTAGAAGAAGATGATGAGAGCGAAACAGAGGACAGCCTGATAAACAGATTACTGACAGACAGGCCACCCCCGTATAATAGAGCAGGGGGAGAGGTCGAGAATACTGAAGGAGGAAAGGGGGGCAATGCAGGAGAGCATAGACCGCTTCCCAGTTCAGAGTGGGATCCTGAGCCAAAGAAAGAGTTGCTCCAGCCTAGTCAGGTGCAACAGGTAGTAGGTAGGTTTGTGGTACAAAGAGCGCCGGAAACGGAAAGCGCCACATCCTACCCATTGCCAGATGCACTACAGGTACCTGTTACCATAGGTCCTATAATATCGATATATGACCAAGAGAGAGCAAGAGGGGAAGAACGGAAACGGAAAGACAGAGAAAGAGCAGAGCAGGCAAGGAGGAACGATACCACTAATTCCCCAAGTCAGATGCCGATACCCAGAGAGTGGAGCACCCCGATGCACACAGCAGGGGACCCAGGAGGAGATCCTGGGGGCCCTAGATGGCCAATGGATCTGAGGGGATCTGGACGAAAATCCTTTCAAGAGCTAAATGAGTACATGAAGCAGTGGGATGAGGCAGTGAAGGCTCAAAAGTGCATCAATGCTGCAGAAGCAGAAAGGGAAAGTCAGGACAGCAGAGCACGAACTCACTGCGGGGCTGGGGAGAGTAGCCCGGAGTGGGACTGTAGAGGGAGTAGGGGAGTCACCCATTGGGCCCGGAATGGAGGTAGAACAGACCTGGAAAACGGGGGCCCCGGGAGTGGAGGGGTGGCATGCCCAATACTCAGTGAAGGGGAGAGGAGAGCGCAAGAGTACAGGAACAGCTTTAAGTGTCCACACTGTGTGCCTGGCACCAGAGAACAGAATGGGAGTTGTGAGAGGTCGCACCATAGTCCCTGTGATGACAGAAATGAGCGCAGCCCAGGGAATATGGGGAACCAGGAAGGATCGTATCGGATACTGAGCGATACGAGGCAAAGGGAGTGTAGCGACCAGAGGGAAAATAACAGAGAGATGTGCGGTGAGAGGAGAGAAGAAGACGAGAGTGGGCAGAGAGAGTGTAGGGAGAAAAGGCCCGTGTTCCATCACCTTCCAAGATTGGATGGCCGAGCATGGGACCTGGAGAGATGGGAGCAAGGGAGGCCACCCATTAATTCTCCTGAGCCCAAACGCAGAGCTCGAAGTTGGGATGGTAGGGAGACCAGTGAGCCCCCTTCAAAAGACATATTGCGAGCTGAGATAAAAGCCAAGAGACTTGATGTCTCCAGCTTAAGGTCAGATCTGGATGACATGGTAGATGGTACCCTGCCTTTAGAAAGAATGGAAATGTATGAACAGGATGAAATACTGTATATGGCAAAGGACATCACACGAAAGGCGAGAGCAGTCCATGAGAAGTTAGTCGAACTAGCAGGCAAATATATGGTGGACTTGTCAAGAACCAAAGCATTACAGGGTAACCACAGGCTACATTACTCAGATCGAGATCTAGATGAGAGGAGAACGATTGGGCTGAAAACACACATAAGGGAACTGATTACTGGAATAAGGACATGGAGGGCACTAGATAAATGGGAAGAGAGGTGGTCCAAGAAAGGGACCGGCAGAAGAAGCATGATTGGTATAACACCAGGACAGCAGGGAATAGAAGCTTACCCTTTGCGTGAAGTTGCCAATGGGAGCTATGTACATGTCCCTTGGAGTAGGGGAGATTTAGCTGCTTTTACCACATCTTTCCCCAAGTTACGAGAGAGCCCCGTGGAGTGGTACAAGCAAGTCGAGAGGTTTGTAAAGATCTCAAAAGTCTTATGGATAGATCTGAACACGCTGTTTGACATTGTAGTACCAGGAGATCTGTGGACAGCATGCAAGGTTAGCGCTGAGTGGCCCACAACGGAGCCAGAGAGAGATGCTAGGACTAATGGGCCGTCCGAGATCGTGATGGCAAAATTCGAGAGAGTGATGACTTGGCTGAAAGAAAAAGTGCCAATGCAAGACATAGATTGGGTCAGAATAGACAGAACGAGACAGGAACCCAAAGAGACAGTCCATGAATATTATGAGAGATTGCTGAAGGCGTTTAAACAGTATAGCGGCTTGGATGTAATGGATCCAAAGGACATAGGGCAATTCGTGTCCAAGTTCGTCCTGGGACTGAGACCGGATATTAGTTTAATGATTCAGCAACACTCGATTTGTTGGCAAAGTAGACCCCTAGATGAAATACTGAGATATGCCAGGTACTGCTGCGATGAGGTAGACTCCAAGGCTAAGAAACTAAAAGAGAAGCTGATGGTGGTACAATTGCAGGCAGCAGGAAAGGGGGGACCGCAACAACAGCAGCAAGGGACAGGTACAGGAGGTAAGAAGCAGTACAGTCAGAACAAGGGTAATGAGGAGAGTACTACCTTCAGACCCAGAGTAGACATAGCTACCTTGAAGAAAACGACTAGGTGCCACCAGTGCAACGAGTTGGGGCATTGGAAACGCGAGTGCCCTTACAATGTAGAGATCGGAGAGCAAGAGATAGAGGAGGAAGAGGTCCAGAGCGCACCAATGAGAGGGGCGACGCCATACCAAGGAAAGGTGCTCAAAGGGGGGGGGGCTCCTCCCCGAGCCCAGTTCCCGCAACCTCCTCGAGTAGGGAGTATGGGTAAGACCTATAGACAAATGCCCCTGTTTGTGGAAGGTGAAGAGTGCTATTATGTGGACCCATTAACCGGACAGAGAGTGGAAAGAGAAGACTGCACCCTTGGGGCAGCCTTAGAGGTAGATCAGAGGGGACCCTATGTTGAAGCAGAAGTAGCAGGGTGCCCTACGACATTTCTGGTGGACACAGGAGCCACTAGATCCACGATCAGATCAGCTGCAGTTCCAGACCTGCCCATGTCTGGAGAGACCATACAGGTGGTAGGGGTCGCAAACAGGAGAATAACCAGCCAATTGACAGAACCGGTACAGGTGAAAATAGGGAAGTACAGCGATGAGCACCAATTTGTGGTTTGCGATTCAAGCCCTGTGTGTCTGCTAGGAAGAGACCTGTTGTGCAAATTGAATTGTACTATATATTGTACACCCCAGGGAGTGGAGGTATTGACTAATGATGATGATGCAGATTTCAAAGTTGCAAACTCAAGAATATGTGTGGAGCTGTACCCTACTTTGACAGTAGACGAGCTTCCCTGGGATTTGAGAGAGACAGTGGCATCAGAGGTATGGGATTTCACTGGGGAAGAGATTGGATTGGTCAAAGGGGTGGACCCAGTGAAAATTGTAGTGAAACCGCATGCTGAGTTCCCAAGAACACCCCAATATAAATTGACTCCAGAAACGATTGCAGGCATAAAACCCGTGATCGAGTCCATGATTAAACAGGGAATACTGAAAGAGATCGTGGGTAGTCCATGTAACTCCCCGATTATGGGTCTGCAGAAACCAAATGGGAAATTCCGGATAGTGCAGGACCTTCGAAAGATTAATAACATAGTCGTTTCATGTTGTCCAGTGGTACCGAATCCATCAGTGATACTGTTTCAGATTCCATTCCAAGCTGAGTGGTTCACTGTGATAGATCTTTGTCAGGCTTTCTTTTCGATCCCTTTGGACGAAGATAGCCATTTTCTTTTCGCATTTAAGCTGGAAAATCGCGTCCTAACATGGTGTCGTATCCCTCAGGGGTATACAGAGAGTCCATCGATCTTTAACCAGCTTCTGAAGAAAAATCTTGAAAGTCTAGTGCTGCCCCAGAAGTCAGTTCTGGTCCAGTACATAGACGACCTCCTTGTGGCGTCAGAAACAGAAGAAGCTTGCAGGGAAGATTCCATTGCTTTGTTAAATCACCTAGCTGCCAATGGGCACAAGGTGTCCCCGGGAAAATTGCAGTACTGCCTGACAGAAGTACAGTACTTGGGACACAGAATTGAGAAAGGCAAACGAAAGGTGTCACCAGACAGGATAGAGGCGATCATGAAAATGAACGCGCCTCAGACACAGAGAGAGGTCAGGATGTTCCTAGGGATGGTGGGTTATTGCCGACAGTGGATCGTGAACTTTTCACTGAAAGCAAAGCCCTTGCAAAAACTGACGCACAAGGAGGTGAGTGATCCGGTACCATGGGACAAAGACTGTTTGATGGCATTCTTACAGCTGAGAGAGGACCTGTGTCGTGCTCCGGCATTGGGAATGCCTGATTACAATAAACAATTCTTTCTTTACTGTTGTGAGAGAGAAGGTTGTGCGTTGTCTGTGTTGGTCCAAATCCATGGGAATGCCCGTAGACCAGTTGCTTATTTCTCAGCTACTTTAGACCCAGTAGCCGCAGCGTTGCCCGGATGTCTCAAATCCGTTGCTGCAACGGGTGTCAGCATTGAGAGATGTGAAAATATCGTCATGGGGCACCCGTTAGAGGTGTGCGTGCCACATTCTGTTGAACTGTTGATGACCAGGACCAAGACACAGCATCTGACCAATAGCAGGCTCACGCGCTATGAGCAAGTTATTCTTGCTGCAGAAAACGTGACCCTCAAGAGATGCTCTGTTTTGAACCCTGCTACCTTAATGCCACTTCCAAATGATATTGATGATGATGATGAATATACAGACCATGACTGTCTCGATGTGACTGAACTATGCACCAAACCCAGACCCGACATCGTAGATGAGCCACTGACCGACCCAGACGAAGTTTTCTTTGTCGATGGCTCATGTGTAAGAGACGAAGTTGGGCAGTTGAGAGCAGCTTATGCTGTTTGTACAATTGAAGGAGTTGTGGAAGCAGGGTGCCTGGAAGGAGTAAACTCCGCTCAGGTAGCCGAGATTATTGCCCTAACACGTGCTTGCTTAGCAGGCAATCAAATTCGAGTCACCATCTACACCGACAGCCAATACGGGTTTGGGGTAGTTCATGATTACGGGCAGTTATGGTCTCAAAGAGGGTTCATGACTTCTTCAGGCTCTCCCATTCGCAATGGAGAGTTTGTGCGCTTGTTGTTAGAAGCATTGCAATGTCCAGCAAGTATCGCAGTTGTAAAGTGCATGGCACATACCAAAAATGAGGACTTTGTTTCGAAAGGCAATAGATATGCTGATGAAGTTGCGCGGTATTGCGCAGAACAAGGTTACTCTTTCACAGAGGTGGATGTGGGTGGAATAAATGTGAGAACTGAATTAGCCATGATACTGGAAACTGTTGATACTTGGGATGAATTGTCAACCATGCAAGAAAATGCTCCTGATTCAGAAAAGGAAACATGGGTAAAGGCAGGATGTGTAATGGGTGAGACTCATTTTTGGGTCTCAGCAGACGGCAGAGCAGTGTTGCCCAATGAGATGGTGAGTCCAATGGCTAGACTCATACATGGTCCCGTACACTTAGGGAGAGATGCTATGCTGAGAGTGTTTAGACAGACTTGGTACAATCCTAAGTTTAGAATAGCAGCAGAAGCAGTGTGCCAGCGTTGTGTGACCTGCCAGCAGCTGAATGTAGGGAAAAGAACACCAGTTGCACTAAGTCACATAGGAAGATCTGGAGGTCCATTCAACAGAATGCAGATAGATTTCATTGAAATGCCAAGATGCAACCGCCTCCGCTATGTCCTGGTGGTTGTTTGTGTGTTCTCCAGATGGGTTGAGGCATACCCTACACGTAGGTGCGACACCCTCACAGTGGCTAAGTTACTGCTTAGAGAACTTATCCCTCGGTTCGGGGTGCCGGCCTTTTTGGAATCAGATAGGGGAACACATTTTAACAGCGAGCTTGTGAAGATGATTTGTGTTGCACTGAATATAGACCAAAAGCTCCATTGCAGTTACCGACCAGAAGCCTCAGGAATTGTGGAACAAATTAATGGCACGATCAAGTCCAGAATAGCGAAAGTTTGCTCCTCAACGACCCTGAGTTGGCCTGATGCCCTGCCATTGGTACTCATGAGCCTTCGTAGTACCCCAGACAGAAGAACAGGGTTGTCACCACATGAGGTGTTAATGGGGAGAGCAATGAGACTGCCATCTATTCCAGCTACTGCACTGTTAAATATCACAGATGATATGATCCTGGACTATTGTAAGGGGCTGTCTGACGCCATGCGTTCTGTGTCCCTTCAGGTGCAGGCTGCAGAGGTTCCAGCGTGCCAGGGCCCTTGCCATGACCTGTATCCTGGGGACTGGGTCCTGGTGAAGAAACATGTGAGAAGAAGCTGCTTGGATATTCGTTGGCGTGGGCCCTACCAGGTCATCCTGATCACAAGTACAGCTGTAAAGGTGGGAGGCCTGCCCAACTGGATACACGCGTCGCATACGAAAAGGGTTCCAGCACCTCTGGAAACAGCTCCTCTCTCGGATGGACGTCCAGCTGAGGACCAAGAAGCCATAGAGGGGGCTGGCCAAGCTGTAGAGGTGCCAGTGGAAGCAGGGAACGAGTCTGACCAAGCTGAGGACGGTCAGTACAACAGCGAAACAGAAGACGCTACAGAAGGAGAAGACAGCTGGGAGTACGAGTCTGACCCTGACAGGTCTGAAAGAGAGCGAGAACAGACCAGAAGGAGAAGGAGTAGAAGGGCACGTGGAGAAGCAAATTGGCCGCAAAGAAGAAGTTCTAGCCTGAGGTCAACTCCAGAAGCAACCCTTCCTCCGATATCAGAAGACTCAGACCCAGAAGAAGGTGCTCAGGGCGCTGAAGCACCAGACCGAAGAAGGTCAAGAAGAGTGCGTGTGCCTAACAGAAGATACTCCACACCTGAGTGGACATATCTGGCGACAAATGTCTGTGAAACCGGAGACAGGGAGGATCCGAGCGGTGGTGGTGTCCAGTTCTGAGCCCATTATCACCGTGGAAATACAACTGTTGGTACCCGGTGTCGAACAAGAAGGGTCACTAACATTCGTGCTCCCCAGACCTCCCCGCCTCAGCAAGTTAAAACACATGTTTCTTACAGAATTGAAATTCCCCGACTTTGGTACCACGATAACAGCACATGAAGAGCATACTCTTCGCATGGAAATATTGAACTATGCTATTGAAGCTGCAACCACAAATCTAATAGTCGATTGTTAAAGGACTTTGTAAATAAAGCAAGCAGAAGAAAGAAGATTACCTAGCGCCCAGGAAGCAGAGAATTTTAGGGAACCCCTTGAGTGGATGGAGAAGGGCTAGGGTTGTCTTTTTGAACTGTGAAAGGACTTTTTGCAAAAAAAGGCTGTCAGCCTCCAGCTGTGTGGATTCTAAAGACAAAAAAAGGATTGAAAGAGACTGTAAAGGAACGAGAGGAAAAGAACTCTTTTTGCAAAGAGAAAGGGAAAAGCTAGATTGTCTGACGAAATGGAGGCCGGCACCCCGAACCGCAGAGCTAAATGTATAATAGGTACACTAATAGTAGGAGTGATAATATTAATAGCTTTAGTGGTAACAATTTCTTATGTAAAGGGACATGAGGAAGAGGTAAAGGTAACTGATGCGAATTCTGTAGTAACACTTACACCCACTGTTGCAGGTGAGAAAAGGGAAAACACTCAAGAGAGAGCGTTATTGGCTGCAGAAGCCCGCAGGTTACATGTAGACGAGTCCCAAGGAGACTTTAGGTCAAATGCTTACGCTAAACTTTTGTATGAATACGTGGATGCCATGGAGGTTAAGGATTGCTACGTCTGCATGCAGTTGCCTGCGTCTGTAGATGAAGGAATTCGATATCATCACCTCCCTCTGACATATGGCATTACATGTAGCTTATTGCTTAGTATATTTTATGAGAGAGATAGTTTTGAATACTATTTCTCCAATTATGATTCTGTGTTGCCAGAAGTCCCGAATTATAAGCAGATGAATAAATGGGATTACTGGAAGAGTGAAGACAGATTGGCCAAGTTCTTCATTCCTTGGATTACCTTAGATACTTCACATGCCCGTAGAAATAATCTGACATGCAAGGTGTCAGAAGTCGAGAAAAAGTTCATAGGGCAGGTGGATGATCGTTACAGGAGACAAAAGATTTTGAAAAAATCAGGACAAGGGAAATTAGATTGGACCGAGGAAGAGAAGTCACACAAGAGAAAGGGTAGTAGTGGTCCAATAGCTTTAGATAAAGCGCAGAAAGGAAAGTTATGTCTTCACCGAGCCAAAACGTATTATGAAAATGTATACGTGGGTGAAGTTGACTGTGAACATGCTTTTAATTTAGAGTACTACACTAAGGATTTCCTGAAGGGAATGCAAGTGATTCCAAATGTGTATTTTGTATGTGGAAGAAATGCTTACGTGAGACTACCTGACAACTGGTATGGATCATGTTACTTGGCAATTGTCTTCCCCAAAATATATCATGCACAAGACTTATTGATCATTGAGGGCCAGACATCATCGAGGGGAAGGAGAGATTTAGGCGATGCAGAAATGGTTGGAGATGTCTTTGGAGCTATGTTCCCTCTTTTGGGAATAATCCTTAATGATGTTAAAATTAGACGACTGGCAACAGTTGTCGACAGGTTGTCTGCCAGCACTGCTCAGTCCTTAATGCTGGTAGAAGGAGAGATGCAATCGATAAGGGCTATGGTTCTTCAAAATCGGCTTGCATTAGATGTCTTATTAGCAAAAGAGGGCGGAGTCTGTAAGGCTTTGAAGGTTCAGGAATGTTGCACTTACATTCCAGACCTTTCAAAGCCCCTTGAGAAAGTTATTAAGAACATAACTAATATACACAAAGAGATCGAAGACTTGAGTAGAGAAAATGTCTGGGAAAAGGTGGGCCACGGAATGAGTGCAGTTGGAGGGTGGTTTTCCACCTTAGGCAAAAGCTTTATTTGGTATATCCTAAAGCCTATCATCATAATATTGATCTGTGGGATAATATTGTGGGGATTGGTGAGGGTATTCAAATGGTACAGAGCAAGAAGGTCAGAAAGGGCCCAAAGAGAACAGTTGCAGAGATTGGCTGCCATACAAGATAATCAGTACAGGAGCCTGAGAGCTCTGGAAGCGCAGAGAATGCCAGCAATAACTGCAGTTTAAATGTTAGTGATGACCCCGAGAGGTCATCAAAGGGGGGAACTGAGAGAGCGCAAACTGATATAAATATATGAGTACATCACACTTACCTATAGAGAGCATAATTCATGAAGAAAAATGCCATGAGTGCTAATAGTATATGAAATTATATTCTAAATGTATAGCTAATATAGAGATTTAAGTAGAAGTGGAACTAATACAGAAATGTGTGACATTATATGATTTTATTAGACGTGATTATTTTGAATCTATGTCGTGTAGCTGTTAACATATAAGATGGTCTGTGGTAAAACGCAGAACGTGGTAGGCCTCAGGGCCAGAGCTGGAGCTAAAAGGGAAGGTGTTTCTTTTCACGACACAGATTGTTTAACGTTTTTGGTCATTGCATTAATGGGCCATGATTTAGAGTAATGTTTTCTAAATAATAGAATAAGAGTTTTAACATGCTTTAATTAAATGAAGAAATTGAATGCTATAATCATAATGTGAAATATTGTAGGCCTGAAATGTTTTAGCATTGATTTACACGTACATGTCTGGGCTGAGAAATGTTGCAAGCCTTTTTAGAAGTCTATGAGAGTTGGGTTCTTGGCGGCAGATATCTGTCTGCAACAGGAAAGGGGGGATCCAATTATAAGTGAATGAATAGAGGTCTGTTCAGTAGACGGCCCAGACATGGAGGAGGGTTCTGGAATGTTTAAGGGGTATCAGCGGGCCGGAGAAGAGACTGAGAAGCAAGGTCAACTCTAACGTCTGAGGCCCAATACAAAGCATCATGGAAAAAGCCTGAAGTTGCACCACGTGAGAGGCGTTTCGCAGGGGGCGTCTCAAATGTTGTTGACTGTTTTGTATTAGGGACAGCACCCCTGGGTGGAGTTAGAGCAGAGACCTGAGGACCCTTTAGAGAGCGGATGGGTAGGCAGTGAGGGGTCATGACTGGAGAACTTTAGGTTTTCACCAAGAGACTTAGAGTGGGTGACTTCCCTTGGGGGTCATTCATTGCTGACACCTTTGTTAGGTTGGGATTTGGTTAAGTAGGGATACCATCTAGAACAGGGTAGGGACGCCTAACCTGTGTTTGTTTTCCTCCAACCTAAATGAAGGAGCGATATGCGTCTATGCTGATAGCTTTGCTATTTTTAGAACTTGTGTTAGTGATTTCTGTTGCTCGTCTGAGGGCTTTTCGAGAGCACATGTATGTAATTGGACCTGTGTATCTCGTGAATCTCATTCTGAGATGCTTGTATTTGCAGCTCATTATATCTTTACAATAAACTTTTGAAACCTAGAAGTTGTCCGTGATCTTTGAGAGTAGAGTCCTTTCTTGGGTGAACTAATTTGCAGATAGGTGTACTGTTTCCTTCCAAGACAGGCAATAAAGGTTCAGTCGACCAGATCGAGGTTTGGATCAATAGATATAAGGTATCGATCAAAATCTCGCCCTTTCACTACCAGTAAAGACTAACATTCCTGCTAGAGTGACTCATGAGGGTATTTATGGGATTTCCACACACTACATTTGCTCTCTATAAACATTAGAAACAAGTATTGGCATACTCAATAGGTCTCGCTTTTGGTACCTTATGAGTTTTTAATTATGCAGCAGAATATTCTTGGTGCAACAACATCAACTGTTGCATGGCTAAACACTTATAAGGTCCCAAATGCGAGACCTATTGGCTATGCCAATGCTTGTTTGTCTGGCAATTCCCCTATAAACAGCTGGGCTTCAAGTGGGCTAAAGTCTGGAAGGGTGTCTATGCCCGTCAGGTAAGGTGTCAGTGCATATCGAAGTTGGAGAAAGTGAAAGAATTGAGAACTGGGCATCCCAAAGTCATTCTGCAGATCTTGGAATGCCTTCAGGGTATCGCCCGACATCACGTCTCCCAGAGAGGAGACACCTATTGCGTCCCACCCGTCGAAACCCTTGAGGGTCAGCAATTGGGGCAAGCGACCATTGTGCCAAAGAGGGGTCTCCCGAGTGAGAACGTTCCACCATCCCATCCTGCGCAGCGCCTGCCGCCAGATGGAGAAGACCACTTGCGTGGCGGATGGAAGACTCAGCCGAAGCGGTGCCGAGTACAGTAGGGCATGGATGGACGACGAGCCCATCAGGTGGTGCTCAACAGCGTATGCTGGATCCCCCCTGTCCCCGTACCACTAATCATTGAGGACCAAAAGATGCGCGGCTTGATAGTACAAGAGTATATCAGATGTAGCAAGGCCCCCCAAGTATGTGGACCGTAAGCATGTCCGTAGCGCAACCCTGACGGTCCCACCCTCCCACAGGAACCCGCCCAGTGCTGAATTAACTTGTTGAAACCAGCGAGGCGGAATAGGGTAGGGATGATTATGTAGTTGATACACAAGTCGTGGGAGCGCCACCATTTTAAATATGGCCGACCTCCCAAAAATGGACAGTGGCATGCGACCCTACACCTTCAGATCCTCCCGCGTGCGATCCCAAATCGGGGCAAGGTTACGAGCGCGGGAGACGCCTGCATCTTCAGACAGAAAGACTCCCAGTTACTTCATTCCCCCAGAAGCCAACTGTAAGCCAGCTGCCCAGTCACCTACCGATCGCCCGTCGCCCAGCACCCACAAGGTGGATTTACCCGGGTTCACATAGAGGCCGGAGGACTCCCCGAAGATCTGCAGGATGCGCCCTGACCGATCAAGATCCATAAGGAAGAACAATACGTCATCAGCGTATAATGCTATTTTGTCCGTAAGGCCCGGGGACCAGCGAAAGCCCTTGAGCTGGCCGTCTATGCGCACCCACGTGGCTAAAGGCTCCATGGCCAGCGTGAAGAGGTATGGGGAGAGGGGACACCCCTGTCGCGTACCCCTCTGAACCGGAAAGGGCTGGGACACAGCCCCCCAACGCGCACGGAGGCCGTGAGGCCCGTGTACAACAGCTGCACATAGGCCAGAAAGCGAGGACCTATATTAAGGCGGCGTAGCAGGGCAAACAGATAGGTCCAACTTAGGGAATCAAAAGCACGGTCCATGTCCGCCAGGAACAAGGCAGCCCGCTCATCCAGATTCCTCCAGGCCGAGACCGTCACCTGGGCACGCCTGATATTGTGTCGGGTGACCCTCCGGGGCATAAAGCCCGCCTGGTCAGGGTGGACCAGGTCCGTAATATAGGGCTTAAGCCTATTGGCTAGGACCTTGGGCATGACCTTGGCCTCCGTATTGATCAGCGATATCGGGCGGTAGGACGCGTGGCTCTCCAGAGGCCGTCCCGGCTTCAGATAAACCACCACCTCGGCGGGCCTCCAATCCGGTGGGAGCACCCCACTTTCCTGCGCCTCCTCGATCACCGAGCGCAGGCGGGGGCCCAGCTGCACATGAAATCGTTAAAAAAATTCGCAGGGGAAGCCGTTGGGGCCCGGCACCTTACCCGGGTTGAGTTCGCCCAGGGCAGAGCCCAGCTCCTCATCCGTGAAGGGCCTGTCCAACAGATCTCGAACCTCATCATAGACCGACCGCGGGGGGAGATCGTCGATGAACCGCTGAACAGTCTCGGCCGGTAGGCACTCCAGAGGCGCGTACAGTCCTTCATAATATGCTGCGAAGCTGTCCGCGATAGCAGACGGCTCTGAGATCGGTGAACCCGCCCAGTCCAACAACTGGTACAGAAGGGGATGGTGATGGACAGAGCATCTGAACCAATCAAACACTCACACCCAGTCAAAAGATCTGGGTTTGATCCATCACCGTTCTTTAGCCCACTCTGCCACCCCAGTTCAGACATGGCTATATGCAAATCAGTCTGACCCTGTGCCTCATGGGAACAGTCCAGCCCGAACTGCCAAGCCATGCCTTCCCTGGACTGGAAACAAGCTTCCGAGGACCGGTTTCTGGCATTCCAGCCTTCTTCAGCCCGGCTTGCTTGAATCCAGTGGCAAAGTGAGCAAGGGACTCACGTCTGAGCATACCCTGCCACACTTATGGCGGCCAAAGTGGTACAGAAGGGGGTGGTGATGGACGGAGCATCTGAACCAATCAAACACTCACACCCAGTCAAAAGATCTGGGTTTGATCCATCACCGTTCTTTAGCCCACTCTGCCACCCCAGTTCAGACATGGCTATATGCAAATCAGTCTGACCCTGTGCCTCATGGGAACAGTCCAGCCCGAACTGCCAAGCCATGCCTTCCCTGGACCGGAAACAAGCTTCCGAGGACTGGTTTCTGGCATTCCAGCCTTCTTCAGCCCGGCTTGCTTGAATCCAGTGGCAAAGTGAGCAAGGGACTCACGTCTGAGCATACCCTGCCACACTTATGGCGGCCAAAGTGGTACAGAAGGGGGTGGCAGAGTGGGCTAAAGAACGGTGATGGATCAAACCCAGATTTTTTGACTGGGTGTGAGTGTTCGATTGATTCAGATGCTCCGTCCATCACCACCCCCTTTTGTACCGAGTCCAACAACTGGGGCAGCGGCTGGGCATGAAGAGTGCCCTGACACAGGAGGTGTAGCATCTTACAGGACTTGTCCCCCCATTGGTACACCCGACTACGAGTGGCAAGCCAGGCCTGCCTCGCCTCCTCAAGTAAAACCGCTGTGTATTGCTGCTGGGCTAGGACAAATCGCCGCCCTATCAATCTACCACCCTCTTTCCTACTCCTGCGTTCCAGCATTTCCAGCTCCGCTTCTCGCTGCACCAGATCCCGCCGCCTCTCCGCCCGAGCTGCCACGCACCAGGAAATGTCTACCCCGCGTAGGGTAGGTTTGAGGGCCTCCCAAAGGGTCGTCTGGGAGTCCACCGAGTTATGATTGGTAGTCAGGTAACTGTCAATTTCCCGAGACATATGTTCTCTGTAGGGGGCCTGTAACAACTGCCATCCAGACATGCGCCAACGGAACGGGAGCCCAGCTGGGCCAACTCTAAAGGTAAGGGCCACCGGCGAGTGATCCGACAGAGCCCTCGGTAGGATATCAGAGGCCACGATCCTCTGTGCCAGACCCCTAGGGACAAACAAGTAATCCAGTCTGGAGAACGATCCATGTACTGAGGAGAAATAAGTGTACTCTCGGCTCGCGCCGTGCCAAAACCTCCAGACATTAGTCCAGTCCAATCCCGTGGTGAGGGCCCAGAGCTTGGTGGGGGGTCCCTCCACATCTACATCTACGTCAGTCGTCCCCCTCCGCCACCGATCTAGGCGCAGGTCCATCACGCCATTCCAGTCACCCCCAACTACGGCCAGGGTGTCGGGCATACCACTCCAGAGGGACATAACCTTCTCCACCAGAGGCCACTGCAGCGGCGGCGGGGCGTAGACACTACCAAAGGTCACCCTATCCCCCCAACCTTCCCTTGGACGAAGATGTACCTGCCCTGTGGGTCAGACCAACTCTGCTCGTGTGTAAAGGAGACTGCGATGTATGAGGACTGCTACCCCCCGGGAACCTCTCGTAAAGCCTGCATGGAAAACATGTGTGTACTCAAAACGTTGGAGGCAAAGCGCTTTTGTTCCCAGTAGGTGGGTCTCCTGGAGCATCAAGACATCCGCCCCGGCTCTCTTGACATAGCGGAGCACCGCCCCCCGCTTCACCTTGTCTAGAACCCCGCGCACATTCCAACTCACGATACGTATTGTGCCTGGAGCTAACCGCCCCCCACTCTGAACAGGCGACATTTGACGATGGCACTGTATGAGCCACGAAGACCCCAACGGTCTAGCATGCATACAACCCAATATACAGACAGCAGCAGGTTAAGCACAACCAAAGCCCCCCCTTCCCAACTCAACCACCAACTCCCACCCCACCACCCCGCACCTCCCAACATGGAAGCCCCTGTCGCGGTCGGATCACGGCCTGGTCCCCAACGGGGAACCGAGAGCCACCCCTTCCAATGGATCCCCTGAACACATCCCATAACTAGGGAGTCGCTACTCCCACCCACCCGCTGTGACCGGGCAGGTGTCCAGCCCAATACAAGGCACCTGAGCATTTCTAAGGCAACATAGGATTCCGTGCAAGAGTCACCATCTTCATTTCACCCCATTCGGGTGCTCCTGCCCCGGGTCAGGCCGCGGAGATGTAGATCCCACACGAGATGCTCCGCCAGACCCCGATCTCCTACGCCGCCTCCGTTGACTTCGCAGTCCCTCCCGGACCAGTCCACTCGAGGAAGAGTCAGAGTCGCCTCCCAAGGGCGCATTGACCCTGATCTTCACCGTCTCATCCGTCCATTGAAACACCTCCTCCGGGGAGTCAAAGAACAGCGTGCGGGACTTGTAGATGACTCGTAGCCTCGCAGGGTAAAGCAGGGCATATTGGAGTTTGAGGCCGCGGAGACGGGCCTTAGCTGCGAGGAACGATTATCGCTGTTGTTGAACCATTTTCGTGTAGTCTGGGAAAATAAGGATAGTGGCATTACCAAGCATGAGCGGGGCTTAAACTCTCGCCGTCACAGGATAACATCTCGGTCAGAGTAATTTAAGAACCTGGCGATTATTGGCCTTGGACGGGAGCCAACCGGAGGTTTCTGCATGAGGGCCCGATGGGCTCGTTCCACCACGAAGCAGCGGGAGAGAGTATCCGGAGGGAGCCAACTCTCCAGCCATTGGACCAAGAAGCGTTCCACACTGTCCCCTTCACATCCCTCCGGAAATCCTACAAAATGGAGATTGTTCCTCCGCGCCCGGCCTTCTGCATCCTCCACCCGCATGGCCAAGCCCCTCTGCACCTTCTCCATCGTCGCCATCTTTTTCTTCAGGACGGACACATCGTCTTCTACTTCAGAGATACGGGTCTCCGCACCGGTTATCCTTTCAACTGCGTTCCGCAGGTCTTGGCGGAGTAGCATAACATCCGCCCCAACTGCCCCGATCTTAGCATCTAAGATGTCTCTGGACTGTGTTATTGCGGCCAGGAGCGCCGCATTGTCCGGGGCCGGAGCCTGTGAGCCGGCAGCACCCGCCGCTGAACCGGCTTCAGTAAATTTGTCTAGCGTCCCCTGTTTAAAGGGACCACTACCCGCGTGGCCCCGCGTCATGGCGGCCACTGCGGGTGAAGCCAAGAGCGGGCCCCTCTGCGCCAGGCGCAGTTGCTGGTAAAGAGTTGCAAGTTTCGAAGTGGCCCGGACGGGCCGACCGATCCACCACCACCGCCCACCGACCAGCTCAGTGCAGTTCTACAAGTATCGGAGGCAGAAGGGGGTAAATCTGTAGGTGCTCTCCTTGCCCCGCTCACCGGGCACCACCAGCCACCACCGGGGCCCGACCAGGCCCCCGAGCCTCACACCCAGGGAGCAGAAAGCGCCGGGCGAGTACAGGAAGGTCTACTCGCAAGCAGCGCACCCACTGTCAATCCACTGGGCCCCCACGCATCAACACCATTCCAGGGACCAGCAATCAGTTCCCACCGGGGCCCGATCTAGCACCCGAGTTCCCCTGTCTCCGGGGGGGGCTCCACCCAGCAGGACCAACCAGCCACGGCATGCACGAGAGGCCCCGGGCACCCCTCGACCCCTCGTAGGCAGGCTCCACTCACCACAGTATGACTGGTGCAGTCAGGCACTCCGGAGCCCCTCCGGCAATGCGGGACACATGGGGGTGGGCCCTGGACCCCTCCGCCGCCGCGGGACGCCCACCGCCGACCATCAGAGCCCTAAAGCTGTCTCTGTCCGCGGGCCCCACCAAGCGGAGGCCTCAAGATGGCGGCCGCGCAGGCCGGCTGCCCCGGGAGCCCGTCTCTCCCCAAGTCCGCCGGCCGCCGCCGCTCCCCCGTCGTGGTCCCAGGGCGGTCACAGGCCGGTTGGCCCCAGGATGCAGGCTCGCTGCTCCACAGCGCAGTGAGTGAACCGCGCCTCGTCCACAGCCGCCCCAGCAGTCCTCGGCCGCCGCCGACCATGCTCGCCCAGCCCAGGGATCACCAAAATCGAGGCCCCGGCCTCGGGCCCAGCCGGACCCTGCAGGCCCCTCCGCCTCGCTGGACTGCCGCTCACTCTGCCGAGCCTCCACGGGGCCGCCAGTCGCCGGCGGACGGACCCCCAAGAGCAGGACGTTAAACTGTCACGGTGGGTGCCCTCGAAGTCGCTCAGGGCCAGGATATGCAGGCAGGATGATGTTCGGCTGGTCAGAGCTCACGCTCTACACGACCGCCATGATCGCTGGCTAAGCCACGCCCCCTGCACTTGGGAAGTTTTATCATGAACAAGACTACATATCCCACAATACTTGGTATTCTATCTCGGACTCACCTGGTGATAATGAACTTGAATTGTGGGTATTTAATGAGAATCCCTTGAGATCGTTGTGGATCCAAATGCTGCTGCCCATGAACAAGGATGGGCGAATCTGAAACGCGTTGGGCAATGCAATTAAAAGGAACTTACACGCTGTCTGGTGGTGCGCTGCAGAGTTATTTTTTTCTGGTGCGAGTGCGCTTCGTTTTAGGCAACTTGTGGAACTGATATATATATACATATGCATTGATTTTTTAATGTAGGTTAATGCATCATCTCAAACCATTCACTGCTGCTGCGTAATGACAAAATGTGGATAATCATAAAAGTAAGATTCGAATGTATCCATATTTACTATACAGTACACTCGCGTGGTATGTGTAGTACAATGGACACACAGATGATGGACGGAATGTAGAGCAAATCAAACATTCACCCCTAGTCAAGAGATCTGGATTAAATCCATTGTTCTTTTGCTCACCTTGCCACCACAGTTTAGACCCAGCCATATGCACATCATTCTTGACCCTGTGCGTCATGGGGACAGTCTAGACCAAACCGCCAAGCCAGGTCCTCTTTGGACAAGAAACAAGCATCCTGGGACCGGTTTTCGGTGCATCACCACGTATCAGCTAGGCTAGCTTGAATCCAGTGGCACAGTGAGCCTGGGACCCACATCTGGGAATACCCATCGCACTTAGGGCGAGAATGCAAAAGACACAAAGATGATGTACGGAATGTAGAGCAAATCAAACACTCACTGAGTCAAGAGATCTGGGTTAAATCCATTGTTCTTTTGCTCACCATGCCCCCCTAGTTTAGACCCAGCCATATGCAAATCAGTCTTGACCGTGTGCCTCATGGGAACAGTCCAGACTAAACTGCCAAGCCAGGTCCACCCAGGACCGTAAACAAGCATTCTGGGACCTTTTTGCATGTGCAGTATAATAGCTGGTCTGTCAAAATTTTCTAATGCTACTTTTGCTTCACAGTCCAGCCGTAAAGGTCAGTGCCTGTAAGTTCATCACTAGAGGAAGTTCTGGATACATATGCTGCCATTTTGAAATGCTTGTGATGTCTATTTATGCTCTATAGTACAGGTAGGTTTCCAAATCGCTGGTTACTCCAGTAAAACCACACATACCAACCCCTCCACAGTAATTAATGGCACCTTGCATTAAGGCTTTGAACTGTAAAGTGTCTTGGTTGGCAGGGTGCACTGTGGCAGTTTTCCTCTGTGCCTACATTTCAGCACTCAATTCCTTAAGGAGTCCGAGGGGTATTAGTATAGACTAGGTCAGCCCCCCACTCATTAGTGCCAAAAAACAATAGAGGACCTGGCCTAAAAACTAGAACCTCTACACGTAGACCTAATATCAATCAATGACTGCCATACTGTTATGTGCAGTAAAAGAGGTGTATATTCCTATGTCTGTCTGAATCGGTCTCTGGTTCTATGTGAAAATGATTAAAACATGTTCCCAATGTGTGCAACCCCACGTGGCCTAATCTGAAAAATTAATAGTGCCAGTAAGTCCCAAGTTGTGATAAGAAAAATGATAGAAAAATGTGTGAAGAGGTATGGAGTGCCTCACGGAAACAACACCATGGGAGTCTAACTAGTTGGTACTCACCAGTAGACTCAGGTTCTCATCATCAGCACGTCCAAACCATGAAAGGAATGTTAACCACACAAACTATAATAGTGATAACAAAGTGCACGTGCGCAATAGTATCAGTGGTGATTGCGTGTACTAAAGTGGTACTGTGAACACTAAGACTGACCCCATAAAGAAGATCCTCTCGTCTGGGGACCCCTTTATGTGTTAAAAACGAGCTATAGGGGAGGAGCCAAGATGGCCGTCGGGACGGACGTGTAGGCGCCCGGCTCCGCGAGCCTTTCACTCCTGCATCGATATCCTGCCTTTTCTCCTGTGCCTATGTTGCGGTGTAACAGCGATTGCAACGCGCTGATTCCGCTCGCGTTCCTCCGAAGTCTCTGCCTGCTGATTTGACGGAGATCTGGTAACGTTGGTTGTCCTCCATGATTGCCCCTGGACCCTCTGCCGACCGCCGCCGCTGGGAGCTGCTGTACCGACGTCGGTGAGACGATCTGGGGAGGCGCTGATGTTTGAGGTGGCGCTGCCGCCTGCGGAGGGAGATGGTGTGTACCCTTTACGGATGTGGCGGCTTCCCTCAGTGGCTGTGGTGTGTACCGGCGAGGTGGGATCCCCTCTCACATTACTTCCCTTTGTTCTGCTGCTGACGGGCTGAGCTGACTCCATTTTGGAACACCTTTTCTGCCTTGGGTCGCCCTCCTCGACTGAAGGCGCAGGGGTTCTCCCTGTGCACAGCTCTGTACTACAAGCCGCGCTTCTACCGGCGTCCCGGCCTGTCTCCCGGAGTCCGTGTCGCCCTCCTTTCTCCATTGTGGTTTCATTGGCGAGGTGGTGCTGGTGCCTGGTTTTCCAGGACGGGGAGATGAATACCTCCTTATCCCCCGGGCGTACTATCCTGCCTAGCCTTGAGAGATATGGCGGCCTGACGGCAACTACCTACATCACGGACAGGTTAGAACCGCAGCGGGACCTGACTTGCGGCGACATCCTGGCAGCTCTCGCCGGCTTAAGGGACACATGGCTGCGGTGCACCTGGGACCTGGGACGGAAGATTGACAACGCTATATCTGCCCCGAGGCGCCCGATGCGCTCCGGCTCCCTGCTGCTTCCGATCACTCCTGGAATGGATACTATGTTTTCGCTTGCGTGCTCAATGAAGCGGATGATCCCTGGCAACAATGGATCGTATCTGTCGATTGACGGAGCTGCTGTTACATTGTCTCCCCCCGCTCCGGGAATTGAGACTCTGCCGATGCACTCGTTACCACTGCCTCGTTTACCGCCTTCCCGGTTGCTGACCCTCCTGGCTGCCTTTGCCTCTGAAGCCTTTTTACTACGGTGGTGGAATGTTTTTCATCCTGTGCTTGAGGGGACGCTGTTTTTTTTGGACACTGGACTTATTGGTCAATGGAGACTTTCATTTCATCTTCTTCTGCTTCTTCTTGGTTGGGGGCGGCCATCTTGTCCCTTTGTTCTGCCTTCGATGAGCTCCCAGCGGTGGCCATGTTTGGTGGGCTTTCAACGTTCGGGCCAGGGCTGATGGTGTTCTTCTCACTGATTTTGGTTGCTTGACTGGCGAAGACTTGGACTGGGACGCTTTCTGCTACGTTTGAATGCGCTGTTTTAACTGTTTCTTTTCCCCACTTAAGGTTGCAATTGATATGTCCTGTTGTTGATCCTTTTTGGTGGGGTATAGGTTTTGTGCGGGCTGTGGAGTCTGGGAATAATTGGTTCTGGCCCTCCTCCGGGCTTCTGTGTTCTATGGGAGTTTTAGATTAGGATGTTCCTTTCTTACTCTCATACTTTAGGCGTTTTCCTACTTCTTCCCTTTTTCTTTTTCTCTCCTTGTTCTATATTTCGGGTTTATTGGGCGACAGACACACTGCTGGAGGGGGGGGTAGGCCGTAGCCTCCGCATGCGTGTAGGGTGGGGGGTTGGGGGAGGGGCTTTTAGTTTCTTGGTTTTAGTTTCTATGGTGCCTTGGTCTTTTTTTCTTTTGTTTCTTCTTCTCTCTTTCTTTTGGTCCGTGTATCGGACTGTTGCGGGCGGGTGGCGGCATACGTTGATTTGATTGCTGATTCTGTTACCTTCGCTGCACATACTTTGAGCCGCCATGCCGCCTGGGGAAACCTGACTTTTGGGCTGTTGAAATATATGGTTGATTTGTCACTCATGTGCTGTTATGCCTACACGGACTCCGTTCTCTTCATTTATAATTTGTATTTTCGATCTGCAAATGAAAAGCTGACCTTAATTGTTGCAACGAAAAATATTTAAAATTAACCTTCATTACTCCTTTGTCATGGTATCGTGATGATCTACGATGTGGTTTTCAATGCTCGCTTGTGGTAATGATGTATTACTGTGTCGCCATATTGTATGCGCGGGTGCTTTAACAGTTTCTGTGGCCGGCCGGTTGGTTGTGGGCCCGTACTTGTCTTTTCTTAAATGCACAATAAAGGTTTTAAAAAAAAAAAAAAAAAAAGAAGCCAGCAGTCATCAAATATTTGGTAACCAACAAGCAGCATTCTATTGGGAAGTTTTCAGCGGTTAATTTTGGTGGCTGGGAAACAGATAAGCCTGTAGTCATCAGATAATTCAAAGAACTGGCACATTCAAAGTGTTAGGTTTGAAAAATCCTTTATCGGTATACACTTGTATTATGCTATATTAGGTTAGCAGTGTGCGGCTAAATTAGGCTTCATTCATGTCCATTGTATGCAACCCACTGAGTTATCCCTACAATGTTTAAGCTTCAGTTAGCGCGTGTGACTCCATTTTGCATTTCGTAATCTCTATGAGGTTGCGTCTGAACTAGGCCTCATTATTCGTATTGCTTGCCTCAGCAGAACACTTTATTCAGTTATTATTTTCCTTTCCTGTTCAAGGTTGCATTCTGATTTCCTAATGAGAAGGCCATTCTGCCTCCGCATGCCTATCCCTGTGTGTAACTCAGCTCCCACGTTAGGAGACAGCGAGCCCCAGCAAGACAACTCTGAGATAGTGATAGCATGTACCCATCAAGCAGGTTGTAGCCCATCGTCGGTGCCTCCTTTGTTCATGTTCGGCCTAAGCCGGAAACTTTCCGCTGTGGGCGTGGTTGGGAGTTCTTGGAGGAATGATTATGCATTGCAGACTGTTAGGGGGCCAGTCCCTCTGCAGACATCTTAAGGTGCAGGTCAGATTGGACTCCTCTGCAGAGTATTACTAATAAATAGGTTTTTGTATTAAAAAAAAAAAAAAAAAAAAAAAAAACGAGCTATAACCAACACTAGCTAGTCACCTTTATTCTCTGCTGTGGGTTTGCTCACATTAAAAAGGTACTCTGTTGCCTCCTTGTATCATAGAGGGCCAACATGTTTCATTGCCGGTAGATTTGAGGGCAATTTCTTCAGGGCGTGGGTCAGTCCCACTTCTCTAATGTTCCTTCACATTTGTGTGTATACCTAGGGAACAATTTAAAAATAACAGACAACACCATTAAAACACACATTGGTATCCCTCATGTGGTGCAGTTACATAGCTGCACCTTTTGGACAATCAACCATATACATCATAGTTACCGCTTAGGTGCTCCTTCTGAGCATACCGGTGACCTCCTTTTCTTTAGTGTCACTATTGCGGTTCTTGCCCATACTACTGTAGTTAGCCTGCCAGAAGGAAAGCATATATGAGTGATATTCAATTTTGTCATATCACACGTTTGTAGAATAACGCCATAAAGCAAATCCCCATGGTGTGCCTTTTCTGCCTAAGGCTAAATAGCCTATGAAGTCAGGTGAATATTTTTCTAAAACTCGTCCTCACTCAAAATTTATCGTCCCATTATTCGAGCGGACCCCTTTATTTTCCCCTCGTTGGCTCCCTGTGTCCCTGCATGGTGGTAAGCTCGGACACTGAAAGTTTTTTAAAAGGGATACAGGCTAGTGAGAATAGCCGGTAAAGAACCGTTCTAAAGGTTTACCACCATTGACAAAAGTGTATACATCCCGCCCAATACTCCTTACCCGGGGCACGCTGGTGTAGCGCCTTCACTCGTCCACCCCGTTGCGACTGCTTTTGCTTCCTTTTAAAGGGTGGCGCGAATATTTGGAGCTGGGCGCCGTCGCAGCGTGTTTACACGGAAGTCCCGCCTCTGACTTCCTGTTCACTGCCCGTGATGATTTCAAGGCTAAAATGGGCGCAATCGTAGACTGGTAAAGGATAGCTGGCTCGTTATGGGAGTTTATGGGAGTTTATTGGCTCAGATGTCTGTCCCAGTGATTAAAAACCTAGGACTGCGGAACCTATTTAATGTTCAGTCATTTCAGATTAACATTGCGTGGTCCCTCGATAAAATGTGTGCCCCGAGTGAAATATCTCCTTATATTGAATTTTCACCTATGGAGAAGTTCTTACATATTTACAGGCTGACACCTCCATCCGGAGCCCAGAAACTGTTCCTGAATGGCTATCACTCATTACTATATCTGTTGGAGATTTTATAGTATAGAGATGTGAGCTATCTGGAAGGGACCATTACTGGATATTGATGGATAGGCTAATCCTAAGTGGTAAAATAGTTAGTGACCAATTCGATTCCATTCAATGGTGTCGTTGAGCCCCTCGTTATCTGTACCCTCCTGGTAGATCCATCGTGCTTCCTTGGTGGCTAGTCTACTGTCCATATTAAATTTGTCCCCAGTCACCTTTTCCAGAATGGTCCATTTTAAACTTTTGTAGTGATGGTCCTGTTGTACAAAGTGTTGGACCAATTTAGTTGTCAATTTTCTGGCTTTCAAAATACTAAGGTGTTCCTGCATTCTGATTTTTACTTTGCGGGTGGTGAGACCTATATAGTGGAGTTGGCACGGACATGTAAGTCTGTATACAACGTTAGTTGTATTACAATTACTAAGACTGTTTAAGTACCAAATCCTGCCATTATTCAGTGTCACCTGTTTCACTGGTTCAGTCAGTTCACACACCGACCATCCCCCGCACGGATAATGTCCTTTAGGTAGATCCATATCTCTGCCAGTTGAGGTGGGGCGCGTGTGGACCAGTTTGTCGCAAAGGTTGCAGGAGCGTTTGAAGGCAAATCTGGGGGGTGGCATTTTGATGTTAGCAGTATCAAGAATGTGCCAATGCTTACTGATAATCCCCCGGATTTTAGTCGACAGTGGGTCATAGGTAGTAACCACCGGGATGCATTTGTTGGTTTCAGCAGCCATAAAGAAACGAATTGATAACAGTTTTATGGGTTGTGTGACAGAATATCGTCAACAAAGTTTCATCTGATAGGATTGTTGTGTCCTAAATATTGTTTAAAAATATATCGCTCCAATGAATGTATAGATTTTTTTATTGCCTCCAATGGTCAATATGTTTATAAACGATACTAAGGACACAATATTTATGTCAGACGATATTTTAATTACAATATTCTGTTTGTTACCACTCCATTCTCAGTGTCACAAGTGTATATAGAATGATAAAATACATATATTTGATGAACACAAAGAGGATGATAAGTTGTATGCAGATATATGCTGAAAAAGATTGAGTACAGTATAGTCCGTGGCTAATAGAACACTTGGCTAAGACGATTTCCACAGAGCATGCAAAATAATGCATAATCCTTCACATAAAATAATCAAATGGAGTGCAGATTATCCGGGCTTTAGCAAAGGGTCCCAATAATGGAAAGACTTACATGACCTTTGGTACAGTTTTAATTGGTACAGTTAGCCACCACATTATTTATCAATAATCAATAATTTGGTGGCAAATGATAAGAAGTGAAAGTGACACAGTAGTCAATGATATTGTAGGTAGTGGACAGACAGCGTGACAAAATGTTTAATAAAAAATCCAATATTTAACATAGTTGACAACTGTTGTTTACAGAAGTTAATAAAAAATAAATTATTAAACAATCTGAACTTAAGAATCAATTTCTGAACTTCTGAATCAAATTTTTGGGGAAATATCTTTATTCAAATTTTTTGAAGCAACAAAATATTCAATCAGCATAGAGCTTCCAAAACAGTGCTTCCTAAGGAGGCATATCTTAAAGTAGCAAGCTTGCAGCGCCCAATACATCACAAAGAATGAAATGTCAGAAAGGGAGAGAAAGTTCTCCTGAGACAACAATCCCAGCAATGATCACAACACAGAGTGCTCAACAACAAGGCAAGCCGAACTTCACAGGATATTCCACTAAATGCACCATTCTATCCTCTCTTGCAGTGTGCCTGCCTAATGTGTCAGGGACGTTATTGTTGATAGTTGTATAGGTATACAAGATGGCCTTGTTCACCACTTCTTCCATAATCAACCTACCCTCAAACTAGGCATATTCAGGCATAAGGAAAAACCAAAACGAGAGCAAGGTCTGTTGAGGGGGACCATCCATGGGTATATATCTCAAAAACAACTTAGAGGACCTAGAACTCATAGCTCGGTAATGCTTGAAGTGCCAGGCACCACTAGGGTTTGTTAGAAGAAGCCTCACCCACCAACCTAGTTGCCACCAGCCTAGTTGCATGCCACCGACCTAGATGGTGGCATGCTTCATTATCGGGTTCCCAGCTGAGTAGCCGAATGCTTCATAGATTATCCACATCTCTGTTTTTAGTATACTCTGGGTCGCTGGGAATAAATAATCAATCAGTACGAATCCCCAGAGGTATTTTTAATTATCACCACTTCACCACTCACACCAAACATCCCGCCCTGCTGTAATCAGGCATTGAAGCACAGCTGGGTAGCATTCGGCTACTCAGCTGGGAACCCGATGATGAAGCATGCGAGAAATGCGCATGTGCGCGCGCGCGCGCATGCACAGTTTTCCTAGAAACGCCGATGAAGA
This sequence comes from Lissotriton helveticus, assembly GCF_964261635.1. NCBI lineage: Eukaryota > Metazoa > Chordata > Amphibia > Caudata > Salamandridae > Lissotriton > Lissotriton helveticus. Next base: position 243,545,195 of record NC_136062.1, on the reverse strand, counting down.
GGAGGACAGCCCAGGGACTCCGCAGCCAAGGTTTTAAGTGGTTTTTCTTTACTTTAAAGTATTTTTATTTAAGTTTTAATCAATTGTTAATAGGGGGGTGGGAGGCAGGGGCTGGCCAACTCCGCTTCGCCGTGGAGTGTGCGTAGATTTGCCTACTCCGCATTCCCCGTGGAACACAGAGTAGGCAAATCTCTGCACAATCCACGGGCGTAGCTGAGGTCTGCGCCCGGGGTTCATTTTGACACCATGGTAGCAAATACTCACTCTGTGTTAAAACCTTCCAGTGAGAGAGCAGTTAACCTGTTACTTCAGGACAGTGCTTTGAATGAGAACAAGGAAGTTCTGGTACACACAAAACTGAACCGGGGAGCTGGGGTGGGCTGGGCAGAACGAGGTGAGGCATGATGTAGCAGTGACTTTTTTGCCATCTGTAAAGTATTCTTTTTAACCCCTCACATGCAGATTGATTCTGGGTCCCCAGATCCCGTAGGGGGCAATTGAACCCTGACAATGTTGTATTTTCTACCCAAACAGCAGTCAATGGGGCTATTTTCTTTACTTGCACCAGAGCTCTTGGCTTCCTCGCTACTGAACGAGGGGATGACGAACTGCGAGAAGGGGGTTTGGGGGGGCAGGGGGTCGAGGTGAGCTGCAGAACCAAATGGGAAAACCTTTGCTGGGTTGTGGAAAGTCCTACAGCTCCAGCTCATCTGCGGATGCTCTTAATAGTGGAAATGTGTTAATGGAACTCTATCCTTCCTGGGACTGGAGAAGCCACATCAGAAGTCTTAGTTTTTTGCACGTTTTATGGGGGAGGGGTGCAGGCAAAGGAAGGGCTGGGAGATGTGGCCCTCAGAAGTGCCACCCCTGTCTCCCGACCCCCTTTACTCGATTTCTGCTCAAGCAGCGAAGGGCTGAGGGCAAGGCCCCACTCTCCACTGACAAGCTAAAAAAATATTTGAGGTTCGCAGGTCTGCTAATCATGTCACACACCAGTGTTCAGGGACCTGAAACTAAGAGGAAACGATAATACCTAACAGTGACTGCACCCTCCCTTGGGAACTATCAGTGCTCAGTTTGAACCAGTGGTTGCAGATATGCCCATAGGCACTCATTGTTTGGGGAGGGACTTATTAGGTCGAGGTCTACCAGACTCAGCTGTCTGGTTTGCTAAAGACATCTTGGAGGCATTCAGAGAGTTTCCCTGGGAATGTATTCCACCAATTGCTTACTAGCAGCTTTGTCACTCACATATTCTGACTTTCTATTTGCTGGCTTTATTTGTTCAAAGCTGTCCAGCTTTAGTTTGTATGGGAGCAAAGTCTTTTCACACCACCTCTTCCCGTATTCTTCAACCAGTGATGCGATCTGTAAACAGGCCTGTAAATCTTCTTCTTACCTTGTCACATTTACTTTGCATTACATGACAGGTTAAATGTCAGGCTGTGTCTTCTGACGGAGCTTGGTGTTTGTTTTTCCTTCTCTGACTTTAAAGTGAAAGGATTTATGTGACAATCGTCCCCATACTGGGGGTAGGAAAGAGTTTTTTCTAGTCCACTACAACATTTGAATGAGCTTTGCAAGTATTTAAAATATATCGGAATTGGGAAAGCACAAATGAAGCACATTTTTTGTTAATTCTGAAGTATGTTGGAAACAAATAATTTGATCAAAACAAATGAATACTCTAGGTGATGCCATTTCCACACATTATCGTTTGTGCGCTGTAGAGTTTTATTAGTAAAATGGTATGTCTCTGCAAATGTAATGGACAGTTCAATTGAAAATGTGTTGTCTGTATTGGCAGTGTGCTACTACACCATGCATACTCCACTCTATGCCGCTCCACTCTATTCTGCACCAATCCACTCTATGCCACTGCACTCTACGCCACTTCACCCTACACCTCTCTACTCTATTCTGCACTACTCTACACAATGTCAATGCATTCTACAACATTCCACTCTACACCACTGCACTGTACATCACTTCAGTCTAGGCCACCCGACGGTACTGTGCACGGCTCCACTCTACGCCACTCCACTCTATGCTACTTTGCACCACTCCACACTACGCCCCACACTCTACACCAATCCACTGTGTGTCACTCTAACCTACTCTGCACCACTGCTCTCTATGCCACAACACTCTACACCACTTTCTTCTATGTCACTACACTCTACGCCACTCTACTCTACCCTGCACTATTACACTCTACACCACTCCACTGTATGCCACACTATGTCACTGCACTATACCTGACTTCACTGTACACCACTCTATGGCACTGCACTCTACTCCACCCTGCACCACTCCACTCTATGCCACTCTACTCTAAACCAATGGACTCTATGCCACTGCAATCTACGCCAATGCACTCTACGTCACTGCTCTCTTCACCACTGCACTCTATTCTGCAGCAGCGTAGTCTATGGCACTGCTCTCTACACCACTCTACTCTATGCCACTGCAATCTATGTCAATGCAGTGTATGCCACTCCACACCAGTGCCCTCTACTATACTCTAATCTTCAACACTGCACTCCCCACCACTGAACTCTATGCCACTCTACTCTGCATCACTGCACTCTATGCCACTGCACTCTGCAGCACTCCGCTCTACACTACTGCAATGTGTGCAACTTCACTGTACGGCACTATAATCATGGCCACTGGAATTATTTGATTTTGTAGCTACAGCGATTGTCGCTTCATAAAAGATTTGATGCATTTGCCACATAATCCATCATCTACCACACAGTCTACTGATTTTTGCAGAACAAAATATTGTTTCTAGCTCGAATGGTTCAAAGGTTACAAAAAATGCAGTGAAGTGTTTTGCTGCACAGTAGAAGTCTCAGTGCCAAGGTTGAATGGTCACCATTTTATTGCTTATTGCTATATTTGGGTGTTAAACTAGTGCTAATGACTGTGAACTAGCATTAAACTACTGCTACTGAGATGCAACCAAATCCCAGACAGTGTGAACAAGTGTAAAAATGACAAAATAATAAAGCAATACTATCACAAAATGTGCCACTTTACGCTGCATAACTTTCCTTTTAATGCTGCATAATTTACTCAAACCAGCCGCTTAATATTACCCTCACCTGGCGTTTGATTCTAGTGGCCCTGACTTTACTCTACTCTGCACCACTCTACTCCATTGCACTCTATGCTATTCTACTCTGAACAACTCTATGCTATTGCACTCTGTTCCACTCTACTCTACGCCACTTTACTCTATGCCACTCTACTCTATGCCACTCTACTCTGCACCACTCTACTCTGCACAACTGCACTCTATGCCACTGCACCACAATAATCTATACCACTGCATTCTGCAATGCTGCATTGTACACTGCTGAATTCTATGCCACTGCACTTTACGCCTCTGCACTCTATGTTAGTATAGTCTGCAACACTCTAAGCCAATGCACTCTACACCAGTTTACTTTACTCTACTTTATGCCTCTCCACGCCACAATATACTACTGCAATCTACTCTCCTCTTCACCACTCTACTCTACGCCTCTGCACTCTATGTCATTGCATTCTATGCTAGTGCACTGTACGCCACTTCACTCTACGTCACTGCACTTTAAGCTAATGCACTCTATGTCACTCTACACCTCTGTATTCTATGATACTCTACACAGCAACATTGAACTCTACGCCACTCTACTCTACGCCAATGCACTCTACTCCACTCTACACCACTGCACCCTATTACACTCATCTCTGCAACACTGCACTCTATGCTACTAAACTCTCTGCCACTCTACTCTGCAATACTGCATTCTATGCCAATGCACTTTACATCATTGCACTCTATTCCACTCTACTCTGCATCATTCCACTCTACGCCACTGCAATCTGCAGCACTCCACTCTACGCCACTGCACTCTATGTCATTGCATTCTATGCTAGTGCACTGTACGCCACTTCACTCTACGTCACTGCACTTTAAGCTAATGCACTCTATGTCACTCTACACCTCTGTATTCTATGATACTCTACACAGCAACATTGAACTCTACGCCACTCTACTCTACGCCAATGCACTCTACTCCACTCTACACCACTGCACTCTATTACACTCATCTCTGCAACACTGCACTCTATGCTACTAAACTCTCTGCCACTCTACTCTGCAATACTGCATTCTATGCCAATGCACTTTACATCATTGCACTCTATTCCACTCTACTCTGCATCATTCCACTCTACGCCACTGCAATCTGCAGCACTCCACTCTACGCCACTGCACTCTATGCAACTGCACTCTATGGCATTATACTCGGCAGCACTCTAGCCCACTCTACTCTGCAACACTTCACTCAACACCACTGCACTCTATGCCACTCTACTCTACGCCACTCTACTCTGGACCAATGCACTCTACACCTCTGTACTCAACACCACTGCACTCTACACCCCTGTATTCCACACCAATGCACTCTACTCCACTCTACACCACTACATTCTGCAGCACTCCACTCTAAGCCACTGTACTCTATGCAACCGCACTCTACGGCACTATAGTCTACTCTGCACCACTCTATCCCACTCTTCTCTGCACCACTCTATGCCACTGCACTTTATGCCACTATACTCTGCACCACTTCACTCTACACCACTGTACTCTATGACACTCTAGTCTACACTGCACCACTCCACTTTACACCACTGCACTCTATGCCACTGCATTCTTCTATACAACACTCTAATCTACGCCACTGCATTCTATGATGCTGCACTCTATGCCACTAAAGTGTATGCCGCTGCCCTCTATACCACTATACTCTGCAACACTCTATGCAAATGCACTCTTTATCAGTCCATTCTTCTCTACGCCACCCGACTGTATGTCACTCCACTCTTTGCCACTCCAATATATGAGGGCCTAAGACACTCCACTCTACTCCACGCTTTGTCATTTCACTCTGACACTCCACGCCACGCCACTAACCTTTAGCCATGCTGAACAGCAGCAATGCTGTACGGCATGACTTAAACTCATTGGGAAAGTCAATAGCTCTTGCCTAGGCGAGACCGAATGGCTTTCCCAGGTCCTGTTTTTTATCATTTATCTTTGACCCAGCACAAAAGAGAGAAAAGCAGATAAAGGGAAAGAAGGAGGAAAAGTAAGACATAAAGACAGTGACACAGAGACAAAGCAGGATAGAAAATAGCCTACAGGAGTGAAGAAAAGAGGGAGGCAGTGGATTGTGATGGACGAGAGAGGCGCGGGAATGATTAAAACTAGACAGCCTTGACATTCAGACACCCTGACATTCGGTGGCACCATCCTTGGGCTTTTAAGAAGCACTTTGTGCCCCGCACTTATCCTTTCCATATTAAGCACCAGGAAGAATCGGAAAAGGCCTGCCAAAAACTCTCTCCAAATCCGCTTCACTGCAATCGCTTGCATCTCTCGTCTTCGCGGCTGTCTCTTTCTCTGCATCAGCCTCCACCTCATCATTCCCTCTCTTCTGCTGTCCCCCGCCCCGCCCCCATCTTCGCTTAGATTTGATGCGCGCAGTGAATTTATTCTGAGTGACTTAATCCCAGATGTGCTCCCGCCCGGAGTGCGACGCTCCTGTCCACCCTCTGCGCCCATTAGACAGCAAGGAGACAGCTCGGAGACGCGCAGATTGACAGACCGCAGGCAGCACTGTATAGACATTCATGCGAGCATGGAAAATGTAAAGAGTGACATGTAAACAAGCACGGCACAAGGAGAAAGGCGCGTGGAATACTGAGCAGTAATCGAAGATAAATCCATTGCAAGCAGAAACACCCTGCAGAGAGAGGTGTGGGGGGGGGGGGAGTTAAAGAGGGAGAAAGGGGGAACGGGAGAGAATAAGAAAGTGGTAGGGAAGATGGAGATAGTAGAAATAGAAAGGGTGACGGAGAAGGGGAAAGAGTGGGAGAAAAGGGGAGAGAGGGCAAGAAAGAAAGTGGGGTGGAGAGTGAGAAACAAGAAGGGAATGAAAAAGAGGTAAGAGAGAACGAGAGAGAGAGAGAGAAAGCGCGAGAGAGGGGAAGAAAGGTGAGAAAGAGGACTAGAGACGGAAGAGAGAGTAAGAGGGAAAAAGCTAGATAAAGAGCAGGAAAGAGAGGGGAAGAAGAATGAGCGGATGTCTGTGTGTCAGAGAGAGGGATTGGAAAGAGCTAAAGAAAAACAGCAAGAAAGAGAACTAGAGAGTAAAGAGTAAGAGAGACACAGCGAGACAAAGAGAGAGGAACAGAGCTAGAGAAAAAGAGAGATGAAAGAGACAGGCTAAAAGTAAAAGAAAAAGAACGAGTGTGGACCTTAGCTATTATTTAGTTAACAGCTGGTGCATCATTTCTGTTAGACAAATGTCCAACCCGGTGCAGCCTTGGAAGAAGGCAAGGCCTGAAACTTCACAGTCAGAGAGGAATATTAGTCAAATCATTGAATTATTAGGCTCCAAGTGGGTTAGTGCTTTGAAGACTGATCTTGGTAGCATGTAACACGTGTGAATCATTTTCTGGGAGACAGCTCTCTTCTAGGAGAGGTGATGGGAAGAACCCAGAGGATCCACCTCCCACTTTTCACCTTGAACCCAAGGAGATCACCAGGGTGTCCACCAGGGATCATCCCTCAACCCCACGCTCTTCAACGCTTAAATGACCCAACTGGCCAACATCATCAGATCCCACGATCTCAACATAAGTACCTATGCAGACAACACCCAATTCATCCTCTTATTCACCGACAACATCCCCACTACCAGAACGTACTTCCACAAATGCATGACAAAAGTCACCAATTGGATGAAGAAGACCTGACTGCAGCTGAACAAAGTCAAGACAGAAGTACTGCTCTTAGGCAACAGCAGCAACACATGGAATAACTGCTGGTGGCCATTAGACCTAGGACCCGCACCCACTCCCTCTGACCAAAAACCTCGGAATCATCATTGACAACAAGCTCATCATGAAAGCACAGATCAAGGTTGTCTCCTCCCCCTGCTTCCTCACTCACTGCATGCTACATAAGATCTTCATTTGGCTACCCCTACACACGAGACGCACAATGACACAGGCCCTCATCACCAGCCGACTGGACAACAGCAACGCCCTCTACGTAGGAATCGCCACACACCTCCTATAGAGACTTCAGACCAAACAGAACTCCACAGCCAGACTCATCCTTGGCCTTCCACGACAAACCAACATTACATTCCTCCTCAGGCAACTCCACTGGCTCCCCCTACAGAAGAGATGCCAATTCAAGCTGCTGACCCACGCACACAAAGCTGTACACCTCCAAGGACTCACCTGCAATAACCACCACCTGAACTTCCACCAACCGCAAAGAAGACTACGCTCTGCCTCCCTTTCATTTGCCCATACTCCCCGCATCTAATGAAGCAGATGTGGAGGACGCTCCTTCACCCACATACCAGCAAGACATGGAACAGCCTCCCCACGCACCTCAGGACCATCACCTCACTTCTGGAATTCTGAATAGCCTTCTAGACCTGGTTGCTCAAATAAGACTTCGGGATCCGCAAGCGCCTGGATACTCGATCGGGCGATTAGTCGCACTTTAAAAATCCTGATTAATTGATGAAGATGCCTTTGGGGAGCAGGATAAGGGGACGTAGCTTCGAATTTCAAACTGGACTTGAACTTGACCAGTTATGTGGCAGGCTTTGGGCCTTTAGCACTATGGCCCTGATTAGGAGTCGGGTAGAGCATTATCCAGGGTGTGACACCTCCTCCTCCGAAAACACAAGGCCCGATATTCCTGCACTCGTTGTCACTTACCATGCTTAGGTCAAGTGGTAAATAGAAGCGTTTACCTACACTCGAATTTGACCAGAAGAAACAGTGCGGTTCTCCCAATCCATAGGGATTAACTTGTAATAGGAAGAGGAATCATTCATTTCGGCCACCCGGTATTGCAGCATCTAAATCTAATTTGTAATCAGGACCTATACATTAGCTAGAAGTGTGCTTGCGAGAACTCAGCTAACTCATGTCAAGCATGAGTAACTTAACCAGTGTGGTCTTTGTTTTATTGTATTTGTCAGTACTTAGTTAAAAAAAATACTTCTCCTACAAACCTGCTGGCCACGCTCCGAACCCCAACGTGTATTGTGTCACAAAGCCGCTACTCCAATAGTGAGGATCAATCCTGCAACCCACAGCAGTCCCAGGGAGCACTCAGTCCAGGAAGCAGACAGAAACTTCTCACCAGACACATCACACACTGCTACCATCTCTCATAATAGAAACCTCTCTAACTAAAGGATATTCGGCAAGCACCTTTCAGTGAAGCTCAGTGAATCAAGCGTCCACCACCAAGACCTGTACCTGGCACTGCAGAAGGCCTAGATCCCTACAACCCTAGACAGTACCTCTACGTTCAGTCCAAATCTGGCAACATTTTTGCCATTTATGCAAATAACACATTTCACCATCACAAAAGAATGAGGCTTTCTCTCCACAGCAACACCTCTGCTTCTCTCCTGCCAGCAATCCCCAACCCCAGGAAGAACACACACATGCAAACCATCAACAGCCATCCTGACTGTTTCATGACACCCTCGAGAGCTATAACGACTTTTCCGCTTCAGCTCCGTAAATATGTATTTATGTCATCCTAAGAGCCTTAACTTTTCCAAATGTGTAATTTGTATTGAATATGTAATATGTAAATATACAACTCTCACCATGAGTAACCATAGAAGCTACACATCTTGTCACTTACTATCTTGTGATTCTACATTTCTCGTCATGTTCTTTCGCTCTATTGTAAAGCGCTCTGACACCTCTGGGTAATGTCCGCGCTATATAAAAACACATAAATAAATAAATAAAATGTTCTCTGTAGTTCAAGGCCCTAACACAGCAGTTCGATGGGAATTAATTGGTAAATCATGGCTATCCCCCTCTACACCCTTCCTCACAGACGCAAAGCAAATACAGTCACTAAAAGTAAAAAAAAAAAACAGAACAGCACAGACCCCAAGCATGAGAACAGGACCACATTCTGGAAGCCAGCCTGGCGACAGAAGGACTACAATGAGGTTTTGCTGTTATTTTCATTTTACATTCATTTCACTGATGTCCCTTTCGGTGATGTCATTTAAGTTGAAAATCAAATAGACTATTGGAATCTCGAACAAGTTTCAGAACAAGAGAGCTGTGTTCACTGCTGACCTTGTTAGAGAGTCAGGCAATTTGCAGAGTTCTGCTGGAGCTTGTCCTAATTTGAGAGATCAGGTTAGGAATGCTGGGTAGAGAACACTTGGTGGAGGCATAGAAAACAAGAGGCGATCTTAATCTACATTTGTACCCCATTTTTCAAGTATGCTCAATTCTCTTAAGGTCTTACACAAGAAAGATGCACTTTTTGTCTGGGATTAAAAGTGGTAGAATGCTTTGAACTTGATATGCAAGGATATTGTGTCTGCACAACCCATAAAACCTTTTGACACTGAGATTGTAAGTACGATTGTTACGGATGTAAGCAGTTGTGGGCTAGGTGATGTTCTACTACAAAAAAGAGATAATGGTAGGGAGGACATAATTGCATTTGCCTCCAGAGCTCTCCAGGAGGTAAGCACACATATTCTTTTATCAATCCAGAAGGATGTACAGGCTATGTAGTGGGTCACACAGTACTTCAAGTATGGGGAGTTCCTTTTATTATCCATACTGATCACACTCCCTTAGTTGATCAATTTAGCACAAAGAACAGGGGTAAAGACACACCCAGGATTTCAAGTGACAGTACAGGTTACATGAGTATGGTTATAAGATTGAATATGTTCCAGAAAAAAGAAACGTAGTCACAGATTTTTTTATCCAGAATGCATTTGAGAGAAGATGATGGTGTGATGTGTGATGATGGTGAAAAAGTGTGTTTGATGGGGAGGGGGGGGGGGACAAGATGGTGACTGGCGCAGATGCACCTTAAAGAGCTCTGTGTCCCGCCCGTCAAGTAATCCTTAAAAGAAGGTCTTCCCTGCCCAGCCAACGTATCCCAGAGTGAGGTCCTGATCCCCCATTTCCTGGGTAACCTTGGGAGCTCGGGGACGCCGTGAAATGGCTGGGCGATTCTCGAAGCCAGACTGAGTGTTCCATTAGGCGCAGCCTACCATTGAGGTGGCAGCCTACGGAGCTCTGGAGGGTGCAACACAACGCGGCGGGGCTGTGGGCCGGAATTGAAACGATCCCAGCAATGGTTGCCGTAGTGTGCTGTCCCCCCCTCCTGGGAAGACAGAGGGTCTCCGGGTCAACGGAGTGGCAGAGAGGGCTGACCCTAACTGGCCTCGAGGAGTATGGCCCTGTGGTGGGGCGCACCCTAGACGCCCTGATTGAGAACAGAGATCAGTGGGACTGGTATGCGCCGACGCCCCTTGGGTACCAGAGGCCTCACCTGGGAGTATTGGGAGGGATAAAGGGGGGCAAGCACACCGACCACCATTTGTGTGTGTAAAAGGCCGCTTTATTAAAACAGGTGCACATCACACTTATTAACACTGGCAACCGCCTTACAAAACTAAAACCTCTCTAAACATCGAGTTACCTGACCCCCTTTAGTTTTCCTCCCCCCACCCCTACGATCCCCACATAATCAAAATCCCCCACCCTGCAATATACAAATATATAACTTCAAATACATTCCATAATACACAATTTTATCACCTATATCATAACACCAAACCTCCCAAGACCTACAGTCCTATTTGCCTTCTTGCAACTGTAACTAACTACCCTCTAATGTAACTTCCAAACTGCTTACCCTTTCCCCGCTCCCGTTCCCCAACTCCCCAAACTTAATGATAAAGTACCGAACTCCAGCCAAACTTGGCCCACATTCGAAACAACTCCGCCTGCACCTGTCCCAAGCGACAACTTACAATATATCCCCCTATGCACCTGTCCCAACAAAGCCTCCGTAACAAAAAACTCCTAACCAAAAAAACCTCCCACAAAAACCCAAAGCCCAGGGAGGGTGGGCGGGGAAAAAGCAAAAACCTAACTGCCACGCTCCCAGCCACCAGGTCACCCGTACCTAAAATGGTGGCTGGGCAAGCGTGTAAACCCCTGATATAGCCCTTGGGCTTGAAACTGCCAATTTGGGATGCCTTTGGGCTACTCCCAGGCAGCCCAACGCTGCAAAATGGCCGCTCTCGCTCTAGCCCCCTTTCCCCCTCCCAAAACTGCACGGAGGCAGACCTTGCGGCTCAGCTGCCCCCCAAACCCCTCTTGGGAGGGATAAAGGGGGGCAAGCACACCGACCACCATTTGTGTGTGTAAAAGGCCGTTTTATTGAAACAGGTGCACATCACACTTATTAACACTGGCAACCGCCTTACAAAACTAAAACCTCTCTAAACATCGAGTTACCTGACCCCCTTTACTTTTCCTCCCCCACCCCTACGATCCCCACATAATCAAAATCCCCCACCCTGCAATCTACAAATATATAACTTCAAATACATTCCATAATACAACATTTTATCACCTACATCATAACTCCAAACCTCCCAAGACCTACATTCCTATTTGCCTTCTTGCAACTGTAACTAAATACCCTTTAATGTAACTTCCAAACTGCTTACCCTTTCCCCGCTCCCGTTCCCCAACTCCCCAAACTTAATGATAAAGTATCGAACTCCAGCCAAACTTGGCCCACATTCGAAACAACTCCGCCTGCACCTGTCCCAAGCGACAACTTACAATATATCCCCCTATGCACCTGTCCCAACAAAGCCTCCGTAACAAAAAACTCCTAACCAAAAAAAACTCCTCCAAAAACCCAAAGCCCAGGGAGGGTGGGCGGGGATAAAGCAAAAACCTAACTGCCACGCTCCCAGCCACCAGGTCACCCGTACCTAAAATGGTGGCTGGGCAAGCGTGTAAACCCCTGATATAGCCCTTGGGCTTGAAACTGCCAATTTGGGATGCCTTTGGGCTACTCCCAGGCAGCCCAACGCGGCAAAATGGCCGCTCTCGCTCTAGCCCCCTTTCCCCCTCCCAAAACTGCACGGGGGCAGACCTCGCGGCTCAGCTGCCCCCCAAACCCCTCTTAGGAGGGATAAAGGGGGGCAAGCACACCGACCACCATTTGTGTGTGTAAAAGGCCGTTTTATTGAAACAGGTGCACATCACACATATTAACACTGGCAACCGCCTTACAAAACTAAAACCTCTCTAAACATCGAGTTACCTGACCCCCTTTACTTTTCCTCCCCCACCCCTACGATCCCCACATAATCAAAATCCCCCACCCTGCAATATACAAATATATAACTTCAAATACATTCCATAATACAAAATTTTATCACCTACATCATAACTCCAAACCTCCCAAGACCTACATTCCTATTTGCCTTCTTGCAACTGTAACTAAATACCCTTTAATGTAACTTCCAAACTGCTTACCCTTTCCCCGCTCCCATTCCCCAACTCCCCAAACTTAATGATAAAGTATCGAACTCCAGCCAAACTTGGCCCACATTCGAAACAACTCCGCCTGCACCTGTCCCAAGCGACAACTTACAATATATCCCCCTATGCACCTGTCCAAACAAAGCCTCCGTAACAAAAAACTCCTAACCAAAAAAAACCCCCACAAAAACCCAAAGCCCAGGGAGGGTGGGCGGGGAAAAAGCAAAAACCTAACTGCCACGCACCCAGCCACCAGGTCACCCGTACCTAAAATGGTGGCTGGGCAAGCGTGTAAACCCCTGATATAGCCCTTGGGCTTGAAACTGCCAATTTGGGATGCCTTTGGGCTACTCCCAGGCAGCCCAACGCGGCAAAATGGCCGCTCTCGCTCTAGCCCCCTTTCCCCCTCCCAAAACTGCACGGGGGCAGACCTCGCGGCTCAGCTACCCCCAAACCCCTCTTGGGAGGGATAAAGGGGGGCAAGCACACCGACCACCATTTGTGTGTGTAAAAGGCCGTTTTATTGAAACAGGTGCACATCACACTTATTAACACTGGCAACCGCCTTACAAAACTAAAACCTCTCTAAACATCGAGTTACCTGACCCCCTTTACTTTTCCTCCCCCACCCCTACGATCCCCACATAATCAAAATCCCCCACCCTGCAATATACAAATATATAACTTCAAATACATTCCATAATACAAAATTTTATCACCTACATCATAACTCCAAACCTCCCAAGACCTACATTCCTATTTGCCTTCTTGCAACTGTAACTAAATACCCTTTAATGTAACTTCCAAACTGCTTACCCTTTCCCTGCTCCCGTTCCCCAACTCCCCAAACTTAATGATAAAGTATCGAACTCCAGCCAAACTTGGCCAACATTCAAAACAACTCCGCCACCCAGCAAAAAGGTGGAGGGGTAGGTGAATAAACCGCCTCCCCCTTTTCCTGCCCCCCTCCCCTACACAGAAAATCCCAACTCCCACAGGCCTCTACTCTCGGCGCACCCCCAACAACCTGGCCAAAACTTCTCTGAGTTCTAACAAATACAGGTCCATCCCCATGCGGGAAAGGTGAACCCCATCATGCCTGAACAACACTGGCGCGTCGTACTTAATATCCTTGTGCCAAATACGGGAAAAACCCATATGTCTACAGAAACGCACCATCTCCACATTAATCTTGCAACGCGCCTTGTACACGGCCTGCGGCTTCACCGCACCCCTCCAAACTCTCCTTGGTAAGAGCTCAGTCCAAACCACCGTACACCCCGACCATGTCCTCCGCAACTCCGCCAAATCCCTCTGCATAGCCCGCATCAAAACCAACCCCGTCTCCTGCACCATATCATTCTCCCCCAAGTGGAGAACCAATACGTCGGGGCACCGTCCACCCGTCATCAGACCGTTCAGTGTCGTTATCAGCTCCCTCCATCTCATGCCCCCTCTCCCCAACCATACAACTTTAAACAATGCAGGATTGAACCCCAGGTTTTCACCAAAATAACTATCCTGTGCTTGTAACTTGGCCCTCTTCACAAACGAATGCCCCACAATCCATATCAACATGTCCCGGGCTAGGGGCCCCGCCACAGAACCTGAAACGAGAAACAAATGTAAATACATAGGTCACAGAAGCACCGCGCGTTCAGAGCATCTGTTCGCTGCGCACATACCACCAGTAACAATTGGAGGACCACCTCCCCAGATGCATGGTGTCCCCCTGCCGGCACCCCCTTCTATGCGCCTCCGACACCGCCCCAATACGGAACAAGTGCGTGGCATAATGTCTCCCGTCCACCCCCACCTTGCCCAAGGCTTTTTGCAACACTACTAACAACTGGGAACTCGTTGCCCCTCTCCCATCCACATATTGAAACACCAGCCCCTCTGCCATCACGCCCCCCTTCCAGCTCCAACCCCATCGCACCAGGCACACGGCCCCCTCCTCCGCTTTCCGCAACCCTACCCACGCCCCGACGCTCCTTTGATCCGTCTTGGACTTACGCAACCACAATCGTACCTCCTCCCGCCGCAACTGCACTTCCGTCCAACTCAACCCCTGACCAGATCTCGAACCCAGCAGCTCCGACACCCTGAAAGCCCCCGCAAACATCCATGCCATCAAGGTAGCAAACAGGCAAGCTTCCCTTCCATCCCTAAAAACGAAATGCAAAACCCCCACCACCTTCTTTAACATATCTTCTGACAGAGGCTACCGAAACGCCCCCGCCTGCCCGCATTCCCGGGCCCAACCCTCCAGCATCCGAGACCCAAGCTCCCCCCGCAGATGGGGCGTACCCCCACAACAGCTTGCCCATGAAGGCAATCCCCGCTAACTTGCCGCTATGGTAACCCGCGATAGACCCTTGCCGATCATGGCCAATATAAACTATACCACATCCTCCTGTCTTTCCAACCCAGGGGCCTCCAACACGCCCCCGAAGCCATAAACTCCCCCCATGCAGCCACATACGTTGTTTTCGTCGACTCCGCCAAGGATCCTAGAACCAGCTGCAACATCCTGTGTTGCCTATGTACCACATGTGCGGTGGCATCGACGTCGGGTACCGCTCCGCGTCCTTGGCTTACCCACGGAATCTCGCCCACTGCGAACGAGACAAAGCATCCGCAATGTCATTGTTAATTCCTGAGACATGCACCGCGCGAAACGCAATGTCGTGCTGCAGGCAGCCCAACACAAACACTCGCAGCAGCTTCAACACGTGCTCATAACTGGCAGACTGGCGATTCACCACCTGGACCACCGCCATGTTGTCCACGTTGAAAGTAACCCGTCTGTGGGCCAGCACTTCCCCCCACAGCCACATCGCCACCACCAAAGGGAAGAGTTCCAGGAACGCTATGCTCCCCCCCCAACCATTCAGGGGGCCACCGCTCTGCGCACCACTTCCCGGTCCAATAGAGCCCGAAACCTTCGCTGCCCGCCGCGTCAGAAAAATGTTTGACATCCCAAACCATGTCCTCCGCTCTTTGCATGAGGACCCCATTGAAATGCCGCAGAAAGAATTGCCACATCCGCAAATCCTCGTGAACGCCAGCCAACAACCGCACGTGGTGATGCTGGGGCCTCTGACCTGCCAAGGCTCTGCCCAACCTCTGGCAGAATGTCCGCCCAACGCGCACCACTCTACACGCAAAGTTAAGGTGCCCCAACAACACCTGAATTTCCAACACTGTTACTTTGTGTTTCACCACCATGACCTCCAGCAGCCCCAACATCTGCTGCTTCTTCTCCATTGGCAACCGTGCCTCCATCGAGACCGAGTCCAGCTCAATACCCAAAAATGACAGCGCCATGCCTGGCCCCACTGTCTTTTCCGGCGCCAATGGCAGCCCAAGGTCCTCCATGATCTCCTTAAACCTGTCCAGCGCCACCTGGCAGTCTGTGGAGTCAGGGGCCCCGACCAAGAAAAAGTCATCCAGGTAGTGCGTGACTCCTTGGTGACCCGTCCGTTCCGTAAAAAACCATTGCAGGAACGTACTAAAACATTCAAAAAGCGCGCAGGACATCGAGCAGCCCATCGGCAATGCCTTGTCCACATACCAGCGGCCATTAAACTGGATCCCCAGTAGGCAACAGTCGTCTGGGTGAACCGGAAGCAACCGGAAAGCCGACTTGATGTCACACTTAGCCATCTGCGCACCAGCGCCCGCCGCCACCACCAAGGCTATGGCCGCCTCCACGGAGGAGTAAGACACCGTGGTCTCCTGCTCATCAATGTAGTCGTTAAGCGAACCACCCTCCGGCCACGACAAGTGTTGGATAAGGCAAAACTGCCCTGCCTCCTTCTTGGGCACAACCCCTATGGGGGACACCATCAATTCCTCCAAAGGCCAGTCCTAAAAAGGTCCCGCCATGCGGCCCTCGTTGACCTCCTTCTCCAATTTGCACTGCATCACCTCCGGGTGCTCCCTGGCCGACCACAAATTGTCCGCCCATCTCCTCCGCCTAGGCCCCTCGTAGCCCAACCGAAACCCCTCCTGAAACCCGGTCCGCAACCGATCCGTGGCCCCTTTATCCGGGTAATTACGTAGGGCCTCTATCAAACAATCCACCCTAACCGGAGTACGAGCCCTTATGCCCAGACCCCTTACCTCTTCGACGCCGCCCGAGGGCTGTGCGCTTCCCGAGCGCGCATTCCCGGCCGAGCTCTGCTGACCCCTGTGTTGCTGGCCCGGGGGCCCCCAGCATCGTACCACTGGGTGTCCATATTTGCAGAAACCGGAACACTCGTGCTTAAAACGGCAATGTTCCCTGGCGCACGCCCCTTTATTGAAGTCCCAACAGGCACCCACCGATCCGGATTGGTTCTTAAACCCGGCCCCCACCCCTCCCCGGGTGGGGCGGCCCTGAAAGGGCTGATATATGATCAGTAAGCCACTGGCTGTGAATATGGTCTTACCCGACCTCGCCAATCCCATCGTATGTTGCCATAGATCGCAATCCAACTCACCCCACTTCGCCTCCAGGTCCCACGCCATCCGTGCCCGAAACTCCTCGTCGTACTGCGCCCACGCATAACCGCCCCCCGTGATCTGCGCCTTCCGAATGACGTCCATGTATTTAAACAAGGACACTGAATGCTCTGGAAGTTTCTCACAATAAACGCTCGCAAAAATCAAAAATGCTGCCGTCCAATTTTCTATCGTCAAAGGCACCCTCGGCCTCTTCTGCAGCTCGTACTCTTCCTCCTTCAAACCCTCTTTCGCCATTACCTCGCAATGCAACAATTTCAACGACTCCACATATTCCCCCTTCCATATCTTTTCCTTAGTGGACAACATCAAATGCGCCCCTAAAGGCTTCGTGACTCCCATATAGGGGAGATGCTTAATCTTTCATTCCTTGCTCTCCGGCTTTGCGGCGCCACCCGCCACATCCTGAGCCGCTTCCAGACCGCCCGAGCCCCCTCCGTACTCGCGCCGCCAGCTCCCAGCTGCCCCGACACCCCAGGCCCACCACTCGTCTTGCGATCCCCCTCCAATCCCTTCGCACCAGGCGCCAACGCGGCCTCGTCCGACCCCACACCCCGATCCACCACATACCTCCCTTTACGCAACCGATCATCCCCAACCCCCCCTTCCCCCACTCCAACTGAGACCATGCGCACCGTGCCCCCGCTCGTACCTGGTGCCAAGGAGTCCCCTTGCCGCTCTTCACCTCTCCGATCCGATGCCAGCCTCTCCCAAGATTGTGTCCGGGCCGTCGTTGCACCCAGGCCCCACGACACCTGCAAAAAACTACTAACACCATTATTGGACCCCCTGCCGCCCTCATCATCCCTTAGTTCCCCTTCCTCCGAACTGTCCCCGTCATCCACCAACTGCATCCCACCAAACACATAACTCTGGCCGGCCGGCGGCGCCGACTGCTCCCTGCCGGCCACCCGAACTCCCCCCTGCACCCCACTTAATACACAACAATCCTCTGTGCCGTTGCTCCACGTCCGCCGATGCTCCCCAAGCCGATGTGGCCCTGTGGGTGGAGGGGCCCGCGAGTCCACTTGGGGCCTTCTTGAGCCAGCCGCGACGTGCTCCCTCGCTGACTCCGGGCATGCCGCAAGAGGCTCAGCCCTCCCTTTGCCTTGGCGTCGCGGGGCTGCCCCCAGCCTTACCAAGTCCGCAGCCCCACGCTGACTTTCCCACTGCAAAAGAACGTACGTCTGGTGTGCCGGGCCCCTCTCTCTGCATGCCCCCCTGTGCCGCCCCCTCTCCCCCGCCCCCCAACCACCCCCCGCTCCCCTCGGCCTCCTCATCCTCGCTCCAAATTAACCCCCACCCCTCGCTCCGCACCCCCCTCATCTGAAGAAACCTCCCCCCTCACCCATTCTCCCTCCCTAGAAACCCCTTCCACTGCCTGCCCCCTCTGCTCAGCCATTCCCCCTCACCACAACAGCCCCACCCCCTCTCCTCCGTGCCCCTCCCTGCCCCATGACACGCTCCGGGCCTCCTGGACCCCCTCCTCCCAGGCCTCAAAAACGTCCAGGCCCTCCCACCCCCTCTCGCTTCCTCAGATTCCAAAACAAAGGGGAGACCCCTCCAGCCTACACCAGCTCCCCCCCTTCCTCCAGACCCCCCTCGGGCCCCTACCTCAACGCCTGCCTCCTCCAGCACGCCTGGGGCAAAACTCCTCTCCCCCCTCTGCCACCGTGCCCCCCCAGAGCCCCCCCTGTGGCTCTGTCCTCCCCTTTCGCCTACCTCTCTCTCTATCTGACGCAGCCCCGTGCGGGGCAGGTGATGGGCTCTCCACCCTCCCGCCCTGCCCCTTGCCATGTCTTTTCCCTTTGCCAGTCTCCCCTTTCTTTTCATCCCCCTTTGCCCGCCTGCCCCCCCTTCCCGCTCTGTCAGGACCGCTCCCACTTCCCCCACACCCGATCCCAAGGCCTTCCCACCCACTCCCCCCTTCCACTGCCCTCCCACCCCCTTCCTCGCCTGCTTTGCCCCCTTTCCGGAGGTCCCGCTCCGCTGCAGGGCCTCCCTGACCTCGCCTGACGGATTGAGGCGGCCGCGTGTCTCCCGACGCGGCCGCGCCTCCCTTTCCGGCACTCCCCCCACCCGCGGCCTCCTCCCGCCCGCCGCCCCATCCCCAGGCTGTCCGTCACTTACTACCAGAGGCCGCGGAGAGGAGCCGGTGGCAGCGCTCCTCTCCCGCGCCCCGAGCCCCGCCTGCACATCGCCTCCCGACCCCACCAGAGCCGCGCCCCTGGCATCCGGGCGGCCCTGGGGACCCACCTGCAAACGCGCCGTCTTGCGTGGCGGCGAGCAGGTGATGACCACCGCCGCCACACCCGCAGAAGCGTGCCGCACCGGGCGCGCCGCTCCCTGAGGACCCCCATAGGAGGTCCATCAGCCCTGCCACGTTCAGCAGGCGGATGGCCTCCAGAAGCCGGACATCGTCGATGGACGCCATCGTAATGAGGTAAGCAGCACCACAAAACGCTAGACAGAAAAAGCAAAAACCTAACTACCACGCTCCCAGCCACCAGGTCACCCGTACCTAAAATGGTGGCTGGGCAAGCGTGTAAACCCCTGATATAGCCCTTGGGCTTGAAACTGTCAATTTGTGCTGCCTTTGGGCTACTCCCAGGCAGCCCAACGCGGCGAAATGGACGCTCTCGCCCCCCTTCCCCCTCCCCAAACTGCCTGGGGGGCAGAGCTCGCGGCTCGGCTGCCCCTCAAACCCATCTTGCTGGAGACAGGTGGATTGCTTCGCCGCTGCTGCCCCACCTGAGTGGGAGAGGCAGAGAGGCCTTGCTTGCGGCTGGTTGGCGGAACCTCGTGGAGTCCCCAGAAAGGCCGTTAAAGGGGGAGCTACATGGCCAGTGTCACGGAAGAGGCCTGAACACTGAAGGGTGGTGGAATTGGCCCATGCTAGGGCGGGCACTCATCAGCTGCGGGTACCCCCCTGGCATCCGAAATAGAGGCAGACAGATAAGCGCTGCGGACCCTCCCCCACACCTAGCGGACTGGTAGGGGTGCGAAGGCCAGAGCAGGATCGAAATGGGGATGGGGCGCTGGGAGTCAGACTGTACGCACAGGAGGGCCCAGGGTCATCTTGCCTCACTTCACGCAGGCCCACTGCGTGGGCAAAAGAGGAGAAGTGTCTACGGGGCAGTTGGCCTGGGGCTGCGTGGTTGCTGCACCTATGGCATGAGGTCGGGGGCCGCTGGGGTTAAGGAGGCCCGCAAAGTAGACATAATGTAAGGTGCACTGGAGCGGGGCACTGGAGCGTCTGAATAGGAGCTGCCATCAACGTGAGAGCCAGATCCTCACCGGGGCGAGGCCCAGCAGGACTCTATAGGGGGGCCGATGATAAAATGGGAAGGACTATAGGTGGAACTGGCACATATACATATTTGAGTCTAAGACGCCCACCTGCCCGTAGCTCATGCATTAATGACCTTTGTATACTTTATTTTACTTTGTGGACTTATAAAGCGCAGGCGAATCATCCCCAAGGGGATCTCTGGTCGCTATAGGCGGAAGTAGGGAGGGCACACCCATCTAAAACAACCAAGTCTTTAGAAGTTTCTTACAACTGGGTAGCTCGCTGCAAGCCCTGATGTTTGATGGCAATTTATTCCAGTGGCTCGAGGCCAAATAATAGAAGGCTCTACCGCCCTTCCTTACCCTCTGTATCTTCTGAATACACAGAAGTTTGGCATTACTAGTTCTTAAGTGTCGGGCCGGTTGATACTGCCTGAGTTTGTTGCTGAGATAAACAGGGCCTTTCCCCTGTAATGATTTGAAAACAACACAGAGCATCTTAAAAATAGCTCATTTCCTCACCGGGAGCCAGTGTAACTGGTTCAACAGAGGGACCGATGGGGTCCGTGCCAGCTTGTTTAGGGCGAGGCGGGCTGCAGTGTTCTGCACTACCTACAGACGTGTTAGTAGGTCCTCCCTGGCTCCCACCAACAGCGAGTTACCATAGTCCAGCCTACTCACCAGGAGTGACTGGACAAGGGTTTTCCTCGCTGACAAAGGGATCCAGGAAAAAATTTCCTGAGCATTCTTAATGTGCCAAAACACGTGCCAGACACTGTCTTGACCTGCTTCTCCATAGATAATTCATCATCTATCCTGATGCCCAAATTCTTGGCCCATCTCCTGGGTGACGGACCTTCGCCCAACTCGGGCGGCCACCACTCAGGGGACCAGATTGTCTCAGCCTTCCCAAATAGCAGAATTTCAGTTTTTGAGGAATTGAGCTGTAAGAAATTCCTCCTCATCCAGACGGCAATACTAGACATGCAGCTTCGAAATTTCCGCTGGGTTGATATAAAATCTTCCTCAATGGGAACAATTAGCTGCATGCCATCCGCATAGGAAATAGTCTCAAACCCGTGGCCCCTGATGATGTCTGCTAGGGGTGTCACATATGCATTGAACAGGGTCGGACTAAGTACAGAACACTGCAGGACACCCCTGTGCACCCCTATTGTTTGTGATACAAATGAACCCAACTGGATACTCTGTGTCCGCCCCACTAGAAAGCTCTGGATCCACTCTAGAGCCTTACCCCTCACCCCAATCCCCCTCAGTCTGTCCAGCAGCAACCGGTGTGAGATGTTATCAAATGCTGCTGACAGATCAAGGAGGACTAGGATCACTGGAGTCCCTCCGTCTAATGTCATCCTGATGGTAACAGTGCAGCCTCCATGCTATGTGATGCACGGAATCCAGATTGAGAGGGATCCAGGAGATGATTCTGTTCCAGATAGTGGGACAGCTGTTGGTTCACTAGAGTTTCCAGAACCTTCGTGTATATCGGTACTATTGTGGCAACAAGGAGGTGGCGATACCAGTGAGGGTCAGTTTAAATATCGTTCAGGGGTCCCTGAAGCCACGAGTTATGATCATAGAAAATACGGCTTGACTACTCCCTGTGCCCAGGGGCCAGGGACTCTCTGAATGCTCAGGCTCACTAGAAAGAAGGTACTAGCTCAACATCGCATAGTGCCTCTCATACCCCCGATTAGGTTCCACAGTATGGGCAAGGATCGGCCACAAAGAGGTGGGGCAGCAAACAAAAATGGACCAATACACTGCGCCTGGGGCGGCGTCTAATCCAGACAAACAGCGTGAAGCCCCTGTGTTAGACACAGAGGCATTGCAGCCGGGACCTTCAGGGACACAAGTCCTTGCAGCCATAGAGGCCTCAAGCATTGCAGTCCAGACCAAAATTGACGTGATGGTGCTGGATATTGGAATGCTGGAGTCGATCTCCGTACAGTTGCTGAGAGATCCCTAGCTGCAGAACATAGCTCAACTAGAACAAGAAGTCACCACACTAAAAACAACGCTTGCTGAGTTAGCTGCAAAAACTGCCACACTAGAGGGTAGAGCTGAAGGCTCTAAGGGAGGTCGCTGAGGGGTAACCTTAGGTTTGTGGGATTCCCGGAAGGGGCTGAAGGCAGGACTCCGGAACTCGTCCTAGAACAGTGTGTCAGAAACACCCCTCCCTTGGCATAATTGTTAGCGTTCTTCGTGGTCGAATGGGCACAGCAGGTACTCATGCCGAAGCCTCCTGCGGGTGCGTCTCCCAGGACACTCATCGCCAAAGTACTTACCTATAGAGACAGAGACTGTATACTAACAGCATCCCGCCAAGAGTGAGACCCCCATATGAGAATCATGTCATTTGTATCTTCCCAGATTACATGAAATCAATACAACAACAAAGGGCATCCTTCGGTGGGGTAAAGCTAAAACTTAAGGTGATGCTCCTCCAATATGTGTTACTCTACCCAGTTAAACTAGAAGTGATACACAATGACCGTGCACAGTTTTTCACCACACCTGAGGCCACATGGGACTGGCTGGCAGTGCAAGGAGAGATAAGTGGGACCCACAGGGCTGCGGACAGATCGCGCGTACCAGGCTTGGGGGCGGCGAGGAGAGCCACTGGCAGAGGGGAAAGATCCAGAAAATCTTCAAAGTCGTCTCAGAGATTGGTGGCGCACCAGAATGGATCCCTGAAACTGGAGGCATTGGATGCAGGAGGCTGCAGCCTGATGCCTCCCTATGTAGATCCACTTGAGCAGTATGCAGACTGAGAGGCGGTGAGGGCACTGGTGGAGGCAGTCACGGCATCCAGTTCCGATGCCAGCATGGGTGGAATGGTGGAAGACACGCCACAACTCAACGAACATTGAACTGGTTATAACTCACAAATCTGAGTATAATTTTGAATGGGATCTTTGAACGGATCAAGGGTCCGAATGAATGTTATGCGACCGAGAATGTGTGGATGACTGAGCGAACACATTAGGCTGTCGGAAGGATTGAGACAGAAGATAGCTGAGCTGTCCACGATGGGCGGGGACGCGCCCTCCCACTCATTTTTCACTGTCCTTACTCTTTTATTATCTCTCTTTTCTTCACAGAGTTGTATTTCCTCTAGTTTCACATCTATCCCCTTCCCCCACTATTAAAGAGGTGTGCTGAGTGGTTGCAGTATAAATGTGTGACAGAATGCGATTGATGGTTGGGTGAGGAGTGTTTGGCGGTATGTATGAAGGTCAAGAGTTGAGTGGATTTGTTGTGGGACCCACGGCTGAAATTTTGAAAATGGATGACTGAATGTAAGGTGTATAGGTGATACATAGGAGCATTGATTAGCGCTGTAGATAGTAATAGCGCACTATTAGATCATCAAGGACATATAGGCTACAGATGTTGATGTGGATTTAATGTTTTTGTATACTATTTGGAATCGGGGTTGGGGGAAGGAGTGCTCAGGGGTTTCAGTACTTGGGAATGCACAATTTGTTGGGATGTCTACCCCGGAGGAGAGGAAACTTAAAATGTTGCAGAGGGGGAATAACCAGTTTTTAACAGCAGTGGCGGTGATGGACCAAATAGGGGCAATGTAGGGGCCGGGGACAGATAGCCAGTCAAATGGTACAATTTAAGACAATATTGGTATGGGTTGCACCCCAAGTCCTGTTCCAGTTGTACAATTACACAGCAGACATCAAAGGCAGGTACCTAATAATACATAGCTCACTAGATGGAAAGGAGGTATGTGTTGTCAACATATATGCCCCCAAAATAGAAGACGACTTTTTTTGGGGAGCTAGAAAAACTCCTCATTCTGCGTCCCTCCAAAATTGGGGGGGCGCGACGCAAGTTAGTAGCTGAACTAAAAGATGCGGAAGATGAGCTTTCCCGGTTGCAAGTTTTGCAAATAACGGCGGAACACAGTGACTCCCTGTTACAGGCCCACCACCGGGTGAGTGAAATATGGGACAGACTTGACTGTCTCACTAGGCGGGAATACCGCCAACTGTTGCACAAAGAGGGCGACAAATCGGGGAGACTTTTAGCATGGTTACTAAAGAGGGAATGTCCATCCACGTTGATCTTTACATTAAAGCACCCGGACGGGAGGATAATAAACACGCAGACAGGAATTAACAGCCAGTTGCACGAACATCTGGCCACAGTATACCTTGCGCCTCCCGAAAATACGGAGCTCATTGAACTCAGGTTCCTCAGGGGTATACCGCTTCCCAGTATTCCGGGAGAACAGACACAGGCATCAGGGGCCACAATCCAATTGAATGAACTAAACAAAGCTGTGCGGACAGTGGCCCGGTGCAAAACTCCAGGCCCGGATGGACTACCAATAGAACTCTACCAGACGTACAGTGATTCACTGCTTCCCAGATTGCTGGAGACGGTATACACCCGTTACAACGGATCTTTTACTCCGCAGACCCATTACAACGCGACCATTACTCCGCATACCATTACAACGCATTGCGCTGGGGGGCGCTCTAGGATAGGGAATAAGTATAATTTACTATCCAACACCTTCCCTAGGGTCCACGGGGACTGGAGTTAGAATAGTAAATTATACTTACCACTATCCAGCGCCCCAAGGCGCTATGCGTTGTAACGGTATGCGGAGTAAAAGTCGCGTTGTAATGGTCTGCGGAGTAAAAGTATGCGTTATAACGTCATACATCCGCTGGAGACCCTACAAAAGGCCTAGGAAAAGGGAATACTCTCACAATCTATAAGAGATGCCTGCATAGTCATGCTTCCGAAGCCAGGTAGGGATGTGAAAGATCCGGGCCGTATATACCTCTGTCAATGCTAGGAGTAGATGTAAAAAATACTGGCTAAGGTTCTAGCCGCTAATCTCAGCCGCGTGGTATCCCAGCTAGTCCATGAAGACCAGTGTGGATTTATACCAGGAAGGGGAACTCACATGAACATTCGCCGCCTCTGGCACGTGCTGCATTCACTGTCAGGCAGAGCAGATAGGGCAGCAGTGGTCGCACTCAATATGTAAAAGGTGTTTGATATTCTGAGGTGGAACTACTTGTGGGAGGGTCTCAGAGTAATGGGGCTAGGAGAAAAGTTCATTACCTAGGTGCAGCTATTATACCAGGGCCCGCGGGCCCACGTGTGCACAGGGGATCAAATATTGGAAAACATTACTATTGAAAGAGGTACCTGGCAGGGATGTCCTCTCTCCCCGTTGCTCTTCCCCATGGCAATAGAGTCATTGGCGTTCTGGTTGCAAAGAGATATGGACCAATGGGAAATTACAGTCGATGGCCGCAAGCAAGTGGTGTCCCTATATACGGAAGACAAGTTACTATATATCCGGCAGCCAGAAAAGGCAGTTGCGGCACTGTTTGGTGTATTGCACTCCTTTGGGCAATCATCGGGCCTCCACATAATCAACGCAAAATGGTCATCTTCCTGTTGGCCGCTCTAATGCAAGTGGCCATACAAGATCTCCCGCCGGTAGAGTTCAGCTGGAAAATTGATAATTTCTAGGACTTGGGCATACAGGTGACACATACGTCTGAGGATCAATATGCCCTAACTATGGGGACGGTAATCATGAACCTGACGGAGTCAATCCGGTTCTGGAACGAGCTACCCCTCTCCGTCATGGGACGGGTTGCATTGGTTAGAATGGTTATGCTGCCTAGGTGTCTATATGCTCTACAGAATACACTATGTCATATCCCAGATGCTACGATTGCTACCAAGAATAAATTGTTGGTCTCGCTGGTGTGGGCGGGTGGTCGTAGTAGGGTGAAATTAGACACACTCCAACTGGATGCCGGCATGGGTGGGTTGGGCCTCACGGATCTTAGATTATACTATTTAGCTGGACTGCTTCAATATGCAGCACAGAGTTCTAGAAAAATCCCTGTCCTTTACAAAGCCTATGTCATGGGGTTATTTAGTCAAATGAGTTATCATTTTCTGGGATAATCAACATCTAGTGATTTATCGTGTACATGAAACGTGTATTGTATATGTGTTCAATAAAAAAAGTTGTTTTAATATTCTAAGGATTACAGCTTGCATTTTAGGCAATGTGTTGTGCATTGAATTTTGCTAGCACTATTTTGTTTTATTATTTTTCTTTATATTCTGTCCATTATGCATATGCATTTTGTCCTTTGGATTCATTTTGTTTTGTTCTTTTATTTACCATAATTGATTTCTAGGCGGAAAGACGTGCAGAGTCCTGCTCAAACTTATCCTCCTTTCTTTATGAGATCAGGCTGGTTGGTGGAAAGAGCGGTTGGTGGAGGCACGGAGGACTAGGAGGCAATGTGAATATAGTCATTTATTTACCTGAGATGTACTAAATAATTTCTTCACTTTACTTACCTTCTGGTTGCCTTGGTGACAAGTGGATTGAGATTGTCAGAGAGAGGTTGTCTGGAGCAGTAGGGCTGCAGGGACCAATACAACCACAGAACCTTCGACCAGTCGCAGATGGGGGTATAGTGTGTTGCTGTATTTGGAAGCACCGCCACGCAGCAGGGCCTACTAAGAATCAGTGTGGTGTCTTCAGGGAAAGACAGAAGAGAGGCCCCCTCAAACAGGCGACCGACAGGCAGTGTTGGTGTGCCCCCACATGCATCACAGCGCTAGTCCAGAGATGGTGTGTGGCTCTGCAGGGGATTCCCATTCAGCCTCAGGACTAAGAATATCTGTTATATGTGAGACTCTCAGGTAGGCCCCATCATTTTACTTTATGCCTTGTTATGTCATATGGATTGTGCCACACTAAGAACAAGTAAAACAAATGATTACACAAATTCAGCAGGAGAGTGGTTAGGGTGTGGTATGTGGCTGTTGGTGCACTTTGGATCCCATGGTCACACATATATTATTAAACCATGGTGTAGTAGCACACAGACCTTTACAGACAGCACATTTTCCATTGAGATGGACACTAGGTTTGCACAGACATGCAGTTTTACTGATAAAACTATATAGCACACGGATGATAATGCATGGGAATTGGGTTTAACGAATATTTATAATGTGTATTACCAAGTAAAGTGCCTTGATTTGTTTTGATCACTTTAAAATTTGTTTCCATCCTACTTCAGAATTACAGAAAAAGTGCTTCATTTGTGCTTTCCTAACTGTTGATATATTTTGAATAATTTGTACAGTTTATTTACAGGTATTTACATTTTGTTGTGTATTATTAAAAATGACACCTCACAGCCTTTCCTTTCACACTCCCTTTACCCTAGCAGGATTGCCAGATAGTTCACATCACAAAATGTTCTCACTTTGCGGTCAGAGAAGGAAAAGTAAACACCAATCTCCACATTAAAAGAAAGACTTAACCTGATATTTGACCTGTCTTTGAAAGCACAGCAGATGTGATAAGACCAAAACGAAATATAAAGGTCACTTTATTGCTCACTCACGGTCTAAACTCCAGCATGGTTGGTTATTTTGGCGATGCTGCAGCAAATTTCACACCCCACCTTTCAGCGCCTATGGAAAAGAAGCACATTTACTGTGTTATGTTATTTGCATGCATTTTATGATTGCACCACAAAGTAATATTTGTCTCACTTCCACTTTATATGTGTAACAGAATAGCAGATAATGAGAACTATGATAGCTGACAACATGAATGTACAACTGTAAAAGTAACATTGAAAAAATGTAAAATGATTGCATGATTCTGGGATTTTGTATTGTGGATCCTTCAACATAGCACGTTTTGGATGGAATCTGCCATTTAAAGCACTTCGATTTCTTCCCTCTCTTACATACATCTAAATCAGCAGACTATATGAAGGAGAAGTGTTTTGCTGGAACTGACATATAGTGGGCAGAATTATATGTTGGTACACTATCAGCATTTTCATGGTCTGTTTGTACTGTTTTCATGAACCCTTGCTGCATCTAGAGACCAAGTAGCCTTTGTTTATGGTTCATTGAGTCTAAGTGACCCACATCAGGTTAACTAGTGATGCTGTTTTGGGTTAATAAAGTTTGGCCTGGTCAATGTATTATTTAATAAGGTTTGTGTTGGTTAATGGAAGTCTAACATGTTCCCTACCGGGTGGGATCTTTATAGAGTACTTGTTGCTTGTTTACCTGTGCAATATGTTTCTGCATTTTATTTATTCTGGTCAGTTTGCACAGCTGTCCATTGCATGCCATAAGGGGACTTTGGGGTATATTATCAAGGGATTTATCTCCGCTTTTTTGGCTTTAAAAGCCAAGAAAGCGGAGACAAAATTATCTCCCTATTACCTAGCTGTCGCTAACACCAGTTAGCGACAGCTAGTAGGAGAGAGCGACCATCTTGGGCCCCGCTTTGCATGTCAGAGAAATTTATCACTAATGACATGCAAAGTGGGCGTGCCAAGATGTTAGCGACTGGAAACAATCGCTAACATCGCTATCTCCTATTACCAACTTTTGGAGATATTCGCGCTAAGCGCGAATATCTCCAAAAGCTAACACCTGCCCTGAGCAGTTCTTAGCCATGTTATCCAATGGGAGGTGGATAACATGGCTAAGAGCATTTGCTCGGTAATGCATGAATATCGCTGACTTTTCAGCGATATTCATGCATTTCGGCCGATTTTTATCGCTTAGGACATAAACCTTGATAATATCAAGGCTCCTAAGCGATAAAAATCGTCGCTACACGGCGATAAAATTAGAGCCGCTAATCCAACATAGCGATAATTATCGCTAGTTGTTGGTAATATGCCCCTCTGTTCTCAGATTTCTCGGGGATTTCTCAACCATCTCCGCGGTGTATTTATCTAAGAAAGAGTGTTCGTTAATCATGGATTTGGTGTTTGAACAACCAGCACCTGCGTGATAAAGTTTTTGGGTGTTAAAGGATTTGAAGGAAACAATGGTGATTTTCTTGAAAATGTATTTACATTCTTGAAGCCATTCAAATGAAATCTATCCGTTCATTCCATGTTGTACAGGAAGAGTTTTCTACGTCCCTTCATTTTGTAGACTGACAATTACATAGTTCTGTTTCATGCAGTGCTATGCACCTGTGGAATGTTTTACATCTTGTTCTGCAAGGTTTTGAGTTGCATTTTAGTAAGAGGAATGTATGTAATGTTGTTTAACAATGTTTTGTAAATCACGTGGCTTTGCTGCCATGTTGTCCTTATGAGGAGAGTGAAGGTAGATTTGATGTATTTCCATGGATCCCGGGAGGGAATGGATTTCATTGTTAGATGTTGTGTTGTTAGTTCAAGGATAGCTGACTACATAGCATTCTGGAACAATGTTGAATGTATGTGAAAAGGGCCGCCTAATGTACTATATTGGGTGATTGTGTGATATATTTTGGCATTGGGTGTTGTTGGAAGCATAATGCTAGTCAACTACCAAGACTGTCTGAGTTGCTGTTGAAACTAGGTGAATGGTAGATTGGGTAAATTAATCTCAGCAGTGGTAAGTACTGGGGTCCGCATCCTATTCCACTGTTATTTTGCTTATCTTGTGCACCTCCGACAGGACCCATGTGCAAATCAGCCTTGCCTTCGCTCCGGCAGGAACAGTCCAGCCCAAATTGCCAGACTAGGTCATCTCTGACCATGCTCAAGCAACCCTAGACCCGTCTCAAGCGTTTTGGGCTTCATCAGTTGAGCACAGCTTAAGTCCTTTGTACAGTGAACACAGGACCCACACTTGGGCATACCCATGACATTTAGAATATTACACCGAGGAAAAGAAAAAAGAGATTGGTGGAATTCTAGTAGTAATCTGAGCCTCTGGTAATTACAGAGCCTCTGGACTTCAGTTTTTATGCCCACTTCGCAACCTCGGACCGGAACCAACCATATGCAAATCAACATTGCTCCAGCTCCAGTAACAACAATTCAGCTCGACCAGCATTGGCCCAGCCCCCTCTGAGAGGGAGCACAAGTAACCCTATATGGAATCATGTGAGATATTCTCTCTGTCTATTATGTTCTACCTGTGGGAACAAATGCATACAGTGCAATCCTTAGATTATCAATATAGATACGAGCATGCCTTTAACCATGACAAAACACTCAAGCATGACACAAATGAATTGGTTAGCGGGGGCTTTCGCATGCGGAGAGGGTAAATGCGACCAGGTTTTGGTGCTGGCTAATGGAACTTGACATAGTGACGTTCTGCTTAGCAAATACAATCACAGACCTCAATGGAGTGGGCATGAGTTCCAGGCTGATTCATTGGTGGTGTGTAATGCCAGAAGGTGCCTAGAATTGTAGAGTGAGAGCATTTCGTAAGTTAAGTTTTGGAGTATGGGGCGGGAGAAGTGAAGGCGGGAAGTATCAGAGTGAGATTTTCCCCAGAGCTGAAAAAGTAAAGCTGTATCCCCAGCAAGAGACTCAACGTGCAGTTTCACCGTGCGGCACTTTAGTGCTGTCTTATATGTATGGTGGTGGATGCATGAAAAGATGCAAGTATGATGTGGGATGGATGCAATGATGACTATAGGAAGAGGACCAGTGGGGTGCATGTGTGAAATGCAGCACATTGGAGATTCTAGATGCAGTTCGACCTTGGGGCTTTGTGGTAAGGAGATGGACATTTTGTTGCTCCAATAAACTTTTTCGAAATAGTCTGGAACTGAGTATCTCCTTATGTACATGCTTGAACCCCCATTTGAAGCCAACAGCATCCTTCCCTATATCTGCTATATGTTGCCAACTCACATGGACAGCAGTTGGGCAGGAGCCTGGTAATGCAAAGGTTTGAAGACAATTTGAAGGCCTATATGGCCTACTAGTGGTGGTGTCACCTGCAACCTGAAGCACGGAAGCGTTGTTGAGAATCGGTGCAGTAGAATTAATGTGCTCAAGAGTACTGTGTATATAACCTGGCACTAAGCTAACAACTGCCTCACAACACTTACTGTTCCTGTTTTCAATGTGCCCTTCTTTTTTTTGCTCCTTCATGTTCTTCTCTCTCCCCTACCTTTTGCTTGATCTTTTTAAAATGTTTCTCCTTGTCTCCCTTCGTCCTACATTTTCATCTTTGAGTTCTTGTTTCTTTATTTCCCTCTATTTAGTGCTTTTTCCAGTGACCGATCTCTATAATTATTTTTTCTTGCTTCTTATTTCTCATGTTTTCTTTTCCTTCACTTAACTTATCATCTATCCTTCTTTGTCTCACTTTCTTATTTTTCCCTGTTCTTAATCCATGTACTGCTTTTTCTCTCCATGTCCTCAATGTTATATACATCCCCCCTATTTATTCTGCATTTCTTACCCTATCGTTGCTTTGTCTTTGTCTTGTAATTATTGCATTACTTGCTCATTTTCTTCATTATTTTCCAGCCTCTCTCAGTTACTTCTCTATGATTGTCTCCCTTATTAGTTTTTCTTTGTTGTTTTTCTTGTTCTGGTTTTGACTTGTTTGTTTCTTAGCTGATCTATATCGCCTATTGTTTGATCCTTTTTTCCTTGATGTACTGCATGTTTATAAGTAGATTTTTCAAAGAAAGCGGAAGGTGCACACATTGCGGAGTCAAGACGCAGCAATCAAAATCATTTCCAAATCACTTCTTTTTATTTGAATAAATCTATAAAACTGGCACACAGCCAACACGTTTTGTTACAGTTTTTTTGCCAGTGGGAACTTCGTCAGGGCTCTTTAATATGGTCTTGAAAGAAGATAGTAGCAGGTAAGTGGGTTCAAGTTCGCAGGAGGAGACGTTGCTATTACGGAACATATGCAGTACCTCACTACTTGAGAATGGTCGCTTCTACATTATTGCGCCTTTTTGAATTCTCCTTCCTTCTTGATCGTTCATATATTAGAGTTTGGAATATGGACTGCTATTTATACTTTTATTTCCATTTGCGGTGGTACTTGAACCCACTTACCTGCTACTATCTTCTTTCAAGATCATATTAAAGAGCCCTGACAAAGTTCCCACTGGCAAAAAAACAGGAACGAAACGCATTGGCTGAGTGCCAGTTTTAAACATTTGTTAAAAAAACAAGGAAGTGATTTGGAAATGATTTTGATTGCTGCATATTGAGTCGGCAACGTAAGCACCTTCTATGAAAAAATCGACGGTTCCTGACACCTCTGGACGGCGGGTGTGGGAAGTGATTGCACCACCTCAAAATACACTGTACTAAAAGACTGGATGTGCGGGACCTTGGTCTGCCGCTTGCCTTTGCTATGTTTCTGAGTAGATTTCCAAATTGATTTTTCATTGTGATTTTGCTTATTTTGTTGGTATCTCAAACTGTTATTTCTGTTCCTGTTTTCTATCTTGTCTTCTCCTTGCCTCTGGTTATGACCTTTCTTGTAGTGTCCCTCTTTTCTTCTTGTCTTGAAGTATTTGGGACTTTTTCTGACTCCTTTTCTTTTTAGGTTTCGCCTAGCTATCGCGTAAGCGATCGCTATGTGAGAGATTTAGTAAGGGGCACCAGAAAATGCTCCCAAAGACCTTTGGAATGCGGTTTATGGCCAGTGCATGTGAGGCATTCAAGCGCATCTGGCATCAGACTTGAAAGTAGCAGACTGCTTTCGCCAGCGCGCGCGCGGCCTCACTTCCTGCAACAATTAACTTTCGTTATCGCTCACACCCCTTATGCTTGTTCCCTCCCACCCTTCCTTTGATGGCCGCTTTTCTTGTTGTTTACAAACCATTGCGTTGGTTCACTCGCTCGCAATTTCCGATTAGAAATCACGCACGCCCCGCATGGCTGCCTTTCTTCCTGTTTTCATCATTCATTCATACTGTTTGTGACTAAGAACCCGAAAAGCACTCACCCTGAGAATGGAAAGCGCACACTGTCGCAGCAGAGCGTGCGCGCACTGATACGAGAGCATGCATACTCTAGTATCAAAGCACTTACACTGCTGCACGACTTACACTGCTGCACACCTCACACTGCTGCACACCTCACACTGCTGCACGCCTCACACTGCTGCACGCCTCACACTGCTGCACGCCTCACACTGCTAAACGCCTCACACTGCTAAACGCCCCAACGCTGCACACTGCTGCACGCCACACACTTCTGCACGCCACACACTGCTGCATGCCACACACTGCTGTACACTGCTGCATTACTCACACTAATGCATGCTGCACACTGCTGCACGCCTCACACTGCAGCACTACCGATTTTTCAAGCCAAAAATGGCTTTATTTTAGCTGTTTCTCGCCTGAAATTGCATTTTCTACAATAGAAGTCAATGGGGAATTTTCATTCTCCGGATTCTTTATTTTAAATCTCCCATGTCCCTGTCCTAAAATGTTGGCATGTATGCTAGTGCTTCAACAATACAAGCACTATATCTACCACACATCTACAACATCACTACCCCAGGGCGGTCACTCTTCGATATTCTCTTCTACCACCTAGTGTCCTCCGCACCTCTACCCCATGCCATATTGTGCCATCTCACCTAAGCACCGTAGAGTGTACCATGGCAATCACTTCCTGCATAGTATTCTATGCTCTACAAAGACGGCCGCAGGCAGTAGCTTCCCCCTCTCCTCTGGACTGATACGAGCTCCTTCCTGAGCCAGGCAAAAGTTCAGAAATAACCCGTCCTTTTCAAGATGCGGTCACAAGTGCCTTCTGATTTTCAGAGCTCTGTTCACGGCCCAGGCACGCTTCAACTAGTTGTTTTTGGGTGTCAAAGTGTTACAAATTACATCAAACCTTTACCCAGAAAATGTTAACCTGTAAAAATGCCAATGTTATAAGGTAATACTAACACAAAATGTGCTACATTATGCTGCATAATTTGCCTTTTCTTTCTGCATAATTTTGTTAAACCTAATACATAATTTGGTCCTCCTCATATGCATATGTTCACTGGCCCTGCTCATACGTTATGTAAATACCAACTCTGGGGCACAAACCATTTTAAATTTCACAGTCCTGTCACTGCCCCACCTGTTATGCACTCCTGAGCTATACCTATGTGTCACCAGTAGCGGTCAGTGGTGGGAGTACTGCCGGGCGGTGACCTGGGGCGGGGGAGGGGCAGGATGGGGGGTAGTAAACTACAGAATACGGCCAAATGCAGGTCAGTAAACATATAAATAAATAATACGAATTCGATGCAGTGCTCACAATGAATTTTGTTTTATTTATTTATATGTTTACTTACGTGCATTTTGCCGTATTTCGTAGTTTACTACCCCCCACCGTACCCCTCCTCTGCCCCACGTCACAGCACTCCCAGGAAGAACCTGGTGGTGAGGGGCAGGAAAAAAAAGAATGACTCGCACACTTTGGGAAATAAGTCCCAAGATGTGGGAGTCTTTTTTTTATTTTTCAGAAACATGTGCCCACTTAGGGAATTTGCTGCTGAAAATCAGAAAAAAATACAAATTTTTCATAGCTGGCTAGCAAAACCAATATCGGCTCGCCACCAAACTATAAAGACATTGAAAGGAACCGGTCTGATGGTGGTTCTCATCAATGTGCTGAGATGACTACTAGCTTGACAATCAACTCTAAATTTGGCGGGCAGAATACTGTTGAGATGGAGGAGGTAATGCCCATGGAATGCCTTCCCAGGGCAGAGTAACGCAGATCGGTGATTTGCGCTGCATTGCGTTATTCCAGATTTATGATGCCACTCTGGGCCTTGCAAGGTTTGCCTCACGTATGCACCACGTTGCGTAGTGCAAACGCGAATTAAACCTCCTCGGAAATAGGCCCCTAAGTTTTAAAGTACTTCTCTGACTGCATTTCACTGAGTATCATGCTCCCCTAGTAGCTTCAGGCAGTCCCTTAAGTGGAGCGAGGGGAGTGCGACTGAACACTGCAAGTGATTTGTCGCAGCTCAGCATGTTCATCGATTAGTAGCAATGAGACGGCTGGTGAGCACAGCGATCTGATCTCCTCATCTCATCAATCCTGCAAGAATGAAAAGCTGATTCCACACTCTGCCACTCAGCCCCTGACTCGCAGGCTGGTCTCGGCCGCAGACGCATAAACCTACTGTGCTATGTTCCCACTTTAACAGAATATATTTGCAAGGACAGGCAGGCCCGTTCCATATCAGCACCTAATTCAGAGCGCAGCCTCTCCTAAGTGCCTCTCTGTCGCCCCCCCTCTCCTCCCCCAGCTCTGCCCCCCACACCCTCAGCGCTGCCTGGCACTCCCCTTTCTATATGCATGAGATCAGTGGAGCTATTTCTCAGCGAGGAATAAATGCTTCTCTGCTGTCCTCCAGCAAACAAAGTGACAGCCTAATGAATGGGCCTCGATGGTAATTAGCGATGGAGATGCTAATAATGAAACGCATTTACATTTCAAGCAAGAATAACGAAGAGAGGGGGGGTGCAAGGGAAGGAGAGGTGGAGGGCGGGGGGGGGGGAGTATGAGAGGCTTTAAAAGGCGGACATGAGAAGGGTTTCAAGAGGACAAGTGGAGGTAGCGGGAAATCAATGAGGGATTTACAGAATGGCTGCAAAAGAAGCAATGAGCGAGGCGAGGGGAGGACACTCAGGGAGAGAGAGTGCTGGC
Source organism: Lissotriton helveticus (assembly GCF_964261635.1). Taxonomy (NCBI): domain Eukaryota; kingdom Metazoa; phylum Chordata; class Amphibia; order Caudata; family Salamandridae; genus Lissotriton; species Lissotriton helveticus. The sequence continues at coordinate 243,509,439 of NC_136062.1, read as the reverse complement.
AGGGATGGGGACAGAGTGGGAGGAAAGAAAGAGAGACAGATAGAAAGTGGGAGGGATTGAGAGATGGGGAGAAAAGGATAGCACAGGCAGGGAGAGACAAAGAGGTAGGCCAAGAGAGTCTGCGAAAGAGAGGCAGGCAGAGAGAGAGAGAAAAAAACGAGAAGGAATGAAAAAGGGGAGAAAGAAAATTAGAGAAATAGAAAGAGCTTGAGAGAGAAGGAAGATAGATGAAGGCAGAGAAAGCAATAGAACAAGGGAGAGAGAGCGAGGAAAGAAAAAACATCAAAAGAAACAACCAGGGAGAGAGAGAGTGAGAGAGACGAAAGAGAGTCCAAGGCAGAGATATTGACATGGGGTATGAGAAAGATAGAGACAGCAAGGAGCGTGTGAAGGAGAGAAAAAGAAACAAGAGAGAGAATGAAACAGAGTAAAATCGAGAGAAACATAGCGCATGAGAGAGGTGAGACAGAGAATGATAAAAAGCTATAGAAAGGACAGCAAGTGCGAGAGACAGAAAGAGAGAGAGGGTAAATGCACCGAGAGTGATCGAGAGAAAGAGAGATACAGTGAGAGTGAGAAACAGAGAAGGGAGACAGATAGGTGAACGAGCAAGGAGATGGAGTTAGAAAGAGAAAGTGGGAAAGAAAGAGAGACAGAGAGTGAAAGAGAGGTCCATGCATAGAAATAAGAGCTACAGTGAAAGAGAGAGCGACACATAGAGGGGTAGAGAAAGAAAGGGTATCTGCGTGTGTGGGTGTGCTTGTGTGTGAGAGCGAGGCAGACAGAGAGAGAGAAATACAGAACACGTAGTTTGCGACACTACTCGAGCATCAATAAGGCATATACCAATAGAGTGCAGGTTGTAAGAAGCTGAAAAGCTTCGAATTCTAAACCCATAAGTCATGCCAGTAATGCATTATTGAACTGAATTAATAGATTACGAGAAGACGTGAAACATGGCAGAGGCAGAAGGCAAAATAAAAAGAGAGATGGCAAATGAAAAGCGCACGTGAAAACATGAAACTAAGGATCGATGAGACTGACGAGAGAGAATACGGGCAACAAAAAGTGAAGACAAAAGAGGGTGCTAAATTTGCAAAGAAGGAAACAACGAAAAGAGATAGAGGACAAGAAAAATAAAAAAAATAAAGCGAGAGAGCGAGGAAAAAGATCAGGGCCGACAGCGAGGCGAGGTGTGTGGTGCTCGAGATATGGTAATCAGAACTGATTAGTTTTGCTTGTTTGCTGTGTTCAGTTTTCTTTGGTGCCGCTGGATCAACTTATCATATGAAAGGAATACGAATCTGAAAATCATCCAGAAAATCAAGAAATGCAATGAGAAGGGAAAGAAAAGCGGGGAGCCAGGGGCAGAGAAAGCAGGAGAAAGACAGCTGGGCAGGAACGAAGGAGCGTAAGTAATGAAACGGAGATGACAAGGAACAAACAAGGGAAAGAAAAAGCAAGATAGAAACGGTGTCAAGAAGAAACAAGCATTTGCAATGCAATCGGTCTCGCGTTTGTGGAAGTTTGAATTTTTGGCGTTGTAAATGAATTTGTTTTTTACTTATGTTTAGTTGTTTGGAGTGGAATGTGGAATTATGTGGTTTGAATTGGAATTGGTAGCTGTGAGATTGTGTGGGGTGGAACTGTGTGGTGTGTAGTGTATTTGTGTTTTGTAAATATGTGGGATTGTGTGGGTGGAACTGTGTGGTGTATAGTGTATTTGTGTTTTGTAAATATGTGGTATGGTGAATGGATAGGGGTGAGAGCTGTATGAAATAGATACAAAGTAAGAATGAGACGGATGGGTCGTTTGTGTATGAAGAGGTTTAGGAAAAAAGAAAATTAAAGGAGACAAAAGAATGAATTAGTGAGCGAGAAAGAGAGGGAGTATGAGAAGTAGAGAGGGGCTGAGGCGATGTATGTAATGAAGAGAAGGGAAGGAGGTAAGATAATAGTGAAGGAAGAGAAGGAGAGAGGAAAGAAGCAACTATGAGGAAGGAATACCTGATGAAAGTAAGGACATAATGCATTAGAGCCTGGATGCAGTGGAGAAGAATGAGAGAGAAAAGAGGACTGGGGGATTGAATCAAAGAAAAGCAGGAAGAGAGTGGAGTGGAGGCAGAAGGAGGCCAGTAATGCTGTGCGAAGTATGTGCTTGATACTACGATTTGTTTTTTAGCAGAGAGTAGGCAGACTTTATATCGGTTCCCCTGTTGTGAATCTTACTTTCACAGAACTTAAGCCATGTCTAAACCCTGCTTCTGAATTTCTTTTCATACCATATAAATCAGCAGACATAGTGGAACTATAGAAACTATATAAGACACAAAGAGATATGCAAATAAATATCCCTTGTAATTAGGTTCTCATCCATAAAGAAGGGTATTTAATTTAATTAAGCATTTCATTTATATCCTATGTTTTCTAAACTCAGAAGTGATAGGTGAATCTTAAGGAAGCAAGCAGCAATGCTGTGGCCAGATGTCATGTTATACTGCAGCGCCTAGAGGACAATTACTTTTTTTAACTCATTAACACATTAACAGTTGTGTTGAGTTATGTGTATTTTGTGACATTTGGGGTTGTTTTATACAAGCATTGCTTACTTCAGTGATTCCTGGCGGTAACAAACAGGAAAAAAAGCATTACCCTTTCCATCCTAAATAGAGCTGGTGGTATGATCGCCTTCCTCTGATGGCCCCTCCTCCAATGGGCTACTGGTGGAAGTATTCAGTTGCCAGATTCCTTAAGGTCTGGCCATCTTCAAATGAGGAGGGCAGACCAAGGGTTTGGCTGGCAGGTTACTCCGTCACGTTTGCGAGTAAGTACCCTGTCTGCCATTCCTTTGTTGTCAGATAGTGCAGAACTGGTCAAGAAAAAGAAAAAATATTACACTTTTAATTTAAGTAGTGCTAGACAACCACACGAAGATGTTCAATCTTAGTGAAAGCAGCGTTGGGGGGTGAGAGGAGGTGGATAGGGAGACCAGTAGTTTCTGAACACATTTTCAGACTTGGGGTAGTTCACAAAAAGCACATCAGAGAGTTTTGTAATAGGTTCTAGCAGCTTCGTTTGTCTCGATTGTGGTGCGGTCCTTGGTTCATTATGCAAAGCATCCTGGCTTCTTTCACTGGGACACACATCACAAGGGGAAACATCATTTACCACGAACGCATTACCACGCGTTACGTTTACAACGGGTCACTTACCACGCAAACGTCTTTTCACCGCGGGTGCATTCCACAAACGTTTTTACAACGCAAGCTTCATTGCTTCCAGTCTTTGTTCCTTCGCTTCGTCCTGCGTGTATATCATTAGGAGAAAGGGACAATAAAAAGGGGGGGTTGGGGGGGTCTCCCCCCCTAAAAAAAAGCGGAATAAAAAAAAAAAAGAAAACTTTAGAAAAAAAACGCTATTCAGTGCAAATTGAGAGAAAGGAAAGAGCCTCAGCAACGACGTGGCGTGTACGTCAAAATAGAAGTCCTATCTCTATTTTGAAAGACGTGTTTTGACGCTGGTTATCGTAACGTAAATATGGCGGAGTACAGTCTTGCGTGCTCAAATGCTGCGTGGTAAAGACACATGCGTAGTAAAATACGCGTGGTAAAGCCATGCGTGGTACAGGTAAGCGTTGTATTATCATATATTCCATCACAAGAGAAGAGGGCTACAGTAGTTCATCAGGCATTGGCATTCCCTCAGTCTTTCCTAGAGAGCGCCCTTTATGCATAGTCTTCACTGGAAAGACATCTAGAAGGGACACAAACAGAATAATAGACAAAATGGAAATAGAAAGTGAAATCCAAATATGTGGAGAATGAATAGGCAAGAATGCAAGGCTGCTTCAGAAACAAGAGATTGAAGACATACAATATTGACAAGCTAAATCTAGTCAATAATATTAGAATTTAAGCATGGATCACATTATCCTACAGCATAGCACCTTGTTAGGATGTACCAGAAACTCTGGTTTGAAAGTCACCTTCCATTACAATAAGTATCATCCTAAAATGCAATGACATCAAATTCATTATTAAAATTCTGTTTATAAAAACATTGTTTCAACATTTAGTTAACTTACAGTTCCTCATCAAAATGCCTTAACTTGCCCAGTAACAAGACAATTATACCCTTAGTGATGAATGTTAGGATGGGAGGAGTAATTGTTTTCCTTTTGTCTAAAATTGATGACTCAGTAACTATTTGGAGAGAAGTCGTGAATGGCATCAGTAAATAGGCTTTACTCGAATAAGGTATACAGAATGATTCTACATCCGAAATAGAGATAACCTTCTATGGGAAACAGCATGTAACATGGTAGATGGGTCTGATTCGAACAAAAAACGCAATGTGCATCGGGTTGTGCTATGAACAGCAGATAGTTATAGATGATCCAACTCAAAATAAATATTTCAAAACTATCATATTTAGGGAATTTTAAGTAGTGATGAACTTAACTGGTAGTAGTCATCTTGGGCACACCCTATATGGTACTAAACAGATTAAACTTTATTGACTAAAATCAGCATTATATTCATGAAGGTAATACACAAAAATGCTCATTTAAGGCTTCATTGTAACTGATATTCGCTCAAGTTGATATAAGTTCAAAACGAAGGTAGTTAGAAAATATCCCACCTCAGTGTAGAACAAGTTTTTGACCACCAAAAGATGAAAATTAAAGACACTTTACTAAGGGTATTTCAAAATCTACAAATATTTATTAGCTCTAAAACAAAATGAACGGCTCATAACAAGTATACCTATGGAGAGCATGATAACTCTTGCAGTTCCTGTGGGATAAGGATCACTAATGGTCACCTTGAATGCTACATTTTATATAGTAGTACCCATCTTAGGAGTACTGTGTTCCATACACGGAAGTGAAACCAACTCTATAGTTAGCAGGAAGCACTACTTTGCCAATAGCTCAAGTAAACAAGCATTAAAAATGCAACAGGCCTCGCCTTTGTAAAAGCTAAAGCGATTTAGTTTGTAAATGGTGTAGCTTTGTAGATGTGATTTTATTATTGTGTTTGTAATTATTTTATGTATATAATGTATATAATATGCATATGTATGCATATATATATATATACATATGTATGCATGTATTTATATGTGTATATATTTAGATATGCAGATGTATTTTTATGTGTATACATGCGTATATATGTAGGTATATTTATGTATATAGATATATAATTGCATATTGTGCATTAAAATTAAATACATTGGAGTGATTATTACCCCCCTGGAGTGCTGGATGATCTTTGCAGCAAGCAGTGATCTCATGCGAGACATATATATGTATATATGTGCATATATATGTATTTATGTTTTAAGATATATCTATATATATATATATATATATATATATATATATATATATATATCTATATATATATATATATATATATATATATACATATAATCCAACTTGTCTCCAAGTGCCTCTTGCACAGACAGGTACGCAGACAGCAATAATGGGCCAGAGTCAGACTTGTTCTTCGTGAATGCTTTTTATTTGTGCATTAAATAGTGCATGTCGTCAGACGCGTTTCGGGCACGTCCGTGCCCTTGCTCACTGATGCCAAACGGTAAAACAGCACTGTGATTTAAAAAAGATCTCCTATGCTTTTCGCGCCAAACAGTGAACATGCATAGCCACAGAAATAGGACTGAACACCAAAGCCCCCAGATAGACATTACTAAGGCAGGCGCCATTTTAAAATGTATAAAGTAAACAGTCGTGGTATATGTTGTATACAACCAATCAAGCTGAAATTCTGGCTGACAATTGCAAACATTACTACATATTTTTGTAAAATGCTCATGTGCAAATTGCAGGTCCGTAGGCCGAAATACGATAAAGTGTCAAATCTAAACACCAATCAATGTCATTAGTTGTACTAGTTAAATCTCGCTTGCAAAACATGCACAGTTGCATAAAAATTGCACGATGTATCCTATAAATCCATTATTTGTAAAAATACATTGGATTAAAAGAAATATATTAAAACCAAGCTTTAGATAAGCTAAATACATCGTATTCGACAAGATATAGTTGACAATATTCATGTTTGACAAGGTGCTTATGTGCAAATCGCATATTCATAGCCCAAATAACATTTGGATGTCAATCATTGTGCAACAATCAATTTTGTATACTGCGCGGATTAAATTACACGAACAGCATGTTCTAGTGCATAAAAATGTAAAGTGCATTTTTAGAATTCATTGACTGTACAAATACATAATGTTTAAAATCGACCCTCAGGTACGTTAAACACAAGAACAACATTGTTAGACACCCCAATGCCTGATGGATCTATCTTATGCTCTGTATGTATTCTACACCCTCACCATTATGGTGTTTCTAATGGGCAAACTGGGCATAGTTATACGACTCATGCAGAGCGATGCAAGGATACTGATCCTAAAATATTAATAACAGTGCTAAAGCTAGTGTAAAGGTGAATAAAAAATGAATGAAAACTATGTGTTTAAGATTCTCTGTGTAAATATAACAAAGTTGAAAAAATCTCCTATTTGTTGGGAGAGAAATCGGGAAAGCAAGGTCAAATACATATTGGAAATCTAGACTAATTACTAAGAGCCCTCAGTCTATCCTCATGTATGTATATATATATATATATATATATATATATGTATATATATATATATATATATATATATATAAATATATATATAATCCATCAAAAAGCCTGACAGCAATGAGGAAAACCGGATGGTTCCTCCATCGTAGTGTGCGCCCCTAAAGCTGTCGGGCTTTTTGATGGATAATATATATGTATATATGTATATATTACCTACTGGCGGTCGCCAGTAGGTAGTTATAGTTAGGACCTAGCTACCATAGAAAATCCGCAACATTCTATTGGGAATAACTTTGGCGCCGGTTGAGGAATTTGCGTGTAATTTTCCAAAATTTAGCCCAGCTCCGCTCAGCTTCCTCCCTGGAAGTTTCGGGGGGATTCGTCATGCGGGGGCCGAGAAAAAAGGGGGTCCCAAAACGTGTTTTCCCCATGTTAATTTCCATAGGATGAATAGACAAGGCTACAGCCCGAACCGCTGAATGGAATTACACCAAACTTTGCAAAATTGTAGGGACTGGTACGCAGAAGTGCCTTTTCTATATTTGGTAAAAATTGCTCCAGTAGTTTTTACGAAAATTAACTTCAAAAACACATATATATCTATATGCGCGCTTCCAGCACTTACCGGTACACGTACCGGGGAGCGCACCCGGCGCCCCACGGGAGTGCGCGAGCGGAAAGCTGATTGGCTCTCGGGTGTCTGTCAACATTCTAAACAGTCCGGAGAGTCCGCCATCTTGTGTCTCGGTAGAATCGAGACACAAGAGGTGAAAAAATAAAGGGGGAAATGATTAAAAGGGGGCAGGATAGATACCCCCTGACCCCCTAAGTTTTCTGAGGGGGGCCTAGAAGGGCCCTGAAGGGCAAAAAAACATTTTTTATTTTCGCGGGGTAAGCGCTGGGTGCGTTCCCATGTACGCTTCCCGGTACGCATACCCTGAGCGCACCACGGGAAAAACAGTGTAAAAAATTAGAGCAAAAAATAATTTAGAGTACTTAGAGGTAGGGTAGCTCTGAGAAGAGCTGTTGTGTTATGTGGGTATTTTTTGTACCTACAAGTAGGTACCGATGCAGAGTCTAAAATTCAAGAGGAAGACTCTATTCCCCTCATCTGTAAAATGTACACCATCTCTCCTATAGATGCCTTGCATGTTGTAACGCAAGTTGTTGTGGTATGTGGAACCCATACCATAGTCTCTGAGAAAAGCAGAAACAGATTTATTGACATGTTTCCTTGCTTTCTCAATCTGTGGACAAAATTGGTTGGACCACTTCCATTTTTGCCTTTGGCATATATTAGAATATACCAAGGCAGTTTTTGGAAAAAGTGACATCAATTGCCCAAAGATGTCCTTTAAAAGCATTTCCAGACCTACCCCAGTCAAAGTGCCCAGGTCATTTCCACCACAGTGCACAATTATGAGGTCAGGGTGTGGTAGATGCATTAAGGATTTTACCAATGGTATCAATTGGTGACATCTCAATCCTTTTTCTCAACCTCTGGCCAATCCACATAATATCCACATTTGGTAAATCAAGGTTGGGAATACCTCTGTTTGCTGCATACTTTTCACTCCAGTGAACAAAGCTATGACCCACAATCCAGACTTTTGGCATCTTGAAGGTAGATGTGGTTGTACGCAGATGGGCTGTGGAAATGAAATGGCAGTTTGAAAGTAGGAGTTATAAAAAAAGTGGTTGAGATTCAGTGCACTTGAAAAAGAAGAAATGATTGGTTGTTTCTTAAAATAATCCACTGAAAATTAGGGTGCATGTTTGTGTTTTTTGAAAGAAGTAATTCTAATGGTTGAGAAAAAGTCATTGAAAGAAACATTGCACATGATTAGCTAGTATATTGAGAGGTCAAACACCCTTGCTGAGCTCATTTGCAACATAGTATGATGAACTTTTCACCTGTGTGCTGAGTTAGGTGGGAGTTACCATAGTAACAGGCTGAATGAGCAGTGGGGGGGATGGGTGAATATTATGTGAGTTTGAAAGTGTTGAAATGTAGAACCAATTAAAATGTTAGTTTGGTTTTGAAATAGTGTGGGAAGAATTTTGATTGGTTAAGTCCAGGGATATGTGTGAAGAATTACAGGGAATCAGGGCCATTTGTGGTTGCAGTGTTTGAGGTGCATTTCAGAGATTCTGCTTAAGAAAATCTGGTGTGTGTGACTGACACTGTTCTAAATCTTCAAAAGCATTTTTAAAGGTAAGTAATGAGTCATTTAATATAGATAGAGTGCTGTATGCACTATGGGGAAGATTAAGAAGCATATTGGGCTTCTTTATTCTTGCATTGTGTGTCGTGTTTTTTTGTAATGCTGGCAAAAAAATGAATTGAGCACATTGTAAATGTATTTTGGAAATGAGTCAGGTTTCTGCCTTGTAATGTAGTGGTCATTTAAATGGGCTGTGCTCTGTGTCTTAAACGAATTAGTATGCTAAATGTTTTTTGTCAAAATGTATGGCTTTAACATTTTTAATAAGGATCATACTGAGTGTGTGTGTGAAATAAGGAATTATATTTTCACATTTGTCAATAATGTCACCTGTGTCTGCTCACAGTTTGCATCTCTTAGCTTAAAGGGTACTGTTTCTTTTTGCATTGTGTCTCATGTTAGTATGTAATGCTGGCAAAAAATGAATGGAATCTCACTCTGTGCCTGTGTCTCTTGTATTTTGAAATATATATTATAAAAATGATAACTTACTTTTTTTTCTCTTCCACAGATAATACATTTATTAAAAATATGTCATTAAGTTTACATTACTTATAAGGTAAGTTTGACAAACAAAATTTACTTTCTCACCACTCTTTTCCTTAACCTCACTACTCTTCTCTCACCCACCCTCACCCCCGTTCCCTTACTCCGCTTCCCTCACTTATTGTCATTCCCCATGTTTACTCCCCTTTCCCTCACTCCCCTCCCACACTCATCTTCTTTCAGTCCCCTTGCTTTACTTCCCTTCACCTCTCTACCCTTCCTTCACTCCCTCACTCACTCACCTTCCCTCACTCTCTCTCTCTTAGCCTCATTCTCCTCGTCTTCTCACTCTCACACTCCTCTTCCGTCATGCTCACTCCCTATAACTCACCCACACTCCCTCACTTACCTTTCTTTGCTTTCTCACTCAGTCCCTTTCTGTCACTCCTTCCTTCACTCCCTCTATCCCCTCACTCCCTCACTCCCCTTGTCTTACCCTCACTTACTTTTATCCACCCTCTTTCACCCCTCTTTACTCACGCTCTCTGCCCTTCTCTCACCCTCCCTCACCCCCGTTCCCTTACTCCAGTTCCCTCAATACCCCTTATTCCCCATCCTTCTCTCCCCTTCCCTTTACTTTCATCCCCCACTCACCTTCTCTCAGTACCTATGCTTCAGTTCTCTTTCCCTCTATTTCCTTCCTTCGCTCACTCACTCATTCCCCTTGCCTCACTCACCTTACTCCACTTCACTCAGTCCTTCTCTCACTCCCTCTGTCCTCTTACTTCCTCACTCCCCTACTCTCACTCTCTCTCTCTTAGCCTCATTCTCTCCGTCCTCTCACTCTCACACTCCTCTTCCGTCACGCTCACTCCCTATAACTCACCCACACTCCCTCACTTATCTTTCTATGCTCCCTCACTCAGTCCCTTTCTGTCACTCCTTCCTTCACTCCCTCTGTCCCCTCACTCCCTCACTCCCCTTGTCTTACCCTCACTCACTTTTATCCACCCTCTTTCACCCCTCTTTACTCACGCTCACTGCCCTTCTCTCACCCTCTCTCACCCCGTTCCCTTACTCCAGTTCCCTCACTACCCCTTATTCCCCATCCTTCTCTCCCCTTCCCTTTACTTTCATCCCCCACTCACCTTCTCTCAGTACCTATGCTTCAGTCCTCTTCCCCTCTATTTCCTTCCTTCGCTCACTCACTCATTCCCCTTGCCTCACTCACCTCATTCCACTTCACTCACTCCTTCTCTCACTCCCTCTGTCCTGTCACATTCTCATTCTCCTTCCTTCAACCCTCTCTTTTAGCTTCACTAGCTCTGTCCCCTCACTCTCTCAGTCCCCTTCCCTCATGCTCACTCCCTTTAACTCACCCACACTACCTCACTTACCTTTCTATGCACCCTCACTCAGTCCCCTTCTCTCACTCTTTCCTTCACTCCCTCTGTCTTCTCACTTCCTCACTCCCCTTGTCTCACGCTCACTTGCCTTTATCCACCCTCTATCACCCCTCTTTCCTCAACCTCACTGCTCTTCTCTTACCCTTCCTCACCCCCGTTCCCTTACTCCGCTTTCCTCAGTTATCCTCATTCCCCATCCTTAACTGCCCTTCCTCTCACTCTGCTCCCGCAGTCACCTTTTCACAGTCCCCCTGCTTCACTTCCCTTCCCCTCTCTTCCCCTCCTTCGCTCCCTCACTTATTTTCCTTTCCTCCCTCACCGTACTCCACTTCACTCACTCCTTGAGAATATGTAAAGAATATAGGTTTTTTTTGGAGAATTGGAGGTAGTTCTAAAAAGAACCGTTTTTTCCTTCTTTTTTTAGTTTTTCCAAACGTTTAAAAAAAAAGTATTTTTTTGAGAACAAAAACAAAACTAGGGAATGCCAAACTGCTCAACAGGAGCAAAGAAAAGGGGAAAAAATTAGGGCAGAGGGGCGCAGCGGTGATCTTCCCTCGTTCTTACAATTATTTCAACGCTCTGCTCCCCATAACAGAGCAGTTGGTCACACTGCTTACAACGAATTGTAATGTCACCAAAAACAGGTTGAATATTTGGAATCATCAGTTCTGGTCTTCCTCTCACTGATGATGTGGAAGCTCCGTTGGAAGTGAAGGGGCCTTCTTGTGGTAGATTGCGAGCCAGGGCTCTGGTGCTCTCCCGTGCATAATTAATCGGGTGCCTCCTCTCAACATGCCTGATTAATGTTGCATTTCCAAAACTATATTTCCGGATGGGATCTCCATGTGAGAGTACAGTGTCACAAATTTTACACGTGACTTTTGCTGCATTGCATTTTTTCTCCCCCTCTGGAAAAGAGAAAAACTTCCAAATGAAGTGGTCCTTCACTTTTCTCTGTGGGGGGACCTCAGGCAGGAATCCATCGGAAGAGCCTGAGGACTGGTCCTGGGAAGGGTTCTGGGAACCAGACATGATGGTAGAAGTTTTGTTTTTGCAGGAACAGACAAGAGGTGTTGTCTCAGCAAAAGCAAAGAGGTTGTGAGGGAAATGGGTGGGGTGTTTCCCTACTTGTGAGAAAAAACTGTTATTAACCAATCAAAAGTGTTGTTTTAAGGTCACATGGCTTGACGCGCGCTTACGCTACGCACTCCGGGGCGCTTACACGACATGTACGTAGGCGCTTCCGGGGGCGCTTCCGCGGCGCGTCAGAATGACGTTTTGCTAGATTTTATTAAATGCGTTTAAAGGTGAAATACGGATATTAAAAATGAAAATTAATACTTTTATGAGTATGCCACTAAATGTCTTGCATTATTATTTACTTTAAATACATAATTAAATATTTTTTCGCATGCGGGAATATCGCTCTGGCTACGTTTACGGGTGCGTTTACGGGTGCCCGTACCCTGAGCGCTCTGGGGTAAAATTATTTTTTTTAAAAACCACAGGAAAAATACATTGAAAAACAAATTTTTGAAAAATATACATTATTTAAATAATTTTATAAAAATTATAATAATTAATAGCTATAAGAAATAGCTATTAAAAAAACTTAATAATTCACTTAAAAAACCGTAGGTTACAAACTCGTTATAGTAAGGAATTAGCTTTTAAAAAACCTTTGAAATTCACTGAAAAAGCATAGGTTTCACACCAGCTATAGTTAGTTGAACATTTTACTCATACAAAACCATTGAAATTCCCATGCTATAGTTAGTTGGACTCACTATAACTCGCGCGCCCGTAATCCACTGCTGATGATGTCACATATTACATCATTCATGACATGGTCAGTGACATCACTGATGACATCACTGATGACATCTCAAATGACATCACTGATGACATCACTGATGACATCTCAAATGACATCACTGATGACATCACTGATGACATCCTTCATGTGATAATACGATGCACCTCCTCACACTCTAATCTAACCTTTGATACACCCAAAGTTAAATACAGACTACCATTCTTGAAACCATTGACACACCAATATAAGTTACTACATACGCACTCACTGATTCCTAAGACAACACACACATCCACTCATTCACCCATACAATCACTCATACATACAGTCACTCATCAATACCACACTATCATATTCACTCATACACCTATACAGACACTCACACACTGCCACTCATCCACGGAGTTACTCACACACCTAGTCAGTTATGCAAAGAATCAATCACACTCCTATTTCCTCATCTACACAGTTATACACACTAAACCTTACTTATTCAAACATATACTAGCACATACTTACTCTCTTTTACAATCACTGATACAAGTACACATTGATCCATATAGCCACTTACGCAATCACAGGCTCCCATGTATAGTCATTTACATATGCCAACTCTCCCAAGCACTATGTTTTACATATGTACTTACTTGGACATGTAGCACTGAGATATCCATTCACTCACCAACACACCCATGCACACAGTCAACCGCCCATACAGCTGTTTCCACATGCACTCTTGAACTCATACACCAAGTGAATCAACTGCTCTCACATCTATGCACAGAGTCACACACCTCCCAGGCACCCACACACACACTCAGCCTCACATACAAATACTTGGGCAACCAATCAATAACCCATATAGCCACTCATATAGCTACTGATCATCACATGCAGCAGCTTACACAACAACAGACATAATGATGCACATATTCAGACAGTTTAGTCACTAACCCATGCATTCAGTAAGACACATTTAATCACTCACTCATACAGTCAGTCACGCACCTTGTAAAACATATTTAAACTTTACAGAAACACACAGACACTGGATGATGTCATCAGTGATGTCATGTGAGATGTCATCAGTGATGTCATCAGTGATGTCATTTGAGATGTCATCAGTGATGTCACTGACCATGTCATGAATGATGTAATGTGTGACATCATCAGCAGTGGATTGCGGGCGCGCGAGTTATAGTGAGTCCAACTAACTATAACGTGGGAATTTCAATGGTTTTGTAGGAGTAAAATGTTAAGCTAACTATAACTGGTGTGAGACCTATGCTTTTTCAGTGAATTTCAAAGGTTTTTTAAATGCTAATTCCTAACTATAATGAGTGTTAAACCTATGGTTTTTTCAGTGAATATACATATATATATGCACCAAAGTCCTTCCCAACAAATGAAAAGGCGGAGACCAACACGGGAGCAGGTTTAGGAATCCTTTAATTGTCCATTCCACCAGGGCGAATGCATTTCGGCATTGTGAGCCTTCATCAGCGCAGTGGAAAATGAAGAACAAGGAAACAGTCCACACTTAAAATGTCCTGCCGCTGTACGATTGGCTGCGGCTACTCCTCCCCCAAATGGGCTCCGCCAAATGTAGTTGATACTGTAGGTACCAGAAACTACAGGACCCAGAATTCAGCAGTCTGACTCAGAGTCCCATGGCGGTGATGACGATAGGATCCGCCGTTTCACAGGACGGTGTGTGCTGTAGATTCAATGTTCCCCAATATCAGACTGAAAAGGCCACCCTCCCGTTCCCTTCGCACACCCACTCTGTCCAGATGTTAAATTTGCGGGGGCCCGCAGCGATACCGCTAACTCCACACAAGGAACAGTGTCCTCGCCGTCGCGTTTGACTTCATCCGGATGTTGTGGTGGGCCTGATCAATGTCAATTCATGACGAAAACAAAAGCCGAAGCATTGCCAGCAAAAGATCTGACCACTTGGAGTGCGGGGGTCTCCCAACACGTCACTGGCAAACGTGTAAGTAAATGCACCAAAGTCCTTCCCAACAAATGAAAAGGCGGAGACCAACACGGGAGCAGGTTTAGGAGGCCTTTAATTGTCCATTCCACCAGGGCGAATGCATTTCGACATTGTGGGCCTTCATCAGCGCCGTGGAAAATGAAGAACAAGGAAACAGTCCACACTTAAAATGTCCTGCCGCTGTACGATTGGCTGCGGCTACTCCTCCCCCAAATGGGCTCCGCCAAATGTAGTTGATACTGTAGGTGCCAGAAACTACAGGACCCAGAATTCAGCAGTCTGACTCAGAGTCCCATGGCGGTGATGACAATAGGATCCTCCGTTTCACAGGACGGTGTGTGCTGTAGATTCAATGTTCCCCAATATCAGACTGAAAAGGCCACCCTCCCGTTCCCTTCGCACACCCACTCTGTCCAGATGTCACATTCGCGGGGGCCCGCAGCGATGCCGCTAACTCCACACAAGGAATAGTGTCCTCGCCGTCACGTTTGACTTCATCCGGATGTTGTGGTGGGCCTGATCAATGTCAATTCATGACGAAAACAAAAGCCGAAGCATTGCCAGCAAAAGATCTGACCACTTGGAGTGCGGGGGTCTCCCAACACGTCACTGGCAAACGTGTAAGTAAATGCACCAAAGTCCTTCCCAACAAATGAAAAGGCGGAGACCAACACGGGAGCAGGTTTAGGAGGCCTTTAATTGTCCATTCCACCAGGGCGAATGCATTTCGGCATTGTGAGCCTTCATCATATATATATATATATATATATATACATATATACATACATATATATATATTCATACATACATACATATATATATTCACTGAAAAAACCATAGGTTATAGACCATATATAGTTAGGAATTAGCATTTACAAAACCTTGAAAATTCACTGAAAAAACCATAGGTTATAGACCATATATAGTTAGGAATTAGCATTTAAAAAACCTTATTTTACTCACACAAAACCATTGAAATTCCATATATAGTTAGTAGTACTAACTATATATCGCGCACCCGCAATCCACTGCTGATCATGTCACATATTACATCATTCATGACATGGTCAGTGACATCACTGATGACATCACTGATGACATCTCAAATGACATCACTGATGACATCACTGATGACATCTCAAATGACATCACTGATGACATCACTGATGACATCTCAAATGACATCACTGATGACAACATCCAGTGACTGTGTATTTCTGTAAAGTTAAAATATGTCTTACATATTGAAGAATGAGTGGATGTAGAAGTGTCTGGATGAAGGATTTAGTAGGTGCATGCCTGACTGTATGAGTGAGTGGTTAAATGTGTCTCACTGAGTGCATGAGTTAGTGACGAACTGTCTTAATTTGTGCATCATTATGTTTGTTGTTCTGTAAACTGCTGCATGTGTTGATCAGTAGCTATATGAGTAAGTATATGGGTTATTGATTGGTTGCTCAAGTATTTGTATGGGAGACTGAGTGTGTGTGTGGGTGGCTGGGAGGTGTATGACTCTGTGCATAGATGTGTGAGCAGTTGATTCACTAGATGTATGGGTTCAAAAGTGCATGTGGAAACAGCTGTATGGGTGGTTGACTGTGTGCATGAGTGCATTGGTGAGTGAATGGATATCTCAGTGCTACGTGTCAAAGTAAGTACATATGTAAAACACAGTACATGTGAGAATTGGCATATATAAATAACTGTGCATAAGAGTCAGTGAATGTGTGAGTGGCTGTATGGATCATTGTGAACTTGTATCAGGGATTTTAAAAGAGAGTAAATATGTGTTAGTATATGTTTGAATAAGTAAGGTGTGTATAACTGTATAGTTGAGGAAATTGAGGTGTGATTGATTCTTTGCATGACTGACTAGGTGTGTAAGTAACTCCATGGATGAGTGACAGTCTGTGAGTGTCTGTTTACACTGAGTGTATCTAAGGTTATATTAGAGTCTGAAGAGGTTCATCGTATTATCACATGAATGATGTCATCAGTGATGTGATCAGTAATGTCAAATGAGATGTCATCAGTGATGTCATTTGAGATGTCATCAGTGATGTCATCAGTGATGTCATCAGTGATGTCATTTGAGATGTCATCAGTGATGTCATCAGTGATGTCATTTGAGATGTCATCAGTGATGTCATCAGTGATGTCATTTGAGATGTCATCAGTGATGTCATCAGTGATGTCACTGACCATGTCATGAATGATGTAATATGTGACATGATCAGCAGTGGATTGCGGGTGCGCGATATATAGTTAGTACTACAACTATATATGGAATTTCAATGGTTTTGTGTGAGTAAAATAAGGTTTTTTAAATGCTAATTCCTAACTATATATGGTCTATAACCTATGGTTTTTTCAGTGAATTTTCAAGGTTTTGTAAATGCTAATTCCTAACTATATATGGTCTATAACCTATGGTTTTTTCAGTGAATTTCAATGGTTTTTTAATAGCAAATATCATAAGCTGTCGATTGTCAAGTACGTGGTAAGAAAAAACATTTTCGTGTTTATGCACACTGATCTGCTTTCAATGCTGCCCCCCACCCTCATTTCTATTAGGAGTACTCTCTCTTTCCAGATAGTGAAGGTTAGTTAACGCAGGCCTTTGCCCCCGTTGTAATCCGTCGTGCCTGCTTCTCTCTCCATTTGATTGATTGTTATCCAAGCATTTGCAAACAAGCACAGAATAGCCATACTCTGTTTAGTCTTTGCAGATAGTGAAGGATAGGTAAATGCAGACTTTTGTCCCCATTGTAATCCGTCATACCTATTTTTCTCCCCATTGATTGATTGATTGAATCGAGCATTGAATTGTTCGAAGTTGGTTCTCTTAAGGATCTTCTCTGCCTGCAAACGGGGAAGAATAGGAATATTCTCTCTCCCTTTGCAGATAGTGAAGGGTAGGTAACGCAAACCTTTAACACATCGTGCCTATTTCGTTCCTCATTGATTGATTGTTTGCCCGAACATTGACTGTTTGGGAATTGGTTCTTTTTGGAGGTATTCCCTGTTTGCAAATAAACGTAGGAAAATCTTTGCAAGTAGTGAAAGGGTAGGTAATGCGGACCTTTGTCCCCCGTTGTAATCTGTCATGCCTATCTACTCCCCACTGATTGATGCACCTGTTTCACCCGGACCATTTACTAGAGATAGGTCATCTGGCCCGACCAGAGAGCACCCCTAGTGAAAAGGACATATGCAATAATAACAAAGTGATCACTGTATCCTGTTAACAGAAACTTTAGCATGAAACAACCTGGAAAGAAAGGAATAGGAAAACGAAAATCAGTAGGCCACTGATGAACTTTTTATTAAATAACAAACAAAGAAACGATAACAATACGTAATGATAAAACCTATTATTGTCCTAGAAACAAGAAACGTTAGAAGTAAGCCCGTAATAAGAAACCTGAAAACAGTAAGAGAAACCAAGTGTGACATTGCAACGGCCACAAGGCAACGAGGCTTCATCGCCCCTCACTGCTCCAAAACGTGTCTGTCCCACCGCCTGCCACGGCCAAATAACGGCAAACTGGGAAAGATACAAGTCAGCAGACATCCGCCCCATTCTGGAAACTTCCAAAGTGCAACAGGTTTCCGGCTACGCCCAGCCGGAAGCAACACATATAAGGCGGGTCCTGCTGCCAACCGTCGGCAGCAGATCATCACGTAGGGTGTAGCCGGAGGAAAGGCCGAGGCCAATGGCACCCGTCCAGGGGGATTGCTACGACCACCCTGGAGAGTTGCAAGGGGGGGAATGTCTGTGTCCTCGACCCTCCCCTCTCTCTCCCAGTCCGGCCACCATCAACCAGAGGCCGAGGCCGACGGGATCCGGCCGCGGTGGCGGTAACCCTGGAGAATTGCAGGTTAGACCCTCTCTCTCCCAGTCTGGGCCAGCATCCATGGAGGGCCTGGGAGTGGAGAGGCCACTGCACGAAAGGCCCAGGAGAGGCACCACACGCCAAGGCCTGCCCCACCAGATGAGCCAAGGAACCCGTTCATGGGGCCAGAGCAAAGGGCGTCCGGCCGCCATCCACCTGAGGTCCGGCCCAAAGACGGACGGGACATTGCTTCTTTCTTTTATAATGGCTGCGACAACACTGGGGGGGAATGTCTTGCACATGCCTCCGACCCCCCCCCCTCGTCCTCATCGCCTGGTCCGGCCATAACAAATGTCAAGCGAGACGCCGTGGGGTGCACTGGGTGGGAGAGACGGTGCGAACAGGCCTCTCCCGCCTCCCCAGGTGGAGGCTTCCCAGCTGCACCCTCAGCGCTCCAGGCGCCCGGAAAAGGGTTCTTCCACTGTGGCGATGCTGCAACGTCTCGCCAGGCAGGGTGGAGCCCGTCCGCTCATTTGACCCCGCGATCGCCGGTAGCTACCGAACTCTCAAAATGGCGGTCGACCTGGCAAGAGCGGGCCCAGCA
The DNA here is from genome assembly GCF_964261635.1 of Lissotriton helveticus. Taxonomy (NCBI): domain Eukaryota; kingdom Metazoa; phylum Chordata; class Amphibia; order Caudata; family Salamandridae; genus Lissotriton; species Lissotriton helveticus. The sequence continues at coordinate 243,490,444 of NC_136062.1, read as the reverse complement.
TAAAGAAATGGCCCGGTCACTGGTTGACTCCACCACCGTAGTCCTCCACGACCTTGAAGATTCTAGAGGAGCCGCGGGAGTCCCCGACCCCCGCAGACACCCCCGATGGGGAATGACTGCCATGATCGCCCGTGGAGTGACGAAACTGTAGCCGCGGGACGTCGGCGCTCCCATGCTGGCGCCAGCCTCAGTTTGAATGACTAGAATCCTGCAGACCTCAGTTCCGGTGAAAGCACAGTGTGACCCGGTAGGAAAAATTGTTGCACCCCCTCCCCTTTTTGACTGATGGTTCAAACCACCGATCCTTTCCTTTGCCCTTTTAACGGAACTTTGGACTGCCTCCCCCCCCCCCGCGGCACCCCACGCCGTTATTTGGTGGGCGGCAACTTACTGGACATCACCTTGGTGCCATCCAGATTTCAGCGCGTTCTGCTGCCTTGGAACTATTCGCACAACAGACCGCTACTGATGACCCACCCCCCGGGACGCCCCACGCCGGATACCCAAATCAGTGCGGCACCCAGGCAACATCTTCTGAATTTTCATAATTTGAAAGAACTAGTAACATGTCCTCATCAGGAATTTCCTCTTCAATCATCTCATCAGGAATCTCCTCATGAAAAGTCTGCAATGATGATTCTTGTAACTCTATGGTCTCCAAACATTCGATAAATTCGCCATCAAGAGATTGATCTAAAAAATCATTCAAGTCATCTCCTCCTTGTGAGAATATTTCATTATTGGTGCTGTCAATTTCAATAAATGTAGTGGATAATTCAAAAGAAATTACCACGGTCTCTTCATTGTTTAAATGTTTTTACTGTTTTTGTTTTGTTGTATATATTTATAAGTTATTAAAGTTTTATATTCCTACTACTTTGTTGGAGTGCTATATATTTTTAATGTGACACATAATTGTAAAAACTTTGATGTACAAAGAGTCATCCCTGGAATCTTCCGCTTCAGGCTCGGTCCCCTCCCCAATCACAATACAGGATGGTTTTCAGATAGTAGGAACGCGTGTGGTGTGACGGATCTCATCGGGTGTGGGCCTTGATCTACTATAACTCCTTTGAAGAGGGGTGATTCTTTACAGCTGGGGCCATAAACTACATCTGCAGGGCTAGCTGATAGCCTGGGACCGGCCTGGACAATCGGACACAGAGGAAGAGGAGTGTCAGAGGGTGCGGTAGTGAATAGGGCGAAAGGGAGGTGTCGGGCGGGCACAGGGTGTGATTCTCAGGGAAGAGCAGCGCAGATGGGGGAGGTTTATTGCCCATGCATAAGACAGAGAGCGGGGGTGACCAGTGCCTGGGGAAGATGCTTGCGAGGGTGGGGAGCCATGCTACGGATCGACAGCGTGCAGAGAGTGGGTCTGGTCAAGGCATCTAAAATGGCTACCGTGCACGACAAAAGTGTGGCATTTGAAAAAAGGCAAGATGGCGCAGACAATGTTTTTCAACACTTCCTCATTTCCTTCGAATCGAACGTTAACAGACGTTGGGGCATATTACCAAAGTTAAGCGATATTTATCCCTAACGATGCTTAGCAACTAATTTTTTACCGCTAAGCATCGTCAGGAATTATCGCAGATAAACCTTGCTATTATCAAGGTTTATCGCAAATGCCATAAAAAACGGCCGCAATGCATTAATATCGCTGAAAAGTCAGCGATATTCATGCATTACCGAGCTAATGCTCTTAGCCATGTTATCCACCTCCCATTGGATGACATGGCTAAGAACTGCTCAGGACAGGTGTTACTTTTTGGAGATATTCGCGCTTAGCGCGAATATCTCCAAAAGTTGGTAATAGGAGATAGCGATGTTAGCGACTGTTTCCAGTCGCTAACATCTTGGCATGCCCACTTTGCATGTCATTAGTGATAAATATCACTGACATGCAAAGTGGAGCCCAAGATGGTCGCTATCTCCTACTAGCGGTCGCTAACTGGTGTTGGCGACAGCTACGTAATACGGAGATAATTTTATCTCCGCTTTCTTGGCTTTTAAAGCCAAAAAAGCGGAGATAAACCCCCTTGATAATATGCCCCGTTATCTCTCCCACACTACCGGTCCCCCTGGGCTTAAACGCCGAGATGGTAGGGACTGCATCCCGTGGAGATAGGCCGACACGTCACTCAGCAGAAAAACAAGTCTATAAACATACAATAAGTTAAAAGTCAATCATTCTTCTTTCCTTGTAGTACGCTCCCCAGTCCACTTCCCGTTACGCTAACCGGGCGCACCCCACCAAAAAAACGATTTTTTTTTTGCCCCTCCAAAAAGAACCAATTTTTGCACTCTATACTATAAGTCTTCTTTTATACTACAATCACTTCGCTACAACCTCATAAATTAAAAATAAAAATGAATAATGTCTCAAACAATTTTTGATTTCTAAATATAAATTTATTCTTCTGAATTTTCATAATTTTAAAGAACTAGTAACATGTCCTCATCAGGAATTTCCTCTTCAATCATCTCATCAGAAATCTCCTCATGAAAAGTCTGCAATGATGATTCTTGTAACTCTATGGTCTCCAAACATTCGATAAATTCGCCGTCAAGAGATTGATCAAAAAAATCATTCAAGTCATCTCCTCCTTGTGAGAATATTTCATTATTGGTGCTGTCAATTTCAATAAATGTAGTGGATAATTCAAAAGAAATTGCCACGGTCTCTTCATTGTGATCCATTTTATTTTGAAATTTCTTGCTGTAAATTGCAGAAAAAAATAATCACTTTCATTTATCGTTTTTAGTAATACATAATATAAAACTAACTTTATCAAGTATTTAGTATAACAGAAGGACTGAAAATGAATAACAGAAAACATTTTTCAAATTATCTTAAAGTGTACAACATAGTTCCCCTTACAAATTAACAACTCACCTTTTTGAAAGTAGGAGAAGTGTTAGTACTGTGTAAATCAAACACCAGAAATTGAGCACCAAAAATTCCTCACAAATGTACCTCAGACAGTAGTATCACAAAATGGCTGTGGTTTCCTCTCATTTTTGATATATACATAACCAATTAACTTTCATCACACACAAATACAAAACCAAAGTAACATTTTAATTGGTTCTAAATTTCAACACTTTCAAATGTGTTTTCCCCATGCAATTTTCCATAGGACATTTAGATACGTCTACAGCCTGAATGGCTGAACGGAATTACACCAAACTTGGCAAAATGGTACATCAAACCTAAGAGGTCAGTGAGGATCTACTATGCCCCCTTATGGTCATTTGCCCCTTCGCTTTGGCCTCCTCTTGTCTCTCGATCCTACCGAGAGACAAGATGGCGGCCGCTACGGACTGTTTGGAATGTTTACAGACGCCGGAGAACCAATCAGCTTCGCAAAGCTACGTAAGGCGAAAAGTACGCGAAGCGGAGCGCTGTTACAGATATATATCTTTTTTTTAACGTTAATTTCTCAAAATCCACTGGAGCACATATATTGAGACCTAGCAAAGGCACATCGGGCTACCAGTCCCTACAATTTTGCCAAGTTTCGTGCAAATCCATTCAGCCGTTCGATTATTATTTTATTTTTTTTGCCCCGCGGGGCCCTTTTAAAACCTCCACATCAAACCTAGGGGGTCAGGGAGGATCTACTATGCCGCCTTATGGTCATTTGCCCCTTCGCTTTGGCCTCCTCTTGTCTCTCGATCCTACTGAGAGACAAGATGGCGGCCGCTACGGACTGTTTGGAATGTTTACAGACGCCGGAGAACCAATCAGCTTCGCTTCACAAAGCTCCGTAACGCGAAAAGTACGCGAACTGGAGCGCTGCCTGGTCCGCTGTTACAGATATATATCTTTTTTTGAACGTTAATTTCTCAAAATCCACTGGAGCACATATATTGAGACCTAGCAAAGGCACATCGGGCTACCAGTCCCTACAATTTTGCCAAGTTTCGTGCAAATCCATTCAGCCGTTCGGGCTAAAAGTGAGGCCAACCGCCCTATGGAAAACTCAATGTTAAAAACACGTTTTGGGACCCCCCTTTTTTCTCGGCCCCCCCTTGACGAAACCCCCCCAAATTTTCAGGGGCTGCTCAGAAACAAAATGTTCCATTTTCCTGAAAATTTCAGCCAATTCCGTCCACAAACGCCAAAGTTATTAGACATAGAATTTTCAAAAATCCCATAGAGAAAAAATCCTAACTATATATACCTACTGGCGACCGCCAGTAGGTAATATATATATATATATATATATTTACATGTTTTATACATATACATATTGATATATATGCTTATATATTTATGTATGTATTTATATGTATACTATATGTGGATGATATATGTATGTATATATATATACATATTTATATACACATTTATTTATATATAATTCTATAATATATGCATTTTTATATATGTGCATACATATACACATATTTATATATGTGCATATATATGCATATTTGTGTAAAGATATATGCATATATATGTATGTATATATGTATAAACATATGTGTATACATGCATAAGAATGTATTTATATGCATATGTATACATGTATGTATATTTGCATTTATATAGATATGCAGATGTATATATACATATGTATATATGTAGATATAGAGATACCTAAATGCATATATATATATATATATATATATATATATATATATATATATATATATATATATATATATATATATATATTCACTGAAAAAAACATAGGTTATAGACCATATATAGTTAGGTATTAGCATTTACAAAACCTTGAAAATTCACTGAAAAAACCATAGGTTATAGACCATATATAGTTAGGAATTAGCATTTACAAAACCTTATTTTACTCACACAAAACCATTGAAATTCCATATATAGTTAGTTGCACTAACTATATATCGCGCACCCGCAATCCACTGCTGATGATGTCATATATTACATCATTCATGACATGGTCAGTGACATCACTGATGACATCACTGATGACATCTCAAATGACATCACTGATGACATCACTGAAGACATCATCCAGTGACTGTATGTTTCTGTAAAGTTAAAATATGTCTTACATATTGAAGAATGAGTGGATTTATAAGTGTCTGGATGAAGGATTTAGTAGGTGCATGACTGACTGTATGAGTGAGTGATTAAATGTGTCTCACTGAGTGCATGGGTTAGTGACTAAACTGTCTTAATTTCTGCATCATTATATCTATTGTTCTGTAAACTGCTGCATGTGTTGATCAGTAGCTATATGAGTAACTATATGGGTTATTGATTGGTTGCCAATGTATTTGTATGGGAGACTGAGTGTGTGTGTGGGTGTCTGGGAGGTGTATGACTCTGTGCATAGATGTGTGAGCAGTTGATTCACTAGATGTATGGGTTCAAAAGTGCATGTGGAAACAGCTGTATGGGCGGTTGACTGTGTGCATGAGTGTATTGGTGAGTGAATGGATATCTCAGTGCTACATGTCAAAGTAAGTACATATGTAAAACACAGTACATGTGAGAGTTGACATATATAAATAACTGTGCATAAGAGCCAGTGATTGTGTGAGTGGCTGTATGGATCATTGTGAACTTGTATCCGGGATTGTATAAGAGAGTAAATATGTGTTAGTATGTGTTTGAATAAGTAAGGTGTGTATAACTGTAGAGTTGAGAAAATGGAGGTGTGATTGATTCTTTGCATGACTGACTAGGTGTGTGTGTAACTTCATGGATGAGTGACAGTCTGTGAGTGTCTGTTTACACTGAGTGTATCTAAGGTTATATTAGAGTCTGAAGAAGTTCATCGTATTATCACATGAATGATGTCATCAGTGATGTGATCAGTAATGTCAAATGAGATGTCATCAGTGATGTCATTCAGTGATGTCATTTGAGATGTCATCAGTGATGTCATCAGTGATGTCATTTGAGATGTCATCAGTGATGTCATCAGTGATGTCACTGACCATGTCATGAATGATGTAATATGTGACATCATCAGCAGTGGATTGCGGGTGCGCGATATATAGTTAGTGCAACTAACTATATATGGAATTTCAATGGTTTTGTGTGAGTAAAATAAGGTTTTGTAAATGCTAATTCCTAACTATATATGGTCTATAACCTATGTTTTTTTCAGTGAATTTTCAAGGTTTTGTAAATGCTAATTCCTAACTATATATGGTCTATAACCTATGGTTTTTTCAGTGAATTTCAATGGTTTTTTAATAGCAAATATCAAAAGCTTTAAAATGTATTCTTCTTTAAATCGAAAAATATATTTTATATGTTTTTAATACAATTTTTTTATGTATTTTTTTTTATATATTTTTTTGTTTCGCTCCCGGTCCGGGAACCGGGTAGCTTCCCGTTAGCTCAATTTCTTGCCGCGACCCGGTCCCCAAACCGGTAAACGTTCCGTTTGCGCAACTGCTGCGTTAGGAAACAACATGGTGACGCGTCACGTAACCGCGACGTATCGCGTTGTCGAGTAATGCGTCATATGACGCGTCGCGTTAGCGCACCCGGAAGTGCTCCGGTACGCGGCGCGGAGCGCGTAACGTAAGCATAACAGGTCATGTGACTTGTTAATAACACTTTTCATTGGTTCATTTCACTTTTGGTTTCCTAATGATGTAAGGCTAGGTCATGTGACCTAAAAATAACACTTTTCATTGGTTCAGAACTATTTTTTTTCCCAAATGATGAAAACCCCTCCTTGTTTCCTCACTCCGACTTTCATCTTTGTGAGAGGAAGACCTTTTTTCATCACTTAGCAATGGCAAGTGTTGTAGCTTCAGCTAGTGCACCCCCACCACCACCACCACCTCCTAGGAAGAGAGGACCACCTCCTCAGGTAATCCTCAATCAAGAGGAGGAAGAAGAGGAAGAAGAGGAAGAGGAGCAAGAGAGGAGGCAGTTTTTGGAAGAAGAGCCTAGGACGTCCCGTGTCAAAGAGAGTTTCATTTGGCAATTTTTTAAATATCCCCGGGGCCAAAAAAAAGTGAATGCCCGGTATGTAACTTGCCTTATATGCAAGAAAGATCTGTTCAGAGGGACAAATAAAAAATACAGTTATGGCAATTATACGATGCATCGCCATATGGAGAGGTAGCACCCTATCAACTACAGTGCTGCGCAGCTACGTGACATGCAGGACAACCCCCCTCCTGTGGCCCGAAGATCAAATGTGGAGAAAGTGACGGGACCAGAGGCGAGGGACATGGTCCCAAATATACAGATGAGGTTCGGGACAATCAAACAAGTGTGCGTGCGTTGCGGTCAGTGGATTTGCTACAGAGAAAGTAGCATCAATTTAATCAACTTAGCAATTGATAATCATGATTGTCCGAAACCCCCAGAGAATAAATTCTTTTTTTTTTGTTGCTCCTGTTGAGCCCTTTACAATGAATCATTTTCGTTTCCCCCCCAAAAAAAAAAAAAATATATAAAACCGTTCAAAAAATACAAAAAAAGTAAAAAAAGTTCAGAAAAATAATAAAAAAATATAAAACAACAAAAATAATTTTAAAAAAAGTTCTTTTCAGAACTACCTCCCCTTTATAAAAAAAATTGCTGAAATGTTTAGCACTCTGGCAACCTCTATTTCTTTTGGTTCGCTTCCCGGTTCGCTCGCCGGTACGCAAACCGGAAGCGAAACAAAAAATAAAAAATAAAAAAAGAAGAAGAGTAAGTATAAGGGAAGGAAACAGAGAGTAATGTTAAAAGAAAGACAGCTATAGGGAGTAACACAGAGATACTGTTTAATAGATCTATTTACCGAAGAAAAGATGGAAGAGGGTATAATAGTGAAAAACAAAATAGATAAGGAAGTGAAAGAAAAAAAGGAGAGTAGAAGAATAATAAACAAGAGTTTCTTAGAGAATGTGAGTGAATGTTCAAAATAAGATTAAAACACGTGGAATAACAGAGAGAAAAAACAGAAAGCAGAAAAGAAGAAGTAACAGAAAAGGAATGAATGAAACAGCAAAGAAATGTAAATAACATAGGGGCATATTATCAACATAGGTGATAAAATTATCGCTGCTTTTATCGGCAGAAATCTGCCGCTTAAGCCGCTTTTGTGGCAGAAAACTGCAGCTAAAGCCGCTTTTGCGGCAGTTTTCTGCCGATAATGACTGCTTTTATCGGCAGAAATCTGCCGCTAAAGCCGCTTTTGCGGCAGTTTTCTGCCAATAAAAGCAGCGATAATTTTATTGCCTGTGTTGATAATATGCCCCTTAGTGTGCTTGAACTACAGGGAGAAAGCATAATGAACTATTAGTGAAAGAGTGATCAGTCAGAGACAGTGAGAGTAATAGAGACGGAGTGAGTGAACAGGAGTGAGGAACTATGAGAACAGAGAGACTGAGAAAAGGAGTGGAAGGAGTAGAGTAAGTAAGTAATAGAGAAAGGAATGAGAGAAGTAGCAAAGGCAGGAAACTGAGGGTTAAAGAAATGAAGCAGTGGAACTAATAGAAGTTAAATGTGATAGAAATGTAATGAAAAGAGTACAAAACATTTACCTTATAATTGTCGTTAACTTAGTCACTTGTTATTTTTATACTTTCAATCTGTGAAAGAAAGAACAAAAATTTGAAAAATATTAAAACATGTATTTAAAAATTAGAAAAGACAAGGGAAAAGATTGAAGGACAAACAGTTTTTCAACAACTTTGACACTTACAGAAGCCTCTGCTTCTCCATGCCCCCTACACAGTCCTACATATATACATTTTAAACTAACAGTATCTTGTTGCAGATGAAGTGAGGCCTATCTTGCAACATGGTGCATCTTTTGCATCACTGCTGCATCACATAAGTGATGCAACAGCGGCACAAAAGAGGCGCATGGCCATCATAAATCTGCCCCTAACATTTTAAATGATTGATTCAGGATGCCGATAAGGTGTGGCCTATCCAGGGGTTTGTTTGAGGTGAGGCCTACTCAGGGTTACAGATGAAATTTAGACTTGTTGAAGAGTACAGAGGAGATAATACATGTCCATGCCTACCAATGAAGTGAGTCATGTCCACTGCACTCTTTAACAAAGGCCAGACCTCCTCTGTCTCCCTGGACAGGCCTAAACCTGATCTGCACAATGTGATTCGTAATGTTAGGAAACACAGGTGATGTAATTGAAAAACGTGCAATTTCTTTTGCTCATTTCACAATCACATCACTTGTGTTTCCTTTGCTTAGGTATCTCATTGTGCAGATGTAGTCCAGCATATGAAAGAGTACGCAGAAGTGCAGCACTGCATGCAACAACTTTGACACTTACTGAAGCCTCAGCTTCTGCATGCCCCCTACACAGTCCTAATTATATACATTTTAAACTGACGGTATCTTGTTAGAGATGAAGTGAGGCCCATCTTGCAACATGGTGCATCTTTTACACTGCTGCTGCGTCACAAAAGTGACGGAACAGCGGCGCAAAAGAGGCGCACGGCCATCATAAATCTGCCCTTAACATTTTAAATGATTGTTTCTAGATGCTGATAAGGTGTGGCCTATCCACAGATTTGTTTCAGGTGAGTCCTACTCAGGGTTGCAGATGAAATTTAGGCTTGTTGAAGAGTACAGAGGAGATAATACATGTGCAGGCCTACCAACGAAGTGAGTCATGTCCACTGCACTCTTGAACAAATGTCAGACCTCCTCTGTCTCCTGGAACAGGCCTAAACCTCATCTACACAATGTGATGCGTAATGTTAGGAAACACAGGTAATGTAATTGAAAAACGTGCAATTTTTTTTGCTCATTCCACAATCACATCACCTGTGTTTCCTTTGCTTAGGTATCTCATTGTGCAGATGTAGTCTATCATATGAAAGACTACGCAGAATGTGAGCACTGTATGCAACAACTTTGACACTTACAGAAGCCTCAGCTTCTTCATGCCTCCTACACAGTTCTAAATGTATATCATAAATACAAAAAGTACAGAATTAATTAAACATGTTAAATGGTTTATTTTTGCTGTTCTCAGAATTTATCAAATTTCACTAAAAACAGTGACTTGAAGGTATTCATCATATAACAGCGGGGAGAAAAAAACACAATCAAAATGATTGTGTTTAAAAAACCCATATAACATAACCAATCAAAAATCAGAACTCCTTAAAATTAACTTACTTTCCATGACGTCGAAGGATATCCTATGAACAGCTTACACTCTGTTGTGCTGTTATTATTTTCAGCCCGCCACTTTCTGAAAGAAAAGCTCCATCGTTTTGACAAATATGTTACATACAATAAATGACTTCTCGCTCTCTACCACACTTTTCCACAAGGCCAAATCGTGTAAGAGCCATTTATAACTCTTGGAATTCTTCTAAGCAAATCCCGTCATTTTCTTTTTCCGCAACTTTCAGAAAGAAAACGTTCAAGATCACTTTCACAATCCTGTACTAGTAATATCTTACCCTTCTTGCTCACTCATGTTCCACATTTCCTATGACACTGATACTGCTTACTATGAAGCAGACTTACACTACCTCAATGACTACTACAATTATTTAATTCTCTACATCACTTTTAATCACAAAGCAATTTAAAACAGTACACAAAATTATATCAACCCCTAGAATCATTATAGGCCAGTTACCTACCCTAAATTCTTTCTTCTGAAAACAGAAAGTAAGAATATTTTTAATAAGATGTGTAATAAGTGGATGTTGTCAAAGGACCATCATGTCATATAATAGCTGCAGTTAGAATTTTTTTTCTAAAATCAACGAGTGTGTAGCCACAACATTTGAAATTAAAGTTGAAAACTTATTTTCATCAGGTTTATATAGTTGGAATTTTTAAATGACATTATAACCAAAAGTTTGTTCAAAATATGTTGACAGCATTGCAGACTTACATTACCTCTACTCCATGTTTTGATTGGCTGCTTGAATTAGCTTATTAAAAGAAACAGTTTTTCTGAACTCATTCAAAGTGCAGTTATTTTTCCATGACGTCAAGTGTTATGGTAAGAACACCGTTTGCTTTGGGAAATACTCTGTTGTCCTTTAACTAATCTGTGCCCACCACTTTCTGTAAAAAAACCTTCTTTTTTTTCAGGAAATAGTTAAAACTGAAAAATAACTTTTGACTCTGTACTACACTTATCCTCAAGGCCAAATAGTGTAGGAGCCATTAGAACCTCTTGAAATTCCTCAGAGCAAATCCGAGATTCTTTCCCTAAAATTTTGGTTGTAAAAACACCAGGTAAGAATTTTTAAGGTCAAAAGGCAATTTTTTTTAAAAGTTAAAACAGAATCATTGCAGAATGACCAGCCGTTTCTAGACTTCAAATAAGCTGTGTAATGTCCTGATGTTGTTGAAGGACCGTCATGATATATAATTGCTGCAGTTACAAAAGTCCTTCCTGATATTGACAACTGCGAAGCCACAACATTTTTAATTAAAGTTGTCAATTTTGTTCCATCAGGCCTACATCGTTGGAACATTAAAATGACATACTGGCCATATGTTCGTATAAATAATGTGGACAACATTTCAGACTTACATTGGCTACACTCCATGTTGTGATCAGCTGCTTTTACTAGCTTATTAAAGGACACTGATTTACTGTCTGGCAAAGTTAAATATATACATTTTTCTGAGTCTACACTAGTAGTACTTGATACCCTACAGTTCTCGCAGTCATGTTGCCATTGATAAGAAAGGCCAAACAGGTGATCTACATCTACACCTTCATCTTGCAATACATCAAGCATATACATTAAAAACTCCTGACAATCTTGCTGAATATTTTGAGAGAATTGCGTTTGACCTGAACATTTGTCTAACAGATTTCGAATTTCAGACACACTTTCTATTTTTGTTCTATCAGTGCTACATTTCTCTAACACAGAATTCAACAAACTGCAAAATCTTTGATCCGAATTGACCACAATCTCTTCTTTTAAATTTTCTAGAGAAAACAAAACATTAACCACTACATTAGCATAGCAGTTGACACCACAACTGTTTTCAAATTGAAAACCAACAACATCTTCAACAGAATCCTTTTTCTTTCTGCTTATAATTTCTGGTTCATCGACTTTTCGTCTTTTTGCTACAACCTCTCTACTATTGGTCACATTTCTTTGTTTCCGGCCTACCACACGTTTCTCAAACAAAGGATATTGAGGCAAATGTGGTGCATACTCTCTGCTTAACCTATTGTATTCCTTAACACAATCTAGATCCGCACAAATGTTTGTGACATCACACTCAATCAAGTACAATCCCGATAAAGTTCTGACTCGTGACAATGCCACATATGCCATACCCTCCTTGAACACAGAACTGCCAATATTCACCAATGCACTGTCTACACTTAAACCTTGCGATTTATGGATTGTCACCGCATATGCCAAGCAAACAGGAAACTGCTTACGGCGAACATATAAGTCTTTTACAAGCAAACACCTAGCAGAGCAACGACCAATTAGCTGTACTTCCTCAATGCCATCAAATTTAATTTTTAAAAATTCAATTCCACCTCTATTTCTGTATTTCTCAAAATCAACAACATTACCCATTGATCCATTTACCAGACCTCTTTCAACATGTAAATTCCTTCTTAAAATTATACGGCAATTTAAGCACGCATTCAGAGTCTTTTCAAAACCAGCAGTTTTAGATATAGTCTTCTCTAATGAATCCAATTTTGATTTCAAATTCTCAGACAAAATAATTGTTGCTCCCATATGCTCTACTCTGTCAATAGCTTCCAGTTTCACAATCTCTTGGTTTTCTAAATGCAACATTTTGTTGTTGAAGATGGCACATTCTGCAAGAGTTGGCATCAAACATATTCCAGATTTCTTCTCAGTAATTTTCTGAAAAATATTCTCAGGCACAACGTCTTCTTCTGGATACAAATTTGACAGTAATCGTGCATGTAAAGCTTCTTTCCCATGCTCGGTCACTTTTCTGATTCTAACATCTTGTAGAATATTCTTATAATCTTCATCCTTAGCTTGACGCATATTTTCACGCAGTTCAGCATAATTGAAGTTTAACCATATATTGACGTTGCCAATACTCCCTAGGCACTTCCTGGTATCTTCATCCGTGAGCATATTGAACACAGGTTGTCCTTTCACTGGTGTCAGCTGCAGAAGATCACCGAAAACAATGATGTGTTTGCCACCAAATAACACATCATACTCTGTTTTGAGAACTTCTTGCATTCTCAAATGCACAAAGGCAAGCATGACATTGGAAACCATGCTTACTTCGTCAATGATAAGAAGTTTCATTTTCCTCAAGACTCTTGAAACTTCACAACAAGCATCTCCAGATAACTTGTGGTATTGTAATTTGTTATCATGCTCCACTGGCAGCATCAGTAGACGATGCAAAGTAATACCTTTAATGTTATGTGCTGCCAGTCCAGTTGGAGCGGTGACAACACAAGACAGCGATGACTCAGTCCTTTTCTGCAAATAACATGAAATTGCTTTAATGAGGAAACTTTTTCCAGTTCCCGCTTCTCCACTCACGTACAGTCGGACAGCCTTCAACGACGTACATGAGCACTCTTTCTTCTCATGACTTAATCCATGATCTATTTGGTTGGTAACTTCGTCATATATTTTCCTCTGCTCAACGTTGAGTTGTCTTTCCAAGTCTTCTAAGTTAACCGCATCCTCCTGAGCATGTGCCATGGCTCTTTCCACTTCAATCATGGCAGTGGCAGCTTCATTTTCGATAACTGGTCCTCCTAGTGGATCCTGACTCAATGAAACAGAACTCTGACTGTCCTGAGAACTGTCTCTAGCAATCTCGTCTGCAATCGTTGCTTCCTGCTCGATTTCCGCATTCAACATTTCTAGATATTTTGTAAAAACAGGACATTCTATGGTCTCCTTGGCGGCATTGAAAGAGTCTTCGTAACAGAGGAAATCTCCAAGCAGTTCCTCTTCTGCACGCCAAGGCTTGAAAAGTTGCAAAAGTGCTAAATAGAAAAACTCTTTTCTTTCAGGAGATTCGCCACTCAATTTTCGATGGTTTACCAAGTGGCATTTTCTTTGCTTGACCAGACATCCCTCACTTCCAATTACAGCATACACTCCTTTATCAATATCTTCTTTGATGTTACTCTTGAATATGTAATTTTGTAGAACCTCATACAGACAAACATTCTCGAGGTGACTGCTTCTATTTGGATAATATGTATCCAACATGTTGGTCTTCAAAATATCTGTACTGTTTGGCTCCTTTTCCGCCAAATACTCAATTTCCCGTACAGTTTTCAGAACTCGATTACGCGTTGCAGCAAGACCAAGACTCGCCCAAATGATACTCCTGGATTTGGCATAGAGACTTGCTGAAGACAACCGGTCAGAACATTCGTAAGCTCCGATTTCTCGATGCGACAACATCTTCAGACTGAAACTGTACAACTTCTTACTGAGGCTCTTTTCATGGGAAATGTCCTCCCACATGTCCTTCAATTCTGTCTTTTCTTTTTTGGTGATGTAAGATGTCACATACTGAGCCACAGCCATACAGTTATCAGCCACAAACTGTATATCCATGTTAGCATTCCACATGGACAAAATCACTGGGTTGTAGTCGTTGATGTACTTGGTACCTTCGTTCCTTTTCAAATTGTACGTATTTTTGGGTGATTTCTTCATCACATTATGTCGCAGTGAAGACATCAAACTGTTCACTCTTCCTTTAGAAATCACCGGTCGTGGAAAGGCGAAACAACATTTTGTGTAGAACTTGTCCTTGTTTCTGAATTTACGACGACAGTACTTTCCACAACGATGGCTTTGGAAGCGTAAAACTTGTTCTCTTAGTCTTTTGTCTTCCTTTGCCTTTGGAACAGCACATGTAGAATACTGTTCTATGAAACTCATCACTAAGTCATCCGGATCTGTTCCAAAATTGGGTGCATCTTTGATCCACAGCAGCATATGTATATGAGGAGCACCTCTTGCTTGGTACTCCTTTCTCCAGAAGAAATCCAACACCTCTCCAAGAGGTGGATTTTTCTTGTTCATGATGAAAGACATCATAGCTTCAAATCTATGATTGAAGTACCTGCATACATTCACTGGATCCAAGGAGCACAGTTCTCCGGGTGTCTTGAATTCGATATTTTCAATGTTTCCATTTGCCTCTCGTAGAAATTCAAGTAAATCTTCCCAGCCATACTCGGCACAACTGAGAGTGAGGAACCACGTGGGAGTTCCTGAGTTCCTCAGCATACATTTTAAATCACCATGACGACGGTACCAGTACTCATTAGTACCACGCTGACACGCCATGAGATTAATCAGGTGAGAATCCAAAATACTGTCTTGCACATTGACTTTATCCATAAAGTCACTTGCCGAGATATTTTGCATCTGTACACCACTTTTCAAGATGTGGTTCACTGCATATGACAGTCCAGACAGATCGCTCTCAAACAGTAGATGAAACAAATAGGGAATGCATTGACGAAACCTAGGATCTTCTGCATACAATCGTAAAGTCCGGTATTCAGAAGCAGGAATTTGATCAGGTCGCTCATCATATCTTCCTCCTTGACCTGTTGGAAATAGCTGTGGGAAACACCGAGCTTCCAAACTTTCCTCCCAAACACTAATGGGTCTTCCTTTGGCTTGTATCATTTGAAACAACTCAATAACATTCCCCATGACTTCCTTGGAATGCAAAGGATGAACACTATAATGTTCATATATTTCTTCATTTTTAGAGGCTTCTACTTTCTCAATTTGACCAGCACACAAATCGCTATCCTCTTCTTCACTTACTTCCTCTTCTGCAACATATACATTCTTGTAGTACTTATTGTTTTTCTTCAAATACAATGTTGCCTTTTTGACTTTCCTAACATCCACTAAATCTTGCCAGATTTTCTTACTCTTTGTCGGAACCCCATTAACTAAGATAACCAGAGGTTCCTCTTCCACTTTCTCTACTCCAATTGTATTAATGTTTTTCTTCAAATCTAGAGGCAAATAAACAACTCTTCCCTTTAATCCTCTCTGTAAATCTGATGGAGGCAATTTCCCTGTCTTTGGCTCCATTCGTACAATAGCCTGAAAGGGATGGATACTTTGAATCAAAATAGATTCATAAGTATTTAAATCCTTCAATTCAGAAGGAATCTCAACCAATTCCAGATTATTATGAACCGCTCTAGCAGGCATCCGGTTTTGATTTAATTTGTTACAACAATAAGTACACACACGTTGATCCAATCCCAAATCAAAACAATTTTCTACCATCAAGTATGTTGCAAAATCCTTCCATTCACTATTATTTTCACTTTCACTTTTCGCATATAAATCCACTAACTTAGTCTGATTCTTATAATAAGTGCGTCGACAACACACACAAGTAAAATTAGGCCTCTCACTTGATTTCACCTGAAACGTGGCAATTTCTTTCTGAAAATTATCTGTACTGGAAACCTGTACACTATCTTCCACATTACCTTCTTCTTCTGGGTCAATTTCAACATTCTCCTCTTTACTTGCAAAGTAACAAAACTCAATTTCTTCACAAATATTCTTCACATCTACTTCAGAACCATGCAAAAGAGCAGTGCATAATTGTTTAAGCATAATTGCTGGACTCTTAGCATAATACAACATTCTAAATAATTTCCTCACTTTATTATGATGCACTGCTAGCATCCTGAAATGATGAAAAACACTCTGGCATACTCTCCTGGAAAGACAAGTCAGTGAATGACCATGCAAACCTGTCACTTCTCTCACTCTGCAAGGATCTAATTCTTGCAACAACTTCATTTTCTGTTTTAAAGTTTTCTTATTAAATGTCCGTACCAAATCACAAACCAAATTGATGGAATCCTGTCGCACACTGCAAATACTACTACACTTCCAGATATACACTGGTCCCTTAGGACGTCTTCCTAAAACCTCATTACCTAACACCTCTTCTGCCTCTGTTGTCACAAGTTTTTCTTTTTCAACTGGACAACCATCTTTCACCTCATAAGCTCGGCCACTGGTGTCAACTGCATGCACCAAATCATTATCCTGGAAATAACTCTCCTCATTAAAAAATGCCTCACTACTTGAACTATGCATCCATTCTCCTGAAAAAACTTCACAAAAATTACTACGATTAACTGTTCTCTTCCATCTACTATTTCTTTTTAAATCATAAATTGCCTTGTTTAGCTTGCTAATTCTATTGATTATCAAAATAAATAACTTTCGCTTAATTTCAAATGCCTGATCAATAATTTTCTCAACTTTTTTTTTTCTCTTATAAAAAACCACTTTCTGTTGACCTTTCTTAATATTTTTTAACAAATTGCCAATTATCCTGTTGCGGAACATTCGTCTACGAATGTCCCTAAACTGATTTTTCCTTCTACTACCATGCACAGAGTTATCTCCTGCTCTAGCAGTAACATTTTTGATTGGCCTTTCCTTTCCGTTTAAATTGGTTCTCTTTTTCTGGACTAAAACATTTTCTGTAGTACTACTTTTTTTTCTACAAATGTTTCTTAGGAATGATTTTGTTGTCTTACCCGGAGCTTTCTTGGTGACTTGACGAGTTTTTATTGTAGAGGACTGCTGCAAGCATTTAGTAAGCTGCTGTCTTTGACGTTTTGTAGCCTTTCGGTTTCTTTCTTTAGATGGCATTATGTACTTTTGAAATGATCTGCAGTTGAATCTGTGGTAAAATATAATTAAAAATGTTATTAACCACTATTACCAAACAGTAAATCAATAACAGTCGTCAAAAATTTAACACACTACTTGTCATTTTTACATACAATAATGTTTAGTGCATTGGCAAATTTAGTAGTCACAAATAGTAGCAAAGAAATGGAATGCTTCTACATTTGACCTGTGCTGTTTTATATGTGAATCTGAACTAATTTTATGAGCATATTTGACTATTTTATTAAAGACACTACACACAACCTGTTTTTGAAGTTGTGTTTAATTTTAAATGAAACGGTTTACATGTTTACTTTTCATTTCCAGTAACTTTTAAAAATAAATGTTTATAGTTCCATAGGCTCAAGCAGGTCAGCTTCCCACCCTATGTCATACAATTCTGACAAATCAGCATCCTCATCATGTTCTTCATCATCCTCAGGATTTAAATCATCCAAGGGATCTACTTCCACTGATGTTTCAATCACAATGTCAATGATAATATTGAGATCTACAGATTGCTCATTATCACTCATGCTTGATGTTGTCGTTATCTTTAAAGAAAGAGAACAACAATGAGATGTTGCAGAGTAAGAGACAAATCTCAGAGACTATAATTGTAATTTTTTTTAACAAGAGTAACATTTTGCAGATATTATTTAACCATGTCCAGCGATGCTGTTTCAAACAGGCGTAAGGATTTGATTCAGCAATGCCATAAATGTGACTCAGTGAAATCTTCTTTAATTTTACTGTGTTGGTTTTACAGGGCTTTCATGCAAATGACTGGCCACCCTACAACAAAACGCTCACATGAAATCTGACGCAGGTTTCATGTGGCACAGGACTTTACAGGATGACACATCTGCCTAGATGCATCAAGTTGTAAATATATCGCAACATAGCAAATCTTTTGCACCGCCGCTGCGTCACAAAAGTGACGCACAGCGGCGCAAAAGAGGCACACGGCTATCATAAATCTGTCCCTAACATTCTAAATGATTGATTCAGGATGACGATAAGGTGTGGCCTATCCAGAGGTTTGTTTGAGGTGAGGCCTACTCAGGGTTGCAGATGAAATTTAGGCTTGTTGAAGAGTACAGAGGAGATAATACATGTGCAGGCCTACCAATGAAGTGAGTCATGTCCACTTCACTCTTGAACAAAGGCCAGACCTCTTCTGTGTCCGTGGACAGGCCTAAACCTCATCTGCACAATGTCATTCGTAAAGTTAGGAAACACAGGTGATGTAATTGAAAAATGTGGAATTTCTTTTCCTCATTTCACAATCACATCACCTGTGTTTCCTTTGCTTAGGTATCTCATAGTGCAGATGGAGTCTAGCATATCAAAGAGTACACAGAAGTTGAGCACTGTATACAACAATTTTGACATTTACAGAAGATTCAGCTTCTCCATGCCCGCTACACAGTCCTAAATGTTTACATTTTAAACTGACGGTATCTTGTTGGAGATGAAGTGAGGCCTGTCTTGCAACATGGTGCATCTTTTGCATCACTGCTGCATTGGTTTCATGTGGCACAGGACTTTACAGCATGACACATCTGCCTAGATGCATCAAGTTGTAAATATGTCGCAACATAGCAAATCTTTTGCACCACCACTGCGTCACAAAAGTGACGCACAGCGGCGCAAAAGAGGCACACGGCTATCATAAATCTGTCCCAAACATTTTAAATGATTGATTCAAGATGACGATAAGGTGTGGCCTATCCAGAGGTTTGTTTGAGTTGAGGCCTACTCAGGGTTGCAGATGAAATTTAGGCTTGTTGAAGAGTACAGAGGAGATAATACATGTGCAGGCCTACCAATGAAGTGAGTCATGTCCACTTCACTCTTGAACAAAGGCCAGACCTCTTCTGTGTCCGTGGACAGGCCTAAACCTCATCTGCACAATGTGATTCGTAAAGTTAGGAAACACAGGTGATGTAATTGAAAAATGTGGAATTTCTTTTCCTCATTTCACAATCACATCACCTGTGTTTCCTTTGCTTAGGTATCTCATTGTGTAGATGGAGTCTAGCATATCAAAGAGTACACAGAAGTTGAGCACTGTATACAACAATTATGACATTTACAGAAGATTCAGCTTCTCCATGCCCCCTACACAGTCCTAAATGTTTACAGTTTAAACTGACGGTATCTTGTTGGAGATGAAGTGAGGCCTGTCTTGCAACATGGTGCATCTTTTGCATCACTTCTGCATCGGTTTCATGTGGCACAGGACTTTATACCATGACACATCTGCCTAGATGCATCAAGTTGTAAATATGTCGCAACATAGCAAATCTTTTGCACCGCCGCTGCGTCACAAAAGTGACGCACAGTGGCGCAAAAGAGGCACACGGCTATCATAAATCTGTCCCTAACATTTTAAATGATTGATTCAGGATGACGATAAGGTGTGGCCTATCCAGAGGTTTGTTTGAGGTGGGCCTACTCAGGGTTGCAGATGAAATTTAGGCTTGTTGAAGAGTACAGAGGAGATAATACATGTGCAGGCCTACCAATGAAGTGAGTCATGTCCACTTCACTCTTGAACAAAGGCCAGACCTCTTCTGTGTCCGTGGACAGGCCTAAACCTCATCTGCACAATGTGATTCGTAAAGTTAGGAAACAGAGGTGATGTAATTGAAAAATTTGGAATTTCTTTTCCTCATTTCACAATCACATCACCTGTGTTTCCTTTGCTTAGGTATCTCATTGTGCAGATGGAGTCTAGCATATCAAAGAGTACACAGAAGTTGAACACTGTATACAACAATTTTGACATTTACAGAAGATTCAGCTTCTCCATGCCCCCTACACAGTCCTAAATGTTTACAGTTTAAACTGACGGTATCTTGTTGGAGATGAAGTGAGGCCTGTCTTGCAACATGGTGCATCTTTTGCATCACTGCTGCATCGGTTTCATGTGGCACAGGACTTTACAGCATGACACATCTGCCTAGATGCATCAAGTTGTAAATATGTCGCAACATAGCAAATCTTTTGCACCACCACTGCGTCACAAAAGTGACGCACAGCGGCGCAAAAGAGGCACACGGCTATCATAAATCTGTCCCTAACATTTTAAATGATTGATTCAGGATGACGATAAGGTGTGGCCTATCCAGAGGTTTGTTTGAGTTGAGGCCTACTCAGGGTTGCAGATGAAATTTAGGCTTGTTGAAGAGTACAGAGGAGATAATACATGTGCAGGCCTACCAATGAAGTGAGTAATGTCCACTTCACTCTTGAACAAAGGCCAGACCTCTTCTGTGTCCGTGGACAGGCCTAAACCTCATCTGCACAATGTGATTCGTAAAGTTAGGAAACACAGGTGATGTAATTGAAAAATGTGGAATTTCTTTTCCTCATTTCACAATCACATCACCTGTGTTTCCTTTGCTTAGGTATCTCATTGTGCAGATGGAGTCTAGCATATCAAAGAGTACACAGAAGTTGAGCACTGTATACAACAATTATGACATTTACAGAAGATTCAGCTTCTCCATGCCCCCTACACAGTCCTAAATGTTTACAGTTTAAATTGACGGTATCTTGTTGGAGATGAAGTGAGGCCTGTCTTGCAACATGGTGCATCTTTTGCATCACTTCTGCATCGGTTTCATGTGGCACAGGACTTTATACCATGACACATCTGCCTAGATGCATCAAGTTGTAAATATGTCGCAACATAGCAAATCTTTTGCACCGCCGCTGCGTCACAAAAGTGACGCACAGTGGCGCAAAAGAGGCACACGGCTATCATAAATCTGTCCCTAACATTTTAAATGATTGATTCAGGATGACGATAAGGTGTGGCCTATCCAGAGGTTTGTTTGAGGTGGGCCTACTCAGGGTTGCAGATGAAATTTAGGCTTGTTGAAGAGTACAGAGGAGATAATACATGTGCAGGCCTACCAAAGAAGTGAGTCATGTCCACTTCACTCTTGAACAAAGGCCAGACCTCTTCTGTGTCCGTGGACAGGCCTAAACCTCATCTGCACAATGTGATTCGTAAAGTTAGGAAACACAGGTGATGTAATTGAAAAATTTGGAATTTCTTTTCCTCATTTCACAATCACATCACCTGTGTTTCCTTTGCTTAGGTATCTCATTGTGCAGATGGAGTCTAGCATATCAAAGAGTACACAGAAGTTGAGCACTGTATACAACAATTTTGACATTTACAGAAGATTCAGCTTCTCCATGCCCCCTACACAGTCCTAAATGTTTACAGTTTAAACTGACGGTATCTTGTTGGAGATGAAGTGAGGCCTGTCTTGCAACATGGTGCATCTTTTGCATCACTGCTGCATCGGTTTCATGTGGCACAGGACTTTACAGCATGACACATCTGCCTAGATGCATCAAGTTGTAAATATGTCGCAACATAGCAAATCTTTTGCACCACCACTGCGTCACAAAAGTGACGCACAGCGGCGCAAAAGAGGCACACGGCTATCATAAATCTGTCCCTAACATTTTAAATGATTGATTCAGGATGACGATAAGGTGTGGCCTATCCAGAGGTTTGTTTGAGGTGAGGCCTACTCAGGGTTGCAGATGAAATTTAGGCTTGTTGAAGAGTACAGAGGAGATAATACATGTGCAGGCCTACCAATGAAGTGAGTCATGTCCACTTCACTCTTGAACAAAGGCCAGACCTCTTCTGTGTCCGTGGACAGGCCTAAACCTCATCTGCACAATGTGAGATTCGTAAAGTTAGGAAACACAGGTGATGTAATTGAAAAATGTGGAATCTCTTTTCCTCATTTCACAATCACATCACCTGTGTTTCCTTTGCTTAGGTATCTCATTGTGCAGATGGAGTCTAGCATATCAAAGAGTACACAGAAGTTGAGCACTGTATACAACAATTATGACATTTACAGAAGATTCAGCTTCTCCATGCCCCCTACACAGTCCTAAATGTTTACAGTTTAAACTGACGGTATCTTGTTGGAGATGAAGTGAGGCCTGTCTTGCAACATGGTGCATCTTTTGCATCACTTCTGCATCGGTTTCATGTGGCACAGGACTTTACACCATGACACATCTGCCTAGATGCATCAAGTTGTAAATATGTCGCAACATAGCAAATCTTTTGCACCGCCGCTGCGTCACAAAAGTGACGCACAGTGGCGCAAAAGAGGCACACGGCTATCATAAATCTGTCCCTAACATTTTAAATGATTGATTCAGGATGACGATAAGGTGTGGCCTATCCAGAGGTTTGTTTGAGGTGGGCCTACTCAGGGTTGCAGATGAAATTTAGGCTTGTTGAAGAGTACAGAGGAGATAATACATGTGCAGGCCTACCAATGAAGTGAGTCATGTCCACTTCACTCTTGAACAAAGGCCAGACCTCTTCTGTGTCCGTGGACAGGCCTAAACCTCATCTGCACAATGTGATTCGTAACGTTAGGAAACACAGGTGATGTAATTGAAAAATGTGGAATTTCTTTTCCTCATTTCACAATCACATCACCTGTGTTTCCTTTGCTTAGGTATCTCATTGTGCAGATGGAGTCTAGTATATCAAAGAGTACACAGAAGTTGAGCACTGTATACAACAATTTTGACATTTACAGAAGATTCAGCTTCTCCATGCCCCCTACACAGTCCTAAATGTTTACAGTTTAAACTGACGGTATCTTGTTGGAGATGAAGTGAGGCCTGTCTTGCAACATGGTGCATCTTTTGCATCACTGCTGCATCGGTTTCATGTGGCACAGGACTTTACAGCATGACACATCTGCCTAGATGCATCAAGTTGTAAATATGTCGCAACATAGCAAATCTTTTGCACTGCCGCTGCGTCACAAAAGTGACGCACAGTGGCACAAAAAAGGCACACGGCTATCATAAATCTGTCCCTAACATTTTAAATGATTGATTCAGGATGACGATAAGGTGTGGCCTATCCAGAGGTTTGTTTGAGGTGAGGCCTACTCAGGGTTGCAGATGAAATTTAGGCTTGTTGAAGAGTACAGAGGAGATAATACATGTGCAGGCCTACCAATGAAGTGAGTCATGTCCACTTCACTCTTGAACAAAGGCCAGACCTCTTCTGTGTCCGTGGACAGGCCTAAACCTCATCTGCACAATGTGATTCGTAAAGTTAGGAAACACAGGTGATGTAATTGAAAAATGTGGAATTTCTTTTCCTCATTTCACAATCACATCACCTGTGTTTCCTTTGCTTAGGTATCTCATAGTGCAGATGGAGTCTAGCATATCAAAGAGTACACAGAAGCTGAGCACTGTATACAACAATTTTGACATTTACAGAAGATTCAGCTTCTCCATGCCCCCTACACAGTCCTAAATGTTTACAGTTTAAACTGATGGTATCTTGTTGGAGATGAAGTGAGGCCTATCTTGCAACATGGTGCATCTTTTGCATCACTGCTGCATCACAAAAGTGACGCAACAGCGGCGCAAAAGAGGCGCACGGCCATCATAAATCTGTCCCTAACATTTTAAATGATTGATTCAGGATGACGATAAGGTGTGGCCTATCCAGAGGTTTGTTTGAGGTGAGGCCTACTCAGGGTTGCAGATGAAATTTAGGCTTGTTGAAGAGTACAGAGGAGATAATACATGTGCAGGCCTACCAATGAAGTGAGCCATGTCCACTTCACTCTTGAACAAAGACCAGACCTCTTCTGTGTCCCTGGACAGGCCTAAACCTCATCTGCACAATGTGATTCGTAATGTTAGAAAACACAGGTGATGTAATTGAAAAATGTGGAATTTCTTTTGCTCATTTCACAATCACATCACCTGTGTTTCCTTTGCTTAGATATCTCATTGTGCAGATGGAGTCTAGCATATCAAAGACTACGCAGAAGGTGAGCACTGTATGGAACATGGCTATGTAACTCAAAGAATCAAAATCTAAATTTGCCAAGCACACATGGGGGCGTATTTACAAGGACATTGCACCACGGGGAAATGTCTTAAATTAAAATAGGAAAAATAACATCAAGGGGACTCAAAGGCCTTGTAAATATGCCCCAAGCAACCTATGAAACTCTAGCAGTACATATCAAGAAACCTAATTGATTTCAAAAAACGTTTTTAAACACATCATGTAAATCAATTATATACATACATTCAAGGGGAAGTGACTTAAAATGCCCTAAGACACATGAAAGCGTTTTTTTAAGGCCCTTGCACCATTTTTGCGTCACTTTTAACATGGCTATGTAACTCAAAGAATCAAAATCTAAATTTGCCAAGCACAGATGGGGGCGTATTTACAAGGACCTTGCACCACAGGGAAATGTCTTAAATTAAAATGGGAAAAATAACATCGGAGAGACTCAAAGGCCTTGTAAATATGCCCCAAGCAACCTATGAAACTCTAGCAGTACATATCAAGAAACCTAATTGATTTCAAAAAACGTTTTTAAACACATCATGTAAAGCAATTATATACCTACATTCATGGGGAAGTGACTTAAAATGCCCTAAGACACATGAAAGCGTTTTTTTAAGGCCCTTGCGCCATTTTTGCGTCACTTTTAACATGGCTATGTAACTCAAAGAATCAAAATCTAAATTTGCCAAGCACTCATGGGGGCGTATTTACAAGGACCTTGCACCACAAGGAAATGGCTTAAATTAAAATGGGAAAAATAACATCAAAGGAACTCAAAGGCCTTGTAAATATGCCCCAAGCAACCTATGAAACTCTAGCAGTACATATCAAGAAACCTAATTGATTTCAAAAAACGTTTTTGAACACATCATGTAAAGTAATTATATACCTACATTCATGGGGAAGTGACTTAAAATGCCCTAAGACACATGAAAGCATTTTTTTAAGGCCCTTGCACCATTTTTGCGTCACTTTTAACATGCCTATTTAACATGGCTATGTAACTCAAAGAAACAAAATCTATTTGTAAAACACTTGACACAAAGAACATTTTAAATACACAACTTTCTTCATAATTTTCTCCTTAAAGCATACTATTCTCTATTTAAATTAAATGAATCTTTTCTCACCTTAGCAAATACTTTTTGAGTTTCAAAACAGTCTCAGACACACACCAATTTTTCTTTAGCAGAGCAAAAGGTATGCACTCCAGAAGCTGCACCCAACAATGGCACAGAAATGCTGTAATTCATCACACATATCTCTCATGTCACCCAATCAAAACTCTTCCCTCGCTTTTTTCAAATCAACACCCTTCCCCCCTCTGCCCTTTCTGCCTTTTTTCCATAGCAACCACCTACTGAAAGACCTCTCATGTTTGCAAGTTCACACAACAATGTTTCAATTGAACTCTGAACTCTCAGTACACCTGCGTATCCAGTGCAATCTTTCATAAAATGATTTTGTCTTGACCATTCAAATTACATCTTTCAAAGAACTCATCCATGCACCCTAACTTTCTGTTTTCAGCAATCAAAATCCACCAATCACTGCTACTGATTAATTACTACAGAAACTCCACAGTTTTTTTCATTACATACTCCTACTGTTTCAACTGCCATTTCATTACCACACTTCATCTGACTGCAGCAGAACCTCCTCTCACCATGTTTTCTGTCTGGATTGTTGGACATAGTTATATCCACTGGGCTCAAAGGTTTGCTGATAACAGAAATTTACACAACCTCAATTTACAAAATGTGGACATCAACTGGATTGGCCACAGAGGATTAAGATGTCACCAATTGATACCATTGGTGAAAACCTTTTTGCATTTGCCAAAACCTGACCTGTTAATTGTGCACTGTGGAGGAAATGACTTGGGCACTTTGACTGGGGTAGGTTTGGAAATGCTTTTAAAGGACACCTTTGAGCAATTGATGGCACTATTTCCTCAAACTGCCTTGGTATATTCAAATATATGCCAAAGACAGAAATGGAGGTGGTCAAAGGAATTTTGTCCACAAATTGAGAAATCGAGGAAGCATGTAAATTAGTCTGTTTCAGCTTACATGAGAGACCATGGAATGGGCTCCATCTACAACAATAACTTGCGTTACTACATGCAAGATATCTACAGAGCAGATGGAGTTCACTTCTCAGATGAGGGGAACAGAATTTTCATCCTCAATTTAAGACTGTGCATTGGTACCTACTTGTAGGTACCTACATCAGCCAGAGGACCCAAAAGCTCTTTTCAGAGCTACCCTACATCTGATCACTCACAATTATTATTTTACTCTAACTTTTTTCACTAATTTTCACCAAAGTACGCTCCCCGGAGCGCTACCCGGTACGCGCACCGGACGCTAACCGCGCGAAAATTTGAAAAAAATGGGTTTTTTCCGCACATATGGGCCTCCTCAGCCACCCTCAGAAAACCTAGGGGGTCAGCATATGTCTACCGTGCCCCCTTCTACCCATTCTCAACATTATTTGCCCTCCATCTTGTATCTCAATTCTACCGAAACACAAAATGGAGGACTCCCGTAACGCTGCCGGTTCGCGTACCGGGGCGCGCACCGGGAAGCGCTCGCTCAAAAAAGGTGGGAAAGTAATTCACAGAAAAACCACTGGAGACACTTTCACCAAATATAGGTTAGCTCATACTACATACCAATCCCTACCATTTTCACAAATTTGATTGAAATTCCATTTAGCCATTTAGCCTGTAGACCTCTCTAAATACCCTGAGGTAAATTACTTCACAAAACACATCTGAAGTGTTGGAATTGACAACCAATTAAAATGTTACTTTCATTTTCTACTTTTTTTACCTGACATTTGATTGGTTATGTACCTGAATATATATAAAGAAAGAGAGAGAAACACAGCCATTTTGACTACTACTTCCTGAACTACATTGCAAGATCATTTTCACTCACAACTTAAACTTGTTTTTAAAAGGTAAGATGTTATTTTATAAATTTGAAAACATTTTCAGATAGTTATATACTATCCCTCTGTAAGAGTTAGACATTGAGAAAGGCTTGTTTATTATAATTATGGATTGATTTAGGTTTCTGTGGTATAATTATGAATTTACTTAGGCTTTTTCACAGGCACTTTTTAATAGTACTACTTCACGCCTCAAAAGTACCTGTCTGAACTTAAACCCAACAGTGCCCTATCTCTACTGATATATTTATTTTTTATGCAAATTTCAGCACAAAAATGGAAGGAGAACAGAATGTTTCCTTTGAAATTGTCCTAGACATGAACAATGAGGAAATCATTGAACCCATTGACTTGGAATTCATGGATGAATCACGAGACCATGAACTTCTACAATGTGTAGAATCTGTGGATTTCTTACTTCAATATGAGGACAGTCAAATGTGGGAAGTTATGTTCAGTCAAAAAGAAGACATATCGGACAGTCAAATGTTAGACGTTCTATTAAATTTTGAAAAAGAATCAGAAAAATAAAATTATATTTAATAATAAAAAATTGTTTGAGTCTTTAATCATTTTTATATGTAATTCATAAACTAGTACCAAATTGATTATAATGTAAAGTCAGACTTATAGTATACTGTGCACAATCACAAAAATAAATTTATATTTAATAATCATAAATACTGCTACTTAAATAAAAAAATAAAAAAACCAACAAAAAGAACAATCAATAAACATACAATATTTCAAAATATCATAGTCTATCATTCTTTTTTCCTTATAGTACGCTCCCCAGACCGCTTCCCGGTGCGCGTACCGGGCGCTCCCCAAGCAAAAAAAACAAAAACAAAATGTTGTTTTTTTTGCCCCGCGGGGCCCTTTTAAAGCCTCCACATCAAACCTAGGGGGTCAGGGAGGATCTACTATGCCCCCTTATGGTCATTTCCCCCTTTGTTTTGGCCTCCTCTTGTCTCTTGATCCTACCGAGAGGCAAGATGGCGGCCGCTCCGGACTGTTTAGAATGTTGACAGACACCGAAGAGCCAATCAGCTTCGCTTCGCGAAGTTCCGTTACGCGTCAGGTACGCGAACCGGGGCGCTGCCCGGAGCGCGCTTACAGATATATATATTTTTTTGAACGTTAATTTCTCAAAATCCACTGGAACACATATATTGAGACCTAGCAAAGGCACATCGGGCTACCAGTCCCTACAATTTTGCCAAGTTTCGTGAAAATCCATTCAGCCGTTCGAGCTAAAAGTGAGGCCAACTGCCCTATGGAAAATTGCATGGGAAAAACACGTTTTGGGACCCCCCTTTTTTCTCGGCCCCCCTTTGACGAAACCCCCCCAAATTTTCAGGGGTTGCTCCGAAACAAAATGTGCCATTTTCCTGAAAATTTCAGCCAATTCCGTCCTCAAACGCCAAAGTTATTCGACATAGAATTTTCAAAAATCCCATAGAGAAAAAATCCTAACTATATATACCTACTGGCGACCGCCAGTAAGTAATATATATATATATATATATATATATATATATGAAAGCTCGCGTGTCCAAGAACACATGCCAAACTCGCGGGGCTGCTTTGACAAGGCTTTATTCCAACCACAAAGAAGCTTGAATAGCTTGACAAACAGGGAGACTTCGATTCCGTTCTGTTTCGCCCAAATACCCTGACGCGTTTCGAAGGCGTCTGCCTTCTTCCTCAGAGGGTGACGATATGTTTAACAGGTGAGCAGCAGGACGGGCCTTAATGAATGATGATGGCACGCCCCTGGATGGGTTGTGCTAATGCAGCAGTGCCTCATGGTCCTTGTAGTCCTGCTGATGATTTTTTGCCGCATATTGCGTCACTCTCCCACTTTGTCAACTGTGGAGGCAAAGTCTCGCTTAGAAGCCCCTCGCCAGCCAGGCAGCGCTTTGGTCGATGAGCAGGAAAACGGTAAATACCGTGAAACCAACGAGCTGTATGCTCGTCCTATCTGGACTCCTCCCTCGACGATGTCTGGCGGTGCTAGGCGCAATGCAGTTGCCCTGCGACGCTCCGTTTCCCCATCAAGGCGCTGGCACTCTTGTGGCGGGTGCGGCTGGGAAGGTGATGGGACCGTCCAAAAATGAAAGCTCGCGTGTCCAAGAACACATGCCAAACTCGCGGGGCTGCTTTGACAAGGCTTTATTCCAACCACAAAGAAGCTTGAATAGCTTGACAAACAGGGAGACTTCGATTCCGTTCTGTTTCGCCCAAATACCCTGACGCGTTTCGAAGGCGTCTGCCTTCTTCCTCAGAGGGTGACGATAAGTTTAACAGGTGAGCAGCAGGACGGGCCTTAATGAATGATGATGGCACGCCCCTGGATGGGTTGTGCTAATGCAGCAGTGCCTCATGGTCCTTGTAGTCCTGCTGATGATTTTTTGCCGCATATTGCGTCACTCTCCCACTTTGTCAACTGTGGAGGCAAAGTCTCGCTTAGAAGCCCCTCGCCAGCCAGGCAGCGCTTTGGTCGATGAGCAGGAAAACGGTAAATACCGTGAAACCAACGAGCTGTATGCTCGTCCTATCTGGACTCCTCCCTCGACGATGTCTGGCGGTGCTAGGCGCAATGCAGTTGCCCTGCGACGCTCCGTTTCCCCATCAAGGCGCTGGCACTCTTGTGGCGGGTGCGGCTGGGAAGGTGATGGGACCGTCCAAAAATGAAAGCTCGCGTGTCCAAGAACACATGCCAAACTCGCGGGGCTGCTTTGACAAGGCTTTATTCCAACCACAAAGAAGCTTGAATAGCTTGACAAACAGGGAGACTTCGATTCCGTTCTGTTTCGCCCAAATACCCTGACGCGTTTCGAAGGCGTCTGCCTTCTTCCTCAGAGGGTGACGATATGTTTAACAGGTGAGCAGCAGGACGGGCCTTAATGAATGATGATGGCACGCCCCTGGATGGGTTGTGCTAATGCAGCAGTGCCTCATGGTCCTTGTAGTCCTGCTGATGATTTTTTGCCGCATATTGCGTCACTCTCCCACTTTGTCAACTGTGGAGGCAAAGTCTCGCTTAGAAGCCCCTCGCCAGCCAGGCAGCGCTTTGGTCGATGAGCAGGAAAACGGTAAATACCGTGAAACCAACGAGCTGTATGCTCGTCCTATCTGGACTCCTCCCTCGACGATGTCTGGCGGTGCTAGGCGCAATGCAGTTGCCCTGCGACGCTCCGTTTCCCCATCAAGGCGCTGGCACTCTTGTGGCGGGTGCGGCTGGGAAGGTGATGGGACCGTCCAAAAATGAAAGCTCGCGTGTCCAAGAACACATGCCAAACTCGCGGGGCTGCTTTGACAAGGCTTTATTCCAACCACAAAGAAGCTTGAATAGCTTGACAAACAGGGAGACTTCGATTCCGTTCTGTTTCGCCCAAATACCCTGACGCGTTTCGAAGGCGTCTGCCTTCTTCCTCAGAGGGTGACGATATGTTTAACAGGTGAGCAGCAGGACGGGCCTTAATGAATGATGATGGCACGCCCCTGGATGGGTTGTGCTAATGCAGCAGTGCCTCATGGTCCTTGTAGTCCTGCTGATGATTTTTTGCCGCATATTGCGTCACTCTCCCACTTTGTCAACTGTGGAGGCAAAGTCTCGCTTAGAAGCCCCTCGCCAGCCAGGCAGCGCTTTGGTCGATGAGCAGGAAAACGGTAAATACCGTGAAACCAACGAGCTGTATGCTCGTCCTATCTGGACTCCTCCCTCGACGATGTCTGGCGGTGCTAGGCGCAATGCAGTTGCCCTGCGACGCTCCGTTTCCCCATCAAGGCGCTGGCACTCTTGTGGCGGGTGCGGCTGGGAAGGTGATGGGACCGTCCAAAAATGAAAGCTCGCGTGTCCAAGAACACATGCCAAACTCGCGGGGCTGCTTTGACAAGGCTTTATTCCAACCACAAAGAAGCTTGAATAGCTTGACAAACAGGGAGACTTCGATTCCGTTCTGTTTCGCCCAAATACCCTGACGCGTTTCGAAGGCGTCTGCCTTCTTCCTCAGAGGGTGACGATATGTTTAACAGGTGAGCAGCAGGACGGGCCTTAATGAATGATGATGGCACGCCCCTGGATGGGTTGTGCTAATGCAGCAGTGCCTCATGGTCCTTGTAGTCCTGCTGATGATTTTTTGCCGCATATTGCGTCACTCTCCCACTTTGTCAACTGTGGAGGCAAAGTCTCGCTTAGAAGCCCCTCGCCAGCCAGGCAGCGCTTTGGTCGATGAGCAGGAAAACGGTAAATACCGTGAAACCAACGAGCTGTATGCTCGTCCTATCTGGACTCCTCCCTCGACGATGTCTGGCGGTGCTAGGCGCAATGCAGTTGCCCTGCGACGCTCCGTTTCCCCATCAAGGCGCTGGCACTCTTGTGGCGGGTGCGGCTGGGAAGGTGATGGGACCGTCCAAAAATGAAAGCTCGCGTGTCCAAGAACACATGCCAAACTCGCGGGGCTGCTTTGACAAGGCTTTATTCCAACCACAAAGAAGCTTGAATAGCTTGACAAACAGGGAGACTTCGATTCCGTTCTGTTTCGCCCAAATACCCTGACGCGTTTCGAAGGCGTCTGCCTTCTTCCTCAGAGGGTATATATATATCAAACACCAGTTCCGGATTAGTCGGAGCTGTCAAAGTCGGGCGGTCTGGATCGGGTTTCCAGACAACCCTCAAAATTTCTTTGCAAAGTAATTCTTCCCAGTTAAAGAAGAATGCCAGACTCTCAGAGTGCTGCAAAAGTGCTCAGTTTTAATGGCAAACAACGACGCGTTTCGGATTACTCCCTAATCACGGTCATGAAGGAGTAATCCGAAACGCGTCGTTGTTTGCCATTAAAACTGAGCACTTTTGCAAGCACTCTGAGAGTCTGGCATTCTTCTTTAACTGGGAAGAATTACCTTGCAAAGAAATATGTATATATATATATATATATATATATATATGTTTGCTCCCAGAAGTACACCAGCCTGCTGCACTCGCGAGCGGGTGCTCTTTCAGGTGGGGGTGTGCCCATCCAATAGATTCTTGCTCCAAAATCCAATCACAATCCTGTGAAATTAGGCAACAGCACTCGCAGGGGGGTATAAAGCCAACGATTGTTTATTTGGCTACCAGCACAGACAAGACGCGTTTCGGACGAAGGCTCATCGCCGAAACGCGTCTTGTCTGTGCTGGTAGCCAAATAAAGAATCGTTGGCTTTATACCCCCCTGCGAGTGCTGTTGTCTAATTTCACAGGATTGTGATTGGATTTTGGAGCAAGAAAAAAAAAAAAAAATATATATATATATATATATATATATATGTAAAACAAGAGGGGTGCCTCGATGAGAGGGTCTCACCATCACGAGTTACCGCACACCAATGCCGGTAGTTGTTCACCAACAAGCTCTTACACCATCATGCGCTAGATCTCCTTCACGCAGCCAAACGCGTTTCGAGTGAATACTCTTCGTCAGTGGCAGATTAATGAACACAAAAGTGGCGGTGATTGTTACTCAATTTATTTACTTACAGTCCCGCCCCAATGGGCACACGGCATCCTGGTACTCGTAGTCCGTAGAATGGTTGCCTGGGCTTTTTGTGTAACTTTTTTCCCCAGTGGGCCGCGCCCACTCTTGTGACTTTAAACCCAGTGGAAAAATAAAATACAGTCAATCATATCCCAAGTGGGTAAAAGGTGTTGAAGGATGTTGGAAAACTCCCCAATATTCGTCCAGCACCGAGGCCTCATGATGTCTTTGTGGTGCCTGTGATTTCCTGCACCAAGATCTGCCTGGTAAGCAGCGGGACCCCCTCGCGGCCGGATCAGCCGCTAAACAAGAAAAAACAAGAGGGGTGCCTTGATGAGAGGGTCTCACCATCACGAGTTACCGCACACCAATGCCGGTAGTTGTTCACCAACAAGCTCTTACACCTTCATGCGCTAGATCTCCTTCGTGCAGCCAAACGCGTTTCGAGTGAATACTCTTCGTCAGTGGCAGATTAATGAACACAAGAGTGGCGGTGATTGTTACTCAATTTATTTACTTAAAGTCCCGCCCCAATGGGCGCACAGCATCCTGGTATTCGTAGTCCGTAGAATGGTTGCCTGGGCTTTTGGTGTAACTTTTTTCCCCAGTGGGCCGCGCCCACTCTTGTGACTTCAAACCCAGTGGAAAAATAAAATACAGTCAATCATATCCCAAGTGGGTAAAAGGTGTTGAAGGATGTTGGCAAACTCCCCAATATTCGTCCATAACCGAGGCCTCATGATGTCTTTGTGGTGCCTGTGATTTCCTGCACCAAGATCTGCCTGGTAAGCAGCGGGACCCCCTCGCTGCCGGACCAGCCGCTAAACAGGAAAAAACATGAGGGGTGCCTCAATGAGAGGGTCTCACCATCACGAGTTACCGCACACCAATGCCGGTAGTTGTTCACCAACAAGCTCTTACACCTTCATGCACTAGATCTCCTTTGCCCAGCCAAACGCGTTTCGAGTGAATACTCTTCGTCAGTGGCAGATTAATGAACACAAGAGTGGCGGTGATTGTTACTCAATTTATTTACTTAAAGTCCCGCTTCAATGGGCGCACAGCATCCTGGTACTCGTAGTCTGTAGAATGGTTGCCTGGGCTTTTTGTGTAACTTTTTTCCCCAGTGGGCCGCGCCCACTCTTGTGACTTCAAACCCAGTGGAAAAATAAAATACAGTCAATCATATCCCAAGTGGGTAAAAGGTGTTGAAGGATGTTGGCAAACTCCCCAATATTCGTCCATCACCGAGGCCTCATGATGTCTTTGTGGTGCCTGTGATTTCCTGCACCAAGATCTGCCTGGTAAGGAGCGGGACCCCCTCGCGGCCGGACCAGACACTAAACAGGAAAAAACAAGAGGGGTGCCTCGATGAGAGGGTCTCACCATCACGAGTTACCGCACACCAATGCCGGTAGTTGTTCACCAACAAGCTCTTACACCTTCATGCGCTATATCTCCTTCGCGCAGCCAAACGCGTTTCGAGTGAATACTCTTCGTCAGTGGCAGATTAATGAACACAAGAGTGGAGGTGATTGTTACTCAATTTATTTACTTAAAGTCCCGCCCCAATGGGCGCACAGCATCCTGGTACTCGTAGTCCGTAGAATGGTTGCCTGGGCATTTTGTGTAACTTTTTTCCCCAGTGGGCCGCGCCCACTCTTGTCACTTCAAACCCAGTGGAAAAATAAAATACAGTCAATCATATCCCAAGTGGGTAAAAGGTGTTGAAGGATGTTGGAAAACTCCCCAATATTCGTCCAGCACCGAGGCCTCATGATGTCTTTGTGGTGCCTGTGATTTCCTGCACCAAGATCTGCCTGGTAAGCAGCGGGACCCCCTCGCTGCCGGACCAGCCGCTAAACAGGAAAAAACAAGAGGGGTGCCTCGATGAGAGGGTCTCACCATCACGAGTTACCGCACACCAATGCCGGTAGTTGTTCACCAACAAGCTCTTACACCTTCATGCACTAGATCTCCTTCGTGCAGCCAAACGCGTTTCGAGTGAATACTCTTCGTCAGTGGCAGATTAATGAACACAAGAGTGGCGGTGCTTGTTACTCAATTTATTTACCTAAAGTCCCGCCCCAATGGGCGCACGGCATCATGGTACTCGTAGTCCGTAGAATGGTTGCCTGGGCTTTTTGTGTAACTTTTTTCCCCAGTGGGCCGCGCCCACTCTTGTGACTTCAGACCCAGTGGAAAAATAAAATACAGTCAATCATATCCCAAGTGGGTAAAAGGTGTTGAAGGATGTTGGCAAACTCCCCAATATTCGTCCATCACCGAGGCCTCATGATGTCTTTGTGGTGCCTGTGATTTCCTGCACCAAGATCTGCCTGGTAAGGAGCGGGACCCCCTCGCGGCCGGACCAGACACTAAACAGGAAAAAACAAGAGGGGTGCCTCGATGAGAGGGTCTCACCATCACGAGTTACCGCACACCAATGCCGGTAGTTGTTCACCAACAAGCTCTTACACCTTCATGCGCTATATCTCCTTCGCGCAGCCAAACGCGTTTCGAGTGAATACTCTTCGTCAGTGGCAGATTAATGAACACAAGAGTGGAGGTGATTGTTACTCAATTTATTTACTTAAAGTCCCGCCCCAATGGGCGCACAGCATCCTGGTACTCGTAGTCCGTAGAATGGTTGCCTGGGCATTTTGTGTAACTTTTTTCCCCAGTGGGCCGCGCCCACTCTTGTCACTTCAAACCCAGTGGAAAAATAAAATACAGTCAATCATATCCCAAGTGGGTAAAAGGTGTTGAAGGATGTTGGAAAACTCCCCAATATTCGTCCAGCACCGAGGCCTCATGATGTCTTTGTGGTGCCTGTGATTTCCTGCACCAAGATCTGCCTGGTAAGCAGCGGGACCCCCTCGCTGCCGGACCAGCCGCTAAACAGGAAAAAACAAGAGGGGTGCCTCGATGAGAGGGTCTCACCATCACGAGTTACCGCACACCAATGCCGGTAGTTGTTCACCAACAAGCTCTTACACCTTCATGCACTAGATCTCCTTCGTGCAGCCAAACGCGTTTCGAGTGAATACTCTTCGTCAGTGGCAGATTAATGAACACAAGAGTGGCGGTGCTTGTTACTCAATTTATTTACCTAAAGTCCCGCCCCAATGGGCGCACGGCATCATGGTACTCGTAGTCCGTAGAATGGTTGCCTGGGCTTTTTGTGTAACTTTTTTCCCCAGTGGGCCGCGCCCACTCTTGTGACTTCAGACCCAGTAGAAAAATATCACATTGCTAGTCCCTCTCTGCTCAATGCTGTAGATCGAGAGCTCTTTGAGGATGCATGGTCTTTACAAGATGAACAGGGGAATACTACGAATACTACGAACATGGTGGAACCATCACTGGCTGAGGATATGAGTAAATGCATAACTCCTTTTAAACCAAAGTCAGTTTTTCAGCCCGTCATGGTACATGACAATTTGGATGTTTATCAGGATATGGTCATTCAGGACCTAAAGAAACTGTATACCGCCACCAATAAAAAGTGCTTTGCAATTAACAAACAAAATCGTTGTTATAAACAACTAATTGGAAAGCCGGAGTCTGACCGTAATATTATAGTTAGACAAGCTGACAAAGGTGGGAACATTGTCCTATGGCACTTCCAACTGTATCTGAAGGAGGCAGAGTTACATTTGGGAGATATATCCTGCTACAGGAAGAGCAACATCCAGATAGTTAAAGCTGCATGGATGGATCAATACTCGAAACTCCAGGCTTGAAATGGAGTATTCCATTCGGGGAGTTATTGAGGGCACGCCGGAACTGTAGCAACAACGAAACATTTGAATTAGAACAAAACACCATGGTAACAAGATTTAAGGAAAGGGGGTATCCTGATTGGGTACTCGACAAAGCTATTAAGAAACTTAAAGACATGATGGGCGTGGCTACCGGCCGAACATGGCGGACGTGAGTTAAGTCTGCTCCGTCTGCAACCCTACACATTGGCCTATTATCCTGAAATCGACTGGTCCCACAGATCCCCCACCTCCACCTTGAAAACGCGGGACAAGCCTGGAGTGTGCATGGCCGTTTGTTGAGAGCGGACTGGGCTTCTGAGCGGCGCTGCCACGAGGCCTCTCCCGGAGAAACGCTGCGGCCCACAGTAAGAGGCGGGGCCGGACAGGAGATCGCGGAGAAGGCTGGTGGAGGAGCCGCACACACCAGAAGGGGCCTGGAAACAGCAGAGAGCGCCGGCGCGAGGGGTGAGCCCCCCACCGCCACACACAGGCTTGTTGACTGGAGACGGCACGGATAGCGGCTGCCGCAGTATATTGTAACGGCTGCTTGCATCGAGGAGGAGCAGCCTCGACGATCCGGTGAGACTTGATCGGCGTAGGGCTGGGGGCCTGGCTGGGGTGACGAGACCGGGCAATTGTGGCAGCACAGCGCCGCCAGATACAGTGCACCGTGCCGATTGAGAGTGAGCCCCTCCTCGATTACGGCCTCAGAGCTCCTGGCTGGATAACCCTGACGCTGCAGCATATGATAATGCAGGATCCAAAATGGCGGTACAGGGCCCGGTAGAACTGTATCGGCCCTGAGTGAAGAGACCCGGCTTGGAGCACCGCGGTGCGGCACTCACAGAGGTGGCGGTGAGTTGTAGGGAATGAGCCCCCCTGCGCCCATGTCCCCGGAGTTCTCAGTGGGGTATCCCTACAACCCCACAGCCCGGGACAGCTGTGGGATACCGGCCACCGCGCAACACGCGGAGAGAATTGCAACAGAGTGCAGGGAGGATCTGCATGCACCACGCTCTGCGCAAAATAGCCGGAACACACTACGGAGACGACGCGCCCATCAGGGCCCCTGGAGGTGGATGCGGGGCCCCCATGTAGGACATAATCTGCAGTCGGCGACATAGAGAAGACGGCGGGGGGGCACGCGGTACATGCCCGAGAGAAGGTTGGGAGGCTAGTGGAGGTGCCCGCTACTCGTGCAGTGTCTGCTGCCAGTCGGGATTCTTCCGGTGGGCAAGAGGCGACTCGATTGTACCATCCCAGACGCTAAAGAGACGGATACCCTGTCAGCGACAAGTGGGGCTAACCTGCAACATCGGAGGGAGCGCTGGGCACTGTGGCGAGGTGAGACCATGGGTCGCAGGAACAGGCCGCAGGACCCGGTGGTAGGCGCCACACTACAATCCACCGGCTCTGAGGATCCCCTAGCCTCTTCTAACAACTAACTGATACCACCGACAGGGGTGACCTCACAAGAGGCCAAGTTGGACTTAATCCTGACGGAAATCAGGGCATCCAGAGAGGCACTGGAAACGCGAATGGACACAATGTCCACGGGTTTGTCCCTGTTGAAGGCGGACCACAACAAGCTAACTGAGAAAGTCACTGAACACAAGCTGGCCCTTGATGATCTGATCCCGCAACAGACAGAACATTCCACACGGCTGGAGGAGCTGGAGCGGCAGATTAAGAGTCTGCAGGACAGGGTGGACGACGCGGAAGGGCGTTTACGCCGCAACAATGTCCGCATCCTGGGCATCCCGGAACGCAGTGAGGGGACGACCCCGACGCAGTTTGTGTAGGACTGGCTTAAGAATGTGGTGGGGCCAACGGACCTCACTCCGCTCTACAGTGTGGAGCGTGCACACAGAGTCCCCCCGCGACCGCCCAGGCCTGGAGCGCCCCTGCGCCCCCTGATTGCGCGTCACTACAAGGACAGGGACACGGTACTTAAGGCAGCTAGAGAGAATGGCCCGGTGAAGTATGAAAATAGAACAATATCGCTGTACCCCGACTTCACCCCAGCAGTCCAGAAAGCCAGGTCGACCTTCCTGGGGGTGAAACGCACACTGCGGGACCGCAACCATAAATATGCCCTCCTCTTTCCGGCGCGACTGAAGATCATGTATGAGCACAAGACTTATTTCTTCGACACCCCGAAGGAGGCGTCTGAATGGATGGAGGTAGCGCTGTCGCCGGTTCCGTCGCTGGCCCCCGGACTGAGGCATCAGGAGGCCGCTCCCCTCGTCAAACAGATATCATCGAGGACAATGCGGGTACAGCCACTTTGGCTGAACACGACGCCCGCGGGCAACCGGACACGGACCATCAGTCTGGCACACACACGGAAGTATCGGAATCGGACACTAGCTTACAATTGTTCCCAGGTATAACAGCACAAATGGCGAACGAAATTTGAATGTCCTTGATGAAGATGACAATTGGTAATGTATGTACTTGTATATTATGCCATGTGGAGGTGGACACATGGGGTCCAGGATATTTGTTACTAGTAGGGTGAGTGGTGGGAGCTTTCTGTAGTACTTACTGGGTGAGTACAACCGGACCCGCCCCCCTAGGCGAAGGCACATTTAAGTTTCTTAGTATACACCCACGTTGGGTGATTGATGTTTGGTCCCCACCTGTTCGGGAGTGAGGGCCTTAAGGTTGGGAAGTTCGGAACAGTACACGCACTTGAAAAGCGCCTCAGAATGGCTGACACACCGGTTGCACTGGGTCTAACACATGTCATATGTCCTCCTCATTATGACAACTCCTAACATATATAAACTCTGCACATGGAATGTGGATGGCATGGGGTCAGTGCACAAGCAGCATAGAAGACTGGCACAGCTGAACAGAAGGCGGGTCGCCATAGCTTGCCTGCAAGAAACCCATCTAAATGGGGCAGAGAGCTCTAAGTTACAGCGGAAATGGAGGGGTCAATTATTTGCCACTGCCTACTCAGACTTCTCCCGAGGGGCGGCTACATGGATCAAAAATTCCGTACCCTTTAAGTTGTTGGAGCAGCGGGTGGATAGGGAGGGGCGTTACGTCTTTCTACGTGGGCTGTTGGATGGCTCCTTAGTGGTGCTGGGCTGCGTCTACGCCCCCAACACCGATCAGACGAAGTTCCTTACCACACTGAGCGGTGTACTGTCAGACGGGTCGGATCACGATTGGATAATAGGAGGGGACTATAATGCGGTGCTGGATTTGGCTCTAGACAGGTCGCACCCCCCACTACACTCAGCTGATAGCAGAAAGCAGGCAGAAGCACTGGCGCACTGGGCAGACAGCTGGGACATGTCGGACATGTGGTGGCTCAAGCATTCGCATCACAGAGAATATACGTTCTATTCCCCGCCACACAAACTACATACCAGAATTGACCGTTTTCTCTGATCCAACACAATTCTAGGGTCCATCGAGTCCACTGAACATATGGGTAAGACGCTCTCTGACCACAACCCGGTAGAACTAACGCTACAGTGGGGGAGGATCCCGTCTCCGATACCGACTTGGCGTTTGCCGCCAGAGGTGCTGGAGGATCAGGTATTTAGGTCTACACTAGCAGACACCATCACTAAGTTCTTTCATGACAACACAAATACAGCTAGCTCCAGACACATAGAATGGGACGCCTTCAAGGTGACCATACGCGGAGTGGCAATGGGCACGAAAGTGGGTATCAGACAGAATGTGATTCGAAAGCTTATGGCGGTAGAGGGCAGGCTAGCGATGCTGGAGAGTGAGGCAGCGGGCACGAATGAGCAACTCACTCAGCTCCAGGAGGCGCACATCCAACACGCAGAATTGCTTGAAGAGCTAAGGGTGATAGATTATAGGGAATACACGTCCAGGCAACACACGCAGGCTGATAGGTCGGGACCGTTGCTAGCACGAACGGTACGTAACCCCCCAATACCCCAATAGTAGAGGTCAATGATCAGACTGGGGTGGCGGTTCGGACACAATTAGGCATTAACACCCCCTTCAAAGAATATTACATGCACCTTTATTGGCCACACCCGCAGATGATGGACGCTCAATTTGAGTCCTTCCTGTCAGACCTGCCCATCCCGCAGTTTGCGGCTGCACAACGTGACGACTTGGCGCGACCCATCACGGCGGCAGAAGTTAGGCAAGCACTTAAAGCGCTACAGCGGAACAAAAACCCTGGAACGGCCGGCCTGCCGGCCGAGTTCTATGTGATATTTATTGATTTACTGACACCGCACCTACACCTCCTGTACCACGAATCAATGAAGAATAGTGCCTTACCACCCACAACCCTGCAGGCATTGGTAGTTTCCCTCTTAAAACTTGGCAGAGATGGGCTACAATTAGCGAATTACAGGCTGCTGTCACTACTGAATATGGATTACAAAATACTCAGTAAGATACTAGCGGCGAGACTGAATCAATACATTCCACAGCTTATCCACGCAGACCAATGTGGCTTCGTGCCCGGTCGAACTACGGCGCTTAACCTTAGGAGACTGAGTCAGATTATGTTTCATGAGTCAGCAAGGAACGGCAGAGAGGGCTGTATCTCTCTGGACTCAAAACAGACATTTGATTCTTTGCGGTGGGACTATATGTTTGCGGCCCTAGCTAGATTCGGGATACCGCCCGAGTATATAGCATGGGTGAACCTCTTATACATCCGCCCAACGGCACGTGTCCGCACTAATAAATGCATATCTGAGCAGTTTATGATAGCAAGGGGCACGCAACAGGGCTAACCTTTGTCGCCCCTACTGTTTATACTGGCACTGGAACCTTTATTGCATAAACTCTGTGCGTTGGCTTCGCCGAAGGGGATACTGCGAAATTCAGTACCGGACGTGGTGTCGGCTTATGCGATATTATATTATATGTCAGGGTCATGTCAGACTGTCGGGACCCTATATCTGACATATTTATCGCCTTCAGAGACATATCGGGCCTTGCCATCAATGATGCCAAATCTTATGGCTACCGCTTTGATGACGCCCCGGGAGACACCCAGCTACACTTCTGCCCGCACAGGTTCCAGATGGCACCCGCGATATTTAAATACTTGGGGATACAAATATACCGCTGCGTGCAAGACCTATTAGATGGTAATCTGGGCAAGGCGATCGCTAACCTCAAACTACAGGTACAGTTTTGGAATACTCTACCCCTGTCCGTAGCGGGACGAGTGGCAGTTTAAAAAATGGTGGTGCTACCCTGAATGATATACTTTTTTACAAACCTGCCGCTTCTAGTATCGATCAGTACATTTAAGCAATTAAACACCTTACTCACCGATCTGGTGTGGGGATCAGGTAGACGGCGTATAAGCCTCGCTAAACTACAATTGCCCACCTCGGGGGGAGGCATGGGAGTACCAGACATGACAGCATATAGCTATGCCTGCCAACTTCAATGGCTGGCCTACTGGCTGGCGGGTCGAAACCTACACGAACTGGAGATGACCACGACTGACAGGGATAACGGTATCATACACCGACTGTTACTGCCAAAAGCTCAAATGCCCAGCTCGACGCCACACCTGCTAGGCCTAGCAATTAGATGCTGGAAAAAAGTCCTCAGATACACGAATGCGGCGACCTCCAATGCGCCCACAATACCACTATTGGGGCTCCCCCTCGGAACGGGCACGTTAACAGAGCGAGGACTCCGACAATGGCAAGCAGCCGGTGTTCAACAGATAGGGGACTTCTTTGTAGATGGCACTATTATGACGCATGCGGATTTCACACAAACACATCAGGCCCCTGAAACGCTGTTTTTGCTGCATGCACAGGTATCACGTTTCATTACAAAGACATGGGCACAGAACGGCACAGAGCCACCTACAAATACACTACTCACCATGCAATATTTGATGGGGTCAGGCAGCCATCTAACGAGATGGCTGACACACGCCATACGGACTGGCAGGGCGATCTCCCTCCAACCCAAACGGGAACGTTGGGAACAAGATATAGGCCGGGTGCTTAGAGACAAGGAATGTGAGAAGGTATTGAAGTTCCCCAAGAAGGTGTCACGAAACCCTAAATTTAAATGTATTCAATTAATGATTGTGCGTAGGGCGTACCTCACCCCGCACCGACTGGGTGCCATGTTCATCGGAAGCGGCAGATGCATGCCCCAGGTGCTTAAATACGGACGCCGGCCTCCTACACATGTTGTGGGACTGCCCACGATTGGGATACTACTGGGGAATGATACATAAGGTTTTGACAGGGATGGCCCCCGGACGCCCCTACTCCTCCCCATTGTATAGTGTGCTGGGCCTGGGCCCCACTGAAAAGAGGAGAAGCACCACCACACGCTTCATAGATCTGGCCGTTCTCTTGGCAAAGAGAACAATAACGAGGAGGTGGAAATCAGCTAGACCGCCTGACCCTGGGGACTGGCATGGAGAAGTGCTGAGATGGGGGAAGGCAGAGGGGATGGAACTGCAGAGGGAGGAGCGTAGAGGCCTCCGAAAAACACGCATTTCAATGGAGAGGTCCGCTTTACTTGTAGAATTTAAAACAAGTGATGTACCTGAATTGCTGTAGACAAAAGGTGTTAGAATGCAATACTGTGGTTTTGACGATGTCACAATGGGACCTCTCCCCACTGCACACACGCCCCCCCACCCATTATTTCCCTCCACCCCTCTCCCTGTCCCCCCCGTCCCGCCCCAGCCCCCCTCTGTGTCCCCTCCCCCCGTGTGGTTGAAGTGGAATTGTACAGTACGGTGCAGTTGCTACAGACTAAGAGGCCATCACTGAGGGAGGGGGGGGGGGGTTTGGAAGCTGAAAGAACAGAAAGAAATCACACACTAAGGTGCAGTTGTTGTAACCTAGGATGTACATAAGAATGTATCAGGAGTGTTGAAAGTAGGAGGATCAATATACACTATTGCAAGAAGTGATGATGACTCAGTGCAACTTGAAACAAACGCAGAAGATGTA
The DNA here is from genome assembly GCF_964261635.1 of Lissotriton helveticus. Classification (NCBI taxonomy): domain Eukaryota; kingdom Metazoa; phylum Chordata; class Amphibia; order Caudata; family Salamandridae; genus Lissotriton; species Lissotriton helveticus. The sequence goes on along the minus strand of NC_136062.1, from coordinate 243,446,702 downwards.
GAAGTGCAGGGGCAGTTGAGGGTGGGGGGTTTACGAATGTCGGGATGTTACGTAAAAGAAAATGCAATGTTATCCATATTATTTGATGCGAACATACAAGGTACGAAAGAATGTAATTCATATTGAGTGAATTGTTGTACATGGCATGCTGATCATTGCAGAAAATAAAAACATTTAAAAAAAAAAAGAAACTTAAAACATTGAAAGATCAGACACGCTTACTGAGAACACAAAGAAGGAGAGAGGAGAGGGGATCACTAGAGTGATAACCACCTTCAAAAAAGAATCTAAAAAGGTCCAGAAAATTCTAGCAGACAACTGGCAAATTCTAAAAACCGACAGCATTATAGGCCCCAACCTTAGTGATCGTCCACAAATCACGTATACAAAAGGTAGAAGCCTGAGGGATATCTTAGTGAGAGGGGATATCACTGATACACGGAAACAACATATACATGGCCTTAAGGGCTTTTATCCTTGTGGACACTGTAGAGCGTGCAAGAATAGCTACATGGTAAAAAAACTTTGAAGTTCCAGGCCGCACCCACTATATGGAGATTCGACAATTCCTTACATGTAACACCAACTATGTTGTTTATGTCCTTGAATGTCCGTGCAAACTTAGGTACGTGGGCAGTACGGTGTGCATGGTCAAGAAACGCATCCAGGAGCACTTACGTGCATTACCAATGTGGATATACATTACCCCATTGCTCGTCATTTCCATGAAAAGCATCAATCAAATAATTCACTCCTCAGATTTATGGCAATTGAGCAGGTGAATCTAGGTAGGAGAGGTGGGAATCGGGAACTGGAGTTAAGGAAGAGAGAATCCAAATGGATTATGGAACTTGAGACCACATTCCCGGGAGGACACAATCTTGATGAGGAACGTGCAACCCACTTATATGAAGATTGAATGCTAACTTTTGAATCAGACTGTAATATTTGATGATGTATAGATGTCAAGTTTTAACATGTTTTTAATGGTCTTCTGTTTTGTTCTGTTCGCAGGAGGAAAGGAAGGGAATGTATCACTAGTATGAGTATAATATGGTTTCCCTCCCCTTTTCTTCATTTGGACGAGTATGACACCAGCACAGAAGATAAGACACTTTCTATAGACGTTTTGAGCACTTCACGTATTATATTTATTTATATATTTTGTTTGGATTCACAATCAATGGTCCGAGCGGATAGAGAGGTTCTAATTTCTAATTGACCACAATTATGGATTTGTAGTATCAGATTCTAAAATGTGTAGCTTGTATATAGTACCGAACTGTAACTTCTGAGTTTTAGAGAGTACCTGGGTACAAACTAAAGATTTTTACTAATTACGGCACTAGTCCGCAAGTATTGACCATCTCCAGGTTGTGTTTGAAATCGGAACTACATAGACATGGTAACGCTTACATGCATTGAGATTATATTGCTTGAATTCGTCCCAATTGGGCAGTCATTACCAGCATGTAACATATAGTGATTTACATCAGGCTTGTTGTTAAAAGTGAAACGTAATTGGAATGTAAAAATTATATCATTTGATTGAATATGTGCACACCAAATTGGTTTTATTATGCCACATATGTTGGGATTTAGAATATACAGAGCACAATCTACGCTATGAATAATACATGTGTTGCGACGATATGCACATATATCGGCAAAATATACCAATCCAAGATGTCAGCCATGTATAACTATGACACAGGCTATTCAACGGGACCTCTTCTATGTTCAGGCTATTTATATCACGTCACTGTGAAACTGTAAAAAATCGTGTGATCAAGAGACAGGCTTGTCTCGAAACACGTAGTGGTCTTGCAACAGCCCGTAGCCTCAGAGTGTGCATTATATCTTTGGATTGTTTTTTGAACATTTTTGACCGGCTTGGGTTTTGCCGATAGAATGCACTACCTGACACGGGAGCGGATCCGGGAAGAAACCCTTTTCTGCAGATATACATTTATATATATATATATATATATTGGTTACCAATCCGCATTCACTCCGATCAAGGATGGCACTGACACCGTGAATTTAACTCAAGAAAAAGTTTTAATCCATAAAGCTGCTACAGACGCGTTTCAGGGGAAGCCTCCGCCTTGCTCACTTCATCTGCCATGAATGACGCTGTCAATTAAGTACATTCCAGCATATACACAGTTACCTCACTGTGACTGGTTAATCGTTACCTTGGTTACCAGTGATATGACGGTGTTTTGACAAGAGACATAGAAGAGTCTAGCGCATGAAACTTACATAATGTAAACGTAAATTCACACAAAATGTTACTCAAAAATAAACGATGATTGTGCATGTACAATTCAGTGCATATTGCCCCATACCAACAAACATTAAAATACAATTAAATAACGTAGACGCCTACCGAATGGTATTACTGGTTACATGCACAGTTTAAAAAAGGTGTCTATGTCAGCATTCTCTAACTAGGGAGAGGAACCTCGGATCCAACACACGCGCTGTGGAACAATGCACATTCGTGTTACTCCCTGTGTTACGGGTACAACACGCGCGTTGATAATGCATTATGTTTGACAGAGGGTTTGATAAATGTGTAATATTAAGTTAACATACGGTATATATATTCGTGTTCACAGAGATTCTCATTACAATTGAAGATGAATACGTATACCTCATAACCATGCCACTTTTCTCATCCTGCCCTCTATTGCAAGATGTAAGAAGGAAAGTGTTTCAAACATAAAAAATACAAGAAAGGATACTCAAACGAGCCTCGTCTCCAAGTGGAGTAAGATGACGTCTGAAACACTATATCTAGTGCAATATGTGGCTGAATGCACACAGTTATATACCCATAAGTCCTCTATGTACATTACCCCCTGATTGATTACAAACATTAGTGTAGATACGGTAGGCCTCCCCTAGTAATGATGCATGGTCATTATATGCTAGAATTCAATAAAATAAATTGTGCCTAAACGAAACAAAGAATTTACATAAGTGAAGTTGCAGATGTTTGGGAGTGGGTTGGGTTAAGGGAGTGGGCTACGCTGGACTATATGTGTACTGTCAGTCGGCATTTAATCCATTGGGGATCTTGGAATCCAAAAGGATTATGTATCTGGATTCCAAACGCCGTAGGGCCAATCTGCGATTTCCCCCTCTGATGTTTTTTGCGATACTGTCGATGACAAAATATTTGATGTTGTTGCTGTTGCCTGAGTGTGATTTGTTAATGTGTCTGGCCACCGGGTATGTTTCATCGTTGTTACTTATGGCTCGCAAGTGCTGTAGGATTCGGACATGGGCCGGATAAATGGTACTTCCTACATAGCGTTTCCCGCATTTGCACACAAGGACGTAAACTGCATACTCTGTTTTACAAGAGTAGCAGCCTCTGATGTTGTAGGGCTTATATATATATATATATATATATATATATATATTACCAACACAACCTCCTTTAACTTTCAAAGAAGTGCACCAACACATGGCAGATTAGCGTTTCAATTTTGCATTTAAATGCAAAATTGAAACGCTAATCTGCCATGTGTTGGTGCACTTCTTTGAAAGTTAAAGGAGGTTGTGTTGGTAATAATTTAACAGAAGCCCTGCGCTGGATCGCACTGACCGCCCTTCAAGGTTCAAGCTTGTGTCGTGGGGCACTGTGGCTGGATTTAATTTTGAAGCTTGACCTGCTTGCTCCCAGTGAAAGTGTTCGCCGAGTGTGGCAAGTTGGGAGCAGAGGAAAGTATTCCGGGACTGCTGGCTGGAGGAGCGTTTCTTAGCAGTGAGTGAGACTAACATTGCGAACTGTGTGGGCTGGTGGACTTGGCAAACTGCACATGGGACACTATTCAAAATAAGAAGTGTTTGCGCAAATGTGTCATTCGTCAAAGAGAAAAGACAGCGCAGTTGCACCTTTATAAAATTAAAAAGAGTTTCCCATGCTGCGCTCTTAGTGAAAATACGGCCCACGGTAATCAGATAAAAGGGGATATCACGTGGGCTGTTTTGAAAATGAGACTGCCTCCCGTGATCAAGGCTCGCCTAGAGCAGAAACGTTGGGATTGACTGCTGCCCATCTTCGTGCTGTCTCACCAATAAATGCAAAATTGAAACGCTAATCTGCCATGTGTTGGTGCACTTCTTTGAAAGTTAAAGGAGGTTGTGTTGGTAATAATTTAACAGAAGCCCTGCGCTGGATCGCACTGACCGCCCTTCAAGGTTCAAGCTTGTGTCGTGGGGCACTGTGGCTGGATTTAATTTTGAAGCTTGACCTGCTTGCTCCCAGTGAAAGTGTTCGCCGAGTGTGGCAAGTTGGGAGCAGAGGAAAGTATTCCGGGACTGCTGGCTGGAGGAGCGTTTCTTAGCAGTGAGTGAGACTAACATTGCGAACTGTGTGGGCTGGTGGACTTGGCAAACTGCACATGGGACACTATTCAAAATAAGAAGTGTTTGCGCAAATGTGTCATTCGTCAAAGAGAAAAGACAGCGCAGTTGCACCTTTATAAAATTAAAAAGAGTTTCCCATGCTGCGCTCTTAGTGAAAATACGGCCCACGGTAATCAGATAAAAGGGGATATCACGTGGGCTGTTTTGAAAATGAGACTGCCTCCCGTGATCAAGGCTCGCCTAGAGCAGAAACGTTGGGATTGACTGCTGCCCATCTTCGTGCTGTCTCACCAATAAATGCAAAATTGAAACGCTAATCTGCCATGTGTTGGTGCACTTCTTTGAAAGTTAAAGGAGGTTGTGTTGGTAATAATTTAACAGAAGCCCTGCGCTGGATCGCACTGACCGCCCTTCAAGGTTCAAGCTTGTGTCGTGGGGCACTGTGGCTGGATTTAATTTTGAAGCTTGACCTGCTTGCTCCCAGTGAAAGTGTTCGCCGAGTGTGGCAAGTTGGGAGCAGAGGAAAGTATTCCGGGACTGCTGGCTGGAGGAGCGTTTCTTAGCAGTGAGTGAGACTAACATTGCGAACTGTGTGGGCTGGTGGACTTGGCAAACTGCACATGGGACACTATTCAAAATAAGAAGTGTTTGCGCAAATGTGTCATTCGTCAAAGAGAAAAGACAGCGCAGTTGCACCTTTATAAAATTAAAAAGAGTTTCCCATGCTGCGCTCTTAGTGAAAATACGGCCCACGGTAATCAGATAAAAGGGGATATCACGTGGGCTGTTTTGAAAATGAGACTGCCTCCCGTGATCAAGGCTCGCCTAGAGCAGAAACGTTGGGATTGACTGCTGCCCATCTTCGTGCTGTCTCACCAATAAATGCAAAATTGAAACGCTAATCTGCCATGTGTTGGTGCACTTCTTTGAAAGTTAAAGGAGGTTGTGTTGGTAATAATTTAACAGAAGCCCTGCGCTGGATCGCACTGACCGCCCTTCAAGGTTCAAGCTTGTGTCGTGGGGCACTGTGGCTGGATTTAATTTTGAAGCTTGACCTGCTTGCTCCCAGTGAAAGTGTTCGCCGAGTGTGGCAAGTTGGGAGCAGAGGAAAGTATTCCGGGACTGCTGGCTGGAGGAGCGTTTCTTAGCAGTGAGTGAGACTAACATTGCGAACTGTGTGGGCTGGTGGACTTGGCAAACTGCACATGGGACACTATTCAAAATAAGAAGTGTTTGCGCAAATGTGTCATTCGTCAAAGAGAAAAGACAGCGCAGTTGCACCTTTATAAAATTAAAAAGAGTTTCCCATGCTGCGCTCTTAGTGAAAATACGGCCCACGGTAATCAGATAAAAGGGGATATCACGTGGGCTGTTTTGAAAATGAGACTGCCTCCCGTGATCAAGGCTCGCCTAGAGCAGAAACGTTGGGATTGACTGCTGCCCATCTTCGTGCTGTCTCACCAATAAATGCAAAATTGAAACGCTAATCTGCCATGTGTTGGTGCACTTCTTTGAAAGTTAAAGGAGGTTGTGTTGGTAATAATTTAACAGAAGCCCTGCGCTGGATCGCACTGACCGCCCTTCAAGGTTCAAGCTTGTGTCGTGGGGCACTGTGGCTGGATATATATATATATATATATATATATATATATATATATATATATATATATATATGTTTCTACATATTTATATTGATATATATCTGTATATATATATGTAAACATGTGTGTATACCAGCATATGTATGCATCTATATGCATATCTATGTATGCTTGTATTTTTTATGTATATTGATATGCAGATGTATATATATGTTTATATTTGTATATATATTTTTATATATATATAGATATACACACATATCTAAAAGCATATATATATATTGATATGTGGATGGATATATGTATATATAGGTATATATATATACATATACATGCATATGTGGATGGATATATGCATATATTTTTATATATACTTATATACAAATATATGTATGCCTATGTATACATGTATTATTTTTATTTATGTGCATACATATATGTATATATGTACATATATATGTGGAAAGCTATATACATATATATAGTGACATGTTTATACATATATATATTAATATATATGAATATATATATGTGCAAACATATCAGCATACATGCATATGTAGGCATTTATATGCATATGTATGCATGTATTTTTTCCATTTCTATAGATATCTAGATGTATATATATGTTTATATATAGGGATATATATAGAAATGCATGGATGGATATTTGGATATATATGTATAGAGTTATATACAAATATATGTATGCATATTTCTATGAATCAGTTTCTCAGTCCGCTCAAGAGACGCTGACCGCGGCCCCTCGGGAAGTGGCACCAATGCCGGCCGAGCACGCCGGTAGTCCAAATAGTTCCACAAAGTTCCAAAGTAACGGTGCTCTCAGACCACAAGATAACACGACACCACTCAAGGCTCCAAGGGTGTTTATTTAACTAACAACATGTTTCGGCTGCGGAAACATGTTGTTAGTTAAATAAACACCCTTGGAGCCTTGAGTGGTGTCGTGTTATCTTGTGGTCTGAGAGCACCGTTACTTTGGAACTTTGTGAAATATTTCTATGAATATATATGTATTTTTATATATGCACATACATATACATATATGTGCATACATATGTGTAAAGATATATGCCTTTATATAGTGGCATGTCTATATGTCTATACATATATATATATATATATATATATATATATATATATATATATATATATATATATATATCCACAAACGCCCTCCACACACGGAAAGAAGGCAACAACCACAAAGGAGAAGTACTTCGGAGAGGCTTTATTAATGAAGATCAAGGTCCGGTGGCGGCGAATGCATTTCGGCACTTTCCGCCTTCCTCAGCGCCCTACACCCGACCAAATGTCCCGGTCTGAGCTTCCAGCTGCTTTAAGGTGATGAAGTTGCTCCGCTCCTCCCCCTTGATGTTTTGGCCACCTGTTGTAGTGCTCACGAACATCGTTGCACCACAACTCCCACAATGCCATATGTTCAGGCACAGAGGGCCGGTGTAATGGAGTGGCTAGCCAAAGTCAACAGGGCTCGATGTCATCATACCCGTTCTCCTTCTCAAAAGCCGCTCCTCCGATCCCCTTAATACCGTCACAGCCCCCCAGTGGTGAAGCCAGTATAGAGCAGGGGCAAACTGCCACAATGAGAGGTGAAATACCTCTACCGCTCCGATCGCCTCACCAAGAAGGGCGGGTCCGAAGTGTTCCTTACCAGGAAAGTTAAAGAGCCGTGAGGCAGCGCCAATTGTCCTTCTTTCCCAAAACGTGACGGGGGTTGTTAATATGCGCAATTGGCTAGCGCATAACAATGTCCACAAACGCCCTCCACACACGGAAGAAGGCAACAACCACAAAGGAGAAGTACTTCGGAGAGGCTTTATTAATGAAGATCAAGGTCCGGTGGCGGCGAATGCATTTCGGCACTTTCCGCCTTCCTCAGCGCCCTACACCCGACCAAATGTCCCGGTCTGAGCTTCCTGCTGCTTTAAGGTGATGAAGTTGCTCCGCTCCTCCCCCTTGATGTTTTGGCCACCTGTTGTAGTGCTCACGAACATCGTTGCACCACAACTCCCACAATGCCATATGTTCAGGCACAGAGGGCCGGTGTAAAGGAGAGGCTAGCCAAAGTCAGGAGGGCTCGATGTCATCATACCCGTTCTCCTTCTCAAAAGCCGCTCCCCCGATCCCCTTAATACCGTCACAGCCCCCCAGTGGTGAAGCCAGTATAGAGCAGGGGCAAACTGCCACAATGAGAGGTGAAATACCTCTACCGCTCCGATCGCCTCACCAAGAAGGGCGGGTCCGAAGTGTTCCTTACCAGGAAAGTTAAAGAGCCGTGAGGCAGCGCCAATTGTCCTTCTTTCCCAAAACGTGACGGGGGTTGTTAATATGCGCAATTGGCTAGCGCATAACAATGTCCACAAGCGCCCTCCACACACGGAAGAAGGCAACAACCACAAAGGAGAAGTACTTCGGAGAGGCTTTATTAATGAAGATCAAGGTCCGGTGGCGGAGAGCACTTGATGCTCGAAATGCATTGGTTTTTGAATAAACGCTGTTTTTGGAAGAACCCTTTGCCTTTGTCATACTTATGCAAGAGGTCCGGATGGGCACAGCATTCGTAGTAGAAATTTGAAAATTGCAACAAAATCCCGTGTGTGGAGTGACATAAAGCATGTATTAAAGTGGATCAATGGATTTACCAGAGACTGACAAAAGAATGGCTAATAATGGTTAAAAAGAAGTATAATTGAAGGCGCTAAAAGCGACTGCCAGAGAGGCTCAGCAACTGTGCGGTGGGTGCGGGCAATGTTGTTGCCCCTTTACCTGCTTATATATGTATATATACATATTTGTTTATATATATATTTATTTAAGACAAGGAGGGGGAGAAAAGGTGGCAGAAGAAGCGCCCACCCCGAGAATTAACAGAAGCAGGGGGAGAAAGGGCAAATGGTGAGCCAACAGCCTGCCAAGACAGTGGTAAATCTCTCGAACAGAATTCTAACTCACGAAGAACAGCGAGTTTTGGAACTGGGTCCCAGTTTTTGCCCAACCTTGGGATATGATTATGCTGAAGTCCGAATAGATCTTTTTAAATTTGTTAGAAAATTAAAATTTCAAAAAATATTTCTAATAAACCCAAGAAATGACATATCAAATACGACTGAGGAGGACAATCCAATTGAAATCGAGGATTTAACAGAAAATAACTTTCGAGCCCTGGCAACAATGCAAGCATTGGAAACAATGAGTGCTGGTGAAACCTCAGTAAGCAATACTCAAGAGTATCTTGAACAGGCTGGTATCACCCAAGCTAGTGGTCACAGCAAATTCAAAAAGAAATCAAGAACTATACCACACACCACGTTTGATTCCATTGACGTGTTCAATGACGCAGTTATATCAGACCTTAAGGATCTTGCCAAAAAGTCTAGTGCGAGAATTGAGCACTACAACATGCCAAGAAAGTACTGGGATGCAATCAAATCTTTTAATGAAAAGATGATAAAGAAATTGAAATAAAACCATCTGATAAAGGCGGTAATATGGTCATATTTAACAAAGAGCATTACTACAGGGAGGCAATGCGGCAATTGGAAGATGAAGAGTGCTATATTCCTGTTCATCGGAGGGAATATGTGGCATGTATAGAATGATACCATCGATTATTGGGCAATTGGAGAGACGATGGTATGTTAAACCAGGATGAATATCTGTTTCTCCACTGTGATACACCAACCTTACCCACGTTCTATCACCTCCCAAAAATCCACAAACACTACACCAACCCCCCTGAAAGACCTATTGTGGCCTCAATCAATAGCCTGCTAGAAAACACCGCTATCTATATAGACTCTTTCTTGGCCCCATTAGTGAAGGACTTGGCATCCTATATACAGGCCACCCAGGACTTCTTAAGGCGAATTGAAGGAGTGATTTGGGAAAAAGACATGCTATTGATAACATTGGACATTACCATCCTCTACACCTCTATCCATCATCCAGACGGTTTGAAAGCAGTCAAGTGGTTCCTGGGCAAAAGACATCCTAAATTCATGAAGCATAATGCTATGTTACTGGACATGATCTCCTACTGCCTACATAATAACATCTTTACCTTTGCAGGGCACAAACGGGGTACAGCGATGGGTACGTGCTTCGCTCCCAGTTAATATTTTCGTTGGCTGGTGGGAGAAGCACGTAGCCTGGGGGGAGGCAAATGACCAGTGGTTTGACCAGACCATACTATGGTCACGGTATATTGACGACCTTTTTATCATTTGGCGCGGTACTCGTTCCTCGGCTGAGGAATACGTTGCTGCTCTTAATAACAATGATCTGAACCTGATATTTACAGGAATGATCAGTGACACCGCAGTGAACTATCTTGACCTAGAGGTCTACATTGAAAACAACACACTGTTAACTCGGCTCTTTAGGAAGCCAACGGGGAGGAACGCTGTTCTCCATGTAGGTAGCCATCACCCTAAGAGCTTAATTAAACGCATACCCTATGGCGAACTATTACGCTTTAAACGTAACTGTACTACCGACGAAAGTTTTATCATAGCCAAACATGAAGCATTACAACGCTTCAGAGAAAGAGGGTACACTAGGGAAGTTTTAAAACTGGCTGAAACCAAGGTCCAGAAAATCGAGAGAAAAAATCTTCTGATTGCCAAAAATAAAAACATAGGCCTTGCTGAGACCCCTGTATGTATGATTACAAAATACAATGAGAGATCAACCAACATTGTCCAAATCTTTAAAAAGAATTGGCATATCCTTTTGACGGACAATGTATTAAAACACCACCTTCCAGACCGCCCAACCATTACTTACAGGAGATGTACCGTTATTGGGGATCAGTTAATTCACAGCCACTTCACCCAGCTCACAGTAGTGAAAAACAAACTGGGTATTAATGGTTTCTTCCCCTGTAGGAATTGCAAAGCGTGTAAATATAGTAACAAAAAGACCACCTTTGAAGGCAGACCAGGGGACCCTAGGCCTGTTCGAGCTATTAAACAGTTCTTGAATTGTAATTCTGACTTCACAATATACTGTCTTACTTGCCCTTGTAAAAAACTATACATAGGCAGTACGATTAACCCAACCAAAAAGCGTATATTAGAACTTATGCGCGGAATCACCAATAAAGATCCGGTGTACCCTGTTGCTCGTCATTTTGAATTATACCATCAGAGCAACAGGGATCTCTTGCAATTCTACTGCATAGATAGAGTGGATAAGCATGAGAGGGGTGGAGATAGAGTCAGAAAATTAAGGGCTTTGGAGTCCCAATACATCATTGAACTACAATGCATGAGCCCGTAGGGACTCAACAATGATGAGGAATTGTGGACACATTTAGAATAAGAACTGTTTAAGACCTAGTATCAATAATGTAACATAGATGAACTACTTTAAATGACCTCTCTTCTCTCTCTACATGTATATATTTTCTTTACTTTCTCTCCCCTTTTTCCTTTCTTCTCATTTACTGTATATATTTCTGCTAGGGGAGTAGAAACTGAAAGCTGGACTAAACATAAGCCCATCCAGGGAACAATTATCAACAGCACTAGGAACCAACGATAATGGATTTATGACCTAATGGATAGATTTTCTTCCTAATGCTGTGATGATTGTAGCAAAATATTACATGAATTTATATGTAAATAGTATTATATTTTTCCTTATTGCACTAGCACTTTATATTCTTTACATATTTTGTGAAATAATATATAATTGTATATATTTTTTCTAAAAACACACTACAAGATGGCTGCTATGGATTTTAACATCAAGTATTGCAGAAGTCCATCTTCCATGTCTATGAATATCCATGACGTGAGGTGGTTTTAAATGGCTACGTTTTTGCACTTACAATTTGACATTGAAAAAGCCGCAAGGCGAAACGCGTCTGTCAAAGGGGGGGTTCTGCACCAATAAAGCATTCCTGCTTTGGATTCTTCGAGTGTGCCTTTCCTTTTTTCGATCTGAAGGAGGGTTTGACGTTGCAGAAAATATATACATTTATATATATGTACATATATATGCTTATTTATTGAAAGAGCGAGAAAGAAAGAAAACGAAAGAGTGAATGAAAGAGAGAAAGAAAAGGAGAAAGAGAAAGAAAGAGAAAGAAAGAGAGAAAGAGAGAGAAAAGGAGAGAAAGAGAAAGAAAGGTAAAGAAAGAAAGGAAAAGAGAAAGAGAGAATGAGAAAAGATGAAAGAAAGAAAGAAAGAAAGAGAGAGAAAGAAATAAAGAAAAGGAAAGAGAAAGAGAAAGAGAAAGGGAAAAAAAGCCAAAATGAAAGCAAGAAAGGGAATAATGAGATGCAATAACTACTGTTTTACTTAGATGTGAACATTGGCCCATGTGTAGTTGTGTTTGATGGCATGTGCTGTGTGTGCTAATACTGCCCTCACTTACACAGGTGTGCCAAGCTTTATCATAGGGCTGCTTACAAAACACCCTGGCATAGCCATGCACAAGGTGGAGCTATAGGGAGGGGGAGAGAATACAACAGAGAGAGAAAGGGAAAGAAAGAGAAAGAGAAAGCAGGAAAGAGAATGAAAGAAAGAAAAAAAGAGAGAAAGAGAAAGAAAATGAAAGAGTGAATGAAAGAGAGAAAGAGAGTCTCCATCCTCTCAGACAAGTCCAGATCTTCTCTTTTAAGTTTAATAATGTCCTCTTTAGCCTGATCTAAATGTAGGGAGAGACCAGCTACCGTTTCCTCCAATGCCGATGTCCTAGCAGTGAGACCATCGATCTTATTGTCGAGAGATTCACAAAAATCCCTAATCTCCTTCTGGTTTACTGAGGATGCGTCGAAACCTTGTTTAATGTCAGCATACAATGAGGCAAACATATGCTGTAAGGAAGCTGCCATCCCCTCCATGTTGTTACCTACTATCACATCGCTAGGAACTATAGGCACTATAAGCATGTGAAAACTAGCTCCTTGTAAACTCTGAGGCCCCTGGGTCTCTTCTTCTGCTGCTTCAGACTCCACCTCTTTCTCCCCCGCAACTCCTGAGGCACTCATAACAGATACATCGGCCTCTTCTTTGTTAAGATCCTCCAGTGCTAGTGATAACTGTGGCTTAACTATCTCCGACCCCAACCCCACGGGCGGTACACCTCCCTCAATGACCTTTACTACTCCAACGGGAGGGTGCATTTCCATAACGCTATCGGGGCATAGACTCTGAGAATGTATGTAGGAATCAATAGGACCGGTTGTAGCTATAACCCGCTCCTCTGAGAGGTCTAGAACCTGTGGCAAAACCTTAAAGTAAGACCGGAGGGAAGGTGTAATTTTGGACCCAGGATTAACCGTAGTATTGAGTCTTTTGATCACTTTACAACTATTTGTGCGCTTCGCCTTCACTTCGGCACACAAGTAAGATGAAATTTTCCTCCTGGCAGCGTCAGGGTCTGGACTAGCATTCAACCCTGTTCCTACCGAGACTGGGTCAGGATTGAGTACAGAGCCAGTGGTTATAACGATCTTACCAGCCCTTCTGGTGTCTTTCTTCTTTTGCCCCCTCTTACCTTTTCTTTTAGCAGGTGCGGGTGTAAAGGGAGGCGGTGGGAAAACAGATGGAACAATAGGGGACGCAACACTCTCACCGTATTGAGTAGTCTCCTCTGGTCGCCGAAGCGACGGTCCCGCCTCCACCTTCATTAGTGCTCCCCCGGGAGTCGCCTCTCCGCTCACCAGGGGTCCAGAAAAGCCACCACGGGAGGAATGGAGAAGAATACGAAGTCTTCTGCCCCGCCTGAGTTCCAGGGCGGCCAAAGACGAGCGCCGTAGACCCGACGGGGTCGATGGCTGTATCAGCGGCTGTAGTGAAGAGGAAGGCAGAGACGGCAAGATCCTCTCTGCCGCCTGCAAGGAGTCGACCTGAAGACTGTCCGCTTCCACACACATGGAAAGTGAAAACAGACCCTCCACAGCGGGAACGCCCAGGGGAAAAGTATGTTTTTTTTTTCTTTTAAACGCCGGACCACAACAACAGGATGCTAGTCAAAAGTTAAATTCTTGCGGCTGAGCTTTCCGATTTCTCAAACATATAACGTTTTAGGAACGTGGCATCAGAAAAAAAAAGCGGGAGGCTTCAACAGGAGCCCGAGCCCGGAGTACTGCAGCGGCTCAGCTAGCATCCACCATGTTTCCCCGCCCTCCTACGCTAGACGTAGTAACCTACGTATCCTTAATGTTCCGGAGGGGAGTGAGGGTACTGACATCAAAAAATATGTCATTATGCTCTTGAAGGAATCCCTGAATTTGGCTCATTCAGAAGAGGAGTTGGCCATCGATGTACAACGTATTCACAGGGACCCTTTTAGGAGGAATCCGCAAAGGGTAAAACCTAGAAAGATTTTCGTAAATTTTCATACATACACCCTCAAGGAGTCCATTCTTAACCTAGCCTTAAAGCAGAAATCCTTGGCAGGGAAGGACTGTAACTTTCAGATTAGATCGGACCTGTCCAGGGTTACCCTTGAGAAACAATGGGAGTTCGGAAGGCGGCTGAATGCATTTAGAAAATTAGGTGCAACAGCACAACTCACGTTCCCTGCCGCTCTGAAAGTAATGTATAATAATAAGATGCACAATATAAGATCGGTACAGGTGGCAGATGAGTTACTCTTGGCCCTAGGAAATGAGAAGAGGCCCATGGGGTAAAAGCATGGTATAGAATATTATCTTCATCGTAGTGTTTTTTGTCCACTTGGGTCAAGCTTTAAATAGCTTTAAATAGCTGTAAATATCTGTCTCTGTTTCTATCCCTTCTATCCCTTCTTAATTTTATAGGTCAGAATACTGTAATGTTTAAGGGCTTGATTTAGAAATGATGGGAGAAAAAAAGGGAGAAAAAAGGGGAAAGGGAAAGAAGAGGAAAGTAAAGATGAAAGGAAAAAAATACATAAATAAAAAAAAAGGGAAAAAAGTGCGGAAAACTCTTTTTTCAAATAAAATAAAATAAAACAGGAAATAAGGGAAGATAGTAAATATTAAATAATAAACCTTTATAATGCATACAAGAAAAAGTTTAAAAAGAAGGGGGAAAGCTATACTGAGTCTTCCCAACATTATTTCCTTCTTAGATCTTGATTTATAGATGTTCAATGGTTGTCCGGGTGGGGGGTGCTATCTTCTGGACGTGTTCCGGATAGATAGATCAAGGGTTTCCCAGGGAGGTGGGGGGTAGTTTAGGGCACTGGGATAAGGGGGGGTCGGGGTTAGGAAAAAAAATGAAAAATTCCTCATTTTGTTACCTGGTTTGTTGGAGGTTTATTAGAAAAGATATGTCTAGAGAGGTAATGATGCAGTTATTGTCGGTCTGTGCTGATTTCCTGTTTAGGTGTGGCATTTTGATGGTTGTTCTTGAAAATTCTCTCCTGGAATGTTAATGGCCTCCGCACTAGACCTAGAGCTGATAAGATCTTGCTATATTTACGGGATTCAGATGCGCAGGTCATTATACTCCAGGAGACACATTTGACTGAAATCGAGATGCTATCGCTTGTCAAGAGGAATACATGGATCGATTTCTCTGTATCAACCACGCAAGCTATGAACATTAGAGGGGTGACTATTATTTTTAAAAGACCTCTGAAAGCAAGGTTGGTTTCTCATTTGGTAGACCCTGGTGGTAGGTGGGTTATTACCACGGTGATCATTGCGGGGGTGCAAATAACAATCTTGGGTTATTACGGGCCCAATCAAGATGACCCTTCGGTGTTGGAGTCACTTATTGTCCTTCACTGAACCTACCATCTTGGCGGGGGACATCAATATACTGTTGGATCCTTCTTTGGATAAGACTCCTAGTAGCAGGTCTCAAGTCCACTCTAAGACTCGGGCTTTTTTGCTTAACAGCATGAAACAGTATGGATACATAGACATTTGGAGAATGAGGTCAGGGTTGTTGCAGGGTGTCTCCTTTAGGAACTACAAATATCATCATCAGTCTAGAATAGATTTCATTCTAATTAGCCATGTTCTTGTAGATTCTGTTCGGACTGTCCACTATCTCCCGTCCCACTTATCAGACCATTCTGAAGTGTCTATGGAACTTATTGGTTTTCCTAAAGCCTCTCTTAGAGTTTGGTCTTTTGACCGTTCTCTACTCTCGTCACCAGACGATATCTCTTTTTTATTGTTAGAAGCCCAGAGCGTCATGCACAATAATTTAGGTTCTGCTGCCCCTGGTATAGTATGGGACTCTTTTAAGGCCTTCTTGAGAGGTCTTATCACAAATAAAGTCTCATACCGGAGGAAACAATACAGAGAAGAAATAGTCTCTATTGAGGCTGAGATACTTAAAACCCAAGCCGAAATAGACCTGAGTATCACTTCCTCTGATAGTGTTTTAATAGCATTATATAATAGGCTTCTTTCCTTAAAGGGCCAGCTGAGCTCAGTTTTAAATCAGAGAATCCTCAAAAAATGGGAAGTGAGTAAAATGGCTCACTTCGAGTATGGTGAGGGAGCGGGGAAATTTTTGGCCTGGAAGGCAAAAACTGATCAGGTCCGCAATAACATTGCCTCCATTACCACTAATAATGTGGTACTTTCTGCGGATGAGGAGATCAGGAACACTTTTAGGGAATTTTTTCAGGCCTTCTACCACGAAGACAAGAAGGTCGAACCAGAGAATATTGAGGGCTGGTTAAGTGAGATCTCGCTTCCCTTGCTATCCTCTGAGCAGCAAACTTTTTTGGATAGCGTTATCACTGAAGAGGAGGTTAGGGTGGCTATCCAAAATAGCAAGAAGGGTAAGGCCGCAGGACCTGATGGCCTGCCAGCTGAAATATATAGGGACTTAGAACAAGAAATAGCTCCCTTCCTGACAGTACTGTTTAATCAAATCTTGAAGGGTGGTTTGCCACCCCCTGTATCCTGGGATAGCGCATCCATAACCCTAATTCTAAAATCAGGAAAGCCAACCTCTTGTTGTGGGATATATAGGCCAATCTCCATTCTGAACGTGGATTATAAAATCTTTGCTAATGTTTTAGCACAGAGATTGGGCCTTGTGGCATTGGATATCCTCCATCACGACCAAAGGGGTTTTGTCAAGGGCCGTCAATTACATGAATTGACCTATGATCTGATAGGGGCCATTGACATGGCAACAACAGACTATATTCCTTTGTCTGTCGTGACGCTTGACGCAACCAAGGCCTTCGACAGGGTAAATTGGTTATACCTGTCGGGGGCCTTGGCCAAATTTAACATCGGAGATCGATTCTGTCGAGCAATCAGTCTTCTTTATCAGAACCCCAGAGCTTCGGTCTTGGTGAATGGAGAACTTTCAGACCCTTTTTCCATCACAAGGGGGACGCGGCAGGGCTGCCCTCTTTCCCCTTTCCTATTTGATTTATGCATAGAACCTTTTGCGCAGCGTTTGAGGGAAGAAACTAACATCAAATCTTTTGTATATAGGGGATGGGAAAGAAAGGTGGCCTTGTACGCTGACGATATTCTGATATTTACCTCAGATATACAGACCGCTTTTCCAACAGCTATTGATCTAGCCTTAGAATTTGGGGTAATCTAAGGGTATGAGGTCAACGCCTCCAAAACGGAGGTGATTGTTTGGAACGATGATGTTGGCAATTTAAATATACACCCATGTTCTAGTTTGCGTTATCTAGGACTTAATATAGTCAAAGACATAAATAAAATCGTATCAACTAATTTTGCAGCCGTTGCAAAAGACTGTCACAAACTCATGCGATCATGGGCACATCTCCCATTATCTATGTTGGGAAGAGTCAATCTTAGTAAGATGACTATCTTACCAAAAATGTATTTTCTTTTTAATACCATCCCTCTTTACTTTGATCCAGCACTTTTTTCAAAATTGCAGGAAGAAATCACTTCTTTTATTTGGGACAAACATATCCCAAGGATCGCATGGAAAAAACTTAGGCGACGCATGGAGAAAGGGGGACTGGCAGCACCAGATCTGCAAATCTACGCATGGGCGTTCCAGCTTTCCCATGTTCAAATGCTCTTAAAGATGCCCACTGATTTTGGTATTGGCAGCTTGTTGTCAGCTCAGCTTAACCCCTTCGACGCTCATGACGAGCTGGGCTCGTCATGAGGTAGCCTCCTCGCACGCTCATGACGAGCCCAGCTCGTCATGTAAAGTGCGCTTTCGCAAAATCCAGCGTATGGGGGGAATCATGCCGCACGCATGCGGATAAAGGTGAAGGTATAGCCCAGTCTGCCTTCTTGTTTAAATTTGGAGATCCTAAGTTCTTCAAGAAGGTCAAACTGAAGGTGTTACAGGGCATGGCAAGAACCTGGGCTAAACTGAGGCACGCAATAAAATTGGGGTACTTTTCTAGTAGGTCTCATCTGTGGGGGGGACCAGGGATCCCTGTGTGGTTGGGAGACAGTCTGGCTGTTCCTCTAAAGGATGCAGGTTTGGAGGTTTGGGGGGAGTTGTTTGTGGAGGGGTGTTTGCTTCCGTGGGAAGTCTTAAGAAATTTAATTGGGCCTGATTTTTCAAGATTTAAATACAGATTGCCAGCTGGGCCCACTCTTTCACCTCACAGCCTTCTCGTAGTAGCAGATATCCACTGGGATGGGGCTCCCATCTGGAGTCTTTACTGATAGATAAACCCCTGGCCAAAAAAGAGATCTCCCTATGGTACAACCTGATCCTGGCAGAACTTGATGGTAAATTTCAACTGCCAGACCTATTGTGGGGTCCTACTTTGGTTGGTCACAACGTGCAAGATCTGTGGCTTACTTCTTGTAAGGTATTATGGGACATTGTTAAGCCGGCCTGGCTACGTAGGAATCACCTCTTTACTTTACACAGAGCTTACTAATCCCCACAAAGACAATCAAAATTCTCGCAAGGAGCCCCGGAATGTCACTTTTTAACTCTGTTTTGGGATTCCTTAAGCAATCTACTTACCTTGTCGGTGGGCTTCCAAGTTCGGATTGATCTCCCTCCTGTCATCTACGGAGTTACCAATGGGGCCCGGAGCCCTGCTAAAAACCTTCTTTTTTATTCCATCTTATTGGCCAGGAGGGAAATTTGTAAAAGGTGGAAAGATCCAACACCACCTACCCTGGCGGATTGGCGAGCTTCGGTCTTACAAGTATCAAAACTGGATCTGGTTAGGGCAGGGAACCGTAATAAAAGAGCTTTTTGGTATTTGTTGAACTGGGACCAATAGGTTGACCGGGGTTTTTTTTTTCCCCTGGTCCAATGATTAGGCTGCCGTGGTTTGTTTGTTCCTGGTTTTGCCGTACTCTGGTTGAGATCCTGGGTATGATGGCAACATCTCTCTGCCTGTCTTTTGGTTTCTTTAGTGTAGGACTTAGAGTTATTGACATTGCTGTGGGTTGACGGATTTCTACACACCATCCCCCTCCAGTTTTATACTGTGTCAGCATGTCGATTTCTTTTGGTTTTTACACTGAAACCATGGCGGAAAATGATGACTAAAAAAAAAAAAAATGAAAGAGAGAAAGAGAAAGAAAGAGAGAGAGAGAAAGAAAGAAAAAGAGGGAGAGAAAGAGGGAGAAAGAGAAAGAAAGAGAGCGAGAAAAGGAGAAAGAGAAAGAAAGGAAAAGAGAAAGAAAGAGAAAGAAAAAGAGAAAGAAACAAAGAAAAGAGAAAGAAAGCTAAAATGAAAGCAAGAAAGAGAATAGTGCAATGCAATAACTACTTTTGTACCGAGATGTGAACACACCGGGTGGAGCAATAGGGAGGGGGAAGAGAATACAACAGAGAGAAAAAGGGAAAGAAAGAGAAAGCAAGAAAGAAAACAAAAGAGCAAAAGAAAGAAAGCGAGAAAGAAAGAAAGGAAAAAACAAAAGAGTGAATGAAAGGGAGAAAGAAAGAGAAAGAGAAAGAAAGAGAACAGTAGAAAGAGAAAGAAAGAAAAAGAGAAAGAGAAAGAAAGGGAGAGAAAGAGAAAGAAACTGAGAGAGAGAAAGAGAGAAAAGGAGAGAAAGAGAAAGAGGGAAAGAAAGGAAAAGAGAAAGAGAAAGAAAGAGTGAAAGAGAAAGGAAAAGAGAAAGAAAGGGAGGAGAAAAGAAGAGAGAAAGAAAGAGAGAAAGAAAGAAAGAAAGGGAAAGAAAGCCTTACCTTAAAGTTGCTTAACCCCACCCTGTGCTAACGTTAACCAAGGAACTTTACAGAAAATACCAATGTCCGCAGATTCGACATAAAAGCACGTGTATCAAATTACAAAAGCATCTGCGAAACAAAAGTATCCCTACAGAAACACACAGAAACTCATTCTTTATGTAATAAACACATAGTAAAAAAACAAAAGGAATACTTTTACCTGCGTGTGAACGTGTTCCTTTCTGGTCGGTTCGTGTACTCCCAGGGGCTTCACATCGGTCCTATAAAAAAAAAAAAACACACAAATTACAGGCGGAACACAGAATCAAAGAAAATAACAAACGTTGGCAGAATTGACAAAAATACCCAGATTTTAAACAAAGCACATTTGTAAAACAAAGGCAAAGAAAGCTTCCCAAATAAGTTAAAAAACAATTGTACAACACATTCAAAAGGACAAGTAAATTCAAGTACAAACATACCTTTTTGTAGCTGTGCACCGCCCTAGATTGCACAACCCGAGCACAAAAACAAATAAAGACATGAAGGGAAACAACGTAACATAATGCACAATAATTAAAAAAAAACAATACCAGAAGCATACTCTTACCATATGAATACTCTTACCTTATGAAACTGCCTACGGGAGGAAAACAGAATAAAAGAAAATAGCGAGTGTTGGCAAAATAGACAAAAATACACCTTACTTGTAGTGGCATCGCTGTAGTGGCATCGGCAAAGAGCTGCAACGTTTCTGCTTGCTCCGTGTACTCTCAGGGGCTTCACGAAGGGCCTGTGAATAAAAAAACATACAAATTACGAGAGGAAAACAGAATCAAAACAATTGTAACAAAGAGGGAAATAGTATAAACATGAACTTTGAAAACACATTCAATACGTAAATAATATACATGAAAGAGCACAACTTATACATTAAAAAAATCTTACCTTAAAGTGGCTGCGCCCGCTCTGTGCTACCGTTAACCAAGGAACTTTCCAGCAAATAACAATGTCCGCAGATTCGGCATAAAACACGATCCTGTAAATTAAAAAAACACAAATTACGGGAGGAAAACAGAATTAAAACAATAAGAACAAAAGGGAAATAGTATAAACCTTTCCTCAGCTTACTTGTACTGGCATCGCTGTAGTCACCCCACCAACACACACTCCTCCCTGCTCTCTGCTACGGAAACCGTCTGCGGTCACGAAAAGTCTGCAAACAAAACACAAAAAAACATTAGACAAAATGAAAGCCTGCAAAAACAAACTAACTAAAACATTAGAAGATAACGCACATTACCTTGTAATGGAAGCTTGTGTAAGCGCTGGCATAGCTGTAGTCATCCCGCCGAAAGCACACACTCCTTCCCGCTCTCTGCGATGGAAACGTGCTGGGGGTCGCCTGCAAATTAAATACAGAAAAACATTAGAACAAAACAAAAGTAAATTACACAAAAGTAAAAAACAAAATAAATTACCTTCCAGCCAAAAACACACACTCCTCCACGCTCTCTGCTACGGAAACCGGCTGTGGGTCGCAAAAAAACCTGCATACAAAACACAAAAAAAATTAACAAAACGAAAGCCTGCAAAAACAAACAATCTACAACAGTAAGGAAAACGCAAATATAATACCATTTTCGGTTGGATGACTACAGTGATGCCAGTACAAGTAAGATGTTGGAAGAGCACTTTCACAAGCTTCCACGACAAGTAAAATTACCTTGTTGTGGAAGCTTGTGAAAGAGCTCCTCCCTCAGCTTACTTGTACTAGCATCACTGTAGTCACCTCGCCGAAAACACACACTCCTCCCCATTCTCTGCTATGGAAACCGGCTGGGGGTACAAAAAGCCTGCAAACAAAACACAAAAATTTTTAGACAAAATGAAAGCTTGCAAAAACAAACAAACTAAAACATTAGAAGAAAACGCACATTACCTTGTTGTGGAAGCTTGTGTAAGCGCTGACATAGCTGTAGTCATCCCGCCGAAAGCACACACTCCTCCCCGCTCTCTGTGACAGAAAAGGACTGGGGATCGCCTGCAAATTAAACACAGAAAAACATTAGAACAAAACAAAAGTAAATTACACAAAAGCAAAAAAAGTTTTAAAAAATTACCTTCCTGCCAAAAACACACACTCCTCCACACTCTCTGCTACGGAAACCGAATGTGGGTAGCGAAAAGCCTGCAAACAACGCACAAAAAAACATTAAACAAAACAAAAGCCTGCAAAAACAAACAATCTACAACAGTAAAAGAAAACGCAAATATAATACTGTTTTCGGCTGGATGACTACAGCGATGCCAGTACAAGTATGCTGACGGAGGAGCGCTTCCACAAGCTTCCACGGCAAGCAAAATTACCTTGTCGTGGAGCTTGTCAAAGCGCTCCTCCCTCAAGTTACTTGTACTAGCATTGCTTTAGTCACCCCGCTAAAAACACACACTCCTTCCCGCTCTCTGTTACGGAAACTGGCTGGGGGTCGCAAAAAGCCTGCAAACAAAACACACAAAAACATTAAACAATACGAAAGCCTGCAAAAACAAACAAACTAAAACATTAGAAGAAAACGCACATTACCTTGTCGTGAAAGCTTGTGTAAGTGCTGGCATAGCTGTAGTCATCCAGCCGAAAGCACACACTCCTCCCCGCTCTCTGCAACGGAAACGGGCTGGGGGTCGCCTGCAAATTAAACACAGAAAAACAATAGAACAAACAAAAGTAAATTACACAAAACAAAAAAATATAAAAATTACCTTTCCGGCGAAAACACACACTCCTCCACGCTCTCTGCTACGGAAACCGGCTGGAGGTCGTGAAAAGCCTGCAAACAAAACACAAAAAAACATGAAACAAAACAAAAGCCTGCAAAAACAAACAATCTACACCAGTAAAAGAAAACGCAAATATAATACCGTTTTGGCTGGATGACTACAGCAATGCCAGTACAAGTAAGCTGAGGGAGGAGCACTTCCACAAGCTTCAACGACAAGCAAAATTACCTTGTCGCGGAAGCTTGTCAAAGCGCTCTTCCCTCAGCTTACTTGTACTAGCATCGCTTTAGTTACCTCGCCGAAAACACACACTCCTCCCCGCTCTCTGCTACAGAAACCGGCTGGGGGTCGCGAAAAGCCTGCAAGCAAAAAAAACATTAGACAAAACGAAAGCCAGCAAAAACAAACAAACTAAAACATTAGAAGAAAACGCACATTACCTTGTCATGGAAGCTTGTGTAAGCGCCGGCATAGCTGCCGTCATCCCCCCGAAAACACACACTACTCCCCACTCTCTGTGACGGAAACGGGCTGGGGGTCGCCTGCAAATTTAACACAGAAAAACATTAGAACAAAACAAAAGTAAATTACACCAAAGCAAAAAAAATAAAAAAATAATTACCTTGTCTTGGAAGCTTGTGGAAACGCTCCTCCCTCAGCAGAGCTGCCACAAGGCTCCAATGAACACAAAAACACCAAATAGAATCCAGCACGCCCAGTAAGATAAGAAAGGTTTTACGACAAACGGAAAGCAGGCGAGCCAGTCCAAGTGGGACGACATAAAAAGACAAAGGGAGGCAACACACATACCTCTTTTCAAGTGGCTGGGCACCGTTTAGCATAAACCGTGACGCCAGCCAATGGAAATGAGGGGCGGGGCTTAAAGCCCTTTTGTAAAAGTACTCTTCTGCAATAGATCTCGCCGAGCGAGCTGCGCATGTGCGCAGCAACACTAGGCGAGACCTAAAAAGCTGACTACCAAAAGCAAAAATTGGTAGGCAGCATGAGTTATGGTTTACATTGCCAGGGTTTTCTTGGTTTGCATAAGTTGAACCACAATTAACCTCCAACTGTGTT
Source organism: Lissotriton helveticus (assembly GCF_964261635.1). Classification (NCBI taxonomy): domain Eukaryota; kingdom Metazoa; phylum Chordata; class Amphibia; order Caudata; family Salamandridae; genus Lissotriton; species Lissotriton helveticus. Next base: position 243,422,754 of record NC_136062.1, on the reverse strand, counting down.
TTTTGAGTGAATATACATATATAGTAACAAAGAAAAAGCTACTTGCGGTCTATGGTACGTACAACTCAGTATTTGAGACAGAAGGGGGTTCTCAAATAGTCTGTCACTGTTAATGGCAGAAAATCCTTTGTGGACGAAAATGCTCACCCACCCTGAGGTGGCATGTTTCATCGGAAGGTTCCTCCTCACACCACTCACATAAGTTTTTTAATTTGGGATGCAACTCTGCAAAAAATGGAGAGGAGCACTTTAGAAGGTGATTATTTTGCACACCATGCTACGTCAGTTTGGACCTAGCCATATGCAAACAAATGGTTTTTTAAATTTCTTTTTATTGAACATATAACAGAGCATACAGTAGTAAGCATATCTGAGCAGCCATTCACACATAAAGGTTCAAAACTACAGAACATTGCAGTTATCCATCCCAAACCTCATAGCTCTTTTTAGTTATAACTATCCAGTTCCTCATGGGCAGCCAGTCTTGGGACAATGCCACCTAGCTTGGTGGATAGGGGGAGGTATATGTTTCCCCTATTATTCCATTTCCCCCAGATCTCCTCCCATTTTTTAGGGCATCCCCTGTCTTCATAGACAACTTTCTCCGTCACCATGCACCAGTCTTTGTCTTCCATTCTATTAGTGTTGCATCTGTCAATGCCCCCCATTACTGGGCTACGTTACGTTTAGTGGTCTTCGTCCCCATTGTTGCCCAGATTTGCCCTTTGCGGCTAAAATTCATTGCATCTCATACATTGAGAAGGCACCACCTAGGTGAGGGTTGCAAATCTACCCCTCACACCCCTTGCCGGCACTGTACTATAGCCTCCAAATAGGCTTTAATCTCCGGGGACTTCCATAAGATATGGTAAAATTAACCCTCCTGCCCACATCCTCTGTGAAACTTGGAATCTAATCTTCCCATCTTTACTAAGGTGTTGCAGGAATGGTGGGATCTATGGAGTATTCTAAGTTGAACTAACCTATGTTTTGACTACATAGCTGACTCCTTTGGGGATGCCAGGGCCTCCACCCAGTCTTTGTCCCCCAAGTGCCCCAAGTCAGTGTGCCAGTGCTCCTTGGAGGGGGTCAGGGGAGTTATTTATCAGTTTTTCGTAGGACAGGGATATTGCTCTACGATCTATGTAACCAGTCAATAGACTGTGTCCAAAAGGGACGCCTCAGGGAGGTTGGTTCCCCACGGTATTGCAGTTCTTAAGGTATGTCTAACTTGTATATATCAGTATGTTTCCGTGGGTGCTAGGCCATATTCCCCCTGTAGGTGCACAATTGAGATGACATCTCCTTTAGTCCACATGTCCCCCACTTTAGAGATACCTATGTGGTCCCATCTGTCGAAACCAAGGCAAATACATATTATTCCAAGTATTTCCGCATCCCAGAGTGGCGTCGGCTAGGTTATTTTAGCATGCCACCACAACTTCCTGTGCACCTGGTGCCAAAGTATGACTGTGTGATACATAGGTCCTGTAATACTGTGGTATTTGGGGTTAATATATAGTGTTCAAGTGTATCCCCCTGGACTCAAGATCCATCTGTCCATTCAGTATGCAGGGCCATCTTGCAGGTGGTGCACCTATTGATTGATGACTTCTAACTGTGCCGCCCACTAGTAATCTTGAAAACTAGGCAATGTGATCCAGCCATCATACAACCCTCGCACACATTTTTGCGTGGCTATCCTCTGATGCTTCTGATCACAAAGCCAGGTCTAACCTCACTGTCTATGGCTTGGAAATAAGACTCTAGGACCCGATACGGCGTGTTTAGTAGCGCATAGAAAAATCTTGGGAGCGCCATCCTTTTAAAAACGGCCACTTGCCCCAGCAAGGAGAGTGGCAAGGATCTCCAATGTCCCATGTCTCTTTAAAGTTGCTGCTGTGACTAAATCGCAATAATCCTGCCTCTTGAGATCTAAGGTGTGCCTCGTGGCCTCAATGTTATGTCCTACCAGTTTAGTCTACTATTTCACTTTTCAGTGCTTCTATCGCTGCCCTTTTATCTCTTTTGTGCCCCACTGACAGCGAGAGCACCTATCCCTTAATCAGCGTTTTAATAGCTTCCCAAAGAATCTGTGGGGAGTAAACTGAGGATATGTCATCTTTGAAATAGTTATCCGTCGCCTGCACCAGCCCTGTTCTAATATGCAGAATTTTAAAATACCAGGGGTGTCGTGAGATGGTGTAGCACTATACCCCATTTTATTTTGTCCTCTAGGCTGTTAATGTTCCATGGCAGCAACCTGAGGGTAGGGATGTTCAGTACATCAGCAATGGGTTGATGGTGGGATATGTCCGATCCTGCCCCATTCTCATTCTCCCCTCAGCAAGTCACTCCTGGCCTTGTCCTCTCCCACTGTTCCTAGGTCGGTCTGATATAGTGGTTTTCTCACTTGTTTCTCTCTCTGCTTTCGGACTTGAGTTCCCTGCTCTTCGCCATCCATCTAGCCATTCCCATGCCTCGTTGGGGTGGGTGAAAAACCAGGTCTTTCTTTCTGCTTCCAGCCACAGATTTACCGGGAAAAGCATGGAGCACTTTACTTCTCTTTCCCGAAGTGCCTTTTTTACTTCCATGAAACTCCTCCTTTGTCTCTGGACTTTGATCGCAAAGTCCAGAAAGAAAGCGATTGTACTGTTTTTGAACTCCACCGATGGGATAATAAGGACAGTTTGCAGTATAACATCTCCATCCTGAAAGTTGAAAATGCAGGCCAGGATATGTCTCGGAGGGTCTCCAAATTTTAGCCTGCTACCAGGCACACGGTGTGCACCTTCTACAGAAAAATGTTTGGAGAGTCCACGAGGTTACAGGTGGTTTAGGATCAATTCTTCTACAAAGAGATTGCTTGCTGGTCCCTCTGCACGCTCCGGTACTCCAATAATTCTGACGTTGTAATATACAGGACCTCCCCTCATAGTCGTCCAGTTGGCCTCTAGGAACTTACTTGTTATCTGAAGGTCATTGACTTGCCTTTTGAGGGCTGCGGGATTCGACTGTAGATTTACCGTCTTCTCCTCTACTTCCTTGACTCTCACACTCATATTGCGAAGGTCTGCCTTGACGAGTGAGACTTCTTCGGTAACCGTGTCAATTTGCATTTCCAGGGAGGTGCGTACTCTGTTCATAGTAGCCATTATATCACAAAGTGTGGGTTCTTCACTCTCTGATGGTGGCTGTGTGAGTGATTGCAGTGGGTCCTGAGAAGTCCCTGTCGCCTCTTTACTCTTTTGCCTTGAAACATGAATATGTATCCAATTTGGTTTGATGGGAGTTGCGTACACTTTTTCCTCCCCTCCTGGTGGGCAATGGGCAAAGGTAGTGTTCAGGTGGGTCGCCTAGGGTGGTCTATTCATCGGGTTATTCGCTGATGACTGCCTGTGGGCACTCCAGCGCTCCGCGTGTCCTTTCGGCATTCTCCCAGTTACATCAAATCACTTCCGCACTTATCCTCCTGTGTTGGGCCATAAGCAGATTGTCTGCTACCCAATGACGTGGTATGCTGCCTTGGCGGAACGTCTTTTCGCCTGGAGTGTAGTGATGATTGCCGTCTGGGATGCCCACTGTGGCTTAAGTATTGATTATGGGTATTTTTTGGCGGTGCAGTGTATTGGCGCCCAAATTCCTATGCCACCCTGTTCGCTATGCCTAGCTCAATGGGTTATGCCCAGTGCATGTCCCAGAGCTTTGTAGGTGTCTGAGTCCTCTCACCTGGTGCAGTGTAGTGCGGTGGTGTATCCGCCCAGCACTGAGGTCGTAAATCACCGCTCTGTCGAGGGCATGCAGGGGGAACAGATGAAGAGAAAAGGGAGAAATCCCCCTCGGTAGACAGAGCTGCATTACAAAGTGTTCTAGGTCCCTCGCTCTCTCACTCGCTAGCACTTCGCGGGCCTCAGGTACTCCAGTCTGTGTACCTCTGCCCTTCCTTAGGCCTCACCCTCCTGGGCCTCTGAGTTTCTGACTGCTCCGCCCAGCCCTCATTCACTTTCGTAGGGCCGCTCCACGCACACCCCAGCCCTCACCGGTGGTAGTAGCAGCCCCCTGTTACCGGCGCTCCAGCCGAAGCTGTAACCTTCTCATTTTCCACTCGTTTTCACGGTGGTGTCACCACCAGCAGTCGTGAACTCTGTCGGCTCTGAAGGGAGGCCGGATTCCTCGTTTGCCATTCTGTCATGAGGTCCAGACTCGGTCCCATCAGCGCAGCTGTTTAGGGCGCTCGATGGGCTGGGCCTGCCCAATTTAGCGCCTGGCTGCACCACGTGAGCAGGCCGCCACGTGTCTCTCGCTTCATCAGTCTCCCCTGGCCTTGCTGTCACGCCGGGTGTCACAAGTGAGTGTCCGGCACCACATGCAGCATTTTTGGTACCAATATATCGGAACTGTGGGACAGATTTGATGGGGTTTGGCGGATGTGCGCGGCCTTCTTCCTCACCGACCGGCCACGCCCAATGCAAACCAATCTTGATGACACATGAATGAGGCATTTCTGTATAGGAAAGTGGTCAAGGCACCTATAAGGGTCATTATGGGACTAAAGAAAAATCTGTGTAAATGAATAGTGATGTTTGAGCCAATAAAACCCAGGATTTTGTGTCCTTTAATCCATATTCATATGTGGGTGTTGTCAATGCTAAAACATTTTTTTATTTACTCACTATGTCCGCGTATATGCCCTTTCATTATTTTTTTTTTTAAGGTTGCCGGGTTGAGTCCCTGTGTCTTGTAATGGCAGCTGCAACATTTCCATCCAATGATGTACCAAAATGGATGATGGGAATAATGCTCCCACGGCCAATCAGATTAGAGTATGTTTTTTAAATATTAATCCATGGAGGTTTATGGATCTGGTACCAGAGATCCTCCATGGGCCAGATATCTCTAAGTGTAAACTCTGCATACATTCAGATCTATACAAAAGCAGAATCATAAGATGCCTTTCCTATATATAAGATCTGACACAACCATAACTAGAGAGGTGCCATGTTGCCTCTGTAATATCTATCTATCTATCTATCTATCTATCTATCTATCTATCTATCTATCTATCTATCTATCTATCTATCTATCTATCTATCTATCTATCTATCTATCTATCTATCTATCTATCTATCTATCTATCTATCTATCTATCTATCTATCTGTCTATCTGTCTATCTGTCTATCTGTCTGTCTGTCTGTCTGTCTGTCTACAGATTTATAAATCAATGAAGCAAGGCCTCCTTGAACTGAGCTTATTTTTTTTTAAGATGTTACTTGGGAAGGGCATGTAGCATAGTCAGCCACTCCACCATAATTGATTTTTCATGTTCGAGATTTAATGCGTGCAATTGTACTGACTGTGGTAGCAAGGAATGCTAGATAGATTTTGACCTGGAAAATGCTCTGTCAATAACGACTTTGTCTCAAGGGTTTTATCACAAAGTGTTTATTTAAGATGTCAGAGCATATAAATTTACACACAGTGCACAAAGTAACAGCTACCATGAAATTTGCAATTGTGCACGCTGGACTTGAGACATCGGAAAAAATGTATACAGAATAACAAAACACTTGTAAAGTCAATGGGGCTGGTTTTAATGTGACAAAGCATGTAAACACAGGCATGCAAAAATATATTTTCCTGTTAAAGTCAGAGAAATTGTCTTTTCCAGTGCTTGCTAGTGGTGATAGTAGTGCTGCTGCTGGTGTGGTTGTAGTGGTCATATCAATTCAATTCAATTCAAAGAATCTTTATTTCGGCAAAATGCCATAAAAGAAGACAGCAGTAGTGCATAAAAAACAGTGCAAATAGATGACGGTTAAAGAATAGTAAGAATGATAGCAGCAAGTTGAACCGCAGACAGATTTAGTCAATTCATACAAATTCGACACAATTTACAGCGAACATTAGTTAAAAAAAAAAAAAAAATTCATATTAGCATTTAAGAACAAGATAAAAAGACAATATGTAACCATAGGCAAACCCAGCGTAAGTTCGGGCAATTCGGAGCCTGCGCTTATGCCACATGGCAGCCAAAAATTTTGAGACAGCACATACGGTCGGACCAGTTGTGTCAGTTTTAAGTATTCTAAATGCCTGCATACATTGATTAAAGGGTAAATTTTTACATAGTGGAACAAGCCAGTAATTCCTAGCCTTACGATACCCTGAGCAAAAAAATAACACATGTAATTCGCTTTCAGTATCACATTCACAAGCCGGACAATTTTTCGGGGCAGAGGGTGACCACCTGCTATTAAAGGCTTGCAACGGGAGGGCACCATGCCTCCACTGAACATATAGTTTTTTTGCTAACACGGGGTATATATCATCAAGAAACTGCTCAAATAAATAGCAATCTTTAACTTGCAGAAAGGAAGCAGTGATTGAACCAGTTTGTGGGTTAGATAGTACGGCATTTAGTCTGTCTGCACGGAATATAGACGTTAATTGGGTGCGAGATAGTCGTTTGCAGCCCGCCTCTGCGTCTAACCATAAATCAGGGATCTCTAACCTAATAAATTCTTTTTTTATATAGGCGAGCCAGGGAATGTTTCCTGAACCTGTAGCATTCAATATTTCCTTTAGTTCCTCTCTACAGTGTATCAGCTCCGGGGTAACCAAGAGCCTACGCCAGAATCTCAGGGGTTTTAGAGCTAGCTCTTCATTGATAGGTCTGATTCCCAGGTCTAGCCTTAAAGGAAGCAGTGGAAAACTGAGCGGTAGAGCTAATAGCCCTCTTAACATTTTTTTCTCAGTTTTACAAATTTCGGACCTGTTGCAGAAGCCCCAGAGTTCACCCACGTACATGATGGTACCCCTCGCTTGTGTTTTGCACACCTCCAATGGTGGTCCCACGGGTTTAATAGTGGACTTGTTGGATAGCCTAAGAATTCCACCTGAGAGTTGGGCCAGTTTGAGTTGTGACTTAATCTGCTGGGGTTCCCATGTCAGATTTTCATTTATTGTGACCCCCAGATAGTCAAAAGTGTTTACCCTTTCTATCATCGTTGCCACTAAGCTTGGATTTGGACGTAAAGTTCTTGGTGAATTGAAGATCATAAATTTTGTTTTTGAAGTATTGATCTCCAAGCCTCTAGCGGTGCAGAAATCCTGAAAGCCATCCAAAATTCGCTGAACACCCATTGGAGATTTGGAAAGCAAAAGAGTGCCGTCGGCTAACATAATCGCTGGGACCCTGTTACCTGCCAGCTTCCGCGCGTCGTTATTCTGAATTCCATTAAGGTGCCTGATTACCCCATTGATATAGAGGCAAAACAGGGGCGGCACAAGTACGCAGCCCTGCCTTACTCCCCTGCCAACGGTGAATCTGGATGAAAGCATACCATTTTTCCCACATCTGACTTGGCCAAAATTGGCCTCATGCAGTATGGTCAGAAGATGAGTAGGGATACCAAGATCGAAGAGAACAGCCCAGAGTTTACCCCCGAGGTATGAGGTCAAAAGCGGAACGGAGGTCAACAAACACCATGTAGAGGCTGCCACCCTCTATTCTCACCGTTTTCCAATATAGTAATTGTAGGCGGAAAATTTGGTCCACATTGGAGGTGTTCTTTCTAAATCCTGCCTGGTAAGGACTAAGAATTGCTGACTCATCAATCCAGGCCTGCAAGCGGTCCAAAATGAGTCTTGCAAAGATCTTCTGGGGGACATCAATGAGACTGATTGGTCAGTAGTTGGAAGGGAGCAGAGGAGAGCCCTTCTTAAATATGGGCACTATCTCTGCGCCCAACCAAGTACATGGGACCGACATGCCACTCAGGACCGTATTAAACAATATCTGAAAATATGGGCCCCAAATTTTAGGCTCTTGTTTGAAGAGATCCCCCGGTAATTTGTCCAACCCAGGGGCATTCCCTGAAGCAAGTTTAGAGATGGCGTTACAAACTTCAGGCACCGTGAACTCAATCACATCAGTGTTCGCAGACAATGCAGGATGAGCGACTGAGTCCTCGGAGTTCTCAAAAAGTCCCTCCGTGGAATATAGGGCCCGATAATGACCTTCCCAGACTTCTGGAGCTATATTCGATTCTATGGCTGCCTTTGGTTCACTGCACCCATTATTGATTATAGACCAAAATTTACGAGGATCTTTAGTTGCAAGCGCCAAAGATAGGTTGGACCATTTCTCATGGTCCCACTCTACCTTGGCACAGTTGGTCAAACATTTATAGTATGCCCTCCTGATTTTAATTGCTGGTCTGTCATTCTCTTTAATGGCCTGCAGTAGCTCAGTTTTAGCCTTCCTGCATGCTGAATTATACCATGTGTGGGGGGGCGCCTTTTTTGTCCTCCCCGAAACCCGGGGATTAAGAAACTCACCCAGATTTCTCAAAAAATCCTCGTGGAGAGACTCCAATTTAGTAAAATATTCATGCATTGGTGGTTGGTTAATTAATGTCACAACCTCCGTGAATAGAGGAATTATAAGACTGTAGAGTTTCCCTAATTGTTCTGGGTGTTCCACTAAATTATGCCATTTAACTCTACGTCTATCGTTAGAAGCAATAAGATTGTCATCATTGGCACTGGAGGCCAGGACGCCCTTTCTTCTGTTGTATGGTGATCTTAATTCTAAAATTAGTGCATTAAGATCACTATCTGCTCTAATAGAAACAGTAAAATCAATGACTAATGGCCATAGCCTCGTCTCAACCAGAATATAATCGAGGAGAGACATGTGTCCAAATTTATTGTAAGTAAATTTGGCTGGAATATCCGAAGGGGTTCGGCCATTGCACGCTCTTAAGGAATTGTTTAAAGTGCCGTGATTTGAATAGCCAATGGCGTCCATGCCTTGGGTGATGGAGCCTGGGTCAAGGGTATCGACCAATGGTCGTCCTCTGCAGTTAGTGCTTCATCATTTAAACCTTTAAGGGATTCAAAATGACAGTTGAAATCGCCACCGACCAACAGACGAGTATCACTCGAAATTGTGGGAATAAAAAGGGCTAAATCCTCAATGGTAATAGACTCACTACTTAGGCTTACAGGTCGTGAATAAACATTGATCAATGCAAGTTTAAATGCATTGGGCCAGGTAAGAAGTACGCATTGGATGTCTCTGGAGAGGGTATCTAAGAGTTTGGCAGTACAGCCAAGATCGGTGCCAACCCAGATAGTCATACCCCCAGAGGGGCGGCCTTTCCCTCCCCAGACAGCCGGCACATCCGGTGTTGCACGGTTCGGTCCCATGTCTCCTGAAAGAGACACACATCACTGTTATCCACAAAAGAGCCCCATTCAGGGCAACCCATTTTATTGAGGAGCCCTGCCAGGTTCCATGATAATATTTTAAGTGAATCTGGCCCAAGACCTTCGTCCTTATCCCTAACTGGGTCCATATTTCCTGCATCAATCTGGGTCACTAGGAACGCCGTGGGCAACAATAGATTATCGACCAATGTTACTGGAGTTCCAGGCTCTCTACAACTACCAGCAGAAAGGTGGCTATTACTGGAGGCGGATGGGGTTGTTTTAATCAAGCTATTAGTCCCCACCATCCTAGCCCCACTAAAGCTCTCACTATTCCTTTCTTGTGAGTTTCCTCCCGGTACCCTCCCGACCCTGTCATTTTCAGTCGAATCCCTGTTTATTCTCCACGGGGTGCACCCTAGTCAATCCACCAGATCCAGGCCACTAAATCTATTATGTAGGGGTATTGCCACAGGGCCTGCAGGATCACCAGTCTCGCCACGGCTGGGTCCGTCCAGTGTTGGACGTCCTACCCGGGTCCATGGTTGGCCAGAACCTGTGTTAGTATACGGTTGACCAGGGGGGTAGAAATATGACAGGGAAAGCGACTGGATAGTTGCTGCGGGACAGGGGTGGGACCATTGACAAATATGGTGTTCTCTCAGTGTGTTTCTGAAATTTATCAGAACACAATCACCCTCTATGTCCTTTGGCCTTTGTCCCACCCATGCCACCCTGCGAACAAGTAGAATTTCACTAGTTACAGATGGCGAGAGTGGTCTATTTTTATTTAGCCAATCTGTGACTTTGTTCTTGAGTGAAGTGTGGGACTCCTCGCTCGCATTTTTCAACTCAGGGACGCCGGCTAGGACCACCACATTTGGGCTAGATTGAGGCGGTAGGTCAATTTGCAAGGGCCTTGAGTTACTGGGGCGTTGTTTCTGCTTAAGTGTGTTAGTATCAAGACACATGGTGGAATTATGTCTTAAATTTGGTCCTAGCCCAATGTTGCAAACAGCCTCAACTTGCCTTATTCTGGCCGTTTCCACTCTCACGGCATCTGACACTATAGGAGCTGGTACAGCTGGCCTGCCCATCCCCACATCATTGTGATTGAACAGTACTGGAGTAGCTGTACCCGTAATATTTAAACCATCAGGAAGTACAGGTGCAAGTTTATCATCAACTTTAGATAGTTTGGCTACAGTCCCATCAATATGGTTTGAAACATTAGTTAAAGATAGTAGGCTAGCTTCAATGGCAGCCAGTCTATGAGGGAGGGGCAATATAAGATCAGCAAAAAGAGCCCCCACTTTATCCCAAAAAGCATTGTTCGGTAAAGGCATTTTGGCAATTGATGGATCGGATGCCACTGGTTCTGGGACAGCTGTCACTACATCCAACTCTTCTGGAGAGCCGGGGATTCCCGCACAGCATCGTCCGACCTTAGATTCCTGGGTTTGCTGTGGCAAAGTTTCTTTGAATGAACTATGTCCCGTTTCTTTTTGGTCGCTCCCTGCCTTGTCAATAAATGTTCTTTTCTGCTCTTTGGGTTGGTGGTCATTGACCTTGTTTTGAGAGGGGAAGACTGAGCCAATGCTGTCACTTCTATGACTGGATTTAATAGGCCATTCCCTGTTGTATTAGCCACCATAGGGGGGGAGTTATTACCACAAGATATATCATGTGCAGGTGAGCAAAGCAGGGTGCATCCCCTCAGTTGCTGGACAGGGTGTACATGCACGTCAAGAGACAACCTCCGTTCCGTTACCGCTATCTCCTGCTCCAGCGCATCCGAGGCTCTCGTAAAGAAATAGTCCAAGGTTCCCATCATACCTGCACTTTTCAATGCTAGCTTTTCCTTAATGGCACCTGACGCCATTGCTGGTAATTAAACAGTTGTACTCCACACTACATAGGCTTGAGACGACGAAGGTTGGCTTACCGGGCAGCAATGGACCTCTACCTCCAAGGGCAGCCGTTAGAGGGTGGGCCCGGCCCGGCCTACTCCGGTCTCGAACGGGCTCAAACGGGCCCGCCCTTGGCCCGGGGTTCGCCCGGCGCACGCCCGCGTACGTCCCACGTCGCGGTAGGCATAGCCGGCAAAATGGGCAGACCAACTCAGGGGGAGGAGCTCGCTGGTGGTAGGTGCAGGGACTCCTGGGCAATGGAGTCCCGCTGTCTCCCTCACTCTCGTCCGGTGGCGGCGTTTGATGTCCCAAGTTACCGCTGCGAGCGGCTCCCGCAAAGCGGGGGCCGCGAGCGGTTAAGAAGGTGCAGTGGGAGGAGCTCGCTGGTGGTAGGTGTGGGGACTCCTGGCCAATGGTGTCCCGCTGTCACCCTGTCATATCATTGGTAGCGATGGTATTGATGGTGATTTTGGTGGTATTGGTAGTTTTTGGTGATGGTATTAGTGGTGGTGTTATTGATGTAGTGGTTGTATAAGTGATGGTAATGGTGGTGGTGAGGGTGATGTTGGTAGTGATAGTGGCAATGAAGATATTCATGGTGGTGGTTGTGATAATAATGGTGGTGGTTGTTTTGGTGTTACTGCTGGTAGAGCATTTGTGGTATTATTGGTGGTGGTATTGGTACTGCTGTAATTTTGTTTTTGGTGGTAGCAGTATTGGTGGTATTAGTGTTGTTTTTGTATTTTCATTGATGTTGGTAGTCATGGCTGTATTTGTGGTTACATTGGTGTTGGTGATAGTATTGGTGGCATTGGAGGGGTTGTACTGGTGGAGGTGATGACACTTGTTGTATCAGCGTTGGTAGTATTGGTGGATTGGTATTACTGGTGGTGGTCGTATTGGTAGTATTTGTGGAGGGGTATTGATGGCTGTGTGGAATTTGTAGTGCTGTGAAATTACTGCTTTGATGGTGTGTGGTATTGGCAGTGGTATTTATAGTGGTGGAATTGGTGATAATAGTGGTGGTACTGGCAGCTGTATTGATGGCATTGATCCTGTGGTATTGGTGATTATAGTATTGATAAAGGTGGCATTGTGGTTATGGTGGTATTAGCGGTGTGTGATAGGTGATGTTGTACTGTTGGTGGTGGTATTGCTGGTTAGATAGTTGGTGGTGGTATTAATAGTGGTTGTGAATTTGGTGTAATTAACAGTATTTATATAAGACTTATTGATGGTGGCACTGTTGTGTCAGGCTGGCAGAGGTACTGACCTTCATCGGAGGATATTGCCAATGAACTCTCCTGGCATGTTATGGGTGGCACCTTCTTACGTTTTGATTGATTCCCCATTTCTTTATTTACAGCCAGCAACAACTCTAGGTCAGGCAACAGAGAGCGGGACATTTGGAAGTCCTGTTCTTCAGAATGTGGACCGGAAATTGGAGGAGATTAAACCTGAGTATAAGGGATGGGGTCACTTTAAATTGTTACGGTGTCAATGCCGAAGAGCACACAAGGACCCCCGCACGACTGGAGATTGTAGGAAACGAGAAGGCGAGACAGCAACGTGAGGCCATTTGGTTGAAGGACGAGGAAAAGTCGGAAGACACCGGAGAAACCGAGGAAAAGAGAGTACCGCTTGAGGGAGAGCCGCTAGCTTGAGGAAACGGAGCCGAGGAGAAGGTAGGAGGCCACCGGCAACATGCAGTGCCCGGCCACCGTCCTGGGGTAGCGTGGCTTTCAAAGGTACTAGCTCGTCTTCTGGGGCGATAGGGAGGCGGGAGGGGGTTGTCACAGTTTGAGAAGAGACCGAAAGTCCGATTCCCTTTACATAACTGAATTCACACTGAGTAACAGGGGCATCAGCCAGAATGAGTTCACCGCCGGGTCTGACAAGACTCTACGGCAGGTCGTGGAGAACCATTGTCGCAGGGTTTCTGTTCTCACACAGAACTGTGCACAGAGGAGTGGAACCTCGGCGAATTAGGGTGTCCCAAAACTCACCTTAGTATCCAACTCACCCCTTACCGAGCTAGCTACAGTGTCTCATTGGACCTATCAAACTCCCAATGTTTAGACAAACCAGAACATGAACTTACTGTACCTCAGGGTACGTGGAACTCATGAACACTCTTTCGTTATATTATCATTACAAACCAGAACATGGAGTAAAGAAGACACATGTGCATTTGAAATGTTTATTTACTAATGCCGTCTTCTCAGGCGCAGTATCTTAGATAATACAAGTATACTTATTATCAGTAGCAAAATTACCAGCATAGTTACTAAGACATAAAAAGCGAATGGTGACAGCATGTTAACATACTGTAATGAATAAGAGTTAACAACACTTATATCTCACCCTCCCTAACACATATATTATATTATTAGCTAAGAAGGTCTCTTTGGGTTGTTTTAGGGCGGGCCCATACCTTAGTGTCCTAGCATGAAGGAATCACATCAGCATACACCAGCTCTCTCTGCATGTGCACCGCATCAAGTGTGTTCTATGTGCCTCGTGCAAAGCAATATCAATCCCGCCTGAAACCAGAGTTGGCAAAGGCTGCACTTGTGTTATGACTATGAAGGCGTAGAGATCAGACCTCATAACAATTCCATATCGTGTTGTTCCTGAAACTTCAGCACTCTTCGTGCAGACATAGTTTATTAAGCAAAGCTGATATCAGAGCAATAACATATTATTCTCACATAAACAACGGCAAACTACTAGGTTGAAAGCTAAGTCAACAATTAAGTGTTGTGTGCAGAAGTAGCAAGAAAGAAAAATGGCGTTTAAACCTCAAATGTACCTATGCTAACTTAACACGATATAAGGATATACAGGAGCTATATGACACCCCCCCATGATCCGAGAACGGACTAAATATGATAACAGAAGTGCCATCACATGAGAGCAGAACTCAACAGTAAGCGAGAATGAATCAAAACTAAACTTTAAAAAGTAATGCTAAAAAATAGCCCAAAAATATAACGTGGCTCAAGCCAATAGGCAAAGAAAATAAAAAGTTCTTGACAAATAAGTCAATAAAATCAATGAAATGCTATTGATCAGCACGTCAATCCGAGGCAGTGTCCATGATAAAACTGTATATGAAAAGTAAGCAGCAACAGCCTCTAATAGGAAATCACTGTCCTCATCCGAAAATAGTTCAGCCATCCAATTTAAAAGATGAAAGGAACATACATGTTCTCCAAGCACCGGATCCTCTATAACCATCAGAGGACAGCTCGGTGGGTTTTCAAGAAAACTTTGTTCCAAGAAAGTCTGTGCTGCAGACAATATATCCCAGGGACCCATTAGTCCATGCGCCACTGCTAAGGCCATAATCCTCTCGTCAGAACAAACCAACTCGTGAGCAATGATAGGACTCATCAGCTGATTAAAATCGACGGCAGGAGAAACCGGTCCGCAGAGACACAAATCAATGGCCCAATGGAAATCACAGGTCAGGCAGTGAAATACAGGCTGGACACAGGTGAAGTAGGAGAATCGAAAAGATAATCCATATGCCGTGCTCAACGTCGCCAACGGCAGTGTGCCATAATATTCAAGCATGCGGTTGCGAAACCTCGTCAGTAGCTGTTGCGCGGGGTCTTGCACAGGAAGGACATCCATATTTAAAAAGACAAAAAACCACTAGTGCGCCAGCCGCTAATGCAAGTAAAAACGGGAACCCTCCAAACAAGGATGAAAAAATAGAATGGAAGAAAGCAGGGACGACTCCAAAAATCTTTTCAAATGAAGTCACGAGACCACTGCTAACAACTTTAAAAAAATGTGCAAGGCCTTTTGTGGAGGATGCGTTAAAGATAGTTCGAACCCTCGCTCCGAAATGCAGAGGCAAATCAGTATTCAAAAGAGCCTGAACCTCTGTACGGGTGTTTGCAATGTGAAGCACGAAAGTTTCACGGGCCGAGCTCAAGGCCACCTCTTTCTGGGACAAAAGAGCCCTTATTCTTGCCATGCCGCTGAATTCTGCTCCCAAGGTTGGTATCTGTGGCCAGATGGAAGACTCCCTATGTTCACGTGTGGGAGGATAAAGCACATTTCTGCAGCAAATAACCCGCTCACTTACTGTAACTATGAAAGCTATACCTTTAATTAACCCACAACAGTTTTCATTATTGAGCATCAAATAACTACCATTCTCTAATAATTTAAACGTGGGGATGATAGCAGGAACTGGCGTGCCTTGTAAAACGCAAGCCATATTGGGTCGGTCCTTGTTGCATGAACCGTGTAACTGTATGTGTCTACACATTAAAGAATGATCTGGCGTCTCAGTGCACTCCTCCCCTGTTAGATAAACTTCCTGGTCATCCTTAAAACATCTGTATGTGTATGGGAGTGACCAGACTTCATGAAGGAAACCGCTACCTAAAGGTTCATAACGACCTATTGGTACATATTTCATGCAATTTGAAAACTTATACAAAGCAAAAGGCAACGTTATTAAACCGTGGATAAGCCACGTTGCAGCAGTGGCTTCAGCCACGGAAAAAGGTAAAGATTCTAACCTTTCAATATGTAACATAGAAAAGGAAGCATCACGCATTGAAAGTAAGCGTTGTTTGTCAGTCAAATTAAACGGTGCAAATAAAGAAGAAACGTTCATGTACCCCCAGGGAACTTTACTCATTTTTAGTGTTTGAAGGGTCCATGCAAACTGCATGATTGATCGTAATTGATTTTGACCATGGTATAATACTGACACTTCATCATGTACAATATCGACGACTGACGACACAATATTATCCAAAGTGTAAATTCTAGAGGAAAGCACATTAATGCTATTGTCAACAACCGCAAGCACTTTCTCAAGATTTGCTTGATCAATAGCCCTAAGGCGTGTAGCAGCCTCAATCTGTGATAGCTTCCAAATTTCATTGTAAACCCCATATAACCACCTTTTCGACCTGCCACTAGCCGGGCCTTTAATGAAATCATTCAAGTCCACTTCTGCATTTAGTTTAGAAAGGTGACTCTTAACCGCAGGTAAAGTTGAATGTTTCAGCCAGTTTTGACACAATTTGCCTACAGAATACGAGGTGACAGTATGACCTAAGTCAAAACGGGGATCAGATCTAACAGCTTTAAAACCGTCAGTTAAATTCAAAAATCTATGTTGGCAAGAATCAGCACTACGGTGCCAAAGCAGCCAACCCTTAGGATTCACACTGGAAATGTTAAAGGAGGAATTAAGAAGTAGAGTCTGTAAGTCTCTAATGGACAACTGAGTAAAATTACTCCAACCATCATATTCCTCCAACTCCGGGAAAGAAGGAGCGTTTAATTTTTTAGAAGTAGCCAATCCAAAGCATGTGGTCTGGGAAATTGTTTCATTCAGAAACAGCATATGATTCGGGATGAGACATGCACGGTGCAAAGCCTCAGTGCCTTGTACCTGCCAGGCCTTCGAACCCCAAACTGATTTAAGGTCTATCGTATCCTTCCATAACTCATAGCCTCCAGTAACTAATTGATCAAGGAAGGACTTGGAATACAACAATTTAGTATCGGTAAGTCTAACCTTGGACATTGGCATTTTTCGAAACCTAAAATAAAAGGACTCGGGATTGGACTGATTAAAGTCAGTGAAGTAAGAATACTTTCTCAGAAATGTTTCAGAACTCCCCTGATGAGGCGCTGGGCAATGTTCCCACTGAGTAAAGTTAACAGTATCCCGCCTGGATGATGTTTTGTGTAAGAAGTGATTGCCATAATGTTGGTAACAGAATAATTCACCATAATTAGCAGATTCTAAATATAAATCCTCAGCATCAAATGCAGCATAGTATTTCAAATCAGAAAATAAACTTTCTACAGCATTGACATCCCAGTCATCAGAACGAATGTTTTGTTTCACCACATCCCCCATATTCACTCTAAGTACATTAGGGACATTAACGACTTCCGTTGGGCCATGAATCTGAAACCGAACTGCATCCCACACGATTCCATCAAGGACAGGCCATGCTGTGATGTTAACCAAAGTCAAGTCTCTTTTTAATCTGTGTGTAGAATGTGAAGAGGAAAGTGGGGCCAAAGTTCCATTTAAATGAGTAATGCAAGTTCTCTCCTCGACATAGTGTCCATTCATAATCCGAAAAAAATAAAACACAAAACCAATTGACATAAAAAGGTAAACTGAAAAAAGGACCAGCCAAATGTATGTCCAAGGGGGTATCAAAAAATGTTTCTTAACCACTTCCATGCTAATGACAAGGTCAACTCGTCATGGGTTTTACCTGCCCTGTGCTTATGACGAGTTGACCTTGTCATGAACAATGGGGAATCTGAGATTGTAGCACACAGCAGGAAAACCCCTTAGCAGCCAAGGTGTTAAACAGGCTAGCATAAACTGCAATTCGAGAGGGTTTCTTCGAGGCAAGGGAAGCAGAGTCAAATGAAAATCTGGATTCCGTGGCTAAACGAGCTTGCAGGTCAGGCATGGACAAATCAGTGGGGTAGGTATAGTCCAACTCATCAATGTTAGTTCCGGGTAAATTATTTAATAACGGACTGGAAACAGCAGGTAATTCGATGGCCACTTCAGGTTCAATATTAGAAGCAGTGGCCATAACTGAATTTCTCACAATGGAAGGACAGGAAACAGCCGGTGTCATGCTAAGAAGAATCGGCCACTCTGTGTATCTTGACATTGTCAATTGAAATAAACCTGTTTTCCTTACAACCAGGAAGTGGTGGTAAAATGACTGTTCTTGTGCCCTTCACTCCAACGACGGGAACCGGAGCTCGATAGGAAGGACCAAATTCTTTCCTGTTATCGATCATCTCTCGAACCAGTTCTCCAACTTGGGGTAGCCAGCCAGCTACCGGGATCTGCAACGCATCATCCGACGTGGAGGGCAAATGTTCCTTTGCAAGACTGTCTCTGGTCTTTTGTAGATTCTGTAAAACATTGCAATGTTCATCTGCGTCAAAGGAAGTGGCGCGAACCACATAGTCTAGACCGTCAAGGTCAGGGACGTACATCTTGATGCCAAAGAGCATTTCGTATGGGGTCCGCCCACCCAGAGACCTTCTAGGGAGATTATTAAGAGCACGCTGCACGCCATAGAGGTGAGCCAGCCAGTTTCTGCCAGTGCCTATAACTCGGGCTGTCAAAGATTGCTTTAAATCACGGTTCATTCGCTCAACTACACTGTTACCCTCAGGTCTGTAGGGAGACGAAAACTTGACTTGGACCCCCATCGAAGTCATGGCATCCTTATACGCCTTAGAGGCGAAAGCCGGACCCTGATCCGAATGGAAGGTACCACAGGCAAAAATCCCTATAAAGACACGCAAATCTCTAATGACAGTCCGTGAATCAGCGCTGCGATGTGGCCATACCCACACAAAGCGTGTGCATGAGTCAACTGCTACTAAGATGTACTTATACGCAGTATCAGATGAAAAAGGACCGCAGTGATCTAAATAAACACAACCTAGTGGTTTATTAGAAATGTACAACTGAGTCTGTGGCGGACGCGTAGCAGTTGAAGGTTTAATCTGCTGGCATATGTCACAAAGAAGGACATAATCACGCGTCTGTTTGTACAGTCCCCGCCACCAGAAACGTTGTTGTAATTGAGTTACAGTGGCCGAGACGCCCGCATGCGCAGACGCCACACCTTCATGTGCCGCTGTAATCAAGTCTGCTCTGCGATCCGAGTTGGGAATCAGCCGTTCCCCAACGCCAGGAATTGTCACAAAAGGAACCTTTTCGGGACTTAAGTGGTATTTGTATTTCGAAGGGAATCCCGCAGGATGCTTACTTCCCTTCTCAGAGGCAGCAACTGCCGCCAAGATGTCGCTATCAATCTTGGTTTTTGACCTAGTAACCGCTGCAACTAAGTATGTAGATACTGCTGATTTCGCTGCTTCATCAGCAAGCGAGTTGCCAACAGCGTGAACTCCTACGCGCTGATGACAGAGAGTATGAATTACATAAACGAGTGGCAACATAGCCTTAAGCTCTGCCACTCGAACCCAGATCATTTTATGTTTTATTGCGCTACCCTTGGAATCATGGAAATCATTTTGAATCCAAAAGAACAAGTTTTCATTGTAAGACTGGATACAGTAGTACGAATCACTTACAATCAGAGTAGTCACCCTAGGATCTGCGTAATCCAACGCTAGTAAAAGAGCACGAAGCTCAGCCAATTGTGCAGTGCAATCGCCAAGGGGCAAGGTGTGTACTTCCCTGGAAATGAACTCATCGTTCAACATAGCACCCACCACAATAGCGCATGCGGAAACGTAGGCATGTTTAGAGCCATGCGCAACCTGCGCCGACCCATCAGTGTAAATGATGCAATGGAAGTCCTCCAAAGGTCGCATAGCCAGAGGAGCAGGATGAACGAACTCATACTGCAAGAACTCTTGCGACCGTAAGGAAGCGTAAAAAATGAACGTGACATCCGTGGATGTCAATGACGCAGCCCACTGAATCCACCGAGGGTGCAAAGCTTTTGAATTCGGTACACTGGCTTTCGTGACTGCCTCCAAATGAGGACAGGGTGTTACCACTAACATGCGCTTCCCCTGTGACAGAGCTCGTTCTTTAAGAATCGCCATCTGTACAGCAGTTAAAACTTTCTCCACAGTGGGAAACCGCAATTCAGCCGAAGTGTACAAGTGTGACTTGTAAGCAATAGGCACTGTGTCTCCTTCATTAAAAGTCAGGTACGTGAAACCCACCGCCCCTGGGATTATTCTTATCACCAGGTTGGTGTGGTTATCACGAGTCAATAAGTATTTAGAAGCGAGCAGATCAGCCTGCAAGGATTGCAAAATGGCTGAATGCTCAGGCAGCCAGCATGATTTTGAGAAAGTAGGTTGTATTAATGCATACAACGGCTTGATACGCTGGGCATATTCTGGAATGTATGTCCTTCCGAAATTCAAAAAGCCCAGTAAAGATTGTAATTTTTTCAGTGTTGTAGGAGCGCGCAACTGTGCGCACTTCTCTAAGAAGTGAGGAGCCAAACCTCTACCTTCATTGTTGAGCTCATAGCCCAAAAACAACACTGTGTGTTCAGCAATGTGCGATTTTGCAAAGTTAAATTTGTAACCCATGTCAGCGAAGTTGCAAATAACAGAATTTACATGACACAGATGCTCCCAAATATCGTCGTCTGTGAGATATATGTCATCCACATACGAAAAAGCATCAGGGTCGAGTGCCTCCAGAATAGAGACAATGCGAGCGGTAAATATACCAGGACTATTCTTATAGCCCATTGGAAGACGCCGGAATTGTTTTTGGACTCCAGCGCTCGTAAAACTGGTCCATTGGGAGCTAAAGCTGTCCAATCTGTGGGCATAAAAACCATTGGATATGTCAAGCGTTGTCTTGAAACGCTTACGCACGAGACTATCCATAAGGGCAGAGCCGTGGGTATTCTGTACTGCACAGTTACGGCAATGCGAGTTTAAATGCCGGTAATCCAAAACCAAACGATATGATCCGTCAGGTTTGTTCACAGTAAAAAGGGGATTATTCATCTGTGACACACACGTTTCAATAACTCCCTGATATTCCAATTGCTCAAGGATTTCCGCGACAGAAGATTTTGCTTCACGCCTAATGGGATATTGAGGTTGAGGCTGCGGCTGAGACCGCAACGGAATTTCGTGGCAAGGCGACAATTTATCCCAACCACATTGGTTACGGTACAGAGCCGGCGCGAGAGCTCGAGCCCACTCTTCTGCAAAATGCTGCGCATGCTCTTTCGAGACAGTGTTCGCGAAACTGGGGAGGATCACCTCCTCCCCTCGCGGCGCTGCGAGCACAAAAGGTGGGGGCCAGTCAGCCTCCGAAAGTAAAATATCATATGTAGAAGACAGATTTTCCCAAAATACACCTTTAACGGCACGCTGTATGTCACCTTCAATTAACAGGACAATTTCATAAAGTCTTTCAGGGGGAGCAAGTCTCGTAGCCGCTGTTTCTATCACAACGTAGACATCAGTCGCTGTCACCCTCAGTAGTGGACGCAGCGCCTCTCTGACTATGGTTATCTCCGCCGCGCTGTCCAGCAAGGTCAGAGCCCACGTCAGATTCCGAAGCCGCGTTCTCACTATCTGTGGCATATCGATGCGCTGTTAAGGCTGCGACTTTCTTTTTCGCAAACTGCGGTCTCTTAGGCGTAGAATCCTCCTGCTTCCATGCGCCTTCTGTCTGGCGGGGCTGGCCACGTCCCTGTTGGCCACCACGTCCCCGTCCGCCTCCTCCTCCACCGGTCTTCTGGGCCTATGAGTCCTGTAAGGAACGAGGAGAGCGTTGATCAGAAACCTGAAATCGATCAGGTGATTTAATCATCGCGCGATCGCGCAAATCATAAACTTTCTCAGCTGGCGCCGGGACTTGTGTTGCAGGATAAGATTCCTGCGTTTGCTGTTGCTTCCCCTGTTTCTGTTTCTGAGGCCAATTTTGTTTTTTGGACTTTGGTTGTACATCTGCCGCAGCAGATTGCACTTGTGGTTGTTTCTTATCCTTAACCGCGAAGTACTTTAAACCCTTACTTGTGCGACCGATAGTTTTGTAAGCGGCCACCACAATCTTCGCTAACTGGCGGGGCTTTTCGGCATCGGGTAACGCTGCCAGTGCATTAAAAACCTGGAAGTTCACTGCATCTCCTTTGATGTTGGAGAGTATGAGATCACCCACAATCTCAAAAGAACCACACAGGCGCATACCCAATTCAACTGCTGCCTCAGGACCGTGATCATCCTGAACACGTTTTATGATCGTAGGCAGTACAGCCATAGATGGGGTGCCGAAGCACCTCGCATAAACAGCCGCAAAAGTCTTACCCCATCTTTCACAGTCAACGAGTTCGGGAGTGATATCCTTAGGTAAAGTAATCGTCAACATTCTATGTTTGTCAGCAGGAGAAGAATTGGGAAACACGGCTTCCAGTTGGTCAAATTTCTCGGCCAGCCAAAAAGGAAAATCATCTTTATTATCAGGGCGTTGACCAAAAGCAGAATTTACCATAACTGGATTAAGCCGTAAACCACCACGTTCCGTTTGAGCGGCCGGACCCCCCGGGGGACCACCCGGGAGATGACGACCTATGTATTGCACTAGTGCTCGAATCACGGAAATAGATACAACATGTAACCTTCGAATTTCCTGAAGGGTACAAGCGCCGTGATTCGGGTGCGGGGTAAAACCACCCAACGCAGGCCAGTTAGTACCTGGAATCGAGAGTGGACCTAACCTCGCAGCGGACAAAGAGTGGGGGAGGGCGCCATCAAACCAAACGCGATGCTGCCAATGATCAATAGGTATTTCCAGTGCCCTGTACGGTGTATATTCAGCCGGGACAGCTGAGGCGGTGTAGGAGTGGAACAAACCAGAAGTTGCGTCCACAGCCGGAAACGTAACCCAAGAGTAAAACAACTCGTAAGGGAACGCCGGATCTGCACACACCACGAAAATCACAGCCATTCCATCCACCGGTACTTGGTACGTCTGAAGATGGTTGCGCACCGCCACGCGACTATGCTGCGCAATGGCCACCGCCGCCATGACAACACTGGAAACAAGAAAACACAAAGAATACTTTGTAGCACAACTGGGTAGTAATTCAAAGAAACCGTTTAAGAAAGAATCAAGCTTGAAAAAGACCTATCTCAAAAAATAGGTAGGTTTCACCGACACCCCGCTTTCCGGAAACGGAGGTGAAGGGGTTAAGGTATGAACGATATACTACTCGAGTGTCATGATATAAGACCACCGAAACCGTTGGGCGCCATGTCGCAGGGTTTCTGTTCTCACACAGAACTGTGCACAGAGGAGTGGAACCTCGGCGAATTAGGGTGTCCCAAAACTCACCTTAGTATCCAACTCACCCCTTACCGAGCTAGCTACAGTGTCTCATTGGACCTATCAAACTCCCAATGTTTAGACAAACCAGAACATGAACTTACTGTACCTCAGGGTACGTGGAACTCATGAACACTCTTTCGTTATATTATCATTACAAACCAGAACATGGAGTAAAGAAGACACATGTGCATTTGAAATGTTTATTTACTAATGCCGTCTTCTCAGGCGCAGTATCTTAGATAATACAAGTATACTTATTATCAGTAGCAAAATTACCAGCATAGTTACTAAGACATAAAAAGCGAATGGTGACAGCATGTTAACATACTGTAATGAATAAGAGTTAACAACACTTATATCTCACCCTCCCTAACACATATATTATATTATTAGCTAAGAAGGTCTCTTTGGGTTGTTTTAGGGCGGGCCCATACCTTAGTGTCCTAGCATGAAGGAATCACATCAGCATACACCAGCTCTCTCTGCATGTGCACCGCATCAAGTGTGTTCTATGTGCCTCGTGCAAAGCAATATCAATCCCGCCTGAAACCAGAGTTGGCAAAGGCTGCACTTGTGTTATGACTATGAAGGCGTAGAGATCAGACCTCATAACAATTCCATATCGTGTTGTTCCTGAAACTTCAGCACTCTTCGTGCAGACATAGTTTATTAAGCAAAGCTGATATCAGAGCAATAACATATTATTCTCACATAAACCACGGCAAACTACTAGGTTGAAAGCTAAGTCAACAATTAAGTGTCGTGTGCAGAAGTTGCAAGAAAGAAAAATGGCGTTTAAACCTCAAATGTACATATGCTAACTTAACACGATATAAGGATATACAGGAGCTATATGACACCATCTTACTTGGTGATAGGGTTCCTTTTTTTTAATTTCAATTCTTTTAGTGGTGTGTTGATTATAAAGAGGAAATAACGTTTACATTGACCTAGTGAGTTCAGCTAGGCATTCTTCTAGTGTACATTCCCCAACAACCAGAAGGAAAAGACAGGTGTAGAAAAGAAGCATATGCTTGGTGACTAGGGTCACTTGGTGATGGGGACGGTGGCATAAAGACACAATCTGGAGTCAAGCCCTCACTTATCCCCTAAATCTTCAAAATAACGCTTTCATAAACTGTCACTGTTCACTTACGTCTGACATTTCTCATTCTTTCGAGAAACGAGCGACATCCCGGTGGTTCTGACATCTCAGCAACTGAAAGAGAAGAAGAAGGAGGATACCATTAGGCGATCACTGATACATTAAAGTTACCTTGAAAATTAAAGAAATACATAACAAAAAGACTGGTGTCTGAGTCGTAAGTCCTGCTTGCGTAACATGATGGAAGCTGTACTTATGGTATTTGTACTGGTGGTGATGGGGTTGTTGGTAGTGATATGGGTACTGGTGGTATTGGTGGTGGTGTGATACTGATGGTGGCATAGTATTGGTGGCATTGGTATCAGTGGTATGGTATTGATAACAGTGTGCTATTGGCAATTGTGAGTTATTGGTGATTGTGATATTGGCGCTGTTGTGGTATTGATAAATGTGTGATATTGTGGAAATATTGGTGGAGGTGTTGGTGAAATTGGTGGTGATGGTAATGATATTGGTAGTATTGGTGATAGTATTGCTGCTGTGTGTGCTGGTATGGTGATATCTGTGGTGTAGTGGTGGTATTAATGCTGAAATTATGGTTTTGGTGGTAGCATCAGTGATGGTATTGCTAGGATTGGTGGTAGCATAAGTGGTAATCGTATTTATGGTGTTGGTGGTGGTGGTATTAGCATTAATTTATTGGAGCTGGAATTAGTAGTGGACAACGTTTATAAAGCGTGAAAATGCCTGACGTCATCTTGGCGCTAATATCCTGAAAAGAAACCATAACGTAGAAACCTATTTGGAGTGTGGTGAGAAAAGCCAGGATTTTATAATTTTCCTGAATTATGTCAAGTTAGATTGGGATCTAAGGTGGAAGGGCATCAAATTCCACAATTTACAGGTGGAGTAGGAAAAACTCCTACCTCCCCATCTCACTTTATTGATCCTAGGGATGGCTACCAGCTTAGCAGAGCTGGACCGAAGATCACGGCTTGGTGTGATCTAACAGAAGATTTTCTGGAAGTACTATGGGCCGGTCTTGTAAAGCACCTTCTGGACCAGGCAGTGGGCCTTAAATGTAATCCTCTCGCAAACTAGCAGCCAGTGAAAGCCAAAGATGCTTTGAGAAACAGGGCTGAAATTTGGGATTTTCAAAAGCAACCGCACTGCTGCATTTTGAAGGGTCTGAAGCTTATGCAGCAAGCGCTGCTGTATGCCCACACACAGTGCATTACAATAGTCAATCCTTGAAATGACAAAAGCCACGATTACCATTTTCTGCAAATCTGCAGTAATGTGCAGAAAAACCTTTTTCAGAATCATGAGGAGATAGAAGCAAGAAGATGTAACTTGATTAATTTGATCTGAATGGCAGAGGTTTCCGTTGAAAAAAAACTCTAAGTTCTTAGCTTTCTGCCCTGGTGTGGGAAGTGGACCAAGATATAAAGGCCACCAGGATTTGTTCCAGAAGGTGATGTTATTTCCAAAAAGGAGCACCTCTGTCTTCCCTGAGTTCAATTTAAGACAATTATTCTGCATTTATGTCGTAATTTGTGCCAGGCAGTTATTAAACTTGCTGCCCACCTCTCCGACATGGGATGAAACTGTCACTACTATTTGAGTGTAGTCAGCGTAAAAGACAACAGAAAAACCGTGAGATCAAATGGGTTTAGCCAAGATTTGACATAGATGTTAAAAAGCGTTGGACTTAACGATGAGCCCTAGGGCACCCCACACAGGAGAGAAAATGGTGCAAAAGTGAAATTGTGAACAGTAGTGATACTGGAATCATTGGTATCGATACTGGTGGTGTTAATTTGTTAGTGGTATTAATGGTATTGGTGTGATTTGTAGTGATGGTATTTGTGCTTGTGGTATTACTGGTGGTCTGGTTTGAAGGTGGAGTGGCACTGCTGTGGAATCGATGGGTGTATGGTATTGGTTGTTGAATTGATGATATTGGTGGTGATGTGGTATCAATGGTGTGTGGTATTGATGGTGTGTGGTATCAGTGGTGGGTGATACTGATGGTGGTAGCCATGGTACTGGTATTAAAAGTGGTGGTCGTGTTGGTATTGATGGCGAAGGTGGTATTGATATCAGGGCCGGACTGGGAAACAAAACCGGCCCTGGCAAAGTGCTCGGCCGGCCCCAGACCCCCCTCCGGGGGTTGGGGGTGCCGCCGAGCTCTTTGCCAGGGCAGATTTTCGGCCGATTTTGTTACAGGGCCAATTTTGCACCTATGTTGCAAAAATGGCCCTGTAACTAAATTGGCCCCCAGTGCCCAAAACCGACCCCCACCGGTGCGGCGCACCGGGGGATTGCCCGGTGCCCGCTACGGCCAGTGCGGTCCTGATTGATATTGCTTGTGGTATTGGTAGTATGGAATAAATACTATTTTTGAGACATTGGGTTGATGGTTGAGTGGGGTGTTAACCCTGCTCAAGCAACAGCCACAGTCTCTGTCAGGGTTAGCCACAAAAGTTATTAAATTAATTTGTGCTCAACTATCTGGTAGCTTGGCGCAAAAGCAGTAAGGCTTAACTTAGAGGCATTGTATAAAGTATTTCTGAAGCACTCAAACAGTAATAGAGTGAAAACACAACACATGAAAATTCCCACACCACATTTAGAAAAATAGAGTACATTTTAATAAATTATCTGACACCAAAATGACAAAAAGCCATTTGGTAGACCTGGAGTTATGAATTTTTAAAGTTTATGGTAAAAAATAGTGCCTAAAAGATCAAATCGCCAACCCCTAACATTTAGCTGCGCAAGACCAGGTCAAAGTCAAAAAATATGTTGGACACAGAAAGTGGATTGGGTCCGTTCAGCACTTATCTTCAGACTTAGTTGGAATTTCAAGAATTAGTGTTCTGAGAAGCTGCTGCGTCGCCTCCGCTATGACGGAGGAGTGTCGCCTCCCCCCCTCAAAACATCAGGAAAGGAAAAATAAAACGATAAGAAACGCATTTTATAATCATTTAATTTTTATTTTCTGCTTCTCTGCTGAGTTTTAGGGACGGGCCTGAGGGGTAACAGGCACTGAGGGGAGTAGTAGGTGCACTGCCTTCACTGCGCATGACGGTTTTGCAACTTTAGCACCATCACCAAGGGTCCTGGACTGAAGGGGCAGCACCTAGGGGCTTAGGACTTACGCGGGCTGCATCCAGCTGTGGGTTCAAGATGGTGGGAGCCTTTTCTGTTCATAAGCCGTTGATCAGGAGGCCAGGCAACTAGCCCTGGAGTCCTGGGTTCAGTAGTAGAACAAAGCTCAAACAGCAGGGCAGGCCTCTGAGGGTTGAAGGCAGACATCCGGCATCAAAGCAGTCTTTCCAGATTCAACAAGAGTACTCATCAGGCAGTCATTCCGTAGGTCCAAAGAGTGAACTGAAGAGTGGGTCTGAGGGTCCTATTTTTATATGTGGTGCTTCCATAAATATTTGACATATTCCTTCTAAGTTCATCCTGACTGCTTTGTGCCAAGCTACCACAGCATTAAGCACAGGATTCTTTTGTGACTTTTGTGGTTCACTTTAACAAGGAGTGTGCTTATTATTTGAGTGGGGCTTCCTCCCCTCTCAATTAATAACCCCGTTTTTTTTACAGAGGGCAAACAGGGGAGCGACAACAAAGAGAGAACTACAGCTTGACTTGGGCCAAAAATACAAGAACAGCACACAGAATCTCAAATTTACAGTACCCCTAACACTAGTACAATTTCTAAAACACATTCTTTCAGGCCTCAAACAGAAGTAGGTAACCTACCTTTTCACTTTTCACTCAATATGCTTTGCAAAGGCTAAAATTACAGTTTAATTTTCCTTCCAGAAATTAAGTGCAGGGTTGGACTGGTCTATAGAGCAATCAGGCAGTGCCCAAAAGGCTTGCTTGGCTGGTTTTTTACTGTTGATTTCCCTGTTATTAAAACAAACATTGACTGCATCAAGTCAAATCCATGCAGTCTCCATACCTTGCAAAACACTTACACAGTCTGTCTTTACAACTTCAAAAGTGCCCCAACTAGCTAACCTCGTCCACTTTCTTAGCTACCTAATTCATGGGCCACATTTATAGCCAGATGTAGGTAATCCCCGATTACCGATTCTTAAATACCGAATCATACCGATTCGGTATTTAAGAACTGGCAATCGGGATGTAGATATATTTACCGAATTAATGACCGAATCGGTATGATTCGGTAATTAATGAATCGGTATTTACTGATTCTGTAATTGCCATTGATTCCTATGGGCCTTGAGGCCCATAGGAATCAATGTCAATTACCGAATCGGTAAATACCGATTCGTTAATTGGGGGAAACATTGAAGGGTGGCAGGGTGTCACTTTGACACATTGTTGCACCCCTCAATTGTGCATGGGTGCACATGTTGCAGACATACATGCCCTTAGGGAATGTATGTCTGCAACATGGCACTGTTTAAAAAGCAGAAGAAATGCTTTTTAAAGGGTTTTCTTAATTTACCACCAACTTCTAGTTGGTGGTAAATTAAGAATTCTTAAACCCCTGTAGCACTGATTACAGTGCTACCTACATGTCAAAACACAGATTCGGTAATTATACCGATTCGGTATTTTACCGATTCGGTAAAATTACCGAATCTGTATTTTAACACGACCCTACATCTCAAAAACCAATTACTGGTCGGTAACGGCCGAAATCGGCCGTTACCGACCGGTAATTGGCGACCTACATCTGGCCCTCAATTTGTTGCCCGGGTCTCTTTTCTGTCCCAGTCTGACCCTATTCTGTACATCTTTAATTAAATGTTTCTCAATAGTAGGATGGTAATAGCTGGCAGGCCACAAATACACACACTTGTTAAGGTGGCAAATCTAGTCATGTAAAATAACAGAATATTAAGAAAGTGTACCTATTTTTTCACATCTATGTACTTCATCAGCTTGCTGAACAAGAAGCTCAAAGTCTTTGGCAATGAGAAAAAAATGAATCTTGTACTGAACCTGGTCGAGATGTACCTTATTTTAAAATGGATGAACCAGATATCGCAACGAGACTTCTGCAAAAAGAAAATAGTGCAGAATTACAGCAGACCCAAGATCATGTCAAATTTCTTGTCATCAAGCCCAAGCTTTTGTAGACAGCTCAATCAAATGCCTGTCTATAATGTTACCAGCCTCCTGGTTGCCCACCATATTGAGTCCCAGATGACAAGTGAGGTGGTAAAGGCCAGTGCTTTGAACGAAATTATTAATTGATCTTCTGGTCAGAGGGTGCTAGTGAAGACATGGACTACATTGAGCGGTTGATTGCCAAAGCCAAGACGACCTATGAGATTTTCTGCATGTTTCCTCAGTCAATTACAAAATTAAAAAAGTCAAGGCTGTTAACAAAAAAGGAATTGCTCAAGTTTAACACTTGAACAGGGTGCTCGGTGCAATCTACATGCAAGGTGATAGATTAGCAGCTGGACCCAACTGCACTCTGCTCCTGAGAAGTTATGAACTTACTGGGATCCAGTTGCATCAATTGGAGTCATTCGATGCTGGGATTCTGGGATTACTACAGACCAAACTCGATAACAAAGTACTCCTTTCCAGAACTTAACATTTTAATAGTAGCGAGACAGAGCAGTCCAAGGATTACTCAAGGAGTTGAGGTAGGTTAAACATTCAGAATACGTTTGCACTGTAATACCAGCTATTAAGATTAATGTCCAGTCAGTACGTTACTTTATTAAAGAAAGGTACTACGATAAACACAAGAAAAATATATCACATGTAAAACTAAGGTAGATTGTGAAAGCTAGATGTCTCTACGACACTCTGGGCCAGGGTTCGGATATCAAGTCAAATGTTCCTGGACTAATCACTGTCTGACCATCAGAAGGAGCAGAAGTGGCCATCCTTCCTGTCAAGTGTTTGGCCAGGGCTGCTGGTTTTCTTGCAACAGTGACATGAGAACTCCGAGATAGTGTGGTGCATTGCCTTACTGGGGATTGCATATTGCAACCCTGTAATTGAACCTTTATTGAACTGTGTGGTTTGGCATTGTGAGATTATTAAAGTACTTTCTTTTTATAAGCCCTAGGGTACAGTTTGCATTATTTGGTCTATTGGTTGATCGTTGAGTTCAGAGCTCTTGCCCTGCATACTGCCTCCCTGAGAGCACTTTGACTTCTCACCCTTGATACCCTGAAAGTCAAATGCGTGAGGGGTGTACCTGACCCAGTTTAGAGTCACATAGTAGGATGTGCCCCTGGACACCAGTGGCAAATAACCTTAACCAACATGTTGTGGCCCAGTAAGTCATGTCTGCTCCGTGCCCTCCACACAAATGGTGTCTGGCAATAGCAGATATAGAAATCATGCTATCTTTCTAATTTCTGAGAGCCCTGATGAAGGGACAGGAAGTAGCGAAACAGCTGTTGACAGTTGATGTGGACTGGACGAATGAAAAATCGAAATTCTGTTTGTAATGAAATAAAAAAATGCTTCAGAAACGAATTAGAGTTTATAATTTAGTGCCTTCATATTACACAAGTAACTGTTTGAATGCACCATTTGGGAAAGGGGTGAACGTTGACACAGCTGGGCCAAGTCTGCTCCCCATATAATTTACTGTGGGGGCAACCAATGTCAAGACTGGAGCCATGATGGCCAGTAAAGAGATGCCAACCTAGGGGCTCATTAGGATCGCGGTTTTCCCGCATCCTCTGGGCCGGCGGAAGCACCGCCGGCCCGGAGGATGCGGTAAAACCGCTGGGGAGGCACAAAAGACCCACCGCCAAATTAGGATGGCGGTGGGTCTCAAAATCGGTCCGCAGCTTTTCCGCAGCGGTCGCCTTCTGACCGTGGCGGAAAAGCTCTAACATGGCTGGCGGTGTCTATCAGACACCGCCAGCCATATTAGGATGGCGGAAAACAGATGCCTTTCCGCGGCGGATTCTCCGCCGTAGAAAGGCATACGGTGATTTCTTTGGGGGCCCATTGCGGGCCCCCAGGGTGATTGGGGGCATGGGTGGCGCACATGGGGGGTACCTATGGTACCCCCCTGCATTTGCGTGCACGAAGCGGCAGGCACCGCGCGGTGCCTGCCGCTTTGTGCATGCAAATACTAAGCATGCATATTTAACCTTG
Organism: Lissotriton helveticus; assembly: GCF_964261635.1. NCBI lineage: Eukaryota > Metazoa > Chordata > Amphibia > Caudata > Salamandridae > Lissotriton > Lissotriton helveticus. The sequence continues at coordinate 243,391,525 of NC_136062.1, read as the reverse complement.
CGGCGGGTGCTGCTTCAAGCAGCACCCGCCGCAATGTTAAATATTGAGGATGTGACCGCCAGGCTGGCGGTCACATCCTAATTGCACTGGTGGGACCGACGCTGCCCCTGCGGACGGTCCCTCCTCCCCTAGGGTGGCGGATGGACGCAGGTCCGTCCGCCATCCTTATGAGCCCCTTAATTAGCCATTTTTAGGTGCAGCATCACAGGGATTATTTTATACCATGTATCTCAGGGACATTATGCAAACTCCTGCAGCTCCAGCTGTGCAGAGGGGCTTGCAACCCTTCAGGAACCAACCAATCTTTCAGGGGGGGCGGGGGTGGGGGTTGGGAGACCAATAAATATATGTGAGATTCTGGAGACTCCTATTTCAATTTTGCAAGGGCGCCATCATTTTACTTTACGGCAATGATAATTTATAATGAAGAATATCATTATCAACCCGAAGCAAAATTACTACTCCTAACCATTGAGCACCTCTTGTGTAAAAACAGCCGCATATTGCCACCATTATATACCATCATTTGACAAAGAAATTTCCAATTAGACAATTCCCAAGCCAAACAAATTGTTCAACTTGACTTGTACTGAAGACAAAAAGTAGTAAGTTGCAGATTATTTCAAGAATTGCCGGAATCCAAACAGTCGATGAAAAAGTCATTATTTGTATAACCCTTATATGTTCGAAATCCTTTAAGACACGAAATGCACTACCAACGTTTTAAGACCACTAGGGCATGCTAAGATGTAAATGACAAACATATGGCTGTGGATTAGCTTTTGGGTGATTTTCTTTTCTTTTGTTTTTCCATCGAAACTCGTTTGTACTGTGTCTATTCCTGCATTCCTCTACACTTTGATCTCTTTTCGATTCCCTTTAAACAAGTATTCTCTTCACTTATACTCTGGACATCATTTTATCCTGTGGGAGAGGTAGGCGCCTGATTTCCCTCCTTTACTCTGCCATGCGCAGAGACTCGATTCCCCCGTTGGCGCCGGCCTGGGTGGCTTGGGAGGCAGACCTGGGGATAGAGTTGGATCCTGCCCAGAGAAAGCGGATTGGACTGTTGACTCGTAAAGTATCCTGCAATGCGCGTTTTAAACTTATACACTTTAATTTTGTCCACCGCACTTACATGACACCTGTCTCCCTCCATCGTATATCGTCAGATAGACGTCATAATTGCCCTAGATGTGGGATGGAAAGGGCGGGGTTCCTACACCTAGCGTGGGAATGTCCCTTGGTCCAGGATTTTTGGCGCAGGGTGGTGGTATACATTGCCCGTGCCACGCATCTTAGGTTGCAGCTGGACCCACTTCACTGTCTGCTAGCATTAGTGCCTAAGCCAAAAAAGAAAGGTCTGTCTTATAAATTGCTGCAACTTCTACTGGTACTGGCGAGGAGACGGGTGGCCATTACCTGGATGGGTCAGAGGGCGCCTGAGATTTCTCATTGGTTACGGGATGCCAAGGAATGGGCCTTAGCAGAGGAGACACACATGCAGCGCACTCGCAGGGACGGGAAGCTCCAGGATGACTTACTCGCCTGGAGAACTATGTGTATGGAGGGAATGGAGGAGGATGACTCAGACGCCACCAGCGCTGAGTTGTTTTCCTCTGCGTCCTCGGAGTCTGGTGATGGGGGGGTCTGGGGCGGGGTGTTTGGAGGCAGTGCAGGGGTCCCCTGTGGTCACGCCGATATTCCTTGATAGACATGTTTGTATTTAGCTGTGATTCCCATTAGGCCACACTACATTGTGATGACCCCGACCTAGCTGGCCCTTGCATGCATCTCCTCCTATATTCTGATCAGCACTAGAAATGCCATTCATGGGGTACTTAGTTACTGTTAAGCTGTTATATAATGTAGAAATGCAACATAAGAAAACTGGCGTGGACATTGAAAATGTTTTATTGATACTTGGAGCACAAATGCAATTTTCCCTACTCGTATATATGTTTACTCCTGCGCCGCCCTGCCTCCGGAATGTGGGCCATATATGGCTGTGTATTGACTCTGGGACTCTTTGTTCCTGCCGTTTACATATCAACTGGGTTGATGACTGTATACCTTGTGCCTTTTTACTATCTTCGCCACAATAAAAATATTTAAAAAAAAAAAAACAAGTATTCTCTTTCTTCTCCTTCACGAAATTATTTCCCAAAGATTTTGATTGACTATAAATTATTGCTGTTTTTTGTTCTTTTTCGATCACAAGCCAGTAATTTTGCAGGTAATTCTTTATCTTTCTGGATTCCTTTGTGTAGGTTATAATCATCTTTAGTTTGGTGCCCACTTTGTTTCACAATTTACACTTTGATTGGACACAAACAAATCATTTATTTCTTTTCTCCATGGCTTTTACTTTGCCCTGATTGATTACATTAGCTGGTAACTCCGACTCAGAAATCTAAATTTCATGTCTTTTCTGTTTCTCAAACTCATAATTGTTAGAGCAGTATCGCCTTAGTCTCAAAAACTCACCATATTGGCTGATCCATGTAGGTCTCTGCGGAAGATAGTACTATTAGTTGTGGTCGCTTCTCTGGAGAAGGTGGTCTGCATTTTGGTTGTGAATGTACATCTCAGCATCACTTTCGTATCACTTTTGACAGATGTCTAAAAAGAGTAAACAATTAAAAAATATTTTGGTCTCAAGACGTCAATATTACTCACAGCAGTGAATCCTGACTTCCAATAGTTATGGGGGATGAGTAAGTGCCTTAAGGGTGTGAGGATGACATTCTCTAGAAAAGCATGGTTGCACTCTGTAGATAAACTTCATTGCTACTTAAAAATAGGCTTTACCTTATGATGGAGAGTGCCTCTGAAAGTTCGTTTGGGACACTATTCAGGAGAGTTTCTAGCAATGCTCAGTACCTACTATATGATTCAGCTACGGCTGTTAAGAAACTTCTATTTTGGAAATGGTTTTAAAGTTAAGGACCTCTAAGTTCAAGTGAAATAGTCGAGGCAAGGCAAAGTTCAATTTCAATTCAAGATGGCAATTTGGAGTGGCGTTCCAAAGAGGATAAGGCTCCTCCTTGACCTTGATGCCTGGAAACTGCATTCCAGTGGCGGACTGGTAGCCTTTCCAACATGGATGTTCAGTCCTCTCTGTGGCCGCGGAGGCAGACTCAGTAGGCTGGGCATATTCTCCACTAGGCTGTGCTACACAGCCCAGTGGAGAACATGGCATCCTCTCAAGATGAAAGTGTTACAAAAAGTGCGCATGACTGTTTGGACGGTCCCAGAGGGCAAACCAAGCCATCATGCGCACTTAGGTAGGGGGTGTAAACCACTCCTGCTCCCTCTGACGTAGGGGAGCCCAGCCACGCCCGCCCGACCTGGCTGAAGTCGGTGTTACGCTAAGAAAAATAAAATGATAATAACTTCTTGTTGCAATCATTTTATTTTTATTTTGCACTGCTCAACTTAGCAGTGGAGCCGCCACTGCAAGAGGGTCTCTGTGGTCGAATCGATTTGCCACGATTGTAGGAATTCCAATATGATTCAAACTCTCTCGCCATTGGGGCCTCTTTGGATTCAGCAGACCACTGAGCAAGGTCAGCTTTACAGCATGAAATTATCTCCATAGGTAAGGAAAGATTCCAACATAAAAGAATCTCTCTGATGCTGAGAAATCACCCAAAGTCTAGGAAACCCACCCACACTGTTGAACATTTTTTGACAAGTAACTTTGAATGTCGAGGACCTCTCAATTTGAAAGCACTCAGGGCATGAAGAGACCTGCAGACTACCCTATGAACCTGTAGAAGTATTGAAAGCCTAGCAACAATTGCTAAATAGTAACAGATGCCCTTGACTGTTTTTCTGTACTACCTTTGTAACATATATGGAGAGCCGTCTAGAAAATACAAAAAGGCCACTTCCTTTTTCCTCTCCAAGGCATCAAAAAAAGAATGTTTCAAAGACACGAAAAAACCCTAACTTTCAAGGCAGCTGGACACACCTTTTGTAACACTTTCATCTTGAGAGGATGCCTGGTCAACAGAGCTCTTTGGATACTGCCTGGGCAGCTGAGAGTAGAAAACACAGTGCGAAAAGTGAATAATAAAAAATCTTTCCCACAGAAACAATATGATAAAAAGACACTCAGTTTAAGGTTAAAAAATGTTTTTAAAAACATGGTGCCCGATCTATCAAAGGTGTTCCACCCTTGCAAAGCAGTGATGAGGATTTGCTACAGTGAAAAGCAAAATTACTATGTATTAAAATAACACTATGAGTCAATAATGTCTTTGAAACTCACAATGGCAACATTACGGTAGCAAAGCTTGTGGGAGTAAGGCTTTGAAATGTTACTGACTACAAAATCAGTCAATAACAGTCCACGAGGGACATTTTCCACTGTACCATATGCAACTGAAGGCACTGCATTGAGCACATAGCAGTTCCACGGAGTACTTCATGTTTCCTCTGATTACTTATTTGCACTGTAATATTTTTGGGCATTGCAACCTTGTCTCTAAAAAGGAGAGGAGTTACAATAAAGGCAACTTCTCATGCATAGACAGAAGTCTGATGTCCCTTGCAGACCTTCATCTCTGCATTTGTCCTTGTGGGCAAGGATTCCCAGAAAGAATCCTGCTGCGTGAATATTGATGAGGGAAGGCTTCTGCACACCCTCGAGGTGTGACACCTAGGCAATTTCTTCTCTCATCTTTATCTGAACATCCAACAGACTCTTGATTTTTAGTAACAAGGAGACTGCCCCTCAAACTATCTTATGCAGTCTATTAAATGCCTGATCTACAACACAACCTACCACCATGATGCCCACACTCCACCTTCATATCACAGCTATTAATGAAACAAGCATCAACCCAAATGTGCTATATGTTATGTTAAGTTATGTTAAAATAGATTTATAGAGCGCACAGCTACTCAGAAGAGTATCCCGGAGCTAAGACAGAAAACCAAAGAGCTAAGAGAGGGGGAGAGAAAACAAAAGAAAACACCCAAGAAAAGGACAGTTATATTGTTTGTTGGAACAACCAGGTATTCAGCTGCTTCCTGAAGGTCAGCAAGTTAGTAACTTGCCTAAGTGGAAGAGGCAGCTTATTCCAGAGTCCAGCCACTTGCACTTGAAAAGAGCGGCCGTCTTTACGAGCTCTGAGATACCTCAGGGTGACCAGAAGATGTTGATGAGCGGTTCTAAGAGATCTGGCAGGTACGTAACAAGAGACTCTTCTGCAGATGTACTTTGCTCCTAGGCTGTGCAGAGCCGTGAAAGCTAGGACCAGTGCCTTAAAGCGAATTCTGCTGCAAACTGGCAGCCAATGCAGATTCCTGAGATGGTGGGAGGTCCACTCTCTGGGCCCAAGACTAGGAATAGCCCTGGCTGCCGCGTTCTGCACCACCTGCATTCTGTTTAGTAGGAACTCCGGGAGGCCCAAATACAGGACGTTGGCATAGTCCAATCTAGAAATTATAAGGGCCTGAATAACTATTTTTCTATGTGAGGTCTGTAGTAAAAACAAAAGCCTCAGTAGCATTTTTAGGAGGGCGAAACCGATCCCAGCTACAGCCTGAATCTGGGATGCCATAGAGAGGGTATCATCCATTATTACTCCCAGGTTCTTTACAGTCCTGACTGCAGCCTGGGGGGCAGACATGTCTTGGGGCCAACATTGTTTCCAGACATCCAGCAGCGGGGAGACGGAAAAAATTCCGGGCTTGTCTGAGTTATATTTCAGATGGTTATATTTAAACCAAGCAAAAGTTTCTTCCAGGCTCTCGTTGATCTTCTCCCCATTAAATTCCTCTCCCTTCCAACAGGTGAACAGCAGTTGAGTGTCATCGGCATATGATGTTATTGTGACCTCATTCTCTTCGGCCAGGGTAGCCAGGGAGGCCATGTACAGATTGAAAAGTACAGGGCTCAAAATAGAGCCCTGTGGCGCACCCACCCTCAAGGATGGTATACTGGCCGAGAAAGGAGGTGACCAGACCTCCTGATTTCTGACCTCTAAAAAAAGAGGCGAACCACTTCAGCACCGTGCCCTCAAAACCGCACTCCCTTAGCCTGTGCAGGAGGAGGCCATGGGGCATGGTGTCGAAAGCCGCAGAGAGGTCTAAAAGGACCAGGACCGCTTTGCCACCTGCGTCCAAGGTCTCTTTGATGGATACAGATACTTCCAATAGTCTGTACTGAGATTCTGCCTAAAGCCGGACTGGCTTGAGTGAAACAGGTTGTTCACCTCTGCGAAATTGCTGATCACTGTATGAACATATTTCTCAACTGTTTTAGCAAAAAACAGGAGAAGAGAAATGGGTCTATAATTAGTTAGGACCGTGGGATCCGCCATGTTATTTTTTAATAAAGGAATTATTTTCGCACTCTTTCAACCTGCTGTAACCTGGCCATTAGAGAGGGATGTATTGAGCACGCAGTTTATGGTGGAGTTCAAGATCTCTGCCATGGATGCCAAAAACTTGGCCGGGTATGGGTCCACCGGCGAGCCAGATTTCAGACCCTTCATTATTGCCAGCGATGTCACTAAAGGCATAAGCAGGAAGATGGAAAGGAAAGCCCTGCCTTCCTGGCACTGAAAGGCAGTCTGTGAAGTGGACGTCACATCTTTCAAGCCTGGGCCATCACACACGGATTGTATAGTTACAATTTTTGAGTAGAAAAAAATAGCTAGATTACCAATCCACTCGTCAGAAGGGGAAGACAGCCTGGTCGCAGTCCTCGATGAAGAAAAGCTTTTGACAATGTCAAAGATTTCTCTGCTTTTATTTCCCGCATATTCAATTTTTGAGGCAAAAAAGCTCTTCTTAGCTGCCTGTATCATTTTGTGGTAGTCTCTTAAGGCCTCTTTATAGTTCTTTTTATTTTCCGCCTTAAAATCCTTCCTCCAGGCTCTTTTCTGGCGTTTGTAGTCCTTTCTGTATTGACGTAAGATGTCGTTAAACCAGGGGACTGAAAGTCTAATTGTTCTTACGGGGCGCAGGGTGGGGGGAGCAAGGGTCAAAGTGCACTTTACAAGAGCCTCTGCATCCTGCTCTATGTCACCAGTGAGCATAGGAGGATGTAGGTCTAATACGTGTTTAAAAGCATCCGGGGTGATCTTATGCAGAGGTCTAGAAGTGGAAGATGACTGCTTAACTTGAGTCCATGAATGTTTAGACAGTTTTGGTAGGCTGAAACTGACCAAACAATGGTCTGACCAAAGTAGGGGTATAGGAGGCTCTGTCTTAATGAGGCAGTTCGCAAATACCTGATCAAGGGTATGACCTTTCTCATGCATGGGGGCAAATACGCAGGGGACCATGTTGAACGCACCCAAGGATTCTAGCAGGGAAATCATTTCTGAGGTGTCCTGTTGGTCCATGTGTATGTTAAAGTCCCCTAACATGAGGAAGTGTTTAAATCTGGAGGCCACCGGAGCAATTACATCACCAATGGACTTCAAAAACACTCCTGCCTGCCCGGGCGGTCTATACAAGAGGACTCCCGCAAGGCACTGATGGGGGGACAGCGTAGCCTGGAAACATAAACATTCTGCCCCTTCCATATCGTCCAAGGGAATTCAGGTGATGGCTATGTCTGTTTTGCTAATAGCAATTCCATCACACTTGCTTCCAACTCGGTCTTTCTTAACAATGGAGTAACCGGGGGGGATGGCTGAAGCTATAGAAGGATTCGACAAATTCGACAGCCATGTTTCAGTCAGAAACAATAAATCAGGTTTAGACTCCGTTAGAATATCATAAATGTGTAATGCATGTTTATTTAGTGTGGAACGTTTAAGAGTAGAGCCTCAAAGTGTTGTTGTTTCTGAAATATAACATCCAACTCAACCTGTTTTTGTATATTACGCACAGGCATAGTGTTTAAGCTACTAGTGGTATCACCCCAGCTACAATGTTGACACCCTGTAAAGGAATGGCTAGTCACTATATCAGTTGCTTTTTTACACTTAAAAGTTGAGCCCAACTCGATGAGAGTCTCCCTCTCATATGTAAGTACCTTGTTGGAGAATAGGTACAAACCGGCAGAGGGGCGCAGACGGGCTTGCCTTTGGCACACGTTTGGCGCACCCGCTGCGCGCGTCCGCTGCACGGTCGGGCATCCATCTTGGTAAATGCCGATCCATCAGTGGATATGATGGAGGCAGGGGAGGAGTCACATCCCTCCACAACCATCGGTGCCTAAGAGACCATGGTGGACTGGGTACCGGCTACGCTATGGCCCAAAGCAGTGTGAAATAAAAATAAAAGAAGATGTTCCCCCCAAAGCAGTTCCTCAAAAATAAAAGGGTAAGTTTAAAAACACTCTGTAACAGCACTCAACAAGCGCTACCTGTAGAAGTTACAAATCGCGTGCTGCCATGCCATCACCTGGCAGTGAGATTTCTAAGCACCGCCAAAACCTCCACCCGGTGTAAATGCCGATCCGTCAGTGGAAATGAGGGAGGCAGTGGGAGGAGCCGCGTCCCTCCACAACAATCGGTCCCTAAGAGACCGTGGTGGACCGGGGACCAGCTACACTAAGGCCCAAAACAGCGTGAAATAAAAATAAAATAAGAAATTCCCCCCAAGGCAGTTTCTCAAAAATAAAAGGGTAAGTTTAAAAGCACTCAACAAGCGCTACCTGCAGAAGTTAAAAGTCGCGTGCTACCACCACCAAGCAGTGGGATTTCTGTCTAAGCGCCGCCAAAATCTCCACCTGGTTTAAATGCCGATCCGTCAGCGGAAATGACGGATGCAGGGGGAGAAGCCGCGTCCCTCCACAACAATCAGTCCCTAAGAGGCCGTGGTGGGAACGGCTACGCTATGGCCCAAAGCAGCGTCAAATAAAAATGAAAGACTTAACACTCCAAGCATAAGCATGACAGCTTCATCATCACACACTATGTCGCACAGAAAGGTGGCAAGGTCAGCTTCCGTCTCAATAAATGATACATGAGGCAACAGAATAACCATATTTGCACCAATTAACCCACATTATGTTGTTCTATAGAGTTCTGCTTGAGTCATTGTATTGTTCTATAAAGACCTTGATCCAATTTTGGACTCATCAATATTCTCCATTTATCTACTCCTCTTGTAGTCCTTGGTGACCTAAACTTGAACCTGAAGTACCACCAAGAGAGAATGTTCATCACCTACCTTTGAGACTACTCTCTGGCTAACACTTAGAGTGCCCCAACGATGGACTTGGCAGTCACTTGGACATCTTTCTCATCTCTAGTTCTTTGAATCATCCACCCTCATCATTACCCATCTACTTTCTGACCACTCTTTACTTCTAATAACCCTAGAGCTTATCTTAGGCCCAGTCACTAAAATTCCTATGTCTAAAAGACAACACTCATCGGATTCTCTACCTTAATGACCAAACCAAATCCACCTTGACTTTTTCCTTCTTCTCCAGTCCAACTCGCATTCATCTAAAAAAAAAAAAAGACTCTTTAGTCAGCTTTTGACTTCCACTACTCTAGCTGCATCTGCCCCAAACCTGATCTCAACCACCATCTGTTCCTTCAGGATGCAAATGAGGACCCTTTTGCACAGATGGAGTGCATCCCAGACTGCTGAGCACTTAGACGACTATAAACAACACTTAATGCCCTCACAATAGGTCTTGATATTGTTATATAATTTCTATTCTAGGGCCGCATTATCTCCTTTCAGTCTCATCCAATATCAAATGCTTTAAGTTTCATACTCTCACTTTCTGTATTACAGTACTAAAGTCTTGTGTCCTCCCCACCGACTTTTCTCCCTACTACTCATCCAAACGTACTCTCCCAAGAAGGTAGGAAGAACAGTATGCCCAATATGTTACCCACTCAACTGCTCCTGTTCCAGTTCGCCTCACTGGACACACCTTTTTCTCCTTCTGTCCAACTTCTCTCATTTTCCCCATAACTCTCACAGCACTTGTCTAATTATTCAAGTCTGTTAACCCCTGCTGCGCTCCCTATGATGTTTTCTATGTTAAATATATAATTATAAATTACAATATTTATTTTTTAGTTAGAGATTTTGCTGGTAATATTAACTGTTTCTTATTAATAATCAGTGGTGTCTAGTAGGGAACGGCAGTGGCGGGGAGGGGAGGGTGGGAGGGGGTTGAAAAATATTTTTTAAAACCACTTACCTTTTCCGCTGTCTCTCCTCATTGTCTCCGCTTCTCTTCTCTTCCTGACTCCCAAGTCCAGAAGAAGCAGGAAGCACACAGGCACCCCTAAGCAAATCACAACTCTGCAAGGGAATGAGAAATATGCAAAGTGCACATGACTGCTTGGCCGGCCCAAGACGGCTGGCAGAGCAATCATGCGCACTTAAGGCCTGATTACGAGTCTGGCGGTCCGATGACCGCCAGACTTGTGGTGGCATGGTGGTTGCACGGGCGGTCCGACCGCCTCATTAGGAGTTGGCCTGTTAGACCACCCTGAGACCGCCGGCTTCGCCAAGGAACTGCCATTCCCTGGTGTTAGAGTGGCAGTCAGAGGCAGCAATATGCTTAAGAGGGCCGCCGTGCCCCTGCTAAGTATATTGTGAGTTTCCTCTCCGCCAGGGATTACATGGAGGTTCTACCTTCATGTTAACCTTGGAGGAGAGGAAACAAAGTGGGCCTTACAAGGCCTCTCTTTACCTCAACCGCATGTGGATGCACACAGGGGGGCATAACATGGAATCATAACCCTTATGATGGAGGGTGAGTGTACCTCGCCTTGTTTGCGTGTTCAACCATGCTCCTCTTCATACTAATTTCATTTACATTGATACAAACTCTTCTGAAAGACACATAATGCTAAGCCAATAACTCTCTTCATAGTGATTGCAAGTACTTTCTGACTTGAACTTCTGACATGAAAAATTGCGTTTGCCCCTTACAGACAATCTTAAGAGTAGCAGGATTTAACAAAAAAACTTGTGCCCCCTTAGCCTGAAAAGGGGTGATCAGTTGGCGCAACTGCCACCTTTTCTCTACAGTGTGGTGACAATAATCCAGTCTAGCAAAAAATTGTGTTCCCTTTCCGATCCTCTTCTTATCTGGTCGTGCCAAATCATACAGTTTCTGGCGGGCCAAAAAGTTATTCAACGAGATCAATATCGCCCGTGGTCTCTGTACAGTTTGCCCTCCTTTCCCACCTTTCGCAAATCTGTCGGAATAGGAATCTATGTGCCCTTTGCACTTCGACAGCCCAGTTCCACTCCTTCAGCTCGGGAAAGGCTTCCTCAAACAACTGAATCACAAATTTGCGGACATCTTGCCCCTCAATCTCCTCAGGCACGACCAAAATTCTGAGATTATTTCTACAAAGCTGATTTTCTAGGTCAACAAGTTTAGCCTGTACATCATCTTTATTAGCGGTTATAGCTTCTGTGATCTCTTTCTGTGCCCTCATTTGGTCTTCACGTGCTGAAATTCACGTCTCAGCTTCTGCCATTCGATCTGTAAAATCATTGCATGTTTTAGCTAGTCTTCTAACGGTATTTTGAAGCTTACGACAAGCCATGTGGGTTTTCAGATTCTCTGATCACGTTTCCACCATATGATCTGACAAACATCTATAGATTGACTCCAGTGAAATTGCATCTTGTGGATTTTCTATCATCCCACCTGCTGCTTGATTAGACTAGATGGGGTCATCTCGCCTGAGGAGGAAAAATCCCACTGAGGAAAATTCATTGCTTCTACTTGTACTTCAGTCACTCCTGCCTTAGGAACATTTTATTTATGCACTGTAAGCTATTCCATATGCTCTGAATTTCCTTCCTCCTGAGTGACACTATTCGAATCACTGCCAACACTGATTAGTGACCCTTGCAGAGAGTCGTTTTTTTTTAACTAAATCGCCATCTTGATCTGACAAATCCGAAGATTCAGGAAGGGAAAAAAACTCCTCCCCAGAATCACTTTCCTTGCTGGTAGCATCCATCCTATCATCAGTTAGTCCAGCATTTCGATTTATTATTTCTGGTGGCCCATAATCCTCCTTATCCCCTAATGTTACTCCCAAGTCCGAATCACTATCAATAGCAGGTTGTTCCTTACTGCTTATTCCTTGTACCTCCAATGTACTGTCAATGTCCTGCAGCAAAGTCGATAGTTTCCTGGCTGCAGCCTGAACTATCTGTGGAACTTTCTGAATCACTGATTCAGGCTCATTGCCTTGTGAATTATTGTCTAAATCACCTCCTGTAGCTTCTTTAGTGTTGCGCCCCGCTACTGCAGCTCTAGTCCTCACCAGAGTTTCCCCTGCGCCACTTATTTTACCACCTCGAGCTTCTAAGGTGGCGAATACGAGTGTCAAATTTTGCAGAGCAGTAACTTACTTCGCTCAGTCCAATAGTGTTCACGAGCACGGAATACCACTTACTGCCTCTTCCACAAACCTATCAGCTCTATTCGCTGGCCACGTCTGCTCTCGAGTTACTGGTATGTTCCTGCTTGTCTACTATTGAAGCACCTCTTAGCCAGGGAACACTCTGCTAGGGGTTCAGCCAGTAGCTCACTCGTTCATCAAACTCCCGCCTCACTCTCTGCCGAGTCTGCTGACTCTGCTTGCCGACACACTCCTGCCTCCCTGCTTCAGCTGTGTTTTTCCCACACGCCGCCAACAGCAATGATTGTATCTGCACCGCTCCTTCAGTCCACTGCTGGCACAAGTCCCGAATCCTGAATCCCGAGATAGCCGCACCAGCACCGCCGCTTCATCACCGGCAAACAGTACACCAGCCGGCCAAGAACCTCCTAAGGCACACATATAAGGTAAGCGGCCTTGCCTTGCTACTTAAAACTTCACCCAACGTGTCTTTCGAGCCGCCACGTTGAAAGATTGAGAGGTTTCATGGTTACTTTTTTTAGCACTTTGTTTCTCTTCCTCGACTCTAGCAGTGGGCCTTAGAGCATTTTAAATCTCTTCCGCATACACTGCTCCACTTTCTTGACCCTTTAACACCGCAATGTGGAGGATAGGTGAACAAACACAGGAGCCGCTCACACACATGTCCAGCCAGTGGACGCCATCTTGCCTCCCGTATGTTGATACTTCTCTTTCTCTATGGTTTTTATTTCTAATGCATAATTTATTTCATACTAATAAAAATAATTATTATAATTTATAAAAATACTTTGCGAGTGCTATGTTTTTTTTGTATTGGCTTTAGTGTTGTTAGTGTAAATTAATAGTTTTTATGGTTTGCGTTTCTAAAGATGTCTTGGTAGCTTTGTTGTTTTCTTAGAATCTCTATAAATGTATAGTGTGTTACGTGGCTCCTTCCAAGTGTTTCTTAGAAGGAATTGTGCCACTCTTCCACAGCAATATTGCTTTGGCTGCATGTAGCATTATACTATAGTATATGTTCGACCATAGCACATTTGTACAGTGCAGGCCTCCAAAGTAAGTAACGTCAAGTAGTTTCTGCATTTTTCTGATAGAAGAGCATTTCTATGTGTATAATATAGTGGTTTGTAACCTCTGTAGTTGGAACATACTCTAGGGCATTTGATGTTTTATGTCAACAAGCACATTGGTCATTTGTGAGGTAGTCAATACTTAGAGCTGATTTTTGCAGGAGGTTTCGTATTGCTTGGTTAGAGCGGCAATAGCACCCTCCTTGTATGGGTGAAAGTGGGCATATATTTTAAGATTGTGTGTATCAAGGCTTGCTAAAAATCTTTTATTTCTTGGGGCTTAGTAGTTGTTTGTTTTTTGTGTTCTTTTAGTTCCTGATATGTTGCTGCTTGTTTATTAGGGAATAAGGCATATATTAGGGTACATTTAGGCCCCAATTATGAGTCTGGTGGTCCACGGACCGTGAGACTCGCGGAGGTGCAGCGGTAGTGGTCTCTCCACTGCCTAATGAGGAATAGTACAGTCGGACCGCCACAGCTTCCATCGAACCTCCATTCCCTGGTGGTGTTGCGGCAGTGTAGAGGCATCCATATGCATGGCAGGGCTGCCGCAGTCCCGCCAATTTTTAATTTTTAGAGGCTCCGCCTTGGGAAAACCCGAAAAAAAAACAGCCAGACAGGGGGAAACTCCTAATTTGGTGGGTGTGGCGACCATGGCTTTGGCAGCACAGCGGCCGGGCAGAACCCGCGCTGCACCGCAAAAGTCGTAATCAGGTTCTTAGTGTTGTTATACTGTCTATGAATGGTACAAATTCATGTGAATGGTCCCTTCCATTATTTGATTTGTTCTTTGTGTGAATGTTAGTAAGTTGTGGCAAACATAATTATTAGAAATAATCATCATTATTTTATTAATAATAATAATAGTAATTTATATTATAATAACAATAATAATGCTAATCATTATTTAATCAATAATACTAATCATTATTTTCATGCTCATGTACCATGGATTTTTTAGCTTGTATATGTCTTCAGATGTTTCCTGGGGCATTTGTACTTTGTCTTGCTACCCTTTTTGTGCGTGTAGTTAGTCTTTTAAGGGTACCTATTGCTGGTAATGGTCCTGTTACTTCCTTTGGGAACTTGGGTGTGATATTGTTTAGTGTATTTCCCATGAGTGCAGAGAAACTGTTATTGACTTTCTTTAAATCTCGTAAGAAATTTCTTACTTGCACCTTATAAAAATTTAGGGGATGGTTGTCTTCTGTAACATTTTCCACGCTATTATTTAATGTTGTTGGTATGCCTTAAAATACACTGGTGTGGTATTTAGTACATTTCCAACAGTTTTCTCATAAGTGTTACTTTCAATTGTATAAATATAACCCATGTACCTTACAAGGAATTTTCTTTCTAAAATGTTACATATGTAGCAGTTTGGGACATTTTGGGTCTGTGAATTATAATATTCTCGAAAGCATGTTATATATTTTATAAATTAAAAATTTACATTTACTAATGTTATTATACTTACTACAAATTCACATTGTATACTTACTCTCTTCTTATGGAATCTGTTCTTAGTCGTATTTCTGGGAGATTCCTTATTTTCAGCTTTACTGTAGAATAGGAAATATATATTTTAATGATTTGTATTTATGGTAAAATTATATTTCATTTTCATCTTGTTGCTTTTTTAATAGTTTAAAAATAGTTGTTTTATTTGTAATGTTTTAGTATATCATCATACATTTCCTTTTTTGAACTTGCATTTTATTAGTGCCTTTTCTGTTTCTGCTATTTTCTGTCAGCTTTCTGCTTTTTTCATATTTGTTTTGTATTTAACCAATTTAGTAGTCTAATATATACTATATGAAGTTAATTTAATAGAATTATGTACATTTTATGCACTTGCTTATGAGGGTTTGAGTTATTTTCCTCTTGTTTCCATTGTGATGCAGTTCTTTTTTGCAAATTTTTTTGCCTGGCACAGTGACATTCTCCTGCTTTAGTAGCTTCAAGTAGAGCGGTTTGTTGCACATTTCTGCTCTACTTTTATACTATTTTTAATTTGGAAATTGTTCCAATTTGCTGTTTTTCTTTTGCATTTCATTGATTACCTACTTACCTTAGGCAGTTTTTTGCTTTTATGGAAGAATCTTATTAAGATATTTTTGTTCCTACATGTATATTTTATTTATTTTTATATAATATTCTTGCTTTGTTTAATTTTGTGTTTGCATTTATTATCAATATTTTGGTTGGCAATATTTTTGATACCACAGTTTAGGTGGTGTTTCATTTGTTGTATTATGTACTCAATATTGGTGGTTTGTATATTTTTGTTGATATTATACGTTTTCCTATGTTTTTACATTGATTTTTTTGTAGTTGATATTATTGTATATGTTGTCAGAGTATAGAAAGTCGATATTAGTATTATTAATATTTTTGTATCACAATATTTTCTGTCACAAATCCAGCAAAGCTGTCTCTATACCTTTTTAACAAAATGCAGGTATGGATGGTTCTATAAGTTTCCTCTTTCTAAGTGCCATACGTTGTTCAAGGATGAAAGGCCAACCCAAAACAAAATTCTATTATTGTAAAAACCATATATTCATTTAAATTCATAAGAATCATAATCTACCCACAGTAGCCTAGGCAAGTAATATTTCAAAGTGTGTAACAAATGCTACATGGTTCAAACTCACAAGGACAAGGCATGAGAACAATGGTTCACTTATAGCTATATATATATAGTTGTAGCAATATTGTACGGAGTGTTACCTTTCTGTGCGATGGTTCCCTGCTGTGTGGACTGATTTATGGGTAACACTGCTCCTGTCAGCCAAAGAAATACCTATTTTAATTATTATATTGATCAAGTGGTGGGAGGGTCAGTGCAAGGTGGGCAGTGAGTGAAAGGTCTTTTGTACCTGGGGATGTCTTTGGACTGAGGTTTTGTTGGAACTGAGATTTGTGCTACTCCAGGTTTTGGCTGCTGGGCTGGTGGCTCTGGTTGATGGACCTCTGGTGCAGCTAAAGTAAGGACCTTGAGTGCGCTGACCACAGATTAGAGAAATAGAAAACTGCAACTCACAATTTAACTTAGGTAAATATAAAAATAACATTATGGTAGGTAAATAGCTTATACATTTCATATATTGCGAGGGGCAGCCATTTACGTGCTAGCTGCCAAAGTAACAGATAAACACTTGTAAATATCATCATTTCCTAAAACAAACACTGTATTTCTGCACACAAACTTACATATAATGGTTTCACTAAATGTGTTGGTGGAGATGTTCCATTGCCTCAGTACCAGGTTATATATATTTATTGGATTACTTTTTGTTTTAAATACAAGACATCCATTTACTCTACATGCAAATCTCAGCATTGTTGTCAATCAGGTTGAAAACACACAAATATCTCTGCAACAGAAGTTCCTTCATTGGGTTTTGTCGACAATAACTTATTTTTATTTTCTCAAGTTCAAAGGGAATGTAGATAGAGGACTTTTGTGAACTGACTGCTCCACTGTGGGAATGTATGTATTTCAGTGGTGCTTAGCCTACACATCTCGTGTTAAAAGGATCCAAAAAGCCATTTTGAACAGCATACAGAGTAAGGGAAAATGAGGAAAAACACACATCAATAAATAACACCCTCTCTTCGACTTGGCATGGATTCAACTCAAGTGCTTAGTGCTGAAGTGAGTAAATAAACAGCATTACTATTTAGTCTCATGAACTGAGCTATCTAATAAGCTGTGTGAGATATACCTTTTAGAGTTGGATAATACTCTGCAGCTATGTGTGCTTCTAAATTCAATAGATTCACCTATAACATACAATATAAAATATTAGTCAAAAGTCGTACTCCTCCAAGTGTAATGATATATGCATACAGAAACTAATCTTGAAAACCGAATGCAGGTCATAACAGTGTTAGAAAGTCAAATCAAGATATTTAAGTTTTTAGAAAGAATAAGAGATTGTGACTCCACTGATGAGAACATAGCTTTAGTTCAATAAAGTCAATCATATATCAGCATTGCGTTTGAAGAAGCATATCCCAAGTCTGTGCAAAAACTGATTTGATACTGCAACACCAGGAGGATTTCCAAGGATACTCAAAGCACAATCCAGTCTTTAAATTGAGCAAGATGCAGCAGACCAAATGCAACCATTTGGAAGTGAGGTTCTTCGTGTTAGTAAGAGACAACATTTGCCAGGGGTTGTTGACTTTGGACTTTGCTCTTAATGAACCGGTTTCTACAATCCATTCTGGGTGAAATACACTTTTAGAAAATTGCCGATAAGTGGTATCCTTTCTTGGCGATTCTACCCTGCAAATAGTCAATCCATTTAAATGTGCACAGTATGTCAACAGATGGTAACCATTGTCCGATCTCAGTTTAGGATGATGAGCAGGTACTATCGTAATACAGTGCAATACATTTTTGGATATATTACTGTTCCTGTGGCCTTGTTCATCTCTTCATTGCATTGTTACTCATTTCCAATTTTTTGAGGTTTATTCAACAGTTGCTGCCCAGCAAGTGACAATGCTCTTACCTGTGCTGCCATAAGCCATCTTCCAGGCAAAGCTGTTTGTGATCCACTTGCTGTCCACAAACTCTCTCTCACATGATCTGATCAGTGCTTATAACATAGTGCCCAACTTACATGATCGTTGTGTGGACATGGGGAACCCCAAAATTCTTAAACTCAAAAAGACTCTTCAACTATACACCCATGGGTGGATGATTCTGGGACAGTGTTGAACCTCAATTTCATGAGGCACTGTGTCCCAAGATAAGGCACAACATAACGTATCAAAATATAATTCATTAAGTAAAGACAGATTCAATAAATGAGTTCTACGACAGAGTTAGAACATTTTCAAAATTAAAAAAAGAACAATACAGAAATCTTGAAAGTGCTAATGCAAAAAGGTCATTGCTTTGAAAGCGATCAATATTAGGCAATCTAGAAAGATAAGAAAAATCAAGACTTGGTCTAAGTCTGTAATGTAGTTCCTATATAACCTATAAAGGATCTGCGTGTTTGGATAACATAAACTGTGGGATTTCTGGCCGACTGATTCTGTGCACCCCTACTGGGTTTGTTAGCCTGTCTGTATCAGCTAGTTCATAATGCCACTATAATGTCCTCTTACCAAGGAGAGAATAGATTCTGGCAACCTCAGAACATGACATCCTTGATCCCTCAGAATCCTGGAAATATTATACTACCTTTCGTTCAGTCATTCGTGCTTACTTAGAGGTCCATTAGGATGGCGGACGGATGCATGACCGCAGTGCTGGAGGCGGCAAAAAATGCACCTCACCTTCCACCAGCAGTGGGCCTTCCGTCCGCCATAATAGAAAGGCGAACTGGGCACATTCACCGTCGCCGCGGAAAAACGTGAACCGCCGTGGGAACACACCAGACACCACGGCGGACGGAGCCAATCCAGCCTCACCGCTGTGCGGAATGACGTCCCGACCGTCCGCAATATAACGTAGTCGAAAACAAGCCAGAACACCGCAGCGGAAAAACCAGCATCTCATAGATGGCGGAAGCACCACAACGGAGAGGGAAAGCAGTGCCTCGAGACCCACCGCACGGACCCGACCGCCATGGACCCAGCCCTACACGCCTTCCCGGCCCTGTTCGTACTTCACTTCCAGCAAGTCATGCACCGTCGTGGACGCCGCCGCAGTTACGCAAGCATGCAATACACACATACCACTCCATAGCATACATGAACACTGTTACCTGTTCACACCAGCAGCGTAGGATTAGCAATGAGGGCACCAGGGCACTGACCGAGCGGCCGGTGTCCAGTCCCAGCTGAGGGCTGCTGCTGCATTTGTAAATGACCGCCAGCGGCCCAGTGTGTGCCTGAGAGGCCTTCCTGTAAGTAAATGTGCGCTCATTGCCGCCCTCCCATCAATGGCAGAGGTGTCACTCCCTTACTCTTGCTAGGCCGGACCAGCAATATATGTATATTGAGCGGTGCAGGGGGCATGATCAAAACTCGCCTCACTAGTTGTTAGGTGCGATCAATATTAGGCAATCTAGAAATATAAGAAAAATCAAGACTTGGTCTAAGTCTGTCATGTAGTTCCTATATAACCTATAAATGATCTGCGTGTTTGGATAACATAAACTGTGGGATTTCTGGCAGACTGATTCTGTGCACCCCTACTGGGTTTGTTAGCCTGTCTGTATCATCTAGCGCATAATGCCACTATAATGTCCTCTTACCAAGGAGAGAATACCATTGTGAACTAATCCGTGGTAGACAGGGCATGTTGTAAACACAAGAAATCCACAATGCAAGTACACAACAAGCACGGACACTGACAAAGTACACAACATGAGTAACTGCCGTTATTAAACATCACAAAGATAGCACTCTGATGTACCCAGGAGCCATCCCAGTGGCCAGTACACATTGCAGAGCATGTCCATGAGAAGCAGCACAACCAAGGGGCAAGCACAGTCCCAGGCAGGCCAATGAGAGAGTGCAGAGCATGTCCATGAGAAGCTGCAAAACCAAGGGGCAAGAAGCAGCACAGTTCCAGGCAGGCCAATGAGCGAGTGCAGAGCATGTCCATGAGAAGCTGCACAACTAAGGGGCAAGAAGCAGTACAGTTCCAGGCAGGCCAATGAGAGAGTGCAGAGCATGTTCATGAGAAACTGCACAACCAAGGGGCAAGAAGCAACACCGTTACCATAGAGCCAGTGGCCAGAACAGAGCAGTTACATCTGAGGCAGCACAAGTGAGGGGCACATGGCATCAGAACTCAAACAGGGTCAGTGGCCAGTACCGAGCAGGTACATCTGAGGCAGCACAAGTGAGGGGCACATGGCATCACATTACTAACAGGGCCAGTGGCCAGAACGGAGCAGGTACATCTGAGGCAGCACAAGTGAGGGGCACATGGCATCAGAACTCAAACAGGGCCAGTGGCCAGAACAGAGCAGGTACATCTGAGGCAGCACAAGTGAGGGACACATGGCAAAAGCACTCAAACAGGGCCAGTGGCCTGAATAGAGCAGGTACATCTGAGGCAGCACATGGGAGGGCACAATGCAGCAGCAGAACAGCAACAGGGCGGTGTCCACAACAGAGCAGGTACATCTGAGGCAGCACATGAGAGGGGCAAAGTGCATCAACAGTCCATGGTACAGAACAGAGCAGATACATCTGAGGCAGCACAAGTGAGGGGCACATGGCATCACATTACTAACAGGGCCAGTGGCCAGAACAGAGCAGGTACATCTGAGGCCGCACAAGTGAGGGGCACATGGCATCATAACTCAAACAGGGCCAGTGGCCAGAATAGAGCAGGTACATCTGAGGCAGCACATGGGAGGGCACAATGCAGCAGCAGACCAGCAACAGAGCAGTGTCCACAACAGAGCGGGTACATCTGAGGCAGCACATGAGAGGGGCACATGGCATCAAAACTCAAACAGGGCCAGTGGCCAGAACAGAGCAGGTACATCTGAGGCAGCACAAGTGAGCGGCACATGGTATCACATTACTAACAGGGCCAGTGGCCAGAACAGAGCAGGTACATCTGAGGCAGCACACGTGAGGGGCACATGGCATCAGAACTCAAACAGGGCCAGTGGCCAGAATAGAGCAGGTACATCTGAGGCAGCACATAGGAGGGCAAAATGCAGCAGCAGCAGAACAGCAACAGGGCAGTGTCTAGAACAGAGCAGGTACATCTGAGGCAGCACAAGTGAGGGGCACATGGCATCACATTACTAACTGGGCCAGTGGCCAGAACAGAGCAGGTACATCTGAGGCAGCACAAGTGAGGGGCACATGGCATCAGAACTCAAACAGGGCCAGTGGCCAGAACAGAGCAGGTACATCTGAGGCAGCACAAGTGAAGGGCACATGGCATCAGAACTCAAACAGGGCCAGTGGCCAGAATAGAGCAGGTACATCTGAGGCAGCACATGGGAGGGCAAAATGCAACAGCAGAACAGCAACAGGGCAGTGTCTACAACAGAGCAGGTACATCTGAGGCAGCACATGAGAGGGGCAAAGTGCATCAACAGTCCATGGTACAGAACAGAGCAGGTACATCTGAGGCAGCACAAGTGAGGGGCACATGGCATCACATTACTAACAGGGCCAATGGCCAGAACAGAGCAGGTACATCTGAGGCAGCACAAGTGAGGGCCACATGGCATCACATTGCTAACAGGGCCAGTGGCCAGAACAGAGCAGGTACATCTGAGGCAGCACAAGTGAGGGGCACATGGCATCAGAACTCAAACAGGTCCAGTGGCCAGAACAGAGCAGGTACATCTGAGGCATCACAAGTGAGGGGCACATGGCATCACATTACTAACAGGGCCAGTGGCCAGAACAGAACAGGTACATCTGAGGAAGCACAAGTGAGGGGGCACATGGCATCACATTACTAACAGGGCCAGTGGCCAGAATAGAGCAGGTACATCTGAGGCAGCACATGAGAGGGGCAAAGTTCATCAACAGTCTATGGTACAGAACAGAGCAGGTACATCTGAGGCAGCACAAGTGAGGGGCACATGGCATCACATTACTAACAGGGCCAGTGGCCAGAACAGAGCAGGTATATCTGAGGAAACACAAGTGAGGGGCACATGGCATCAGAACTCAAACAGGGCCAGTGGCCAGAATAAAGCAGGTACAGCTGAGGCAGCACAAGGACGTGTGTCATACGGACAGTCCCATGGACAAGAATATTGCAAGGGTGGTTACAATGAACAGTCCAGACATCAAGTACAATGAGATTTGAGTGATGGGAACTGCACCTCACAGCACAGAATCAGGTGGACTGTGGGACCTCGTAGCTTCGGACACAGAAGCAGGACCTGATACAGGAGTGTGAGAAACAGCCACAGCTCTGGTGACTGACACATGAGCGACAGACCCTGACACACTGCCAGGACCTGATACAGGAGTCTGAGAAACAGCCACAGCTCTAGTGACTGACACATGAGCGATAGACCCTGACACACTGCCAGGACCTGATACAGGAGTGTGAGAAACAGCAACAGCTGTAGTGACTGACACATGAGCGACAGACCCTGACACACTGCCAGGACCTGATACAGGAGTGTGAGAAACAGCCACAGCTCTAGTGACTGACACATGAGCAATAGACCTTTACACACTGGCAGGACCTGTCCCTGGACATTGACCAACAAATACCATGCCAGCATCTGAGACATGAGATTGGCGGACAACCACGGTGGCAGTACCTGAAACAGGAGAGAGCACAACTGACACAGTGCTACTACATGAGGCATGACAGCGAACAACAGACACAGTGCCACTATCTGACACATGAGAGTGAACTGCAGCTGACCCACTAGGACCACTGAAATGATGAGCTACAGGCCTGTATGGGCCACAAGGCAGGGTGGCTCTGGGAGCTGGGGACAGCTGTACTTCTGCGACATTGGGGTGGTCAGGTGTTATGTTACCGGTGTGTGTTTCCGTTTCTTGGGGATTTGGAAGGGCACCCTGGACATGACTGGACTGGTAAGTGGTGCGGCCTCATCTGAAAAATCACCCATCAAGGTTGGATTATGTGCATGTGTGGGTCTGCTCTCTGGGGACGTGCTGGAATCTGCTTGACGCTTGCTCTGGCCCTGCCTTCTGCCCTCTGCATCATGTGTAAAGGGGGTTGCAACAACAGTATGCTCTTTCCTCTGCTTCACTGGGGTGTGGATGGGAGTAGAGGTATGGGGGCCTCCACCTCTGACACATGTGGTTTACGTTCCAACACCAGCTTCAGGGGACGCATGGGTGATGGATGTCTGTCCTTGGTGGATGTCCTGTCCATGGGAGACGCCTTGGCCCTGGAAGGTGCCTGCTCCCTGGGAGTAGCCTTGGCCGTGGGAGACGCCTTGGCCTAAGGAGGTGTCTTGTCTTTGGAATGTGCCTTATCCGTGGGCGGTGCTCTGTCCTTGGGAGGTGCCCTGTCCTTGGGAGCTGCCCTGTCCTTGGGAGGTGCCCTGTCCTTGGGAGGTTCCCTGTCCTTTGTAGGGGCCTGGTTCTTGGGAGGTGCCTGCTCCTTGGGAGGAGCCGTGTCCGTGGGTGGTGTCCTGTCCTTTGCGGATGCCCTGTCCTTGGTCTGTGCCTTGTCCATGAGATGTGCCTTGCCCTTGTGAGTACCTTTTAAGGGTTATGCCTGTGTGTCCCGTGAATCTTTGCCCCCCATCGCCCCTTGAGTGTCCTGTGTGTCATCTCCAGGGTAGCTGATGTCGTGTTCTGTGAAAGATTTGCCTTTCCCAGGGGGTGGTGTCTGTGGCCTCCGTTGCCTGCCTTGCTGCCTTGCTGCCTGTGGCTGCTTCTAGTGCAATACCCTGAAAATGATGCATGTTCAGAAGTGTCACTCTCCCCTGAGCCAGTAAGTGGTGTGGTTGGGGGAACTGAAGTATAACCTTGTCCATGTTACAGTTGAATGGCTGCAGACACTGTATTGGATAAGGACTGTATTGTCCTGTGGAGACCAGCAACATCACCATGCATCCCCTCCATGAATGCTACCACCTGCCTCAACTTCCTATCGTGGTCCAGGAATGCATTTATCATGTTTGTTTGCCCTACACACAGCTGTCGCAGCAGATCAACCGCCTCAGCACTAAGGGCAGTTTGTGTCACAGGGGCAGGGGCAGCGGTGCCTGCACCAAAGGCCACTCTGCTCCCCCTACTCTTGCGAGCACGAGCAGTACTTTTTGCAGTTGGTGGCAGTGTGGGCCCAGTGTGCTGTGTACCGACTGAAGGTGTAGATTGTCCACTCCATGTGTCTACCAACAGTGCTGACTCACCACCTCTGTCTGAAGATGAGGACGATGGTGTCTCCACATGTGAGTCCTAAGGGATAGTTCTGCTCTCTTCCATCTCAGTCTGTGTTTGTGTGGTCTCTGATCCCGATGCATTGCCCACACTTCCCTCTGTCGTTTGTCTGTCAGGGCCTTCGTCCAAAGCTGAAAGAGAGAGATCAGAGGTATACCTAAGTGCCACACTCACTAACTGCAAATTACAAAATCCAAACTTCCATTACTGCTGGACAACATGTCGAACCCATCCTGCACATGAACCACCCCTCCCAGACATCCTCATGTCAAAGAATTAGTGGGCCCTGTGACACATGTACATGAAACAAACAGGGCAAGTGCATGCAGACCACCACACATGTGATACCATGGGACCACAGACATGAATGACATGTCCTGGGCCCCTGCACTACAATGCAACTGGTATGTCCAGCTCGCTGACATGGATGCTGACTCTCACTCCGCTAATCCACCAACATGCAATAGCAGCACACCATATACACCATGGATGTCACTACTGGGTCTGACCAGAAATACATGCATGCACTCCCAAGTCACAAACCCATGTCAGTGTGCTCACCGCTAGTTTGCTGCTGCTCCCCTCTCAGCCGTGCAGACAGGTCAGGATGTGTCACAGCTATGATACGTAGCATTAGAGGGGTCATGGTACATTGTGTAAGCCGGCCTGATCTGGGAATCAGCCCCAGTGTCATCTCCACCACAGTCTTGCTGAGCCTGGAGATGTCGTTCCACCGCTTGTGGCAGTGTGTGTGTCGCCTGTTGCACACCCCCACTGTCCGTACATCACGTGCTATGGCCCTCCACACGGCCTAGCGATTTTGCAGCTTGACCTACCATAATGGGAGACAAGAGGGGGCAAGTCAGTGAACAGTTGGCCTTTCACACAGATAGAAGGTACAGGTATCTGTCAGCAGCCATGCACAGTACAACATATGTGACTGACAGGACAATATGGCATTAGTCCATCATGGATAGAAGGTGAGGCACACAAACACAAGATAGCTGTGATCGGTCGTGACCCAGCACAGCCACAAGACTACACATGTCATGTTTGTTACCCCTCAAAGATAACACTGCGCAGCATAGAGGTCAATTAGTCATGACAGAACCAGGAACACATCACAGCGTTTCTGACCTGCTGGGGCATACCTACACTGCTTCCCACAGAACACCGCCCAGATTGCAGACACCAGGAGTCAGGGACCACCTCATGCACACCAACATGTCCCCCACTGCACTTACCACCTGTCCTGGGGCACCGTAGAGCCGTTCATAGTGGCTGAGCACACCGTCCACAAGGACCTCCAGCTCCTCTGCACTGAAGGGACGGGACCGGATTTGTCCAAGTCCCGGCATGGCAAGGTCCAGGACACTGGCACAACAGCAGCAGTTGGTGGAGTGGGCAGCAGCAGCAGTTAGAGGTGATGGGTGAAGGCAGCAGTTGGTGGAGTGGGCAGCAGCAGCAGGTAGAGGTGATGGATGCAGGCAGCAGTTGGTGGAGTGGGCAGCAGCAGCAGGTAGAGGTGATGGGTGCAGGCAGCAGCCGCTGGAAGCAGTGGATGTGTGGTGCTCAGACTCACACATTTATAGGGCCCTGAGCTGATATCAGTGGCACACATCTGCAGCAATTGGTGTACCCGGGCTGCCTCATTCAAAATTAGCCAATGACTGGCCCCGCTGTGGCGGTGCACGGCTTCCGCATTTTTTAATATAGTGGCTGAGCACACCACGTCCACAAGGACCTCCAGCTCCTCTGCACTGAAGGGACTGGACCGGATCTGTCCAACTCCCGGCATGGCAAGGTCCAGGACACTGGCACAACAGCAGCAGTTGGTGGAGTGGGCAGCAGCAGCAGTTAGAGGTGATGGGTGCAGGCAGCAGTTGGTGGAGTGGGCAGCAGCAGCAGGTAGAGGTGATGGATGCAGGCAGCAGTTGGTGGAGTGGGCAGCGGCAGCTGGTAGAGGTGATGGATGCAGGCAGCAGTTGGTGGAGTGGGCAGCAGCAGCAGGTAGAGGTGATGGATGCAGGCAGCAGTTGGTGGAGTGGGCAGCAGCAGCAGATAGAGGTGATGGGTGCAGGCAGCAGCCGCTGGAAGCAGTGGATGTGTGGTGCTCAGACTCACACATTTATAGGGCCCTGAGCTGATATCAGTGGCACACATCTGCAGCAATTGGTGTACCCGGGCTGCCTCATTCAAAATTAGCCAATGACTGTCCCGCTGTGGCGGTGCACGGCTTCCGCATTTTTGAAAATCGCTTACGTGTCGCGCGGTACCTGTTTCCATTGGCTGCATGTGCAAGGACCATCACGGTCACACACCGCCAACCGCATGTGCGCACTACCCCGACGGTGCATCATTTGAAATACATCACTTGCTGGCATCGCAATGGCGGAGCACGCACTCCGCGGGCGTTGGGCAGGCTAACAGATACATATGAATGTGCAAGTGGCAATGCCAGTTGTTATACCCCCATTCAGTCACATAGCGGCACCGACCGCCCGGACCCGGCGGTGGGTAACCGCCCATGCCCATTCAGTCCAGGGGCCCGCCATGCAGATGGCGGTATCCACCGCCATTCCTCAGCGGTGAATCACCGCCCATGCGGTGACTCACCGACCATGCCCATTCAGTCCAGCGGTACCCACCGCCGAACGGCTGTGACTCACCACCCATGCCCATTCAGTCCTGGGGCCCGCCATGCAGATGGCAGTACCCACCGCCTACCGCCATATGCATGGGCTGAATGGGCATGGGTGGTGAGTCACGGCATGGGCAGTGAGTCACCGCCGGGGATTGGCGGTGGGTACCGCTATCTGCATGGCGGGCCCCTGGACTGAATGGGCATGGGCAGTGAATCACCACCGTTCGGCGGTGGGTCCCGCCAGCTGCATGGCGGTTTCCTGGACTGAATGGGCATGGGTGGTGAGTCACCGCATGGGCGGTGAGTCAACGCCGGGGAACGGCAGTGGGTACCGCTATCTGAATGGAGGGACATACCAACTGACATTTCACAATGTAGATTTAAATGTTGTGGAAAGCCTGCCCCGCCGACGCGCCATGCGTGAACCTCCATGGGGATGCTGGAAACTGGATGCATTTGAAAGATGCACCTTAGCGGCAGCGCACGCATGACCGCGCCGGTGTGTCCCCGCCATTATTATTATTATTATTATTTATTTTTGTAAAGCGCGTAGTCACCCGGGGGTATCCCAGCGCTGGCAAGATCCTATCTCCTGACATAGGAGGAACAGAAGAGAAAAAGGGAAAAAGAGAGAGGAGGGGAAGGGAGGGCAAAGAGGATCAATGTTAAGGAAGAAGTAGGATTCACTGGGGAAAAAGGTGAGTTTTAAGCCGTTTTCTGAAGCGGAGATATTGTGGTTCGAGTCGCAGGTCGCGGGGAAGCGAATTCCAGAGTCGAGCGGTATGGATTGAGAAACGTCTTCCTCCGGACCGGGCTTTCTTGAATCTGGGGATAGCGATGAAGTTTTCCATGTCCGATCGGAGGGATCTTGAGGGTTTGTAGGGTGTGATGAGTTTCCTAAGGACAGGAGGGCCTTGATTTTGTAGTAATTTGTGAGCTAGACACAGGGCCTTGAATTTGACCCGCTCCCTTATGGGAAGCCAGTGGAGGAGTTTGAGGGCCGGTTTGGCCGAAGCTCTGGCCGGGGTCTTTGTAAGAATCCGAGCCGCGGTGTTCTGGATTCTCTGGAGCTTGTTCAGCGTCGCCATAGCACCCTATTCAACAGCCAATGGGAAACGCATTCGTGGAGGCTGAATGCAAGTTTGGAAATTGCGGCAGGCGTGCACTGCCAACGCGAGGCCAATTACTGCATGGTCAGGCACACATTCCGTGTTGGCAAGGGGACATGGGTGGCTGAGCAGGTACATGGTACCTGCCAACACATCATGCTGTGGCGCGGGTGCTGTCCAAGGGTGTCCATTGGCCACCATGAACATGCAACAGGGCATTGCTAACATTGCAAGTTACACACCCAGACCAGTGCTGAGTGCACATGCCAGGCCAGTGCACATCTGTGACAATGTAGTGATATGGTGGCTCACATGTGACATGGTTTGTTGGTTTACATTTACACAGTTCATTGTTACCATTGACCTGCAGATTGTGTTACATGTGTGTCTGTGCATGGTATGTGCAACGACATGTGATGATGTGATGGATGCACTATGAATTAGTTGCTGTGTGATGTATGCCTGATGGATTGCCCTCTCATGTGTCCTTGTCCAGCCTATGCAAGTCTAGTCAGAGGTGCATGACCTCATGGACTGTGTATTTATGTATTGGCATGATGCAGCACAAAGATTGGGCCCTGTGTGGCTGCAGATCCACACATGAGGTGTATGTTGCACAATCAAGGCTGTCTGTGCTATATGTGGGTACGTGCCTTTGTGCATACACATGTCTGTGACGTCATTGTGGGGATGTCAATGTGTGGCAAGTCTACAGGTCTGCCATTGTTGTGTGCCAGAGCCAACCCACATGTAGTCTATGGTACCATCACTGGTGATGTCAGTCATTGTTATTGCTGTGTCTGTCATGATCACAAATGTGGTACAGCTGTGTTGTGTTTACAATTGACATGTGCTACCATCCTAGGAGGGCTCCGGATGTGCACTGTCCATACACTGTGCTGGAGGACATTGTGGACGATGAGGTGATACACAGATTCCGCTTGGACCGTCCCACATTGCAGATCCTGGTTGCCTAACTGGAGCCCCACCTGCAGCCACGCAGGGAATATCCCGGGGCAATCACACCAACGGCCAAGGTGATGGCGGCACTTCACTTCTTCGCTACTGGCACTTTCCAGCACACAATTAGTACAGCAGGGAGGATGTCCCAACCCATGTTTAGTGTGGTACTGCGTGATGTCCTGTCAGCCATGATGCTGTTTAAGGATGACTATATACATTTTCCTGGGGCAGCGGAATTGCCAGCTGTGAAGGCTGATTTCTACGCTCTGGGTCGGATTCCACATGTGGTGGGTGCCATTGATGGCACACATATTGGTCTGGTTCCACCACAGGCACATGAATACATTTATCGTAATCGGAAGCATTACCACTCCATCAACGTCCAAGTGGTGTGCCAGGCAAATCAGATCATCTCGCATGTGTGTGCCAGATTTCCAGGCTCTGCACATGACTCCCAAGTCCTGTGGGGCAGCATTGTGCCCCGACTGATGGCGAATAAGCATCCTGAACGTGGATGGCTTTTTGGTGAGTTGTAAATGTCAAACACTGTGTTGTATGTGTGCCCTGCTGACCCACACCACAGTGGTAATGTTGGATGTGCCTGTCCACCTCTCCCACAGGTGACTCTGCGTATCCGAACCGCCCATGGTTGTTGAGCCCAGTACGGAATCCCACCACCCCAGGCGAACAGCGATATAATGTTGCACATGGCAAGACACGTCGTGTGGTGGAGCGTACATTCGGGCTGCTGAAGTCAAGGTTCCGCTGCCTGGACAAGACCGGAGGGGCCCTGCCTTACTCACCCGCAAAGGTCTGCAAAATCGTGGTTGCCTGCTGCATGCTCCACAACCTGGCCCTGAGCAAGGGGATCTCCCTGATCCTGGACCCTGCAGACCAACAAGTGGCTGCGCATGCTATCCCGCCCATGTCCAGTGATGATGATAGTGGAGAGGAGGAAGGTGTGGACCAGAGACGTCAGCTCATTGAGCGCTACTGCCCCTGAAGGTGGGTGTCAATGTACGATGTTGACATGGTATGCAGGAGGGATGGTTGGTGGTGATGTCTGGATGTGTGTTGTGACTGCTGCCTGTGTTTGTCTCTGTGCTGCTTGAAAATGTGTGTGGGACATGGTAGTCATGCACGGCTCATGAATGGGTATGTTGTGACTGGTGAAAATTGTGGAGTGGATAGATAGCACAGTCGTGAAATGCGGTGTGGTGTGAAGGCTGTGATGCAGTTTCCTGACAATTGTATGTTGTGCTCTTGTTCTCCCTAGGTCGCTTCATTTTCAACATGATTACAGACAAGCATTGCTCCTTGGACATGGTAACGTTTACATCATTGTACACCCTGTGATTAAAACATGGAGTACACACAGACATGAGTGTTTCAAGGGTGTTTATTTACAATGGTGGCAGTGTTGGTGGAGTGCATATTTACAAGATGGGGGTGTGGGGATCATCAAGTTGAAAGTCATGGAGGATGAGAACATTGTGTAGAACCCACATTGTCGTGGGAACCCAGTACAACACATAAAAGCGATCGCTGTGGGGGTGTGGGGGAGGATAGTCAGCAGAGTGAATCGCAGGCTCAGGGCATGGTGAAGTCAGCGCTGGCTCCTCGTCTGGTAGCTGGCTGGTGCTTTGCCACTGGTTTCAGCTGGCTGTTTCCTCGGACATCCCCTCTGTATTTTGGACGGAGGAGGGACTGCTGTGGGGGCAGCTTGCTCGGGGGACACATCCCTCTCTGGGGCCTCAGGGGATGTTTGTGTAATGACATCCTGCAGGCCACTGGGGGTATGGGGAGGTGGTATATGGTCTGCAGGCTGCTCCCTCCGAGACGCTGCTTGCTGCCCCATGATATCCACCAGCTGTGCCAGCCTGTTGTCGATGGACGTCAGCAGCTGCCGGTGCTCCAGTGTGTCTTGGCGTGCCTGTGCCTGTGCACGCTCATAAACGTCCACAACCCTGTTGATGGCATCCAGGGCCTCGGCACCACAATTGGGTGGGTGTTGCTGGCCACCTGCCCTTCAACCTGCCCTCCTGTCGGGAACCTGTTGCCTCACCTGGGTCCTAGCCCCGAGACTCTCCCTGCTCTCCTGGGATGTGGTGGGTATTTTGTTGTCCAATGGGTCTGGGTTAGTGGGACAGGGTAGACTTGTTGCAGTGGTGGTGGTGGTGGTAGTGGCAGTACAGGTCCCGACGGCAGGGACTGTTGGTGTTGTGGTCAAGGTGGTGGTGACAGCAATGTCCTGGGACCGTGAAAGCACTGGTGACACTGGTGTACTGGCCACTTCCACGGCATCTGAGGCGTCAAGGTCATCAGCTCCAGAGAGTCCATGGTCTGAGGGGGGTGCCTGGTGTTGCCGGTTGCTGACATTTCCTGCCAGTTCACGATCACCTGTTGTACAAAGGATAGAGAGTCATTGATGTGTACTGCACAGGTTGGTTGTTGTGACAATTGGGATGTCATGTCATGCAGCACAAGATTGACGAACTGATCACATTGTTGTGGTACACAGTACTGGTCATCATGACGGGTTCGGGTGGCATACGCCACTTGGCTAGGTGTCATACTGTGCTGGCCCCTCACCCAGGTACACCCCTCCCTGTGAAGATGGCTACCTACCTGTTACTTTGGTGAGGCTAGCACATGGTGGGGCAACTCCATCTTGCTGGGCTGTGGGTGAAGGGGGCCTGTTGGGAGTTGTAGTGCTAGCCCCTCACCCAGGTACACCCCTCCCTGTGAAGATGGCTACCTACCTGTTACTTTGGTGAGGCTAGCACATGGTGGAGGGACTCCATCTTGCTGGGCTGTGGGTG
The DNA here is from genome assembly GCF_964261635.1 of Lissotriton helveticus. Taxonomy (NCBI): domain Eukaryota; kingdom Metazoa; phylum Chordata; class Amphibia; order Caudata; family Salamandridae; genus Lissotriton; species Lissotriton helveticus. The sequence goes on along the minus strand of NC_136062.1, from coordinate 243,359,749 downwards.
AAGGGGTCCTGTTGGGAGTTGTAGTGCTGGCCCCTCACCCAGGTACACCCCTCCCTGTGAAGATGGCTACCTACCTGTTACTTTGGTGAGAGGGGTTGCATTGCTAGCACATGGTGGAGGGACTCCATCTTGCTGGGCTGTGGGTTAAGGGGGCCTGTTGGAAGTTGTAGTGCTGTCCCCTCACCCAGGTACACCCCTCCCTGTGAAGATGGCTACCTACCTGTTACTTTGGTGAGGCTAGCACATCGTGGAGGGAGTCCATCTTGCTGGGCTGTGGGTGAAGGGGGCCTGTTGGGAGTTGTAGTGCTGGCCCCTCACACAGGTACACCCCTCCCTGTGAAGATGGCTACCTACCTGTTACTTTGGTGAGGCTAGCACATGGGGGAGGGACTCCATCTTGCTGGGCTGTGGGCGAAGGGGGCCAGTTGGGAGTTGTAGTGCTGGTCCCTCACCCAGGTACACCCCTCTTTGTGAAGACGGCTACCTACCTGTTACTTTGGTGAGAGGGATTTCATTGCTAGCACATGGTGGAGGGACTCCATCTTGCTGGGCTGTGGGTGAAGGGGCCTGTTGGGAGTTGTAGTGCTATCCCCTCACCCAGATACACCCCTCCCTGTGAAGATGGCTACCTACCTGTTACCTTGGTGAGGCTAGAACATGGTGGGGGGACTCCATCTTGCTGGGCTGTGGGTGAAGGGGGCCTGTTGGGAGTTGTAGTGCTGGCCCCTCACCCAGGTACACCCCTCCCTCTGAAGATGGCTACCTACCTGTTACTTTGGTGAGGCTAGCACATGGTGGAGGAACTTCATCTTGCTGGGCTGTGGGTGAAGGGGGCCTGTTGGGAGTTGTAGTGCTGGCCCCTCACCCAGGTACACCCCTCCCTGTGAAGATGACTACCTACCTGTTACTTTGGTGAGAGGGGATGCATTGCTAGCACATGGTGAAGGGACTCCATCTTGCCGGGCTGTGGGTGAAGGGGGCCTTGACATTGTGATTGTGGTCATTAGGTTGTACTTACCAGCTTCCATTCCCTCAGCTATTACTTCCAGGCTCTCCGGGTGCAGTATTCCAAGCACCTTCTCCTCCCATTCAGTGTATGGTATTGGCTGGATGGGACTGCCGGCGCCAGTACGCTCGGCCCGCTCGTGGTTTTTGGCTCTCATTGACTTCACCTTTGCCACCTTTGCCTTGAGTTCGTGCCACCGCCTCTGGATGTCCCTTTTGTTGCGTGGTGCGGTCCCTGATGCGTTCACTCTGGTACTATCCTTTCCCACATTCTGGTTTTGTTGGCCAGTGTGGTCTGTTGTACAAGGTTTCCAAACAGGTTGGGTTCTACGCGTATGATCTCATCCAACATGACTTTCAGCTCACTCTCTGTGCATTTGGCTGTTTCTTGTGGGCTATGGTGTGTGCTGTGCAGGGTGTTGGGGTGCAGGTGTGTGGTTTGTTGTGATGGTGTTGTGGTGGATGGTGAGGTGTGTGTGTTGATGTGCAGGTTGTTGTGTGGCTATTGGTGTATGTGGTGCTATGCTCTGCTGTGTATGTGGTGCTGTGCTCTGCTGTGTGCCTCTTCCTCTCAGTTCTGCTGTGAGCCTCTTTCTCTCGGTTCTGCTGTGATGCAAAGGATTGTGGGGATGGGAGGGCTCCTTTTATTTTCGTCTTCGTGGCTGTGTCCCAATGGGATCTTGCAGTCAGGTATGTTGTGGGTGTGGACCCTTGCCTGTCATGTGTTCCACCATGGGGGTGTGTTTTTGATGTAGGTTATTGGGGGAGGGGTGTGTTCATGGTAGGTATGTGTCCTGATTTGCTGGATTGCATAGTGCCTTGCAGCCGCCATTTTTTTGGCGGTCAGACCGCTGCGGGGGATTAGCTTTGGCCCTCAGCTGTTACTTACATTTGTCGATGTTATTTTCCACCACGGTCGTGGAGGGGGATTCTTAACGTTGCCCTGGCGGTGTTATTCTAATCGTGCGGCCGGTCACTCCGCTGCACTGTTGGCGGTTGGGCCTGTTACCGCGGCCACTCCGCCCGCGGTGGTCGTTTATTTCAATGGTTCTGTCTGCGGTTGGCGGTCTTTGTTGTCATCCCTCCGCTGCGGACGGGTTTTCTATGCTTCCGTCCGGGGTCGGCGGACTTTGATGACATCTGTCCGCCGCTGTCGGGTTTTGCTGGAGGGGAATCATAATTGCACCGCCGGTTTCACCACGGTGCGGTCGGACGGTCAATTCCCGCGAGACTGGCGGTCAGGACGCTTTCCGTCCGCAATCCTAATCGGCCCCTTAGTTTGTCTCAGAGATACACAGAATAAACATACTGGGCGTTTGCCAATAAGAATTTATTGAACAGCTGGTATTCAAGTGTAGAATAAATAAGCTGCAACAACCATAAGACAGTAGCAGAGATATATGATTAGAAGTACTATGAAAGTAAAAGGATGGTATAGTTCTACCATCTTGTAGTAGTCATGAATATAAGTACATAAAATACATGATGAAAGGTGCATACTCCTACAATGCCTCCCTAACTAGATGTACCTAAATGTACCTAGCATCTGTGTAGGTGTTATGCCAAGAATCCCTCTAGGATCTAGTCAACCACATTACCTGAGAATGAGAGAATATGGGACCCCGTCCTGGTCTTGAGTTGGACACCCCGTGAGGGATGTTAGACCACTACGAGCTGGATTGTCTGCGTGCAGGAACCTCAGCATCTCTGGTCAGTGTGTCAGCCGGGAAGTCTCGGTCTCCTCTGTCCTTCTAAGCAAGATGTGATGTTTATATATGCATGGGTCTCCCCAGGAGTACTACCTTGCTGTGTTACTGTGTCGGCCAAAAGGATGATGTCGGGCCTGAACTTTATACAGAGATATTATACAGGAGATGGTAGTCCTGCTGTGCTTCCATGAAACCTCATGCATAATATATGAGATTCAAACTATTGAAAAACCTGAGTTCTGAATGCAGTGTCGTATCTAGGTAAAAGATCAGTTCCTAAGAACCGATTTCTATGTAACGTAGGGAAGAATATAGGTGAAAGGTTGCAATGTTGCCTGCGCCTATATAGGGTACCTCTATAGAATATACAAGTCCCAATGAGCAGCAAAATCAGTAAGAAATCGGACAGTCTCCCTAGTAGTATCAGAAAGGTCTCATGGCTCACCCCCAAATCTGAGGGTCTAAGCCCTTGACCGCCGCGGTGCTGGGGAATTATTGAGTGTGTTTTGGACAGCCCCTGGCCGTCCTCCGCACATGCCCACTGTGATGTCGGACGGCCGGGGCCATCCAACACATGCAATGGATTAAATGGGAAATGTTCTCATAGGAATCCACTGAATTTGTAAAGCCATCATGATGTGTGCCAAAGAATGCTCTTTTAGCAAATCAGAGCAAAGAATTATTAAATGTCATATTGCTTTACCATCTATGCACAATCCGACTACATGGATATTGATTCTGTCACACTGTGCTAATGTCATCTGGAGATGGCAGAACAAACATAGTTACAAAACAAAAGTGAACTATTATGAATGAATTCAGTATATGGAGCTAACAGAAGAGACCTTGAGCAGTTGAAACATTACTGACTCAAAGTTAGATTTTCTGTTTTTGAAGAACAGCAATAATAACATAATTTGGAAATAAGTCAACATTATTTGCACTGGCTGTGTGCAACAGAAATATTAAACAGTGAATGTGCAGGGTGCGGCATCCATTTTAAACAAGAGGAAGCTGAGGGAGGCCTAACCAAGCCTTAGTTAGCATAGGTCATGAAACAGCACTATAACATGTCATAGCAAAATCATTTTTAAAGGTAATAACATTAGCTAAGCGTTTACATATGTAAATTCAAGTGTAGATCCATATTAAGCATGTTGTTAATAGTTTTCTTTTTTATAAATGAGCAAAAACACACACAGACTCCCTTTTCTGATTATGCTATAATCATTAAAAACCCACAATTAGTTATAGTACAATCTGAATCACTTTCAGCTTCTTGCACTTTGATTCCTCTAATAGCTTCAGTTGATTATATCCTTAATCTCGAGCAACTTCCAGTACAGTCTCGTCCCACTTTCTCTTAGGCAATTTCTTTCTCTCTTTACACCCACAATTTAGAAATATTAATTCAGAAAATGTAAACAGGAGAAACAGATCAATTGCACAAATCAACATAATAAGAACAGAGATTAGTATACTCCTAAACATACCTACGTCCAAACTATCAATCCATTTACTCACCTTACTAACACTCTATTCTATCTCACTAAACTAACAACCTATTGTTTCCCACAAGCCATTTTCTTCTAAAGCTTGGACTTTACGAGAAATGTTAGTTATGTTTAAGACATATGCATTAATTACCCTACTGTTATGAAGCATACAAGTATAACAGTCTCTCATTTTTAATACCATGCAAACACCACTTTTCTTCACATCAATGATGTCTAGAGCTATGAGAGTTTGCATCATGATCACATGCATAGCAATTAACTCTGTATTATTCTGTGTTAGTGAGCCAGCTGTATTAAAAGCAAGCCAATCCACAAGTGTATATATTCTTCTAATTTTTACATTATTTATAGCCGCCCAAAGATGGAATCATAGCTGCTAATACATCAAGCATTATGCCTTTCTTTCATATGAGATAGAAATACTAGAACCAGATAGCATTAACCCACCCAATTACGTGGCAGTCTTACCACACACATAATACATTCCTGAAAGTATTGCTTCTTTGCCAATCAGCAAATCTTCACTAACCTAACTGCTTTCACAATCAATCTTTCCCACTACATTTACCTGTCCACCCCCTTTAAGTTCAGGACGCACCATACACAAATCATCCTTCCTCTCATGCTCCTTTCTCAACCTTGGATGCAAACTGGAAAACCTACATTCCTCTTCAGACTTAATCTGTTCTCTAATTTACATATCATCTTTCCAATCCCTTAATATGTTCACTTTTCTCATTACATTCTTTACCAAATTCACACTCTTCACTTAAACTACACACATAATCTCTTTAAGTTGGTTTAGTGTTAAGGTTAGTTTGTGCAACTATATTCAGATATCTACTATAGGTTACCCTAATACTAGTATCTTCAGAGACAGGAAGGTCTTCTAGTGAATCGCTGAAATAATATGGCGACAGAAACTCCCACTTATTAAATATACTAACAAAACATTGCAGGACAAGCTATAGGAAATCGGTTATTGTAGATACGTTGCTCCTTCCCCTGCAGAAAAAGGGAGAAAAGTTCACACCATACAGTTCGTGACCCACAAAATGTTAACATATTCACCCAATATAGTTGCATATATATTGTACTTAAATCCACTAAATAAACTTTTCTTATGTGTCTGTGTATTATATTCAATTGCATTATGTACTGTAGTTAGTTCAACGTGTGCGTATGCATATCCATCTGGAAAAATAAGGTACTAAGTAAGTCAATTAGAACTCTTAAAATCAGTATTAGTGAAATTATACTATTTTATAGCAACTACTATATGCTATTTATATTGAGATCAAAAATTAAATTCCTGGACTCAAAAATCTGCCTTCAAGTTATTTGTTTACAAAAGATTAATAAAGTGTTTTCCTTCTTTTTTTAAACAATAATCAAAAACAAAAATCAGACTTCAAAGTTTTTTTCAGGTTGTTTGCTCAATATTTCTTCATCTGAATACTTTAGCAAAGTTCAAAACATTTAGATTCACATTTTTATGACCTTTAAGATTTACAAAAACTCAAGGGTCTCTTCTCCAAAAAGGGAATTGGCAGCAGTTTATTGAGTGGTAGTCTGCCTCATCCTACTCTTCTTCTTCTTCTTCACAAACCAATGCAAGATATGCCTATTCAGTTGAAGCATTCTTTCTGTTCAGGATTCTTTTTCTCAGCAATTGGTGATTCACTCCTCACTACTCGCAATCAATTTCAATTACTTCTGGTTCTTGTCTAATTGATGCTGATCTTTCTTTCTCCCAGTATTTGTTTTTGAAAGTTCTCTTCACCTACTTTAAGCCACCGGTCTTCTTGATGTACTTTTGTAGCTTCACTTGTGACTGCTGCTGAGTCTTCTTCACTCATAGTTGAACTTGTGCTTTGACCAGCATTAAATTAAACACATTTTAAACACTGAATCTTCATCTTGAATTTCAACTGCAACACCATTAGGTGTGCAGCAAATCATGCAGTTCATCTTGTAAAGCAAGTCCCTGGCAAGTAAATTAACAGGACTCCAATCACATAATATGAATTGATGATTGTTCTTCATTAACCCTATTTTAACTGGGAAATCTGTTGTAAACTAATTAACAATCTGTTTATTCTCTACAACTTGGACTTCTTTTCCTGAGAGGTGCAGGTCTGTGACTTCCACAGAAAAAACCTGTAGAGCGGGTTGCACCAATATTGATCAAGAATGATACAGGGTAGCCATTCATCTCGCAGTCTATATATGGGCATCTCTGGTCTACCTCTAGGACTGCACTAAGCATGCAATCCTCCTCCTACCTCAAGCGCCGTCATTGTGAATTCATCTCTAATCAAAACTGAGGAAAATCATTATTCATCAACAATGTTGGTACCCAGGATCGTAAGGAATCTTGTTTCTTATGTTTTGCTGCATCACTGGAACAACAGACGTATTTGTATGAAAGTGCCTTTAATTTTGAACATTCTGAAGAGAGGTCAGTTCGGCTGGGGCAACAATCTGTGTCAGCACTTTTTTTGTAAAACTTCTTTTTTTATTGGCATTTAGTATTAGTGACATTTAGTCAGGTACATTTACAGCATTTGCATAAATCACCCCCCAATCAAAACATACTTTACAAATAGTAGACGTCATCAAGCATTTGGTGAACATCTGTTCCCTCTTTGCAGGTTATCTAGCAGTTATAACAGATACAATGCATAATCTATGCAGCTCGTCATCTTTGGGTTTACTGCTGGGGTGTGCCCCAATGCAATGCGTTATCCAGTCATTGCAGATCTGCATTTGAAATGACCTAGCCTCATTTGAGTAGGGTGTCTGTGGGGGTGCTTACAGTATATGTCTCAACTAATTTAACTTTCAAAGAACTAATGCAGGCGGCCACAACAAACAGCTGATCTACAAATGATCAAGATGGAGTCTGTGTATAGAGTGAGTTGGGTCTGGGGGGCTCATCTAAAAGTATATGTGTCTTATGGTGGGAACCTAGGGGGTAACTGCCTCTCGCACTTCATTCCGTTTGTAAGGTGGATTGGAATCCTCCATTAGTGTCCTTTTTATTCTCTGGATTATTAGCAAGGATCTACCACACACCCCAATTATAATTGTGGGCCTCTGTCTGTCCATATCTCACCACTGTCCTCTACGCCTTCAACTGAATCTCATTCAGGGCATTCCCAGGCGTCAAGGACCACCTTCCACTGCTTCGCTATGAGACGTCGTCTCAGCCCCGTGCTTCCTCTCTAAGTAGACCCCTTCCCTCTGCCCCAGCCCTCTGAGTCACATCTCTCACCCAATTACTAAGCAGGGTCCCACCAATGGACTCACTAGCCATTGCTATCTTCCTTCTGGCCAGTAGCAAGGCCAGTTCAAGAAACCTATTTCCAACCTTCCATTTGGGAGGTCGAGGGAAAAGTCCCAATAGACAGACCTTGGCAGTCAAGTCAAGTGTGTCCCCTAGTGTGTCACTCAGTGTTGCCAATACCATGTCCCAGAACTGTCGTAATATAGTGCACCCCAGGTCATGTGAACCAAGTCTGCATCAACAGGGTCGCATCCCGGGCAGACGTGTGGTTCGCCACCATAGACTACTTGGACTTTGTGGGGTGTCATGTAGGTCTGTATGTAGATAGTTAAACTGCGTATACCTTAATCTCGTATTTCTTGAGACCGACTTAGGGCAAGCTAGGATCTGAGATTTCACGATCTAAAACTGTCCCCCACTACTGGTGCACAGTGTCAGAGGTTTACGGGTCATTCCTGATAGCGAGCTATAAAACCACTTTACTTAGTGCATCGCCACGACCAGGGTGAGCAAGGATTGCAGTACGATGTGCGTTTTGGGTTCCCCACTACCCCCTCACCAATATGAACTAGGAATTCATACCAGAGGAACTGACTAGCCAGTAGTCCAGGGCCAGAAACTAACTCTCACAAAGGGACACAGGTGTTTTGTTGTGAATAGTCCCCTACTGTCTCCAGCTCTACATCCGTCCAGGTTGATAGCTTTTCAGCATGTGAAAACCGTTAATGTGTCCCCATGTGGTATGCCCACCAAGGGTAAGACCGGTGTGTACAAGGGGGTTACTTTTGTTTTTGCTACACAGCACTTCCAGCATTGCCATGCAGTAGTCAGCAATAGGGTCGGGCATGGGATCTCAACCATCAGGTTGAGCAGGCTAGCCAGCATTAGGCTAGTTTGTGTTATGGACTTTGCCAAGCCCAACTCCTCCAGCTTCTGCCCATCCAGCCACTGCACTATCCACTGTGTTTGGGAGGCCAGGAAGTATCGTTTTAAATTTGGCACTGGAAGGTTGAAAAAAAAAATAGAGCAAACGTGGAAGTATAACCATTTTGGACACTGAGACTCAGGCTATAATCAGCAGCTGTACAGAGCACCAGAAAGGGATGCAGGATCTAAGAGATCTGAGCGTCTTTCCAAGATTACCCTCCCTTAAGTCTTCAAGTGAGTGGAAAACCTGTATACCCAGTATTGGAAGGTGGTCTGGGCCCAGTTGAGATCTGCCAAGAGCCCCCCCAGGGGGCAAGGGTGATTTGGGGACATAGGGAACAGGCAAGTCTTAGTTTTGTTAACTCTCAAACCCTAAAGACATTTGAATTCCCCCAGGAGGCCAAGTGCCTTTGCAGTGCATGTTGTGGTATCTGTCAAATAGAGCAGGAGATCATCCGCGTTTAGGGGATAATATGCTCACATCCTGCCACAGTCAGTCCCATACCCACTCCCCGCTGTCTTAACAACTCGGCCAAGGACTCAATGGTCAGGGCAAACAAAAGCAGGGATAAAGCACATCCCTGCCTAGTGCCATGAAAAAACCCATATAGCGGAGATACTATTCTGCCCGTCTTAGCTTGTGTCGTGGGACTCTCATACAGTAGTTTTACCCACCGTATCCAGCCATCGTCAAAGCCCATTTTCTCCAAAACTTCAAACAGATAATTCCACCGTAGCGTGTCAAAGGCCTTTGCCAGGTCTATCAGCAAGAAGGCCGCCCACGACTAGGACTGCAAATCTGGGTGGTACAGTATAGATTATAATCTGCGCAGGTTAAGTGAGGTGTTCCATGATGGGATAAACCTGTTTTGGTCCTCATGAATTAGGGTGGACAAAAGTGGGAGTGAAAGAAGCGCCAAGATTTAGCTAAGTAGATTAAAGTCCATTTTAAGCAGAGAGAGTGGATGAAAGTCCGCGGTGCGGGGCCCTTGAGCATTCAATTTAGGGAGCGGGATTACAACTGCATCTCGCATAGACTAGGGAATCCTCCCCCATCTCACGGATTCTGCATGTAAGGCCTCCACTCTGGGTATTGATTGCCCGGGTGCATCATAAATGGATTCCCAAGCATCCGATTTGACATGCCTGATTGTAGATCCACGGGTGATTTGGCCAAATAAGCCATGCCAGCTGCCCACCAGGGTGCCCCTCTTCTTCATGTGCTCTTGTAAGATAACCCTTATATTCATGAGAGGGTAGCTGTTCGAGTGCAACATGATAAAGCACACGCACCTCCTGAAGGCTTTCCGGGTCCACATCTTCTGTGTCCTGTGCATTGCCAAGGTTATGCAGCCGGCACTCAAGCTCACCTCGTTCCCTAGTTGAGTTTGACCTGTATACCTATGGATTGTCCCAAGCAATGCCCCATACCAAAACCTTAAATGCCCATTCCACTAGCCCTTTGGACGCCGACTGAGTGTTATCAGCAAAGTAATTATCAATGGAGTCTCCTAAAGACTCACGAAAAAAAGTATCTAGCAGGTTCAACGGGTTGAGTTTCCACAAAGAGATCAACAAGCGCTCCCCCAGTGGAAATAAAAGCAAAGGACCTATGGACATGCAATACACAAAATGTAGTATATCTTATTACATGTCCTTGCCATCTAGGATACGTTGGCGAAACAGGAAGAGCAATAAAAACTAGGCTGACCGAACACAGGTCTGCTATAAAAACAAAAAAAGTCACAGCACCACTAGTGAGCCATTTTTTGGACTTCGGACATTCTCCGGAAGAAATAAAATGGCGAATTCTGGAAAAAATACATTTGCCAAATGACAAAGGAGGGGACAAGATTAGAAAAAAGCGAGAACTATACTGGATTTTTACCCTTGACACATATGAACATGGCCTAAATTTAGAATGCCCGTGGGCAAACGCTATAATTTAATAGAAGAACCGAAAATAAGAGCAGACCTCTAGGTAATTGCATGAGCCATTGCATTTAGATGTATAGTTAACTCCATCTTGAACATAAGACTTAATTGACCATCTAAAACTCCTAAAGACTTCTATAGCATGAAGACTCTAAGGACTTCAACCTGATAAGATTAAGGATTAACCTATATATAGGAAGGGTATGCGAATCTGCAGTAGTACACTGATAAACTCTCCACTCTTTTATTTTATTCTATCCCAGTTACATCATCATATATAAAAAGGTAACCATAGCTTTAAATAGGGGTGGAGTTTTAGGGAAATGATGTCACGAAGGTGTAGTATAAATACCAATAGGATTCAGGGTATGAATCCCTTTGTTTCCTGCCGTTACAAGCCGCCGGTTGATTGGACCTTTGCATGAGGAAGAGAAAAAAAGCGCCAGAAAGGTAAGCCTGAAAAAGAAGGGGGTCTCCAGCCCCTACTTGTCAAACTTAATAGTTTGAGAAAATGAAATATAGTGATAGAATTCCTTTCTTTTTAAAACCCCCCAGGCACTTCCCAGGTACTCTGATTAACTAACTAGAGACCAGTCAAAAGCGAGCGCCCAGCAACACAGTTTGCTGATCTCCGCGTTTGGGAAAGAAAAAACGGAGAAACCCGCCTGACGGCAGCACTGCCTCCAGCCCCTTAAGAAAATCTGAGCGGCGTTTTATTTATCTAAAAAGACGAACCAAGGTAGGATACAATGTTGCTTTCTCTACCGCATAGGGTTCTGACAGTAGCACGTTAAAAGAGGAAAATGAGAACAAATAAACAAGCCTCGCATTTCTTTCTTTTCCCCGGCAGCCCGGTGCAGACGCTGTAATTAGACGCGGGGAAGAGCTTTGCCTTTGAGTTCATCAGACGAGCTGTGCTTAAACCCAACTAGTAACTACCAAATGTTTGATTGGGCTTTATAGCTGGAAAAAATTCCCCGTTTTCTATAGGTAAGAGAAATACCATCAGAAGCACATTCAAGTGCATTTAAATAAGAGATTTGTGTGTTAGTATAACATCTAACCCCTATGGTTTTATCTACAGCCAAGAGGTATTCCTATATTGGTAGAGACCCGCAGGAACTGGAATTACAGACTAAGTGAGATGGGAGCAGTGGATCCCCAAAATTGAGGTAGGCAATTTGAGATTAAAAAATAAAAAAAGAATGAAGGCATTGAGATACCACCCTCTATTACGCAATGGAAATCAAGAGAGAGCTCACTAAGTAACATGAAATTATGTCCTCTACAGGTGACACATGCCGATTTCAGCAAAAGAAAAATAACGGTACCTCACTTACTCTGTTTTTAATTGAAGAAACTCATAGAGGGACCATTTAAATAGAGGTCTATTTCATGTAAATATAAGGGAAACCTAATATTTCGGGTAAACTGTAGCGGAATACAACAATACAGTGAGATCACAGTGTGGTTGATAATAGAAATATAGTATCCATTGAGTGTAGGACGATAGGATAGGACACTAGTCGCTGACGGCGTCAAAGTTAATAATTGAATCTCTTTGTTAAAAGATGCCTGAAGCTCTAGATCTGAAGCAGTAAATTCTCTCTAATTTTTCACTCTCTTTCATCTTTCTTACCACTGAAATTGTTTCGATGGGTGTTTTTCACCCCTTTTCTTGATAGAAGGTTAAAAGACATTAAATTTACTGAATGTAACCTGAACGGAATTACCATAACTGTGATCAGTGAAACTAATGTATACTAAAGACAAGATACGTAATATCAAAATTGTGATTGTCTAGGTCTGTTCATTTTGGGATAGCTCCAGTAGTAATGTTTCCTTTTGCACTTCTTGTAACGAAATAAGCAAGAATATAAATATAATAACGAACTGCATAAGATATTCCCATGTCAAATGAAGTGAGCCAAACAACAGTAATGAAATGGATAAGTGTTCCAGGGTTCGCTATAACCTATCATGAATGTATAAATCAAAACTGTAAACTGTTACACTGTTTTAAAGCATAGAAAAAGAATAAGAACTAATATCATTTTGTTCTTTATAGATATATTGGCTGGTATTATAAATGTCCTGAGGAAGACACCACGACGTGTCGAAACGCGTTGACTCATACCCAACAGCCACAGCAACAATAGACAGGACATGCATTATTGCCCGTCTAATGCCTTTTAATTTGTGTTTTCTTAAATAGAAAATATATCACTTTTTATCATCCATTCAATATAATTGTATATTCACATTGTATAAGAAATTTATCCCTGTTTTTATTAAAAATACACTATTTTTGATATCATTTTTATTGTTTGTGTCATGGTTTAAATTTAAATTTTTCTGAATTTGGGAATGTTGCAGTTAAATATATAGCCTGTTTGCTATACGAATAGCCTGGGTGGTTACCCTCACATTGTAGTTCCGAGTGTCCCATCCAGTCAGGAAAACCTGCAGCGATGCGGTGAGTCTGAGCTACAGGAAGCGGGGGAAAGGAGCGGTCCAGGGCAACGTCCACCACACAATTAAAGTCCCCTCCATTGAGCAAATCACCTGTGTTGATTGAGGTCATCGAGGCTTAGAGTCTAAGCAGAAGTAGTATCTGGTCCTGATCTGGGGCATAAATACTGCTGAGGGGGTTAGCTGGTCCCCACAGCCTCCCAGTCAAGAGCACGTATCTGCCCTCCTTGTCTATAGATGTGTGTAAGGGTTCGAAGGGGACGCCCGCCCATATCCACCTCTTACATATGTCGAGAAGGAGTTGGCAAATAAATGCCCTCTCCCTCTACGGCACAGCTTCTCCACCTCACCCTGTAAAAGATGTGTCTCCTGCGGCATGGCTATCTGCACTCCTAGCCTCTGCAAATATCAGTGTATTTTATGACGCTTAGTAGTCAAGCCCATACTCCTAATCTTCCAAGACATGAATTTGACAATGTATTGTGTCATCACCATAGCAAATCAAGTCTTACGAAGTCCCCCTTTCTTCCCACCAGCCTGCAGTCATGTAGTCAAAACGTTCAGAGCAATCTCTGCAGACAAAACAAGTAAAACACTTATGACTATTAACTTTCCATCCAAGAGCAACCTGGCAATGACCAGCTGCCCAAACTGCAAGCCGATCAACACTTTCATCAGAGAGTCTCTACCAGTCTGAGGTGAGACTGTTCGGGAGGGGGTAGGCAACGGCCTACTGGCAGCAATCCTCCACATTGTACATTCAGGCTCAGAGTAGCAATAGCGTACAGATGGTCTGCACAGTCCGGATATTCTCAATTACGGTGAACGATATTACTGTGCAGAAGGTTCCTGTCAAATGAGATCATCCGGTGTTCTTTGGGTAATTTTTGGCAAGAGTGCTGTCCGGCTGTGAGGAATCTGATCTCAATTTCCCAGTTCCTTTCACAGAGGGGGAACGAATCTCCGAGGTAGTCTCTATCGTCTTCATGATCTCAGCCACCGCTCGAAGAACAGAGGCCCTTTACTTCTCTGTTTGAGACGTACTTGGCTTCTTTGATTATCCCCTTTGGGGCCTCCTCCGGGTCTTCTTCCTCACTTTCCACTCCTGTAGTGTGGCATTAGGCTCCGCCCTTGAAGGTGTGTGTCCCGACCTGTAGGTTGCGAGCCACTCCCAAGCAGCTTTGACGTCATCACAGAAATGTGTTATTCCTTCCAAGTACTATCCGAAGTCGAGCAGGGAATATTAGAGAGCACTGCAAGCCTTCCTCACGAAGAGCCTTCTTAACTTAAAGAAAAGAGGCTAGTTTCTGCTGTACCTCTACCGTGTAATCAGGGAATATTGATACTTTGCTGTTGTCTACTACAAACGGGTCTTCAGTTCTTTATAGTGGAGTAGTTTTGCAACCACTGGGCATGGGGGTAACCTGACGCCGGTGAACGTGCCGGCACCATGATGTGCTTGTTCCATGGTGTAGTAGGCGGACAGGCTTTTGGGGGTGACCACTGTCTTGAGCCATGGCTCAAGGAATGTTATCATGTCCTTGCCTTCCACCCCCTCGGCCAGGCCTACCACCCTAATGTTATTCCTCCTGTTGCGACCTTCAGCTGCATTCAGGCATGCGGGCCCTATCAGTGAGCTCTGTGGCTTGATGTGTCAGTGTTTGCAATACAGGTTGTAGGTCAGTAATCGAGGATTCTGCCACTTTGACTCTCTCCATTATTTGTGGTGTTCTGCTCTTAGCAGCCCCAGCCCCACCGGCATGGTACTAAGAGCTTGATGTAGCAAAGCCTTAGTGTCAGCAATAGCCTCAAGTATCTTAGCTAGCTGCAGTTGAATTTGGTCTTCCAGGCCTTGGGCCCTCTTGCATTTGTTCATGAATGGGGTCCTCCATGATCCCTGTTGTTCTTGGTATTGCCAATCTCCACAGGATTTTAGGGGTCCTTATGTAAAGAGCAGGCGGTACACTCGCACCTAACTGCCAGCTATGTGGATTCCAGTGACACTCGGTCATAAGACCTACAGTTGCGACCCCCTCACTCAGAGGAATCTGACAATGTTGTCTCAGTTATGTCTCCTACTATGATATTGCCACCTTGAGTCACTAGAGGCTCAGGGCCCCTAGTTTGCTGAGGGCCAGGCCTTGTCCATTCTAATGAGCGTCCACGGTGTAAGGTCTGGTTTATAATCCCTGGGCAGTAGCATGGTTGTACACCGCTCAGGTCCATCGGTGGAACATAGACCTATGTGTCTGGTCCGGGGTTCCCACCTACTCTCAGCCACCCAGTGTATACTTTCAGCCCAATATTCTCTGTATTGCAACAGGTCTGCCACCAGGCCTAATATCCTCAATCAGCGCAATCTGGGTCAGCACTTGAGTTGCATTTTGCTGCACGTAGGGAACAAAGGGGCATATTTACAATGTCTGGTGCATCCCTGCAAGTCAGCAGGGATGCGCCCGAACAAATGCGACACACAACACGCAATTCTCCCCTTGCGGCACCACAGATGCGTCGCAATACAATGCGGCGCACCTTAGCGCAAAGATGGGCAGGTTGGTGTCGCATCTTGTGGCGTAAGGGCGGCGCATTGCTGGAGTTGCATCGCAAGCGCAACACAACTCCAGCAATGCACATGGGCCGCCCATACTTAACGTGGTGCGTCACACCATATGCCTGCTTTAAGCAGGCATAAGGGTTTGATGCAGCGTAGTCATAAAACGGACTCAGTGAAATCTTGTAGATTCATGTGGCACAGTGCTTTACAACATGACGCATCTGCCTAGATGCGTCACGTTGTAAATAAGTCGCAATGTGGCGCATGGTTTACGCCCCCACTGCATCACAAAAGTAACGCAATGGCGGTGCAAATGTGTCGTAACAGGCTTGTAAATCTGCCCCAAAATCATTTTGGATTTGGTCTGGATTTTGCCTGTGTTCGCACTTTTAGTGCCCAATTTTGCCAATAAAAATGACAAGCAGTAACTTTTTTTAAATATTGCCATTTACGATAATGTGATTGTATGTCAAGATTTGATATGAATGTATGCATGATGCCTTTTATGGGTTTGTAAGAGCTGAAATAAATGAACTTTGGAATTTGAATCGACAGGCAGAGCTCTTCTTCAGAAAAGTAATATTTGCATTCATTCCAGAATTATTGCATCTGCAACATCTCATTTCCCCTTATAACACCTTGCATTGGATGTACTCTATTCATTCCAGCATTCTCAAGAGGTGCAACATTTGAATCAGAACCCATTGTCTCATTTCCGTTGCTTCTCTGAATTGCCTTCATCTGTTGAATCATCAACTTCTTTTGAACTTTTGCTGCTTGTGTCAAAACAATCAATGCAATATTTAGTATATTTCAAGACCTTGCTGATACTCTTAGCTGTCCAGCAAATCGCACTCTGCTGAACAGGCAAACTAATCTCTGGACGCAAACCTAAAACAAAAGCACATACAAATTCACTAGCACCTTCTTTCTCTGGCTCTTCAACTCCGCTGTACTTGCTATGAATCTGCATAAGTCTCTCATAGTAAGCATCACTGACTCTTTTGGCTATAGCGTAGCTCGCACGATTATTGCTCAGTTGATTTATTTTTCAGGAACTTTTTATTTTAAATCACCGCTCTGTACTTATCGCCTGCCACCTCAGCTGGAGCTTTATCAGGCAAAACTCTAGCAAGTTCCTCAGTAAGCAAAGCAGCAGTAGCCTTGCATCACTGGGATGATCAAACATATGTTATCCAATTCAATCCAAAGGAATTTTTAAATCATCACCAATCTATAAACCTCTTTATACCACTTGTGAGGTTCCTCTCTCAATGTTGAAACATTTGTCATAAAGATCACCCCTTGTGTTGTCTACAGCACCTGTACATAGTTATCTCCATGCACATCTCTCACTGTTTCTAAATCACTAATGACCATGTTTGCCTTCTTCTTCAACTCTCTGATTCACCTAAATCCATCATATAATTCCTCTGTAAATTCTTCAATCTCTCATATTCATCTACTAATTCTTCAACTTTATTATGTGCTTCATTCGCACACCTTGCAGGCTTCTCTAATCAGTTTTCTCATTTAATTTACATTTTATGACATTAGTCTATTTACATCATCTGTTCCTAGTAATATTTCTACACATTCAATCTTTAAGAGTTTAATATTAAAATACCCCTTTCTCTTGAAGGGTCAGGAACAGTAGCAGACACACCAGTAGAGACGGGAGTTGGACAGCAGAAGTATCTCTACCAGTACTCATCAAAGCTAACATGGTATTGTCAGGTTGGGCACTTGCACATGCTGTTGTGCTCGCCAATGTAAGTCATAAGTTCTTATATAGCGCACGATTCACCAAAAAGGTCTCAAGGCGCAATGTCACTGCAAGTGCTGTCAATCCCTGGGCACTTGTACTGGTCGGATGTTCCTTTAACTATTACAGGCAAAATTCTCCCTTCCCTGTACCATATCCTCTCTCCTGATTATCCCACTTTTTTCTAACCACCGCTTCAATGAACCCTTATACTGCTTCTTCATTTTCTATCTCTCTTTCTCTGTGGCCATCTGATTCCATTTATTCAATGCTTCAAACTGTGTAGGCCTGGGCAGTGGCTTTTTCTCATTCATTGTCTCTCTCAGGAATCTGGCCTTCTAAGGTTAGAAGTACCCTCCAAGGGAAACCATAAGTCCTTATCACAAGAAGTATTTGCATGCCACCCACATATCCAGGTCCACTATAAAGCCCAACATCTGGCAACATTTCATAAGCAGGCAAGTCCTCTGGAGGAATTTTCTGTCCCTCAGGAGCAGGTATGTTAGGAGCTTTAGACGTTTTCAGCATAGCGCTCATTATTTTCACTCAAAGGAATCCAAAATCGGCACAAAACAAAGAAGCAAGCAATAACCAATCCCAGCGCAGCAATGTCAAAAGTTAGCCAATAGCTGCATGACTTTGGCTGTCACCAACCAACGACAGCACAACTCTGTGATGATGTCTCACCAATCACAGTGCAACTCCTTGGGACAGTCAACCAATCACAGCCCAGCTTTTCCTGTGGATGGAAAAACAACACTGAAGACACACAAACAAAATAAATATTGCCTGCTGAACCTAAATAGGAGAAAACATCTAGTTACAGAAAAGTTACAGAAAAATAAATCTCACAATCGATAGAAACAACACAAGTACTTCTGTAGAACTTACTCCCATACACCAAAGACATCAACCTAATTTGGACATGCAAACTGTAGAAAGAATCTTGTTATTTATTTAACTGTATCTATTTATTTGCAATTTTATATAGCGTGGACATGGCCCGAAGGCAGGATACATTGGTTACAGTGGGGTACAGTTATAGTAATTAAACTCAGATGTTTAAATTGGTAGATGAGTACAGGAGTTACCACGAGAGACAGTTACCGCATTTGGGCAGAGGACATATACCGTTATCGCGTCAATTTAGATGGTGGGGTCATATAACGAAGCTATTTCAGATCACAGTGTTGAGAATACTTATGTCTGATCTCATTCTGTGTGAATGTGGTCCCCCTTTAACAGTCAACCATAATATCTTGAGACCTTGGATTACGGCAAATTCGATTAATTAATCAACTAATAATAAACAAAACTTTTTTTAATCAAATTACAAATACATCAAAATCACAGTAAGTAACTATTGTATAAACAAGAACCTCAATCACAGCTTAACAATCCATCACTCAACACAACCAGTACTCTCAAATATACAACTCACATTGCATATCGATACACCAAATACTCTCAATCTCAAGAATCCATCCAGCCTATCAATACTTCCAATCCTCTTTGCTCAGGAACAGCACCCCTGCATCAGAAGCAGCAAATAGTCCAGCAGGAGAATCAGTAGTAAACAATCTACTGCAAAAGAACTAGACACAAGGTAAAAACCAATCACTAAAAGCAGATGTCTCTATCTTGCAACCATCCTCTCCTATCATAATTTTGTGAGTGCAGGAATGCCTAGATTCATACAAGCTATAAAACTCTTCAACTCTTTTCCCACTAGTGGGGGGCTATCGGAGACAACGTTAAACCTCAATTTCATGAGGCAATGTGTCTCGAAATACGGCACAACATTAAGGGCCAGATGTAGGTCACCAAATACCGGTCGGTAACGGCCGATTTCGGCCGTTACCGACCGGTATTTGGTGATTGAGATGTAGTTGGCCTTAAATTTACCGATTCGGTATATTTACAGAATCGGTAAATTTACAGATTCTGTAAATTACTGAATCGGTAAATTTACAGAATCTCAAATTGGTGATGTAGGTGGCACTAAAAACAGTGCCACCGGCCCTTAAGAATTCGTTATTTACCATGACATACTATGTCATGGTAAATAACGGATTCCTGTGTACATGCACATCTGTGCATGTACACCTGTGGCATGTGGCACACATACATGCCCACATGCCACAAGCCAGAATCTGGGGTGCAACAGGGTGTCAAAGTGACACCCTGACCCCCTTGCAAATTCGGTAATTTTACCGAATCTGTATTTACCGATTCGGTAATTGAATTTGATTCCTATGGGCCTAAAGGCCCATAGGAATCAATGGCAATTACAGAATCGGTAAATACCGATTCATTAATTACCGAATCATACCGATTCGGTAATTAATTAGGTAAAATTAGCTACATCCCGATTGCCAGTTCTTAAATACCGAATCGGTATGATTCGGTATTTAAGAATCGGTAATCTGGGATTACCTACATCGGGCCCAACATGTCAAAAATACAATTAATTAAGGACAGACTCAATAAATGTGTTCTAGGGCAGAATTAGGAAATGTTTCAAGAGATTTGTCACAAAATTAAAAAAGGAATAATGCAGAAATCTTAAAAGTGAAGATGAAAATAAATCATTGCCATGAAGGCTCTCAGTAATTAGGCAATCTAGAATGATTAACAAATTTGAGAATTATTCTAAGTCCCAATGAGCAGTAAAATCAGTAAGACATCAGAAACAACCTTAATAGCATTGAAAAAGTCTCAAGGCTAACACCCAGATTTGAGGGTTTAATAAGGATGTCGTGTTTATTTATTTATTTAAAAGTTCTATATAGCGCTAGCTAGACCCGAGGGTAACAGAGCGCTTTACAGCATTATCACACATAGGACAAATTTACACAGTGATATGTACAGTGTCAGAACGTATCGCAGAGTATCTTCGTAAAAAGAGCCCATTGTCCTTCATAAGATAAGTAAGCATAGTAGGGTGACAATTGTCTTCTGACGTTTCACAGCGATGCCGTCGAAGAAAGCATTGTGGCTCTAGGTGAGATTAATGCGGTTAGGTCTTAGTGTCAAAGTGCGTGAGTGCTGCTATGGGCAGGTTTCGTGTTATAAGAATGCATGCGCAAACTCATCATGAGGCGAGCAAAATAATACAATTGCAGCAAATCAGAGAACAGACATATTAAACGTCATATTACCTTACCATCTAGGCATAATCCCACTACATGAATATAGATTCCGTTCCTCTGTGCTAATGTAATACGTGATGTCAGAACAATCTAGTTACAAAACAACAGTGAACTATTGTGAATGAATGCAGTACATGGAGCTAGCTGAATGGATCTTGAGCAGTTGAAACATTCCTGGGCCAGTGTTGGAAACATTTTCTTCAAGAACAGAGAAATCTATTTCATTCAGAAATAAACAAACATGACTTGCATTAACTGATTGCAGCAGAAATAATAAACAGTGAATGTGCTTCCATTTTAAACAAAATGGCAATGAAGCCTAACAGATACATAGGGGCCGATTAAGATTGCGGATAATCCGCATCCTCCGGGCCGGCAGAATCCACAGCCGGCCCGGAGGATGCGGATTATCCGCTGCGGACTGGAAAAAGACCCCCCGCCAGATTAGGATGGCTGGGGGATCTATTTTCCGTCTGCCGCTTTTCCGCCTGGTCGCCTTCCGACCGCGGCGGAAAAGCACTAACATGGCTGGCGGTGTCTATCAGACACCGCCAGCCATATTGAATTGAATTGAATTGAATGTGGGTTTATAGAGCACGTAGTAACCCGGAACCATCCCAGCGCTAAAGACCAAGACAGCGAAAACAGAGGGGATAAGAGGGAGGGTAGAGGGGGGGTATTAGGATAGCTGTGGTCATATGCCTTTCCACGGCGGCATTTCCGCCGTGGAAAGGCATACGGTGTTGTACGGTGTTGTCTTCGGGGCCCTGTTGCGGGCCCCCAGGGGTGAAGGGGGGGTGGAGGGTGCACATGGGGGTACCTATGGTACCCCCCTGCCTTTGCGTGCACGAAGCGGCAGGCACCACGCGGTGCCTGCAGCTTCGTGCATGCAAAGGTAAACATGCATTTTTTAACATTGCGGCGTGTGCTGCTTCAAGCAGCACCCGCCGCAATGTTAAGAATACAGGATGTGACCGCCAGGGTGGCGGTCACATCCTAATTGGCACGGAGGGACCGCCGCTGCCCATGCGGACGGTCCGTCCTCCTCTGGGGTGGCGGACGGACGCAGGTCCGTCCGCCATCCTAATAGGCCCCTAAGTTAGCATGAGCCAGAAAAGCTACTTTAACATGCCAAAGCAAACTGTTTTCATACTTTTATTATAATTGTTTTATGAATTAGAACACCCTAACAAGGATGACCAAGTTATTTTTTTTAATTATCATTTTGTTTCTTCTAGGTTACACATTTATCTCAGGATCTTGATCATTATGACACAACCCACTTACTCTGACCTACTCACAAAAATAACCCAGAACCAATGCTAAAATTGTTTGCATCTAAGCCCACAGTGCGCTCTTTCCTTATAACAAAAGATTTTAAACATGGATCATGAGCAATCTCATTTTTAAGTTTACTAACAGCTTCCCTTGCTTCTTTTTCCCATTGAATTTAATATATATATTTTTTTTTAACTCTTTTTATTGTTTTCATTCAACACATAGGCAGTGATGACCGAATGCAAATAATCACATATTATAGTTAGATTACATAGTTCCGGATACATTTCTATGATGAAATCAATACTAGTCTGAATATCTCCGAATAATCCCTTCGGCCCTTCAATCCACACTGATCCCCTATCCCCCCTTTATTCATCATCCGTGCTATCTTCATCAGATTTGGGTATCGGGTCACAAATGTCTCCCCGGTAGGCATTCCAAGCCGCCCATAATTTGGTCCATTTCCGGGGCATCTCCGATTTATATAGACTGTCTTTTCAGTCACCAAAGTGAGGTCCATGTCTCTACACCAGGTGTCCAGCGAAGGCAGTTCCACTGCACCCCACTTCTGTGCTATATTTCGTTTCACTACCATGAGTCCCAGTGTGACCCATGATTGTCGATGACGTGTGAGATCGTTAGCCTCCCATATGTTGAGTAAGCATCTGCGCGGTTCCGGTAGAAGTGACACTCCCACCACCTGTGATATTGTTCGCAGTACCTTCCGCCAGTAAAATGCTATTGCCGAATAGTCTCATATTGTATGTATAAAAGAACCCTCATCCCCACACCCTCTGGAGCAATTTGGATGCTGCGCCC
This sequence comes from Lissotriton helveticus, assembly GCF_964261635.1. Classification (NCBI taxonomy): domain Eukaryota; kingdom Metazoa; phylum Chordata; class Amphibia; order Caudata; family Salamandridae; genus Lissotriton; species Lissotriton helveticus. Next base: position 243,337,324 of record NC_136062.1, on the reverse strand, counting down.
TCCTTATTTTATGTAGTGTGGTCCTGGTATAATATACTCAGTGCAGGATCTTAAGCTGCACTAACCTAAGCCTTGCGGGAATTCCTACCTCCTTGGGCGAAGCCAGGGCTTCCTGCCATTCGGTGTCATCTATGTCTCCCATGTCTGTCACACATTTGCCCCGTAGAGAAACTGTCGGGTCTGGCAGATTGTTGATAAGTTTTCGGTACGCGAAGGATGTGGCGCGTTTCGGCATGTGGTCAGTAAGCAGTCGGTCCTCCAATGGGGAAGCTTCGGGGACTTCAGTGTCTTGTGGGAGCACCGCCAGCAATGCATTATGTATTTGTGTGTACCTGAAAGCCTCAGTCGGGCCCAATTCGTATTGTTGCTGGAGTTGGTCAAATGGCAATACATTCCCCCTGTCCCACAAATCCCCCACCGTGGAGATACCTATATTGTCCCACTGTTCAAATCCCTTGCTATTTCACAGCTGTCCTAATTGTCTAGTGTCCCAGAGCGGGGTAAGTTTGGTAATGACCCCCCTCCATCCCAACCACGTCTGTGCTGTGTGCCACAGCATGGCCGTATGCTTTGTGGGACCCTCCAGTTTCACTGCTTGCCCTTTGTTATATAGGATTGTGATCATATTACTTGTTCCTAGTCGGGCCCTATCTGCCCTATATACTGGGTCATCCTGTGGTGCGTGTATCCATTGGTTAAAGACCTTGAGGTGTGCCGCCCAGTAGTACAACTGTATGTCGGGGAGCGCTATTCCACCATCATACCAACTTCTATGTAATTTTGCTTGCGCTACTCGTGCCGGCCTGATACCCCAGAGAAGTGTGGACACCTGTGCAGCTATTTGCTTAAAGTATTGGAGCGAAACTGGAAAGGGCATGTTTTCAAGGGCGTATATAAACCGGGGCAGGGCCATCATCTTGTACAACGCCGCTTTACACAGTAGTGTCAGGGGCAGGGATGCCCATTGTATCACGTCTCTGCTTAAACGCTCCATTGGTGGCGTTAGGTTTTTGGAGAAGAAATCTGCTACATCTGTTGTGATATGTATACCTAAGTATTTAAATGAATCCCTCGAGACTACAAGCGAGCAATCAGCAGAGAGCTGCGGTGTGGGTCCCTTCAGTATATATAAGACCGATTTGGACCAGTTTATTGTATACCCTGACACCTTTCCGAAGTTATCTCATATGTCAAGGAGCTCTGGTATAGAATGTTCCAGATCTGTGAGGTACAATAGTATGTCATCAGCGTACAAGGAGAGACGGTCTTCCCATCCCTCCTTCCATCGGATTCCTTTTAATAATGGAGCAAGTCTAATTAGCGTCGCCAGGGGTTCCAACACCAATGCGAATAGGAGCGGTGACAGGGGGCATCCCCGGCGCATCCCTCTCGCCAATGATATCTCGCCTGATAGGTGTCCGTTAGCAGTTACACAAGCTAGAGGCCCCGTATATAGGAGGCGGATCCATGCACAACATTTAGGACCAAATCCCAGATGTGGAAGGACCGCAAAGAGGTACTGCCATTCTACCATGTTAAAGGCCATCTTCACATCTAGAGACAAGATGACTGCCGGCTCGGACAGGGACGGCGCCTTGGCCAGCGCTCCATGTAGGCGTCTGAGGTTTAGTGCGGTGTTTCTATTTGACATGAAGCCAGATTGGTCCGGGTGAATTAAATGTGGTAGGTGTGTCATCAATCTATTGGCTAGTAGTTTAGCTAGAGTTTTAGCCTCTGCATTTAGCAGAGATATTGGGGGGTAGGAGGTGCATTCAGTTGGGGGCTTACCGGGTTTTGGGATTGCCACTATCGTGGCTATTCGTTGGTCTAGCGGTAGTTCGCCTTTCTCAAGGCTGTCATTATACATCGCCAGTAAATGCGGGCCAACAGTCTCTGCCATCTGTTTATACCATTCTATTGGAATCCTGTTGGGTCCCGGTGCTTTACCTGACTGTAGCGAACGGATTGCTACTTGCAACTTGTCGTCCGTAAGATCTGCCTCCAGTTCCAGGGTAGCCTCCTGAGTCAGCTTGGGCATTTTTCTATATTTATTAAGGACGCTGCGACCTCAGCCTCTGATATTTCCGATGACGGTGTATAGACCTCTCGGAAATATTCTGCCAATGTGTCCACTATGTCCCCGGGGTCTGTCGTGAGTCGCCCCTCTGCCATCCGTATTTGCCGTATTCCCCTAGTACTAGTCTTGCGCTATCTAGCCAAGCCAGTAGTATCCCTGCCTTGTCCCCAACGTCATGTACTTTATGCCGTGTTGCTGTGAGGTTAGTCACTGTTTTATTTCGTAAGTAGTCTCTGTATCGTTGTTGTGTGTGGTGCATAGTGTGTGCCGTGTCCGGTGTTGGATCTGCTGAGTGCTCTGTTTCGGCTGCGTGCAGTGCTATCTCTAAGTCTAGTAATTCTTTCTGTTTTACACGTTTGTGCCCCGTGATGGATGCTATTGCGTGCCCTCTAAGGACAGTCTTATAAGCTTCCCATATCATTGATGGTGAACTAACCGATGCAGTGTTTTCCGTGAAGAAGTTTTTCGTGGCTCTGCGGAGGTTATTTGGAATAGATACCTGGGATAAATAGGATAAATCCTCCGACGAGACTGTTGGCGGTAGGAAAAAGTCAATACCACTGGTGAGTGATCAGAGATGCCCCTGGGTTTGATTGCTATATCCTCAACGTTTTGCAGGCTGGCGTCTAGCATCATAAAATAGTCTATTCTGGACAGACTGTTATGCGCATTGGAGTGATAAGTGTATTGGCGCGCTGTGGGATGAGAGCGCCTCCAGACATCCACAAGCCCTATTGCATCTACGAAGCTCTGTAAGCGAGAAATTCCAGGTGTCTGTGTCTTGACAGGGCATCTGTCCAATGCCTTACATGCCGTGCCCAAGAGGTGCGTCTCTTGCAAGAGTGCTAATGTGGGGCCTTGGCGTTTCAGGGCCTGCAGTACCAGTCCCCTCTTAATTTTATCTCCCAGTCCGTGGACAATCCACGTTACTAGCACGAGGGGCGTCACTTGTGCTTCTTGGACCGTGGCATGGGTACATTCAGTTTGGGTGTGTGATGCCATGGGTGCGGTGTGTAGATACCATGAACTGCTGCCTAATTAAGTCATTTGGAGACCTGCTGGTCAGTCGATAGTCTGCCCTGCCATCAGTGCTGTTACAAACTAGAACAAAAAAGAACATAATCCAAACTTCTCAACCCCTTGTCCCTCCCTCCCACCCTGCCTCCCTGCTTAACGGACTCGCAACCGCCCGCCACCCCAACTCAGCAGAGTGCTTCTTCCCAAACCAGAACATAGTACTTGCTTGACGGGGTAAGAAGTCCAAGAGGAAGCATAGACCTTCCCTTCCCTCCATGGCCTGCTGTAGCCCAGTGTCCAAAGTCGGCGCGTCAGTGGTTCTTCATTTATGGGAATTCTCTCCCGGGTGTTATTTTGCTGGTAATCCTATCCATGTCCGAGAGTCTCTGTTTCGGATCGAGGTGAACAGTCTGGGTCCGAGTGTCGTAGAGCTTGGCTGCCTGTGCCTTCTTCCTCGGTACGGCGGTGATGGTCTTTGTTCCCACGACGCGGTCCATCCACTCGACACCAACCCTCAAGCCACTCATATGCCTCTTCTGGCGTTTCAAAAAACCATGTCTTGCCCTCCGCTACTACTCTGAGCTTCGCGGGAAATAACATGGAATAGGGCAGCTCGTGAGCCTGTAGTGCTTTTTTTACTTCCAGAAAAACTTGGCCTGCTCCGGGAGACCGCTGCTGTATAAACCGGGAAGAAGGAGATCGTTGAGTTTTGGACTCAAATCGGTGGGGAGACTTTCGCAGTTTGTAAGATGGCGTCTCTATCTCAGAAGTTAAACAGTCGCGCGAGCACCGGTCGGGGGGGGGGGCGCCCCCGGTTTGGGCCTTCCGCCCGGAACTCTATGGGCTCCCTCTACAGAGAAGAAACTGGAAAGTCCTTTGGGCTGTAGTCGCGTTTTCACCAGGTCTTCAACATAGAGTTCCTTTGATTGAGCCCCTTCACTTTCCGGAATACCAAGAATGCGGACGTTGTTCCTGCGTGAGCGCCCTTCCTGGTCATCGAGCTTCTCCGCTAGTAGCTTGTTTTCCGTCTCAAGTTGGGACAGCGCTTTTTGCAGTGCCGTTGTACCCGTCACCAAGGTTTTAGTGACTTTCTCGACTTCTGTAACTCTGCCCGCCATTTTCTGGAAGTCCACTCTTAGTAGGGCGACGTCAGTGGAGATCGTCCCCACTGTAGTTTGGACACTCGAAAGGGCCGCCATGATGTCCTCCAGCGTCACTTTTTTCACCCCTTTGCCCTCTGCCACTTTGCCTGAGGATGTTCGCCCCTCTGAAAGTGGTGGAAAACCTTTGTCATACGCGTATTTGTTCAATTTGGCTTGCGTGTTTTGAGATCTTGGGCCCCGCCCGCCATGGTGTCACCGACGGTTGTCTGGTTATTTCAGTGCGCTGTGCTCTCGTTTCTCTCGGGCTTGCGGTCCCCCTGGCCTGCTAGGCGTGTACGGCTTTACATGTACTGGCGCCTGATTTAATGTGGAATGTTCGGGCGTGCAAGTGCTGCGAGGTTACTTATCGTCCTGCTCCTGTGTCTGGTTCAATTCTCAGCCTCCAGCCTGCACCACCCGCTCTCCAGATAGCATGCACCTTGCCAGCACTGTGTTAGCCAGTCACCTGGGCTCTTATTTGGTCAGGTTATTCCGCGTTGATAGGCAATCGCAGAAAAAGGGGGGGGCTGGTGCCACCAGAGCTCCTTCTAGCCGTAGTTTGTGCCCTCACGGCTTCCACAAAGTCTTGGGCCCCCACACCCTTAAGTTCGGCAGTAGTTGCGGCCCCCAAGAAATTGATTCCCCGGCTCTGTCACTGCCACCAGGCCTCACCTCGCCGTCGCTGCTCCACTCACGGATGTCCCCGCGGCGCTGGTAGCTACCCAGCCTCTTGAGTGTGTCCAGGTCGTGTCTCCACTCGTCGTTGCTAGGGGTGCCCACAGCGCCCGATACGCCGCTCGCCTCGATCCGCCTCCTCCTGCCTCGTTCCCGGGTCTCGAGATAATACAGGCCCCGGTCTCCGCTTGAGTGTTAGGCCGCTGCAGGTCACTCTCGGCTATCGCTGGCACCCGGTGTTGGATTTCGCCCGGAGTCTCACCTACCGCCGCCGCTCGGTCCAAGACCTCAGCTCAGACCCTTGGAGCGTATTCATGTGCCGGATAAATGGCCAGATTAGCTCGAAAGGATACGTCGTCCTCGGAGCTCCTTCACTAAGCAGCCATCTTGCTCGGCTGTTCGCCACAACGCGCCCCGAATTTAATATATTTTTGAAGCTTTATCTGTATAGTTCCAATGTTCTTGAATATTTATTACCAAATTTTGTATAGAACTCTGTTAGGTTAAGAAAAGCAACTAATTTTCCTTTTGTCTGTGGAGTAGGTGCATCTATATTGGACTCGATAAGGTGATTAATGAAAAAGCAATGGGTGTTGCAGTGAAACGCCCACAGCAACGCCCCTTTGCCACAGCGGACTGCTGTGGTAAAGGGCATATTTACTAGGTGGCATTAAGCCAAATTAAGTAGCTTAACGCCAACTCGTGAATATGGGGTAGAGAGCAACGCCACCGGAGCATTAGTAAAAGTGACGCTTCGGTGGCATTGGGGGCTTCTAAATATGACCCTAGATCTGATCTACGGAACACAGAAAATGTATAAATGTTAGTATACACAATTGTCATGGTAGTCCAGGTGTTATTAGATGGCAATTAATTAGTAGAAAGCATTTATGACCATTTGCCCCTTCAGGAATGCAGTGAGTTATGAGAGAAACCAAGGAAAATAGAGTAACTAAGTTGCAGAGGCTTGGAGTAGTCAAAAAAGGCACTCCCACGCCCTGTGATTCAACAGGACGCTGCATTTTTATGGATTACACGCTGCGGTGATTTCTATAGATTGTTTGAGATTGCTTTTCAAAGTATTCCGTGGTTATAATGACTTGGGTGTTTGCGCAACTTAGAGCCAGAGATGGGGTACCAGGATGCAATGTAGGTGGTTGCATTGACTTCCCACAGTAACAGGCACAGCCTTTAATGCACGTTTACGTCCAGGAAGGTGCCCCTGACCTAAAAATATACTCTCAATCAGATTAATGTACAATTAAAAAGGGGTCTTCAACGAAAAGTCTATATAGATAGAAAGATGTGGGCCCACAAATAGTAACCTGCTAGTCAGTCGCCAGCACCTAAACACTGGCACTAGACAGTGCTGATATGAAGGCATAAGTGGGGGTCATAGTAACTGGGCAGCCCTACCACCACTCCTTCTCCTATCCAGGATGTAGGATGACTGAGAGGCTCCCTCCTTTTCTCCCCCTCATTCACATATGTGTGGAATCCTTCAAGGGAGTGACATCTGGAGCTGATCTTCCACGGGCACGCACTTTAATGGGCTTAGGAGACCTGAATCATCTTGCCTGAGGTCAGTAGTATAATAACTAGTGTACAACATATCAGACATGTGAATAATGAGGTATGCAACACATGTTTTTAGATCTGGCTGCAGAAGGTGGTATCAGTCGAAGAGCCAGGTCGTGAGTCCCTTTCTGAATTCTGGGAGTATGGGAGACGTTGTTCAAGGACTTGGTGGCAAGGTAGGAGAAAGAGTGACCTCCACTGTAGTTTTGGCAGATGCGGGGTGGGTGGGCAAGGTCGGGGGATTTGGACCACAAGTGCCTGGAAAGTCAGTGAAGATGGTGGTTGATATATGCCGGTCCTTGGTCATGAAGGGCTTTGTAGGCGTGTACCCGCATCTTTAAGTGGCATCTCTTCTGGACGGGGAGCCCGTGGAGCTTCTTGAGGTCAGTGGTGGTGCAAGTCCGCTAAGAGAGGTTGAGGAAAGGTCTGGAGGAAGAGCTCTGTATAGTCTGGATTCTCTTCAGGAACTTGGTTGTCATTCCTACTGAGAATGCGTTGCATGGTCCAGGCGGCTGGTAACTGGGGCTTGTGTGACTGTTTTCCAGGTGTTGATGAGGAGTCATCTGAAGATTCTCTGGAGCATGCGGAAAGTGAGAAAGGAGGCGGAAGAGACTGCATTGATCTGTCTTGTCATGGTGAGTTCACTGTCTAGGATGATGTCCAGGTTGCAGGAGTGGCCAAATGGTGTGGATGATGGCCTGAGTTCAGAGGGTCACCAGGAGTGTATTTCCCAAAGATTAACAAGTCTGTTTTGTCCGTCCGTGTTGAGTTTTAGACAGTTGTTCATCATCCAGTCTGTGACACTCTTCATGCATATGTGGTAGCTGGTTCTAGTGGTTGTGGGGTCTTCTGACACTGAGATGATGAGCTGGGTGTCAACTGCATAGGATACGATGTTGAGGCCATGGGTTCTGACAATGTTGGCCAGGGCCATCATGTAAGGGTTGGACAGAGTGGGGCTGAGGGATGAACCTTGAGGGACGCCATAGATGATGTTTTTGGGTTCTGGGGTGAGTGATTGAAGACATAGTCTGTGGGTTCTTCCTGTGAGGAAGGAGGTGATCCATTTGAGGGCACCCCCCTGGATCCCGATGTGATGAAGTCTTTTGATCAGAGTGTGGTGGGATATGGTGTCAAACGCTCCTGAGAGATCAAGGAGGACCAGGGCCGCAGTTTCTTCTCAGTCGAGGATGGTTCTGATTTCATCAGTGGCAGTCATCAGGGCAGTTTTGGTACTGTGGTTGGCACGAAAGCCGGGTTGAGAGGTGTCCAGCAGCTTGTTGTTCTCCATGTGTTCTGTGTAGTGTTGGTTGATGGCCTCCTTGAGGACTTTGGCAGGAAAGGGGAGCAAAGAGATGGGAGCGATAGTTTTTGAGTTTGCTGTCATCAACACTGGTTTTTTTGAGAAGAGGTTTGACCTCTGCGTGTTTCCATTCTTCGCGGAAGGTGGCCATGGTGATCAATGCGTTGATAATGGAGGTGAGTTTGTTGCTGATTTTCTTGCTTCTGAGGTTGAAGAAGTGCTGGGGACAAGGGTCCAAAGGTGCTCCATAGTGGACAGAGCTCATGATGGCCTTGGCGAGGAGTGTGGTGAGCTATTCCCATGTTGTGAGAGGGTGGCTGGAATTAGCAGTGATAGAGTGAGAGGGCTGTAGAGCTCGATATGTTAAGGTTCCAAGTTTTTGTAGATGATGGTTATCTTACCGTGGAAGATGTCCACCAGGGTGTCGGAGAGCACTTGAGATGGGGTGATGGTGTTTTCAATGGCTCACAGGCTAGAGAACTGTCTGACGATGTTGAAGAGTTCTTTGCTGTGATAGGAGCAGGCTGTGCTGCGGTTGGCCGGGGTGCGTCTTTTCGTGATTTTCAGGCGTTGCTGGTAATTGTTGAGGGTTGTCTTGAGGGTTGTTTGGTCTATGAGGTCCTTGCTGGTGCACCATCTTCTTTCTAGATGCTTGCATTGCGTTTCAGGGTCCTAGTTCTGGAGTATATAAGCTGGCCTGTTTGGTGGATCTTCTGGGGTTGGAGGATGTAACTGGGGCCACGCTATTGGCACAGTTGGTGATCCAGATGGAGAGATTAATGACAGCCTGTTTGAGGTAGGTAGCGGGTTCAGGGTAGATTGTAGTGAGGGCATCAGTCTACTGGTTCTGTTATTTTGCTCCAGTTATGGTTGGAGGAGCTGGGATGCTTGGTGGTGGTGCCTGGGGGTCGTGTGATGGCCAAGTGGATGTTGGCGTGGTTGGTCAAGGTGAGTTTGGTGACATGGCTGTATTTGATTCTGTCGCTGGCAGTAAAGATAGGGTTGAGTGTGTGTCCTGCTCTGTGTGTGGAGTTGGTGGCGAGTTGGATAAGGCCAATGTTGTTCATGCTTCCCAGAAGGTTGGTGGTGATGGTGCCATTCAGGTTGTTGAGGTGGAAATTGATCAACAAAGATGGGTACTGGTGGTTTAGTTTTTGCACATCGAATATAAATACTCATTATTTAGTAGGTCCAGTATAATTAACAGCAGTAGTAACAAGAAGATGGTGCTGTATGGTTGTCAACACCCTACTACCCAAGGTGTTGTACAAGTTGGGTTAGAGAAAACCAAAGCACTCATATAGTGTCACACAACAGTATAAAATCCAAACAGTAAGGATTGAGACTAAATGGAGGTACACTTTATCAATAGGATAGGATAAAGAGTTTACAAAGCGCTCGATTGCCGTGGCGTCTTGGCGCTTTTGTGTGTGAATACAGATCCAAAAACATAACTTATGCCAGCCTAAATTACAAAAAGCAGCGTCTTCAGGTTCTTCCTAAAGAGCCTCATATCTGGTTAGAATCTCATATCCAGATGCAGCAGTCTTGATATTTTTCTGTGTATTCCACTCTGACCAATTCTTTCTTCAACAAACAGCCGACATGTGTTTCGTCACCAGTGACTTTTTCAAGGCTTGAAAAATAAAATAATTAGACTGTTCACATAGCCAGATCCTGATGTCATCTGTAATGGTAAGAGATAATCTCCCATGTGACATTTAGTTGTATCCTGTAAAAAATGTTTAGTGTAGGTAAATCATCACAGGTTCTTGTGACAAAATCCAAAAATGCTTTATAGTGTTCTGCCTCAAATGCTTGTTTGCGCCTCTTCCACACAATATGTAGTGATCTTAGTACTGAAAAGAAACAATTTACATAAAACAGCGTGCAATCCGGACTGTCTGTAGTCAAGTGTGGTATGAGAACCCTAAAAACTGTCCCAAAGCGTAAAGCATGTGACTATCTATATATCAAAATATCCTAGAGCAGGAGCCGCGTGGAAGATACGGCCAGAGTAGGAGCTTATCATGGACTCTAGTCTTTCATTCTAACTCATTTGGATGCCTGCTCTAGGATATTTAGGTGAAAATTGAGGTCGCCGAGAAAGATATAATGTTTAGAGTCAATATCAAGTGGGGCAAAGAAGTTAGGGAAGGTGTTGCCGAAGGTGTTGCATGGCCCGGGGAGGGGATCTGTCAGCGAGGGTGCCTCTGATGGTTGTTCTGCTGTTGGTATGGAGTTGGAAGTTTAGGTGTTCCATGATCGTTGTGGTGTCTTCAGTGGTGGTGAAGCGGATGGATTCTTTGTTTATAATGGCAATATCCCCTCCATGTTTGTTGGTACGGTCTCAGTGAATCATCTTGTAGCCATCGGGAGTGGCAGTGGAGATGTTGGGATTGGAAGCAGGTTTGAGTAAGGTCTTGGTGACAAAGATGGCTTTGGGGTGAGGGAGGTGAGTGATGGTGTCCCAGATTTTAGTGGCACGTTTGCTGAGTGGATGGGTTTTGAGCTGAAGCCAGTGGAGTGGTTCCGGGGTGGCCGTGGTCGATGAGGTAAGTGTGGCAGTGGTTTCAGTATTGGAGGGAGGTCAAGAGTAGCAGTAGAAGAGACAGCATTGTCATTTAAAGGTCCTACCATTAATCGAGGTGAGGAAGTAGTGGTTCTTGCTGCATTTGCGGTCTGTGGTTCAAACCTCGGCGTAGAATATCTGTGTGTTGTAGGGGGGCCAGGGTTCCTGGAGCGGATGGGCGCAGATTAGCTTGCCTTTGGTGTGCAGCGGCAGACCTGCTATGCATGGCCGCCATTAAGTCAGTCCTGGATGGAGGGAGGTGTGCTGGGTGGCAGGAAGTGAAAGGCGTGAGCGGTGAAACAACAGGATATCGAGCGGAGAGGCGGGCCGGCTCACTGAGAACAAGAATTGCAACAAAGCAGAAAAGGCACCAAGTAACAAAAGTAATGGAATGGACACAAGAGATACCAACAATAAGAAATGGCCACAAAGACTCAGGGACAGATTTACAATCCCCTTGAGACACTTTTACGCCGCTGTTGCATCACTTTTGTGATGCAGCAGCTTCATAAACAATGCGCCACGTTACAACACATTTACATCGTGACGCATCTATGGAGATGCGTTACGTTGTAAAGCCCTGCTTCACATTATACCTGCGTCAGGTATAATGTATGCAGGATAGGTGTTCCCATGCAAGAAAGCCTGGTAAAAGTGATGCAGTGAAATCTAAAAGTTTTCACTGAGTCACTTTTACGACGTCACTGCGTCAAAACTAAGCATGGGCGGATTTTGCGGATCCACGATTCACGGATTTGCGTATTCACGGATCGTGGATCCGCAAAATCCGCGGATTTTGCGGATCGGCGGATTTGGGGCGGGGCTTCCATGCCAGGACCATCGTGCCAGAATGAACCCTGCCCTTCATATTTATTCAAGAAGACGCCACCGTTTTGTGCCATACCTCTACTCAACTGGAGTACTTTCTACTGGATAATCAGTAAGTGCTACCTCGTTGGGTAAATGTATAGTGCTTTTACTACACTACAGCTACCTAAAGTTCCAGAGAGTTGTCTACAGCGACCAGGTGTGTGTTACTATGCAATCGCGCCGAAGGGCGCAGGGGTCCCTTGAGTGAGCTATCATAGTGGGTAAATGGCGGGAAGACGGTGCACACCACGAGTGTGTGGGCGGGGCCAAACGGACGGGGCTTCCATGCGAGTGCACATGCCTCTTGTGTGTATAAAAGGTCAGAGACCGATCAGAGCAGCAGATGAAAATACAGAAGCTCCTGCCACAGGAACAGCACGAGGATTGCGCTCGTGAAAGTCAAGGATGCAAAGGCCTCTGTCCAGCATCACAGCTGAATTTCGATGGTATATTTGGGAAGAAGGCACATCTGCCCAGCCTTGACAACGCTCACGATTGTTTTTTGGGCCGATGAATGAGTCACTGAATTTAAGCTTCAACTAGGGCACATGCTTAATTGATATCTGTAAGTGCTTGCGGTTGAGGTTTAATTTTTGTGCCAGGACCGTCGTGCCAGAATGAACCCTGCCCTTTATATTTATTCAAGAAGACGCCACCGTTTTGTGCCTGTTGTAACTATTTTACGATGGCGCCGGCAAGCTGCCAGCGCCATCCTAAAATAGATACTAAATTAGCTTCAACAGGAAGCTCTAATAGATAAAATAAAGCAGGCGCTCGAGCACCTGCTTTATTTTATCTATTAGAGCTTCCTGTTGAAGCTAATTTAGTAACTATTTTAGGATGGCGCTGGCAGCTTGCCGGCGCCATCGTAAATTAGTTACAACAGGCCAGCAAGGCTTGAACTTTTGCCCCCGGAATCTGCCGCTCGCGGATTTGCGAATTCGCGGTAAATTCGCGGGAGTTCGCGGATCGCGAATTTACTGAAAATTCGCAAAATCCACGAGCGTAACGGATTTTGCGCTCATACTTAGTCAAAACCTTATGCCTGCTTGAAGCAGGCGTAAGGTTTTGACTCAGTGGCGTCGTAAAAGTGGCGTCCTAAAAGTCGTAAAAGTGACATAGCATAATGGAAATAGGCAGTCCGAAGTATTGCTGGAGTTGCATCGTGCTTGTAACACAACTCCAGCAATGCATTGCCTTTACACCAATAGATGCGTCACGCATCTGTCCATCCATGCGCCATGGTGCGCCGCATTGTAAATGCGACGCATCCATGGTGGTGCAAGTTTTTTTTACATGAAGCAAATTAACTGATGCATCTCTACTAATATGCAGAGATGTGTCAGTTCTTGTAAATCTGCCCCTAAGTTTTACTGGGAGACAAAAGGCCACTAATGATATAGTAGCAATTCAGTACAGAGACAATAAAGTTTAAACAACTGAGCTAGACACAGAGGGTGTGAACAGCAAAGTGGCGGCAGGCAGGGAATCAGAGGAGCAAGTGACAGCGTTAGGAAGTCCTGCTGAAAGGCAGTGAGGGAGAGCTGGCACACGGATCTGCTCCCTCCCAAGGACCAGTGAATCCTATCACAATTGCTATAAGGGCAGCGCATTCGTTTACGGAGGGTCCACCTTTCTCTGTGCAGAAGGAACCATGGCCTGCTTTTGAAAGGGGGGAGAAAGCCCCCTGCAGTTGAGTGTACTTAGCCACTGCACTCACCTGCAGGGGGTTGACTGGAGGGGTCATGGAAACCCTTTACTTCTTAGAAGGGGTACCCTTACGTGGCACACTGAATGTGCACCATCTTTATGTGGTGCACAGTCTCTGACTCTTTGCCTTAACATACACATCTGTAATAAGTTCCATGCATTATCGAGGCAGTGTTTCCTCAATTGCATGGGATCACTCACCAATACAAAGGAGGAAACATCCTTTGGTGTCACATCAGCACTTCATGTCCGCCAGTGTGATCTGTACTACAAAATGGGCCACACAAGCATCTTCAGCTCCTTCTATAATATCAAAGTGCCCCAGTAGCCCAAACATGGATGCCCGCGTCTGTTGCACTCTCAGGGGCCCTTTACATTTTTTCTCTGCTCAAATTACACCAAACAAAACAGAAATTTGTGCTTGGAAAAAGCACATATTTCTGGTTTTGTAGCTCGAAAAACATGCAGTGTTAAAAATACATACCATTACAGCCTGAGGTAATGGCAGGGGTGGGGATGGAGGGATATCACACAGCCTAGCTATAACTCTGCACCCTGTAACCAGGGCTTAAACGTCTACCCCTGGACAACTTCTCTGTGCTGGTGCTATGGCACATTCGACTTTAATTGCCTCCTATTACCAGTAATTCATCAATTTCCACCACTGTTAATAGTTTGGTTTAATTTACTCCTCTTTCAGCAGCTGATGTCGTCTCCTCAATATTCAGATCTTTCAGCATTCTAAACATCTCTGCCAACCAGAACACTCTACTTCCTGACAATAAATGTTTCAACTGCGCCGTCAATCCAGCTCGAATGGCACAGAAATTAATGTCACTTCCCAATATGTAACTGCACCACCACTCGATTTGCCTTTTAGACATGCGATTTGCAGCATGTGGCCATTATTAAAGTGACTTTTAATGCTCCCAGAACAAACACCATGGCATAGTTGTTTCAATTGTTGCATCTGCAACTTATCCCTGAACCAGACCCATCACATGGTATCGTGCAGCAGGGAAGGGGAGAAACCCCTAAACCCAAAAACGTAGATTAAAATGTAAGGCTGATGCTGTTGTACAGCAACATAATGAACTGCACAATGCCGAGATCAATACATTGTTTAAACTTGTGAGCCATTTGAACAGTCATAATTCGCACAGTATGTCTATGAATTTATATGAATTTGGTCTTTGGAGAGATACAAGCAGTTAGCCACTTGAAAAAACATTATCCTGAAAAAAACATCTGTGCTCCAGAATCAACATGCGCGTGGATACTAGCTGGATGTAAATGTTGGGACTATGGACAATAGTTACGGGCCTCACTAAAAGTAATTTTCAATGTCGTAGAACTGAATAATCCCAACAATGTGACGTTTGATGGTAAAATGTTTTTCCATACCTAGCTCCATGTATCTGCTTCCGGCTATAATAAAAATGATCTTCTTAATATTGTCTCGAGCTTACAAATTCACAATAGGTGTAGCAGAATTCTGAGTGACATTATAGACAACTCGAGTTTCACTCTCGTTGTATATTTCACACCACTCAGAACCCCTTGGGGAAAAATATCCCCGTAATTCACTGCTACCCATCTATAATTCTATATGTTCAACTTGCTTCATTCCATTATCACCACTGATGGCTGTTCAACGTGCACCTGTAAGACTGCTTTCATTTAAACCATATATTTCCAATTGTCATGGGAATCAATATTGACCTTTGGATACCAGAATAATCCTATTGGTTTGTTGCATTGCCTGCAAGAATTTAAAGCTAAAACAGTCTGTCTTATTAGCAGACACTATAATTATGACAGGAATAAGGAGGCTCCTGTCAAAACCTAGAGCACATTGTTTTGACAAACTGAGTTGTAAGGAAGCAAATAGACATAAACCCCGCACTTGGCCCCACTCCCACAAGTAGCATTCCTCATAGTGTACCCCTTTTGTAAATAAGCCAACATACACCCTTCTTGTGGTGGTCAATTGTTGGCCGCTGTTTTATTTGGAATACACGTATCTCATAATCATCATATTATTGCACATCATATTTGCCAAATTTCTTGTCACTGCAAAGTATACCGATAGTTCGTTTGGTTGGGTTTTTCTTTTCTCTGCGTCAGGGAGGTGTAGCAGCTGTCCCGGAGTTAGGCCCAACTCGCTACCTTGTCGGACTGTTGTTGTGACCTGCCAACCGGCGGGGGCTGGGCTGCGAGCGCCGTCTCCGTTTGCTACCCCGTCTTGGTAGGCTGACTCACCCAGCCGTGAGGCATCGTAAGGTGAGTGGTCCTACATGCTGTTCTTTGGTCCCCTCGAACAGCCATGAGGAATCCCAAGGTAAGTGGGCCTGTCCTGGCACACCGCCCTCCGGTGTGCCTCTGTACCAACGATTCTCCCCGTCGTTCTCTGCCGTCAGTTGCATGCTTGTTCCTCAGCCCTGCGACATAGCTGTTCCTCAGGGATGGGTCAAAATCACTGGCCCGGTGCTGCTCCCCCACTCCCAAAGATAGGAGCCTACATATGGGAGCCAGCGTCATATCCCCCCGCAGTCCTACGGGGGGGATTTTAGGCTGGCTTGGGGTTGTCCCCCCGTTGCCTCAGGATCGTCGATCGTCCCCCCATTGGGCCATTCGTATGGCGCTGGGGGCCCTCATTGGCCGGGGGGGTTGGCGCCGCTCCAGCGGGCGCTGTAGGAGGGGGGAGGGTGTTTTCCCGCTCTGGAGGCGCTTTTCCTTTTGGCGCCATAAAACCGGTTCTTGTTGCGGGGGGCTCGGCGAAGGTTATGGCACCGACATCTTATGCCCTCGTTGGGGGTTTCCTCTGCGATACCAGACGTTCTCATCCAGAACACTTTTAATCCAGTTGGCTTTAGCACTCTTATTTGCTTGCATTTGTCCCTCCCTTGGAGCACAGCCTTTTTGCTTGTGCTCTTACACTGCTCACTTTTAGGGAACTCATTTTTGTTTAGGCACACAATGAGAGTGCATGTGTTTTCCAGCAGTGTCCCTCCCCCACTTCAGGCCTGTGTTGCTCTTTTTCATCTGTCGGCATTCTTCCTCTCTGCCCTCTCCTCCCTGTACTTTGGTGCTCTCTCTTGTTTCTTTTTGCTTAAGTACTCCACAAGAGCATGTGTTTTCCAACCATCTCCCTCGTGTGATTTACACTTCTCTTCCCTCTCCTGCGCCATGTTTCACTCTCTCTCATCTGTGTTTAGCTCCCTACATGCTGCTCGGTCTTATCCATGTGCTTCTTCCCCTACTGTGTGTTCCGTGTTGCTCTTTCACCCCTGTGCTTCTCTGTTCTCTCCCTCTTGTGCTTCTCCCACCACCACCACCCACATGCTGCTTTTCCTCTTCCCCCACCCACTCTTAAATTACCCCACCTCCCGAACTCCTGCGGTTGTTTTTTTTCTCAATGCCTTTTTTGAGCCCCAAAAAATCGTTATGGTGTTATTTTGCTGGCACACGCATATATTCTGACGCAGGCAAGTCTCTGTGGTATGACATAACCGTCATTATGCCTTTTTTTGTTAATTTTTATTTTGATGATACTGCACAGTACACCAACACTGTACCGCACGGCCAATAGCAATTGGAAAAATCAATAGGTCCAAAAGGCAAGTTCTATCTGATTTGGAAATACTTGTTAAGTTGTATTGTTGTTCAGTAACCCTTATTGCTTATAAGTGGAAGGAGTGCCATGGAGAAAAGTATAGTTCCTTGCCACCATCGATGGCTCGAATGTGTTAGTAGTGCAACCTACCATATCTCCTATGTGTGGGCATCCCATGGCTGGACGTGGAACCTGGCAGTGTTCATGTCTCCTGTGCGGTGCCTCAAAGCATTTACCAAACCTCTTCATCATTTTTTAGCCGTTCAGAAATTGAAATCCAAGAGTAGACTGGGTGCTTCAGGCACTAATAGCAACTACATCTTTGCAGGCCATGGATAGTTGGTCTAAAGACAACTTTTCTTGCAACGTTGGTTCTTCTACGTCTAGGCTACCTCGGCTAACCTGGCCCCTGGTCTCTATGGTATCTCCTGCCGGTTGCCACTTATGGTCAGAGTATAAAGAACGTTATAATGAGTAAGACCTTCCTACTCTAGGTAGATGGCAAATGACTAACC
Source organism: Lissotriton helveticus (assembly GCF_964261635.1). NCBI lineage: Eukaryota > Metazoa > Chordata > Amphibia > Caudata > Salamandridae > Lissotriton > Lissotriton helveticus. Next base: position 243,320,249 of record NC_136062.1, on the reverse strand, counting down.
TGAAAGCTTGGAATACACCATAACTGTGGGCCAGCACCCACTGAAGACTCACAGACAAACAGAGAGTGTAGGTGGCCTGAGTGTGCTGAAGTTGCATCATGTTTGGCCACCTACTGCTCTTCCTTCTGTGTCTCTAGGCGCTATGTCAGTCAGGTTTGCGCCACTCCCGCCTTATGAGCATCGTGGGACCTGGTGGCTCCGTGAAAAAATACCCAGTAATTAGGGATGGATTAGTACCCATCTGCCCTACTCTTGTGCTATCCGGACCCTGAGGTGAGGCCTTACAGGACTGGCCACTGGAATACTAAACACCAGCCTGCCTGGAGCCTTCCAACTCTGTAACAGCGAAAACACAGACTACTTCATCCTTAGAATATTGAGGCACAGGCTAAGATTCATCCCCTTGTAAAATCACATTCTGTGCACAACATCATTCTAGCCCCGCCCATGCAGCCATGTATGCCACCCACCCTCCCCCTTTCCTGTTGCTATGGGAATCCCTGCAATAATCCCCCTTCCCATCAGACCATTCACTCTTTAGAAAAGAACCCCTATAATTGTTTTTTTCACCTTTATTATGTGTGCTTTGTTATTAAATTTATTCTGTGAAAGTTGTATAGCATTTAACATCTGTTCTGTGTTCTTTACAGCGATCCCGGTCCACTATCTATAAAATATGCAAATGAAATAAATAGATAACTGTTAATGTTCCTCATAGAGGCTGGGCGAGAATTTCCATAGCTAAGCAGGTTTTTATCTGCGATTAGCTCTTAGCAGAGACATTGCGACATTTTCTAATCCTATGTCCCTTGTATCATGCAAGTATAAATAAAGTACTCTTATAAACCACTGTATATCATAGTAAGAGAAAGGGTGTAGGCTTGTTATCCAGGCGTTCCAATATGCATGGATTGAGAGGCTAATAAAACTATGTAGGTGATATCAAGCGTCACAAAACTAGCTGTTAAGAATAGTAAAGGAAAAAAGTGTTCACTGTCTTTTAAACCTTTTTTGTGTTTAGAAGATTAGGATATACAGCCATTTCTCTTATATTCATATTGGTACAGTCTTTGCATGCATCTTCCTTGCACTTACTACTACACACAAAAGTTCAGTACCCAAAAAAGCATATATCAGAAAAAGATATCGAGGTTCAACATAGTTAATGTGTGGTCACCAGGTAGTGGGGCTTTCGTGTATAATCTGACCCTACTCAAATATAAGTGAAGTGACTGAGGCACTTTTGGGGTTCAGACGAAGGCCGGAACTAGTCCACCTATCCATGGACAGGTTCTCTGTTTGAGAAAATCTCAGGTAGTCTCAATGTGCTGGTTCTGCCTATGTCAATCCCGACCAGCTAACTAAGGAGACATTGGCCCATGCATATGCAACCCCCTCCACGCACACAAAAGGCTGCGGCTGTGCCCGGGGACTCTCTTGTCCAGGAAGCCATGTGGTTTTAGATATTTTCTCATGGGGAGTTGGTAAAAAAGTGAAAGGAAGTTCAGCACAACATTGTCACATGCTCTAGGTAGGACTTACTACTAGTTAAATTAGCAATGTCAACCTTGCGTCACTTGTAGATGGACAATAGGAGGCTGGGGGAGTGGCAGGTGGACAGATCTCAATGTTACACTTACATCCTTCCACCGGGATTGTTGAAAGTCATGGGTGACCTACCCTCCTTGGCTACACGTGGAAGGGGTACACCCACCTCAGAAGGGTGGCCTTTACCAAGCATAGTCAATGCTGAGCAAGACGTTGAACTAGCTTGGAGCTCCCTGAAGTTTGGATCCTACACGCCGTGCACCACCACCGCATTACCTAAGATGCAGAAGTCCACATTCCTGCCGTGGCTGTCAGCATTTCTTGTCTCAATAATATTATTCTGTTAGCCCCATCACTCTTTAGATGTTTCTGCACTCTGTTCGTTTCCTTAGTCTGAGTTAAAGTCTTCCTGATCTTAGTCATAAAAGCCTCCCTTTCCCGTTGAGTTGTCCCTTACACATGGAGCTTGATACACATTAGGATGTGGATAGGGCAACGGATCATTATATTAAATATAGCTGGTTTAAAAAAAAAAGCGAAAGCAAAGAGACTCTTGTCCCGGATAGATATCCCCAGGGTTGTCAGGGATTTATTCGGGGTATGCGTTGCCTCCTTCGAGTCAACAGGGCCTCCCACAATGGACTCTGAGTCAGATTGAACAAGTCTACAGGTAAGTAACTATAACATTCTCCTCCTAACAAGGCAAATCTCCCATGTGGTAGTGACCAGGGGCCAACAGTAAGCCAGCAGCTGTCGTCCTTCACTTCCACCAGTACACTGTATTTGGCAGCTGTCTACATTTAAGAAGCCAGATGATTCATGGTTAGGTCTGGGCTTGGCTGGCATTACAACAGTTGTTATTGGCCATAAATGGTGGTATCAGGCAGTATACAGCTACTGCATACTGGCTGTTTGTGGCTGGCACCTGCCAGCCACAAACAGGTGGTGTATTGTGGCTGCAGCAGCAAGATCAGGCGGGTAGAGATTTATGCATCAGACCTATAGCTTATCTCTGGTGATTTTGAACATCAATTGGAGGATCGCAGACGCGTGGACTTGATGGTTTGCTTGTTTTTTGTAGCTTTTGCTTTCGATGGAGGTATGCATGTGTTGTAATTATGTAGAGGGGGAAGGTTTGCACTAAATACAAAAACAGAACGACTACAAGATCGCTGCATTTCTGAAAAGAAGAATCTTAATCTATGGACTTTCTTGTTCCGGGTTCTATTAATAAAGATGAAATCGACTCGGAGTATGTACTTTAATTAAAAATTTGTTGTCAAGGTGAATAGGAATATTTGCAGTGCTTAATAAGCCGTGGTTGCAGGTAGAGCCCACCAGGTCTTACCAGCAATTATTTTTCCTCTTCGCACTTTCTTTTTTTTTTTATTTCAGTAGAATTTTATTGAAAATTATATTTACATGGTACAGAGGATATACAGGATATACATGGGAGATAACTGAGACAGGGGAGAGGGTGCCCCCGGGGGATGGTGGGGGTTGGGGCGGGGGCGTTAGGTAGTGATTTGCCGCCGTTTGTACACTGTACTTCTTCAGTTCCTTTGGCATAACTCCTTCCTCCTTGCTGAATTGTCCAATTGTCCAATTGTCTTCCGTTCCCCCCGGTGGCGTAGAGAGAGAGTATAGAGAAAGAGAGTAGTGAGAGTAAAGAGTAGTGAGTAGAGCGGCCGGGCTAGTTAGCAGAGTAGGCGATCATAGTAGTCTAGTCATTGGCGTCTCATCTTGCTTGGGGCTTTTTTTCCCTGTTGTCTGTCTGGCGTTCAGGGTGGCTTGTGTGAGGACAGGTAGTTGTCCAGCGAGAGCCACATTTCACTTTTCTTCCCTGCGCTTGGTACCTTGTTGGATGTCATGTTGTCAGCCCCCCGCAGGAAGATGACCCAGTTAAACCATGCTTTGAAGGTGGCTTTTGCTGTGTCTTTCCAGTTTGTTAAGACCGTCTTGACCGCAGCTGTGAGCAGGAGGTCAGTCAGGTCTCTGTCCGTATCGGATCTTATGGACGGGTCGGTGTATCCTAGTGCTAGATGGTGGAAGTCAAGTGCTAGGGTGGCCCCTGTGGCATCGTTTACCAGTGTGTTGACTGAGTCCCAAAATTTCCTGACCTTGATGCAGTGGAAAAGGAGGTGTGCCAGGTCTCCTTTCTGATTGTTGCAGTTCCAGCAGGAGTCAGTTTCTCTGATACCCATGGCCGCTAGTCTGGCTGGGGTCCAGTAGGCCTTGTGTAACAGCCAGAATTTTGTCTGATCTAGTGTTGTTGTCACCTTCCTTCTTAATGTGGATGCCCAGAGGTCTGCGTTCTCCTTGTCAGTTAGTTCCCTCCCTGCCACTGTTTCCCAATGGGCTGTTATTTTTTTTGTTAAATTTAGAGGTAGTGGGGCACAGGGCTTTGTACATGTGTGCAACTTGGTGTCCTGTAATGTTTAGGCTCGTGGCGTATTGCAGTATTGAGGGTGTGTGAACAGTTATGTTTGCTTTGGTTATTGCTACTCTTATCTTTAGGAAGTTATAAAGCTCTGCGCTTTCAAACTTGTGTTGTTCCTTGAGTGTGTCAAACGTGGCTTGCGTTCCCTGATGCTGTAGCTGGCTTACCGTGGTTATGCCGTGTCTGTACCAGGTGGGCATGTCTAGTGTGTTGTTCCTGTATTTTATTTTAGGGTTGTGCCAGAGGGATTCTAGTTGCGTCTGCCTGATGCTGATCTCTAGTAACTTATCTATTCTCAGTAAGGCTCGCCTTGTGTTCCTTAGTATTGGGTTTTGTTCTATTGCGGGGTGTTTCGTTGCTGTGAGTAAGGCTACGGGTTCCATCCCTCCCAGAATTCTCTTTTCCAGAGAGAGCCAGGCAGGGGTGTAGTCCTTCTTTGGCGTTAGCCAGTCCAGGCCCTGTTTTGCTATGCATGCTGTTTGGAAAAGCTGAAAATGTGTCAGGTTAAGGCCTCCTAGTGTCTTGGGCAGTCTGAGTTTTTGAAGGCTGATTCTGGGCTTCTTCCCTCTCCAAAGGAATGTGTTGATCAGCTTGTCTAATTTTTTGAGGAAGTCTGTTGTACTGGTCAGTGGTAACATGCTGAGCAAGTAGTTGACCATTGGCGTTACCATCATTTTGATTGTTTCTATCCTCCCCCACCATGTAGTAAATTTTGGAGACCACCCCTCTAGTTTCTCCTTGATTTTGCTTAGGATGGATTGTTTGTTCTGGTTTAATGTGGTGTGCAGGTTTCTCTCGAAGAGCAGGCCCAGGTATTTGATGGCTTTCCTTTGCCAGGTCAGTCCAGAGGACCCCAGCATTGTCTTGTTGGTGTGGATATTAAGTGGTTTGCACACCGATTTTTCCCTGTTCAGTTTATATCCTGATACCTGGGCGTATTGGTCTATAGTGTCCATTAGGGCTGCGATGGATGTTTCTGGGTCCTCTGTTACAATGAGGACATCGTCAGCGTATGCTGCTAATTTGAAGGTCTCTCCTTCTATGGGTATCCCTTTTATGTCTGGGTTAGCCCGTATCATGCTCAGATGGGGCTCTATGGCCAGTAGGAAGAGGGCTGGTGAGAGCGGGCATCCCTGCCTCGTTCCTCGTTCAAGATTTAAGAGTTCTGACGTGCCCCCGTTCACTACTACGCGCGCTTTGGGTTTGTTGTATAGGGCCATTACCATCCTCCTGAAGTTGTGGCCTAAGCCGAATTTTTTCATGCATTCGTCTAGGTACCGCCATGATACCCTGTCGAAAGCCTTTTCAGCGTCCAGGGTGATCATGACCGCCGCGTTGTTGCTTTTTGCTGCGTGGTTGATTATGTGGCAGAGTAGTCTTGTGTTATCGTGTGCCATCCTGTTCTTCAGATACCCCACTTGAGCGCAGTGTATGAGGGATGGTAGGTATGAGTTGAGTCTGGTTGCTAGTATCTTGGCGTATATCTTACAATCCACGTTTATGAGTGAGATTGGCCTGTAATTTTTGGGGTGTTGTGTGTCCTTGCCTTCTTTAGGGATTACAATGATGTTGGCCTCTGCCATCGACTGAGTCATCCCCCCCTGAGTACGCAGCTTGTGAATACTGAAGTCATTGTTGGTCTGAGTGTGGTAATAAAGTGTTTGTAGAACTTGGCTGTGAAGCCGTCTGGGCCTGGGGCCTTGTTGTCCTTTAAGCTTTTGGCTGCTTTTTCTATCTCCTCGCTTGTTATTTCAGTGTCTAGCCTCTCTCTTTGCGTTTCTGTCAGCTCTGGTGTCGTGATGCGCTCAAGCAGGTCCTTGCCCCCATCTGCACTTAGTGTTCCGTCCTCCCTGTATAGCTGCACATAGAAGTCTTTGAAGGTGTCAAGTATTCCTTTATTCGTCGTATGTGATTTGTTTGCCCTGTCTCTGACCGCTGCTATAGTGTGTTGTCTTTGCTTGCCTTTGAGGTATGACGCTAGAGCCTTCCCTGCCCTATTGGCTGAGCATAGGTTTATTGCTTTGTATTTGTTGACCCAGGTCCCTGCCCTCTCACTCAGGATCTTGTTCAGTTCGTATTTTTTCTTTGTTAGGGTCGTGAGGGTGTTCCTGTCCTCTAGGTTAGCTATGTGTCCTGATTCTAGCGTCTTGATTTCTCTCTCCAGTTCTGTTATCTTCCTGCCTCTTTCCCTGTTTTGTCTACCTTTGATGCTCATTATCGTGCCTCGCACCGTGGCTTTTAGCGCGTCCCATAGGGTCTCCCTATCTATATCTGGCTTGTCATTGTTTGAGAGGTATTCCTTTATGGCTAGTTCTATTTCAGTGCTGCTGTTTGTGTTTTCCAGTAGGCCATCATCAAATCTCCATCTCCTCGTTGGCCGCTCGTTGTGTTTGCCTGCCAGTGTTAGGCAGATGTGTGAATGATCTGAGATGGCCCTTGGGCCTATCTCCGTATGGTCTATGAGGTGCGTATGCGTGTCTGATATGAGGATGTAGTCAATTCTGCTGTATGAGTTGTGTGGGGTTGAGTAGAAGGTGTATTCTTTCTGGTCTGGGTTTTGCAGTCTCCATGGGTCCCCGAGCCTTAGTTTTGTGCATAGGTTCCGCAGTGTGTGGCCTTTCTGTGTACCCTGGCTGTGTCTCTGTGGGTGTCTGTCTATGGCTGGGTCTAGGACCTGGTTCATGTCCCCGGCTACTATTAGCAGCTCTCCTAGTGGCAGTGTCTCTAGTTCCTTGCTCGTCCGTTCCCAGAATGCCTTATCCTCTGTGTTGGGGCCGTAGATGTTTGCCACATGTATGGGTTCCTCTCCTCTGAGTAGGCTGGTGACTAGTAGTCTCCCTTCTGTGTCCCCTTTTGAATTAGCTAGTGTGAGCTTCGATTTTTTGCTTAGTATTGTTATCACCCCGTTTTTCTTGTTCTTTGCAGGTGATCCTATTACCTGATCTATCCAGCTTGCCTTCAGGCGGTCTATGTCTCCCTCCTCTAGTCTTGTCTCCTGCAGGACATAGATGTCGCTCTTGAGCTTGGCCAGGTGGTCTAGGACCTTCCTTCTCTTGACAGGGTGGTTAAGCCCCTTCACGTTCATCGACACTATCTTGATGTCGGTCGTGAAGTTCAGGTCTGAGTTGTGTGTCATCTTTCGTTTTGCCTGTGTTGGCTGCTAGTCTGGTTAGCCTCTGATCGTGTGCCTACCTTGCTTCTGTGTCTAGTCTTCCGTTGTGCTCTCTCTAGGGATAGGTGATAGATGTGATAAGATAGAAAAAGAGAAAAGAGTAGTATCAGCCCATGTGTGCTCTCCTCGCACCCCCCCCTCCATGCCCTCCACCCTGCCCTCCACCCACCCCCCCTTACTTGCATAGTGGGTGTGCGACAACAAAGTTCCTTTGCTCCGCATCTTCCCTGAGGTAGATTGCTCGTTTCTTATTCTTTTTATGCTCCTTGATCAGCGTTCGTCTCTTTCTCTGTTTTATAGTCTTTAGCCTTTGGTCTTTAAGTCTCTTTGTCTCTTAAAGTCTGTGTAGCTTCTTGAGGTAGCAATTGGTTGTTAGGGTGTGACCTGGTGCTTCTGAGGTAGTTGGTGGCGTCTTTCTTCATTGGCTAAGGATGGCTAAAGCCACGCTCTTTAGTTGTGCCTTTAGTTGTGTCTTTAGTTGTGTGCCTCACTTCGGGCTTGCTCTGCAGAGTTCTCCTGCAGGAGCTGTGAAGTTTCCCTCAGTCTGTTTTACCCTCATTTGCTTGGTGAGGCACTTCTTTTAGGGGCGCTCTGGCCCTGGCCTTGGTCTCTCGCCTCCATCTCCTCGGCCGGCGGTCCTCTTATGTACCGTCTCAGCTCCTCTGTGTCCTCGAACACAATTGATCTAAAATTGTCCGTGACTTTAAAGTGAGTTGGGCCGGTGAAAGAGTAGTTTAGGTTCCATTTTCGCAGAGCGTCTCGCATGGCTAGGAAGCCTTTCCTTGCCTCTACTGTGGTTTTCGAATAGTCCTGTGTGAGTACAATCCTGCTGCCTGCCCATGTGAGGTTCTGATTTTTCCTAGCAAAGGTGAAGATCGCGTCGGTGTGGTCTGCTCTTAGTGGGGTGCAGATTATCGCTCTTGGAGGTTTCCCCGTGGCTGGTTTCCCTGCCGGCACTCTGTATGCCTTGACTTCAAACTGCCTCTCAAAGTTTAGGCTCGTGAGTTTGGGGATTATGTCCTCTAGCATTGCTGCACATGACTTGTCTTTGTCATCCAGTCCTTCAGGTACTCCTAGGATTCTGATGTTACCCTTTCTGGCTCTGTCGTCTTGCTCTGCTAGCTGCTTTTGTAGTGTTTTCGTTATCTTTGTGTGTTCCTCAGTGATCTTGATGTTTTTGCTCGTTGCCTCTTCAACTTCACTTATTCTGCTCTCTGCCGTTTCTAGTCTGGTGTTTGTGTTGTGCTGGTCGGCACGGATTGCGGCCAGTTCCAGTTGCATGTTGTCTACTGTCTTTTTAGTCTCTCTTGCAACATCCTTGACTTCATTGATTCTTTTCAGCACCATATCTAGTGTTGCTGTCTCTGTCTTTAGCTTAGCGGGGGACTCCAGATTGTCTTTTCTTAGTTTCTTCAGGTCGTTTGGATTTTTCATATTGGCCATCTTCTGCAACTGTGATTTTTTTGAGCTGCGCGATTCACCTGCCTTCCCGGTATTAGCTAGCAGCCTGGTATGTGCACTTGTGGCTTGCACTGCACAGTTGTAACGGAAGCGACTTGGTACTTTGATACACCGGGTCTTTGTTTTTGCCCTGGCTCCCTCCAGCGTTTGCTTTGTCTCGTTCGCCTGGTGTGCCGGGTTAGTTGGTAGATAGCCTACCTGCTCCCCTCTTTGGCGCGCTGTTGTGGGTTGTTGTGCTGCACACGATGCACACTACACCTTAAACTCCGTTTGTACGTTTGGTTTAGTTCTTTGGTGAGCCTGGTCTTGTTTTTGTGCTTCCTTCCTTCAACTCTTTCCTTGCCTTGTGTCTTGCTCTCTGTTGGAGGTTATTTTGGGCTGTTGCCTTGTTCTGACTCTTTACTGGCTCTTGCTGTTCTTGATTGGGGCTTTTCTAGCGTCGCTGGGTGTAGGCTGGGGGTGTCTGCCCGTGCTGACTTATGTGGGCCTTACTGACTGTATTGCCTACTTGCAAAGTTGCCCTTTCATCCCCTTGTTACGCGGTGTGTTGATGGGCAGCAGCAGTTGGGGGCAATTGGGAGTGTTTGTCGGCGTGGCCTCGTGTGTTTTTGCCTTCCCTTCGGACTTCGGCGCTCTTCCGTGTGGCCCCCGGCTCCTGCTGCAGCGCTGGCTGTGGGGGAGGGTCTCGTAGTTTGCTCGTGGTCTACTTGTTCGCTTCGTCTGATTTATAGCGAAAACCGTTCCGGGCTCCGGGCCTTTGATCTGCCCTGGTCTTCGTTATTGTTCTTGCCCTCTGCGGTGCTTGCTTGTCTCGTTCGCCTCCGGTGCAAGGTCTGTTTGTGTCTCTTGTGGTCTTTGATCCCGCAGCTGGGCCGGCAGTGTGGTAGCGTGCCCCCTGGTGTCCGCTTGCCTTGACGCTGGGTTTTATATGGAGAGGTACCCTCGCACCGCCGCGCGATAGTGCTGTTCTGTTCTTGAGGGTTCTGAAATGGCTGCGCACAGGTATCTCTAGAGCCTCGGTATCCTTGTGTGCTCCTCGGGCTCGTCGTCCCCCCTGTGCTCCTGCTGCCCTCAGATGCCTTAAGTCTCAGCTTCCTTTGTTCTCCCTGCGCTGTGCTCTTTCGGGCGATGACCTCCCCTAGCTTGGTGTTCCTCGCTAGAGCGTGTGAGGGGGTTGGCTCCTCATCGTGCCTGGAAGAGAGAGCTATAGGGGCAGCGAGTGTCTGGTGGTGAATGGAAGAGGCATGGGGTGGAATCTGAGCTACTGGCCTTGGCATTTGGCGCCGACATTCAATTGCGCAAGTCGCAAGCTTCTGAGCTGAACTTTCGGCCCTGGCACTTATTCTTCTACAAATTAACCACTGATTACACACTTCAGTCCCCACACACAAACTGCCCAGAGCAAACAGTGAGTGCATGCACTTTCCCAAACTTCAATTTAACGTACGCGCTTGCAACAGACCAACATGCTCTCACTGACTCACGCCAAAACACAACAAAATATCAGCTGGATCTTCTCTGTATTCTCCTTTTCATTGCTGGACGGTATGAGAAAGAGAGGGGCCAAGGAGGGCAAAGCAGGGCCACAGGCACTGCTGAGGAACGAGAAGAGGAGATTGGAATGTCAGGGCTTAGGATCTACAGAGGTTAGGCACAGAGGTAGACCAAAAACTGGGGAAGTACCCAAGGCAGTCTTAACAGCATTATAACCCCTCGCCCCCCCACCCCCCACCCTCCCCAATACAGTGCCCTAGGCCCTACTTACACAACCACTCACAGGAATAAAAATCTTTAATGGAAAATGTGTGGTAAATTCTGATTTGCATGGGGTCACTATGCTCGTGGGGCCCCAGGGCAATTAACCCAGCGTGCCCATGTGTTGACAACACTGGAAGTACCTGCAAGAAAGAATGATCAGCAGTAAAGAGCAGTATAAAGCACGTTCAAAGAAAAGCACAAGTACTGGCCCAGCTTTTGATCAGGTAGTGCCCTAGGCAGAATAGTAAAGTGTGGGTCAGACCAGTGATAGAAGTGGGCGGGGACGGAAGGGCACGGCGTGCCCCTACTTCTAAAAAATTGTTCAGTCCGTTCCCCTACTTCTTCCTTTCAAAAAAGCGTCCCGGGACGGCAAGAATAGTCCAACTTTAAAACGATAACTTTTTTCATTCCGCTTCCAGGGGCTGCTCGCACTTCTCTGTTGTACTCCAGAGGCTGCAGCAGCCCCCGCCCCCCCCCTGAGCTCCACACAGACCGAGGGCAGGCCATTGTCATTCCGATTGAGGCAGATTAGCCCCTTTATAATGACAATGCGCCCGCCCTCTGCCTTTAACATATCAAGTGCCCCTGAGATCGGAGTTGGTGATTAGAGAGGAGCTTTCCCCAAGCAGAGTACTGTGGGGAACTTGACACCTTTGTCAATGTTGTACACGGAGTGAAGTGAACTGGGCAGGAGCAGTGACCGCAGTGACCGGACAGAAGAGGCGGCAGGAAAGGAGAGGTACTAGGGCAGGAGAGGTGTCGGGGCAGGAGAATTGACAGGGCAGGAGAGGTGACGGGGCAGGAGAGGTGACGGGGCAGGGGAGGTGACGGGCACGAGAGGTGACGGGGCAGGGGAGGTGACGGGGCAGGGGAGGTGACGGGGCAGGGGAGGTGACGGGGCAGGGGAGGTGACGGGCACGAGAGGTGACGGGGCACGAGAGGTGACGGGGCAGGGGAGGTGACGGGGCAGGGGAGGTGACGGGGCAGGGGAGGTGACGGGGCAGGAGAGGTGACGGTGTGGAAAAGTCAGCCCAGATCGCACCTGATGCCCAGGCTGCTGGTGCAGGGCGACTCTTCTTTCCCATCTTGAATAATTACCAAAATAAAGAGACGGGCGCTGAAGGCAGGAAAACAAGAACAGAGTTTATTTCTCATGAGGAGAGCATGTCATTTCGGACACTCTCATAGTGTCTTCAGGAGGTGCTCTAACAAGTTTCTCTGAGGCTTCGCCTTTTATACACAGGTTTGTGGCACACAGGCATCCTTTATTACAATCAAGACATTGTAAAGTATGAGGGTATTCCAACACGTGGCTACAGTAGGGGCCCTTATCCTCCACAAACTAGGAGGGGGCTGTCACGCAGCTGAGTGTTCTGCTGATTCCTTTAGAATGTGTGCTCCTGATCGAATCTCAGGGGGTGGGGAAGTCATGATCAATAGTAGCTCTTTTCAAGAGAGGCGAGTGCATACAGTAGTGGGCAATAAACTGTATCCTCAGGCTAAGGGATGACCAGCGGTCCATGTAGACAATTAGGTTCAGAGGAAGAGGTCATCAAAGGAGGGGTATTCATGGAGGGAAAGGAGGTGTTGGTCAGGCGCGGGGTGCGATTCTCAGAGGCAGAGTCATGCGGGAGGGGAGGGCTCATGACTTGTACATGTGAGAGCGGGGGCGGTCAGGGTGCATGGGGGAAGCTTGCAGGGTCAGGGAAGGGAGCTGGTGATCGAAAACAGAGCGACCACGGTACCTAAAATGGCTGTTGTATATATGCGTGTATGGGTCTATGCTGGCGGGATAACACAGTCTGTGTTCTGCAATGTCCATTCTGCTTACGACAAGAGGTACAGTGAACACAAATGAACGCCGCTTATGTACATACACATTGCTATTTTCAACAGTCGCCGCTTTTTAACGTAAGCTAGTTCTTTTGTGTTTATCCTAACTGACGGGGTGTACGTATAGTCATGCGTGGCAAAATGAAATAACGTTCGTCAAATGCTAGTAAATTGCGTGTAACCATATGCAGTCGATAAAATTGGCGGAATGCGGTACATATGAATTTACAGTCGTTGCGTTATTCATACAAATCTAGAGATCGGCATAACACTTTGTCGGGGTCAATCAAGGAATCAGGTTCTGACTTTTTCTCCGATGACATCAACATACAGTAAAAAGTGCTTTATGAGACTTTTGGACCTGAGTGATCGATGAAACATTTTTAAAAGCAATAAAAATAGTTGAGGGAGGAATTCAGTTCGATGTAAGCAACTAGTCAAGGGGTGGGTAGAAAGTTCAGGAAGGGGGGTTTTAGCGAAAATGTCTTTTCAACGACGAGCCACCACTGGTAGACTCTGGTAGTCCGTTTTCTTTTCGTTGGCGCTTTTGAGCACCGGCGGTGGAGCTATAAGTCCAGCTCGGAATCATCCTTGCGCGTTGCAGGGTGCGATCAGTCCTCTGCTGTTAGATCACAGTCCTGTTTCCTAACTGATCTTCTTAGGGGTGCCTTATGCTGGGCACCTGCGTGTCTTTCTTCTTCCGTGGCAAAACCTAATTCTATAGTCAAAGTTTGTGCAAAAAAAAAGGGTGAGTTTGTTGGATAATCAAGGGAAGAGAGGGCGGAGTGGGGCCAGATCTTTGAACACACCAAGGGACCAAGGGAGCAAAGGATAACGAGCAGGCAGGCCCATCAGTCGGACTCAAAAAGGGGACGGGGACTTCAGGCACGAGTGGGGCAGCAAATCGAGGGCTTCAAGGCAGCCCTTTATTCCTTAATCTGGCGAGTTTAAGAGTGGTGCCTCGTCCCGCGTCTCGTTGCTCGGTGGCTCCACCCTTGGTCGCGGTCACACGTGCTCCATGATCTGTGGCCAGGCTGTGCGTCACGTCCAGCTCCTCTCCTCCGGCGATTGTATCTTTAAATGAGTACAAAAAAGCAAGTTTTAGAAAACTGGTAGGAGAAGATATTTATAAATTTCAATGCCGTCCCCAATCCTATGTAGGTGGGGGAAAAGTTCATCGGTCACAGTCAGAAGTCGTCACGTATGGAGTCTGTAGGAGTGCATTGCTATGGAATTCATAACCCTGTTTGGTGCTCATTCGTGACGTACGTGGAGAGAAATTTGGACCTTTATACACAGTGTATATGAAACCTCAAAATCGAGTCCTTATGTAGAGATCGCCCTTCCCTTTAACCCAAGTGTCGACAATCTTATATTTCCCTTCGGGGTCGGCTAACTCTTGTAGAGCGGGAGCGTTATTGCCATGAAGAAGGGGGAGGGGAACAGATGTTAAACATGCTTTTCCTGGGGAGTGGCCGTTAATCAAGGTCATAAATTTCGCTTTCGAGGGTAGATGACATGAAGCTGGGGTTAATCGGGGGAAGCGGGGTATTCTGGGCATCCGCACTTAAGTGCAGAGGGGTGAAGTGATCGGTGCATTGGGAATTGCATTTCTAGCGAACCGAGAAACAGAAGGCCATTGACGTTATAGCCCCCCTATAATAGCCAGATTAGGGGACATCCATCGTCTTACCTGTCCTTTCCTTCATTACCAACTCGGGTTCTATCGTTTTGCAGAAAGGAGAGGTAGTGATATGGCAAGTCACAATCGTTTTTAGTTCCTATCAATTTTGCCAAACACCTTTGTGTTCGAGGAGACCCAATTAAGTTTTGTGCCGGGGGGGCGGCACAACGTCACCATACGAGGAAAGAGGGAACAGGGGTCTTTGGAGAGAGAGAGAGAGAGAGAGAGAGAGAGAGAGAGAGAGAGAGACAGAGAGAGAGAGAGAGAGAGAGAGAGAGAGAGAGAGAGAGAGAGAGAGAGAGAGAGAGAGAGAGAGACCGCACTCTAAATGGTCCATTCGGTACACGCATGACATGGAGAGAGAAAGAGGGAGAGAGAGAGAGAGAGAGAGATGCGTGTACAATAATGGGCCATTCAGTGCGCGCACAACACAAAACAGCAGGGGTTAAGTACACAGGCAGAGGGATGACGTAGATCCATGCATCACGTATACACAAACTCAGATGGGGAAGACAGTACATGTATTATGTACGAAAATCCAAGACAAAACATAGAACAGTTATTGGCCAAAATTATCTTTTCCTGTATGCTGCGCATCCTTAGCATCCTAAGCTCTTTTTACCTTTTTCTTCTCTTTTAACCGTCGGCTGCCTTTACTGGTGGCTTTGATTGTACACACTTACGCCTTTGGCAATTGGTCACGAACTAACCTAGTCGGGCTAATGCTCACGGTGGTATTTTCGAGTCATTTTAGTAAATGTGTTTCCAGGCTGAGACAACGGTTGGTGTCGATTGGATAATAATGGGGCAGCTTGAAGTTACATGTCTACGAGGACGCGAAAAAGGAGGTAGTAATTTTTTTTTTAATATTGGCAATATTCCTAGTCCTCTCGGCGGAGGATACTTGTGTAAATCTTACCTCGGAATATTCCTTACTTTCCCTATTTAGTTAAACGTGGGAATGTATTCATTATTGTACGTCATTTCTGGTTGCATTATTCGGGGTTTGTCGTAGTTAGGTATTATAATCAAACGCCTTTTTCCCGCCTCTTCGTCCGTTAGATCACCATTTTCATACATTAATCGACATTTCGATGTGACCTGCAGAGAGAGGGAAAAAGAAGGGGGCAGGGGCTACATTGATAGACACATTAGCGCGCATAAACCCAGAAAAGGCTTTTACTTACTGCATACTCGGCCTATCTCCACGGGATGCAGTCCCTGCCAATTGGGCGTTCAAGCCCAGGTGGACCCTTAGTGTGACTCTTCCTATACAGGTAGTATATAAAGTATAGGCTAAATACCAGGATCTTTAGCGGTTGCTTTTGGCTGTACAAAAGGGAAAAATACACAACTAAAACTTGGGCCCTCCATATCTGCAATATCTCTATACTTTATACCTTTTAACCCTTATCTAGTCGAGCTGAGTCATTTCATCTGTACTTTGGTTATATCGGAAATAGTGGTCATTCATTTGAAACTTATCAACTTATGCGTGACAACTACGTTTGCTTTTTCCAAAAACCTTTAATAAGAATGTCGGTGCACAAATACGGGCCTACAACCCCGTGGGTCGGCCACGGAGCAGGCTGGAACTGTAGATGCGGGGATACTTTATTAGTGGAAAACTTAATGGAGTCGTTGTTTGTTAATTTCATAGAAAGTGCGCCAAGTGCAATAAAAATCATATCGAATCTTTTAGTGTGAGCGGGTATCATAAGCATTGAAATTTCGAACTTTCAATAATCATGATGCGCTAAAACTTAACAACAATTCATTGTCCGAAATGCTCAATCGGTACCCATCTCATGTCAATTCATTGTCCTTCATTTTCCGAACACATAATCAGTACCCATCTCATATCAATTCATTGTCCGAGCTGACAGTATACATCCTATATCAATCCATTGTCCGAACATATAATCAGTACACATCCTATAACAATCTATATGTTTTTTTAAAACTTCATACATATCCCATGACACCAAGGCTGAGCAATCGGGGTACAATAAGGAGTTGAGAGTTTCATTTGCATCGGCGCCATTTTGGGTGCAGTCAGGCAGATCCAGGCATAGTCTAAATCTCCACTAACTCGTGGTTGGCCTAGAGCTTCCTTTTGGCAGTCCAAAAAGTTCAGTTAAAGGGCAAAAGAAAGGATCGGTGGTCTGAACCATCAGTCAAAAGGGGGAGGGAGGCAACACTTTTCCTACCGGGTCATACTGGGGTGTTCACCGGAACTGTTCCGAACTGTAGTCTGCAGGATTCTAGTCATTCAAACTGAAGCTGGCGACAGCATGGGAGCGCCGACGTCCTGCGGCTACATTTCCATCGTTCCGTGGGCAATCATGGCAGTCATTCCCCATCGGGGGTTTCTGCGGGAGTCGGGGACTCCCGCGGCTCCTCTAGAATCTTCAAGGTCGAGGAGAACTTTTATGATGGTGGAATCAGCAAGCAACCGGGCCATTCCTTCATGCTGGGCCCGCTCTTGCAAGGTCGACCGCCATTTTGAAAGTTCGGCAGCTACCGGCAATCGCGGGGTCAAATGAGCGGACGGGCTCCAACCTGCCGGGCGAGGCGTTGCAGCATTGCCACAGTGGACGAACCCTTTGCTGGGTGCGAGGAGCGTTGGGGGTGCAGCTGGGGAACCTCCACCTGGGGAGGTGGGAGAGGCTCGTTCGCGCCGCCTCTCCCTCCCGGTGCACCCCACGGCGTCTCGCTTGACATTTGTTATGGCCGGACCAGGCGATGAGGACGAGGGGGGGGGTCGGAGGCTTGTGCAAGACATCCCCCCCCAGTGTTGTCGCAGCCATTATGGAAGAAGTGGCGACGCCTGGCACGTTTCGGGCCGGGCCTCCGGTTGATGGCGGCCGGACGTTCTTCGCTCTGGCCCCAGGAACGGATCTCTTGGTTCATCCGGTGGGGCAGACCTTGGCGCGTGGCGCTGCCTTCGGGCTATTTGTGCAGTGGCCTCTCCACCCCCACGCCTCTTATGGACGCTGGTCCAGACTGTCTGAGAGAGGGGGGGGTCGGGGACATGGACATTCCCCCCCCTGCAACTCTCCAGGGTTGTCGTAGCCATTATCGCGGCCGGATCCCGTCGGCCCCAGCCTCTCCTCAGGCCCACCTCATGCGATGACCTCCAGCCGACGGCTGGCAGCAGGACCCGCCCTACATGTGTTGCTTCCGCCTGGGCGGAGCCGCAAACCTGTTGCACTTTGGGAGTTTCCAGAACGGGGGCGGATGTCTGCCGACTTGTATCTTTCCCAGGTTGCCGTTATTGTAAATGTAAATGTAAATGTACAGGAATTTATATAGCGCAAATCACCAAGCGGTTTCTAAGCGCTTGCTTAGGGAACCCGTCCTGGTATTCCCCTGTGAGATAACCCAGGCAGGGTATCCGCAAGGTGAAAGCCAGGCATCCCGCCGCGAGGGGCCGTTGTGGAGATTAAGCAAGCTATTGCCCAGAGTCGCAGAGTGTGAACCCGTGAATCGAGTAGGCACCGGAGCGAGAATTGTCGAGTCCATGGACATTTTAGGACTCAAGACCCCGCCGAGCCGGGAATTGAACCCTGGTCCCGGGCTGACCTCTGCTTCCAGGTCTGCCTCCTCTAACCAGTGAGCCACACTTCTCCACTATTATTGGGGCGTGGCAGGCGGTGGGACAGACATGTTTGGAGCAGTGAGGGGCGATGAAGCTTCGTTGCCTCGTGGCCGTCGCAATGTCAAGCTTGGCTTCTCTTATAATTTTTCAGGTTTCTTATTACGGGCTTATTTCTAACGTTTCTTGTTTCTAGGACAATCATATGTTTCATTGTTAAGTATTGTTATCGTTTCCTTATTCGTTATTTAATAAAAATTCCATCAGTGGTCTACTGATTTCGTTTTCCTATTTCTTTCTTTTCTAGTTTGTTCTGTGTTAAAGTTTCTGTTAACAGGATATAGTGATCACTTCATTATTATTGCATATGTCCTTTTCACTAGGGTGCTCTCTGGTCGGGCCAGATGACCTACCTCTAGTAAATGGTCCGGGTGGAACTGGTTTATCAATCAATGGGGAGTAGATAGGCATGACAGATTACAACGGGGGACAAAGGTCCGCATTACCTACCCTTCACTACTTGCAAAGACTAGACAGAGCATTTTCTCTATGTTATTTGCAAACAGAGAATACCTCCAAAAAGAACCAATTCCGAACAATCAATGTTCGGACAAACAATCAATCAATGAGGAATGAAATAGGCACGACGGATTACAATGGGGGCAAAAACCTGCGTTACCTACCCTTCACTATCTGCAAAGGGAGAGAGAATATTCCTATTCTTCCCCGTTTGTAGGCAGAGAAGATCCTTAAGAGAACCAACTTCGAGCAATTCAATGCTCGATCAAACAATCAATCAATGGGGAGAAAAAAATAGGTATGACGGATTACAATGGGGACAAAAGTCTGCATTACCTATCCTTCACTATCTGCAAAGGGAGACAGAATATTCCTATTCGTCCCCGTTTGTAGACAGGGAATATCTCAAAAAGCAATAATCGATAAAAACCGATTAACAAACAATCAATGGGGAGAAAAGATAGGCATGACGGATTACAATGGGGACAAAAGTCTGCATTACCTATCCTTCACTATCTGCAAAGGGAGACAGACGTTCCTATCTGTCGCTGTTTGCAGACAGAGAATGTCTCCAAGAGAACCAATACTTCAAGTAGCACCCAAGGCTAAATGAACCAATCAATGAACAATACCAGTATCTAAATACCGTTTCCAATATCAATAATCAATCAATCAATCAGATGGATAAAGCCATCCTACCAATTAGACGTAAAGACGTCCTACTTAACCTTACCCGGACCGGACCATGTGGACAGTTCTTCGCCTTCCTTTCTCCAGCGCCCGATCGTTCTCTTTTCTCCATGTTTTTACCGCAGCATTCCTGTGGGATTCCAGTCAGGACAATAGGTCACTTGAGAGAGGTCCGTTCGGAATCGGTGAAGTTCATTCAATCGGCAGCCGGACGAGGGCCCTCTCAAGGCAGGTATACTCCAATCATTTAGATGTTCACCCCATCGTCTGGACCTCTCTTACCGGACCTTATGTCGCTGATGGACCCCGCGTTGGGACGCCAATTGTGGAAAAGTCAGCCCAGATCGCACCTGATGCCCAGGCTGCTGGTGCAGGGCGACTCTTCTTTCCCATCTTGAATAATTACCAAAATAAAGAGACGGGCGCTGAAGGCAGGAAAACAAGAACAGAGTTTATTTCTCATGAGAAGAGCATGTCATTTCGGACACTCTCATAGTGTCTTCAGGAGGTGCTCTAACAAGTTTCTCTGAGGCTTCGCCTTTTATACACAGGTTTGTGGCACACAGGCATCCTTTATTACAATCAAGACATTGTGAAGTATGAGGGTATTCCAACACGTGGCTACAGTAGGGGCCCTTATCCTCCACACAATAGGAGGGGGCTGTCACGCAGCTGAGTGTTCTGCTGATTCCTTTAGAATGTGTGCTCCTGATCGAATCTCAGGGGGTGGGGAAGTCATGATCAATAGTAGCTCTTTTCAAGAGAGGCGAGTGCATACAGTAGTGGGCAATAAACTGTATCCTCAGGCTAAGGGATGACCAGCGGTCCATGTAGACAATTAGGTTCAGAGGAAGAGGTCATCAAAGGAGGGGTATTCATGGAGGGAAAGGAGGTGTTGGTCAGGCGCGATTCTCAGAGGCAGAGTCATGCGGGAGGGGAGGGCTCATGACTTGTACATGTGAGAGCGGGGGCGGTCAGGGTGCATGGGGGAAGCTTGCAGGGTCAGGGAAGGGAGCTGGTGATCGAAAACAGAGCGACCACGGTACCTAAAATGGCTGTTGTATATATGCGTGTATGGGTCTATGCTGGCGGGATAACACAGTCTGTGTTCTGCAATGTCCATTCTGCTTACGACAAGAGGTACAGTGAACACAAATGAACGCCGCTTATGTACATACACATTGCTATTTTCAACAACGGGGCAGGGGAGGTGACGGGGCAGAGGAGGTGACGGGGCAGGAGAGGTAACGGGGCAGGGTAGGTGACGGGGCAGGGGAGGTGACGGAGCAGGGGAGGTGACGGGGCATGAGCTAGAGCAGTAACCTGGCTTGAGTGGTGAAAAGACAGGAGCGGTGAAAGGACAGGAGCGGTGAAAGGACCGGGAGCGGTGAAAGGACCAGGAGCGGTGAAAGGACAGAAGCGGTCAGCAGGAGCAAAGAACAGGACAGGAGCAGGGAACAGGACAGGAGCAGGGAACAGGACAGGAGCAGGCAACAGGACAGGAGCAGGGAACGGGACAGGAGCAGGGAACGGGACAGGAGCAGGGAACGGGACAGGAGCAGCGAACGGGACAGGAGCAGGGAACGGGGCAGGAGCAGGGAACGGGGCAGGAACAGGGAACGGGGCGGGAGCAGTGAACGGGGCGGGAGCAGTGAACGGGGCGGGAGCAGTGAACGGGGCAGGAGCAGTGAATGGGTCAGGAGCAGTGACTGGGCAGGAGCAGTGACGGGGCAGGAGAGGCGACGGGGCAGGAAGGGTGACGGGGCAGGAGAGGCGACGGGGCAGGAGAGGAGACGGGGCAGGAGAGGAGAAGGGGCAGGGAGGAGACGTGATAGGAGAGGCGACAGGGCAGGGGAGGTGACGGGGCAGGAGAGGTGACGGGGCAGGGGAGGTAACGGGGCAGGGGAGTTGACGTGGCATGAGCTAGAGCAGTAACCAGGCGTGAGCGGTGAAAGAACAGGAGCGGTGAAAGGAAAGGGGCGGTGAATGGGGCAGGAGCGGTGAACAGGACAGGAGCAGTGAACGGGACAGGAGCAGTGAACGGGGCAGGAGCAGTGAACGGGGCAGGAGCAGTGAACAGGGCAGGAGCAGTGAACGGGGCAGGAGCAGTGAACGGGCAGGAGCAGTGAACGGGGCAGGAGCAGTGAAGGGGGCAGGAGCAGTGAACGGGGCAGGAGCAGTGAACAGGGCAGGAGCAGTGAACGGGGCAGGAGAGGTGACGGGGCAGGAGAGGTGACTGGGCAGGAGAGGTGACGGGGCAGGAGAAGTGACAGGCCAGGAGAAGTGAAGGGCCAGGGAAATTGACGAAGCAGGAGTGTTGATCGAGCATGAGCAGGAGTACTGACTGGACTGGAGCAGTGAAAGGGCAGGAGCAGGCGTTTCCCAGGGCGACTGGAAGGGTAGGGGGCCAGTTCAGTTTGGGGGGACCGGTTTTGTACAAGTGCAGGAGTTTTAAAAACACTGCAAAGTTCTTTGTATATTCAGCAGGTTTCAGTCAACAATACAAGTGCCAAGATAACTTTGGTGATCAATGTACCTGCTGGAGAGAGATGGGAGCAGGTTTTGTCTAGTGGCTGTTTTACTCATCTAAGGTAGTGCAGAGTGGTAATATGCCTGCTGCAAAGAACATGTACCATGCATATCAAAGAGCAATATGTAATGTGCATAGTTCAGTGGGTACTGCTTTGTGTTCGCTTCCCGAATGAAAGAACACTTGAATACATATGGCCTGGCAGTTCGGGCTGGACTGTTCACATTGGGCGCAGGATCAAGACTGATTTGCATATGGCTCAGTCCAAACTGGAATGGCATGGTGAGCAAAAAACGATGGATTTAAGCCCAGATCTCTGAACTGGGGTGAATGTATGACATTGTTCTGCCTTCTGTCCATCAATTGTTCTTTTTGCATTTGTCACCCCGAGTGGGACAGGTATGCTCAGACAATAGTCCTGTGCTCTCCATGCCACTGGAAGCAAGCTATCCTGGTTGATGAGGGCTGAAAGCCCGAAACCGGTCCTAGGATGCTTGATTCCGGTCCAGGGAGGACCTGGCCTGGCAGTTCGGGCTGGACTGTTCTCATTGGGTGCAGGATCAAGACTGATTTGCATATGGCTGGGTCCAAACTGGAATGGCATGGTGAGCAAAGAAACAATGGATTTAGGCCCAGATCTCTGTACTGGGGTGAATGTATGATATTGTTCTGGATTCTGTCCAACAGTTGTTCTTTTTGCTATATTATGATTGAGCAGATAGCTGGCTGACATGAATATGAAGGAGCCTTTGTGGGTTTCCTTGAGTCTAGATTCTCCTGAAGAGTCCCTTTCTCTTCTGAGCCTTGCTTAACACATGTGTACATAAGGAGCCCTGTATTCATGACCTCAACGTTTGAGACAAAAAAGAATCATGGATTTCTGAACAATGAGAGCAAAAGCATTAAGGTAACATGTTGTTCCTGCTTATATTTCACATGCTTTACATAAACCTGTATTCCCTATGCGTGTTTGCTTTTTCCTGAATTAAACCTCAAATAAACATATCCATTCTTTTAATTAAATAATGTTATAAGCTGTAACTGGTCAGTGAAATGCTAAACGTACTAAAAATTGGTATGTTTTGCTATTTCTAGCCACGCCCCTGACTCCGCCCACTGATTCAATCTTCGGTTAATCCCGCCCCCTGATTCTCCACCCACAGTTCCCCTACTTTTGTTTTCCCACTTCGACCACTGGGTCAGACAGGCCTTTTATTCGACCGGGTATTTCTTTGGTGGGCTTGAGGCCTTGAAGGCAGGTTTTGAAAGCCCGGGACCATTCCTGGTACCTTTGTCAATTTCCCAGCTCCCGGAGGTGCAGCATTAAGAGGAAGGCTTCTAGGGAGAAAGAAGAAGAGTGGGGAGGTAGAGAGAAAACAATCAGAGACAGAGAAGAGAGAATGGATGGAAAGAGAGACTGTGCGAGGAGACGAAGGAGCAGAGCTGCTATGAGCATTTTGTGGCACGGGTGCATTTCGTCCCATAGGTCGGCCCTGAGTAAATTAAGGCAGCATGGGGGCCTTTTGTTTTCACAGGTTAGTCCCTGGTATGGTGCCCAGGTGTCCCAGATTTACTGGGGCAGTCGCGATGTTTCATTATTAGCCAATTTCCATGTTCCAGGTTTTCAGAGAGGTTCGACTTACACTGAGGAAGGCAAACTTTCATGTGTTACTATTCAGAATTAGTTATCAGCCCTTTTCAGGGAGCAATTTAATTAACACTAATGATACTGTGTGTAAAAACGGCATGCAGTTACCCCTAGTGCCTACTTGACTGCATTTTCAATGCTGGTGGGCACAGTCACTTAAGTCATTCGATGCGCCTCGGTAGATGCAAACGTGTAGTCCTATTTCGATGCTTGTAGAATGTCCCGGTTTTTTTCTTTTTCAAAATGTGGTCATCCTTTTCCCTCGTTGATTACATCAGAGCAGTGACTGTCCCTGAACAAAAACATTTCTGCTTCTCCCTCAACTCGCCTGATTCGCCAGAAGCTCCAATTCCCTTCACGCTGATGCCATGCTGTTGGCATGCTGTTGGCAACGGGACAGGGCAAGAGGGCTGGCACACGGGGCGAGAGGGAAATGGGAGTGGGAGGAGGTTTTAAAGCTCAGAGGCCGGTAGTAAAACGTCTTTAAAATCAGTTTAAGCGGAATCACTGCTGGCATGACCTTAAAGCAGACAACTCCATGCATCCTCCTGACTGCTAGCCCTTTGGGCTTAGGACCAGTAAACCAACGCCAAAGTCTGGTCCTGCCCAATCTATTAAGAAAAGCAAGTGTTGGTAAATACCGCTGTATTACCTAATCATTGAGTAAACCGAGACCTTACCCTGAAAGGTGGAAAGAGAACTCCTTTCTCTGCGAGTCCCAGGAGGCTTGCCCTAAATAATAGTGGGCTCCATGGACTTCCATAAACAAACAGGCACGCGACGCGCATGCGCGGGAGGATCTGGTGGGCGGCACGCGCTCTAATCTTGCATGAAATGAAGACCCTTAACGAGGCATGAGGCAACCGCCGAGGGCAGCCGGGAATCCACAGAGGTATGGTGGGGAGTAAAGTGCGTCCCTACTCCAGTAGCAGCTGGCACTGCGAAACCCAAGAGGGACCACGAAATAAAAATCTCAATTACATTTACTCTGTAGAATACCAGCTTTCATAGCGCCTGCAACATGGAGGCCAAAACGAATTTGATGGGAGATGCTGAATGTCGGTGTCAGCAGATGGTGAAATAAACGTCCAATTTAATGGCATGAGAGGTAGAAGCAACCTCTCGGTGACCTCTATTCACAGGCGTAGAATATCTAACACAAAGAGTCTCCCTCGCGATGACCTTCTTAGACCAAGTGACAAACATGTGGGTCCTCTCCTATGACAGATACATGGTACCACGGGACTGGCCGTCTTATCTGCATCAACATGAGCATTATAATCATTTTCATGCTTGTTACTGAGTTTGACATTTGTGCACAGCGCCATGTGAGAACTTAAGTCATGGTCCCATCTGAACCGGGAAGATTTTGGGGGTTAGGTTCGATTGCCACCTGCTTATTGGGTAAAAACAGCTGTGTAGTTACTTCTAGTTCATTCTACATTAGGATCCTGAAAAAAATCCCCCCTTGTTTTTAGGTCTCGACTATTCTATCCCGCAGGGATAGATAGGCGAGATTATAGTTTATAGTAGGCAGTTCAAAAACTCTACCAAACTTGCGGATCACGTACAGTTCATGTGAGCTATGCGCGCGCACGCCATCGGCAGCCACGTCACTCCACCATTTGTCTGTGCCTCGCATCAGACTTCAAAGGCTGCCACTCCCCCGCCCCCCCGCGTGCACATCACGCACCATCATTTGTCTGTGCCTCGCATCAGACTTTAAAGGCTGACGTCCCCCCGCCCACCCCTCCTGCCACAGCAATGCCGAGAGCTTGTTTTCCGCTGTCCCTTTGTCCCCCACCTCTCATGTTTTTCCCTTCATTGTTTCTTCAAGCCCACCATCTTGTGATTGATCTGACTGGTGTTCCTAGCCGGGGTCCTCCAGCTTGGCCATTGGTGGCATTGACTGTTCTTTGGTTCGAGAGCAGGCCATTGTTTTTTTCTGTACTTACCCTGACTGCCCTCTGCCTTCATCTCGACCCCTCCATGATTCGCCTACACCCCTCTCATCGTATTTCCCCCCTCGAGACTCTCCTCTGCATTCACCCTCGGACCCGCTCCTTTGCCTAAGCGTTCCGACATTTTGAGGGAGCCTGGCTCTGGACGCTCATGTTTTTTTCTTCACCCCCATCTGGTTCGATGACTCTTCATCTCTGTTCTTTTTCCGTACCTTGTTTCCCCCTGAATCTCCATCTTCCGTTGCTGGTCCACCCTGTCCTGATTGTTTTTCCACCCCCTTGATTCTCCCCCTCCTCCTTATATTCCCCATGGACTTGTTCGATGTACTTTCACGATGCCCTATTTTATTGATGTAACTGTATTACTTTATTTTATTGTTGTAACCTTGTAACTATATTTTATTGTTCCTCATGTAAAGCGCTCCGGTACCTCCGGGTCTAGCCAGGGCTATATAAAACTTTCCCAAAAAATAAGCAAGGCACTAGAAGTGCTAGAGTGGGTATCCTAACATGCCTCTAAAATGTATACGAGTCCTTAAGGAAGCACTTTAATTGGAAAAAAGAACCAGCACTAGGCAAAAGTGCTACATATTAATTTGTGCAGCAATTGTATCATAGATATCCATACATGAACATACTTCACACATATGTTTTACGAAAATGTATCATTTTTATTTCTTTTTTTATCTTAAAGTTTATAGTTGATATCAAATTGTATTAAAAAGACATACATACATACAATATTAGAGTCATATGTTAAGAAAAACCTTCAACAAATCTTTTTCCATTTGAATGTAGCCACATAAAGACATTAACAATAAAATATCATCTTCTTATAAAGTGCAAGGAAATGGTAATCACAACAATGAAACTAATGAAACTAATTATAGCTTCCAGATATTTTAAGGGAAACACTGGTTATAAAGCATGATTGTCACCAACGCGTTTCGGTGTTTAACCTTCCTCAGGGTGTACCAGTGACATACTAAAACAGAAAAAGAATCAGCTTAGATATATATCCATGATACAAATGCAGTTAGCACTAAATTAATTAACGTATCTAAGGAAGCACACCAGCCTATAACTCAAGCAGTCTAGGCCATACATTCAAAAATCTTGCAAACCATTGCCCTGCAAGTCACATAACTTCATTCCATGCCTCAGCTCAGGTTATTATTCAGTATTCATTGATACTAGAATATTGTATGTTAGCAGGCACATTAATCCGTGTGCATTTGACAGTAGAGGTAGTGTACCTTTTGAATAAGGAATACATGCCCATATGGAATGTCCCAGTCATTAAAGCGCGTATGTAAGGCTTAAACATGTCTAAACCCTTCTGTGTTTGATATAATAAAATTGTGATCACTTTGCACACACAGGGCATGCTTACTTTCATATAAATTGTTGTTTTACTATTATGTTTGCTAAGGTCCTGTATTATGTTATTTGTAGGCCCCTGAAGAAGGGTCATACCTTAACCCGAAATGCATTGGGCAAAGGAGTAAATACAAAATCTATAGATGTGGAAGAAAAATAAAAAATAAATTCTTATGAAGTACAATAAGGAATACATATTTTGGATGTAATAAACATCAGATAAACTATGGAAAAAGCTTCATTGTTTTTTTTTTTTTTTTTTTAAACAAATTTTATTAAGTGCATGGTAAGCATAGAACTTGCAATGCTCTGACACCCAGAGACAATCACCAACATCAATTAGCAAATCATAAATGCAGTCTTTTCTCTTTTAGGATGTAGAATGTATAAGAAAACAGTTGTGTCAAACTGGTCCCCCCACCCCAAAACTCCCCCCCGCCACCCATAACTCCCACCCTCCCCGTGCGCTGCTGTCTGCTCCACTTATTTAATATACTTCCAGAACGTTGTGCAGTTTGTACATCAATAAGTTCATAGTTTTGCCATATTTGTCTGGCTACAACCGGGGCTGGTCTATCCCGTCATCTGGGGGCGGGTCCAGCACCAGTCCACGATAGTCCGCTCACCTCTTCCAGATTTTAAAGTGTTTTTGCGGGCAGCCCCTGGCCACAAAGACAGGTTGCTCCAGCCCCATGGTGAACTCCATAACATTTTTCCAGGCTGTGAGTGATGGAGCCTGGGGTGCCTTCCATGAGCGTGCAATATCTCTTTTAGCTAACGTTAAGCCCAAAAGAAGTAAATGGCGCTTGTACCTATTCCCTCCCACACCGGCCATGACGTGTAACAGTGTCAGTTTGGGGTCTCTCTGGAGTAACCAGGCTAGGACCTCATCCAAACAACGGAGCACTCCCGTCCAGAATCGCTGCAGCGCCCTGCAATCCCACACTGTGTGCAACAACGTGCCAGCCTCCGAGCCACACCTAAGACAATCGGGGGATGCAACCAAGCCCGCCCTCCACAAGCGATGTCTAGTGTAATATGTATGGTGTAAGTACCGAAACTGAATTAATCGCAGGCGTGTGGATATCGCAGCACCCCTAGGGCTCTCTAGTGCCTCCACCCAATCCTCCTCGTCCAAGTACCCCACATCCTGTTCCCAAGCTGATTTAAGGCGTTGCAGATCAGTGGAGCAGTGCCAAACAAGGGTTTGGTAGATTCGGGACAGCTTCTTGTCGGGTAGCTACCCCATGAAGACCTTCGCCTCCAGCGGACTGAACTCCGGGAGATCTTCCAGCCCTGCTATATATGGTGTCAGCGCATGGCGGAATTGAAGGTATTTATAGAATTGGGTTCTCGGCATCTCAAATTCATCTCGCAGCTCCTCAAAGGACTTGAGCACATTCCCCGACATGACGTCTCCTAACGTGGAAACGCCGATCGCATCCCATCCGCGGAAGCCCATCAGCGTGTCCATTTGCGGTAGCTGACCGTTGCGCCACAACGGGGTTTCCTGGGTAAGCACACCCCACCAGCCCATCCTGCGCAGTGCCTGTCTCCAAACCTGGAAGACCACCTGTGTAATGGATGGTAGAG
Source organism: Lissotriton helveticus (assembly GCF_964261635.1). Classification (NCBI taxonomy): domain Eukaryota; kingdom Metazoa; phylum Chordata; class Amphibia; order Caudata; family Salamandridae; genus Lissotriton; species Lissotriton helveticus. Next base: position 243,292,434 of record NC_136062.1, on the reverse strand, counting down.
AGTTCCTGAGGGGCGCCGAGTACAGCAATGTGTGGACCGAAGCAGTGCCCATCAGCGCCCTCTCCACTGCATACGTGGGGTCGCGTCTATCCGCATACCACCAGTCGTTTAAGACCAATAGGTGGGCTGCTTGGTAATACCATAGGACATCAGACGTGGCCAGGCCCCCAGTATATGTTGAGCGGAAGCAAGTCCGCAGGGAAACTCGTGCCGCGCCCCCGTCCCACAGGAACCGACTGAGTGCTGAATTAAGGCGCCAGAACCAGCCCAGCGCAACCAGGACCGGGTGGTTCTGCAGCTGGTAGATCAGGCGTGGGAGCGCCACCATCTTAAAGATGGCCGATCTACCGTGTATGGAAAGCGGCATCTTAGACTCCACCTTCCAACTCCAACTCCAACTCCACCCTCCAACTCCACCCTCCAACTCCACCCTCCAACTCCACCCTCCACCTCCACCCTCCAACTCCACCTTCCAACTCCAACTCCACCCTCCAACTCCACCTCCACCCTCCAACTCCACCCTGCAACTCCACCCTCCAACTTCACCCTCCAACTCCAACTCCACCCTCCAACTCCAACTCCACCCTCCAAATCCACCCTCCAACTCCACCCTCCAACTCCACACTCCGACTCCAACCCCACCTTCCAACTCCACCCTCCAACTCCACCCTCCAACTCCACCCTCCGCCCTCCAACTCCACCCTCCAACTCCAACTCCACGCTCCAACTCCACCCTCCAACTCCATCCTCCAACTCCACCCTCCAACTCCACCCTCCAACTCCAACTCCTCCCTCCAACTCCACCCTCCAACTCCACCCTCCAACTCCACCCTCACCCTCCAACTCCACCCTCACCCTCCAACTCCACCCTCCAACTCCACCCTCCAACTCCACCCTCCAACTCAACCCTCCAACTCAACCCTCCAACTCCACCCTCCAACTCCACCCTCCAACTCCACCCTCCAACTCCAACCTCCAACACCAACTTCACCCTCCAACTCCACCCTCCAACTCCACCCTCCAACTCCAACCTCCAACTCCACCCTCCAACTCCAACTCCACCCTGCAATCCACCCTCCAACTCCATCCTCCAACTCCACCCTCCAACTCCAACTCCACCCTCCAACTCCACACTCCAACTCCACCCTGCAACTCCACCCTCCAACTCCACCCTCCAACTCCACCATCCAACTCTACCCTCCAACTCCACCCTCCAACTCCACCCTCCAACTCCACCCTTCAACTCCACCCACCAACTCCACCCTCTAACTCCAACTCCGCCCTCTAACTCCACCCTCCACCCTCCAACTCCACCCTTCAACTCGAACTCCAACTCCAACTCCACCCTCCAACTACACCCTCCAACTACACCCTCCAACTCCAACTACACCCTCCAACTCCAACTCCACCCTCCAACTCCAACTCCACCCTCCAACTCCACCCTCCAACTCCACCCTCAACTCCAACTCCACCCTCCAACTCCACCCTCCAACTCCATCCTCCAACTCCACCCTCCAACTCCAATTCCAACTCCACCCTCAAACTCCACCCTCCAACTCTAACTTCACCCTCCAACTCCACCCTCCAACTCCACCCTACAACTCCAACTTCCAACTCCAACTCCACCCTCCAACTCCACCCTCCAACTCCACCCTGCAATCCACCCTCCAACTCCACCCTCCAACTCCACCCTCCAACTTCCAACTCCAACTCCACCCTCCAACTCCACCCTCCAACTCCAACTCCACCCTGCAATCCACCCTCCAACTCCACCCTCCAACTCCACCCTCCAACTCCAACTCCACCCTCCAACTCCACACTCCAACTCCACCCTGCAACTCCACCCTCCAACTCCACCCTCCAACTCCACCATCCAACTCTACCCTCCAAATCCACCCTCCAACTCCACCCTCCAACTCCACCCTTCAACTCCACCCACCAACTCCACCCTCCAACTCCAACTCCGCCCTCTAACTCCACCCTCCAACTCCACCCTTCAACTCGAACTCCACCCTCCAACTCCAACTCCACCCTCCAACTACACCCTCCAACTACACCCTCCAACTCCAACTACACCCTCCAACTCCAACTCCACCCTCCAACTCCACCCTCCAACTCCACCGTCAACTCCAACTCCACCCTCCAACTCTAACTCCAACTCCACTCTCAAACTCCACCCTCCAACTTCAACTCCAACTCCACCCTCCAACTCCACCCTCCAACTCTAACTCCACCCTCCAACTCCAACTCCACCCTTAAACTTCAACTCCAACTCCACCCTCCAACTCCACCCTCCAACTCTAACTCCACCCTCCAACTCCACCCTCCAACTCCAACTTCCAACTCCACCCTCTAACTCCACCCTCCAACTCCACCCTCAACTCCAACTCCACCCTCCAACTCCACCCTCCAACTGCACCCTCCAACTCCAATTCCACCCTCCAACTCCACCCTCCAACTCCACCCTGCAATCCACCCTCCAACTCCACCCTCCAACTCCACCCTCCAACTTCCAACTCCAACTCCACCCTCCAACTCCACCCTCCAACTCCAACTCCACCCTGCAATCCACCCTCCAACTCCACCCTCCAACTCCACCCTCCAACTCCAACTCCACCCTCCAACTCCACACTCCAACTCCACCCTGCAACTCCACCCTCCAACTCCACCCTCCAACTCCACCATCCAACTCTACCCTCCAAATCCACCCTCCAACTCCACCCTCCAACTCCACCCTTCAACTCCACCCACCAACTCCACCCTCCAACTCCAACTCCGCCCTCTAACTCCACCCTCCAACTCCACCCTTCAACTCGAACTCCACCCTCCAACTCCAACTCCACCCTCCAACTACACCCTCCAACTACACCCTCCAACTCCAACTACACCCTCCAACTCCAACTCCACCCTCCAACTCCACCCTCCAACTCCACCGTCAACTCCAACTCCACCCTCCAACTCTAACTCCAACTCCACTCTCAAACTCCACCCTCCAACTTCAACTCCAACTCCACCCTCCAACTCCACCCTCCAACTCTAACTCCACCCTCCAACTCCAACTCCACCCTTAAACTTCAACTCCAACTCCACCCTCCAACTCCACCCTCCAACTCTAACTCCACCCTCCAACTCCACCCTCCAACTCCAACTTCCAACTCCACCCTCTAACTCCACCCTCCAACTCCACCCTCAACTCCAACTCCACCCTCCAACTCCACCCTCCAACTGCACCCTCCAACTCCAATTCCACCCTCCAACTCCACCCTCCAACTCCACCCTCCAACTCCATCCTCCAACTCCAACTCCACCCTCCAACTCCACCCTCCAACCTCAACTCCAACTCCACCCTTCAACTCCAGCCTCCAACTCCACCCTCCAACTCCACCCTCCAACTCCACACTCCAACTCCACCCTGCAACTCCACCCTCCAACTCCACCCTCCAACTCCACCATCCAACTCTACCCTCCAACTCCACCCTCCAACTCCACCCTCCAACTCCACCCTTCAACTCCACCCACCAACTCCACCCTCCAACTCCAACTCCGCCCTCTAACTCCACCCTCCACCCTCCCACTCCACCCTTCAACTCGAACTCCAACTCCAACTCCACCCTCCAACTACACCCTCCAACTACACCCTCCAACTCCAACTACACCCTCCAACTCCAACTCCACCCTCCAACTCCAACTCCACCCTCCAACTCCACCCTCCAACTCCACCCTCAACTCCAACTCCACCCTCCAACTCCACCCTCCAACTCCATCCTCCAACTCCACCCTCCAACTCCAATTCCAACTCCACCCTCAAACTCCACCCTCCAACTCTAACTTCACCCTCCAACTCCACCCTCCAACTCCACCCTACAACTCCAACTTCCAACTCCAACTCCACCCTCCAACTCCACCCTCCAACTCCACCCTGCAATCCACCCTCCAACTCCACCCTCCAACTCCACCCTCCAACTTCCAACTCCAACTCCACCCTCCAACTCCACCCTCCAACTCCAACTCCACCCTGCAATCCACCCTCCAACTCCACCCTCCAACTCCACCCTCCAACTCCAACTCCACCCTCCAACTCCACACTCCAACTCCACCCTGCAACTCCACCCTCCAACTCCACCCTCCAACTCCACCATCCAACTCTACCCTCCAAATCCACCCTCCAACTCCACCCTCCAACTCCACCCTTCAACTCCACCCACCAACTCCACCCTCCAACTCCAACTCCGCCCTCTAACTCCACCCTCCAACTCCAACTCCACCCTTCAACTCGAACTCCACCCTCCAACTCCAACTCCACCCTCCAACTACACCCTCCAACTACACCCTCCAACTCCAACTACACCCTCCAACTCCAACTCCACCCTCCAACTCCAACTCCAACTCCACCCTCCAACTCCACCCTCCAACTCCACCGTCAACTCCAACTCCACCCTCCAACTCCAACTCCAACTCCACTCTCAAACTCCACCCTCCAACTTCAACTCCAACTCCACCCTCCAACTCCACCCTCCAACTCTAACTCCACCCTCCAACTCCACCCTCCAACTCCAACTTCCAACTCCAACTCCACCCTTAAACTTCAACTCCAACTCCACCCTCTAACTCCACCCTCCAACTCCACCCTCCAACTCCAACTTCCAACTCCACCCTCTAACTCCACCCTCCAACTCCACCCTCAACTCCAACTCCACCCTCCAACTCCACCCTCCAACTGCACCCTCCAACTCCAATTCCACCCTCCAACTCCACCCTCCAACTCCACCCTCCAACTCCATCCTCCAACTCCAACTCCACCCTCCAACTCCACCCTCCAACCTCAACTCCAACTCCACCCTTCAACTCCAGCCTCCAACTCCACCCTCCAACTCCACCCTCCAACTCCTTCCTCCAACTCCACCATCCAACTGGACCCCTCACCTCCAACTCCACCCTCCAACTCCAACTCCACCCTCCAACTCCACCCTCCAACTCCAACTCCAACTCCACCCGCCAACTCCACCCTCCAACTCCACCCTCAACTCCAACTCCACCCTCCAACTCCACCCTCCAACTCCACCCTCCAACTCCAACTCCAACTCCACCCTCCAACTCCACCCTCCAACTTCAACTCCAACTCCACCCTCCAACTCCACCCTCCAACTCTAACTCCACCCTCCAACTCCACCCTCCAACTCCAACTCCACCCTCCAATTCCAACCTCCAATTCCACCCTCCAACTCCACCCTCCAACTCCACCCTCCAACCCCACCCTCCAACTCCACCCTCCAACTCCAACTCCACCCTTCAACTCCAGCCTCTAACTCCACCCTCCAACTCCACCTTCCAACTCCAACTCCACCCTCCAACTCCACCTCCACCCTCCAACTCCACCCTGCAACTCCACCCTCCAACTTCAGCCTCCAACTCCAACTCCACCCTCCAACTCCAACTCCACCCTCCAAATCCACCCTCCAACTCCACCCTCCAACTCCACACTCCGACTCCAACCCCACCTTCCAACTCCACCCTCCAACTCCACCCTCCAACTCCACCCTCTTAAAGATGGCCGATCTACCGTGTATGGAAAGCGGCATCTTAGACTCCACCTTCCAACTCCAACTCCAACTCCACCCTCCAACTCCACCCTCCAACTCCACCCTCCAACTCCACCCTCCACCTCCACCCTCCAACTCCACCTTCCAACTCCAACTCCACCCTCCAACTCCACCTCCACCCTCCAACTCCACCCTGCAACTCCACCCTCCAACTTCACCCTCCAACTCCAATTCCAACTCCACCCTCAAACTCCACCCTCCAACTCTAACTTCACCCTCCAACTCCACCCTCCAACTCCACCCTACAACTCCAACTTCCAACTCCAACTCCACCCTCCAACTCCACCCTCCAACTGCACCCTCCAACTCCAATTCCACCCTCCAACTCCACCCTCCAACTCCACCCTCCAACTCCATCCTCCAACTCCAACTCCACCCTCCAACTCCACCCTCCAACCTCAACTCCAACTCCACCCTTCAACTCCAGCCTCCAACTCCACCCTCCAACTCCACCCTCCAACTCCTTCCTCCAACTCCACCATCCAACTGGACCCCTCACCTCCAACTCCACCCTCCAACTCCAACTCCACCCTCCAACTCCACCCTCCAACTCCAACTCCAACTCCACCCGCCAACTCCACCCTCCAACTCCACCCTCAACTCCAACTCCACCCTCCAACTCCACCCTCCAACTCCACCCTCCAACTCCAACTCCAACTCCACCCTCCAACTCCACCCTCCAACTTCAACTCCAACTCCACCCTCCAACTCCACCCTCCAACTCTAACTCCACCCTTCAACTCCACCCTCCAACTCCAACTCCACCCTCCAATTCCAACCTCCAATTCCACCCTCCAACTCCACCCTCCAACTCCACCCTCCAACCCCACCCTCCAACTCCACCCTCCAACTCCAACTCCACCCTTCAACTCCAGCCTCTAACTCCACCCTCCAACTCCACCTTCCAACTCCAACTCCACCCTCCAACTCCACCTCCACCCTCCAACTCCACCCTGCAACTCCACCCTCCAACTTCAGCCTCCAACTCCAACTCCACCCTCCAACTCCAACTCCACCCTCCAAATCCACCCTCCAACTCCACCCTCCAACTCCACACTCCGACTCCAACCCCACCTTCCAACTCCACCCTCCAACTCCACCCTCCAACTCCACCCTCTTAAAGATGGCCGATCTACCGTGTATGGAAAGCGGCATCTTAGACTCCACCTTCCAACTCCAACTCCAACTCCACCCTCCAACTCCACCCTCCAACTCCACCCTCCAACTCCACCCTCCACCTCCACCCTCCAACTCCACCTTCCAACTCCAACTCCACCCTCCAACTCCACCTCCACCCTCCAACTCCACCCTGCAACTCCACCCTCCAACTTCACCCTCCAACTCCAACTCCACCCTCCAACTCCAACTCCACCCTCCAAATCCACCCTCCAACTCCACCCTCCAACTCCACACTCCGACTCCAACCCCACCTTCCAACTCCACCCTCCAACTCCACCCTCCAACTCCACCCTCTGCCCTCCAACTCCACCCTCCAACTCCAACTCCACACTCCAACTCCACCCTCCAACTCCATCCTCCAACTCCACCCTCCAACTCCACCCTCCAACTCCAACTCCGCCCTCTAACTCCACCCTCCACCCTCCAACTCCACCCTTCAACTCGAACTCCAACTCCAACTCCACCCTCCAACTACACCCTCCAACTACACCCTCCAACTCCAACTACACCCTCCAACTCCAACTCCACCCTCCAACTCCAACTCCACCCTCCAACTCCACCCTCCAACTCCACCCTCAACTCCAACTCCACCCTCCAACTCCAACCCCACCTTCCAACTCCACCCTCCAACTCCACCCTCCAACTCCACCCTCTTAAAGATGGCCGATCTACCGTGTATGGAAAGCGGCATCTTAGACTCCACCTTCCAACTCCAACTCCAACTCCACCCTCCAACTCCACCCTCCAACTCCACCCTCCAACTCCACCCTCCACCTCCACCCTCCAACTCCACCTTCCAGCTCCAACTCCACCCTCCAACTCCACCTCCACCCTCCAACTCCACCCTGCAACTCCACCCTCCAACTTCACCCTCCAACTCCAACTCCACCCTCCAACTCCAACTCCACCCTCCAAATCCACCCTCCAACTCCACCCTCCAACTCCACACTCCGACTCCAACCCCACCTTCCAACTCCACCCTCCAACTCCACCCTCCAACTCCACCCTCTGCCCTCCAACTCCACCCTCCAACTCCAACTCCACACTCCAACTCCACCCTCCAACTCCATCCTCCAACTCCACCCTCCAACTCCACCCTCCAACTCCAACTCCGCCCTCTAACTCCACCCTCCACCCTCCAACTCCACCCTTCAACTCGAACTCCAACTCCAACTCCACCCTCCAACTACACCCTCCAACTACACCCTCCAACTCCAACTACACCCTCCAACTCCAACTCCACCCTCCAACTCCAACTCCACCCTCCAACTCCACCCTCCAACTCCACCCTCAACTCCAACTCCACCCTCCAACTCCACCCTCCAACTCCATCCTCCAACTCCACCCTCCAACTCCAATTCCAACTCCACCCTCAAACTCCACCCTCCAACTCTAACTTCACCCTCCAACTCCACCCTCCAACTCCACCCTACAACTCCAACTTCCAACTCCAACTCCACCCTCCAACTCCACCCTCCAACTCCACCCTGCAATCCACCCTCCAACTCCACCCTCCAACTCCACCCTCCAACTTCCAACTCCAACTCCACCCTCCAACTCCACCCTCCAACTCCAACTCCACCCTGCAATCCACCCTCCAACTCCACCCTCCAACTCCACCCTCCAACTCCAACTCCACCCTCCAACTCCACACTCCAACTCCACCCTGCAACTCCACCCTCCAACTCCACCCTCCAACTCCACCATCCAACTCTACCCTCCAAATCCACCCTCCAACTCCACCCTCCAACTCCACCCTTAAACTCCACCCACCAACTCCACCCTCCAACTCCAACTCCGCCCTCTAACTCCACCCTCCAACTCCAACTCCACCCTTCAACTCGAACTCCACCCTCCAACTCCAACTCCACCCTCCAACTACACCCTCCAACTACACCCTCCAACTCCAACTACACCCTCCAACTCCAACTCCACCCTCCAACTCCAACTCCAACTCCACCCTCCAACTCCACCCTCCAACTCCACCGTCAACTCCAACTCCACCCTCCAACTCCAACTCCAACTCCACTCTCAAACTCCACCCTCCAACTTCAACTCCAACTCCACCCTCCAACTCCACCCTCCAACTCTAACTCCACCCTCCAACTCCACCCTCCAACTCCAACTTCCAACTCCAACTCCACCCTTAAACTTCAACTCCAACTCCACCCTCTAACTCCACCCTCCAACTCCACCCTCCAACTCCAACTTCCAACTCCACCCTCTAACTCCACCCTCCAACTCCACCCTCAACTCCAACTCCACCCTCCAACTCCACCCTCCAACTGCACCCTCCAACTCCAATTCCACCCTCCAACTCCACCCTCCAACTCCACCCTCCAACTCCATCCTCCAACTCCAACTCCACCCTCCAACTCCACCCTCCAACCTCAACTCCAACTCCACCCTTCAACTCCAGCCTCCAACTCCACCCTCCAACTCCACCCTCCAACTCCTTCCTCCAACTCCACCATCCAACTGGACCCCTCACCTCCAACTCCACCCTCCAACTCCAACTCCACCCTCCAACTCCACCCTCCAACTCCAACTCCAACTCCACCCGCCAACTCCACCCTCCAACTCCACCCTCAACTCCAACTCCACCCTCCAACTCCACCCTCCAACTCCACCCTCCAACTCCAACTCCAACTCCACCCTCCAACTCCACCCTCCAACTTCAACTCCAACTCCACCCTCCAACTCCACCCTCCAACTCTAACTCCACCCTCCAACTCCACCCTCCAACTCCAACTCCACCCTCCAATTCCAACCTCCAATTCCACCCTCCAACTCCACCCTCCAACTCCACCCTCCAACCCCACCCTCCAACTCCACCCTCCAACTCCAACTCCACCCTTCAACTCCAGCCTCTAACTCCACCCTCCAACTCCACCTTCCAACTCCAACTCCACCCTCCAACTCCACCTCCACCCTCCAACTCCACCCTGCAACTCCACCCTCCAACTTCAGCCTCCAACTCCAACTCCACCCTCCAACTCCAACTCCACCCTCCAAATCCACCCTCCAACTCCACCCTCCAACTCCACACTCCGACTCCAACCCCACCTTCCAACTCCACCCTCCAACTCCACCCTCCAACTCCACCCTCTTAAAGATGGCCGATCTACCGTGTATGGAAAGCGGCATCTTAGACTCCACCTTCCAACTCCAACTCCAACTCCACCCTCCAACTCCACCCTCCAACTCCACCCTCCAACTCCACCCTCCACCTCCACCCTCCAACTCCACCTTCCAACTCCAACTCCACCCTCCAACTCCACCTCCACCCTCCAACTCCACCCTGCAACTCCACCCTCCAACTTCACCCTCCAACTCCAACTCCACCCTCCAACTCCAACTCCACCCTCCAAATCCACCCTCCAACTCCACCCTCCAACTCCACACTCCGACTCCAACCCCACCTTCCAACTCCACCCTCCAACTCCACCCTCCAACTCCACCCTCTGCCCTCCAACTCCACCCTCCAACTCCAACTCCACACTCCAACTCCACCCTCCAACTCCATCCTCCAACTCCACCCTCCAACTCCACCCTCCAACTCCAACTCCTCCCTCCAACTCCACCCTCCAACTCCACCCTCCAACTCCACCCTCACCCTCCAACTCCACCCTCACCCTCCAACTCCACCCTCCAACTCCACCCTCCAACTCCACCCTCCAACTCAACCCTCCAACTCAACCCTCCAACTCCACCCTCCACCCTCCAACTCCACCCTCCAACTCCACCCTCCAACTCCACCCTCCAAATCCACCCTCCAACTCCAACCTCCAACTCCAACTTCACCCTCCAATTCCACCCTCCAACTCCACCCTCCAACTCCAACCTCCAACTCCACCCTCCAACTCCAACTCCACCCTGCAATCCACCCTCCAACTCCATCCTCCAACTCCACCCTCCAACTCCAACTCCACCCTCCAACTCCACACTCCAACTCCACCCTGCAACTCCACCCTCCAACTCCACCCTCCAACTCCACCATCCAACTCTACCCTCCAACTCCACCCTCCAACTCCACCCTCCAACTCCACCCTTCAACTCCACCCACCAACTCCACCCTCCAACTCCAACTCCAACTCCGCCCTCTAACTCCACCCTCCACCCTCCAACTCCACCCTTCAACTCGAACTCCAACTCCAACTCCACCCTCCAACTCCACCCTCCAACTACACCCTCCAACTCCAACTACACCCTTCAACTCCAACTCCACCCTCCAACTCCAACTCCACCCTCCAACTCCACCCTCCAACTCCACCCTCAACTCCAACTCCACCCTCCAACTCCACCCTCCAACTCCATCCTCCAACTCCACCCTCCAACTCCAATTCCAACCCCACCCTCCAACTCCACCCTCCAACTCTAACTTCACCCTCCAACTCCACCCTCCAACTCCCCCCTACAACTCCAACTTCCAACTCCAACTCCACCCTCCAACTCCACCCTCCAACTCCACCCTGCAATCCACCCTCCAACTCCACCCTCCAACTTCCAACTCCAACTCCACCCTCCAACTCCACCCTCCAACTCCAACTCCACCCTGCAATCCACCCTCCAACTCCACCCTCCAACTCCACCCTCCAACTCCAACTCCACCCTCCAACTCCACACTCCAACTCCACCCTGCAACTCCACCCTCCAACTCCACCCTCCAACTCCACCATCCAACTCTACCCTCCAAATCCACCCTCCAACTCCACCCTCCAACTCCAACTCCACCCTCCAACTCCACACTCCAACTCCACCCTGCAACTCCACCCTCCAACTCCACCCTCCAACTCCACCATCCAACTCTACCCTCCAAATCCACCCTCCAACTCCACCCTCCAACTCCACCCTTCAACTCCACCCACCAACTCCACCCTCCAACTCCAACTCCGCCCTCTAACTCCACCCTCCAACTCCAACTCCACCCTTCAACTTGAACTCCACCCTCCAACTCAAACTCCACCCTCCAACTACACCCTCCAACTACACCCTCCAACTCCAACTACACCCTCCAACTCCAACTCCACCCTCCAACTCCAACTCCACCCTCCAACTCCACCCTCCAACTCCACCGTCAACTCCAACTCCACCCTCCAACTCCAACTCCAACTCCACTCTCAAACTCCACCCTCCAACTTCAACTCCAACTCCACCCTCCAACTCCACCCTCCAACTCCACCCTCCAACTCCAACTTCCAACTCCAACTCCACCCTTAAACTTCAACTCCAACTCCACCCTCCAACTCTAACTCCACCCTCCAACTCCACCCTCCAACTCCAACTTCCAACTCCACCCTCTAACTCCACCCTCCAACTCCACCCTCAACTCCAACTCCACCCTCCAACTCCACCCTCCAACTGCACCCTCCAACTCCAATTCCACCCTCCAACTCCACCCTCCAACTCCACCCTCCAACTCCACCCTCCAACTCCACCCTCCAACTCCACCCTTCAACTCCACCCACCAACTCCACCCTCCAACTCCAACTCCGCCCTCTAACTCCACCCTCCACCCTCCAACTCCACCCTTCAACTCGAACTCCAACTCCAACTCCACCCTCCAACTACACCCTCCAACTACACCCTCCAACTCCAACTACACCCTCCAACTCCAACTCCACCCTCCAACTCCAACTCCACCCTCCAACTCCACCCTCCAACTCCACCCTCAACTCCAACTCCACCCTCCAACTCCACCCTCCAACTCCATCCTCCAACTCCACCCTCCAACTCCAATTCCAACTCCACCCTCAAACTCCACCCTCCAACTCTAACTTCACCCTCCAACTCCACCCTCCAACTCCACCCTACAACTCCAACTTCCAACTCCAACTCCACCCTCCAACTCCACCCTCCAACTCCACCCTGCAATCCACCCTCCAACTCCACCCTCCAACTTCCAACTCCAACTCCACCCTCCAACTCCACCCTCCAACTCTAACTCCACCCTGCAATCCACCCTCCAACTCCACCCTCCAACTCCACCCTCCAACTCCAACTCCACCCTCCAACTCCACACTCCAACTCCACCCTGCAACTCCACCCTCCAACTCCACCCTCCAACTCCACCATCCAACTCTACCCTCCAAATCCACCCTCCAACTCCACCCTCCAACTCCACCCTTCAACTCCACCCACCAACTCCACCCTCCAACTCCAACTCCGCCCTCTAACTCCACCCTCCAACTCCAACTCCACCCTTCAACTCGAACTCCACCCTCCAACTCCAACTCCACCCTCCAACTACACCCTCCAACTACACCCTCCAACTCCAACTACACCCTCCAACTCCAACACCACCCTCCAACTCCAACTCCACCCTCCAACTCCACCCTCCAACTCCACCGTCAACTCCAACTCCACCCTCCAACTCCAACTCCAACTCCACTCTCAAACTCCACCCTCCAACTTCAACTCCAACTCCACCCTCCAACTCCACCCTCCAACTCTAACTCCACCCTCCAACTCCACCCTCCAACTCCAACTTCCAACTCCAACTCCACCCTTAAACTTCAACTCCAACTCCACCCTCCAACTCTAACTCCACCCTCCAACTCCACCCTCCAACTCCAACTTCCAACTCCACCCTCTAACTCCACCCTCCAACTCCACCCTCAACTCCAACTCCACCCTCCAACTCCACCCTCCAACTGCACCCTCCAACTCCAATTCCACCCTCCAACTCCACCCTCCAACTCCACCCTCCAACTCCACCCTCCAACTCCAACTCCACCCTCCAACTCCACCCTCCAACCTCAACTCCAACTCCACCCTTCAACTCCAGCCTCCAACTCCACCCTCCAACTCCACCCTCCAACTCCTTCCTCCAACTCCACCATCCAACTGGACCCCTCACCTCCAACTCCACCCTCCAACTCCAACTCCACCCTCCAACTCCACCCTCCAACTCCAACTCCAATTCCACCCGCCAACTCCACCCTCCAACTCCACCCTCAACTCCAACTCCACCCTCCAACTCCACCCTCCAACTCCACCCTCCAACTCCAACTCCAACTCCACCCTCCAACTCCACCCTCCAACTTCAACTCCAACTCCACCCTCCAACTCCACCCTCCAACTCTAACTCCACCCTCCAACTCCACCCTGCAACTCCAACTCCACCCTCCAATTCCAACCTCCAATTCCACCCTCCAACTCCACCCTCCAACTCCAACTCCACCCTCCAACCCCACCCTCCAACTCCACCCTCCAACTCCAACTCCACCCTTCAACTCCAGCCTCTAACTCCACCCTCCAACTCCACCCTCCAACTCCATCCTCCAACTCTACTGTCCAACTGCACCCTTCAACTCCAACTCCACACTCCAACTCCAACTCCACCCTCCAACTCCACCCTCCAACTCCAACTCCACCCTCCAACTCCACCCTCCAACTCCACCCTCTAACTCCAACTCCACCCTCCAACTCCACCCTCCAACTCCAACTCCACCCTGCAATCCACCCTCCAACTCCACCCTCCAACTCCAACTCCACCCTCCAACTCCACCCTCCAACTCCAACTCCACCCTGCAACTCCACCCTCCAACTCCACCCTCCAACTCCACCCTCCAACTCCAACTCCACCCTTCCACTCCACCTACCAACTCCACCCTCCAACTCCAACTCCGCCCTCCAACTCCACCCTCCACCCTCCAACTCCAACTCCACCCTTCAACTCGAACTCCACCCTCCAACTCCACCCTCCAACTCCAACTCCACCCTCCAACTCCAACTCCACCCTCCAACTCCACCCTCCAACTCCACCCTCCAACTCCAACCTCCAACTCCAACTCCACCCTACAACTCAACCCTCCAACTCCACCCTTCAACTCCAGCCTCCAACTCCACCCTCCAACTCCACCCTCCAACTCCTTCCTCCAACTCCACCATCCAACTGGACCCCTCAACTCCAACTCCACCCTCCAACTCCAACTCCACCATCCAACTCCACCCTCCAACTCCAACTCCAACTCCACCCGCCAACTCCACCCTCCAACTCCACCCTCAACTCCAACTCCACCCTCCAACTCCACCCTCCAACTCCACCCTCCAACTCCAACTCCAACTCCACCCTCCAACTCCACCCTCCAACTTCAACTCCAACTCCACCCTCCAACTCCACCCTCCAACTCTAACTCCACCCTCCAACTCCACCCTCCAACTCCAACTCCACCCTCCAATTCCAACCTCCAATTCCACCCTCCAACTCCACCCTCCAACTCCAACTCCACCCTCCAACCCCACCCTCCAACTCCACCCTCCAACTCCAACTCCACCCTTCAACTCCAGCCTCCAACTCCACCCTCCAACTCCACCCTCCAACTCCATCCTCCAACTCCACTGTCCAACTGCACCCTCCAACTCCAACTCCACACTCCAACTCCAACTCCACCCTCCAACTCCACCCTCCAACTCCAACCTCCAACTCCAACTCCACCCTCCAACTCCACCCTCCAACTCCACCCTCCAACTCCAACTCCACCCTCCAACTCCACCCTCCAACTCCAACTCCACCCTGCAATCCACCCTCCAACTCCACCCTCCAACTCCACCCTCCAACTCCAACTCCACCCTCCAACTCCACCCTCCAACTCCAACTCCACCCTGCAACTCCACCCTCCAACTCCACCCTCCAACTCCACCCTTCAGCTCCACCCACCAACTCCACCCTCCAACTCCAACTCCACCCTCCACCCTCCAACTCCAACTCCACCCTTCAACTCGAACTCCACCCTCCAACTCCACCCTCCAACTCCAACTCCACCCTCCAACTTCACCCTCCAACTACACCCTCCAACTCCAACTCCACCCTCCAACTCCAACTCCACCCTCCAACTCCACCCTCCAACTCCAACTCAACCCTCCAACTCCACCCTTCAACTCCACCCTACAACTCCACCCTCCAACTCCACCCTCCAACTCCAACTCCAACTCCACCCTTCAACTCCACCCTCCAACTTCAACTCCAACTCCACCCTCCAACTCCACCCTCCAACTCTAACTCCACCCTCCAACTCCATGTAGCGATCTCATGGTCCCGAAAGCGGAAATTGTCCTACCCCTACAAACTTCACTGTTTGACCTCCCATCACGGTACGATGGAGAACAATAGAACGACTACAGCTACCAGCATGCCAAGGGGCAGGAAGTGCGTAAAGGTATTCATAGAAAACGCGACTGAAAGAATAGACGCGTTTCTTGCAATTCCTTTCAGGGACTTTTCGTGATTGATTGTTTGGAGATTATCGTTTCTACCCCTGTGGCTACGTTTTGACTTACAAAGTATCACTGCTGGTTAAGAACTGGTTGGGCACTTATCGAACTCGTGTTGTGAACCTTAACAACACTTGCATTTCTACGGAGGGAAGCTCTACCGGTTGTTGTGATTTTTTGTGACTGTGAAGAGACACGTGTTCTTGTTGCCAATTAGGACTACGTACTTGCAGTGTGCTGATCTCAAAAGGAACTTGGGAGTGGTGCTGCACAGTATTTATTATTTTTTGTTCCTGTTTTGCCTTGAAACTACCTGTGCACAATTACCTGTTTAACTGAGGGAATTCTGGTGAGTAGGGAGAAAGTGCCTTGATACATTGTGTGGGTATTAAGAGGATAGACATTATATCTTCTGCTTTGTCATTCCTTACTGCAGTGTGATATCTATCCTGGTATTGAGCAGTTCCCTTGACCAGACCTGGACGGAAACATAGACCCTACAGAGAGTTTATTATTTTGCCCACTTCCATTTTCCCCTGGGTACAAATCCACACAGGAGAATAGTCGTCTTCTGTTGGGGGTTGTGCTAGGAGGAATTGGGAGGCATTTTTCTTCCGTGATCGTCTCTGCCAGTCACAAGAATAAAGTTAGTGGCGTTTTGTCTATTCTTGCACTGCTGGCAATCTCGACACTCCACCCTCCAACTCCAACTTCCAACTCCAACTCCACCCTCCAGCTCCACCCTCAAACTCCACCCTCCAACTCCACCCTCCACCTCCACCCTCCAACTCCACCCGCCAATACCAACTCCACCCTCCAACTCCACCCTCCAATTCCAACCTCCAATTCCACCCTCCAACTCCACCCTCCAACTCCAACTCCACCCTCCAACCCCACCCTCCAACTCCATCCTCCAACTCCAACTCCACCCTTGTAAATGTAAATGTAAATGTACATGTATTTATATAGCGCAAATCACCGACCCTTCAACTCCAGCCGCCAACTCCACCCTCCA
Organism: Lissotriton helveticus; assembly: GCF_964261635.1. NCBI lineage: Eukaryota > Metazoa > Chordata > Amphibia > Caudata > Salamandridae > Lissotriton > Lissotriton helveticus. The sequence continues at coordinate 243,275,424 of NC_136062.1, read as the reverse complement.
ACTCCACCCTCCAACTCCATCCTCCAACTCCACCGTCCAACTGCACCCTCCAACTCCAACTCCACCCTCCAACTCCACCCTCCAACTCCATCTCCACCCTCCAACCTCAACTCCAACTCAACCCTTCAACTAAAGCCTCCAACTCCACCCTCCAACTCCACCCTCCAACTCCATCCTCCAACTCCACCGTCCAACTGGACCCCTCAACTCCAACTCCACCCTCCAACTCCAACTCCACCCTCCAACTCCACCCTCCAACTCCACCCTCCAACTCCAACTCCAACTCCACCCTCCAACTCCACCCTCCAATACCAACTCCACCCTCCAACTCCAACTTCCAACTCCAACTCCACCCTCCAGCTCCACCCTCCAACTCCACCCTCCAACTCCACCCTCCACTTCCACCCTCCAACTCCACCCGCCAATACCAACTCCACCCTCCAACTCCACCCTCCAATTCCAACCTCCAATTCCACCCTCCAACTCCACCCTCCAACTCCAACTCCACCCTCCAACCCCACCCTCCAACTCCACCCTCCAACTCCAACTCCACCCTTCAACTCCAGCCTCCAACTCCACCCTCCAACTCCACCCTCCAACTCCATCCTCCAACTCCACTGTCCAACTGCACCCTCCAACTCCAACTCCACACTCCAACTCCAACTCCACCCTCCAACTCCACCCTCCAACTCCAACCTCCAACTCCAACTCCACCCTCCAACTCCACCCTCAAACTCCACCCTCCAACTCCACCCTCCAACTCCAACTCCACCCTCCAACTCCAACTCCACCCTGCAATCTACCCTCCAACTCCACCCTCCAACTCCACCCTCCAACTCCACCCTCCAACTCCAACTCCACCCTGCAACTCCACCCTCCAACTCCACCCTCCAACTCCACCCTCCAACTCCAACTCCACCCTTCAACTCCACCCACCAACTCCACCCTCCAACTCCAACTCCGCCCTCCAACTCCACCCTCCACCCTCCAACTCCAACTCCACCCTTCAACTCGAACTCCACCCTCCAACTCCACCCTCCAACTCCAACTCCACCCTCCAACTTCACCCTCCAACTACACCCTCCAACTCCAACTCCACCCTCCAACTCCAACTCCACCCTCCAACTCCACCCTCCAACTCCAACTCAACCCTCCAACTCCACCCTCCAACTCCACCCTCCAACTCCACCCTCCAACTCCACCCTCCAACTCCAACTCCAACTCCACCCTTCAACTCCACCCTCCAACTTCAACTCCAACTCCTCCCTCCAACTCCACCCTCCAACTCTAACTCCACCCTCCAACTCCATGTAGCGATCTCATGGTCCCGAAAGCGGAAATTGTCCTACCCCTACAAACTTCACTGTTTGACCTCCCATCACGGTACGATGGAGAACAATAGAACGACTACAGCTACCAGCATGCCAAGGGGCAGGAAGTGTGGAGATCTGGGGCGGATCTTATTAAAACACCTCCTTTCCACTGGACAGGTGCTTGTCAATCAACCTGTTGTTCGAGGAATGGCGGACGGTGTTCCCCGCCGGATTTCATCTTGAAGAATCAGAGCAGCTGCCTGATTAGAATTTCGATATTGTAGAGCCTTTGGGAATTCGTTTTGGAGTAACTCAGAGGTACTTTTGGCGGAGAGAGCGCGGGCTCGCCTCCTCCGCTTCTCACGAAAACCAACTTGAGTAAAGAAAAGCCGAGGTGCTTTAAACGCGCTGATGTGCGTTTAAGTTGCATTGTGAGCGCGTAAAGGTATTAATAGAAAACGCGACTGAAAGAATAGACGCGTTTCTTGCAATTCCTTTCAGGGACTTTTCGTGATTGATTGTTTGGAGATTATCGTTTCTACCCCTGTGGCTACGTTTTGACTTACAAAGTATCACTGCTGGTTAAGAACTGGTTGGGCACTTATCGAACTCGTGTTGTGAACCTTAACAACACTTGCATTTCTACGGAGGGAAGCTCTACCGGTTGTTGTGATTTTTTGTGACTGTGAAGAGACACGTGTTCTTGTTGCCAATTAAGACTACGTACTTGCAGTGTGCTGATCTCAAAAGGAACTTGGGAGTGGTGCTGCACAGTATTTATTATTTTTTGTTCCTGTTTTGCCTTGAAACTACCTGTGCACAATTACCTGTTTAACTGAGGGAATTCTGGTGAGTAGGGAGAAAGTGCCTTGATACATTGTGTGGGTATTAAGAGGATAGACATTATATCTTCTGCTTTGTCATTCCTTACTGCAGTGTGATATCTATCCTGGTATTGAGCAGTTCCCTTGACCAGACCTGGACGGAAACATAGACCCTACAGAGAGTTTATTATTTTGCCCACTTCCATTTTCCCCTGGGTACAAATCCACACAGGAGAATAGTCGTCTTCTGTTGGGGGTTGTGCTAGGAGGAATTGGGAGGCATTTTTCTTCCGTGATCGTCTCTGCCAGTCACAAGAATAAAGTTAGTGGCGTTTTGTCTATTCTTGCACTGCTGGCAATCTCGACACTCCACCCTCCAACTCCAACTTCCAACTCCAACTCCACCCTCCAGCTCCACCCTCAAACTCCACCCTCCAACTCCACCCTCCACCTCCACCCTCCAACTCCATCCGCCAATACCAACTCCACCCTCCAACTCCACCCTCCAATTCCAACCTCCAATTCCACCCTCCAACTCCACCCTCCAACTCCAACTCCACCCTCCAACCCCACCCTCCAACTCCATCCTCCAACTCCAACTCCACCCTTGTAAATGTAAACTTAAATGTACATGTATTTATATAGCGCAAATCACCGACCCTTCAACTCCAGCCTCCAACTCCACCCTCCAACTCCACCCTCCAACTCCATCCTCCAACTCCACCGTCCAACTGCACCCTCCAACTCCAACTCCACCCTCCAACTCCACCCTCCAACTCCAACTCCACCCTCCAACCTCAACTCCAACTCAACCCTTCAACTACAGCCTCCAACTCCACCCTCCAACTCCACCCTCCAACTCCATCCTCCAACTCCACCGTCCAACTGGACCCCTCAACTCCAACTCCACCCTCCAACTCCAACTCCACCCTCCAACTCCACCCTCCAACTCCACCCTCCAACTCCAACTCCAACTCCACCCTCCAACTCCACCCTCCAACCTCAACTCCAACTCCACCCTCCAACTCCAACTCCACCCTCCAACTCCACCCTCCAACTCCAACTCCACCCTCCAACTCCACCCTCCAACTCCAACTCCACCCTCCAACTCCACCCTCCAACTCCACCCTCACCCTCCAACTCCACCCTCCAACTCCAACTCCACCCTCCAACTCCACCCTCCAACTCAAACTCCACCCTCCAACTCCAACTCCACCCTCCAACTCCACCCTCACCCTCCAACTCCACCCTCCAACTCCAACTCCACCCTCCAACTCCAACTCCACCCTCCAACTCCACCCTCCAACTCAAACTCCACCCTCCAACTCCACCCTCACCCTCCAACTCCACCCTCCAACTCCAACTCCACCCTACAACTCCACCCTCACCCTCCAACTCCACCCACCAACTCCACCCTCCAACTCCACCCTCCAACTCCAACTTCACCCTCCAACTCCACCCTCACCCTCCAACTCCAACTCCACCCTCCAACTCCACCCTCCAACTCCAACCCTACCCTCCAACTCCACCCTCCAACTCCACCCTCCAACTCCAACTTCCAACTCCAACTCCACCCTCCAACTCCCCCCTCCACCTCCACCCTCCAACTCCACCCGCCAACTCCAACCCACCCCTCCAACTCCACCCTCCAACTCCAACTCCACCCTCCAATTCCACCCTCCAACTCCACTCTCCAACTCCAACTCCACCCTCCAACTCCACCCTCCAACTCCACCCTCCAACTCCACCCTTCAACTCCAGCCTCCAACTCCACCCTTCAACTCCAGCCTCCAACTCCACCCTCCAACTCCACCCTCCAACTCCACCCTCCAAATCCAACTCCGCCCTCCAACTCCACCCTCCAACTCCACCTTCCAACTCCACCCTACACCCTCCAATTCCACTATCCAACTCCACCCTCCAACTCCACCCTCCAACTCCAACTCCACCCTCCAACTCCACCCTCCAACTTCAACTCCACACTCCAACTCCACCCTCCAACTCCACCCTCCAAATCCAACTCCACCCTCCAACTCCACCCCCCATCTCCACCTCCAACTCCACCCTCCTACTCAACCCTCCAACTCCACCCTCCAACTCCCAACTCCATCCTCCAACTCCACCCTCCAACTCCACCTTCTAACTCCACCCTCCAACTCCACCCTCCAACTCCAATTCCACCCTCCAACTCCACCCTCCAACTCCAACTCCACCCTGCAATCCACCCTCCAACTCCACCCTCCAACTCCACCCTCCAACTCCAACTCCACCCTCCAACTCCACCCTCCAACTCCAACTCCACCCTGCAACTCCACCCTCCAACTCCACCCTCCAACTCCACCCTCCAACTCCAACTCCACCCTTCAACTCCACCTACCAACTTCACCCTCCAACTCCAACTCCGCCCTCCAACTCCACCCTCCACCCTCCAACTCCAACTCCACCCTTCAACTCGAACTCCACCCTCCAACTCCACCCTCCAACTCCAACTCCACCCTCCAACTCCAACTCCACCCTCCAACTCCACCCTCCAACTCCAACCTCCAACTCCAACTCCACCCTACAACTCCACCCTCCAACTCCACCCTTCAACTCCAGCCTCCAACTCCACCCTCCAACTCCACCCTCCAACTCCTTCCTCCAACTCCACCATCCAACTGGACCCCTCAACTCCAACTCCACCCTCCAACTCCAACTCCACCATCCAACTCCACCCTCCAACTCCAACTCCACCCGCCAACTCCACCCTCCAACTCCACCCTCAACTCCAACTCCACCCTCCAACTCCACCCTCCAACTCCACCCTCCAACTCCAACTCCAACTCCACCCTCCAACTCCACCCTCCAACTTCAACTCCAACTCCACCCTCCAACTCCACCCTCCAACTCTAACTCCACCCTCCAACTCCACCCTCCAACTCCAACTCCACCCTCCAATTCCAACCTTCAATTCCACCCTCCAACTCCACCCTCCAACTCCAACTCCACCCTCCAACCCCACCCTCCAACTCCACCCTCCAACTCCAACTCCACCCTTCAACTCCAGCCTCCAACTCCACCCTCCAACTCCACCCTCCAACTCCATCCTCCAACTCCACTGTCCAACTGCACCCTCCAACTCCAACTCCACACTCCAACTCCAACTCCACCCTCCAACTCCACCCTCCAACTCCAACCTCCAACTCCAACTCCACCCTCCAACTCCACCCTCCAACTCCACCCTCCAACTCCAACTCCACCCTCCAACTCCACCCTCCAACTCCAACTCCACCCTGCAATCCACCCTCCAACTCCACCCTCCAACTCCACCCTCCAACTCCAACTCCACCCTCCAACTCCACCCTCCAACTCCAACTCCACCCTGCAACTCCACCCTCCAACTCCACCCTCCAACTCCCCCCTCCAACTCCACCCTTCAACTCCACCCACCAACTCCACCCTCCAACTCCAACTCCACCCTCCACCCTCCAACTCCAACTCCACCCTTCAACTCGAACTCCACCCTCCAACTCCACCCTCCAACTCCAACTCCACCCTCCAACTTCACCCTCCAACTACACCCTCCAACTCCAACTCCACCCTCCAACTCCAACTCCACCCTCCAACTCCACCCTCCAACTCCAACTCAACCCTCCAACTCCACCCTTCAACTCCACCCTACAACTCCACCCTCCAACTCCACCCTCCAACTCCAACTCCAACTCCACCCTTCAACTCCACCCTCCAACTTCAACTCCAACTCCACCCTCCAACTCCACCCTCCAACTCTAACTCCACCCTCCAACTCCATGTAGCGATCTCATGGTCCCGAAAGCGGAAATTGTCCTACCCCTACAAACTTCACTGTTTGACCTCCCATCACGGTACGATGGAGAACAATAGAACGACTACAGCTACCAGCATGCCAAGGGGCAGGAAGTGTGGAGATCTGGGGCGGATCTTATTAAAACACCTCCTTTCCACTGGACAGGTGCTTGTCAATCAACCTGTTGTTCGAGGAATGGCGGACGGTGTTCCCCGCCGGATTTCATCTTGAAGAATCGGAGCAGCTGCCTGATTAGAATTTCGATATTGTAGAGCCTTTGGGAATTCGTTTTGGAGTAACTCAGAGGTACTTTTGGCGGAGAGAGCGCGGGCTCGCCTCCTCCGCTTCTCACGAAAACCAACTTGAGTAAAGAAAAGCCGCGGTGCTTTAAACGCGCTGATGTGCGTTTAAGTTGCATTGTGAGCGCGTAAAGGTATTAATAGAAAACGCGACTGAAAGAATAGACGCGTTTCTTGCAATTCCTTTCAGGGACTTTTCGTGATTGATTGTTTGGAGATTATCGTTTCTACCCCTGTGGCTACGTTTTGACTTACAAAGTATCACTGCTGGTTAAGAACTGGTTGGGCACTTATCGAACTCGTGTTGTGAACCTTAACAACACTTGCATTTCTACGGAGGGAAGCTCTACCGGTTGTTGTGGTTTTTTGTGACTGTGAAGAGACACGTGTTCTTGTTGCCAATTAAGACTACGTACTTGCAGTGTGCTGATCTCAAAAGGAACTTGGGAGTGGTGCTGCACAGTATTTATTATTTTTTGTTCCTGTTTTGCCTTGAAACTACCTGTGCACAATTACCTGTTTAACTGAGGGAATTCTGGTGAGTAGGGAGAAAGTGCCTTGATACATTGTGTGGGTATTAAGAGGATAGACATTATATCTTCTGCTTTGTCATTCCTTACTGCAGTGTGATATCTATCCTGGTATTGAGCAGTTCCCTTGACCAGACCTGGATGGAAACATAGACCCTACAGAGAGTTTATTATTTTGCCCACTTCCATTTTCCCCTGGGTACAAATCCACACAGGAGAATAGTCGTCTTCTGTTGGGGGTTGTGCTAGGAGGAATTGGGAGGCATTTTTCTTCCGTCATCGTCTCTGCCAGTCACAAGAATAAAGTTAGTGGCGTTTTGTCTATTCTTGCACTGCTGGCAATCTCGACACTCCACCCTCCAACTCCAACTTCCAACTCCAACTCCACCCTCCAGCTCCACCCTCAAACTCCACCCTCCAACTCTACCCTCCACCTCCACCCTCCAACTCCACCCGCCAATACCAACTCCACCCTCCAACTCCACCCTCCAATTCCAACCTCCAATTCCACCCTCCAACTCCACCCTCCAACTCCAACTCCACCCTCCAACCCCACCCTCCAACTCCATCCTCCAACTCCAACTCCACCCTTGTAAATGTAAATGTAAATGTACATGTATTTATATAGCGCAAATCACCGACCCTTCAACTCCAGCCTCCAACTCCACCCTCCAACTCCACCCTCCAACTCCATCCTCCAACTCCATCGTCCAACTGCACCCTCCAACTCCAACTCCACCCTCCAACTCCACCCTCCAACTCCAACTCCACCCTCCAACCTCAACTCCAACTCAACCCTTCAACTACAGCCTCCAACTCCACCCTCCAACTCCACCCTCCAACTCCATCCTCCAACTCCACCGTCCAACTGGACCCCTCAACTCCAACTCCACCCTCCAACTCCAACTCCACCCTCCAACTCCACCCTCCAACTCCACCCTCCAACTCCAACTCCAACTCCACCCTCCAACTCCACCCTCCAACTCCAACTCCAACTCCACCCTCCAACTCCACCCTCCAACTCCAACTTCCAACTCCAACTCCACCCTCCAGCTCCACCCTCAAACTCCACCCTCCAACTCCACCCTCCACCTCCACCCTCCAACTCCACCCGCCAATACCAACTCCACCCTCCAACTCCACCCTCCAATTCCAACCTCCAATTCCACCCTCCAACTCCACCCTCCAACTCCAACTCCACCCTCCAACCCCACCCTCCAACTCCACCCTCCAACTCCAACTCCACCCTTCAACTCCAGCCTCCAACTCCACCCTCCAACTCCACCCTCCAACTCCATCCTCCAACTCCACTGTCCAACTGCACCCTCCAACTCCAACTCCACACTCCAACTCCAACTCCACCCTCCAACTCCACCCTCCAACTCCAACCTCCAACTCCAACTCCACCCTCCAACTCCACCCTCCAACTCCACCCTCCAACTCCACCCTCCAACTCCAACTCCACCCTCCAACTCCACCCTCCAACTCCAACTCCAACCTGCAATCTACCCTCCAACTCCACCCTCCAACTCCACCCTCCAACTCCAACTCCACCCTCCAACTCCACCCTCCAACTCCAACTCCACCCTGCAACTCCACCCTCCAACTCCACCCTCCAACTCCACCCTCCAACTCCAACTCCACCCTTCAACTCCACCCACCAACTCCACCCTCCAACTCCAACTCCGCCCTCCAACTCCACCCTCCACCCTCCAACTCCAACTCCACCCTTCAACTCCAACTCCACCCTCCAACTCCACCCTCCAACTCCAACTCCACCCTCCAACTTCACCCTCCAACTACACCCTCCAACTCCAACTCCACCCTCCAACTCCAACTCCACCCTCCAACTCCAACTCAACCCTCCAACTCCACCCTCCAACTCCACCCTCCAACTCCACCCTCCAACTCCACCCTCCAACTCCAACTCAAACTCCACCCTTCAACTCCACCCTCCAACTTCAACTCCAACTCCACCCTCCAACTCCACCCTCCAACTCTAACTCCACCCTCCAACTCCATGTAGCGATCTCATGGTCCCGAAAGCGGAAATTGTCCTACCCCTACAAACTTCACTGTTTGACCTCCCATCACGGTACGATGGAGAACAATAGAACGACTACAGCTACCAGCATGCCAAGGGGCAGGAAGTGTGGAGATCTGGGGCGGATCTTATTAAAACACCTCCTTTCCACTGGACAGGTGCTTGTCAATCAACCTGTTGTTCGAGGAATGGCGGACGGTGTTCCCCGCCGGATTTCATCTTGAAGAATCAGAGCAGCTGCCTGATTAGAATTTCGATATTGTAGAGCCTTTGGGAATTCGTTTTGTAGTAACTCAGAGGTACTTTTGGCGGAGAGAGCGCGGGCTCGCCTCCTCCGCTTCTCACGAAAACCAACTTGAGTAAAGAAAAGCCGAGGTGCTTTAAACGCGCTGATGTGCGTTTAAGTTGCATTGTGAGCGCGTAAAGGTATTCATAGAAAACGCGACTGAAAGAATAGACGCGTTTCTTGCAATTCCTTTCAGGGACTTTTCGTGATTGATTGTTTGGAGATTATCGTTTCTACCCCTGTGGCTACGTTTTGACTTACAAAGTATCACTGCTGGTTAAGAACTGGTTGGGCACTTATCGAACTCGTGTTGTGAACCTTAACAACACTTGCATTTCTACGGAGGGAAGCTCTACCGGTTGTTGTGGTTTTTTGTGACTGTGAAGAGACACGTGTTCTTGTTGCCAATTAAGACTACGTACTTGCAGTGTGCTGATCTCAAAAGGAACTTGGGAGTGGTGCTGCACAGTATTTATTATTTTTTGTTCCTGTTTTGCCTTGAAACTACCTGTGCACAATTACCTGTTTAACTGAGGGAATTCTGGTGAGTAGGGAGAAAGTGCCTTGATACATTGTGTGGGTATTAAGAGGATAGACATTATATCTTCTGCTTTGTCATTCCTTACTGCAGTGTGATATCTATCCTGGTATTGAGCAGTTCCCTTGACCAGACCTGGACGGAAACATAGACCCTACAGAGAGTTTATTATTTTGCCCACTTCCATTTTCCCCTGGGTACAAATCCACACAGGAGAATAGTCGTCTTCTGTTGGGGGTTGTGCTAGGAGGAATTGGGAGGCATTTTTCTTCCGTCATCGTCTCTGCCAGTCACAAGAATAAAGTTAGTGGCGTTTTGTCTATTCTTGCACTGCTGGCAATCTCGACACTCCACCCTCCAACTCCAACTTCCAACTCCAACTCCACCCTCCAGCTCCACCCTCAAACTCCACCCTCCAACTCCACCCTCCACCTCCACCCTCCAACTCCACCCGCCAATACCAACTCCACCCTCCAACTCCACCCTCCAATTCCAACCTCCAATTCCACCCTCCAACTCCACCCTCCAACTCCAACTCCACCCTCCAACCCCACCCTCCAACTCCATCCTCCAACTCCAACTCCACCCTTGTAAATGTAAATGTAAATGTACATGTATTTATATAGCGCAAATCACCGACCCTTCAACTCCAGCCTCCAACTCCACCCTCCAACTCCACCCTCCAACTCCATCCTCCAACTCCACCGTCCAACTGCACCCTCCAACTCCAACTCCACCCTCCAACTCCACCCTCCAACTCCAACTCCACCCTCCAACCTCAACTCCAACTCAACCCTTCAACTACAGCCTCCAACTCCACCCTCCAACTCCACCCTCCAACTCCATCCTCCAACTCCACCGTCCAACTGGACCCCTCAACTCCAACTCCACCCTCCAACTCCAACTCCACCCTCCAACTCCACCCTCCAACTCCACCCTCCAACTCCAACTCCAACTCCAACTCCACCCTCCAACTCCACCCTCCAACCTCAACTCCAACTCCACCCTCCAACTCCACCCTCCAACTCCACCCTCCAACTCCAACTCCACCCTCCAACTCCACCCTCCAACTCCAACTCCACCCTCCAACTCCACCCTCCAACTCCACCCTCACCCTCCAACTCCAACTCCACCCTCCAACTCCACCCTCCAACTCAAACTCCACCCTCCAACTCCACCCTCACCATCCAACTCCACCCTCCAACTCCAACTCCACCCTCCAACTCCAACTCCACCCTCCAACTCCACCCTCCAACTCAAACTCCACCCTCCAACTCCACCCTCACCCTCCAACTCCACCCTCCAACTCCAACTCCACCCTACAACTCCACCCTCACCCTCCAACTCCAACTCAACCCACCAACTCCACCCTCCAACTCCACCCTCCAACTCCAACTTCACCCTCCAACTCCACCCTCACCCTCCAACTCCAACTCCACCCTCCAACTCCACCCTCCAACTCCAACCCTACCCTCCAACTCCACCCTCCAACTCCACCCTCCAACTCCAACTTCCAACTCCAACTCCACCCTCCAACTCCCCCCTCCACCTCCACCCTCCAACTCCACCCGCCAACTCCAACTCCACCCCTCCAACTCCACCCTCCAACTCCAACTCCACCCTGCAATTCCACCCTCCAACTCCACTCTCCAACTCCAACTCCACCCTCCAACTCCACCCTCCAACTCCACCCTCCAACTCCACCCTTCAACTCCAGCCTCCAACTCCACCCTTCAACTCCAGCCTCCAACTCCACCCTCCAACTCCACCCTCCAACTCCACCCTCCAAATCCAACTCCGCCCTCCAACTCCACCCTCCAACTCCACCTTCCAACTCCACCCTACACCCTCCAACTCCACTATCCAACTCCACCCTCCAACTCCACCCTCCAACTCCAACTCCACCCTCCAACTCCACCCTCCAACTTCAACTCCACACTCCAACTCCACCCTCCAACTCCACCCTCCAAATCCAACTCCACCCTCCAACTCCACCCCCCATCTCCACCTCCAACTCCACCCTCCTACTCAACCCTCCAACTCCACCCTCCAACTCCCAACTCCATCCTCCAACTCCACCCTCCAACTCCACCTTCTAACTCCACCCTCCAACTCCACCCTCCAACTCCAATTCCACCCTCCAACTCCACCCTCCAACTCCACCCTCCAACTCCACCCTCCAACTCCACCCTCCAACTCCAACTCCACCCTCCAACTCCACCCTCCAACTCCACCCTCCAACTCCAACTCCACACTCCAACTCCACCCTCCAACTCTACCCTCCCCCTCCAACTCCACCCTTCATTACTCAGAGGCACCACCACATCACTCAGGGACACCACCACATCACTCAGGGACACCACCACATCACTCAGGGACACCACCACATCACTCGGGGACACCACTACATCACTCGGGGACACCACCACATCACTCAGGGACACCACCACATCACTCAGGGACACCCCCACATCACTCGGGGACACCACCACATCACTCGGGGAAACCACCACATCACTCTGGGACACCACCACATCACTCAAGAACACCACCACATCACTCGGAGAACACCACCACATCACTCGGAGAACACCACCACATCACTCGGGGAACACCACCATATCACTCGGGGAACGGTTGTATGACGAACCATCGCGCGCAATGGCATCCAGGCACTTTAGATCGCGGCCACTACATCGCATCGGCCGTTACACCGGCCATTTTTTCGTCGCAAGCATTTGCGCCGCAAATGCGGCAATTTCATTGGATCGCGTGTCACATCGGCGATTTAACATCGCGCGACATGACAACGCGATGTGTTAGCCTACAGTTAAAAAAATAAATTCGGCCAATGGGTTTGTGGGGGGGTGGGGGTATATATAGTATTGCCCACCGCGTCTGCAGCTATTTGTGCCTGTGACCCTGTCGACATACTTTGGAATAAGTAAGTCTTCTGCCCTCTGTTTAAATCGTTCCCCCCATGTTTTTTGTGCCTTTGACTCGTTTCTCGTGCCCTTCTGTCCTCTCTTCCCCCTCTTTTTCGTGTCATTCTGCTCTCTGTTCCCCTCGTTTTTGGTGTCCTCGGTCTGCCTCGTTTTTTGTGGCCTTTTGCCCTGAGTTTCAATCGTTGTGCCTTTCCCTCGTTTCTCGTGCCCTCTGCCCCCCCCTGTTTTTCGTGTCCTTGCCCGTCTCGTAGTACCTGTCAGGCCAAATAGGAGAAATGAATGAATGATTAATGAAGAGCTCTTGCGTGGATTCATTTGTGGAGCCCCTGGCATTTGGAAATCTTATTTTTTTACGTCGATTAGTTGTTAGAACACAGAATAGGGGCACTGTTCAACTGGACAAAAAAAAAACTAAATTGTCAGTTTTATAGCTCATCTAAAGAAAAACCCTCCAGGCACCAAAACATACTCCCCACAGAGTAATGCAAGTCAACAATTCATATTTGGTGGCCACTGCGCACCCCTGAAACACCACATTCTCAAAAAGGCACAATCCTCATGATTATGATTTATTTATTGTATCTAGTGCTTCACCTCTAATGGGTGTTAAGTGCGCTTTACTTTTTAACAACCATAGAAAATGAGTTTTCTTATATAATAAATATTTAACTTGCATACAAATGGGAGTGATTTAGTAGGAGAGAGTGACAATTGTTTATAGGGAACATTTGAAGATAGGGAGGTGTGGCATTTCCTGTGGAAAACGCGGAAGAGACTTTTTACAGTTGAATGGAAGGGGTGAAGGTGAGGGGTGTCATAGAAAGCTTTATAGCCTGTACACATTTTGTTTGACCGTGCCATTAAAGTAACACGTGTGCAATGCACTCTGTACTATTTTCAGCTCATGCAATAAAATAAGCTCTGGAATTAGTACATGGAAAATATTTCAGTACATAGACGTATGACACGTGCATTGCGACTGGGATCATTTCAATAATATACGTGTGTTCCAGTTGTGAAATGACATCTAAAATTGATATTCTATTTATCACACCAAGCCACACAGTGCTTTATTAGATCGCTCTCTGTATTATATCAGAACACAATTGATAACGTGTTTTTAAATATAAGCCTTTTTTCCAACTCTTTGTTTTGTTTTTGTTTTGCGAAGTAATCATAGGCATTCAAGCGCCTATAATAAAACGCTTCGAGGCACAAAGGGTTTCACAATATTGCTTTTCACCACTTTTATTGTGACACTTTATTATCGCCAGGTCATTATTAATAATTCAAGGACCGGCGAATGCATACGACCCTTACTTATCGTATGTATTTAAAAAGCAAATGCAGATTAATTTTGGTAAAAGCGGGTTCCACCAAATTCAAATGTCTATGCAGCGCCAAATGAGTGTGAGCGATTAAAGCAGACACTAGGAAAGGGGGCCAGAAGCAGAGAAAAGTGCCCTGTAGCATTTCTGCTTACATAATTTGACGCAAAAGATCATACTCCTTTTAATATGTACATTTTTCTCCAGCCACATACATTTAAATATATATTTTGTGGGGAACTTCTTAATCCTCTAATGTGGTTTCCTGATTTTTTTTTACTTGTTGTTTTATTAAAACCGCCTCCACTGTATCAGGGGTTTCCTGATTAGTGCTGGAAAATCAGATTTAATGGCGCTGAAAAAATTTAGATTAATCGTGCTGGAGCAGTGTTTTAATCGAACGCCCTCTTTGTTTATAGCATCCAGGGTAAGCTGGCACCCTCATTGGGAAGCATGCCTGCCCCTCTCTTTGAAGTGCTTTTTTTGTACAGCAGCGCATTGAGGCTGCGCAGGCACTACACACGTGACCTATGACATAACACGCGGTAAAGCTTCTCAAAAGCACTTCAGGGGTTAAATGTTACATTTAAATGAGGACCCTAGACACACACATTCTCTCTTCTATCCTGCAGAGGAGCCCCAGCGCCTATCATACAACGTTTCGAGGCACAAAAGGGTCTCACAACAATGCTTTTCGACGTTTTTAGTGCAACGCTTTAATATGAGCAGGTTGTTTTTAATATTTTAAGAACAGGAAAATGCATGGGATCGTTACTCTGTTACTTTTTTTTTATTTAGCTGGGACTAAAGGGGGGGGGGGGTGACAATGTGATTTCGGACAATATATGAAAACACTTCCCACTGCCCCCTCCATCAACTAAAATATGAAATGGTTATTCAGCAGTCTTTGGAAATTCCAGGAGGCAGAACAAAGTGTGTGGGGTGTCTGGCTTCACGAATTTCAAGAATGCGTTCTTCATTTTTCTTAATCACCAATTGTCTTGAAAGAACTTTGCAATTCAAATCACAGCTGTACTAAAATGCAAGGCAATCAGATAGCCCCCCTCCCAAAATATCAGATATACAAATACATTGTATTTTTTTTCTGTTTGATGCATTTCTTAGCTGGTTCACTCCCCCGTGGCCTGCTGAGGAGAGGGAAGGGGAGGGGGCGGCGGAAACACCGGGGGAAGGAGTGTTCCACCCATCCCACCCACCCCACCCATCCATCCATCTAGCCATGCATCCATCCATCCATCCACCCATCCCACCCACCCACCCATCCATCCACTCACCCAGCCATCCATCCATCCATCCATCCATCCATCCATCCATCCATCCATCCATCCATCCACCCATCCCACCCACCCATCCATCCATCCATCCATCCACTCACCCATCCATCCATCCATCCATCCACCCATCCCACCCACCCATCCATCCATCCATCCATCCACTCACCCATCCATCCATCCATCCATCCACTCACCCAGCCATCCATCCATCCACCCATCCCACCCATCCATCCATCCATCCATCCACCCACCCATCTACCCACCCATCCAACCACCCATCCACCCATCCATCCTTCCACCCACCCATCCACCCACCCGTCCAACCACCCATCCACCCATCCATCCATCCACCCACCCATCCAACCACCCACCCATCCATCCATCCATCCATCCATCCATCCACCCATCCCACCACGCACCCATCAATCCACCCATCCCACCCACCCATCCATCCATCCATCCACTCACCCAGCCATCCATCCATCCATCCACTCACCCACCCATCCATCCACCCATCCAACCACCCACCCATCCACCCATCCCACCACGCACCCATCAATCCACCCGTTCCCACCCACCCATCCCAACCAATCAATCCATCCATCCATCCATCCAGCCATGCATCCATCCATCCACCCATCCCACCCACCCATGCATCCATCCATCCATCCATCCACTCACCCAGCCATCCATCCATCCATCCACTCACCCAGCCATCCATCCATCCACCCATCCCACCCATCCATCCATCCATCCACCCACCCATCCCACCCAGCCATCCATCCATCCATCCATCCACTCACTCAGCCATCCATCCACCCACCCATCCCACCCACCCATCCCACCCATCCATCCATCCATCCAGCCATGCATCCATCCATCCATCCATCCACACATCCCACCCATCCATCCATCCACTCACCCAACCATCCATCCATCCATCCATCCACCCATCCCACCCACCGACCCATCCCACCCATCCACCCAACCATTCGGCCATGCATCCATCCATCCATCCATCCATCCATCCATCCATCCATCCATCCCACCCACCCATCCCCTTAAATGTGCGTGCTAAATACACTTGCCATCAAAGTTTTTTTTTAAAAGAAGCATTCTTCGTAATATAACCTAAATAAACATTGTCACCACCATTAGTACAATCTGTTGTTGCAGTGTCATAAGTAAATTAAAATACTTAAATAAACATTACTAAAATCATTGCCGGCGCAGTGTCATAAGTAAAATAAAATACTTAAATAAACATTACAAAAATCATTGCCGTCGCGAACCGTGTCTGTCAGCACCAAAGTCTGTCTATGTTTCCGTTAGTCCACCTGTAGTTGCAGTGTCACTGCGACGAAAATAAACATTAAATAAACATTGTTCATCTGCGCTTCATATTGTCATTGTCTAAACATGAGTAAAACATTACGGAAATAAACATTAAATAAACATTGTTCATATGCGCTAAATAAACATTGTTCACATATGCGCTTCATATGTTCATATGCGCTAAATAAACATTGTTCATCTGCGCTTCATATTTGTCAAATGTGAGTTGTTGCTTAAATAAACGCTTCATATGCATATATTCATATTATTACGGAAATAAACATTAAATAAACATTGTTCATATGCGCTAAATAAACATTCTTCACCCGCGCTTCATATTGTCACTGTCATATGCGCTGCTTCAGCGCTTCCCATTTGAACCTAATTCGATGTCATCGCTAACGATGTATTATCTAATGCGATGTACTTGCATGCGCCCTGATGACATGCGATGTGATGACGGGAACGATGTAATGGCCGCGTTGCAAAGTCATCGCGATGCGATGTATCCGATGTAAGGGGTGCTTCCCTCGGGGAACACCACCACATCACTCAGGGGCACCACCACATTACTCAGGCCAACCACATCATCACTCAGCACCACAACAGCACTGTCCTTGCTTGCTGCCAAAAAGCATTGCCATGGCCAATAGGAAAGTGTTAGCTTTTGGCTCTGTGAATAACAATGCTATTAATTTATATATTTTCAAAGCCAACACATATTAAAAAAATGTGTCATTTACAATACCAATAGCTCACACTTTCCTAATTCGAGACCTATTGCATTGCAAATGCTTTTTTAGGTCGAGCCTAAAGCATTGCTTTAGCAATGCTTGTTGGCGAAATATTATGTAGGGGCTTTCAAAGATGCACCCAAATTCTTTTCTAGGCAGATTGCCTACGGTGCATGTCTGCGAGCGCGTGCACATCGCACACCATGCTGGTTTACACTTCAAAGGAATCCGCTCCCCGCCCCCTCTGCGCAATGCCAGAGCTTGTTGTTTACAAGCAACACCCCAGCTGCTTTGCCACCCCCTCCCTTCCTGCTGGCATTCCCCCCTCCCTTCTCGCTCAGCCCTTGTTTCCCGTCACACCACCTTGCCTAGGCCAGCACGAAATTGCTCACCATTTGCTTGTTTTCGCTCGCCTCGGACTCCTTTGTTATCCGTTTGATTTGGTAACAAACTTTTTTTGTTAACGTCTGTAGATGATGTAGCAGATAATGGATTCTGTGGCAATGACAAATGTGGCAAATTCATAACTACGCGAAAAATGCATCGGCTGCAGAACCACATAATTCTGATGTCCCGGGCACTGCTCGAAATCACAGTGAGGAAGAGATGAGCGCCTTGAAGTGATGCTATGTCACCATTTTGTAACCTGCTTTGAGGCACAGCGCTCCTAACCCCTGTATCATGCTTTTGCAATCGGATTTCACTGCCACTGCTCGCGGAACCCGCTCCGCGGATCCCGCTTCGCTTTTGGGGGCTTACCTTGGAAAAAACAGCACCTGAGGGACAGCGTTTCCTCTTGGAGGTAGGGACTGTGGGAACGCGTGCAGGGCTGCGAGCGAGTGCGGGCGCAGGACTCCAAGTCCCAGGAGCGCCCGCCAGACCCAATTGGAAGCACCTGGGCCGCTCTCCCTGCACGCTCCGCCCCACCTTTCCCCATCATCACCGTTAAAACCTTCACAACGCTGGATACTTGCTGTGTCACCATTTTGTAACCTGCTTTGAGGCACAGCGCTCCTAACCCCTGTATCCTGCTTTTGCAATCGGATTTCACTGCCACTGCTCGCGGAACCCGCTCCGCGGGTCCCGCTTCGCTTTTGGGGGCTTACCTTGGAAAACCAGCACCTGAGGGACAGCGTTTCCTCTTGGAGGTAGGGACTGTGGGAACGCGTGCAGGGCTGCGAGCGAGTGCGGGCGCAGGACTCCAAGTCCCAGGAGCGCCCGCCAGACCCAATTGGAAGCACCTGGGCCGCTCTCCCTGCACGCTCCGCCTCACCTTTCCCCATCATCACCGTTAAAACCTTCACAACGCTGGATACTTGCTGTGTCACCATGTTGTAACCTGCTTTGAGGCACAGCACTCCTAACCCCTGTATCCTGCTTTTGCAATCGGATTTCACTGCCACTGCTCGCGGAACCCGCTCCGCGGGTCCCGCTTCGCTTTTGGGGGCTTACCTTGGAAAAAACAGCACCTGAGGGACAGCGTTTCCTCTTGGAGGTAGGGACTGTGGGAACGCGTGCAGGGCTGCGAGCGAGTGCGGGCGCAGGACTCCAAGTCCCAGGAGCGCCCGCCAGACCCAATTGGAAGCACCTGGGCCGCTCTCCCTGCACGCTCCGCCCCACCTTTCCCCATCATCACCGTTAAAACCTTCACAACGCTGGATACTTGCTGTGTCACCATTTTGTAAAATGCTTTGAGGCACAGCGCTCCTAACCCCTGTATCCTGCTTTTGCAATTGGATTTCACTGCCACTGCTCGCGGAACCCGCTCCGCGGGTCCCGCTTCGCTTTTGGGGGCTTACCTTGGAAAAAACAGCACCTGAGGGACAGCGTTTCCTCTTGGAGGTAGGGACTGTGGGAACGCGTGCAGGGCTGCGAGCGAGTGCGGGCGCAGGACTCCAAGTCCCAGGAGCGCCCCGGCCAGACCCAATTGGAAGCACCTGGGCCGCTCTCCCTGCACGCTCCGCCCCACCTTTCCCCATCATCACCGTTAAAACCTTCACAACGCTTGATACTTGCGGTGTCACCATTTTGTAACCTGCTTTGAGGCACAGCGCTCCTAACCCCTGTATCCTGCTTTTGCAATCGGATTTCACTGCCACTGCTCGCGGAACCCGCTCCGCGGGTCCTGCTTCGCTTTTGGGGGCTTACCTTGGAAAAAACAGCACCTGAGGGACAGCGTTTCCTCTTGGAGGTAGGGACTGTGGGAACGCGTGCAGGGCTGCGAGCGAGTGCGGGCGCAGGACTCCAAGTCCCAGGAGCGCCCGCCAGACCCAATTGGAAGCACCTGGGCCGCTCTCCCTGCACGCTCCGCCCCACCTTTCCCCATCATCACCGTTAAAACCTTCACAACGCTGGATACTTGCTGTGTCACCATTTTGTAACCTGCTTTGAGGCACAGCGCTCCTAACCCCTGTATCCTGCTTTTGCAATCGGATTTCACTGCCACTGCTCGCGGAACCCGCTCCGCGGGTCCCTCTTCGCTTTTGGGGGCTTACCTTGGAAAAAACAGCACCTGAGGGACAGCGTTTCCTCTTGGAGGTGGGGACTGTGGGAACGCGTGCAGGGCTGCGAGCGAGTGCGGGCTCAGGACTCCAAGTCCCAGGAGCGCCCGCCAGACCCAATTGGAAGCACCTGGGCCGCTCTCCCTGCACGCTCCGCCCCACCTTTCCCCATCATCACCGTTAAAACCTTCACAACGCTGGATACTTGCTGTGTCACCATTTTGTAACCTGCTTTGAGGCACAGCGCTCCTAACCCCTGTATCCTGCTTTTGCAATCGGATTTCACTGCCACTGCTCGCGGAACCTGCTCCGCGGGTCCCGCTTCGCTTTTGGGGGCTTACCTTGGAAAAAACAGCACCTGAGGGACAGCGTTTCCTCTTGGAGGTAGGGACTGTGGGAACGCGTGCAGGGCTGCGAGCGAGTGCGGGCGCAGGACTCCAAGTCCCAGGAGCGCCCGCCAGACCCAATTGGAAGCACCTGGGCCGCTCTCCCTGCACGCTCCGCCCCTCTCACAAGCACTAAACATAAACAAGAGACAAGACCCGCTGCGCGGGAGCGCGCGGGAGCGACCGGGAGAAGCCCGGGACAAGGGCGGGCTCGTTTTAGCCCGTTCTAGACCGAGCAAGACCGGACCGGGCCACCCCTCTTGGCCGTGCGGTCCCACTATCTGCTGTTAGGTACTTGTATTCTTTCCTTACTCCTGACTAGGTTTTTTTCCCCCTCTTTTATGAACAATGTCTGCACGCGAAACTCGATACAGGGCAAAAAATGCCAAAAAGGGCACAGGAACTTTGGACGATTTTATAACGAGGACCAACACAAGTATTGACATTGAGATTAACAAACTCCAGCATAGAGTGTCCTTGGAGCTGGAGGCAGCCAGAAGACTATCTACAGACTTAGGCTTGGGTAAAAAATCATCCCTAGGCAGCATTGCCTTAGTTAAAACTCCTGAACGCCTTGTTGCTATGAATTCCCTTGTTATATCGGCTGAAGTTCATTCTGTTCCTGAAGAAACCCTACCATCCGTCGATGTTACACTTGACCTTACCCTAGAAACACCTAAAAAGAATCCACTTGAAACACTACCCAATGCGGACACACCGTTGAAGGATAACGAAAACAAAGATAATGATGATCCTAATAATAGTATTATGTGTGCCACTAAGGCAACTGTACCACAAAAGAGAAAACGTCAGTTTAAGTCAGCGTACGTTAGGAAAAAAGCCAAAGTGGCAAAAAGCCAGTGTCTAACTGCATGGTCTAACCCACAGGGAGGTACAAAAGGTCTGTTTCATCAGACCCTATCCACTACAGAGCTGTCTAAAAAAGATAATGTGATCGAAACTATGAATGCAGTCAATGTTGTTAATGCTGATGTGCATCATGCTCCAATGGTGGAGAAGACAGGTACACCCCTGGTGGACTTGGAGGGTGGAAAGGAGGATTTTGTTAAAACTGTATGGGAGACGTTAAAGAAACTTTTAAAGCCCCTTGAAGTTAGGTTATCCGGTATTGAAAACCAACTCCTTGAGGTAGAGAAAAGTATTATTACCCTGTCTAGTATAAGCTTAACATCATGTGGCAATAAGCCACAGTGTTCTGATGTAGATTCTAGTAGCCTACATGTCCCCATCTGCTCTGTATCCTCTAAAACGGATGTTAATCAAACGACTACGAAGAGCGTTTTAAAAACAGTTGACCACAACGTGCGCTCTGTTTATACCTTTTCTGCTACCCCCCTGGTTCCGCCAAAAGGTAAAAATGTAAACAACTCGATTGGTAAGGGTTCTGTACCAGCAGTGAACAATGGAACATCGAGTACTGAAAATGTGTGTCCTCCTGTACCGATTGTTTCCAACCATCCTGTACATGTTGCCCCCACCCCAAGTGTGACCTCGTCAAACAAAAACACGAAAAAGATTGTACATAACCATTACACATCCCACACTAGCAAAATCCCAAGGGGAGGATATATAGATCTTCCACCGGACGCAAGTCCCTTTGTAATTGTATTAACTGGGGTTCCTGAGCTAGATAATCAACATGAGGAAACTTTTTTGTCCCTGAAAAACAAGGTAATATATTGGCTAAATGAGAACAAGCCTATTCCAAACAATATAAAAAGTAAAATCCTCATGGTAAGAAGGGTACCGTGGATCGGTCCTATAAACAAAACCATAATGGGCGATTGTATTGTTGTTTCATTTGAGGGCTCTCTTACTGCCCAACATATATGTACACGAACCACATATGCAGGTACATCCCCCATTGAAGCAAGACCTTTAACATTCTTTTATCCACCCTTGCGGCATACGAATAATGGAGGAAACTGGACCATGGTTAATTACCATTCTATGTCCGGCACCAAACTGAGCAGACATGGCACTATCAATGCGTGGAATGGAATTTCCACCTATAATAGGTTTAGCCCTCTGGATGGAGTTGATTGACTCCCAACCCAGATAAATTGTCCCACTAACTCACAAGTTATTGATCATCTAGCTGGTGCTGAGGGCACTTTTACTAAATCTGTTAACTTTAAAACAATGATTGCAGTTGGAGAGGGGGGAAAGGACTGCCATATTAAAAAGGGAGTCTTTGATAAGCAGCATATAATTGAAGCAAGTATGAGGAACTCTGGGCAAAAATCAGGAGGTTCGGCTAATGGAGTTCCCAACGGTGTAGCGGGCCTGCCATCTGGCTCAGTCACACATTATGTAGACTCGCCATCAAAAGACTCAATGATAGGACCAGAGTCTTTTGCAAATCCAACTTGCATAGATAAAGGGGTAAAACCATCTTTGCTTATAACCTCTTGGAATATAGCAGGGGTAAACAAAAATTTGAGGGACCCGGAATGGGCGGAATACATAGATTCTTGTGATTTCTGCCTTTTACAAGAAACCTGGGCAATAGACATACCCCACAGGATAGGATATAAAACCTTTGGTATCGGGGCTGCACAGTCGAGTAGGGGTAGACCTTCGGGGGGTCTCATCATATGGGTCAAAGTTACGTTGAAGATTGAGATCAAAATTATTGAAACAGGCTCATTGGACATCTTGGCTCTGAAAATCACAAATGCAAAAAAGGAAGAATGTTATCTAATTAATGTCTATAATAGACCTTCCCTGCACTCTAAAAATTCCCCCACCATTGAATTCCTGGATAATTTCTTAAAAAGGGTGGTTGGTGAGGCTCCAGTAATCATGGGCGGAGATATTAACTGTAACTTCGAACCCGCCCTGGGACTTGTGGATATCCTTGAGGAGGAAGACTATGCAAATAACATTCCTCAGCTTGAGAGTACAAACTTTGTCAACTGTTCTGCATTGGTCTTACAATTGGTAAGACTAACGGTCGATCACAACTTTAGGGCATGCAATGGCCGTTTTCTCTCCGACCTTTTAAAACGCCCCACCTTTGTAAGGTCCGATACCATAAGTAATTTGGATTTTATATTTGTTTCATTGAGTATTTGGCATTATATGTTGGATTTTGTGGTGTCCAATAGGGGTGAAAGTGATCACTACCCATTGGAATTGTTGGTTGATGGTATTTTGTTCAGTGAACCCCCTCTTTCACCATTAATTGAGGTTCCTAATTCAAATTCATGTGATGTGTTTCATGTCAGTAACAATAGGCGTGTGCTGAAATGGTGTCATGTACTGGAACATGGAAATGCACTGGCAAATGTATATTCAATCTTTGACTCAATTTTTGGGTCTTTAGATGACTATTCTTTTTCATCCAACTGTTATGATAAATTTATTGAACTCCACCATACACTTTTTGAAAAAATAAAAATATGTTTGACAAAAATGCCAAAGAAAAAACAACAAAATGCGAGGATGGGGTGTCATGGTAAATTATGGTATGATCGCTCATGCAGAGCAGCCAAGAGGGAATTATTGTTAGCAATAAAAACCAAATCGAAGGATGATGTTAAAGCAGCCAGGGAAACCTATAAGTCTACCCAAAATATCTCAAAAAGGACATGGGAGGAGTCGATTTGGGCAGAGATGCTGGCCGCAGCTAAAGTG